>NC_057861.1:215925013-217413763 GCF_019393635.1 Dromiciops gliroides
AATGGAATTTACCAGATGCCCAGGGACCCCACCTGAAGATTGACTTAGAATTGATTGAATTGGGTGAGACTGAGAAACTGCCTGAGAACCTACTTAAGAATGATTACATCGAGACCACACCTGGCTGGCCCTGAGTGGCATGTTGTTCTCAGAGGTTGTGGACTTCTACATCATCAGGAGACCATCCTCAACCAATCAGCTTGAAGGACCTCCCCTTTCAGAGAAGGAGAGAGGAACTAGGAAGCTGAGGTTGGCTCGCTGGATCTTCCTCTTTTAGTTCAGGAACTGATACAAGGTGGCAGATGGAGAAAAGGAGGGTCCCTTTTTTTCATTTGGGACTTTGGCTTGGTGGGAGACAGAGAAAAGGAGGACAGAAAAAGAGAGGAATGTAGATAGATAGTAGATAGACTTTTCTGGGGTTACGGGATCCCATGTGTTGTTTTTACTCTTTTATAAATCCCTAAAAGCCTAAACTCTTGCTGAATTTATCAGTAAATCTTAGCCAGTTTCCCACCCAAAACTGGGGCTGGGGAGCAGATTAGGAGCCACATTTAGATTTCAAACATCACAGGAGTTTATATTCTAATGGAGGAAGACAGTACATAAAACTGAAAAGGGATAGGGAAGGGTGGGGAACAAGTCAGTCTCTAAATGATGAGATTTTTATGTCCTGGACACCCTCTTAAATGGAGATTCTGGGAGGAGCCATTCATTTGGAGGGAGAGGCTACAAAGGGCTTCCAACCTGTGAATTCCAGGGCTAAAGTAAGCTTCCAGGTTTAAGAGGTTTATGGGGATATTGTAAAGAAAGTATAGTATTTAGAGGGTGGAGCCAAGATGGCAGAGGAAAGGCAGCAAACACTCAGAGCTCCTGATACAATCACTCCAAAAACTCCAAATAATGACATAGGACAATTCCTGGAGCAGCAGAAGCCATAAAAGGATAGGCTGAAATGATTTTCCAGCCAAAGATGGTTTAGAAGTTCGGGAGGATGAGTCTGTTATACTGGGGTGGGATTGGAGCCCAACAGATCCAGCCCCAGGCAGGCAGCACCAGAGAAATTTGCCCCCAGAGCCTCTGAATCAGCTACAGTAACCAGTGTCTTCTGGAACTAAGCTCACAGTCCGGTGAGAGGCTAAACAGTTGGTCAGGGAGAGACTCACAGGGGTCTCTGCTGGAGCTGAGGTAGAATTCTGTTGTTTTTCCCCAGATTCTGGGAACCAGGAAGCAACCTTGAGTGGGAAGGGCAGGTGAAGGAGGGGTGCAGTCTCAATGGAGCCGTCGACCCAGCAAAACAAAATTTTGTTTCCTGTTTGAAGAGCAAGCAGGCTTGGGTTATTTACAGACAAAGCAAAGGCCAGGCAAGTAAAGAATCTGTCATTTCTTAAATTGTACCTGGGACCACCCTGAAGCTTGGGACAGTGTAGCTTGGCAGCAGTGCCCCACTTTAAGAAACCAAGACACAATAAAGAAAATGCCAAATATAAAATAAAAAAAATAGAGGGCAGATGTGAAATATCTTCTTGGAAAAACAGCCGATGTGGAAAAAAGATCCAGGAGAGAATATATGAAAATTTTTGTACGACCTGAAAACTATGATCAAAATGAGTTTAGATAACATCTTCCAAGAGACTGTCAGGGAAAATTGCACTGATATTCCAGAAACAGAAGGGATGATATCTGTAATAGCCATTTAGTTTTTGTTTATCATTTTTATGAGGAGGTCAGGGTTGGATGGCATGGCCTGGGGTTGTAGAGTTGCTGAGTGTCTTGTGTCTAAGGCAGGATTGCCCTTAGGTCCTCCTGGGTCCAGGGAGGCTGCTTTGTCCACTGTGTCACCTAGATGCCCTATGATGGCATCTTTCATTCCAAATTGAGCGGGGAGAGGATTGTACTAGAGACAGGGAAGGGGAGAGGTAGAATGTGGTGAAATCTCATGTGAAAGATGCAGGAAGGGACTTATGCAGTGGGGGGGAGAGATGGGGGAGGGGTGGGGGTAATGAATGAGCCTTACACTGTATCAGAATTGGCTCAAAGACATTACTGTCATCAGAGTTGGCTCAAGGATGGAATAGCAGAAACATTCAATTGGGTGGAGTAAATCTATTTAGTCCTGCTGAAAGTGGTAGAGGAAGGAAATAAGGAGGGATGGGGGAAAGAAGGGAGGACAGAGTGGCGGAGGGAGCAGTCAGAAGCAAAACTCTTTTGAGGAGAGTTAGAGTAAAAGAAGGTAGAAAAATAGAGTAAATATCATGGGGAAGGAATAGGATGAACCCAGGTCTTCCAGAGCCAGGCCCTGAATTCTCTCCACAGTAAATTGCTCTTTTGCTACCACTTTATATATACTCTGAACAGTTCTGGTGCTGTGCTCCTGTAATAAGAAGGGTAGAGAAAACTAAACATATTTACTTCCAATCTATCTCTACTCATTAACATAATTTTCTTTTCAAACCCCTAACTTCTGGGAAGTTTAATTGGTATGGCTGTACATCTGTCTTCACTTTGCATCCTACACTTAAATTACTCTTTGAGTCTGTCTACTGGCCAGGGAATGAAGATCAGACCACCTCAATCAATATTTGATGTAATCCAATGGGGAACAATTTCCCTGATTCTTTCCTGGTTCTGTGGTTTCTGTAAGAAGCCCTATCGCCTAGAACAGAAGAAAACTATACTTACAGTCTAATTAATAACTATATATATATATATATATATATATATATAACTTTATTTTAATTGGTTTATAAGGGGTTTTACCTGCATCAACCCTGAGAAAGGCAATGAAACAATTATGATCTCATTCAATAGATATGAAACTGAAGTTCAGAGATTAAATCATTTTTCCACAGTCACAAAACTAGTAAGTTATTGGAGCCCAGATTCCAACCTCAATTTCTTGAAGCCACATCCAATGTTTATTACATTATTCCACAGTTCCTAGTATCAGGCAGCTAGTTTGACCAATGGTTAAAACATTAGGCTTGGAGTCAGGAACACCTAAATTAAATTCTTTCCTCAGGGAATTACTAGCTAGGTGACCCTTGGCAAATCATTTAAATTCTCTTTGCATCAGTTTCCTCATCTGCCAAATGAAGGTAGTAATAGTACCTACCTCCCAGGGTTGCTGTGAGAATGAAAAAAAAATTGTAAAGTGCTTAGCACAATGCCTGACACACAGTAATTACCATATAAATATTAGCTATTGTACTTTCATCTATAGTATATCTACTATTAAAGCTTCTTTCATCTTTGATACACTCTCTTGAGTTATTACTGTCAAGAGACCAAGCCTTGCTCATTGAAGAACATTGTACTTTGTTATCTCAAATGTATTTGATATTTGTAACACACTTTAAAAGTTTCCTGCTTATGTACTTTTTGCCATTTATTTGTATTGTCTCATCTGAATAGGGATAGGTATCAGTTTTATGATTTCTTTGGTATATGGAATTCCTAGAAAGGAAAACTAAGTGTCTTAGGGAGCTGTCTATAGCACTGTGAGTGTCAGTAATTTACACAGGGTCTCACAGCCAGCAAGTGTCAGAGGCAGGGCTTGAACCCAGGTATTCTCAGCTCAAAGGGCATTATGCCATTATATTTCTCATACATAGAACATATTCATATACCAAATTTGTGCTAGTTTTTTGTGCACATTCTTTCTTTCCTGAAATCTTAAAGAATGAACTAGAATAATCTGTACTTTTAAAAAACTGTTATTATATCATACTTCTGAAAAACTTCTGTCACTATTCAATTTGATATTCAATAGCCAATAGGAAATATCAATCACAAGAACACCCACAAAAATGGTTTTACATGTATATTATTTTTAAAAATACCTAAGATGGAGTATTTAGATTTCAGGTTATCTGTGAACCTTCTTTCCTTTTCCTTGTTTAAACTGTACATTTTACATCTCATTAGCACCCTGGTTAGAGTTCAGATTATGGAAAATGAACTGTCATATAATTCAAATCTATTTATGCTATTTATCATTAGCAATTCTTTCAGAAAGGCATATTGGATAGGAATTTATAGCTAAAGGTTAACCTTAAGTTTAAATGTATTTACCTTCTTTTTTGTGAAGGCCATGTTACCACTCTATAAGCAAGATAAATTAGTTTCTCCCATTGATATCAAACATCTTTGAAATAAAATGATACTTTTAAATATAAAGGTTATAAAGTTATATGACACTGCAAACTTATAGGAATCAAATTAGAGTTAAATATCAATGTTTTTTAGTTGTTTAAGAATCTATTGTTTGTGGGGCAGCTAGATGGCACAGTGGATAGAGCACCGGCTCTGGAGTCAGGAGGACCTGAGTTCAAATCCGGTCTCAGACACAACACTTACTGGCTGTGTGACCCTAGGCAAGTCACTTAACCCCAATTGCCCTCAACAAAAAAAAAAAATCTATTGTTTGTTCCTGTGATCAATTAACATTTCGTGGAGAGACAAAAGAAATAAAAGACAAAATGTTCCATTAAAGAAGATGATAATAACATATAGGAGAACAAAGTCCATATGAAAACACACACTGAAATATGCAAACTCACAATTAATTGAGTTTGCACAAAGTTACTGTGTTTTCAAGTGAGGGCAGTAACTGAAACTAGGAACGTTGTTAGAAAAAAGATGTTCTTAAGAAAACGATGCTATTTCGATTGTAAAGAGCACTGGGTCTGGAGTAAAAGTACCACTTAGGTTCAAATCCAAGGTGTGTCTCTTTCTAGACTTAGGCAAGTTACTAAGACTCACAGTACCATCAGTTTTCCCAATTAGAAAATGAAAGGGCTGCATCCTTATAGGAAGTTTACTCCCCTTATACCTTGTTCTCTAGCCCACAGGTTTTCAAAATTGGTTTATAATGGCTATTTTGAAATTTTAAGTTATAAGCAATTTTCCCCATATTTAATCTGCATTTTTTCTCTGATTATCTTCAAGGTACAATTCAAGTATTCTATCAGATTTTTGAGGGCTATACCTCATTACATCAATGCAAGAGGGTAAACACATTTGCCTAGATAAAATGTTCAGGATAAAAGAAGGAGTATCTTGCAAAGGAGTTAGTCTTGAAAAAGGGGAAACAGACTCATCCTTTAATGATGGTTCATTATGACCATTTATTTGAAGTAGTAGACATTTTCACATGGGAAAGTAGAAGCTGAGCTAATGTGTAGTGTAAGTTCCTGCTGGACTTTGGATGACCTTTTGTGCATAGATTGTGCATACTTACTAAGCAAGTAGAACAAGTAATTCAGCTTCTTAAAAGGTCATGGTCAGTTTCCGTAGGTTGGGAATGATTAGTCCATCACTATAGAAGAGGTGTAGCTTTGATTCAGGAGATACAATACCTTTATCTTAGGCCATTTTTTATCAACTGGCAATAAAATCAAGGGCTTCTGTATACCCAGAGGATTCTAGAGCAATACATGTTACAACCTATGGCAGTAGCAATGGCTACAACTCAGCATCATTTCTGCTCTTCCCCTTTGTCTCTTCAGTTGCACATTCCCAATTGTTGAAATTAAAAATTGCTAGATGGGGAGACACAGATTCCATTCTTCCTCATCTCTATTTCTTAGGTACATTTTATTGCAATAGGAATGAAAATTGTTACATAATTGAAACTCTAGCTTGTGGAAGATTTCAGCTTTCTATTTTTGGTTCTACTTTCATAAACAGTTTAACCAACATGTTTTTGTACTGTTGCTCAGAAAGATTGAGGCAAACTATAGGCCTCTTAAAGAATCACTACTGTTAAAAATGATTTGGCAGTGATAAAAAGCGGTATATAATGATGAAGTAAAATTTCCCCATGTTCTTTCAGTAACACAGACAATAAACCGGGCCCATAGAGAAGCAAGGGGAAATTTTTGCATCATGTGATGCAAAGGGGTATTGGAATATTCCCTCCCTTCTAATCTTCATCTTTTTTGGTCCTCTTCATCTTCTAGTTTTTCTTGGCTACCTTCAAAAAAGCCCAACTAAAATAGTATTTTCTGCAAGAAGCCTTTGCTACTCCCCCTTAAATCTAGTTAATACTAATTTTCTCTATCCACTCCCTCTTTTTTGTATCTTTGATTAGCACAGTGCTTGGCAGATAGTAAGTGTTTAACAAATGCTTGCTGATTGACTTCTTACATCCCATGTGTGGTTGAGGGTAGGCTATTTTAATTGTTATCATATAATACTTTTTATTAACGTTCAGTTTCTTCATTAATTAATTCTAGGTAGAAAATTTAGAAAGTAAAAATTGACATTTCTTTCTTTTTTTTCTTTTTTTTTTTTTGCTGGGGCATTGGGATTAAGTGACTTGCCAGGGGTCACACAGCTAGTAAGTGTTAAGCCTCTGAGGCCAGATTTGAACTCATGTCTTCTGAATCCAGGCTGGTGCTTCTATCCCTGTGGCACACTAGCTGCCTCGACATTTATTTCTAAAAGAGTGTGACCAATAGATAAGAATACTTAAGGCTGCACTATATTATGAACTCAAGAAAAACAGTTTTAGTGGTGAAGAAGAGAAAACATAGGGCAGGTAATGATAGTTATCGTTAGGTATGAGAAGGACTATCACTTGAAGAGGAATTAACCTTATTCTAGTTAAACACAGAAGGCTGAAATAGGATAAAAAGTTCAAAAGTTGCAAGATTTTGATGTGGCTGCATTATAAAGGAAATCTTTCGAACATTTAAAGTTATTTTAAAGTATAATAAGATTTCCCCAGGGAGTACACAAAACATTTCTTCTTCACCAGAATAATCAACACTCCATTAAAGGCTAGATGGCCACTTATTGTAAAGAAGTCTTTCCCATCTCCCTTAATCGTTGTGCCTTCCCTTTGAGATTGTCCCTCCAATTTATCTTGAATATATCTTGTTGGGGCCAGCTAGGTGGCACAGTGGATAAAGCACCGGCCCTGGATTCAGGAATGTCTGAGTTCAAATACAGCCTCAGACGCTTGACACTCACTAGCTGTGTGACCCTGGGCAAGTCACTTAACCCCCATTACCCCGCCAAAAAAAATATATATAGTTGAATATATCTTGTTTGTACATAACTGGTTGCATGCTTTCTCCTCCATTAGACTTGTGAGCAAGCGATATATTTACCTTTCTTTGTATTCTTAGTACTTGCCTGGGACATAAAAGGAACTTAATAAATGCTTGTTGATTTGACTTAACTAGATTTCTGTCAGAAATGGTTAGTGGGAGATTACTGCCCTACACACTCTGAGACCAGTTCCCAATTTGAGATATCATGATTCTATGCTTGATTAACCAACATACAGGAGCACTCTACTAGGTACTGGAGATCCAAAGAGAAATTATACAAAATACTTTTCGATAAGGAGTTTACAATCCAATCTTAAAAACCATTTTTACTGTTTAAAGAAAGTAGTATCTTTAGGAGGGTGATTAATTAATGTAAGAATTTCATATTCTAATGCATATCCAGAAATTAGTCCAGTGCTTTTTCAAATACCTAATAGGATTTAGTATATATTAAGATAAAGCAATATCCTTATTAATCCCCTCTTCAATTGAACCTTATCATAAAATCATTAATGGGTCTCAAAACTTTCTTTCTCAATGGTCAAATTTTAGACAGGAGGAAATGACATCACTGATTACTTTTTCTCCTGACCACTCTTACAATCTTGCCTGGATATGACCCAGGACATATAATGCACAAAAGAAGTTTAATATTCTAAATGTAACAGCTATCTCTGAATGTACCAAGTGAGTCTCCAATAATGAACCTCATTATAGACAGGCTGTCCATCTGCACTTAAAATGTACATTTATCATTTAATATAATACTTGTTATTAACCAGCAGAAAAATAAATGTTTTATAGCATAAATATTTTTCCAGTAGAAAAAGAAAAGCTTCGTATCATAATAAGGAGGCAGCTAGGTAGCTCAATGCTGGGCTTACAAGATCTGTGTTCAAATTCAGCCTCAGATACTTACTAGCTGTCTGACCCTGGGCAAATTATTTAATTTATTTGCCTTAAGACATTGGAGAGGGAAATAGCAAGCTACTCCAGTACCTTTGCCAAGAAAATCCCATGGACAGTACTGATGTGCTATAGTTCATGGGGTCACAAGGAGTCAGATACAATTGAGTGATTGAACAACAACAAAAATAATATCCTAACTAGCTATTCATTTTTGCCAATTGGTTGACTACATATAAATGATGAATTTTCATCTCTCAAAAAGAAAACTTATTAAATTCTACTACCATTTTCAATTGGGGAAAATATTCCTCTCTCATTTTATCAAGAAATGACTTTCTGCAACATGTCAATAGGTAGAAATGAACTTATGGACAGAGGCCATTCTTTGGGCTACAAAAAATGTTTCACAGGAAATGGGGTATATGGGTATTTGAAACTGTCTCTCTGAGGCCCTAAAATCTTGATTAGATTCTTGAAACAAATCTCCAGGAATCGGAAGATACCAGGAAAAGTCAGGTTCATACTGGGGAAATCTGTTGTTGTTATATTGGCAAACAAAGCCTAAACCAATATTTAATTGCATGTTATTATTCTTGTTTATTTTCTTGTTTTTTTTTTCCTTCATGGGAATTTCATTTATGCAGAAAGCGCCACCTCTGTAACATAGCCTTACTCACTAGGAGTTCCCTTTGAACTATGAATGAACAATTACATGCTGGTGATTTGGGGAGACTACTGCTCAGGATAACATTTGAATCAGTCACAAAAGTTAATAAACATTCCTCTTGGAGATTTCAAATCAGTGAGCTGTCTGGGAAGGACAGAGAATAGATTGCTATTGGTACATTCCCTTTCTAATTCTGCTAGTAGAGCAGCATGTCCTTCCTCCTTAATTTATCATTTAGGCATCAAAGCATATCCCATTAATCTAAAAAGATAGTATTTTTTCTTTAAATGGGTAAGGCAGCAAATTAGAATAAAAATTATAGCTGGGGAGCTATACTACTTGATAAAGTGTTCATTTATCATTATGATTCTACTTTTCCCTCTACTTAACTGTTTGGATCTGATACTATGAACTTAAACCAAGAGAAGAAAGGTGCTAAAGGGGACTTATTCCAATACAAAGGTAGGTTATTAGGGAAAGAATAAAGGGAGGAACGTTCTGAGAATGAGATGGAAATCCAAGATAAAGACAAGGTAAACCATAGCTAAATGTATCATTAATACTGACTTCTACTATTACATTTTTTCCACTGTTATCAGTGCACTTTGCTTTGAGGTCTAATCTCTGAAATACTGTGAATAAAGTAAAACTTGTTTGTTTCTGCTACTCTCACATTTCAGTCCATCATCCTTTCCTCCTACTTTGGGCACCTGCCCACATGCCCAATGATCCCCTGACCACCTTATTTTATGCTATTTCAGCCTTCCCTGTCAGCATCTAATGCTTTGAAACTTCACTTCCATCATTGCCCCATCAATATTACTTGTCTTTTGTTCCTTTTTGTAGTGCATTCAATAAATGATCCTACGGTGAAAAGAAAGATGACAGAATAACAACACCCCACTGAGGGGGCAAAAGTTTCATTTTCATAGAGAGCTTTAATGCCTTACCCTAAATGAATACTTGTGTTATGGATTTCACAAATTTTGAGATAGTGAAGTGATGCTCATGTCACACAACACAGGTGAGCATATTTTCTACCTACACATAGCGCCAATTCTACATACCCTTTCACATATTGTAGAGAATGTGGAAATATGGGACCCAATGAGTAGAACACGTTGGGACTCATTTTCCTTCAATCACATGTATATTTAACAAAAAAATAGCTTGGTAAAAAAATAGAATGAATTAAAGTTTTCTGACTGATCTCAAGAATGGACATAAAACTAGAGGATGTATATTCAAATCTGATCTATATCAATGAGGAGCTATGCATTTGGGCAAATCATTTAGATTTTCTGAGTCTTAATTTTCTCAATTATAAAATGGAGATAATTAACATGTATTCTATAATGTTCCATTTTAGAGATGATGATGACTCTGAGGCTCAGAGAAGGCAAAAAATAAATCAAGATATTTTATGGCAAAATGCTCTGTATCTAAACAGAAAACCCCAAATTTACATAGTTTTATCTAAATGTGGGTTTTATCTAGACTTCCTGAGAATGTGTTTCTATTCCCTATTGGAGAGGATGCTCTCAATGATCACCTTTCTAATCACCTATACTGATAACTTTGGATCTATCTGATCTGGCCTTCCCTCTACAAATGGAACACTTTCCTAGTCAGACTTTAGAAACCATTACACACTTTTTCTTCCTAACCCACCCTCCACCCCATTAATCCTCTCCATTTTGGAATGCTATATTAGGGAGGGACTTTTCTAATTGATGAAATGGAAGGAAGGAAGGAAGGGAGGGAGGAAGCATTTATTAAGTTCTTACTGTATGCCAGACACTGTGCTAATCACTTTTTACAAATATTATCTCATTTGTTCCTCACAACAATGTGGGAAGTAGGTGAAATTTTTGTTCACATTTTACAAACAAGGAAACTGAAGCAGAAGTTAAGTGACTTATCCAGGGTCCAAACTCACTTAACCCATTTTATCTAGCTGGCATCATACTAACATCCTATCCTACCATATACTCCAGACATATTAGCCAATGAAAACTAAACTCTCACACCTTCCAATACACATTGCTCAGGGACAATAATAAAATCAATATTACCATTACTTTTGAAAATAACATGATAATCTATGATCTTGCAGTTCCACTTATTATCCCAATGAATCCCCACAATAGAATTCCCTTCCACCATCAAATATTACCTATGTTTCTTGTTTCCTGTTATTAGGATATAACTTTCTTTAGGTACTTTTATATTCATATTTCCAATGCTACTTTTTTAATCATTCTCAAAAGAACTAGTCTTGTGATTTCAGCCAACTTTTGATAATTGATAAATGACACATATCCAAATTGGCATGAAATAAATTACTCCCCCTCCCACCAGTCAGATTTATGTATTTTTATTTATCAAGGAATGGGGGAAGGGTAGATTTGTAATTTCATTAGTTGTGGAAATTCATGGTGATCACAAACTTCTTTGATTTATTTGGTTTTTATTTGAAGTCAGGGGTAAGGAATAAATACTTATATAGTGCCTATTATGTGTCAGGCACTTTCTAAATGCTTTACAAATGTAATCTCATTTAATCCTCACAACAACCCTTGAAGGTAGGTACTTTTATTATTCCCATTTTATATTTGAGTCAACTGAGGCAAAGGGAGGTTATGACTTGCCCAAAGATCATATAGCTGGCAAGTGTCTGGTAGTAGATAGTTTCTATACTGGTAAGTCAGTGTTTTAGGCATGTAGAGGGGATAAAACTTTCCCAAGGCCATACAAATTTAAGTTGGGATATTGAAACTGATATGGTATTTTAGTTCTGTCTGTTAAATGAGAGTTAATGTGGAGTAATGAAAAGGATATTAGACTTGAAATCTTGATAGCCTTGGTTCAAATCCTGTATCTCATGTGTAAGTGTGTGTGTGTGTGTGTGTGTGTGTGTGTGTGTGTGTGTGTGTATGTGTGAGAGAGAGAGAATTCAACCTATACATATAGTCTCCATTCTCTTGTGTAATTTAAAATTCTAAATGTGGGTTGTCATCTGTTCCCGCAGTTTTGGGGGGAAACTGACTAAAATCACTGATAAGTGAGTTTAATTTTTTTAAGGGTTTGTTGAAAGATAGTAAAAGAAAGAGAAAGATTGAGAACAGATGTCTTATAGCCTGGAAATCCTTGCCTTCCTAAACCTCCCACTTCTGAAGTCCTCTGCCACCAAGCCAATGTCTCACACCAAAAGAGAAAGAGCTCTCTCACCAGTGTCCGCTTCCTCCTTCATGTTCCCCTCCCAGAAATGGGAGGTTCTTCAAGTTGATTGGATAGTGTCATTCAAATTCATTGGTTCACTGGACCCGAAGGTGGTCTCAATGTAAAGTTCAAAGTTTTTGGCTTGTGAGAACATACCTTCTTAAGTACCAGCCAGATGTGCTTGCAATCTAGTTAACTGGAAGTAAGCCAGTCAGCAGTCACCTTATGCAATTCAATCTGTTTTAATCAATCTCTAGGTGGGCCCCTGAGTATCTGCTAAATCTCCTCATCTGCCACATTCTATTACCTTGATACACTCTACACATGTACATACATACATATATTTTATCAACATCACGTGACATTTATACTGGCCCTTCTAAATGAGCTTTGGTGTGTATATTTTCAGGTTGTGTATATGCTATATCCCTTCTTACATATAGTGTTGTTTTTTTAAATTTTATGCAACATTTATACTGGAGTTTATAAAAATAAGCTTTGGTGTGTCAACTGTCAGATATGCTAAAAGTTAATACCACATTGTAATTATTTGTATTATTTTGCACAGATGAATTACTTTTAAGTGAAGAGACTAACTCATCCCAGCTGGGTATTTATTGGATTTGTTTTAGGCTCAGCTGGGATAGAAAGATAGACAGACATATGTTTAAATATTCATATTTAAATACACATATACACAATTATATGTGTACAGGTATATTTAATTTTATGTACACACACATATGTAATTTTATATGTCCTATTGGTGAATGCTCTCCTCTTAGGCCAGTATAAGTAATGTAGAGACAAAATCTTTCTGGGGCTTTTTCTGCTTATGTTAAATGCCACATGGTCAATTCTTTACTAATATTTAATTATACTTTAAAATTAAATACTGCCAAAATGGGTACAATAGTCATTAATTTATAATCAGCAATGTTTTAGAAAACCCAATCTAGTCACCCAATAATTTAGCTAAAAACAGTCCCCTAATAACTTAAATAACACACCCTTCATCCTACCATTTTATAAATGAAGAAAATGTAAATCATAGAAGTTAAATTGCTTGTTTCACATTACAAAACTTCTGAATTTAAAGCTAGTGAGGCAAATAATCTTTCCATGCTGCCCCCAAATCACCCATAGTCACATTTCTCTTTTTGAGCATCTCTTTTGAACTTCCCTTAATTGACAAGTACTACTAACCTTTCCAGTTACCCATGCTTATAACCTCACTGTCATCTTCTGCTTTTCCTCATTCATTCTATACCACCAACTCTTGTCATTTCTATCTTCAAACACCTCTCATATAAATTACATCATCACCACCCTGGTGAAGGTTCTCACTACTTCATACCTGAACTATTTTAATTGCTTTCTGATGGATAATCTTGCTTCAAAGCTCTCCCCACTCCAATCTATAATCCACTCAGCTACTAAAGTGAGTTTTCTACAGCATAAGTATGATTATGTTATTTCTATCCACCCAGTACCCTACTCAATAAAATGCAGTAATTCCCCATTATCTCCAGTATCGAATATTATATACTTTGGCATTTACAATCCTTTACAACCTGGACCTTTCCTATCTTTCCAATGTTCTTACACTTTACCTACTTCCCTGTATTCTACTATTATGGCCAGCAAGGTGGTACAGTAGGATAGAACACTAGCACTGGAGTCAGGAAGACCTGAATTAAAATCTGACCTCAGACACTTAGTAACTGTGTGATCCTGAGGAAGTGACCTAATTTTCTTGACCTTTTGGTTTCCACATCTGGAGACAGAATAGAGAAGGAAATGGAAAACCACCCTAGTATCTGCCAAGAAAAACCCAGGTAGTGTCATACAGAGTGAAACATAGCTAATCAACTAAACAACACCAGAATTCTACTACTATTAAGTGAAACTGGCTTTTTGACTATTCTCTGCCAAGGAAATTCCAATTCTGGACTTTGTGCCTTCTCACTCTGTCTGCTATGTCTATAACACTCTTCCTTCTCGACTCTGTTTCAAAGTTTACCTGCTTTTTTCAAGACTCAATTTGTATCCCACTTTCAGAAAGAGGTCATTCCTGGTCCCATCCTTCTAAATTCACCTTTCATTTATACTTTGCCTCTCTTGTGTGTCCCTAGTTCTTTACATGTTTTCTCCTCCATTAGAATGTGAGCTCTTTTGTTTATGCCTCACAGCTTAACCCATTTCCTAGAATGTAGTGCATAAATGTCCATCAACAGAATGTTTGACTGAAAAGCTCAGGGTATTTTATTTGTCATCACCAAAAACCAATTAGTAAATAAATTAATACTTTTCTTTTCCACATTTTCAAAGATTATTATGATGATTACACTGGGGAATATTTTCTTTTGAAAGTTTCCTTGCCTCATTATAACATTTGGTTTGGGCATCCAATTATTAACTATATTGGTAACATTGTTGTGGTAGGCACTTGTCTTCCCCCTTTCCTATCTTTTTTCACTGGAATACCCTGTTCTTTTTTTTTTTTTACTATACTGAAGAACACAAACATGGCATCAGCATTTCCAATTTGGCTAAAATCATACTTTGGCAAAGATTATGAAATCATCCCTCCCCCCCCACCCCATCCTCCCAAGGCAAATACCATGTGGTTGGTATTCTATCAACTTCTCGTCAAAATCAGATGGTAACAGCTGAACTAATGATATACTAACTTAAAGCAAGAGGCCATTTCTTTGCATAAATCTCCAGCACCATCCAATGTTTGCTTTAAATGTACTCAGAGGAACATTTAACTCAGTTGCAATTTTTAGGGCCTTCAGCTGAATGGCTTTATGGCTTATTGGCATTTCATTTTGTTGTTGTTTTACAAAGGAAAGTACTGTTATCAACCTCATAATGTCTACTATGTTTAGGCCCTCAAAATGGTTTTAGTATGGAGTGCCAATCAGAATATTTGTATTGTTTGACCACCAGGAAAACACATCCTCCCTCCTAAACTATTTTGTATTGAGCTACTTTGTATTTGTGATTATTCTCTTTACAATGATTCTCCATGAGTGTTTCTGTGTGTATATAAACATATATATATATATATACACACACACATATATACATATATACATGTGTGTGTATTTATATATGATCAATATATGACAATATTTATATCTATAATTCTTTATATCTACATCTGTCTCTCTCTCTGCATGTGTATATATGTGTATATTTATGTGTGTATACACACATATGTATATATTATATGCACACACCCACAGTACTGCGAAAAAAAGGAGGACAACTAAATTAGCAGCAGGATTAATGAAATAGCTGGGCCAAAGACAAAAGGAAGTTCAGTTGTAGATGTGTATGGTGACAAAATAAAATGTTCATTCAGGAGATGGAAAGATTAAGCATTGAGATCTTGGGATCAGTGAGGAAGAATGGATAGGAATGAATGAATTTAAATCACATTGTCATTACATATATTACTGTGGGCAAGAATCCCTTAGAAAGAAATAGAAGAGCCCTCATAATTAATAAAAGGATGAGAAAAGTAATACTTGTGTATAAATCCAAAGACAAATTGTTCAACAACATGAACATCTTCACATGGTCAATAATATTATTATTGACTGATAAAACACTTCGCAGCCAAAACTGGAGAAACACTATACAGTCATTTAAAAAAGATGTGGAGTTGAATGTGGCTCAGATAATAATTTTCTTATTGCAAAATTCAGACAAATTGAAGAAAGTAAGCAAACTATTGGACTATATTTGTATGACCTAAATAACATGCCTTATGAATATGAAGTAGAAATGATGAATAGATTAAAGGGATTAGATATTGTAGATAGAATACATAAAGAAAAATGGATGGAGGTTCACAATATTGTATGGGAGGCAGCAGCAGCAACAACAAAAACATTTCAAAGAAAAAGGTGAGCAAGAAAGCCAAATAGGGGCAGCTAGATGGCACAGTGGTTAAAGCACCGGCCCTGGATGCAGGAGTGCCTGAGTTCAAATCCGGCCTCAGTCACTTAACACTTACTAGCTGTGTGACCCTGGGCAAGTCACTCAACCCCCATTGCCCCGAAAAAAAAAAAGAGAGAGAGAGAAGGAAGACAGATTCAGGGAGATAATAGACAAGAAAAAAAAAAAAAAAAGAAAGCCAAATGGCTGTCTGATGAATTTTTACAAATAGCTGAGGGAAGAAGAAAACTGAAAAGCAAAAAGAAAGAGAAAGATATACTCAACTTAGCATGGAATTCCAAAGAATAGCAAGGGGAGAAAAAAGGTTTTCTTAAATGTGCAATGAAAAAAATGGAAGAAAACAACAGAATAAGAAAGATAAGAGCACTTCAAGAAATAAGGAGAACATTTCATGCAAAAATGAGCATGATAGAAAACAAAAATTCTATGGACCTGACAGAAGTTTTAAAAATTAAAGAAAAGTTTGTAAGAATGTACAGAAGGGGCCGCTTGATGGTGCAGTGGTAAAGCACCGGCCCTGGATTCAGGAATACCTGAGTTCAAATCCGGCCTCAGACACTTGACATTTACTAGCTGTGTGACCCTGGACAAGCCACTTAACTTTCATTGCCCTACAAAAAAAAAGAATGTACAGAAAACCTATATATTAAAGATCTTAACATCACTGGTGTTGTTACTGATTTAGAGAAAACATACTAGAGAATGAAGTCAAGTGGTAAGCATTGCTAACAATAAGGCTAGTGGATGTGATGAAAAAAAGAAAAACAGCTGAGCTTTTTAAAATCCTGAAAGATGATTCTGTTAAAGTGCTATATACAATATCGCAGTCAAATTGAAAAACTCAACAGTAGCCACTGAAATGGAAAATATTACTTTATATCACAATCCTAAAGAAAGGCATGCCAAAGAATGTTGAAATTACCAAATAATTGAGGCCATTTTATATACCAGTAAGGTTATGCTTAATATTCTATAAGATGGGCTTCAGAAATAAATAAACTGAAAATTACCAGATCAGGCTGGTTTTCTTTTCTTTTCTTTTTGTAATGGCAGGGCAATGACGATTAAGTGACTTGCCCAGAGTCACACAGCTAGTAAATGTTAAGTGTCTGGGGCAGGATGTGAACTGAGGTCCTCCTGAATCCAGGGCCTGTGCTCTATTCACTGCGCCACCTAGCTGCCCCCCCCCCCAGGCTGTTTTTCAAAGAGGCAAAGGAACTAGAGACCAAATTGCTAAAATTAGCTGGATAATGGTGTGTAATAAAATAATGGAATTTGGCAGAGGACTGAGCCTCACCTGATTGATTTAGTATTGTTTGAATTGGGTGAGAATGAGAAACTGACTAAGTACCTACTTAAGGATGATTGGATGGAGGCCGCACCTGGCCAACATGGTGACATGTTGTTGTACTACTGACTTCAGCAAGAGACTACTCTCAACCAATCAGCTTAAAGGACCTCCCCTTTGGGGGAGGGAGAGAGGAAATAGGAAGTGGATGCTCACTCATAGAAGAATTCTCATTTTGGTGAGGAGGAATGAGAGTGGCAGCAGATGGAGAATGGGGGGGGGGCCCTCTTAGTTGTTCGGACACCAGCTTAGTGGTGAGATGTTTCAAGTGGGCTGCTAGGAAAGGAAATTCTGTTCTTTCTCTCTGGCTATACCGAATTAGATCTGACCTAGGATTTCCATGCTATAAGGAATCTGTTTTCAATCTCTTTCTCTTCACTAACTTATAATATATATTTTAATAAATCTTTAAAAGCCTAAACTCTTATGAGATTTATCAGTGATTTTAGCCAGCTTCCCCCCAAGACTGGGGTGGGGCAGATTAGAATCCACAATTTAGATTTTAAAAAACACAGGAGAAACCAAGGGAATTGCTGAAAAATATTTAGTTCAGCTTCATTGAATGCACTGAAGTCTTTTACTGTGTGGAACACAGCAAAATATGTTAAGTCCTTAAAGACATGAGTGCCAGTTCATTCTACATGGCTCCTTAGGAACCTGTTGGCAAGTCAAAAAACAACAGGTATAACCAAACATAAAATATATGATTATGATAAGACTGGGAAAGGAATATGACAAGGCTTTATATTACCTTATTTCTTTAACTTATATGTAGAGTGCATCAAGTGAAATGCCAGACTGGATGATGGGAGAAATATTAATAATCTTAGATATTCAGATACTGCCACTGATGGCAGAAAGTGGAGAAAAATTAAGAAACCTCTTAATGAGTGTGAAAGAGGGGAGTATAGAAGATGGCTTTAATGCTTAACATTAAAAAAACACACACACACAACTAAGTTCATGGAAAGCAGTTCCATCACTTCCTGGAAAATGTTCAGATTTCAGATTTCTGGGCTAAAGTTCACTACAGATAGAGCAATGAAATTAAAAGAAGCTTGTTCCTTTAAGGGAAAACTATGGAAAATCTGGGCAACATCCTAAAAAGCTGAGACAACACTTAGTTGATATAGTCAAAGCTATGATTTTTCCATAGCTTTGTGAGAGGTGGACTAAAAGGAAATCTGAGCCCCAGACTCAAAACTTTCAAGTTGTGGTGCTGAAGAAGACTCTTGAGAGTTTCTTAGGCAGCAAGGAAATCAAATCATTCAATATTTAAAGAAATTAGTTCAGACTATTCATTGGAAGACTAGGTACTGAAGCTGAAGCTTAAATACTTTGACCACATAATGAAAAGACAATATTCATTGGAAAAAAAGCAAAAACAAAAATAAAAATCTGATGTTGGGAAAAACTGGAGACAAAAAAGAGAAGGAAATGATGGAGTATGAGATGGAAAGATAGTGTCATGGAAGCAATGAACATGAGCTTGGACAGTCTTTTGGAAATAGTGTGGAATAGGAGAGCCTGGCATAATATAGTCCATGGGTATCATTAAGAGTCTGATATTACTGAATTATTGAACAATGATAAGAAGAGTGGAAATTATTATTATATCATATTTAGCTTAGTTTTGGTTTTGTTCCCATTTACATTTTTGTATTCTTTCATATCACTTTCCCTTTTTTGATTCCTTTACATTTCATCTATTCAAATAAAACTTGTTTCCCTATAGACATGATTTTCTTTGTTCCTTATGACACAGTAATATTCATATGTCATAATTGATTTAACCATTTCTTCAGTCAATGGAAACTAATAATTTCTGGTTTTCTGCTACTATAAAACAGGCCTACTATAAATATTTGCTTCATATGGGAACAACCATCTTCCTGTTGTACTTTCTCAACATCTTGTCCAACTTTTGTATTTTAAAAATCAGAAATGTTGTTTATAAGAAATATTGAGAATTGATATATTACCAGAACCAGGAAAACTGTACACAGTAACAATAAAATTGCATGATGATAGGCTCTGATAGAATTAGCTCTTCTAGTCAACTATGGGAGGCTAAATGAGGTCGCAATGACAAATATGTGCAAAGTGTTCATATTTACTGTCTAAATATTTAAGGCCCAAGTCCATTTATTTTTGTACAGGTAGTTTAATAAATTAAAGAAACATTCTTCAAATTATAGGATATATTTTTGGATACTTAAAATTCCAATAGAGAAAAAGGAAAATATGATTATTTGCTTGTATTCAATTTTTCAATACATCCTCCATTCCTACTACAGAAATGTTTTTATTAGATCAAATTAAACCCTGGGGCATGTTCTGTTGTTTCTAAATTTTAACTAAAAAAGAAAAGAAAATTAAAACTTGTTGTCCTAAATAAAATAGAATTGGATCGTCTAAATAATATAATGATCCAAGACAAATCCAAAAGAGTCATGATGAAAAATGCTCTCCATATCAAGAAAAAGAATTATAGAGTCTGAATGCAGATCAAAGCAGACTGATTTCTCTTTTTATTGTTTTTTATATCTTCCTATTTTTTTTCCTTTTGTATTTTTTCCTTCACAACATGAGTAATGTGAAAATATGTTTAACATGATTGTAATGTACAACCTGTATTAGATTGCTTGCAGTCTTGGGGGAAGAAGGGAGAAAAAATTTGAACTCAAAATCTTACAAAATGAATGTTGAAAACTATGTTTACATGTACTTTGAAAATAAAATAATATTCATAGAATTGATATCTTACTCTGAACACCTCCAAAGAGCAGAAAGAAGAACAATCAGTGAACAATGGAGAAAGGTGGTATAAAGAACTCCCTCATATCCAAAGCTTTCCAACAGAGGACTGGCTTATGAAGCTGTGAGATTTCAATTATTATGAGAAATGTTCAAACAGATACAGCAAGCTCTCAGTGATGTTGCTAAGGAGAAATGCATGGAAAGAGAGTTAGATAAGAGGATCATTGAGTTGTTATCTGACTCTCAAGTTGTATGATTGTATGAGGCTATGAATCAAATACAATTGAAAACAATGATCTTGGAACCCCAAGAAGAAGTAAAAAAGATTTGCATAAGATAATACTTTCAACGTTTATGTTACTTCATGTCAATTGACATAGTGGAAAGGATGTTGGCTTTGGATACTTCTGTTCAAATGAAGACTTTATTTCACACTATTTTTGCTATCTTGGTCAAGATATTAAGTTTCTTGGTGAGGAAATTTTCTCCACCAATGCAAATCAGCATCTGGTCTTTACTTTATGGTGACTATGCAGTGAACGGCAGCTAGATGCCTCGATGGATAGAGCACTGGGTCAGGAGTCAAACCTGAGTTCAAATGCAGCCTCAGATAATTACTAGCTTTGTCACCCTGCACAAGTCACTAAACATCTCTATTTGCCTTAATCCACTAGAGAAAGAAATGGCAAACCACTCCAGTGTCTTTGTCAAGAAAACCCCATGGACTATATGGTCCATGGGGTCATAGAGAGTTGGATGTGACTGAATGACTGGATGATAAAAGTTGTACCTAAAAAGTAAATGACAAATAGTGACTATCATATAGCTAGTATGTATCAGAGGGAGGATTTGAACCCTGGTCATCCTGATTCTGAGTGGCTCTCTTCTTATTATGCTAGAATGCTTTCCAAAAGTCAAATCTTCATCAACAGTTTAGCAAAAATCACCAAGGCTATGTAACAAGTATTACTAAATGTGTGGTCACCTTTTTTTTCTGCCCCCAGTGTGTGTGTGTGTGGGGGGGGGAAACTAGCTAGGGTTCACTTACATATAATGTGTTCTGGGTGACAGTGCAGTAACTGCTCCAGACAAGGTCTCTGCAAGTGTCACCTTCCCCCTAATCTTGTTTTGATAGAAGAGATTGTTGTTGAAAGCTAGAGAAGTATTTTTTGTACCTTGCTGGGGAGATTCTGCCAAAAGATATCTGATTTAGAGCCAGAGAAAAATGACAAGAGAACATCAGGGAACTGCTAAGAGATCCAGACCATAGAGCTCCTGGACAAATGAATCAAATACAACTGTGTACCTGTGTTTGTGAAAAGACCAAGAGGAAACCTCAAATTGAAATGAATCACTGAATTTGTTATAGGAGCCTTAGGATTAATGATTTGATCATTTAAGAGCTTTTGTTTTACTTTAACTATTACCCAAATAAAAATTGTGTTACAAGAGTACCAATTACTTCCTACAAACTGTGCAACAGTGAACTATGTGGCACAATATAGAGAATCACCATTTTTTTTCTAGGAAGGATAGGCCAAAACAAGAAAAATCCTTAAATATGGACCCAGTTCCTTCCTGCCATGAAAGTTTCTGACATATGTTTAGAGTATAGCTTAACTTTACAACTCTGGTCTTGACCTAAGCAATTTCATCAGACTGAAATTCTGGACTCTTATGTGAGAATTGAAAGGACACCCCTTGCTAGAAAGCCATTGCAGGGAAGCTCCACCATGAAAAGAAACCATGTGACTTTAACGTCTGACAGTTGCCTGGCATCCAGAACTTACATCTATAGAACCAACTGTTAGTTCTGTCAATCAGTTTTACCAGACAATTGGCTTGGAGCTGTGTGTGTGGACAGCCCTGTTTCCTGTTTCACAAGAGGCTTCTGGGAGGAAGAAGGAGGAGCAAAGTCCGTTTTTGCCCTGGACCTTGGCTTGGCTGAAGGAGAGATGCTGGTTCTCTAAGATAGATAGATGAAGGCATCTTGGTCTCTTTCTCTCTGATCACTAGCTTCATATACTCTTTAATACCTACTTAAAAGACTAAACTCTTGCTAAAGCTTCTAATTTTGGGTGACCATTCATTAGATTTTAGACATCATAGCTAGAATTTTAGCCCCTTACACTTATATGAAGTATACATCTCACTGTACACATGAGCTTTGTTTGCTTGAGGGATTGAGGACTGGGAAGCCACATACCTGAATGTGTGAGTGAGTAATAACTATCTTACTTTGTGGAGTCTTGAATGCTGTGTTCCTTCTCAATATCTCTGCCACAATCTCCCCACACTCTCAAGAAATAGTGACTTCATCTTTGCTAAAGGATTTGTAATGAATTTTCATCACCATTCCTTGGGGATATTTAATGTAGGGGTGTTAATACAATGAGTAAAGATATTGGACGAGAGGCCCTCCAATTCCCCTATCAATTTCTAAGGTTCTCTTCTAATATTGCAATATAAAAAAAGATACTGGAGACATCCCATGATGTCATAAAAATAAGTGAGGATTCTACTTGGGGAAATATACAATATAACATAATCTCAGGAGCCAAGAGGCAGCATAGCATAGTGAATAAAGGAACAACCTTGAGTAAAGCCTTACCTCTAATATGGACTATCCATGTTGCCTTGAATGAGTCACTTTACCCATTAATATTCAACACTCCCCCCACTACCAAGAGACTCTCTGAAAGATTATAATTTTATGACATAGTGCTTAAAGCACTCTGCTTAGGGTCAGAAAGACCTAAATTCAAATCCTGTCTAAGACACATTCTCAATGTGTTAATCTAGGCAAATCACTTCATTTTCCTTTTTGATAACAGGGATAATAATACTTATAAGCACTTACCTCACAAGGATTTTATGAGGATCAAATAAGATAATGACACTTTGTAAGTCTTAAAGAGCTATACAAATATGATGTGTGATAATACTCAATATAATGATGATACTATAGGCAAGTTATTAATCTGCTTCAGAGAAGGGATTTTTCACATTAAGATATCTTTGATGAGATGAAATTATAGGTAGGGCCAGGCAGTAGAAATCTACAGTATTCATTATTCCATACCTATATTCATTAGATTTACATGCATGAAATATAGGGTAAAAGAGAAGGGTAGTAAAGCATTTATACATTATGTGCTATGCATTTTAGTAAGCACTTTACAAATATGGCATTTGATCATCACAATAACCCTGTGAGGTAGTTTTTGTTATTATTTTTATTTTACATTTGAGAAAACTGACCCAAAGAGAGATTAAGTGACTTGCCCAGGGTTATAAAGCTAGTAATTGCAGAAAAAAATTATTATGACTATATTGACATGCCATACTAACTGATTCAAAAACTCCTTGACAACTTTGCTTTTTAAGTTCAAGTTTTATGCTACATTTGTGGTATAAGGCAAAACATATCCTATTGGGAACGTTAGAAACTGATAACATCATACCTGACTTACTTAAGAAGTTTCCATTAGATAGCAATAACAACAAACAAAAGAGAGTAAGAATAACTTTTTTTTTGTAACTGATCATGGGTATCATACACTTAGACTGGAATTGGAAACAAATTATAACTTGAATCTGAGTCTGCAAAAGTGTGATTTCTTTGAAGAGAGTTCTATTACATACTATTCTGATTGAGAACTGAGGGGTATTGAATTTGAGAAAAAGGGCACTTGAGTAATGGAACAAACATGTGGCCTATGTTATTGCCCATTTGATTGGTTGTAGTCCTTCACACTTAATGAAAACCAAAATGATATCACCATTTTGGGGTCAATGTACAGTATGATATGTCCAGCTGACCAATATGAGCTCAGAAGGCTCTACCACAGGTTGGGCACAAATAGCCAGTAATACCATTCAGGACGGAGAAGTCTCTAAATTTAAGCATCTCACATTTCTTTTGAGTTACCATAATTTGGAACTGTTTATAAAACACAGTGCCTTCTTTACTCTGGGCATGCCATGCCAGATATTCCTGTGCTAGTGTCTCCCATGACTCACAATCAATATCAAAGTTCTTCAGAGAGACCTTGAGAGTATCCTTGTATTGTGTCTTCTGATCTCCCTGTGAGCACTTATGTGAGTTCTCTGTAATATAGTCTTTTAGGAAAACATACATTTGGCACTTGACCTAGCCTAGAGTTAATTTCTCTGATATAGAGTTTTTGAATGCATGAGAGTACAGCTCTAGAAAGGACCTCAGTGAATGGTACCTTATCTTGCGAGGTGATCTTCAGAATCTTTGAAAGATAATTCAATTAGAAGTAATTCAGTTTCCTGGCATGGAATTGGTAGACTGTCCAGGTTTCAAAGGTATACAACAATGAAGTCAACACAACAGCTCTGTAGACCTTAAGTTTGGTAGGCAGCTTAAAAGCTCTTCTCTCCTACACTTCCTTCAGAGCCTCCCAAACACTTAGCTAGCCCTGTAAATGTGTGTATCAAACATGTCATGTTAGTGTACATCCCTGGAAAGAATACTGCCCAGGCAAATTAACATCCAGAGCATTCAAAATTCCTCCTTTGATGTAACCAATGCATCCATATATGGATGAAGTGGTGCTGTCAGGTGTAGAACCTAGGTCTTATTGGTGTTGTCAGCCCCAATTCAGCATAAAAAGCAGAAAACTGATCCATATTCTGTTGTGTCTCAGCCTCAGAGACTGCATTGAATGCAATCATCAGTGAACAAAAAGTCACCCACTAGATTAACAAATGAACTTCTGCAGGTAACCAAATTTTCCCCAACTGTTTTGTTCCATCTTTCAACTACACTTTTGTAGACAAGGTAAGTATTATATATGGTTTCAAGTATAGGAGGTCATCCTGGTAAGGTGGGTAGATTTTTCTTTATGGTATGGTGGTTAGTTACATTCTGAAAGAACTTTATCCACTTTGCTAATCCTTCAAATTCCACTACAAGAAGGTCATCCCTCCAAGTTTATGATTCTTTATTAAAATGACAGCAATCCCAATTCTATCAAATATGTTTGAGGCCATTACTCTTCATTTATACTTTCATTTGATGGAGTTATAGAATCCTTCTAGATACTGGGATTTAATATAGAAATGTAAGGGTGTAGAATAAAGACAATACTTTTATACCATAGAAAAGGTTTATCAGTTCTTCCCCTGGCAGAAAATTTAATTCTTTATGAAGTACTTTGTGCTGGAAGGTTTAACCCTTTAACCCTTTAGTGTAAACCTAGTCACTTGAATTCTCCTAAAAATAGCAATGGGTCATGGAGAATAGAATTTCATAGCATTAAAATATATGTGTTTATGAAAAAAAAGAAAATTATACTGTATATATCCCAGGTGTGGCCCCTCCCAAATGATTCTCCTAAAACTTTTGATATACCACAAATAGTTTTTACCACACCATGCATACTGCCATTGATAGTTACTTATCTTACCTCCTCCTCCTAAAAAAAACTCTAATTGACATTGATAAGAATGACATTTTTGTTTTTGTATTACTCTGTTTCCCAATTTACTTCTCCCCTTCACCTTCCTAAAGATTCCCTCCTAACAAGGAATTAAACAAGAAGGTAAAGTAAACAAGTGAATAAATGAATGAAAGCTGAATGAATGAATAAACAAACAAATGAATGAATGAGAACACAAATGAATGCTGGTTAGACAAACTAACCAGTGTATCAGAATATTCTAATATTATATGTAATGTTTAAAATCTATTGTTCTGTATCTCTGCATAAAATGAGGGGGAGGTAGCTTTATATCTCTTCTTTAGGGCTGAATTTGGTCATTGTAATTTCACAGCATTCTGTTGTAATTGATTTGTTGTCAATTTTTTAATTTTTTTGTTTCATTTCCATTTCTATGGTTATTTTACATGTTATTTTCTTGGCTCTGTTTAGTTCCCTTGGATCAATTCATTAAAATATTTACATAATTCCCTAAATTCATCATGTTCATAATTTCTTACATTACTGTGATATTCCATAATATTCACATACCACAGTTTGATCATCTCTTCCTTAATTGATGGGCATCTACTTTCTTTCTACTTCTTTCCTTCTACCAGAGAAAGAGAAAGAGAGATGCTAAAAATATGTTGTTATATATAGATACTTTCTCTTTATCAGTGATTTTCTTAGGGTATAGTTCTAGCAGAGGAATTCCTGGGTCAAAGATCATGCATAGTTTCATCACTTTATTTGCAAAATTTAAATTTGCTTTTCAGAATGATGCTATTGTTTATGAACCAATTGAGTGTTCCACTAGTAATTTATTAATATGCCTTTCTTTTCTTTCTATAATCTTTCCAACATTGATTATTTATGTCTTTTCTCATCTTTGCCAATTTACTGGGAAAAAATGAAATGTTTTAATGGACATTTATCCTATTAGTAATTTATAGCATTCCTTCATATGGCTATTAATAAGTTTTAATTTTTCTTTTAAGAAGTTTTTACTCACATCCTTTGACTATTTCTACAGTGGAATGTTGCCCTGACCAGTTCCTAATTCAGTATTTGTTTAAGAAAACCACTGATTATTGAGGAGGTGCTGGGGTTAGGAAGGAGAGAATGAAAAGAGGATTTGGAGTTTCTGTGCATAGAAGGAAAACCAGTCCTCTTTCATAATATTGGCAAAGTTTGACCTTTCAGCTCAATTTATTACCATACATAGGTCACCATCTTACCATTTCACCAGTAGTATAGGCAAACCGAGTACACGAACTGAATAGGTGATGATCAAACCAAAACCAAAACCAAAACAAACAAACAAACACAAAACTAGGCTTAAACTACACTCCTAAAGAAGTTTGCTCTTGCATTGAGGAAAGGTTAGAGTGTTGAAAATATTTCTATGGCATTATGAAACCTTTTCCCAAAAGGCCAGTCCAAACTGTGTATTTTTATATAAACAGACATATTCACAAATACAGTTTAGAGAACAAAGTAACAGTTGACATTCGTGAAAGGTAAAATGTACTTCTGATGAAATAAATTATTTTTAAGACCAAGACAAATGGAAGAGATCACATAGAACTTCCCCTTGCATTTTAATGCTTTATAGAAAAATCAGAGGCAGAAATTCCTATGTTTTGCCATTCCCTGTATATTCTTTCTCAGTACTCCACAAAGCTCTAGCACATTCACCAAATCAGTGTTAAAGATTAAAGAATGGCACCATGAAGGCTTTCACCAAATTTGGCTGCTACCAAAATTCAAATCTGTTGTTCAGTTGTTTATGTCCAACTCTTTGTGACTCTATTTGGAGTTTTCTTGGCAAAGATACCATAGTGGTTTGTCATTTATTTCTCTTGATCACTTTATAAATAAGGAAACTAAAGCAAACAGGGTTGAATGATTTGACCAGGGTCACACAGCTGATAAGTGTCTGAGGTTGTTTTGAACCCAGGCCTTTCTGACTCTAGGCTTACCTCTCAATCTACTGTGTCAAATAGTGGTCCAATTCAAATTTAGACATTGGCTAATGTGTAAAAGATGCCCTGAAGAAGAGTGATTTAAAGGACAAAGCAAGACCCAATAAAGTAGAAAAGAGTATGAGAAACTATTTATTGCATTATACATTCCATAAAATTCCAAAAATAATTGGAAAGCCAGAGCAAATGGAATATCTGTGAGAAGGTCCTATTGGGGAGAAATAATCATAAACAATGTCACAAATAAATGACAAATATAGCTATATCCATGCTAAATACATAGGTCATGCATTCTCAAATACCACCTGAAGATACATTACCCATCATTCTACAAAATAGAACTAAAATGTTACCTATAAAGAAAAATAGTTTCAGAATTGAAATACTACCCTATTTAAGAACCACTTGTGTGACCTTTTATAACAGTATGTTGGAGTGTGTGTGTGTGTGTGTGTGTGTGAGAGAGAGAGAGAGAGAGAGAGAGAGAGAGAGAGAGAGAGAGAGAGAGAGAGAGATCTCCTTCCTGGTCCAGACAGTGGGCAAAATTATAAAGTTTTTCTTCACCTCCCAGATATATAGCACCTCTGAAGGTATAATGGCTCCTCAGAACCTCTCAATTTCAAACCTTCCTTTCAATGAAGTTTCTTAAATTCATCTACACTAAATTTTGGTAGACAAAAATGCCTATTTGCCACCACCCACCCCCATGTATATAGTTAGAGAATGGGCAGGTGTGAAATGGTGGTGAGTACTTGTTGTTTTTCTTTATTTTTGTGAGGAGGTAAGGAAAATGCAAAGAGGGGGGGCTTTTTACTAGGACTTTTCAAACCTTATTATGTAGGCAGCAAATTCAACCCTGACAGCTGCTACAATTTTCTTTTCCCTGGAGAATAATTTTGTTTAAAACTAAAAACAATTCTACAGATAGCTCTTGTTGGACTTTTAGTGGAAAATGAATTTGTTTTGAAGTTTTTTTTCTTTTGTCTTTTAAATAGAGGTAAAATAATAAAGATTTGCACAAAAACTCTCAGTATTGGAAGTCATATCTTAAAATAACTGTCTGGGGCCTTAATGGCACTGTTTATCTATGTTTGTTTTGTCCATATTATATTGACTATAGTTGACTTATAGCCTAGATATTCTATTGAATCCTAGAACCATAGTATCAGACTATAACTACTTTTGTTACTGTCATTGCTGCTATAACAATTAACATTACTATCAACATGCTAATACTCACTGATATTTATGTATATAATAGATTCAGAAGTTGGAATGAACCTCTGAGGTTATATCACACTGGTAGTTCAATCTGGCTAGTTCTGTGATTAGTTTTAACAAGCATTTATTGAGCTCATATATGCTGTCTCTTACTACATACTGTCCTAAGTTCTGAGCATACAAAGAAAGTTTTAAAAAATAGCTCCTGACATCTTAGTGTTCATATTACATTACAACACACAATGATGACAATGTGCAATTATATACATATAAGATATACACATATACCATGCTTATGTGTGTATATATATACATATATGAATATACTTACATACACCAATACAACATATTTATAGCAAACATTTCCCATTTGTCACTTTTCTACAAACACATGTGTATACACATATGTATATGCAGATATATTTTGCTTATATATTATATATGCATGTATAGTAAATGGGTCATATCTTAAGAATAAAATCTTCGCTCAATATCATTGAATCAAACATTTGCTAAATGACTCTTATATGATAATGTGTTAGAAACTGTAAATAAAAGACAGAAATGAGATCATAATCAGGTAGTATTTATATAATGCTTTAAGTTTTATAGATGTTTAAGAAATGTTACCTCACTTGATCTTCCCCCAAACCCTTGGAGATACATGCTGTTATAATTCTCATTTTATAGATGAAAAAATTGAGCTTGAGAGCAATTTTAAGTGGGTTAGGTTAAATAAGTGAAGTTAAGAGGTTTAGGGATTTAACAGCTAGGTGGCACAGTGGATAGAGCTCCATGCCTAGAAGTCAGGAAGAACTGATTTCAAATTCAATCTGATACTTATTAGCTCTGCAATGCTAGGGAAGTAACTTGATTTGATTTCCTCAACAATAAAATGAGGATAATAATATCTGCCTCTGCGGATTGTTGTAAGGTTAAAAAATGATAGTTTATAAATCACTTAGCACAATACCAGTCACATAATAGGTACCATATAAATGATAGTTATTGTAGTTTTCATTAGCCCTGGATCACATAGCTAAGTATCTGAGGCAAGATTTAAACTGAAATCTTCCTGACATCAGGTATAGCACTCTATCCTTGGGCTACCTGGCTGTTGCTCATGACTCTAAAGGAACCTTAAAGGAGGCATAGCATACACATATGATTTCATTGTGTGTGTTTGTATACACATACCTATAGGTATGCATAAACATATGAAATTGAGGTGGAGTGAGGGTTGGGAAAGACAGCTATGAGATTAGGAAAGGTCTCATGTTGTGGGATATGCACTGGCTATTCCTTGTTTCCTTATTCAAATAGAAGATCTTTTATTTTCTAGTGGGACATGGTGCCCAAATGCTGACTGTCTTTATACTTCTAACTATTTTAACAAATTTCAGTGCATGGAACATATCCTTTAAGTGCATCTAATTCAGCCCCACTAGTCTAATCCTTGATAGATTTTGAAGTGTTCCTTCTATAAATGAGAGGGCAGAGGGCTAGACTATGAGATTTACAGATTATTCAGTCATTCTTCCTGCCTTATTCTTCCAATGTTTTCTAAATTAGTTGCCTCCCTCTACTGAGCCAATTCCCTTTCCTTCCCATTTAATTCTACATCATTTAACTCAGTCCCTTGGACAGAGTCAATCAATGCCTTGGTAGAAGCTAAAAATGCAAGGTAAGATATTCCCAATATTAGTACCTTGGATATCTGTCACTTGTATCTCCATTGATATTTAAAGGAGAAAATGAGACATGTAAAGGCACTCATTTAATGCTATTTATATGTTTTCTTGTTAAACAGGAAACACAACATTGTGTGAAAACTACTACATCATAATCATGATGAGGTAGCATTCATTTCTTAAGCTTATAGCAACAAAACCCAAGATATTTTTGTTGCTCTTTGGTCATTCAATTGTGTCCAACTCTTCAAGACTCCATGGACCAGAACATGTCAAGCCCTTCTGTCATCTACTATTTCTGTCCAATTTCAAGTTTGTTTATTTTTGTTTGTTTCCATGATGCCATCTATCCATATCATCATCTACCTTCAATTTTTCCCAACATCAGAATATTTACCAATGTGTCCTATCTCCTCATTATGTGGCCAAAGTACTTAAGCTTTAGCTTCAGTATTTCACCTTCCAGTGAATAGCTTGAATTAATTTAAGTATTGACTAATTTAATTTCCATGTTGTCCAAGGGACCCTGAAAATTTTTCTCTAGCAACACAATTCAAAAGGATCAATTCTATAGTCCACAGCTTTCCTTATTATTCACCTTTCACACCTATACATTGCCTTGAATATATAGACCTTTGTCAGCAAGGTGATATATAGATATATGTCTGTATACATATATATGTATATGTATATATACACATGTTTTCCCTTTGAGAGGCAGCTAAGTGGCAAAGTGAATAGAGTGCTAGATTTGGAATCAGAAAGAATCGTGTATAAATCCTGTCAGACACTTATTAAGCATGTCACTTTGAGCATGTCTCTTAAGGTCTGTATACTTAATTATCCTCATCTGTAAAGTGGGAATAATAATATAACCAATTTCCAGGGTTAATATAAAGATAAAATGAGATAACATTTTTAAAGACATTTGCAAACATTGAAGCTGCTCTCATTATCATGTATACACACACACATACACACACACACACACATATATATATATATATATATATAAATGATTTGATAGAGCTTTCATCTAACCTTATGTTTTATTTATAAAGAAGAATAATCTTCAGCTAGTATCAATTGTCTGAGGCTTTATTTGAACTCAGATCCTCCTGAATCCAGGACCAGTGCTTTATCTACTGTACCAACTAGTTGCTCCCATCTTTTATTTTTTAATTGACACAGGAGACAGTTTACTTTACTATTCTCCTATGAATATCATTCTATCTAAAGATAGCGTATACCTGAATTTTGTTGAAGCTTTTCATGAAGTTGGTAATAATAACTGTATCAGTCCATCAGTCAACAAGCATTTATTAAATATTTACTATGTGCCAGACACTATGCTAAATTCTGGGGATATGAAGAAAAGAGAAATATAAACAAAAACAAAAATCTTATCCCCACTCTTAAGGACCTCACCTTCTAATAGGGGAAACAGCATGTAAACAACCATGTAAATGCAAGATAAGATAAATGGACAGTAATCTCAGAGGATAGGCAAGGTATAGAATGGAAATCAAGGAAGGAAAGGCCTCTTTCCAAAGGGAAGGCATGAACTGAATCCTTAATGAAGTCAAGGAAATCATGAGTAAGAGGTGAGGAAGGAGTCCATGGTAGAGGAGGAGGGGGGAGGATTATAGTCAGTGAAGAAGATAGTATATTGTATGCAAAGAACACAAGTGGGATTATGTCAGAAGATTGTTAAGTATGTGGAGAAGAATAAAGTTTAAGAAGACTAAAAAGGTAGGAAGGATCCAGGTTGTGAAAGGTTTTAAAAGCTAAACAGAATTTTATATTTGATGCAAGAAGTGGAGTTAGTTCTACTATAAAGAAACATATGTAGTCCTAAAATTCACCATGTTATGCAAAATCAAGCCATAAAAATCACAGGCTTATGAGAGTAATGGGTTTAGGGACACAAAACTCAAAAATTTCCTCAGCAACATAAAAAAAATAGGAACCTAATAAAAATGGTGGTTTGATACATGTTTAATGTATTGTTAAAAATATATAGATACTATAATAAATGAAAATGGTGTCCACATCCTCAGTCCTGTGCCTTCTTTCTCACAGGTTGGCAAAGTCTATGTGGAACAGCACTCTTCCACCCACAGTTCCTAATGCACCATAAGATACAATATGAATATGACACTTTATCCTGAAAAAAACTCACTTGTGGAAGTAGGCATAGGAAAAATTATAGCTTTTGAGTTGTGAAGTAGTGCAGTTGCTCAAGGACAGAATATCATATAAGCAACTGTGAAATTCAAATTATGCTCAAATTGTTCCCTAATAAATCAATCATATTGGAAAAATTTGCATTTTCAAAGCAAGCATTATAGCAGAACTAACTGTAACAGAGATCCATTGCCACTTCCTTTTCTTCTCACTCTCTTGCAGTCTTACTTCTAATCTTCTTATTATTCAGCTGAAACAGATCTCTACAAAATTACCAATGAGGGGCAGCTAGATGGCGCAGTGGCTAGAGCACTGGCCCTGAAGTCAGGAGTACCTGAGTTCAAATCCGGCCTCAGACACTTAACACTTACTAGCTGTGTGACCCTGGGCAAGTCACTTAACCCCAATTGCCTCACTAAAAAAAAAAAAATTACCAATGAATTGAACTGGCTCAACAATGATCTATGTGTGGAAGGAAGGAGAGTATAGCCAGTGTTGTGATGATGGTTTAGGAAAGATTTGAGGGTTGCCAGCATTGAAGATCATGGTAAAGATGAAGAGAAATGTTAGGGAATATGAGAGAAGGGAGATTTTAATGATAAAAACAATAATCTCAGATTAATAAACATGAAAATGAAACATTTGTGGTGATAACAAATAAGATCAAGATATGGCCATATCTGTGTGTAACTTAACATAGTATGGAAGAGTTGGCCATAGAAATTGATTAATATGAGAAATTGGAAGTATCTGAGTGAGTATCAATATGCATAATTAATTTCCTAATATGAAGCAAGAGTAGAGGTAGAGAAAGACTATGTAGTGCCCTTGTGGTCAATAGACAATATCTATCCAGATCTTGAGTCAATGATCAATTTGAATAGAATGAACTTTGAAAGAGAAGTGCTACAAATAGGTCTTTTTCCTCATTTGGGGGATGTCTCTGGATATAAACCTAGCAGTTGTATTGCTGAATCAAAGGGTATGCACAGTCCTATAGCTCTTTGGACATAGCTACAAATTGCTCTCCAGAAGAGATGGATCTTTTGACAACTCCACCAAAAGTGGATTCACATGCCAGCTTTCCGACATCCCCTCCAACATTCAATATTTTCTATTTTTGTTATACTTGCCACGCTGATAGGTGGCATCCTCAGATGTATATGATATATTAATCTCTGATCAATAGTGATCTAGAGCATTTTAGCAGTTCTTTTTCTGGTGGCTAGGACTTGGAAATCAAAGGAATGCCCATCAATTGGGGAACAGCTAAACAAACTGTGGTATGTAATGGTGATGGAATATTATTGCACTATAAGAAATGACAAGCAGGATGACTTCAGAAAGACCTGGAAAGACATGTATGAAATGATGACTAGTGAATCGAGCAGAAACAAGAGACATCTGTGCGCAAAGAGAGCAATATTGTTTGATGAAGAACTGTGAATTACTTGACTATTCTCAACAACACAATGATCCAAGACAATCCCAAAGGACTATTGATGAAACATACTATTCTCCTCCAAAGAAAGAACTGATATTGATGGAAGAGAATGAGCGCATGCAATTTTTCATTTTCTTTTTCTTTAATCAAGTTATCTTGTAGAAAATTATATTGTGATAATGTTTTACATAATCATACATGTATAACCCATATCTGATTGCTTGCTCCTCAGGTGAAGGGACAAAGGGAGGGATGGAAAGAGGGATAAAAATTGAACCCAAACTATAAATAAAAATGTTTATTACATAAAAAGAAGAGGTTACTGAGTTATGGTAGTAGTTGTCCTTTCATAATCAGGATGATGACATCAGTGGTGACGTCATGACTTGCACTGAATTGGATTTAAGTGAGGGAGGACTATGCAAGATCACCAACCTTACTCTCTCCTCTGGAGTCATCTGGGTCCAATTCCAAGGCATATATGAGGACAACTGGAGATGGTCCCTGTTATGTTTAAGGCAATTAGGGTTAAGTTACTTGCCCAGGGTCACATAACTAGTAAATGTCTGAGATGATATTTGAACTCAGGTATTCTTGACTCTAGGGTCAGTGATTTATCTACTGCACCTCCTAACTGCCCAAGATGGTAGTAGGGGGAGAGTATGAAAGTGACAATAGAAATGAAGGAGGATTCCAAAACCCTCAACTGGTGAATCTAGAATGAAGACAAAGGTATGCTGTTGAAAGTAGGTCATACCCATTTAGGAAATTTGATTTAACCTCAAAGGAAGTGAAAATTTTGAGTCTCTTAGGCTTAGGACAATAACCCTATAGCAGAAAAGAAAAGTTGTAGGTATGGCCTGGAGAAATCCAGAAAAGAGGCAGGAACAGAAATTCTAGGTAGATCTGATCTAAGAAAGACCTACAGAATTTTAGAAAATTCCTGTGTCAAAATAGAGGCTACCAATGAGTGACCTGGATTGATGCAAGGTTGACTAAGGACTCCTAGAAGTCTATGGAGCATGGAAGTTAATTTGGGTCTCCCTTGGAAGTCTCAGGAGTACAAAAATAGAGGTGGCAGGTGGCCGATCCAACTTGAGTGACTTTCAAAAAAGGAGCTGTGGGCAGCTAGGGTGGCACAGTGGATAGAGGCACCGGCCCTGGAGTCAGGAGGACCTGAGTTCAAATCTGGCCACAGACACTTAACACTTACTAGCTGTGTGACCTGGCAAGTCACCTTAACCCAATTGCCTCACCAACAAAACAAAACAAAACAAAACAAAACAAAACAAAAAAGGAGCTGCCTCAAGAGAAATAGGAAAATTAAAAAGTGGCTAGGCATTAAAGAAAAGATATTGAATTCTTTTTTTGAACAATATTGAGTTTGAGATACCTATGGGTTTTTTAAGGTGGAGATATTGAGAAGGAAATCAAAATTGTGCATTTGCAGTTTAGAGGACAAGCTAAGACAGGTTATGTGGATTTGAAAGTTATCTACATAAAAATGATAATTGAATACAATGAAGTTATAAGATAGTTGAGAGACAATTTCAGGACAACAGGGGCCCAGGAGACAGGAGATTAAAGATCTACCAGGAAAATTACTATAGAAAAGCAATTCCACAAACTCCCAGGGAGGAAAGAGTACATGGAAGAGGGGATCATCAGCAGTTGCAAATGTTGTAGAGAGTTTGAGATGGATGAAGATTCCAGAAAGGCCATTATATTTGGCAATAAAGAGTTCATTGCTAACCTGGAGAAAGCAAGTACAATCAATTGATGTGGGACAGAAGCTAAAATGGAAAATGTTAAGATTTGAATGATTACTGAGAAAATGAGAAAAATTAATTAATGAGAAAATGGAGTTAAGAATATAGATAAATTTATCTATGATTATAGAACCATACATTAAAACTAGAAAAGACCTGTAGACATCATCTTTTCTAAAACCCTTTATTTCCAGATGAGGAACTGAGACACAGAGAGTTATATGACCTTTCCCGAGTTCACATAGTTAATAAGTGACAGAGCCTGGCCTGGAGTCCAGGTCTCTGGTTACAAATCTAGTTCTCCTTCATTGTACTCTACTCACTCTAGAATTGACTATGAACAGGAAGAACAATAGAGGGTAATAGCTTGAGGAAAGCTGTAGTCAGCTGAAGGACTTTTGTTGTTGTTTGAAGGTAGTTTTTTTTTATTGTATTTTTTAAGAAGAGCAGAAATCTGGGAATGTTGCAAATGGCAATGTAAGGGGCTAAAATATCTAATGAGTGGTCGCCAATTATAAGCTTTAGCAAGAGTGTTTAAATGTTTAAGTATTTTTAAAGAGCATTAGGATCAGAGAGAAAGGTAAAAATCGAACTATTTCTAAGAGACCCTATCACCTGACCCACTATGGCAAGGTCAAGAACCAAAAGAGAAAGAACCCCTCCGCCAGTGTCTGCTTCCTACCTCATGTCCTCCTCCCAGAAATGGGAGGCTCCTAAGTTGATTGGCTTGGTAGGCTTGATAGACAGTACCCATGAGCAAATGTCACTTCCTGATGCTAAGGACTTGACCACATGGCTTGTCCTCCAGAGGCCTTCACCTCATGGTGGTGCTTTGCTACAGTAAGTCTCCAGCAGGTGGCATCATTCCAATTGTACACAATGAAGAAGTTGTTGCATAAAGTGTGTTGAAAATAATGAAGAAAGAGGAGAAGATCCAAGGGCCAATCTACCAGAGCAGAGGCAGACTGGTTCACGGTTAACAGTTAGAAGGGTTGGCATTGTTTTAAGGTTAATCTACACCTATTTATCAGAGATTGGAGCAAAGGAGGATGGGGAGGGCAAAGCTGTTTAAGAGTATTGAAATGTGGAACTGTGGAGGAAGGGGAACCCTATGACAAAATGATTTCACTTTATGCAGTGAAGTATATGGTAAAGCCCTCTACTGAGACAGGGTGTTGGTAGTGGAGAAGACTTGAGAAAAGATTAATTCCATGAATTTTTGCTGGATTAGTATTAGGTAGTAGGCCAAAGAAGAGTAACAGGATTGGCATGTAGCAGTTGAGAGCCAGTTCAGATTCTATAAAAGAAATTTATAACATACCCTATCAATGTACATGGTTTTCTCCAGCTACATTCAGAGGGAGCAGACAAAACAGATGTGGGAGTAAGCCAGGATTTGTTTCCGCATTCTTTAGGTACAAAAGTATCTCCTTTTTGTGGGCTACAGATTGGATTCACTGAAAAAGAATGGTCTGGGAGAGAGAGTACCTAGAGAATTGCTTTTATGCAAAGCTCTATTTTTAGTATATTTAAAGCTCAATTTGAGTAAATATCATAGACAAGCTGACTTTTTACTTTCATTCCACCAGGGAGATTGTCTGATTCTGTCATTCTATAAAAATAACAAATGACTGATCTACTTGAGTGTTCAATTGCTCTACTCATAATTTCTATTTAAGGGCTTCAATGGGTCCTTTCTGTTTTAATTAGAACTACTTACTGTTCTTCACACAAGACACTAAATCCCTTGTCTCCATGCCCCTTGATATGGCTTCCATCCATGCCTGGAATACCCTCAACTCATCAGTTTCTCCTCTTAAATACCTACATTCTTCAAAACTAGTTTAATTATCCTCTTTTAAGTACTTTCTCAATCTTCCCTTGCTCTCACCTTCTCATTACCACCTCAGATTCTAGTTTATTATTCTCTAATCTCACATGATCTAGTTTAGATCTGGAAGATAGTTTAGAGATCAAGTCTACTTACCCCATTAAGTAAGGAAAATGAGGCCCAGAAAAGTTAATTGTTTGACCAGGGTCACACAGGTGCTCGTAAATGTCTGAGGGAGAGTCCAATCCAAAGCTTTCCTTTCTTATTTTAGCTCCAGTACGCTGCCCATAATACCATACTGCCTCTAAATGTATTCATACCTAGTTCTGTACATGTTATCTTCCCAGTTAGGATGTAAGCTATTTGAATCTAGGCACCATTTTCATTTTACTTTGTATGTATGCACATAGTACAATGCCTGGGAAATAATAAGCATTTAATAAATTATGACTGAAAAATTGATTGAATGACCATTGTATCTAGCCAGAAATTTGATAGTTGTAGAATTTCCATGAGCATAACTTTTAAAATAACACACAAAGTAACAAACAAAACCAAGCAAAACAAACAAAAAAGCCCAAAAAACAAAGTTTATTATTCCAGTCTACTATCCCCTAACCTTTCATTTTTTTGTTTTGTTGTTGTTGTTGTGTAATATTTTAGTGGTTCTTACATCTGTGGACTTTTATTTAATATGATCATTTTATTTAACATGACAGTTTCTAATCGTAAGTTTTAGGAAAGTCAAAGTCACTCAAACTTCTTCCATAGAGACACATTTTCTCATGTCTCACACTTTCAAAGTTTCTGTCATGATCCTATATAATCTTCAGAATGTTTTCTATAAAGAACGAGGCAATGTTTACGGAAGGATAAGCTGATTTTCTCACAATTACCAAAATTTGTGATTTTTCTTTCATAAAAGAAAAGTGGAAAATAAGTGATATCCCCAAAGTACATCCAATCATCATTATTATTATTAATAATATTAATAATTATTAATATTATTAATAATAATATTTTGCAGGGCAATGAGGGTTAAGTAACTTGCCTAGGGCCACACAGCTAGTAAGTGTCAAGTTTCTGAGGCCTGATTTGAACTCAGGTCCTCCTCAATCCAGAGCCAGTGCTTTATCCACTGTGCCACCTAGTTGAACCAATTCAAGTATTATTAACTAACAGTGTTACACTAGCTGAGACGATCCTCACAGTTAATATATCAAGGAAGGGTATGATAAATAGAAATAAACATGCTTCTTTGCGATTTCCTATAACCATTTAATCATCAAAAATAAGCTGTAGAGGCAGTTCCCAAAGGAGTACTATGGATAAATTTAAAAAAAAAATGTTCCTGATACAAACATATTGATCTCCAGGAAATCATCAGGACTGAAATATTTTGTGCGGTATTGCCAAAAACAGCTATAAGTCCAGTTGTAGCTCTAAAGGTACATTGCAGAAGTAATTCCCATTCATTATTCATGACTTAAAAAAAAATAAAAGAATACCATACCCTTATCCAAAAAAAAAACCTTTCTAAGAACCAAATTGCTGGTCTCCTTCCCATTCTGACCCTCTAATATGTCTACTTGTTCTAAATTCCTTGAATAGAATCAGCCTGATAATCAATTCAGTAGCCTACCCTAAAGCACAATATATGTCTGTAGCAGGGTGATGAATGTTAAGTGCTTTGGTTCAATGTTTGCCTTTGTAGTTTATTTGAATTTCTGTAGTTTGTTGCAGTCATAATGTAGAGTGAGGTGAGAACAGAATAGTTTTGTAGCAATGAATCACTGTTGTATTTAAGTATTATTTGCTTCATGGTTGTTTTTGCTGAGATTCTTGTGGATCTGTTATTTCAATGGCATGGGTTCTTCCCTGATGAGATTTTAAGTCTTACATGCCTTTCAACTTGTGGGATTCTTGCCCTTATTTGTTGGTAAATACCCCAGAAAAGATCCATTTAACATCTTATCAGCTTTATGCTTTTGCTCAGTATATCAGAATTGTACTTAGGTTGTCCTTTTTTGTCTTTCATTATCAATGCCTTAGCAACTTGCCTTCTCTTTTAGTCTCACAAATACTTGACGGTCTTTTTTGCCACTTGTATTGCACAAAAGTCATTAGAACATATCATTATTGTGTATGTCTAGTGCCCTTGAGTATTTTTTTAAAATTGTGATTTTTCTGAGATGGTGGTTTTTCATGATTCACAACCATATACAATTGAATCACAGTATGTCTGGGGAAATGTTGATATTAACATAATGATTTGTTTCAGCAAGCAACTTGTGACCACACTAGAAGCACTATGAATTTTCCCAAATGTGACCTGGTCTGATCATAGTCTGCTACTCAGTCTCAGGCTGAACATTAACCATATGCACTTGCTGTCCTTGATATTCATATCTACTTGTTTATTATTTAAAGGGTTTCCAACATGTAATTTTTCATCCACTTTCTTTTCCCAGTGTCAATGGGTCTTTAATATTGCTTTGAATTTCGAAGAAGAGGATTTGTAATGTTCTTTCTGTGGCTCAATTGTTCTTCACTCTTAGCTTTGAAGAGGATCAATTACATCATAAGGGGATGTCCTGACTTTTGCATGAGTTGGATTTAAGTAAGGTAGAGTTGCACAAATTTGTCATCCTTACTCTCTCTTCCGAAATCATCAAAGTCCACTGGCAAGACAAAAGTCAAGACAACTGCTGATGGCCTAAGAGACAGTGGATCATCTTGGCATCTTTGATGTCTGACCAAGCTCTAAATGCTTTACAATGCCTGATTCAATTGCCTTCATGACCACTGGAACAAATTATTCTCATCTGGAGAAATCTTTACATGTAGGCATTTCTGTAACTCATGAATGGGTTTGAGGACTGTCAATTACCTTTAATGTAGTTTAGCTGTTTGCGGAGATAGTTTTACTAGACTGTGGCTGCTGAGCATGCTATAGCTTCTAGGATAATGGACTATAAGATTAATGGAGGCATCCAGGTGGCTCAGTGAAAATTGAGCCTGGAGGTCAGAAGACAGGAGTTAAAATTAGACATCAAATTATGTGGCTCAATAAAATTATCAGAATATCAGCACCACTGATTAAGAGATTGAGGGGAATTTAGGGACCTTCTTATTGAATCTTTTATTTTACAGTTGAACTTATGTGATTTATTTATTTACAAATAGTGGTAATAAGTAGCAGAAGTGTTATTCAAACCTTGGTTCTTTAAAGCCAAATCCAATTCTCTTTCCATTCTACAAGGTCAGCAGCAAGTAGAAGAATTTGGACAACATTGCACATCACTAAGGAATACTGTTTTGAGTGAACCATAGATGGAGTATTTTCCCCAGCACTTGAGAAGGCCTTAGGTGAACATGTGTATCCTTATTGTATATTACACATGATCATTAAGCACAGTTACCTGCATAGTCAAAGTGCCAGTAAATGAACAATTCAACACATTTTGGGTTTGATTTACTTTATTAACATTTTCCCCCACCACTTTTATAAATATAGACAATCAATAAAACAATAAATCAATGCATGTTTTGTAGAATTTGCTGATTTCTGAGGTGTAAATGTTCACACTGAAAAGGGAACAGTTGATTCTCAAGAAGCAGTGCACGTTGACTTCTGCACACCCTTATCATAGTCATATTTTTTTATGGAATCCTTGAACACTTCTAATATGTTCCAGAAGAAATTATGGTTTTGAGGGGAGACTTCGTGGATAAATTTTGTTTTATTGAATCAAAAGCCTTTAAAGACACCGTAATTTAATCGTTATATTTTGGTCAATCATGTGATCATGAAGATGTGATCTCCTATAGAAAGTTTTTAATAAGCCTAGTCTTTTCCTTTCTTTTATTTTGATCAGGTGTTTTCTTCATAGACATATACATGTATAAATGCACATACATGGATGCATGGGTATTTATACATATGTGTCCATATATCATGTACAGTATATATATATATATATATATATATATACATTTGTGTGAGCAATAGGTACATATATAACAAATAGGGTTTGTGTATATATGTACACACACACACACACACACACATATATATATATATATATAAAGAGAGAGAGAGGGAGAGAAACAGCCATTTGGTTTAATAGTTGTTGATATATTTTTGTTACTTGGATTAAAAAAATAAAAACACCATCTGCTCAGTTCTTGTGAAAACATCACTTCTTTCAATAATCTCAAAAATCATTTCCCAAGTATGAAGTTTTTCTGAATATTTTAATAGGATATAAGCTTTCTTTTTGGGAGTAGCTAGGTGGCACAGTGGATAGACTGCAAGGTCTAAATTTAGGAAGATCTGACCTTAGATACTTACAAGATGCATGACTCTGGGCAAGTCACTTAACACTCTTTGCCTTAGTTCCTCATCTGTAAAAATGAATGGAGAAGAAAATGGCAAACCACTCTAGTATCTTTGCCATGAAAATCCCTAATGGGTCGCAAAAAGTTGGAAATGACCAAAACAACAAAAAAAGCCTTTCATTCTAGTTTCATCTTTTTAAGTGCTATCACTACTTCCTCAATTGAGTACTGAGATTAAGATCAGTACAAGGAAAAAGAGAAGTGATATTGTTACAGGAAATTCTATCTCAGCTCTCTCCCAGGTTCAGATACTATTATCAGTGTCAAAGGCATTGACAGTATCATGAGAAAAATAGGTGGAGGGGGTCTTTAGGTATGACTCTTTAAAAAATTACATCTCTTCATACACAATCCATTAGAATAAAATGGTCTTTTAATTGAGCACTTGGAGAAAGTAACCAATAAGGAAGTCAAAGCCTTCCCTTGAAGGGAGAAAAGGTGGCTTAGAGACATGATTCTCTGAGTCACCATTTTCCTTGATCAGGAGGGAGGCCAAAGCCCTTATAGAGGGTGGGTGGTAGTGGCATGAATGGGGTGAGCACTTGACTATGGAAAGTTCCCTTTGGGTGTGGGGTGTGGGAAAGATTCCTGAGAGTTAGGGAGAATTTTCTTTTGGAATGATAGATCTGACCTTTGGAATTATCTCTGTTTCCTAGGTCAGATAGGAGCCATGCTTAACTGTCTTTCCTGCTATAGAATTTAATCTCCCCTTACTTCTTAGGTGGTTCTGTCCTGATATGTAGTTGGCCAGTTTAAAGTTTAATAGTCCCAACCCCCCATGTCAAAAGTATTAAAACAGCCTGACTACAGAAAATTCTCAGCCAAGCATTGCACAACATAATGCATTTCTGAAATGTAGCTTAAATAACATATAAAGAAGATTGGTTTCTTGCTATTGTGAGGGGCTAAAATTCTAGCTAGTCTGTCTAAAATATCTAATAAGTGGTCGCCAATAAATTATAAGCTTTAACAAGAGTTAGACTTTTAAGCATTTATTAAGGAGAATAACAATTTGGCGAAAAGAAAGAGGAAGCCCTAGATTAATCTGTCTATTAAAGGGAGAGTTCATTTCTAGCTCCCTTCTCCACCCAAGTCCTGAGGAAAGAGAGAGAGAGCGCCTGCCTCACCCCCTCTTCCTCCCACAAGCAAACGTTACTTCCTGACGCCAAAGAGCCACATGTCTTGCCCTCAGACACCTTCTCCTCATGGCAGAGCTTTGCTACAGTAAGTCTCCAGGAGGTGTCATCATTCCAATCATTACACTATGGATAGAATGGAACTAATAAAGATAAGGGGACAAAATAAAAACAAACAAAAATGAAACTTTCCTGAAGTCATATAAATACAATCAAAAAGGATTTAAACTAAAAAGGGGGAGGAGGAGAAAGACAAATGCTTATGTATATCTAGCAAGCTATATACCATAATGATAGGATGAGAGATGGTAATCAAAATGATTTTTAGAAAGATATGATCATGTAAAGAAAATCCAGAAACAAGAGTGAGAAACCAAGAATGAGAGTGTTAGGGTTAAGATCAAAAGAGAGAGAAACAAATAATATTTTCATGGCAGTAAATAAAGTTAATTCCAGAAATCAAAGACCCTCAAAGAAAAAGGTAATAATTTAGTTGAGAAAATGCATATTCTTTGTTTTCTACTTTTAAGACATTGTTCAAGATGCAGTTTTGCCTTTGATCTTTCACATCCTTCCAAACAAGGACTAATAAGGAGTTCCAGGGGAAAAAAAATCTGATTGGGAAGGCCAAGGAGAAGTAATAAGTGTGTACTTTTTATAGGACAAGACAGCTTAGGAAGACAGAAAGAGAAGTCTACACCCACTGCCAGGAGCTTAGTATAGTAGCAACATTACCACCATAGGTAGAAGCAACAGTGAGTTGTATTGGCAGAGAGAACAGTAATGAGGCTGAACACCTGAAGAGAAAGTAAACCCCTGTATTAGCACTGGGAGCAAGAACTCAGGTCATCTGGCAGTTCTATTTCCCATTATCTGGTTCTAGGTCACAGTTAAAGGATGGAGAAGAACAGTCTCAATTATGGTCACAACGGAAAGGGAGCATGGGTCCTACCTATGTAAGGAGTAAGGAACAAGTTGCAGAACTAAAGATGTGTGTTTCTGAGGCCAAGAAAAGAGTGAGGATTCAGTTTTAATCTTATCTCTTTACATAAACCTTCAGTGGGATAAACCAGGGCAGGAGACCAAAATCAAAGGGGAGCCAGCAATTTAGTTAATCTGAACCCAAAGAACCTAATTGTGACTTAGTTTAGTAGCACTAAACTCAACTATCCAAGTCAAGAGACCCAAATTGGACCAGGAATTTGCAGAGTGCTAAACAAGAGGGTAATGAAGAAACTTCTTTCTGGATCATACCAGCTTTTCTCTGGATTTGGCTCTCTTCCAATTCACTATCATATAAGCATGTCAAAGTTCCCAGAAATAGACAATGACTACATTGTTACATTCAAATCATCTTAAAATACTATGAAGTAACCATGTTTAGGAGAAAAACACTTCTACTGAACATTGTATCTCTTGAAACTCCATCCACTGTGTTTTCTATCTACAAAGATAGCTACTCAAAATAATGAGACTTTTGGATATTCAACATGACCATTTCTTTTTTTTCTTTTCTTTTTTTTTTTGTGGGGCAATGAGGATTAAGTGACTTGCCCAGGGTCACACAGCTAGTAAGTATCAAATGTCTGTGGCCAGATTTGACCTCAGGTCCTCCTGAATTCACGGCAGTGCTTTAGCCACTCTACCACCTAGCTGTCCCCCAACCTGACTATTTCTTAAGTAAAAGAAACAAAATGATAGATAGTAAATAACAAAGGAAATGCATACATTAAAATTCATCACACTGCATATATAAACCACAATCATGCCCCGGTATATAACTCCAATGCACTCAATAGTGTAGTGAAAAGAGGGTACACACTTATACAATGGAAACTGGTGATGGAGGAAAACTCATGAGATAAGAGCAACTTGGGACTCTAGACTATATGCATGAATGTTAATGATCCATTCAGGAGCTTCTATACAATATGCATCTTCTCTACTTACTGCTGCACTAATCATCTTCAACTGAGGAAATCCACTTCTCTTGTTCTGAATGCCACATCATCCAGTCAAAATGGACCTCACAGCACCACAGATCAGGTTTACTCATGAAGTCAGCTTACCAGGTTACCAAAGCAGGTGCAAAGTTCTTATGATTTTCTTTCACAAGCCACACAGGGCAACAGAGGACAACAAGTCCTCTTTGCCTTTCCAGGACTCAGGGTGTTGATGAAGAACAATAGCTATCCCAGGGGTTCTTGGCCAATGATGCCAGTTCTATCTGAACCAGCCAAACTTTCTCTTTGCTCACTCTTTCTAAATTCAATGGATTCAAAGAAAAAAATAAAACAAAACTGTTCAGCCATCATGCTATAATTTTACTTTGTCCAAAGTTCTTCTTCCCTGATTTATTTTTCTCTTGCATTATTGTTTTTGTTTGTTTGTTTTGGCCTTTCTGTAATGCTAATAGTTCAGTCCCTTAAGGGATTAACATTAACATTTCTAGTGTTTTTTTAATAAATAATATTCTTCGGCCTCTTTGACAATAAATTGTTCTCACAAAAGTGAGGCATCATTCCACATTGTTAACAAAGAGATCTACTTAGTCACTTCTATTTCACATATCATTTCCCCTCAAAACTATACAAATATCATGTGAAAGATTTTTTCATACATATATTTCTTTCACTCTACATTAAAGAAAAGTATATTCTACCTATTTTTGATATTAAAAAGTTCATCTAGAGCAATCAGAATCCTAAACCCTTTGACAATTAGTACAAATCTTCCTTTACACATAAACATATTTTCTGAACTTTTCGTCATTAAATGCTTCAAATAAAAAAGGGCCTTGAGGAGGCATCACACACACACACACACACACACACACACACACACATAAACACACAGGAAGATAGACTGATGGATGAATGAATAGATAGATATGCATACACAGTTTCATGAGAAGCATCACTGCATAATAGATTATCAACATTAGAATCAGAAAAAAAAAAACTAAAATTCTGTTTCTAATGCTCTGTAACTTAACCTATCAGTTCCCAAGATTTCTAAGATTATTGCCTCATAAAGAAAATGACAGGTTGGAATCAATGACCTTTAAGATCCCTTGGTTCTCTAAATTTATAATCCTATTTTCACTTTCCATTTGTTGTCCATTTTCATATTGTAAGGTCAATGATTTAGATCTAAAAGACATTAAGAGATTATCAGTGAAGGGAAGGAAACAAGTGTTTACTGATTACCTATATAGTGCTAGGCATGGTACTAAGAATTTTAGAAGTATCTCATTTGAACCTCACAATAACCCTAAGATGTAAGGGCTATTTTTATCTTCATGTTACAATTGAGGAGACAGAGGCAGACAGAAGTTAAATGCCTTTCATAGAGTCGCACAAGTATGAAGTGTCTGAGGCTAGATTTAAACTTCAAGTCTTCTTGATTTCAGGCACACTCCTCTATCCAATTAACTGCCTAACTGCCTTGAATCAAGTCCAATCCTCTCATTTTGCAGATAAAATAGCCAAGGTCTCAAATGGTTAAGTGATTCATTTGTTGGTCACACAGGTGATAAAAGGCAGAAGTAGGATTTAAACCAGATCTTGTATCTCTAAATTTAGCAGGTTCTCTATAACACTATACTGTTTAACTTTTGTACAAATGGTAGTGATACAGGTGGCTTGGGGAAAGTTGAGATGGTAACACTGACTTGCCTTGGGGCCTACATCTTTCTAAGCATGGTGCTAGATGCATTATGTATAATCTAAATAGTGAGGCTAAGGGGGCAGCTAGGTGGCGCAGTGGATAAAGCACTGGCCCTGGATTCAGGACTCCCTGAGTTCAAATCCGGCCTCAGACACTTGACATTTACTAGCTGTGTGACCCTGGGAAAGTCACTTAACCCCCATTGTCCTGCAAAAACCAAAAACCAAAAAACAACAACAAAAAAAAAAATAAATAGTGAGGCTGAGACTATCAATAGGTCTCTTCTTCAAGCCCATGAGTTTCTTGTAAAAATGAATAAGTAAATTATAATGAAATATGCAGTATAAATTACTGTTCTCAAGTAAAAGACCATATAAATACATTTTGGCACAGAATATATGTGATTTCCTGTTTTCACATTTTTATCAGGGGATTACTTTGCATTTCAATATTCTAAATGAGGGAGTTCTAGTGTGTTGGAAATAAGTTATTGACTCCTTCAGAGACTATTTAGCATTTGCATGCTGACGTCAACTCTCAAGTATGATTTAATCTGTTTTAAAAGTAGGGTATGTGCTGCTAGCTAAATATGTTTAAACTAATACAGATGGGACTATGTGATTAGAAAGAATTGGTCAAGGATGGTGTGAGAAAGGAGAAATATTTTTTTATAGATTTGTTATAGCCAATTGAAGAAAAAAATAGTTTTACAAATGAAATTGTCCCCCTTTGTTATAAATTTAAAAATAAATGCATTATTTATTTATTTTAGCATCCTATTTTGTTAAAAAAATGAGTTATAATTTCTCTCTCCTAATTGCCCTCCCCCAACTAAGAAGGCAAGCAATCTAATATCAATTATACATGTGAAAACATGCAAAACATTTCCATATTAGCTATCCCCCTCCCAAAAAAAAGCAAGACAAACCAAAGTGAAAAAATTATCCTTCAGTTTGTATTCAGAGTTCATTAGTTCTTTCTCTGGAAATATTTTTTCATTATGACTCCTTTGAAATTGCCTTAATTTTATTCCTCAGAATAGCTAAGCCTTTCTAGATGATAATCATTTCAATATTGCTGTCACCATGTACAATGATGTCTCCTGGTTCTGCTTAAATTCACTTTGCTTCAGGTCATGTAGATCTTCCCATGTTTTTGTTTTTCCTGAAACCATCGCCTTTAACATTTCTTATAGTTTAATAGTATTCCATAACAATCATATGCTTGTTCACCATTCTCCAGCTGATAAGAATCTTTTCAATTTCCAATCCTTTGCCACAACAAAAAGAGCTTTTATAAATATTTTGTCACATTTAGGTCCTTATTCTTTGATCTCCTTGGGGGTAAGAACTTAAAATACAAGGTCGAACTTAAAATGCAAGGTCAAAGATTATGCAATTTTGTAGCCCTTTGGTCATAGTTTCAAACTGTCCAGAATGATTGGACCAGTTTCCAACTCCACCACAAGTTCATTAATGTACTTATTTTCCCTCATCCCTTCAGCATTTTTCATTTTTGATAGTGGAAGAAGTACCTCAGAGTTTTAATTTGCATTAAAATCACCCATGATTTAGAGCATTTTTCATATAACTATAAATAACTTTGATTTCTTCTTAAAACTGCCTGGTCATAACCTTTCTATCAGAGAAAACTGCTAAAATTTTTTTTGATAATATTATTATTTTCTATGTTTTCTTGTATCAAAATATATTTTTCTTGATTAGCACAGGCCTTGCCACCACAGACCCAGTCCCAACACAGTCCTAGCCACAGCCACAGCCACAGCCACAACCAACCAGGAGGAGGCCTTGGGAGCCTCTGAATCAGCAGTGGCAGCAACTACTTCAGGAAACCAGCCCACAGATGGTAAGGGGGTCAAAAAATTGGCCAGAAAAAAATTAAAGGGATCTCTTTGCTAGCACTGAGGCAGGTTTCCATTGTTTTGCCCATATGTGAATCAAGGTCACAGATTTCAGTGGTGGTTCTAGGCTGGGGAGGAGCACAAACACACAAGAGTTTGAAGCCACAGTGGAGTGGTACTCTGTTCATAGTTCCAGAGCAGAAAAGCAGGCCTGTTCTTATTTGCAGACCAGAGCATAGGCAAGGAGAGTGACAAATATACCTCTCCTTAAATCATATCTTGTATTAATTAAAAACTTACAAATACCTAGAAGGATCTCTGTAAACAGCCTCAAAAAATCCCTGAGGCATGGGGACAGAGCACACTCCACACTGGAAGCAGTGCTCCAATTTAACAAAGAGTTAAAAGTCAAGAAATAGGCTGGGAGAATGAGCAAACAGAAAAAAAATGCTGAACCTAGAAAGTTTATTTGCAGACAAAAAGATCAAACACAGAAGAAGATAATGAAGTCAAAACTCCTATATCCAAAGCTTCCAAGCAAAATATGAATTGCTCTCAGGTGATAGAAAAGCTCAAAAAGGACTTTGAAAATAAAGTAAAAAAACAAAACAAAAAAACAAAAAACAAAGGGCTAGGTAGCACAGTGGATAAAGCACTGGCCTTGGATTCAGGAGAACCTGAGTTCAAATCCAGCTTCAGACACTTGACACAACTATCTGTGTGACCCTGGGCAAGTCACTTAACCCTCATTGCCCTGCAAAAACAAAAAACACAAAACACAAAACAAAACAAAAACCCAAAAATAAAGTAAGACAGATATAGGAAAAAATTGAAAGAGAAATGAGAGTGATGTAACAAAATCATGAAAAAAAAGGTCAAGAGATTGGTAAAGGAGACACAAAAAATACTGAAGAAAACTTCTTAAAAAAGCAGACTAGGGTAAAAGAGGTACATGAAAACAATGAGGAAAACAATGACTTCAAAAGCTGAATTAGGCAAATTGAAAAGGAGGTACAAAAGCTCTCTGAAGAAAAGAACTCCTTAACAATTAGGATTGAAGAAATGGAAGCTAATGACTTTATGAGAAATCAAGAAACAATAAAGCAAAAGCAAAATAATGAAAAAAATGAAGACAATGTGAAATATCTCATTGGAAAAAAAAAAAACTTACTTGGATAATATATCCAGGTGAGACAATTTGAAAATTATTGGACTACCTGAAAGCCCCGATCAAAAAAAGAACCTAGACATCATCTTCCAAGAAATTTCTAGGGAAAATTGCCCTGATATTCCAGAACCAGAAGGTAAAACAGAAATTGTAAGAATTCACTAATCACCTCCTGAAAGAGATCCCCAAAGGAAAACTTCCAGGAATATTATATACAAATTCCAGAGCTCCCAGGCAAGGAGTAACTACTGCAAAAATCCAGAAAGTAACAATTCAACTATTATGAAGCCACAGTCATGATAAAAGAAAATCTAGCAGCTTCTACATTAAAGGATTGGAGGGCTTGGATTATGATATTCCAGAAGGCAAAGGAACTGGTATTAAATCCAATTATCACCTACCCAGCAAAACTGAGTAAAATCTTTTAGGGGAAAATGGAAATTCAAGGAAAGAGAGGACTTTCAGGCATTCTTGATAAAAAGACCTGAGCTGAATAGAAAATTTGACTTTCACATACAAGACTCTAGAGAAGAATAAAAAAGGTAAACAGGAAGAAACAAATCATAAGGGACATTAAAAAATGAAACTATTTACATTCTTACATGGGAAGATAATACAGGTAACTCATAAGAACTTTCTCATTATTAGGGTAGCGAAATGGAGTATCTTTAAAAAAAGGACACAGGTGTGAATTGAATATGTTTGGATGATATCTTTTAAAAAATTAAGGGGTGAGGGGTCAGCTAGGTGACACAGTGAATAAAGCACCAGCCCTGGATTCAGGAGGACCTGAGTTCAAATCCAGCCTCAGACACTTGAGACTTACTAGCTGTGTGACCCTGGGCAAGTCACTTAACCCCCGTTGCCCCCAAAACAGAAAAACAAAAAAAATTAAGGGGTGAGAGCAAAGCACTTGGAGAAAGGGCAAGGGAGAGGTGTAATGGGATAAAGTGTCTCACATAAGAGAAACAAGAAAAAGCTTATAGAGTGGGGGGAAGATGAGAGAGGTGCTGGAGAGTGAATGAACCTTACTCTCATCAGAATTGCCTCAAAGAGGGAATAACTTACTCATTCAATTGGGTATAGTAATATATCTTACTTTGCAGGAAAGTAGGAGGGGAAAGTGATAAAGGGTGGGGGTGATGAAGGGAGGGCAGATTCTGGGAGCAGGCAGTCAGAAGCAAGAGATCTTTGAGGAGGGAAAGGGTGAAAGGAGATAGAGAATAGGGTAAATGACATAGGGAGGGAGTGGGATGGAGGGAAATTCAGTTAGCAATAATAAATGTGAAATGATGAGTAGGATGTTCTCAGCAAAACCTGGAAAGACTTACATGATCTCATGAAAAGTGAGATGTACTGTACCCAAAGTAACAGCAATATTGTAAGATGAGCATCTATAAATGACTTGACTATTCTCAGCAATGCAATGATCCAAGACAACTCTGAAGGACTTATGAAAAATGTGATACATCCTTAGAGAGAGAACTGATGGTGCCTAAATACAGACAGGAGCATTTTTTTAGTTTCTTTTTCTTAAATTTTTTTTGTCTCTTTTCTTTTACAACCTGATTAATGTGGAGATGTTTTGCATGCCCACACATCTATATCTTGTATTGAATTATTTGTGTTTGCTCTTGTAACGATTGGAATGACGCCACCTGCTGGAGACTTACTGTAGAAGAGTTCTGCCCATGAGGTGAAGGTCTTTGAGGGCAAGACCAGGAGTCTTTTCTTTGGCGTCAGGAAGTGACGCGGGCTAGTGGGAGGAGGAAGGAAGAGACTGGCGCTCAGTCTCACTCTCTTTCCTGAGGACACTGGTGAGAGTGGGGCTAGAAATGTGCTCTCCCTTTAATAGATAGGAATCTAGGCCTTTCTCTCTCTTTATCAAATTCTTATTCTCCTTAATAAATGCTTAAAAGTCTAACTCTTGCTAAAGCTTATAATTTATTGGGACCACTCATTAGATATTTTAGACAGTTTAGCTAGAATTTTAGCCCTTAACAGATGGCGACCACGAAGAGGAAAGCTAAACCTCAGTCTTCTGATCTTCTGGTTGGGTAAGAAATTTCCCCTACCCTCTCCCTTTAACTGATAAATACTGGCTTACTGCGGTGGTTTTCCCCTTTAAATTTTTCCAATGGACCTTTTAAACTCCCAATTACCCTATTTTGATTTTAGTCTGTTTAAACCAGTCAAAGTGGGAGATAAGATCATGTTAATGCTTGTTTTTTGTGGATTTTCTATTTTTCTTTTTATTTTGTTAAAAGAGCCAGCAACTTACTCACACAAGGAAAGATCTCTCCCTCTCCCAACCATGCTTTTTCAGAGAAACCTGAAGACATTCCTGCAGGCTTTTCCCAGTTCTAAACACTAATTGTTGCTCTAATTTTGCATGCCTGGAGGCAATGACCCACCCTCTAGAAGCTTTTAATCCCCTAGCGCCTGGAAGCAAAGTAGGGGAAGAGGAATCCAAGCCTGAGTTCAAAATGAAGTCTGATTCAAATTGTGCTTTTCCCTCCCTTCTTCTCCAGACCCCACCCTCTACTCCTCCCATGGCCAAGCCCATTGCTTCCCCTGCCTGGGAAGTCCAGAGATCTGATGCACATGATGCCCATGCTCAGCTTTCTCTACCTACATTTTCAGCTTCAGGCTCTGCCCTTCTCCACTCTGGCTGTGCTTCTGAGACAACCTTAGAAAACCCTTTAATTCCAGATATGCTCGTTTTGTTTCATAATTTGCTAACCTGCTTTTGTCTTTAATTAGTAATCTATAAAGCATTTGTATGGTGAAAAGACTGACAGACAATATAGAGGGGTTAAAAAAGAAAAACTTAAGCTGAATAAGAATGACAACCATCAACATAGTTCAAGACTCTGCTTCTTTTGCCATGGAAGGGTATATATTTTACAGAAATGTAGAAATAATACCAACCTCTTAAATTGTCATAGGCTAGAAAATTATCACACCAACCTTTTGCTGGTTCAGCCACTCCAACATTTAGTTTTAGTCATTATTTTAAAATTGTTTGGAGGGGAATGTTGGAAGATTTCATTTGGACTCCTGCCCTTCCTTTACCATTTTTTCTTTCTTTTTTATGTTCTAACTTTGTAACATATCTAAACAAGTTGGGTTTATTGGCGATGGGTGGGTAGTTTTTTGTTTTGTTTTGTTTTCTGCATTAAACAAATTTAATCTCTCTGTAATAGTTTTCTTAAGAAGAAGATTCAAGATACTATAATTTTTAAAATGCTGATCCTGCAATAAAAATGACCTGAGTTAAAATTTTATCTCTAGTAATTTTTAGCTATGTGACCTAAAGCAAAACAATCAACCTATCTGACCTTCATTTTTTCTTGGTCAGCTGGTCCTATAATTTTATACCTTTCAACGTTTTTATAAGGCTCAAATGAGATAATATGTGTAAAGGGCTTTGCATACTTTAAGATACAATATAAATGCCAATTGTAAATCTTACAGTATCTTAGAAAATAAAAAAAATAGTAAAAATGTCAATTCTATAGGAAATAATGATAAAATTAAGTTAATTATATTATTTTTAAAACCCTATACTCCTACCACAGCTATTACCACACACACACACACACACACACACACACACACACACACACACACACACACACTTTGTAAGATGTTCATTCTTCTAGCAGTTAATAATTACCTGCGTTATATTTTTGAAAAGGTTTTCCATGAGAAATACTTTCCAAATGCAAAGAGTGTTGGATTTTAGTCTAGCCTTCAGCTAAGCTATCAGTGTCTTTCAAGATAATTATCTTCTCCTATGATAGCTTGGCCTCCAATCCAGCACATAAAACAACTGGCAATCAGACAGCTGATCTGAAAAGCCTCTGATGTCAAAAGGATGGAGGCTAAAACAAATCTGTCATGGGAGTGTGCTTATTTTCCAATATTCTATCCTGTCATTTGGAATGAATGTGCCCATAGGAAACTGACATCTCACTGATGTTCTCTCCAAAATGCTGGAATTAGAATCCAGGGAAATGTGAGCCTGGAACATGCACATGTGGGGACTTCTTTCAGACCCTTGCAAGTCTGTTCATGTGGGGAAATGGAAGTTTTAAAAATAAATATCACATGTTTCTGTCTGTTCCTTGTCCACTGAGATAAAGAAATGAGGCTACTGAAGTGGTATTCATCTTTCAGTAATCTCTGAAGATTTGTGAAAGTGTGAATATAGGAAAAGGGCCAAGGAGAGGCCAAATTGTGAAGGAACAGATGTTTGTGTTCCCTTAGAGCCTCTCCACATCATATTCACACCACCCAGGCAGCAGTCTATACTGAGCTAAGTTATATAATGAATAGAATGCTGAACCTAGAATCTGGAATTACTCAGTTTTAACTGTGTTTCATATATTTAATAGCTGGGTAACCTCAGACAAGGTACTCAACTTCTCTTCATCTCTTGTTTCTTCATTTATAAAATGGGAATGCTCATAGCATCAATCTCCTAGAATTATTGTAAGGAACAATTAATTTAAATATGTAAAGACTTTAAAAATATTAAATCATTATTTAAATATGTTATTTTTATTCCATCTTATCCTCTTTAGTGAAACATCTCCAGTGTCTTGTTTTAATACATATCTAATTTTGAAAAGTATCAAACACTCCCTGACAAAAACTATTGTTTTTTTTAACCTTTCCATGTTTAATCCTTACTAACTTCCTGTGATATAAAGTAATAAGTGCACTCACTATCGAGTCCCAAAAGCATCAACAAGGAAATTACGTGTCTGTATATTTATGTGTGTATATACATATACATATACATATACATATACATATACATATACATATACATATACATATACATATACATATACATATACATATGCATATGCATATGCATATGCATATACATATACATATGCATATGCATATACATACACATACACATATACATATATACACAGATAAAATGATATAGTACCTATATATATAATGTCAACACATGTACTCATATGTATATGAATGTGTACACATGTGTGAATATATGTATATGTAAGCTGACAAAACAAGCAAAAATATCTAAAACAGCATTGGTTCATTACATTCATTATAAATTTAACATGTACATCAACACAACTGAATTTTTCAATGACTATTTAAATTGAAAGTCATTCAATATATAAAGTATTATAACATTATTTCATTTAGTCTCTATCAATTCATTCTCACTCTCAATGCATGTGGTTAACCTTAGTAACATACTTCATCCCAGAAACCAGTGTGACATGCTGAATGGGGAGCTGGTCTCAGAGTCAGATGCCTGGTTTCAAGTCTTGTCCCTGAAACATATTGCTATGTGATCCCAGTAAGTAATTGAGGCTCTTGGGTTGTCTAGGGGCCTAGAATCTAGGTAATTCTCTTATAGAAGCTTCTTACCTGCAGTTTGTTGTACGGAGTTTCCTCATTCCAAGGAGTTCCTCATCCCAATTAAATGCAGATTTACTCCCCTGTCCCTAATATTTCATACAAGTTTTTAACAGATTTCTCTATTCTCTCACACTCAGCTTGAAATGAATTAAAGTTTTCAATTATATTAGCACAGCTGTTATTTAAGCATTTCCCATTATTGGACATTTGCTTTATATTCAGTTTTTGTTGTGTAGTTTGGTCTACTTTGAAAATACATATCAGACTGCCTTGAAAGCCTTTCAAAAAAATAATTATTCTGTCTCTCTCTCTCCTGGCCCTATTTCTCTCTGTTTTTTCCAAATTTCTGTTTTGCATCTTTCTACTTTCTCTTTGTCTCTTCCTCTCTCTGCTCGCTCTCTCTCTCTCTCTCTCTCTCTTTCCCCCTTATAGTATGGCATATTAGCTCTCAACACATTGTGTTGTGAAGCTATTACTTCTCCAAATGATGCCTACAACCCCATGTGCTTTGGATAGAAACAGCTAATGTAGCTTTTAAAGATGGTTATCCTCTCATCGGGCTAATTTGTCCCTCAAGAGGTCCTTAGCTAAAACCTTCCTGTGTAACATTCTTAGACTTCAGATTGTCTGTCTCTAAGGGTATAGTGATCCTTGGATTGGTCAGAATTTGAAGGCAAGCATCTTAGAGGGCAATGATCACTGATAAATGGCGTCACTAGGCCACAAAGGAGCAACATTTTTAGGAGTTCTCCTGAGGCCTATGGTAACACCCAAATGGTCCTTTCAAATACTGCAATTTGACACAGTTCATTTGTTGACAGAGTTCTAGAATATCTTATTTAGCCAACATTAGTAAGTCAGCTGAAAAAACTCCAGGTGGTAGGTCCTGGACAATCAAGTTTGTATAAGTAAATGATAGGTAGTAATTTTCCCATCTGAGGAACAGGCTACTTATTGTCCCTATCCCTTCATCAAGACAAAGTAGTAAAAAAAGTATATAAGTATATTGGAAATCTTTACTTTTGATTAGAAAATTCAATCAATCATTTAATTAACAAGTATGTTATAAATTGCATCCATTGCCAAGCACTGTTATATAGGTACTACTGGCAACAATGACAAAAAAGGAAACAGTCCCTCACTTAAAAGAACTTACATTCTATTGGGAGGGGGGAGACAAAATATGTGGGGTATATACATATATAGTTTTTATGAGGGAAAAGACAGTAGAAAACGTTTGGAATGCCATTAAGGAAAACATTTAGAAAAGTTAATCTTGTGTTGAGGTCTGAAAGCAATTTGAGGTTCTATGAAGCACATATGAAAAGAGGATTATTTCTAGGCATGAGGACAATTTGTGCATAGGCATGCAATCTTTGTTACATGCATATTTTGAATATATATATATATATATGTATATATATATATGTATAGTATATTTCAATGAAATAATTCTATCAGTGGGAGAATCCTACCTGCCAATCCTTTTCTCATCTAAGCAACATACACATGTTATTAGATTAGATATATTAATCAATGGATCTATCAAGTAATATAATATATTGTAACATAACATATAATTGAATATATAATATAATAGCAGATTATATGTTATATTAATATATCAATCTTCTTTTGATAATTTCACCTGACTTTGCTTTCTGTCTGAAAAGATTATTCTGATGATGCAAACATCAACCAGTTGGACAGAAGATTATATCATAGTAGCTTAAGTATAAGAAAGTGGGGACTGATCATGTTGGTAGACTCTGAGAGTATTCTTGTTGTACCAATGGAAATGTTTTTCCATGACCAACTGGAATACATTCTATCACGTGCTCTCTGGTAAGGGAGAACATCTTGTTGAGACAAGATTTTTGGCACCTCTCAATTGCAACATGTTGGAGATCATCTATTTTCCTCACGCATAAAGGTAACCTTTTGTTTCATTTTTATTTATTTAATTTATTCTGAGTTTAAGAAATAAAACAAACATTTCAATTACATAGTGAAATAGAAAAAATATGTACATGAAACTGTAAAGCTATTGTCTGTATATAGAGTGGAATGGAGATAGTTCAAGATAGGAAACAACCCAAAAAAGACTTGCATAGCCTGTATAAGAAAGAAAAAAAGATTGCTCTAGAAGAAAGATATATACAATTCTCTCTTAAGAATTTCTAAACTCATTTGTTCCCTAGCATATTTATCTGAAATCACTTACTCAGCTTATTTATTTAACAGATCTAATTCAGAAAAGGCATTTTAAAAAATTTAAAACAGGCTCATCTTAATCACTTTATACACAGTTGACTAATAGGAATGAAAGGTGAGAGAAAAGGCAGATGTCAATTGATATTGCTTAGTAGAAGAATGTTTAAGTGTGAATACAATGCAAATTAAATCCTTCTGAGCTCCCCAAAACTGGGTTCACTCCTCCCCCAAAGCAACAAAACCAACAATACAATGGAAAGAATAAGTAAATAGTCACTGCCCCTATTTCTTACATTTTAACCACTGCATAACACTGGAATAAAATAATAAAAATATTTTGACTCACCAAAATGGATATTAATTTATATTATTAGTACTTTGCTGGGGGGGCACTATCCAGACTATGATACATACTTTATGATATTTTTCTATATTTTGTTCATCTATTTTTTCCTCCCTAACTACATTTTAAATTTTTCAAAGAGAAAGTGTAATATCTTATTTTTATACCATCCACAGGACCTAGCTATATGCATAACAGAGACTTAAACACCTCTGATTACATTTGAGTATAAATATAATGTCTTATTAAATTAAATCAAACTTCTTCACCTCTTTCTTGAGTCCTGTAGCACAGTTCAGGATAATTTTGCTTTTAGGAAGGAGAAAGTCAGGTAATCAAGAGTCAACAAGCATTTAATAAATATTGACTTTGTGCCAGACACTTGTATATTAATAATTTCTGGTTTTTGTTGTTTGTTTTTCGTTTTTGTGGGGCAATGGGGGTTAAGTGACTTGCCCAGGTTCACACAGCTAGTGTCAAGTGTCTGAGACCATATTTGAACTCAGGTACTCCTGAATCCAGGGCCGGTGCTTTATCCACTGTGCTACCTAGTTTCCCCTATATTAATAATTAATACACAGATAGATAGATAGACAGACAGATAGATGCATAGATAGATACATAGATAGGTACATAGATAGATACATAGATGATAGATAGATAGATAAACAGGTAAATAGATAGATGTATGGATAGATAGAAAGATAGATGATAGATAGATGATCTATCTATCAAGAAAAGAAGAAACAACCCACACATTTGGTGGTAGAATGACTATGCATGGAAAGAAATATGAGTCATATTGCCACATAGATTTTCTGAGTGATTCTGGCCAAGTTTCTTCCCTGTTCAGCCTTCTCATATGTAAAAGTAGAATGATACCTTCACTACTACCCTTACAGAAGTTGTATGACAAAAATGTTTTATTAACTGTATGGTAAGTCATGTGCTTATACAATTTTAACAACTGTCTCTCTGAAAAAAAATCTTGTATGTACCACACATTTTTAAATTTAATTTGCTTTATTAACATTTTACCCATTGCTTTCTTAAATCTAGCCAATCAAGAAAACAACAAATCAAGCCTTGAATTGTAACATTTGCTGATTTCCTGTTGTTTCTTCTGTTAATGCTCAGACCAAATATTTAATAATTGAGTCTCAAGAGTTAGAAAGAGCTAGGTACAGACCACTTTTGCTTGATATGAGACAAAGTTCTGTTATTACTATTTTCATGATTACTACTATCTTTATTATTTTTTTCTAGTTTTATCTTCCAATTACAAATCAAACAGCAGTATGGTCAAATTCAGTCAAATCAGTGACTTCTATAGGTACACAACCCCCTACAAGAAAAGCTGCAAAATAACTTAAAAGAAACAAATACCTTTAGATTGTTTAACAGAATTAAACTGTCTTTAAAATAAATGAATTTTTTCTAGGTTATAAGTATAAACACAAGTAGAACTATATGGATTAGTGATTTCTTTTAAGGTTCTAGGAATAGTTATTAATCTTAAGAATAATACACTAACTTATTTGATTCTGTCCAATATTAAGCTGGATTACTTATTGTTTTTCTTTTCTCTAACTTCTCCAGTGAGTATATTATTTTTCAACTTTTAAATCATACTTCAGTGCTTCAGCAATTCTATGGCTACTTCATTGTGAGCACTCCAATCAATCCCTCTTCAATTCCTTCATATCTTGGTGGAAGGTCTTCAAAATACTGTCAGTGTATTGCTAGAAGGAGGGACAGCTATGTGGCACAGTGGATAGAGGGTCTGGTTTGGAGTCAGGAAGACTAACATTCTTAAATTCAAATCTGGCCTCAGACAATTACTAGCTCTCTGACCCTGGACAAGTCATTTAATTGTGTTTGCCTTAGCTCCCCATCAGTAAAATGAGCTGAAGAAAGAAATGGTAAATGACTCCAGTATCTTTGCCAAGGAAACCTCAAATGGCATCACAAAGAGTCAGACACAACTGAAATGACTGAACAAGAACAACAACATAATAGCTAGAAGGAACCTCAGAAATCATCAAATGAAAATTTCTACTTTTAATGATGATGAAACTCTAACCCAGAGGTTAATTAATTGTCTGAGGTCTCAGAGGTAAGTAGTGGTAGAGCCACTATTTGAACCCAGACCATCTAACTCTGAATGAATGAATCACTTTCAATTGTACCACATAAGTTGGACTAGGAAAAAGCAACAACAATAGCAATAATATCTCTGTTTTCCAATACTCTAGTGATAGATTTTGAGCTAGATTTCATTTTCTATTGATAAATCTTCCTGGAATTATTCTCCCGTCTTCATCAACATATTGTGTTATATACAGGCATACATGCCCCCACATACTTTTCAGCTTTGTTGTTGTCTTCCTTCATTTGAAAATAAGATTCCTGAGGCAGCTAGGTGGAGTAGTGGATAAAGCACTGGCCCTTGGATTCAGGAGGACCTGAGTTCAAATCCAGCCTCAGACACTTGACACTTACTAGCTGTGTGACCCTGGGCAAGTCAGTTAAGCCTCATTGCCCTGCAAAAAAAAAAAAGACAAAAGAAATAAGCTTCTTAAGTCAGGGATCACTTTTCTTTGCCTTGGATGTGCATTTCCAGTGTTTAATCTAGTTCCTAGGACATAGTATACACTAAATAATTACTTGTTGTCTTAACTTGACTTTAGTCTATCTCTGAGCTTGCCCTCAAAGACTTTCTTGCTTGATAGGACCTGAAATAGCCATCAACTCATGTGAATAGATTTTTCAGAAGCCAGGATCACCCCCACGATATGATGAGGGATAATAGAAGTTTTGTGGAAGCCACTAGTCATCACCTTTCCAAATAACAAAAGAATAACAAATAGAGCCTACTAAGTAAGCAAGGAATATGGGAAACAAAGATTTTTTTAGCACCTAATGTGTTAAAGTTTCATCCTGCTTTTGGGGAGTTAATGATAAGGAGAGAGGAGTAATAGTTCTAAACCGAATCAAAGATGATGAGTTCAATAGACATTTTTTACTTTAGTATATAACCTTGACATATGTAATTCTAAAAATAAAATTTGGAAAATATACAGAAGTTTTCATGATCGAAAGCTTCTCTCTGATGCAATACCAATATTATCCAAGTGATATGTATGAAAACTAGGAAACATCATGTGTATAGAAGAATCAAAATTGTAGCTTATCCATAGGGAAAAGGGAAGATATGACTAGAGTAGCTGACTTAAAAATGGAGGTAGTACAAAGTACCTAATTTAATGTCCATATGACCACTAGCATTTTATTAATTGGACTTCAGCTTCCTCCATTTGGCTTTCTAATGGAGAATCTGGTACCCCTTTCCATTAAATGTTCAGGGGTGCCAGCTGGTACCTCCCTCTGCCTCCTAGACTTCTTTTATTTCATCCATTCTTCCAGAATATAGAAAATGGTGTGTGTGTGTGTGTGTGTGTTTATGTGTAGTAAGGATTAGGAGGAGATTTCTATACCTTCAACACCTACCAGTTCCCCTTGGAGTTAATGATCATGTGTGTTAGAAACACTTGAAAAGTTGCATTCCTTACACTAAGTGGGACAGGGATGTTCAAGGACAGTGTTCCACAATATCAGGTACAAAGGAGGTGAGATGTTTGAATTCCTTTGAAAGGTTTTCACTAGAATATGGACTTTGAACTAGAGAAAGGTATTTTCTTAGGAATTTGGTCTGAGTAATTCCAAATTCAAGGATCTCCAAAGTCAAAATAGAGACAGAATTCCAGCTGAAGTTCACTCCTTCTGTAAAGAAGAGCCTGGCTCTCATATATCTCACATAGTATGCTATCTGGAGAGTAAAGCCAGTGAATCACATAGGCTGTATAGAGAAGTGATTGCTTACAAAGTATCTTCAACTTCCAGGTCGGGTATAAAGGACTATTTGTGTAGTTTCTTGCTTCCTTGGCCTCGTGAGACTCCTTTATATTTTATTCATCTATAGGATGAAATAAAGTCTGTGTTGTACCCTATACCAACAATACTCTACATTGAATGGTTCTATGGGATCTGAGTCATGCAACTCACTTATGGGGAAAGCCAGACCCAACTACCTAAACTTCAGTAAAGACTTTTCCTGAAGCACTAATGGGGGAGAATGAAGAGTCAAAAGGAGCAACTGACCTTCTTGATTTGGGGGATCAAACATAGTCCCATGTGAATCCAGAATCTGTGAGCAGAGGTGTCTAGACCATAGAATACATATCTAGAATGAAAATGCCTAGGTGCAGAGTTCCTTTCTCTAAGACTAGATTGCAAGTTCATGCTGACTAAAAAATTGACCCCCCCCCCCTGCAAAAGGCTTTCTTCCCCTATAAAGAAGGTAGAGATTCAGGAACAAAGTCTTGAAATTTCCAATATTGTCCCATAAAAGAAAGCACAGTGTATTAGGCAGATCCTTTATGGGATTTATAGAAGGACTTTAACTAAAAATGTCAAGGCTGAAAAAAGGTTGATTAGATTGTTATTAGCCATCAAGAGAGGTACTATCCACATTAATAAGATCATAAACACATTCAAGTTAAAAAAACATCCATAAAGTAACATTTAGATTCATAGTTCCTACCATGTCTAAATGCATATTTACAAATAATTTTCTTTTCAGTTTAAGAACTGAAAAAAAGAGCATGAAAATGGAGAAAAACACTATCAGCTTATCAAAGCTTATTTTCTTTTATAAGTGTTGTGAAGTTTCCTAAGATAAATGCAGGTTAAAAGCATCTCTAAAGGTATTTAATTGCATTTTAATCATTGACTACATTATACGCAGTATACTTTTTTTCTCTTAAGGTCACACCTTGTATAACTTTCAAAGTCTAAAGTGAAATTAACTCATTCCTAAAAATTAACACATCTGGTAGCAATCCCTTGAAAGTATAATTTTAATAATAGAATCCATTGATTACATTTATCAATCATGTTGCAGTAACAAAGAAATGGTATTTAGTTATGCATGCATCAAATTGTCAGGGGAACGACTATTATGTGTCCTCTTCCATCCCCCTAAGAAGCTCAGACCAAAAGAGGTTTACAATATACTGAACATTTAGGAAAATAGCCCTGATCTAAAAAAATGTCATTGAGATAACTGCTAGCACGGAGGTATGATATCACCCTTTCTTAATTGATAAAAACAGGAACCCTTCTCTTCAAGAACAATGTCACCATCCTTACCTTTCAAACATTATGCTAATTGTAATCTCTAAACTCATTTTTCTCTCACTTGTGGCAGTTAGGTGGTAAAGTGGATAAAGATATAAGTTCATGGCCAGACTTAGATACTTCCTGGCTATATAATACTCAGTTAAGTCACTTAATCTCTATCTGTCTCAATTCCTTCATTTGTACAATAGGGATAAATAAAGGACTTACCTCCTTCTGCCTCAGATTCTTATTAGCCAAGTGATATCAGACAAGTCATTTAAACTCAATCTGCCTCACTTTTCTCAATTGTAAAATGGGAATAATAATAATAATAGCACCTACCTCATAGAGTTGTTGTGAAAATCAAAGGGGATAATATTTGTAAAGTGCTTAGTACAGTCTCTGGCATACTGTATGTATTACATAAATGTTAACTATTATCATTATTATCAAATCATCATCATTAAATTGCTACCCATCATTATGAGGATGATTCTCAGATCTAACAATCAATCAATCAATCTATCTATCTATCTATCTATCTATCTATCTATCTATCTATCTATCTATCTATCCTTGTGTTTCCCTTGAATTTCAGCCCCACTTCATCAACTGCCTGTTAGATATTTTGAATGGGATACCCCTTAGGCATCTCAAATTCAGACTGTAAAAATCAGAAATCATTTTTATTACTAAATAATTCTCTCTTGCACACTAGTACTGGCAAAAGCACAGTCAACTTCCCTGGTATTCAGGTTTGTAAGCTTGGAGTTATCACCAACTCCTCATTTTTACTAACTTTGTAAATACCATTAGTTGCTGAATCTAGTCATTTCTACCGTCACAATGTCCCTCCTATACACACCCTTTTTTCTATTTACATAGTATCTATTCTAGTTTAGACCTTCATCACCTCTTTCTCGATTATTGCAGAAGCTTTGTGATTGACAGAGGTCTCTCACCCATTCCATGAACTCCTATAGCTTCCAACTTTCCCTAGGATTAAATAGGGATGAATATCAAGTCCTCTGTTTGGAAGTCAAGAAGAATTTATTAAATATTTACCATGGGTCAAGCAACAGATACGCAAAAAAGAAAGACAATTTCTGACCTCAAGGAGATCACTTTCTGATGTGGAGAGGCAGAGGGAGGGACCCATGCAAGGACATGTTGTGATCATTTGAAAAGTCAGAAGTAGAGCCAGGAACAGAATGAAATCCTCCACAGAATGGAGGCACCAGGAGGAACCTGCTAATTTGAAAATAGGTTAACATGGTTCCCTGAGGGCAGAGATTACCTTTTGTCTCTATTTGTATCCCTAGCACTTAGCATGGTGAATGGCGAATAGCAGACAATAAATGTTTAGTGATTGGCTGATTGATATTCCAGGCTGAGAAAGCCACATGATGTGGATAGAGGAGACATGTTGGAAAAGTCTAGAAAGTCAGAAGCAGAGCCAGGAAGAGCATCATAATTGACCAGCCTGGTTATTCCTTCCTATATTTCTTATGTTCTTATGCTTTACCATCCACTGCCTTTTCCTCACCAACACTAGGATCGAGATATATTATGCTAGTTGATATTCTTCACATTTTACTTTCCATCTATCATGTCCATATATTTGCATTGGCTGCACTCATACCTAACATGCTCTCCCTCCTCATCTCTGCTTCTTACCACTACTAGTTTAATTCAAGATTCAGTTCAAATGGAATCTTTTGCAAGAAGGCTTTCCAAGTCTCCTGCCTTACATTTGCTCTCTATATATCTTGTTGTTGTTGGGGTTTTTTTGGGTGAGACAATTGGGGCTAAGTGACTTGCCCAGGGTCACACAGCTAGTAAGTATCAAGTGTCTGAGGCCGGATTTGAACTCAGTTACTTCTGACTCCAGGGTTGGTGCTTTATCCACTGCACCACCTAGCTGCCCCCTCTATATATCTTGTATGTACCTAATTATTCATATGTTTTCTTCCCTGTTTGAATAAAGATTTATTGAGTACAAGGGACTGTTTTTGCTTTTCTTTAAATCACTACTACTCAGCAAAGGGCCAGAACCATTGTTGTTGTTGTTGTTGTTGTTTTCATTGTCATTTTTCAATCAGGTTTGACCCTTTGTGACCCCATTTTGAGATTTTTCTTTTTAAAGATACTAACATGGTTTTTAAAGATACTAACATGGATAGAGCACTGGCCCTGGAGTCAGGAGGACCTGAGTTCAAATCCGGCCTCAGACCCTTAACACTTACTAGCTGTGTGACCCTGGGCAAGTCACTTAACCCCAATTGCCTCACACACAAAAAAAAACAAAAAAGAAACTGAGGCAAACAGGGAAAGGAACTTGTACAGGGTCCCATAGCTAGTAAGTGTCTGAGGCCAGATTTGAACTCAGGAAGAGGAGTCTTCCTGACACCAGGCTTGACACTAACCACTATGAAACCTAGCTGCCCTACTAGAAACATTTTGTTGTTATTTAGTCATTTAGTCATTTCATCCATTTCTACCTCTTTTTCATTCCATTTGCATTTTTCTTGGCAAAGATACTGAAGTAGTTTGACATTTCCTTCTCTAGTTCATTTTACTGATGAAGAAACTGAGACAATCAGAGTTAGGTGACTTGCCCAGGGTCACACAGCTAGTAAGTGTCTGAGGCCAGATTTATACTCAGGAAAAGGAGTACTCCTGATTCCAAGTCTGACACTCTATCCACTATGCTATCTAACTGCCCAATAGAAACATGGTAATCCTTAAATTCATGCTTTTTGATTGATTTAATGACAGAGATTTTGAGAGGAGTCATAGGTTAGTAAATGGTTACTTCCTTCCCTATAGCAATAGTCTGACAATCAACAGCAAGAAAGCAGAGATTCCCCACCAGCCAGCACTGCACCATCCATACATGTAACCACTGGTCACAAGAACTCAAAAAAAATTGAATGCTTTGGATAGGATAAATTCATTTACTTCAGCAGTGTACTTTTCAGGGATGTCCACATAGATGATGAGGTTCATTCACTCATTGCCAGAAGAAGCTGAGAATTTGGGAGGCTTCAAGAAATGTATAGGAGAGAAGAGATATAACACTGCCAAACTAACTAACTAACCAAACTGAAGTTCTACAGAGCCATAATGCTGACTTCATGGTTGCATGCCTGTGAATCCTGAACAGTCTACCGGTACCATCCAAGAAAATTAAATGACTTTCATTTGAATTGTTTTAGAAAGATTCTGAAGATCACTTGGCAAAATAAGGTACTAGAAACTGAGATTCTCCCCTCCCCCACCCTGCTCTCTCTCTCTTTTTGTGGGGCAGTGAGGGTTAAGTGACTTGCTCAGGGTCACACAGCTGGTAAGTGTCAAGTGTCTGAGGCCAAATTTGAACACAGGTCCTCCTGAATCCAATGTGGGTGTTCTATCCACTGCATGACCTAGCTGACCCCTCAGAGCCTCTCTTGAGCTAAACTGTCAAGCACTCAAACTCTACTGTAAATAGCACAACTCAGATAGGCTGAACTCATAGCTCAAATGCCAAATGCACATTTACCTAATATACTATTTTACAGTAAACTTGTACAAGGCAAGCACTCACACAGAGGTTAGAAATGGTTCAAAGATTCTCTCAAAGTCTCAGGACTGTCCAACACAGTGTGCCTCCATCAAAAATGGTACTGTATTTTATGAGAAAAGGGGAATCATATTAACACAAAGGAAATATAAAATGGACAAAATGTAGAGTCATTTCCATCCCAATGTTAAATAGACTAATTGTATTTGACCTGTGTTAGAACCTTCTGAGTTCTTATTCAACTGATCACCTACTTTTGAACATACTATACCATGACCCCAACATTGTGATATCATTGGTACTCATTTTGTATGAAGGACCAACGACAACAATCATTGGTAATTTTTATTTCTTTCTTATTCCTTGAACAAAAGTTTAAGAGGGGAAAGGCCTAATGGGCTCAAGAAGATTTCAATTTGCTTTATATAGCTAGGCTCTCACGTTCTAGTCAGGGGACTGGAGGAAGGATGCCTAGATGGGGAGATTTATGACAGGCAAACTAATCAGTTGAGAAGGTGTTTAGTGCCCTTGAATCTTCCAGCTATACCTACTCTCTAATCTTTAGATTAACTTGGATTAATCTTGAAATTCCCTACTTCTCTCCCTTTATTTTAGCGTGTTATTTTAAATAATATCAGGTGATAGGAGAGATATGTTAGATTGAAGCTTATAATAAACTATTGTTGAGCACTGGTTTTGAGAATACCCTCTAATTTGGAGAGCCTAAGAGGGACCCAAGATAAGTCTGAAAGGCAAAATGGTATAGTTGAAAGAGCATTGAAATTGGAATCAAAGAATCAGGACTTGAATCCTAGCTTGGCTACCTGTTAACCAGTGTGGCAGTCACTTAACCTCTTTAGACCTTAGATTCCATATTTGTAAAATGACTGGATTTGACTTAATGATCTCTAATGCCAATTCCAGTTCCAAAATTCTTTATTATTGGTGGTCTTATAATAGGAAGATAAGGCTTGGTGTTGACAAGTCTGGACTCTGCTAATTAATCCCTATGCAAACAGATAATATTCATTCAACAAGCATTATCCTGTGTGCCAGGCATTGTGCTAAGTGATGAATATCCAAGACAGAAATGAAGCAGTCCCTGTCCTCAATATTTTACATTTGTAACACTGAACCATTTGCATAGGAACATTTACTTCAGAATATATAATCCAAATTATGAAAATTTACTCCTCAACAGATGGAATTTATAATCCCCTTTGTCACTCAACTTTGGAAGCCCATAGTCTCTGGGGAAAATGGAATTAGGTTTAGAGATTAGCTCAGTTTCCAGTAAACACAGTCCCAATTCCAAGTCTAGTCCTCACCCACACACTCTCATTCAGTAGCAGGCTCTCTGGCTTCTCTCACAGACTGGCTGTATCATCCTGCCTACAATCCTAGGTCCAAGGTCACCATGACCCAGCTGTCAGTGTGGTAAGGATCAATTTTACCACCTGAAAATGAGGAGGAAATACAACAGTGAAGAGAAAAACACCATAGGCCCATTTTTTAGAGGTGGGGTAAAAGAGAGGTAAAGCAGGGAAATGCAAACCCTTCCCTTTGTGATTTTTAAAATCTAAATTTGTGTGGTCGCCTTAAATTAGAAGCTTTAGCACCAGTCTTTGGGCATTAAGCACTTATTAAAGCATACCAGGTATTCACATGGAGTTCAGAAAGAAAAGGCCTATCTAGCCTAGAGTTCCATCCACGTCAGGTTCTGTCTCAAGTCCTCTGTCATGAGCCTGCTTCAATCACAAACTCTTCAGCAAACTGAGTGTGGAAGCCTTTTATAGGTCCGGAGCATGGGTGGTCCTTGCACACTGCTTAAATCTGGATTGGTTATCATCATCCAAATCCACTGGTCACTGGGCTTGAAGGTAGTCTCAATTTAAGTTCAAAATCTAGCTTCTGAGAACTATACCTTCTTAAGGGCTAGCCAGGTGTGATTATAATCTAATTAACCTGAAGTAGGCTAATCAGTGGTCAATCACTCTCACTTAATTCAATCAGTTTAGATTAATCTCCAGGTGAGCCTTTGAGTATCTGCTAAATCCCATTATTTTATCATACCTTCTCATCAGTTAAATCTATGGTAACTGTTAAGGGCTAAAATTCTAGCTAGTCTGTCTAAAATATCTAATGAGTGGTCGCCAATAAATTATAAGCTTTAGCAAGAGTTAGACTTTTAAGCATTTATTAAGGAGAATAAGAATTTGGTAAAGAGAAAGGCCTAGATTCCTATCTATTTAAAGGGAGAGCACATTTCTAGCTCCGCTCTCCACCCGAGTCCAGAGGAAAGAGAGCGAGAGTGAGCGCCAGTCTCTTCCTTCCTCCTCCCACTAGTCCGCGTCACTTCCTGACGCCAAAGAAAAGACTCCTGGTCTAGCCCTCAAAGACCGTCGCTTCATGGGCGGAACTCCTCCACAGCAAGTCTCCAGCAGGTGTCGTCATTCCAATCGTTACAGTTCCCCGCTTTGTTTCCTCAAGAAACGGTACGTTTCCTTGATGAAACAGTCAAAAATAACAGAATATAATAACCTATGCTAACTAACAATATGTGAACAACAATATAGAAAAGGAAGAGAGGAAAGTTTTGTCCAGAGGGGCGATTTTTTTTTGTCCTCATAAACCGACGCTTTGACATTGGTCTTGCAAAGGGAGGGCCTCTGCAGAGAATACATGTTACAGATGGTGTATATTATAACAGAAAGAGAAAAAAAACCAACAAAAACAACAAATCAAAACTGTTCATTTAAAGTCTCTGAAAGTCTTTTCTCAGATGTCCTCTAGCTGTAGTCGTGGAATGGAAGTCTTTTCAGGGGTTGATATGTGGATGCTGGTAATCAGCCAGGAACATTTCCTACAAAATTGAGCTTAACACAACTTTAAAATAGCTTTGTCAATAATCAAATCAAACAATGAAAGTTCTCAAAAACATGTCTAAGGGAATTCAGAATCTTAGTTGTTACACATGAAACATATAATAAAACAAAAATTGAAACATTCTTTAAAATTATAATATTACTATAGTCCCCCTTATGGAGGGTAATTGAGAAGACAATTCCTGCAATATTAATTATTAAAAATAATTTTTATCTGTTTCATCACTTTTTGCATCATCTGTCTAATTATCCTCATGCCATTATGAGAAATTAAAAAATCTAATATAATTGGTAACAGGTGTCAAGGCCAAATTCAACACTGTTATTTATCATGACACCTGAGATAATTATGGGGGTTACCATAAAAGAACAGAGAAATGATGGGATATGAGCATTCCCACACTTGAGCAATATATACTGCCAATGCAGTATGCCAGGCTTAAAATAGGTGGATGGAATATATGTCCATGCCACCGAACATATTGGAGGAAACTGAGTCAGACTTAATCAGATGCATGGGATTGAGATGGTCCATGACATCAGGCATATAGGAGGGAGCATAGAAGCCAGGTGTAGAAGTGAGATGGGTAGGATGAATACTTCCAGCCATCTGTACAATATTGTGGGGAAAAATAAAATAAAATATTAAACCAAGAGAATCCAACCTCAACATTTGTCAAAAGCCGTTCCCTCGGCCATACCTTGACTTCATGCATGTCTCCCCTCATGTGACAGTTCAGTGTCTGCTCTTACATGTATTCCTCATTTTGTGATTGGATGGCATCTTGGCCAACTGGCATCTGATAACTCAGAATAAAGGCAATTAATGTCTTAAATGATAAGTTCCCATAATCCAAGTCTCATATGGATTTAAAAATTGAGGATAATAAATGATTGCAAAAAATGTGAATACATCTTGACTCAGAACACAATATATAATTATGCAACAATTTCAAATAATACCCCCTTTTTTTTACTTAGTATACAATTACTTTTGTGAAAAATCAGAACATATTTAAATACAAGTTAAAGCACAACAGAATCTCAAAGAAAACTTTTTTTTTGAAACAAGAAAACTGTTACAAATGTTCCCCTCTTTTTTTTTTGAATATGCTTATCAAAAATAATACTTCTTTACACTTGCCATGGCAACCAATTTGCCAGGGAAATGCTTCAAAGAGTTTGATCAAATAATCAGTTGAGAAAAAATAACAAAAACAAACAACTCAGAATATGGGAGCACAATACTCCTAGAATTAACATTGTATTATGAAATCAAAACCATCTTGCAATGTTTCAAAATTAGAGATGAATAAATAGAGAAAAATACACATGGAACAATAAAAGACAATGAAATTCAAACTAGGGAAATCTAAATGAATATGAACCTAATATTAATAAGAGTATTATAAAATATAAACTTGATCACATGACTATAAAAAGCTTTTACAAATATTCTCCTTGTTTTAAAAACTAAGTATAAGACACAATCTCAAAAGCATGAAAATCTCTATGAAAATAAACCCATACCATTAATTTCAAAATGCATATGTAATAGCATAGAAATCCTATGTAACCTCTGAACTGATATTATTACTCTGAGTGAATTCAGAACACTTTTGATTCCCGATATCTAAAATCCCCAATACTCATATCAATACCTTGCTGCTGACTTCTACATTTCTGTAAAATATATACCCTTCCATGGCAAAAGAAGTGGAGTCTTGAACTATGTTGATGATTGTCATTCTTATTTAGCTTAAATTTTTCTTCTTTAACCCCTCTATATTGTCTGTCAGTCTTTTCACCATACAAATGCTTTATAAGATTACTAATTAAAGACAAAAGCAGGTTAGCAAAATTATGAACAAAACGAGCATATCTGGAATTTAAAGGGCTTTCTAAGGTTGTCTCAGAAGCACAGCCAGGCTGGGGAAGGGCTGAGCCTGAAGCTGCAAATGCAGGTAGAAAAAGTTGAGCATGCGCATCAGATCTCTGGACTTCCCAGGCAGGGGAAGCAATGGGCTTGGCCATGGGAGGAGTAGAGGGTGGGGTCTGGAGAGGAGGGGAGGGACCAGCACAATTTGAATCAGACTTGATTTTGAACTCAGGCCTGGATTCCTCTTCTCCCACTTTGCCTCCAGGTGCTAGGGGATTAAAAGCTTCTAGAGGGTGGGTCATTGCCTCCAGGCATGCAAAATTAGAGCAACAATTAGTGTTAGAACTGGGAAAAGCTGCAGGAATCTCTTCAGGTTTCTCTGAAAAAGCATGGTTGGGAGAGGGAGAGATATTTCCTTTTGTGAGTAAGTTGCTGGCTCTTTTAACAAAAATAAAAAGAAAAATAGAAAATCCACAAAAACAAAGCATTAACATGATCTTATCTCCCATTTGTCTGGTTAAACAGACTAAAATCAAAAATAGGGTAATTAGGGAGTTTAAAAGGTCCATTCGAAAAAATTTAAAGGGAAAACACAGCCAGTGCGCCAGTACTTAGCAGTTTAAAGGGTAGGAGAAATTTCTTACCCAACTGGAAGATCAGAAGTGAGGTTCAGCTTTCCTCTTCGTGGTCAGCCATCTGTTAAGGGCTAAAATTCTAGCTAGTCTGTCTAAAATATCTAATGAGTGGTCCCAATAAATTATAAGCTTTAGCAAGAGTTAGACTTTTAAGCATTTATTAAGGAGAATAAGAATTTGATAAAGAGATAGAAAGGCCTAGATTCCTATCTATTTAAAGGGAGAGCACATTTCTAGCTCTGCTCTCCACCGGAGTCCAGAGGAAAGAGAGCGAGAGTGAGCGCCAGTCTCTTCCTTCCTCCTCCCACTAGCCCGCGTCACTTCCTGACGCCAAAGAAAAGACTCCTGGTCTTGCCCTCAAAGACCTTCGCTTCATGGGCGGAACTCCTCCACAGCAAGTCTCCAGCAGGTGTCGTCATTCCAATCGTTACATAACCATGCTGGGCACCAAAAAGAACTCAGCCAAAAATAGGTGATGCATATCTCAATCTTACCTCTTTTAAGGACACAGGCAAGCTCCATCCATGTGGTAGGGGACTCAGAAACCTCTGCATTAGACAAATTGGAAATGCTCAAAAGGGTAACATATGCTACATACTCTATTCACAAATTTCTGAGCCTTTCTCAGTCTTCCTTTTCTTTTCTGTAAAATAAGGTGATAGGACTAGCATATAAATAAAATTAATTATCTAAAAAGCTGATATTCTGAAAAGATACTGAGATCTGTCAAGCTAATCCTAGCTTTAAGATTATATGTTTTTGTGACTATGTAAATAACTTAAACTAACTTTGCCACTGATTCCTTTTTCATAAAAATAGACATCATGATGATAGTTATTATGATGATCATGATTTTGTTTGGACCATGTAAAGAACTACTGATAAAATATATCTTCTATCTTTATAGCTTGTTATTCATCTAATGTTGATAGAAACCTGTGAGTTAGGTAATACAAGTATCATTTTGTGGGGCTTTGGAGAACTTCATGTAGAGCACTCCTGATGAAGACACTATCTTTGATAATACAAATTCACAGTTGTTCTTCAACTTACCACTGGAGAGTTGTCTGAGTCTATGAGAGGTTAAGTTATTGTCCATGGTTAGGTTGCTATTATATGTCAGAGGTAAGACTTAAACCCCAGTCTTCTAGACTCTGAGACAGGTTTTCTATCTACTATAAAATATGGCCCATATGATTGTGGTATCATTATCATAATTTTATAGATGAGGAAATAGTGCATCAAAAAAGCAAAGGGACTTTGTTCAAGGTCACATAATTAGTATACAACAGATGCAGGATTTGAACCTAGATCTACTTGGTCCTATTACCAACCCTCAATTCACCATTGGAAGTATTGAGTAAGATGATTTTATTAAAAAAAACCACACACACAAAAACCAAAAAAAAAAAACCTTTGAACCCTATAAATCTTTTTCTAGAGTCCAGGTTTTTCTAAAACTATGCATTTTCTCTCTTTTACAGTAGTTGAAATAACAAATAATTTTAAAAGCCAATGAAAGAAAGTTCTTTCAATCTAATGATTAGATATGATTAATTTCAGAGGAATACAAAGAAACAGAACACAAGAAAAAAACAAGATAACTGAACTTAAGAAAAGATACAGTAGAATTTCTTTTCTATGGAAAACTGCCTGATGATACCATTATGCTTTATAATTAGAGAAAAAACACATCCTCAATTTGAATTTAAAAAAAGCTTAAATAAAGAATTCCACCATACCCCATGCCAACCTCCTTTGGTTTATGTTTCCTTGATGCCTTACAACTAAAGTAAACCAAATGAATTAATAATATATTAGGCTCCCATTATTCAAGTGCCATCAATAACAAAGAAATAATCAAACACAGAGAATCAATTACTGTTGGGTACATAAATGACTCTAGTCATAGCTTACTATAGGCAATCATTAATTAAAAGCTACATAGCCTAATATGAACACAGGGACATGTGAGAAGGTATTAAATAATTTTTTGTCATCTTCAGAAAATGCAAAATGTAATCATTAGCTATAAAATGTAGTATTTAGTGATGTGACATAAATAATTTTAGCCAATTGTCAAAACAAAGAATTTTTTTTCAAATTGGCATTTAAATTCTATTCTTCACAAAGAACTTCAAAGTCAGGAAAAGGGGAGAGTGAAAAAGTAAGTTTGCATTATAGCATGAAAATATTATTTTTTACATATAAACAGGAGACTTGAGAATATCCAGTGATTAATAAATCAGAATATTATTGTTTAGCATAACATAATTTGTAAAGCATATGTGTATGAAAACACATTTCACTTGAATAAACCAATAGTACTCAAGGAAAATATATTAAAGGTTTCAGCAAATCCTTCTAACTCAACTAAGATTTTAGGCTACTAGGCAGGCAAATGTTGAAATAAGACATCATTGAGTTTCTTTATAGGCTCAAATAATATAGGAAGCATTGTGACAGGCCTTATATTATGTAAGCATGTAAGAATTATTTTACTTATAGGCTTCAAGGAATTCATTGAAGAGATATTTCATGTGCTAAAATAAAATCATAAAATAATGGTAAAAATTTCAATGGCAGTTATCTCCTTTTATTTATAAAACAATCATGTTTTAAGGTCCTAATGGCTGCAAGTTCCTGAGAATGAAAAGACAAAAAATAAAGTCTTTGACCTGCCAGGAACTTTCTTTCTCTCCCAGTGAAACCTTCTATAAGATGTAGTTTTATGTGTAGAATATATATATACACACACACACATACATATATCTATGTATACATACATATATCTCTCTATCTATATTTCTCTATCTCTCTATCTATATCTCTATATCTCTCTATCTCTATCTCTATCTATATATATATGCTGGGCAATGAGGGATAAGTGACTTGCCTAGGGTCACACAGATAGTAGGTGTCAAAAATCTGAGGCTGGATTTGGACTCAGATCCTACTGAGTCCAGGGCCAGTGCTTTATCCATTGTAACATCTAGCTGCTCCCAGAAATATTTTTAAAAATTTTTTTACATATAGGAATTTTTAAAAGAATAGGGTTAATTAATAAGAAGTTATTTTAAGTGCTAAAAACATCTTTAAATAACTCTAAAAACAACCCAACCGTTAATCTGAAAACAAATGCAAAAAAAAATGTAGGGGAAAATGGGATTTAAAATAATTATTTACTTAATATGATCTTAAGGCTGAACGGGACCTTACAGTTCATGTAGTACAATCTACATATAACCAGGAAAATCTATGCTATTAGTAACAAGCAGATGTTTGTCCATTAAAAAAAAAAAACAACTTACATTGAAAGATGATAACTCAATACTACTACACCCCTTGACTACTGCTTAAAGTAGTTCATTGTACTTTGGAAACACTCTGGCATTATTGTTTCTTTTTAATTTTGTTTGTTTGTTTGGGTGGGGGGAGAGCATGTAGGAAGTGGGGAGCTGTTGGTTACAGATTTTGATTGTGTTCTGATCGTTTTAAGAGTTATTTTCCTTTTGTTAATAAGAATGTATGGACTACCTGGGTTTGATGCAGCTGCCTTAATATCAAAAAGGATTTTATGAAACCCTGGATTAATAGGAGCAAAAAGCCCTTTGACTAAACTTCAAACTGAGCCCAGATAATTAGCAGATAAGTCTGTATTCACTAACTTGTTTTCCTAAGAGAATAAATAGATCTTATTTTTCTCCTTATCAAATATCTAGGCACCCTTATCCTTAATAAATTCTTCCTGTTTCTTTAAATTACCTGTTATAGTATTTACCTTAGGTTGATTGTTATCATGATAATGAAGTTATCCTGTAACCACTGAAAGAGGGAAAAAAAGTTCATATACTGTCACAAGAAAAGGAAACCTTTGATATCTCCTTTGGAAGGGGCCTCTGCATGATTCGTGCTTGCTTGATCTTGGGACAAATAAACTGGTATTATGTTTTTTCCTGTCTCTCTCATCTGTTTTTTTCTGTAGGAGACATAATGTCTCTGACCTATTTTTTTTTTTTTTTGGTAAGAGACAGCCATAAAAAAACAAAAATTGACACTATATACTTTCAAGATCATTGAATATTTTATTCTCTTAATTTTGGTTATTTTTCTCTCTCTTGATTCATTCAAGGGTCCCAATGTTATTCTATGTTGCTATTATTTGTCATATATATTATGACAAAATTTTTCTTTAAATTTGTATGCCACATTTTCTTTAGACATTCACAAATGCTCAGATCTTCTTTTACCAGTATTGTGTGTGTGTGTTTGTATGTGTATGTGTGTGTGTGTTGGGGAGGAGTGTTGTTGTTGTTTTTGTCACAACAAAATATATTGTGATAATTTTGGCAAAAATGATATTTTTCTCTATCTTTATCCTCCTTGGATTATATGCTGAGTAGTGTGAATGATCATCGAGTATAAGCAGTTTATAAGTTTTTTGAATGACTCTTATGAGAATTTCTGATTTTCTTTTATTAAACTGTATGATGATATTCCTTCTAGAATATTTAGCTATCTGAATCTTGTCTCCTATTAATTAATATTAACTTCATCCTGCTAAAAACCTGACTCATAGAACGATAATATTAAGGTAAGACTTTTTGGCATTCCTCAGATAAGGAGTGTAACGATTGGAATGATGCCACCTAAAGCTCCACCATTAGGAGAAAGCATCTGAAGGCAAGCCATGCAGCTTTTCCTTGGTGTCAGGAAGTGATGTTTGCTTGTGGCTACTGTCTATCAAAGCTACCAGCCAATTAGCTTGGAACTGTGTGTGCATGTGGACTGGATGTTCCCAGTTTCACGAGAGGCTTCTGGGAGGAAGAAGGAAACATTGGGTCATTTTGGTTCCTGACCTCGCCATGACAGGTCGGATGATGAGATCTCTTAGAAACAGTTAGATTTTTACCTTTCTCTCTGATCATTAGATCCTAATGCTCTTTAATAAATACTTAAAGACTTAAATACTCTTGCTAAAGCTTATAATTTATTGGCAACCACTCATTAGATATTTTAGACAGTATAGCTAGGATTTTAGCCCCTTACAGAAGTCAAAGGTTGGTTTGAAGTTCCCAAAGTTGTTTAGCTATTTCTGACAGAACTCTTTTGGCACTGTGCCTTTGACTATCTTTATAAATTATAAATATTTTCCTTTCAATCAGCACATTGTGAACCCTCTAAATGTAACCTGATTAGTTTATCTCTAGAGTCTGTTTAACTAGGTCTATTTTCTTAGGGGCTACATGGGATTATGTGTCTGTTCAACTCTTTGTTCAACTTTTATGATCTTAGAGTATGAATGAGATTGCTGTATTTGCTATATTAAAATTATTTCTCTGTCTCTCGAATAGAATTTTTGTCTATAAATAGTCCAATTAGAATCCCAATCTTTGTTCAGGGTTATTTTTCTACATATTAAACCTGTGCTTAAACAAAATAAAACCTAGGTTTCTAACTCTAAACTTTTTGCATTGTGATACATGTATTTGGCATCAATAACCTATCACACAGATCTTAAGGCTAAATAATTCTCCTGTAATATAGTTCCAAATTATTTTCCAAGCTGGCTGCACTAATTCACATCTCCAACAATAGCACATCAGTGAACTATGCATAGTAACTCTAAAGTTGACTTACTGTCATTTTGAATCAACTTTACCATTTTGCTTGGTGTGAAAAGAAAACTCTGAGTCATTTAATTAGCATTTCTCTTGGTATTAATGGTTTCTAACACTTTTCCAAATAGTTGTTAATAATTTACATTTCTACTTTTGAAAACTTTTCATATCCTTTGACCTTTATTGTTTTGGATAGATTGCTTTGGCTTTATGTACTTTTTGTCAATTTTTTATATAACTTTGATATTAGGTATTTATAAGATATATGTGATGTGAATGTTATTTTTCAGTCAAGAATCCCTCTGCTTATTTGTGACATTAATTATGCTTTAAATTTTTACATAATTAGATTGGCTATTTAGTAATTTATAGTCTCCTCTATATCTTTTGGCTATGTCTTTTCCTCAAATCATGAGTCTGAAATACAAAGCAGTAACAAGGAAGGTGAAAGTGGATTTTTTCCACTCTAGATAAATCCAGAGGGTATCACATTGGCTCTGAGGGAGAGGTTATGGTTTCAGACATGTAGGGATAGGACTGCCATCACCCCAGGCACCTCTAGTAAGGTCATTTTTTTTAAGTGTCACGCATTCATCTAAGTCTGGTGAAGTAGGAGCCAGGTACTTCCTCTTCTTCATATCTGAATTGTCCCTAGCAAACTGAGCACCTATCTTCCTTCCCATGCTTAAGTCAGAGACAGAACTGGGCACTAGGATGAAAAAAATCATAATCTTTAAAGTTGCCTTCTTTAGAAAAAATGGGTAACTGGGGACAGCTAGGTAGCACAGTGGATAGAGCACTGGCCCTGGAGTCAGAAGAACCTAAGTTCAAATCCGGCCTCAGACACTTAACACTTACTAGCTGTGTGACCCTGGGCAAGTCACTTAACCCCAATTGCCTCACCAAAAAAAAAAAATGGTTAACTGGGTGCAAGGAAAAGGGGAGAGTATTAGGGCTGTCCTCTTGCCAAGTGGCAGACTACATGTGACCTTTACAAAACATACTGAAGAAAGTTGTGTCTGTGTGTCAGGAGCAGACGAAACTCCCACTAGTGGTATGGTGATTCCTAAAGCTCCAGACATCTGATCTGCATGGGGACATCACAGCCAGAAATTCCTACATCCTCCCACTTTATTTTAATTTTTTTAAGTTTTAATTTTTTTTTGAAGGACAATGAGGGTTAAGTGACTTGCCCAGGGTTACATAGCTAGTAATATCAAATGTCTGAGTTCACATCTGAACTCTGGTCCTCTTGAATCCAAGGCCCATGCTTTACCCACTGCACTACCTAGCTGCCCCTCACCTTCTCACGTTAGATGACTTTAGATGGAACTTCTAACTGAGAAATTTTGCATATACTTGTTAAAGATAAAAATATTTGTAAAAAGTTAAAGTTTTTCCAATTTATAGGGAATGGATAGTTTAACATGCATCAAGCCTTAAATGAAATGAGTGATGCATATTTTGGAAGGGGAAGGATCAGAAAGAGATGCTATGGTGACAAGAGAGTTCACTCAATCCCTTTGTAATTATACCATTAGTTGATTTCTGCTTATACCTTTACTGTGAGCATAGCTGATTCTGGCCATTTGTCTCTCAGCTAATGTTTTCATTGCATTGTCTTCTAAAACAAACAGAAATCCTAGGATTTAGACTTGAAAAGGGGCTTGTTGACGAGTAATCATTCAAACTTTCTAATTTTGCATTGTGATAAAAAGTCAAAAGAGGTTATGTGGCTACTTACCTAACACCATCTAGATAATCAAAAGGCAGAGATGAGATTTGAACCTATATCCTCTGATTCTGAACATCTATTATTTTTTTCCACCACTAACCTACGCAATGTAATGTTGTCCCCTTTATCTTTTTGAAATTGAGTCATTATTTTAGAAAGTCATTAAAGGCAGAAGCATAATAGGCTGTTGTTTATAATTTTAGTGAACTTGCATGACACATTAATACATTAATGTGAAATACATAAGGAATGAGATTTTGATTCAAGGTAAGGAAGTGCTTCCTTAATAATTACCCAAATAATGCAACAAAAGGTAGTTTTCCATTATTAAAGCTTTTAAAAACTGAGGTTGAATGATTGCTTCTAGAGGTTGATGGAAAGAAATCTTTATTCGAGGTCATAGAGAACTAAATGAACTTAAAGGTCCTTTGCAAATCTAAGGTTCTTCATGCCTCTTGCCTCAACCTTTTTAAAAAATTCATTATTTTCAGATTATTAGTGAAAATGATACAAATTTTCAAAATGTGTTCTATCTCACAGGCAAACAATATTTTTATAGAGGTATAAATTTTAGGTACAAAGATAAATAAGTAAAAAATAAAAATTAGAAATTTTGAGAGTTGTATAACCTCAATCATGCACAATTAACTTCCACCATTGGTTCTCATGAACCCTTCACAACTTTTATGGTTATAACAATCTTGTTCTTATCCCTCAATAAATCTTCCATACAGAATTATTCCAAAATATTGAAGAACTTTCAATGATTTTACATGTCAAGATAACAAAACAGGATTCTTAGTTATATATAAATGAAAATGTAAGACATACATGTATTATATTTCATTTTATTATATGTACATGTATATACACACAAACATATATATACACACACATGCATATAATTTTAATAACACACACTTCTTCCTGAAGTTATACATGTCCTTGACATTGTCTTTTGCTTCACTTCCACAATTTTCATTTTTGCGTATCTCAGTTTGAAACTATGCATCTTTCATGCTTTACATAGTTTGAGAGGAATACTAGGGCAGCAGAAAGAACAAAAGATTCAAAGTTCAAATCTGACAGGTTCTATGTTCAAATCCCAGTTCTTTTGTGATATTAAACACATTACAACATCCAATATTAAAAAAAAAATCGGTCCTCCGTTTCTTCTTTATTTAAAAGATGGGGTTGGACACTAAAGGTCCTTTCTGGCTCTAAGTCTCTGTGTTTAGGGATATATTTGATTAAATGACCTGAACATTTCCTTCTAGTTTTAAATCTATAATCACATGATCTTTTCCACATCCTTCATTACTATCCCTGTTTCATGTATTTTCAATAAATCTCTTCAGGATTAGATTACTTTGTGTTCCATCCCACAAACTTGAACTAACCTAAGAAATCACACTAGTACTCATGAATGAATGGACAAATGAATGAATGCATAGAGAATGGATGGATGGATGAATGAATGGATGAATGAATTAATGAATGGTCACTTGCCCAACTTAGATCTTTCCATGTTCTGTGAACATTTTCTCCAAGGCCCAGAATGAAATTGGTATCTCTGAGATAATATGTAGCTGACAATTTTCAGCCAGAGAAGCTTAGAAGACTAAACAAGCAGGCTTAGAGAAAGAAAGAATGATAAAGTTAGAAACAAAAAAAGCCTGAACTCCGAGGCATCTCTCATGGCCAGATGAAGGAGTATCCTCTGCAACATAGTTTAATGATCCATTTCAGTTCTAGCTGCCACATCATTTATGTTCAAGGTTTTAAATGCTTCCTCTGGCACAGTCATTTTTTTTCCTCCTCAAGATCTTCTGTTATACTATAAGAAGAACAGGATATTCAAGCCAATGCTCCTAGGGACCAACTTGTTCAGTGCTTCTTTTCTTTTTCTTTTTTTTTAAGATAGAAATAAGCTCTCATACCCTGCCAGGAAAATAGGCTAAAAATGCTTATTTATGATTCTCAGGACACTTGAAAGTTTACTCAATCATTAAATAACACATCATCCTTTAAATTAACTTACCATCTTTCATTTAAAAGCCATAGTGCTTTACTAACATTACAACCATTAATTTCTACATATTAATTTTTATGGCCATATATACAGAGTACAGGGAGAGTCACTAGTTTCCCTTAGGCAAAAGTCTGATTAAATTGTGTTTTACATATGGCCCTACAGGTAAACTTGGACCTAATAAAACAAGGTGGAAACTGAATTCCAAAATTCATTTTTCCTTTGATCAAAATATATTATTGTCCATATCTTTGGGTACAAACCCTGTGGCTTTCATGCAAATTGCAGTCTCCTTGTCTCTGGCATAACTAACACCTCTACAAAAAAAGCACTTCTTTGATGCAAATCAATATCTTAAATGTATGAGAAAAACACTTTTTAAAGTCCCTAGAGTACTTGAAGATGGTGTTTCTACTTCTCAAGAAACTCAGTAGAATTGATATTTAACTTGTACAAGGAATTCCAAATTACCTTAGGTTACTTTGTAAGTAGTCATTTTCAGAAATATCTCATCCAATATTTAAATTAAAATAACCATCAGATTGAGATGATGCTATAATTCCTATAGTATTTATTTTAATTAAACCGTTATAGTAAAATTGATTTTTATAAGTATGGCTATTGTTTTGTTCAAGTTTGTTGAAAAAGTCTTTTCCTTTCTAGTTTATTTGACTTTATATTTCCTACTTTATTTATCTTGATGAAGATAGATTTTTTTAAAAATAATATATCAAGATTCTATTGTTAGTGTTAAGCTATTCCAATTTTATTTATTCCAAATGGTTGCCTATTTCTCTGAAGGTGTGTCAGCTTTGTAAAAATAGTTAAATTAATTTTAAAATAGAAGCTCATGTATCCTGACCCCTCCCCAAATTGCATTAACTGTCCATTTGAGTAAGTAGTAATACTTCATTTTGGAATGAATAATTTACTTATGGGGATACTAGGAAGGTAAAATGATAGGAGAGATTTGAATGTACTTTGAAAATTAAATTTCAGACTAGTTTTAATGAGTAAATAAAAAACTTTGGCTAAAAGAATGTTAAGAAATATGCGGGGGCAGAGTCAAGATGGTGAAGGAAAGACATTAAATGCACGGAGCTCCTGATACAATCACCCCAAAATAGCAATAAAAGTACACTTGGAGCAGAAAAACATACAAAAGTACAGGATGAGAGTTTTATCCAGTTTAACCCCACAATCAGGCCGACACACCATACAATACCCGAGGAATTTGCCCCAGTGCTTCTGAATCAGCTGTAGCATTGGTGTCTTCTGGAACTAAGCGTGTGGTCTGGTTGAACGGCTTCCCGGGGTGGGGGTGGGGGGGGAGTGGTAAGTGCAGGGGTACCAGTGGACTACGGGGAAGGATTCCACTGTCCCACCCCAGCCCGGAACCAGGAAGAAATCCTGAGCAGCAGGAGGCCCAGGTGGGGGAGGGGATCAGGGGAGCAGGCTGATCAAAGCTAAAAACCCCACCACAGAAAGCTTTGCTGGTTGTTAGTTTAGTAAGTAAGCTTGAGGTTATCTTCTGACCAGAGAAAATGCCTGGTGAGATTAAAACCTGCTCCCCCTCAAACCAAAACACCTGGGACCCTCTGAACCAGGGACCAGGAGCAGAGCCAAGAAGCAGAGCCGAAAAGCAGAGCAGAGAAGCAGCCCCACCCCCACCCACCCCACCCCCCAGTAGAAAGTTTAAAATCAAATAAAAGCAAGGCCAGGCAGGCTGAGAAGAACCGCAATCATCCCTTGGGCCACACGATAGCTCAAACAGTGTGTCCTGGAGCAGCATCACACTTTAAGGAGTTAAAAGCCAAGAAATAGTAAGCCAGGATGAGTAGGCAGAGAAAGCAGACAACCATTGAAAACTTCTTTGGGGGAATGGTAGACCACAATACAACCTCAGATAACAGGATCAAAGCTCCAACTTCCAAAGCTTCCAAGAAAAATATGAACTAGTCTCAGGCCATGGAAGCTGGCAAAAGGGACTTTGAAGAGAAAGTAGGAGAAATAGAAAGTAGATGTAAAGAAAGGGAGGAAAGAATGAAAAGAGAAATGAAAGCGATACAGGAGAGCCATGAGAAAAAAGTCAATAGTTTGAAAATCTAAATGGAAAAGGAGATTAAAAAACTATCTGATGAAAATAACTGCCTAAGATTTAGGATTGAACAAATGGAAGCTAGTGACCTTATGAGTAACCAACACACAGTAATGCAAATCCAATTGAATAAAAAAATAGAGGGTGATATGAAATATCTCCTTGGAAAAACAGCTGACCTGGAAAATAAATCTAGGAGAGATAATTTGAAAATCATTGGATTACCTGAAAACCATCGCCAAAACAAAAGCTTAGACAACGTCCTCCAAGAGATTGTGAGGGAAAATTGTCCTGATATTCTAGAAGCAGAAGCTAAAATAGAAATTGAAAGAATCCACTGATCACCTCCTGAAAGAGATCCCAAAAGGAAAACCTCCAGGAATATTATAGCCAAATTCCAGAACTCCCAAGTCAAGGAGAAAATACTGCAAGCAGCTAGAAAAAAGGAATTCAAATACTGTGGAGCTCCAATAAGGATAAATCAAGACCTAGCAGCTTCTAAATTAAAGGACCAAAGGGCATGGAATATGATATTCCAGAGGGCAAAGGAACTGGGACTTCAGCCAAAAATCACGTACCCAGCAAAACTGAGCATAATTTTTCAGAGGCAAAAATGGGATTTCAATGAGAAAGAGGTCTTTCAAGCATTTGTGATGAAAAGACCTGAACTGAATAGAAAATTTGACTTTCAAATACAAAGCCCTGGAAAAGCATAAAAAGGTAAACAGGAAAGACTTCATGAGGGATATTAAAAGATCAAACTGTTTACATTCCTACATGGGAAGATGATACTTCTAACTCATAAGAACTTTCTCAGTAAGGAATTCACAGAAGACACAGGTCTGAACTGAATATGAAAGGATATCTGTAAAGCACTTATGCTTTGTTCTTTGTGGGGCAGACAGGGTGGGGTGTTTTATGTCTGGGGCCAGATTTGGGCATGGGGCCTCCTGGGTCCAGGGCTGGTGTTTTATCCACTGTGCCACCTAATTAACCCATGATGGCATGATTAAAATCATGTTGAGGTGTAGAAGGAATAGACTGGGGGGAGGGAGAATGGGAGAGATAGTCTGGGGAGAGGTAGGTCACATGAAGGAAACAAGAAAAACGCTTATGGATGGGAGGAGAAGAGGGGGAAGGAGTTGGGGAGTGAGTGAACCTTAATATCACCAGAATTGGCTCAAAGGGGGACTAACAAACATACTCAAGTAAGTATAGTAATATATTTTTGCCCTGAGGGAGGGGAGGGAGATAAGGATGGGGGAGAAGGGAAGGAGGCAAGGGCAGATTTGGGGAGAGAGCAGTAAAAAAGAAAACACTTTCAAGGAAGATAAAGTTGTTCTGCATTAGTGCACAAGTATGACATATTGAATTGCTTGATGTCATAGGGAGGGTTGAGGAGGGAGGGAAGAAGAAAAATTAGAACACAGAATTAGTTCAGGGGCCTTGATCTCATTGGAGTGGGCTCATGGAGGGAATACCATTCATACCCAATTGGGAAGAGTAATCTATTTAACCCTGCAGGAAAGTAGAAGGGGGGGAGGATAAGGAAGGAAGGGTGAAAAATGGAGTTCAGAGCAGGGGAGATGATAGTCAGAAGTAAAACACTTTTGAGGAGGAATAGGTAAAAAGAAGATAGAAGATAGAATAAATGTCATGGGAAGGGAGTAGGATGAAAGGAAATAGTTATGATGATTGACTATAATGGCAAAATGTATGGTACCTACTTTGCTCTGTCAAGCTTAAGCTACTATATACAGGTTATGATGAACAGGATACTATCAAAAAAAAAAAAAACCTGGAAAGACCTTCATGAACTGAAGCAGAGTGAAATGTACTGTATGCAAAATAACTGCAATAATGGGGGATGATCTGCTGGGAGGCATGTGGTCATTTTCAGCAAGGCAATGATCCAATATAACCCTGGAGGACTTAAGAAGATTGCAGCCCATCTGCAGAGAAAGAACAGATAGTATCTGAAAACAGATGGAAACACATTTATTTTTTTCTTTTCCTCTTTGGCAATTCATTAATCTGAAGTTTTGTGGGGTTTTTTTTTGACTGTTTTCTCTCACAACTAGCTAATATGGGAATTTTTCCATGACTACTCATGTATAACTTATTTTGAATTGCTTGAGTTCTTGTGGGTGGGGGTCGGAATGGAGGGAGGAAGAGAAGTTGAAACACAAAATTTTTAAAAATTGATGTTAAAATTTATTTTTACATATATTTTGGAAAATAAAATTCTATTCAAAACAAAAAAAGAAACACAAAACTATGAGTCTTAGGAAATTTGGCTAGACAGAAGATTGTAAGATCTTTTACTTTTTTTAGGATTTTCATTTGAGATCTCTCCCATGCTTTTAGATTGAAAACAATACTAGAAATATAGGTCACAACAAATATTCATTTAAAAGATGGGGTTGTCTAATCCTGCGCTCCATGCCTGGTACATAGTGGATATTGAATAAATATCTACCTAAGTGAATCTATTTCTCAGAACTTAGTACCCTGTTCTTCAAATTATGTAATATTATGTTTACCTGTGGATCTTATCTCCTTGCCCCAAGTAAAACATAGGTTCCTTAAAGTTAAGGATCATGTATCTATTTTCTTTGTTTCTCCACTGCCTAGTATAAATAGTATCTTGTACATTATAGGTTTTTAATGAAAGTTTGTTGAATTAAAAAAAAGAAATATAGAGTATTTTACTAAGCTTAGTTCAAAAACTCTTTTTATTAAATACTTAACTTTAAATAATGCTTTATGTAATCATATACTTGTACCATCAATTTCTCAGTTTTTAACAAATAAGAAACTCTAAGACTCAACCTGTTTTCCATCATAGTGACAGAGTTGACCAAAAAAGAAGAAGAAGAAAAAGAAGAAGAAGAAGAAGAAGAGGAGGAAGAAGAGAAGGAAGAAGGAGGAAGAAGGAGGAGGAAGGAGAAGAAGAAGGAGAAGAAGAAGAAGAAGAAGAAGAAGAAGAAGAAGAAGAAGAAGAAGAAGAAGAAGAAGAAGAAGAAGAAGAAGAAGAAGAAGAAGAAGAAGAAGAAGGAGGAGGAGGAGGAGGAGGAGGAGGAGGAGGAGGAGGAGGAGGAGGAGGAGGAGGAAGAAGAAAATGTTAAAGAGCACATTAATGCACTGGTGGTGGAGCTGTGTTGGGGAATTCTTCAACCAAAAGTTTCTAAGCCTCATGGAGAATAATTTCTCCTTCCATGGCCAATTTGATCGGAGGTCAATGTATCAGGAGGCAAGAGTAAAAGATTCAAACTTATAATTAACATTAGTTGGTGGTCACTAACCAAAAGGATTGCAATAGGACAAACAAAGGGAGCTACACACACAATTGTGGATTTATACATTCTTTTTTTTTTTTTTCTGGAATATATTTTAATGGATTTTTCTTACATCACCCTCAATTCTCAGTGTATGTATACTCCCCATCCCATTTAGCCATCCCTCAAAATCCTGACTTTTTAAAAAGAGGAAGAAAGAAAACAAAATTCCACAAAACCAAGTGACATCAAAAAAGTTTGGTGTTATCTACAGTATTCCACACCCCTGGTCTCTCATTTCTGCACAGAAGAGGGGAAGTTGCTTCTCGGAGCTTGGGGCCAAGCTTGGTCTCCAAAATTTTGAGCTTTTGCATTGTTCTGTCACTGTTCTTCTCTCCACTGATGTCATAGTCCATGTGTCTTGCTGTCCTAGCAAGATGAACTTGGCACTAGATCAGTTGCATAAGTCTTCCCATGCTTCTCTGTGTTCCTCATGGTCATTGTTTCTTTTTTTTTTTTTTGTTACATATAAGGTATTTTATTTTTTCCATTACATGTAAAGATAGTTCTCAACTTTTGTTTATACAAGCTTTACAATTTCAGATTTTTCTCCCTCCCTCTCTTCCCTCCCCCCTCCCCTAGACAGAAGGTAATCTGATATAGGTTATATCTATATATCTATATACTTATAGATATAGATATGGATATAGATATCTATACACACACATATATATGTACACATAAACACATTAATCCTATTTCTGCATTAATCCTGTTATAAGAGAAAAAATCAGAGCAATGATGAAAAAACCTCAAAATAGAAAAAAAAACCAGCACCAAAACCAAAAGAAATAGTATGGGTCATTCAGCATCTATACTCCACAGTTCTTTTTTTTTCCTTGGATTTGGAGATCCTCTTCTATCATGAGTTTCCTGGAACTCTTCTGTACCATTGCATTGGTGAGAAGAATATAGTCCATCAGAGTAGATCAACATTCAATGTTGATGATACTGTGTATAATGTTCTTCTGGTTCTGCTCATCTTGCTCATCATCAGCTCACATAAGACCCTCCAGGTTTCTCTGAACTCCTCCTGCTCATCATTTCTTACAGCACAATAGTATTCCATTGTATTCATATAGCACAACTTGTCCAGCCATTCCCCAATTGATGGGCACCCCCTCAACTTCCAATTCCTTGCTACCACGTAAAGAGCTGCTAAAAATATTTTTTTACATGTGGGTCCCTTTCCCCTTTCCATGATTTCTTTGGGAAAAAGACCTAAAAGTGGTATTGCTGGGTCAAAGGGTATGCACAGCTTTATTGCCCTTTGGGCATAATTCCAAATTGCTCTCCAGAATGGTTGGATCAGTTCACAGCTCCACCAACAATGAATTAGTATTCCAATTTTCCCACAGTTTCTCCAACATTTATTATTTTCCTTTTTTGTCATTTTAGCCAATCTGATAGGTGTCAGGTGGTACCTCAGAGTTGTTTTAATTTGCATGTCTCTAATCATTAGGGCATTAGAGCATTTTTTCATATGGGAATAGATAGCTTTGGTTTCTTCATCAGAAAACTGCCCGTTCATATCCTTTAACCATTTCTCAATTGGGGAATGACTTGGATTCTTATAAATTTGATTTAGTTCCCTATATATTTTAGAGATGAGGCCTTTATCAGAAGTACTGGCCTTAAAAATAGTTTCCCAGCTTTCTGCCTCCCTTCTAATTTTGGATGCATTGCTTCTGTTTGTACAGAATTTTTTTAATTTAATGTAATCAAAATCATCCATTTTGCATTTTATAATATACTCTATCTCTTGTTTGGTCATAAACTGTTTTCCTTTCCAAAGATCTGATAGGTAGACTATTCCTTTCTCTCCTAATTTGCCTATGGTATCACCTCTTATGTCTAAATCGTGTATCCATTTTGACCTTATTTTAGTATAAAGTGTCAGATGTTGGTCTATGCCTAATTTCTGCCATACTGTCTTCCAGTTTTCCCAGCAGTTTTTGTCAAATACTGAGTTCTTATCCCAGAAGCTGGGGTCCTTGGGTTTATCAAACACTACATTACTAGTGTCATTTACTACTGTATTTCCTGAGCCTAGCCTATTCCATTGATCTACCACTCTATTTTTTAGCCAGTACCAGATAGTTTTGATGACTGCCGCTTTATTGTAAAGCTCCAGGTTTGGTACTGCTAACCCACCTTCCTGTGAATTTTTTTTCATTATTTCCCTGGATATTCTTGAATTTTTGTTTTTCCAGATGAATTTTGTTATTATTTTTTCTAGTTCTATAAAATAATTTTTAGGTAGTCTGATTGGTATGGCACTGAATAAGTAAATGAATTTAGGCAGTATTGTCATTTTTACTCTATTAGCTCTGCCTATCCATGGGCAATTGATATCTTTCCAATTATTTAGATCTGATTTGATTTGTGTGAAGAGTGTTTGGTAGTTGTGTTCATAGAGTTCCTGGGTTTGTCTTGGCAAGTAGACTCCCAAGTATTTTATATTATCTACTGTTACTTTAAATGGAATTTTTCTTTCTATCTCTTGCTGCTGGACTTTGTTGGTCATGTATAGAAATGCCACTGATTTATGTGGATTTATTTTATATCCTGCTACTTTACTAAAGTTCTTAATTGTTTGAAGTAATTTTTGAGTTGATTCTCTAGGATTCTTTAAGTATACCATCATATCATCTGCAATGAGTGATAGTTTTGTTTCCTCCTTGCCTATTCTAATTCCTTTAATTCCTTTCTCTTCTCTGATTGCTAAAGCTAACATTTCTAGAACAATATTAAATAATAGGGGTGATAATGGACATCCCTGTTTCACCCCTGATCTTATTGGGAAGGCCTCTACTTTATCTCCATTGCATATAATATTTGCTGATGGCTTTAGGTAGATACTGTTTATTATTCTAAGGAAAGCTCCACCTATTCCTAAACTATCTAGTGTTTTTATTAGGAATGGGTGTTGTACTTTGTCAAAAGCTTTCTCTGCATCTATTGAGATAATCATATGATTTTGGTTGGTTTTCTTATTGATGTGGTTCATTAAGATTTATACATTCTTAAAGAGAGATCATGTGCCAAAGAGAAAAGTTCCATCAGCCTATCAGGTAAGGCTGCTTAGGTGCTTTCCTTATTTGCAATATTGAGAAATAGGGAAAAGATTATATGAAATTATTTTGCAGAGGATATATTAACCTTGATGTCTTAGGAGTTGATCTTGACTATGTCTGTTTCAATGAGATAAAGTTTTCTCTTTAGTTAGTCTCATTAGAATATTCTGTTTGGGTACTAAATGTACTGGAAACCTCCTTCAAGATAAAACGCTAGGTTCCTCTAGTTGTTGAATAAAATATAGCCTGTGGGTCTGTATTTATTTACACAAGCCAGTAGGTTCCTTTCTTTGAACTCTATTGCTCTTTTTTTTTCATCCTAAGGAGAAGATGTTTTCCCAAACTTTATAATATATAAGTTTTAGCCATTTTCTCTACAACTTGATGTAACCATGCCACAAAGCAAAATTTAGAACTATGCTCAAAATTGTATTAATCTGCCTATGATCTTTAACCCAGAGATATAACTATTAAGTCTATATCCCAAAAATATCAAAGAAAAAGGAAAAGGACCAATACTATTTTATTTTACATTTTTAGAGTAACTTTTTTTTTCTAGCCAAAAAGTGGACACAGCGTATATTCAACAACTCTGGAATATAAATGTAATGTAATAATATTTTGTTGTAAGTTATGATGAAGGGCATGGTTTCAGAAAATGAAGGAAAAGGTTTTGAACTAACAAAAAATGGAAGGAGCAAAATAAGTAGAAAAATTTATACAAAAGCAGCATTATCAAGACAAACAATTCTTTAAAGACTTAATTTTAATCAGTGCAATAACTAACAAAAATTCAACAGTGCTAGAAAAACAAAACAAAACTTGCTATCCTCATCCTGACAGAAAGGTGATTGAGACTGAGTACAGATTGAGGAACATTTTCCAAAATGTGGATTATGTGGGAATTTACTTTCCTTGACGATGCATATTTTTAAATGATATTTTTATTGTGTTTTGGGGAGTAGGAGGGAGAGAAAAATGAATTTTGTTTATTTTTTCAGGCAACTACCAAGAAACAAAAAGACATAAAGTAGAAAGTAGGAGGAAAAGAAAACCAGTTTTGTTAACTCATTTTTTTAAAGTTTAAAGTATCCAAGATAGAGGTGAATTTCTACATTTCTATTGTTTGTTGCCTTGGAAACACACTGTCATCCTTCTAGGACAGGTATGGTGATCTATCAATTATCTGAATGTGGAGATTGGAGTTTTCTTACCTCTCACTCTAGCAGTTCTTATATGTTCTGTGTAGTTCATAGGGATTTTTGTGGATCAAAAAACATATGCACATAAGAATAGCATATGAGTGTATTAAATAATGAAAATTCAATCTTATTTTATGATTCAGAATTTTAATGATTGGAATGATGCCACCTGCTGGAGAATTATTGCAGGATGCTTTGCCATGAGGAGAAGGCATCTGAGGGCAAGACATGTAGCTCTTTGGCGTCAGAAAGTGACATTTACTTGAGGGAGGAAGAGGGGCGGGGCTGGTGCTCTCTCGCTCTTTTGTCAGGACTCTGGTTGAGAGTGGAGCTAGGAATGCTCTCTCCCTTTAATAGATAGATGAATCTAGGCCTTTCTCTCTCTCTTTACCAAATTCTTATTCTACTTAATAAATGCTTAAAAGTCTAACTCTTGCTAAAGCTTATAATTTATTGGCAACCACTCATTAGATAATTTAGACAGACTAGCTAAAATTTTAGCCCCTTATAGAATCATCATTATAAACATCTATTATTTTAATCTGCTTTATATTTTTTAATGGCATAGCATTGTTATTTAGTGATTTTCAGTTGTGTTTTACTCTTTGTGACCCTTTTTTTTGGGGGGGGATACTGACGTAGCTTGCCATTTCTTTCTCCAGCTCAATTTAAAAATGTGGAAACTGAGGCAAACATGGTTGAGTGACTTGCCCAGGGTCACATAGAAAGTAAGTATCTGAGATCACATTTGAACTCAGGTCTTCCTGACCCCAGACCTGGCACTCTAGCCACTGTGCCACCTACCTGCCACAATTGTTATAATACCTAGAGATAATTTATCCAGGGCCCAGATGTTGTATAAATGGCCTTTCTCTTCATCAGTGCTTCATAGTATTGCTGCAGTCTGTTTTATGATAAAGTGGATGATTGACATGAAATTATGCCTGTAGAATTAAGGCTTCAATAGACCAAGATCCTATGTGGACTTGAGTCAATTTATTCCTTGTTGCATTCTGGACTTGCCAGTTTAATTGCCATTTTCAAAAATGTGCTTCCTAAGCAGAATAAACACTTTTTGACACATGCTTTCTTTTTTTATTTATATGTTGAATTAATAATAACAAATTTCAGCCTCTTACCATGCCTGTTAAAACTTCAGGTGATATTTCCCTTTGTAACTTTTATGAGAAGACTTAATATACCGGCTTCTCTAGACTCCCAAAACTCATTATAGAAAAATAGTAGCTTCTTCAAATTTTTCCTTATGATGAGTATTGGAAACTTTACTAGGCAGGCTACCTACCTGAAGATCAGCCCTATTACAGAGACTAAACATGAGTACAGAAAACCATCAATCAAAGAGACACTGGTAAAATGTCTAATATGTGACCAGAACTAGGTTAGGTGCTGAGGATAATGATAAAAGCAAAATAGCTCTTGGTGTTTACATTCTATTCCAAAGCAGTGATATGATCACAATAAATAAATAAAGGGTTTGGTCTGTTTTAAGCTATCAATAACTCAAAGCAAAAGCCAAGTCATTGGGGATGGGGGAAAGAGGATGAGTAGGAAAGGAGAGACACTAACAAGTGGGAAAATTGTCCAGAAGGCACTGAGTTGAGCTTTGATGGGAGTTAGATATCTGAAGAGACAGAGGGAAGAAAAGAAAAGATTCCCAGGCCTGGGAATTAACCTATAGGAAAGCATAGGAGTAGAAATGGAATATTTTCTCCTGGCAAAGTGAAGGGGGACAGTTGACTGTTATATACAGTGAATAACAGGAAATACTATATAATTAGCCTGGAAATATAGACATGGGTTGTTTGACATTGATTAGAAGAAATATTGGCTCAAAACAGAAGACCTCAGTTAAAATATGACCCCAGACAGACTCTAGCCAAGGAATTTAAATACTGGTTGCCTCAATTTATTTTTTCTTAATCTGTAAAATGGGGGTAATAATAACACCTACCTACCAGAGGTTTTATGAGGATCAAATGAGATAATAATTATAGAACACTTATCACATTATTACATAAATATTTGGTGTTTGTTAACATTGTTCTTGTTAATTTACTCTCTAGAAAAGTTGGAAGAATTTTTCTGTCTTCTAACCTTTCCATTATATTGAGTCTCGGTTATTTGGATGAATATACTCTTTATAGTTGAGTTTGTAATAGTATTTCTAAAGAATATTTTCTTCTCAATGTTTGAAGAACAAACTAAAGATACTGAATACCTCTAGCCTCTGAAATACACTGCTCAAACCAGTTATTCCAGGGCATATCATAACATTTTTCCTTAAAAAAACAAACAATAATAAAAAAAAAAACACAGAAGAACACTTCTCCTTCCCCCCTTCCATTATTTGCCTCTTCTTCATTGGTAGGGGCAATATTTAATGCCACAGATTATCAAAAGTTATATATTCATTGAATTATAGAGTCATTCGGTCCAACTACCTTATTTTATGAATAAATGGTACTTAGATTAATGAAATGACCCACCCTATATCTAACAGGTAGCAAATATCAGAATTTGAATTCAAACAGTTTTTATTGGGCACTTCCTATATGCATGTTGCTTTTATCTCATGTAAAATGGCTGTTTGCAAGACTAATTAATGAAGCAAAGGTTGAAGCATCTTCCTCCCAAGTTGTCTTTGTAAAATATTCTTGGCTGTTGTTATTGTGTTCATTGACTTGTCAGGAGCATTCAAAATATTATCAATGATTTCAGTATCATTAACACAGTGTACCACACCAGTTTCCTTCTCAGTTTGTGCCTACTCTTCTAACTCTTTCTCTCTCTTGTTAAGTGTGTTGATTGGGTGTCAATTAAAATCTTTCTTTTTTATAAGAAATTATGCAATTGTATTTCAGTAGAAACTTTCTCTAAAATACATAAATTTGGTATAATTATACTCTTCTTACTTTTCTGTTTATCATCATTACCCTACACTTATGCATGTGTATACATATAAACACACATATTTCATATATATGACTTCTGTACACATTTTCTTTATATGCATTTACATATATGTAATTGCATATATGTAGTATATATTTTCTAATCCCTACTAAATATTTATGTGTTTATTGAATCCTGGCACATTCATCTTTAATTATATAATAAAAATGGAAAATTCTGAATAGTACATAAATAATCATGTGGAATGGGTAGACATTTCCTTTAAAAAATAGTGTCTACTGCCTTTTTCTTAGTATTTCTACTTTCTTTCTCTTTTGTCTTCCATTTTCCTTCATCATAGTAGTTTTCCTTTCTTTAAACTCTGTGGAATTTGAAACAATCAACTACATCTTCTTTCTTAATAGTCTCTCTTTTCTCTACTTCTGTGAAATATTTCTCTCTGTGGTCTCTCTGTCTCTTTGTATCTCTCTGTCTAATATATGTATATATAAGCTCTTTATATATGTGTATACAAATACATACAAACACATAAGTATACACACATATACACAGATGTGTATCGATACCTACATACACATATGCATACTCATATAAACATATATATATGTATGTGTAAGTGTGTATATATGTATATATGTGTGTGTGTGTGTGTATTTGTGCTCTCAGTCAATTTCCTCAGTTAACTTCCCTTTTTTTCTCTATGTACTTTACCTTAGTGATCTCCTCATTCACAGACATAGCTCTTGATAAAGCACTGAATTTGGGTCACTAAAGATCTGAATTAAAAACCCAACTCATATACTTCTTTACTGTATAGCCTTGGAAAAAGTCACTTAACCCCTATCATGATCAGTTTTCTCATCTGTTAAATTAATATAACAATAGCATATGTCTCCCAGGAGCGTGACATAGAATGTCAGGAGTAGAGCCAGGTAGGAAGTGAAGATTGACTACCATATGCCATTTCACAAATTGGAGACTAGAACATAACTGACTGATGGGAAAAGGAAGCTGGTCTGGTGAGATGTTTCAGAGTGGGGGCCCCCAGTTCTTAGAGAGTTGTGGAATGAAACAGCAGATAAGGCATAATTTTAAAGATAAGAAAGTAAGGAGCAGAACTGAGTGGGAAAGGAAGATACTTATAACATGCATAAGAATGGATAAAATGTCACCATATTCTAATCCAATTTTTGAAAGTCGACCAGTGAAAGGTTACCTTTGGTGTCCTTAAGTACATTTCTGGTTTAGAAAATATCTTTCAGACATATGAAATGATATATAGTGAAGTGAGTGGAACAAAGAGAACATTGTTCAGAGAAACAACAATAACATTTGATGAAAAACTGTGAATGACAACTATTCTCAACAATAGAATGATCCAAAAGAAGCCCAAAGTACTATTTATGAAACATACTCTCCACCTACAAAGAAAGCACTGATATTTATTGAACACAGACTTAAGCATGCTATTTTTCACTTTCTTTCATTTTTTTCTTTTATTCACATTTTCTTGTATAAAATGACTAATATGGTAATGTTTTACATAATGACACATATATAACCCATATCTGCTTACTGCCTCAGGGACAGGGGAAGGGGAGGGAGGGAAGGAATAATAAAAATTGGAACTTAAGAATATAATTTAAAATGTATACTATTTAAAAAAGCAACTTATGTAAGAGTTTAGGCAAAGGTACACTAAGCAGCAGCACTAGAAAAACAGATTAAAATATTAAGAACATAGGGACAGCTAGATGGCTTAGTGGATAAAGCCCTGGATTCAGGAGGACCTGAGTTCAAATATGGTCACAGACACTTGACACTTACTAGCTGTGTGACCCTGGGCAAGTCACTTAACCCTCATTGCCCCAGCCCCCCCCCCACCAAAAAAAATTGAGAACATAACAAAAAAGAAAGCATCATTCAACACTGGTAGAAATAGAACCAGTGAGGAAGGAAATGCAATTTTTATTGTTACTTGATGAGGAATTCCATTAAAAGTCAAACAATGAGGAGATAGAGAAATATTTTTTGAAAATTCTAGGAAGATTAAAAATGTCTAGTCCACAGAAGTGTTCAGTTGTGCCTATCAATAGAAGTAATGGATGCTATCTGACCAGTACCTGTTCTGCTCAAGCCAAAACCTGATGGAATAAAATTTGGCAACTTAGCAAACATACAACCAACCAACCAAACAAACAAACAAAGAAACAAACTAGCTAAATAAATATAACACACATTTCATTCCCACAGAAAGACTATTCAGGATATAGTCTGTGATCAGAATTTAATTACTTTTCCCCATATGAGTTAATACATTTTTACCATAAAAGTATTTTATTATTTTCTAGTTACATATAGAGATAGTTTTCAACATTTGTTTTTATAAGATTTATAGTTTCATTTTTCTCCCTCCCTCCTCTCTCTAACCCCTCCCCAAGACAGCAAGCAATCCAATATAGGTTATATATGTACAATCACATTAAACATATTTCTGCATTAGTCATGCTGTGCAAGAAGCATCAGAGCAAAAAAGGAAAAATCTCAAAATGGAAAAACAACAAAAAAAAATAGAAATAGTATGGTTCAATCTGCATCTAGATTCCATAGTTGTTGTTTTTTTGCTTTCTGGATTTGGAGAGCATTTTCTATCATGAGTCCTTTGGAACTATCTTGGACCATTGTATTGCTGAGAAGAGTCAAGTCTATCACAGTTGATCAACACACAATGTTGTTGAAACTGTGTACAATGTTCTCTTGGTTCTGCTCATATCACTCAGCAATCAGTTCATGTGAGTCCTTTAAGGTTTCTCTAAAACCTGCCTCCTCATCATTTCTTACAGCACATTAAATTAAATTAAATTCATAGACCAGAATTTGTTCAGACATTCCCTAAATGATGGGCATCCCCTCAATTTCCTATTCCTTGCCACCACAAAAAGACCAGCTGTTAATATTTTTGTACATCTGGGTACTTTTCCCTTTTTATGACCTCTTTGTGGAAAAGTCCTAATAGTTGTATTGCTGGGTCAGAGGGTATGTACAGCTTTATAGCCCTTTGGGCATAGTTCCAAATTCCTCTCGAGAATGGTTGGATCAGTTCACAGCTCCACTAACAATGCATTAGTGTTCTAATTTTTCCACAGCTTCTCTAACATTTATTATTTTCCTTTTTTGTCATATGAGGCAATCTGATAGGTGTCAGGTGGTACCTCATAGATGTTTTAATTTGCATTTCTCTATTCAATAGTGATTTAAAGCATTTTTTCATATGACAATATATAGTTTTGATTTTTTCATCAGAAAACTGCCTGTTCATATTCTTTGACAGTTTCTCAATTGGGGAATGACTTGGATTCTTATAAATTTTTTTTGGTTCCTGATATATTTTAGACATGAAGCCAAGTCAATAAAATTTTATTAAAAATTATAAAAGCTCACTTTCTAGTTATTAGATAGATTGATGATGATGATGGTAGATAGATGCTGTGTGGATGGATGGATGGGTAGATAGATGGATGGATCGTAATATTCCAATTTTTTTTCAGTGAGACTCATTAATAAAACAATATAATTTGAGAGATTAAATGAGATAACAGATAGATGACCAAATTTGGATTCAGGAAGTTCTAGATTAAAGTCCAGTTTCTGATACATACTGATTGCTTGAGCATGGCCAAATCACTTAATCTCTCTGTGCCCCAGACAATAAAGTTTCTTAACCATATTTGTATCATGGACCCTTTTGACAATCAAGTGAAGTCTGTGCACATTTTCTCAGAATCCTGTGTTTAAATGCATCAAATAAAACATACAGGATTACATAGGAAAACAAATTTATCCAAATATATTACAAAGAAAATAGTTCAGATCCCAGGTTAAAAAATCTCTTCTCTAAGACTCTGTTCAGGGTGATGAATCCTACATGAGAAATTCTTAACATATAATTGCAAGTCAAGAGCTGGAATAAAATGAGAACAAAACAGCAAAAATTAAAATAACTCTATGTCTGGGTATTAAGTACTCAATTGCCTTATGTAACTCAAAAACCTGGGGTCTTTAAACAACTATGTTTTTTAAACCTAGTCAAGTAACATGGACAAACTAGTATTCCACTGATCAAAATGTCCTGGTTCTTACCCTCTCCAGGTCACTCGCAGATTTCTTTAATACTTTAAGTCATGTTTTACATTTCTATTAAATTGAGTATTTTTCAAGAGTTTTCAGATCTCTCATATCACTCACATAATTATTATAAGATTTTTATAACATGTGCCATATATTCAGCTACCATAAGAATTGAGCTTACATCCATCAGTGTTATTCAATATCAGTCAATGTAAGTCCTTTGGAAGCCATTTAGCTAAAAAGGTATTTAAATATAAATGTTGGTCCTCCTTTTTGCATTCTGGTTAATGCTTAACTAATCTATTTCCTTCTAATATAAAAATGAGTTACCAGGAGTCAAATAAAATGTTCACATATAACTGCAACCATTTCATTACATAACAGTGTCCCTTCACACTCAAGTGTCATATGTCTCCATAGTACACAAGGTAAGACTATGTCTACAATATTTCTAGCTCCTCCTATAGTGACATCTATTTATACATGGATAGTGGGTCGGTTTCCCATGTTTCTATGAAAAATAATCAACAATCAGATCTCTGGACAATGCTCTTTGAATACCTATGCCCATAATTCTGGCCATATCACTTTTAGCATGCAAAACAGAAATCTTAACAATTATTTAAATAATCTGGGAACAACCTCCATTTTCCTTAATTATATGCTTATATAAGGGTTGGGGTTCATCAACTTCAGGCAAACAAAAAAGGCCTTACTTCTTGATTAAATCAATCTAATGATCAATCAGAGGACTGATCTAGGTGTGAACAAAACCTTGATCTCTTTGGAAGTAATTGTTAATTCAACATTTAAGTAGTGTACAAATGCAGGAAGCTATTTGGATTTATTAAAGAAACTTTCCATCCTGTGGGGATTGGACAAAAAACAGCAAACTTATTTAAAATCTGGCATGCCACTAGTTGACCAGACTAATAGTGGAAAAGCATCAGCTAAGCTTTTAAATGGGATTTTTATGGGACATACTTTCATCCATGTCCATACTCCTCACCACCATATTGACCACCATAAGACATTGGGAACTTCAAAATGCTGGAAGATTTGGGACTTCCTATCTGTGGTTATAAGCATGTCCTCAGAAGAGTGTTTATGGAACAGCAGTGGATGATGGCAGCAAATAGCTGCATTGAAATATAACAGACAAGCAGAACACAAACTATATGGCCCACAGAAAGCTACACTCTCTTCTAGCAAGACTTCATGAGAATCCACAAAGGGGAGAAAAAACTTCAAGAAACCAAGACCTATGACATATTCCTTAGATACATATACTTTTTGAGCTTGGACTTACTTTCCCCTCATTTCTGTATGTAGGTTGGATTAAGTATGTCCCTAATTTGAGGTTATCATTTCTACCCAACTCTTTTAATTATACCACCTTAGTAAACTGACTGGCTGTTTAACTGATATTAATTGATAATCAATATGTATTACATGGTGGTGTCAATGGGCAATAATATTAGAAAACCACCCACAACTTGTCAGCCTTCTTCTTAGAATCCTGAGGGGAAAAGTTATCTTTTCTTTGGGTACCCAACCTGTCTCTGGGCATTGTTTTAGGGATAGAGATCACTGAATTGTGTTAAACTTCTTTTTACTCCAATAGTCCTTAGAGATCCTTGGGTAATAGTTGACTTGGTCATAGGATCATAGAATTAGACCTTTGAGGCAATATAGTCCAATGTTCTTATTTTATATATGAGTAAACATATTGAGAGAGGTTAATTGTTTGTCCAATGTCCAATGTCACAAAGGTAGCAAATGATAAACCTCAAACTCAAACTCAGGTTTTCATTCTCTAGCTTTCCATTGAGCCATTCGCCCTTCAATACAGTTTTTTCTATTTTTCCTTATAATTGTCTGTGTTTCAATTTAGATTTATCAGTGTGCCTAAAAGCTGAGAAATAAAATATTGAAATAGTTAAAGTTAGAATTTGAAAACATTCACCTCAACACACAGATTTAAGGTTCTTTCCTGGGTACCCATTACCCTAAGTAAGAGGATCATATATTTAGAGCTAGAAGGGACATTAGAAATGATGGGAGATAATTGGTCAAAATATAGGATTCCTTATAGAGGGTTTCAAGTCACACTGAAAACAATTATCTGACACATCCATATGAAAAGAGGAACCCTAAGTACTAAGTACAATGCATCTTCTTATATGTACAAGATCTCATATTTGGGAGGAGATATCCTTTCCCTTTTATGCCTAGCTACTTAAATTTATCTATGAAGAAGAGAAAAGCTTGCTAAAGTGAATTGCTTCTCTATGGTTAGTATGTAAGTATACTTTTATTAATGATGCAATCAAGGTTTGAGTAAGTGATAATAATAATGTAAAAACTGGGATCAAACACATTGATCTCTGAAGCTCCCCAAAAATGGAACACAGAAAATGGTAGCTCCTTCTTCTGTTATGATAGTGCTCCCATTTTATGAGATTTTTCAGGAAATTAATTTAATAAACACACAGAGAGACACAGAGACCCAGGAACTGATCCACACACACAAATTTCATCAACTGTCTTTTGCCTTTCTTTATATATCCAGTGCTAAACACAGTACCTAGAACATGGCAATGGCTCAATAAATGTTTATGAAATAACAGAAACACTGGACACACTCCTAGAGTATATGCTACATTTCAAAGCCCTAGCTGATTTTCTGTCAGAATATCCTGTCCCTTCAATTATTCAATTATTTGTAAGCATTCAGTTCCCTACATATCTGCATTTTTTCATATATGCATATTAACAATAAAAAGCAATACCATTAAAGTGTAAAATACTATGATTTATAAGCAAGTTTTTCAGAAGTATCTGGAAAGTCCCTTACTTCTGGATTATACTCCTGCTATATGTATTGCAATCTATAGCATTTATGTAGGATAACATTTAATAAATTACATTTCTAAGCACTGCTGATATGTTTTATTTTCATTCCCCTTCCCTCCCAGCCACCCAAATAAATAGATGTCATTTAATAGTAGCCTACAACAACATTTGGCATAACTAAGGTATAGATGATATAATCAACTATGACATTAAGACTGTTTAGAAAGGAAGGAAGTTAAGCCAGAGCAGAAGTGATAGTTTGAGAGAACAGGAATGGGTAAAGGTCATGATGAAATCAAAGAACATATTCAAGAGTAGTAAGGCAGAGGGAAGGATGGAAAGATAGGAGATAATCTGACACAAGAATTTTAGAGTTGAAATTAATAGAGTTAAAATTTTACAAGACTTAGTAGTACTTAAAAGAATTTGAAGTATATTGTGCCCTTACACACTGACAAAATCTCATTAACTCATTTCCTACTGTCCCTCAACTTATTCTTTCTTCTCATTACCTTTCACCTTAGTCCTATGCCTCCATAACAGATGACACACTCTCTATTTCTGGTCCAAAGTTATATTTGAAATTTCTCTTCTATTACTAAAACAATTCCCCTTTGTCCAGGATCTTTTTACTTCATCCTTTACCCCCATTTTCTTATAATAAAAAAGCAACAACAACAAAAAAAAACTTTATTGGAGATATTGCATCCCTTACAATCCCCTCCACTAGTTGGTACTCCTATCGAAATTAAGGTAAAAGTTATGCATCAAGTTAATTCTTGCTTTTTATTATATCTTCCATAAACATTGTTAGCAACTCTAACTTCTTTGAAGTTTATTCCAATCATCTTTATCACCCAATCAAAATTCTTGTCACATTTTTTTCTGTTGGTCTCAAAATTGATTCTCCTTTTTCAAGGATATGAATTCCTGGTTTACAGTCTTTCTCTCCACAAATCTTGACCTCACACTTTTGAACTTTAAAATACATGTTGATGGTGTATGAAATACCTGATCTCCCAGTTCATAAACTTCTATTTTCCTATACCCTGTATTTTCACTCCACCTCATTCAGATTCATGGATGGCTATGCCCTTGATCACCTCATCATCCATAAAATTTTACCTCTATTAATTTCAACTCTAAAATGCTTGTCTCAAATGATTTCCTATCTTTCCATTCTTCCCTCTGCCTTACTACTCTTGAATCTGTTCTTTGATCTCATCAAGAATTCTACCCATTCTTCTTCTCTCAAACCATCACTTCTGCTCCAGTTTAGCTTTCTTCCTTTCATCACAGTCTTGATGTCATAGTGGATTAATTCAGCTATACATTATCTTCTACCTTTGAAACCATTTCCCACCTATTCTATCATTGCTCATTTCTTGCCAAAACCTAATCCTAAATTTCCTCCACTCTTTCTGTGTTCTTATTCAGATGATGCTGAATAATACTAATATAGAAAGTCAAACAGCCACAGCTAAGCTCACTACACATTTCTGTTATCTCATCTCATTTGGGTCTCACTGCTATATGACACTCCTTATATTTTTCTCGGATTAACTCAGTATCACATTCTCCATAAAGACTCTTTCAAACTTTCTCTCTTTTCAAGTTTCTCTGCTATTTACTTTCCTCCCCAGCACAGGGAAATGTCTCCTACTTTGCTGGGGGGGAAAAAAACAGTCATCTATTTTGAACTTTCTTTTTTTCCTTTACTCTTACCTCAAAATCTTTTACTTTTCATCCATTAGTCCTTCCTTTGTTCCACTCTCTGATGCAAATGTGACCTCCTTTCCAATGCAAATTATAGTATTACTGATTCTATCTCCTCTCATTCCCTCTAAGCACCTCCATTTATTATACTAAATATCATCTCAACTTAACAACCAACTTTCTAGAAGTTATTGTTTGTATTTTTTGGCCTACTCCCCACCTTACTTACTTCTCTCTTATACACTGTTGTCCAACTTCAAAAGTTGATAGAAATTGGTTTCTCTGAGATTATCAATAATCTTATGTTTGCTACTAACAATGTTCTTTCCTTAGTCCTCTTTCTACTTATCTTCTCTTCAGCTTTTGGCACTGTTGATTGCCACTTATTCTCTCTTCCTTGATGTCTGTGATACTACTCTCTTTGGTTTTCTTTTTCAATGTCTGACTGAACCTTCTCTGCTCTTAGTGATCATTGTCCTGCTATCACCTTCTAAATGTGGGTAACCCTAAGGCTCTTCCCTAGGCTCTCATCCCTTTTGTCTTTCTATTTATCTCATGGTGGTCTCATCAGCTCCCACACATTTATTATCTCTATGCAGATGAGATCTATACACCCCAATCCAATATCTGGTTCTATAGTGACACTTGCCTGCTGAAAATCCCTACCTGAATATCTCATAAGCATGTTAAAATGAAAACATCCAAAGGAAAACTCAATGCATTTCCACATAAAACAACCCACCCTTTCCAATCTTCCCTATTTCTTTTATTCCAGTTATATAGGTTTAAAACCTTATAATACTAGAATCTCCTTGCTGCTATGCTCCTTGATTTCATGTCCACAGCATATTCACATAAACCCTTCAAACCCATAACTACAAATGTGTATTTTTGAAAAAAAAATGAAGTGCAGAAGAATAATCATAGCATCTGATTTCAGAGACCCTTGATTCAAATCTGAATTATTTTTTTTTCTTTGAGGCTTTGTTTGTATATGTTTTCAAGTCATTGTCTTCTGAGTTTGTGTCTTGAACTGTCCTGTGACAATAGGAGCTGTTTCTGGTCAGGGGTTGTTATTGTTGTTGTTGTTGTTAGTGCTAGTTGTTGTTTGATCATTTTTTTCTATCCTATTTCTTGACTTTGAACTTTATGTTACAGTTAGACTCCGCTCAACTGTGGGAATAGGAGAGGAAGTCTGGCCTGAACCAAGCTTCTATAATTTATGAACTTCTACTCCTTTCAGAGTTCAGTGGGAGCCTATACATTTTCTGTTGTTCAAAAGTGGTGTTGTCTAGGGAAAGATCTGGTCACTGTTCATCTAGTCTGCATTCTGCCCCTTTCCCAGGTAGAATCCCTGCTCCCTTGTCACTGCAATCACTACTCTCTACCCTATAACTATGACACAAATTTGGGTAATGAGCATCATAAGTGACAAATGGAGCCTAATACTGAACCCGGTACTGTAACATGGGTCGCCTGGGATCTCTTTCTGCTCATCTGTTCAGTATACTTACTATCGTCATGCTGTGCATTGCTGCTGCCCCACAGTATATAGCCTATCCTGGTTACACTGGATGTCACCATGCTCCCAGCCAATTACCAATTCCAGGGTCTCCAGACCTGTGTGTGTGTGTGTGTGTGTGTGTGTGTGTGTGTGTGTGTGTGTGTATCCAAAAGTGTGTGTATATGTGTGTCTCCCTAAGCTTCCCTGGGCTAGAAAATGATTCACAGTGGCTTTTTGTTTGCTTTTTTGCTCAGAATTCACTTTGGTTCACTTTTCAAAGTTATTATAGAAAGGCATGTTCAGAGAAATTGGCAAAAATACCGATTCCATCATCTTTGCTCTCCAAATCTCTATTCTCATTTTACCTATATGATTTTGAGAAAGTCATTTAACATATCTAGCCCTTGCTTTCCCTATTTGTCTGACAAGGGATTTGAATTTGTTGTTCTCTATGATCCCTACTAGTATTATATCTATAATCCTATGAACCTACTAGACTCTGCTTTTGGAACCATGGTTCTATGATTAGTTTTCTATATTCATACAGAAGTCAATCTAGTTTAATTAGTAAGTTAATGCATGTTTACCCAGTATCTACTATGTGCCAGACACGGTACTAAACACTTGAACTATTAGTTTTTGCCTGCAGAATTGCAGGCTCCTGCTAATACTTTTATTTTCAGTTTTTCCCATTTTTCACTATTTTCCACAGATCTCCCAAATGTATACCTTAAACATGGATCTGACCACATCTCTTGCTTCAAATATTTTTAGTTGATAATTTTGTGTCATTATGCTTGAAGGGACCTTAGAAGTGATTAGTTCAATGCCCCACCTTTTACATTTAAAGAAACCAGATGCATGAAGAGTAAATGTCTCTTCTAAGATCACATAGTTAGGAAATGCAGAGATGGACTTTGAACCTAGGTTTTCTGACTTTAGAGCCAGTCTTTTTTCCTTGGCACCATGTTGTATTGGATTTTAGAATTAAAAAAAAAAAACCTTAGTCATGATACATTTCTTATATTCCTTTTTGTTTTCTACTCAAACTGAGCTATTAGTTATTTCCTACTTGATCTTCTGCTTTTACACTTTTGTAAGAGACTTTACTCATGTCAGGAGTTCACTCCATCTTTATCTCTGTTAGTTGCAATCCCTAATTTCTTTGAAACACTGCCTCTTGAAAGTGTTTTATTATCTGGATAGCTGCCAGACCCCTTAAACAATATAAACTCCATGAGGGCAGGGACCATTTCATTTTTTATCTTTGTATACATATACTAATAGCAGTATCATGCACAAAATAGGGGATTAATAAGTATTACTTGAATTTATTGAAGTGAAAACTTGGTATAGCCAAAAAATGATTTTACTATAGAAACATTTAGGAAAAGGTAACTTTAGAGGTCATCTCATTCATTCCCTTGTCATTAGCAAGGACCACAACTAAACCACCTCAAAAATGATAAACAACACTTCTAAAAATTTCAGCAGAGGAAGATTCATCTTCCCTTGGTAGCCCAACCCAAGGTTTAACAACCTTCCCTGTCAGGAAATTCTTCCTCATATCTCACCTAAATCCCTCATGTTTCAGTTTAAGCCTATTTCTGCTTATCTAAGCCTCAGAAGACTCAGAGAACATCTGGTCCCCATCTAATATATAACAGTTTTTCATATACTTGAAGACAGTTATGAAGTAGCCCTGGAGTTTTCTTTTCTGGAGGTTAAATAATACTAATTCTTTTAACCTCTCTCCATAGGTCTTCCATTCCAAAAACTTTAACTTTATGTCACTTTTCTCTTAATATTTTTCAGTTTCCACATTCATTTTAAGCAGAAAACTATAAAAGGGACACATTCCTAAACAAGGACTGACTGATATAAAAAAATGGAAGCTAGTGGTCTTTTAAGTTCCTTTGAAGAAATGAGCCTAATAATCACATGTGGCTCTCTGCTGTATCACTCAGGAAACCAAAGAGATCAGCAGTCAGCAAATTTAGGTGTTCATCTACAGAATTATAGTCATGGTCATCAGGCACAGAATTTTAGAGCTAGAATTGAGCTTAAAGATCATCTAGTCCCATTCCATCATTTCACAAATGATAATACTTAGACTCAGAGCACTGAAATATATTGCTTGAGGTAAATCAAATAACATGATGAAAAGGAATTGGAACCCTGGTTTATTGACTCCAAGTTCTGTACAAAATGGAATTAACTTTGATATTCATCAACATACTAAAATAAATATCAAAGTAAAAATACTATTTTGCTTTGTTTTGTTTGTTTCTGTTTGTGTTTTTGTGCTTTTTTTGTGGGACAATGAGTATTAAGTGATTTGCCCAGGATCACACAACTAGTAAGTGTCAAGTGTCTGAGGCCAGATTTGAACTCAGGTTCTTCTGAATCTGGAGCCTATGATTTATTTTTTAATTTAATTTTTTTGGTGAGGCAATTGGGGTTAAGTGATTTGCCCAGGGTCACAAAACTAGTAGGTGTTAAGTGTCTGAGGCCAGATTTGAACTCAGGTCCCCCTGACTCCAGGACCTGTGCTCTATCCACTGAGCCCCCTAGCTGCCCCCGAGCCAATGCTTTATTCAGCCATCCAGCTGCCCCTGTAAAATTACTATTTTAAATGGATGTGTTGTTCTGAGGCAATCCTTATCTCCACTGACCTACAACTTGTGAGTGAGGTAGAATTGTCTTTATTTTTAAAGAGAAAAAGGAAATCCTAAACCACTTTCTTTTTGTGATGTCTATTTTCTTTGCTTCATTTAGATTTTCATGGCATTGTTCAGTAACCTTTTGTAGTGGCAGAATAGAAATGTGGCTGCATTGAGTATTAGAAGCTCTAAGTACAATTCCAGCATCTAACAATTACTACCTGTGTGACCTTGGGCAATTTATGTAACTTCTTTAGATTCCCAGTCTCCTTAACTATAAAATGAAGAGGCTTGACTAGATGACTTCTAGGCTACAATTTAGCTCTAAATCTATAATCTTGACATATTAGGGGTCTTAATGATTGTTAGGTGAAGTTCATAATTTCACAGAAGGCTTGACCACTTGCAGGAAGCAATTGATTGTTTCTACCTTTAATTTATTGATTTCTTGGAGCTCCTCTGTTTATTCCTGATTTGAAGAGTGCCTCAACTAAGCTGGCAGTATGCTTGATAATAATCTTACTTATGAAGTCTCCTCTACCTTTTCATTATACTTCATCATATGATCATTCTGCATCTTGTAACTGTGCAGCTTCCTTTCCCTCCATGTATAATTCCTATCCATATCCCCCCCCCCTCCCAAGACAACTTGATCTTCTCAAAGTCATTTTAAATCTATGGAAGGATATATTGAGAACATGATTCCCTATTCGGTTGGATATATCTCCTTTTTTCTCTAGATCATTCTTTCTTCTTGGATTCATTTTCAATCTATAGATGGAAATGCTGCTATTCCTATATGCTGATGCCAAGACACTTACTTTTGAATGAAGGTTTGAATCAAAACACTTCAGAAAGTATGGAGCTCTGGCAATGTTCTTGGCTCTGTATCAGATATGCTTTGAAAATTGACAGCTCCAACCTTGCTACAAACACATTAAAACATTCTCTACACATTATTTGCCAATTTAACTTTATCACCCTACTCTTTTAATCTTGGTGGCTCAGATATGAAAAATTACTTAAAGACTTTTTTTACAAAGTGAGGCAATAAGAAAGTAGAATCAAATCACTGGAAGGTGCTAAGCAAATCTTCCAGTGGTAACTATGGTTTTGGTCCACAGGTAAATTACCATAGCTATTGAGAATCACCTGTTTTTCAGACCTTAGCTAGACTTCAGATAATTTGTTCTACCTTATACCTATGACGACACAATAGGCTTTCATGTGAAAATACTGAAATGTGGGACCTTTAAAAGTAATGGAGACTAAATCCTGAGGAAAAATTTGAGAGAATAGCATGGGACTGTCAACAAATAGCTGTGGGAGTCTGGTCCAAGTCGACTGTGTATTTTTTTGAGGTGAAGGCCAAAAAGTATTGGGAGTCTTGGTGTGCTGGTATTGAAAAGAAAGCAGAACAGAGATCTATCACTATGAAGTATGTTACCTCCCATGGGATTGAGGAAATGATAGTAGTAGGAGCAGGAACTATCAGATATCTAGGTAAAACATAAGAATTATTTGCTTGCAGATCTTGTACAAAACAGGTTTGCCATCTGGCCCAGGCTTAGGCTTCTTAATTGGCAAAATGGGAGTATTACACAGGGAATTATGGCATAGGACAATAATACCTTGGTTTTTCAAAGCCTTAATTATAGGTACAATTTCCTCAATGGCTTCCCTAAATAAAGTATATTGTGGAATGGATGGTGGTAGACTACCTTTGGTCTTAATGGTAACAGGCACAGCAGATTTAAGAAGACCTACATCAGAAGAGGAAGAAGCCCACAGGCACTCAGGAATATCAGAATGGATTTCAAATGTATCCCTCACTGTTTCCTTAGTGTCTGAGATAAAAATTGGCAGTAAGTGGACAGTGTGTTCTGGCAATTCTAGGGAGATGTCACCATCTGGAGAATGATATAGTTGCTCTAAGTTTGCAAAGCAGGTTATGACCTAATAGATTTGCAGGAGAGTTGGGCATAAGTAGAAATGAATGTTCTACTGTTAATGGGCCCATAGATACCATGTGAGGGGTTAATTTTGCAACTGTTTGAGTATTCCCTGAGACCCCAACTACATTTAGAGATCCAATAGATGTATATTCAGGGTCAGGTTTTCCCACTAGGACTGATATTGTGGCTCCTATATATAATAAACAATCATAATAAGTGTCCCCAACCCTAAGGGTTAAATGGGGTTCATTATTCTGGGGAGGTGAATGTACTAGCACAAGAGAGCTAAAGACCTTGGGGTCTGGAAAGGTAAAGTCTTCAGATTCCAACATCCTTTCCCCTCCCCTCCACCATCAGTCCTCTGTATCTCTCTGAAAGCATCTATAACTATTTTCGTTCTGTCCCTCTGTACATCTCTGAGAGGATCTATAACCATTTTGATTCTGCTTATCTGTATCACTCTGAGAGAGTCTATAACTGTTTTGATTAAGTTCCCTTTGCATAATCCTACAATACCACATTGTGTGTCCCCATCTATTTCAGTAATAGCAAAATCTAGAGGGTTTATAGTGATTTGCAACTGGCTGACCTCACTGTCTCATGCTTTCTGTAATGGAGCTAAAATTCTCTGTCTGTTCCTTTCTTTCCTTTCATTTCCTTCATAAATATATGCTGCTATTTCTTTAATTCTGTTAGTACTCAGGGCATTCCAATCTGGACACTGCCTTTCAAAGTATTTCCATATTTCAGGAAAGGATTGGTGAATAAAAGGTTTAGACATAAAATGTGCATCTCTATATTCTAATGGGTCTAGTCTAGTATATTGTTTGGCATTCTTACAAAATCTATCATAGAATTTTTAGGTCATTCATTAGGTTCCTGAACAGTATCTATAAATTTTTGCCAGTTATCAGTCTTGCTAGCACAGGATTCCATTGCCTTTAACAATGTTTCACTTGCTTCTTGCAACTTAATAAAATGCTCAGGGATATTGGGATCCCAGTTAGGATCTTCTAAAGGCCATCAAATCCCAGCTTTTCCTGATATTTCTAAGGAGTTTGCTACAACTATTATAGCAGCTCTTTCCCCTGGGGATAATATTGTTTCCATGAGATCAGTAACATCACCCCAAGTGGACTGATATTCTCTGAAAATTGCCCTAAACTGGTTGATATCTGTTGTGGGATGTTAATCAAATTAAGGAATATCTCATTTTCCAGAAACTCAAATCATTGGACCCAAAAGGTGTGTAGTGTCTGAGTTTTAGTACAGCACCATTTCTATCATGGGTGAGGATCTCCTGAAGGGGAAGAATTTTGGGCTTCTCTGTCTTCTCTAAAGGTGAATTTTCTTTTGCTGTTGGCATAGAGTTTTCTTCTGTGGTTGGCATAGAAGGAATCGAGGAAGAGGGGATAGGAGTTGGGTAATTTGGCATTTTAGCCTTAGAAACAGGATCACATTCAAACTTGGGCTTGGATCACCCTTCTCTTGTATTTGCTTGTGTCAATTCCTCACTTGCTTTGCTCCAGACTTTCCAATAAAGTAAATGTTTGGGTGGCCAGTGGCATAGGATTGTTTGCAAATGTCTCAATGTTTGGGGATCAAATGACCCATATTCTGGCCACTCTTTCTCTAATACACTATGCCACATAAAACACAATTGGATAAGTTTTCCCCTGGCCATGTTCAATTTCACTGCAAATTTTCCCTCATCCCAATCAATAAATAGCTTTCTTAATGAAGACTCCTGGGGAATATTGCAGGGTATGCTATTTCTAATCCCCTCCTTGTAATTCAAAAATTTCCCTACTATAACACAAAGAAAAGTAAAAAATAAAAATAGGAATAAAATATTGAAATTCAAAAATATCAGTGTTAACATGATCTTAATCCCTGCTTGTCTGATTAACCAGACTAAAGTACTTAGGAAGTTGAAAAAATCCATTTGAAAAGTTAAAGGAACAGGCACATGAAAATAGGAGAAAATTTCTTACCAAATGTGAAGATCAGAAGATTGAGGGGTTCAGGACCCCTCTTAGTTGTTGCCAACTGTGATGAGAAAAACTAAATGTGTGGGCACCTTATCCCTGTTCCAAGTGTAGGGAAAGCTAGCTAGGGTTTACTTATAAATTAGAAGCCTTAGCATCAGTTTTCGGGCATTAAGCATTTATTAGAAGAGAGAACACCTAGATCAGAAAGCCAAGAAAAAAACCTATCTAGCCTAGCATCCTCAATTCTCCCACCACCAGCTGTTCCAGAGATGAACTGAACTGTGTGTAAAGCTCTTCCTGTATCCCCAGAAGAGACAGTCTTTACACACTGCTCCTCTTCTCCTAATTTCTCACAGCACAATAGTATTCCATTAAATTCATATACCACAACTTGTTTATCCATTTCACAATTGATGGACATTCCCTCAGATTCCAATTCTTTGTCAACACAAAGAGAGTCGCTATAAATATTTTTGTACATGTGGGTCCTTTTCCCTCCTCTATGATGTCTTTGGAATACTGACACAGCAGTGGTACCACTGAGTCAAAGGATATGAAGAGTCCCATACCCTTCAGGGCATAGTTCCAAATTGCTCTCCAGAATGGTTGGAACAGTTCACAGCTCCACCAACAATGCATTAATGTTCCTATTTTTCCACAGCTTCTCCAACATTTATTATTTTCCTTTTTTGTTGTATGAAGCAATCTTATAGGTGTCAAGTGGTACCTCAGAGTTGTTTGAAATTTGCATTTCTCTAAGCAATAGTGATTTAGATCATTTTTTCATATGGCAATAGATAGCTTTGATTTCTTCATCTGAAAGCTTCCTGTTCATATCCTCTGACCATTTCTCAATTGGGGAATGACTTACATCATTATAAATTTGATTTGGTTCCTAATTTTAAAATTAGGCCTTTATCAGAAATACTGGCTGTAAAAATTGTTTCCCAGCTTTCTGCCTCACCACTCTATTTCTTAGCCAGTACCAAATAGTTTGGATGACTGCCCCTTTATAGTGTAGCTTCAAATTTGCTTTGGCTATCCCCCCTTCCTATACATTTTTTTCATTAGTTGCACTGGTATTCTTGACTTTTTGTTCTTTCAGATGAATTTTATTATTATTATTTTTTCTAACTATGTAAATTAATTTTTAGTTAGTCTGATTGGTATGGAACTGAATAAGTAAATTAATTTAGGTAGAATTGTCATTTTTATTATATGAGCTCAGTCTCTCCATGGGCAATTGAAATTTTTCCAGTTATATAGATCTGATTTTATTTGTGTGAAAAGTATTTTGTAAATGTGTTCATAGAGTTCCTGGGTTTGTCTTGGCAGGTAGACTCCCAAGTATTTTATATTTTCTACAGTTACTTTAGTTTTTAAATTTTGTTTTGTTTTGTGAGGCAGTTGGGGTTAAATGACTTGCCGAGCATCACACAGTTCATGTGTCAAGTGTCTGAGTCCAGATTTGAATGCAGGTCCTCCTGATTCCAGGGCTGGTGCTCTATCCACTGTGCAACTTAGCAGTCCCTATACAGTTACTTTAAATGGAATTTCTTGTTCTGTCTCTTGCTGCTGAACTTTCTTGGTCATGCATAGAAATGCTAATGATTTATGTGGATTTATTTTATGTCCTGCTACTTTGCTAAAGTTGTTAATGGTTTCAAGTAATTTTTAGTTGAATCTTTAGGATTCTCTAAGTATAGCATCATATCATCTGCAAAGAGTGAAAGTTTTGTTTCCTCCTTGCCTATTCTAATTCCTTAATGTCCGTTTCTTCTCTTATTGCTAAAGCTAACATTTCTAGTACAACATTAAATAATAGAGATGATAATGGACGTCCCTCCTTCACACCTGATCTTATTGGGAATACCTCTAACTTATCCCCATTACATATATTATTTGCTGATGGTTTTAGGTAGATACTGCTTATTATTTTAAGGCAAGAAGGAGAGACTCACATATTCCTCTGTTCTCTAGTGTTGTTTTTTTGTTTTTTGTTGTTGTTTTTTTTGGGGGCTGAGGTAATTGGGGTTAAGTGACTTGACCAGGGTCACACAGCTAATAAGTGTTAAGTGTCTGAGGCCGGATTTGAACTCAGGTCCTCCTGAATCCAGGGCTGCTGGTCTATCCACTGTGCCGCCTAGCTGCCCCTCTAGTGGTTTTTATTAAGAATGAATGCTGTATTTTGCAAAAGTTTTTTCTGCATCTATTGAGATAATCATATGATTTTGGTGATTTTTTTTATTAATGTGGTTGATTATGTTCATAGTTTTCCTAATATTGAACCAGCCTTGCATTCCCAGTATAAATCCCACCTGGTCATAATGTATTATCCTGGGGGGCGGCTAGGTGACGCAGTGGATAAAGCACCAGCCCTGGATTCAGGAGTACCTGAGTTCAAATCTGGCCTCAGACACTTGGCACTTAACTAGCTGTGTGACCCTGGGCAAGTCACTTAACCCCATTGCCCCACAAAAAAAAAAATGTATTATCCTGGTGATCCCTTGCTGTAATCTCCTTGCTAATATTTTATTTAAGATTTTTGAATTGATATTCATTAGGGAAATTGGTCTGTAATTTTCTTTCTCTGTTTTGGCTCTTCCTGGTTTACGTATCAGCACCATATTTGTGTCCTAAAAGGAATCTGGTAGAACTCCTTCACTTAGTTTTACAAATAATTTGTATACTATTGGAATTAATTGTTCTTTAAATATTTGGTAGAATTCACTTGTAAACCCATCTGGCCCTTGAAATTTTTTCATAGGGAGTTCATTGATGGCTTGATCAATTTCTAATGGCTTGATCTTCTTCTAATATGGGCTTATTTAAGGATTTTATTTCCTCTTCAGTTAACCTGGGAAATTTGTATTTTTGTAAATATTTATCCATTTCATTTAGATTGTCAAATTTATTTGAATATAGTTGGGCAAAATATTTCCTAATTATTGCTTTAATATCCACTTCATTGATGGTCAATTTATCTCTTTTGTTTTTGATACTGGTAATATGGTTTTCTTCCTTCTTTTTTTTTAATCAAATTAACCAAATGTTTATGTGTTTTATTGTTTTTTTCTTAAAAGAAGTTCTTAGTTTTATTGATTTTATTGTTTTTTTGCTTTCAATTTTATTAATTTTCCTTTGATTTTCAGAATTTCTCATTTAGTATTTAATAAGGGATTTTTAATTTGTTCTTTTTCTAGCTTTTTTAGTTTCATGTCCAATTCATTGATCTCCTCTTTTGCTTTTTTTATTGATGTAAACAGTTAAGGATATTTTTCCCCTAAGCACTACTTTAGCTGCATCCCATAGGTTTCGGTATGTTGTCTTATTGTCATTCTCTTGAATGAAATTATTGATTGTTTGTAGGATTTGTTGTTTGACCCACTCATTCTTTAGAATGAAATTATTTAGTTTCCAATTAATTTTCAGTCTACTATTCCATGGCTCATTATTACATGTAATTTTTATTGCATCATGATCTAAGAACAATGCATTTACCATTTCTGCCTTTCTACAATAGACTATGATATGTGCCACGTACCGCTGAGAAAAAGTTATATTCCTTACTATCCCCATTGAATTTTCTCTAGACATCTATCATATCTAACTTTTTCTAGCATTCCATTCACCTCCTTAACTTCTTTCTTATTTATTTTGTGGTTAGATTTATCTAATTTTTACAAGGGAAGGTTCAGATCCCCCATTAGCATAGTTTTGCTATTTCCTCTTGTAACTCATTTACCTTCTGCTCTAAGAATTTGGATGCTATACCAACTGGTGCATACATGTTTAGTATTGATACTATTTCACTATCTATTTTGCCTTTCAGAAAGATAAAGTTTCCTTCCTTATCTCTTTTAATTAGCTCATTTTTGCTTTTGCTTTGTCTGAGATAAGAATTGCTACCCCTGCTTTTTTTTTACTTCAGCTGAAGCATAATATATTCTTCTCCAACCTTTTACCTTTACTCTGTATGTATCTCTCTGCTTCAGATGTATTTCTTGTAAACAACATAATGTAGGATTCTGATTGTTAATCCACTCTGCTATTTGCTTCTGTTTTATGGGAGAGTTCATCCCATTCACATTCACAGTTAAAATTATTAACTGATTATTTCCCTCTATCCTCTTTTTTCCTTTGTACTCTTTCCCCCCTTCTTTCCCCCTATTCCTTCTGACCAGTGCTTTGCTTCTGCCTTCAACCTGCCCTCCCTTTTATTATCCACCCTTCCTTTTCTTTCCCCTTTATTCCCCTGCTTCTGACCACTGTCTCCCTCAATCTCCCCACCCCTTTATCAGCTGTCATTCCTTTTCTGGCTTCTTGGAGTATTTTCTCCTTCACCTGATAATTCTGTAATTTGGCTACAATATTACTTGAAGGTTTCCTTTTGCGTTCTCTTTCAGGACGTGATCAGTGGATTCTTTTAAAGATGATTTTATTCTCTGATTATACAATATCATAGAAGTTCCCCTTGATAATTTCCTGGAATATGATGTCTAGCCTCTTTACTTGATCATGGCTTTCAGGTAGTCTATTAATTCTTAGATTATCTCTCCTGGATCTATTTTCTAGGTCAGTTGTTTTTCCAATTAAGTATTTCACATTTTCTTCTATTTTTTCAGTCTTTTGATTCTGCTTGACAGATTCTTGGTGTCTCATGGGGTCATTAACTTCCATCTGCCCAACTTTAATTGTTGAGGCATTATTTTCCTCAGTAAGCTTTTGTACCTCCTTTTCCATTTGGCCAATTTTTTTCTCCCATTTGGCCATTTTTTTTTCCCATTTGGCCAATTCTATTTTTTAAGGAATTGTTTTCTTCAGTCAATATTTGTGCTTCTTTTTCCAGAGTAACTCTCATTTCTCTCATTTCTTTTTCCATTTTTTCTTGTAATTCTCTCATTTGTTTTGTGGTTTTTTTTGGGGGGGGGCAATGAGGATTAAATGACTAGCCCAAGGTCATACAGCTAGTAAGAATCAAGTATCTGAGGCTGGATTTGAACTCAGGTCCTCCTGAATCCTGGGACGGTGCTTTATCCACTTTTCATTTGTTTTTTAAAAGCCTTTTTGAGCTCTTCAAAGAAGGCTTTTTGTCTTGAGGCAAGATCATTTTCCCACTTGAATCTTCACTTGTAGGCAATTTGACAAACTCATCTCAGTCTGAGTTTTGGTCTTCACTTTCACCATAGAAGCTGTCAATGGCAAGGGTTCTTTTTTTTTGTTTGTTTCTTGCTCATGCTGTAGCCTATTTTTAAACTTATAAATTTGAAGTCTGCTCCTGGGGCATAGGGGTCACTGTTGCAAGCTTCTTACTGCTCTCAGCTACACCACTCTCAGCTGCCCCATTCTCAGCTGTGTTGAGTTGCAGCAGTATTGAGATGTTGCTGTGTCGAGTTGTGCTTAGCCTCCCACCCCTTTTTCCAGGTGAGATAGTCCTTTCCTGAAGTCTTCTATATTATCTCAAGTAGGAGGATTGTGTCTCTTTGTCTTGTTGTAGGTTTCATATATCCAGAATCTGTTTAGAGGCTTGATTTAATGTTATTTTTGAGGGAAACAAGGGAAAGCTCAGTCAACTTTCTGTCTTCTCTCTGCCATCTTCGATTATTCAACTCTTAAGATTGAATCATATCCATTGATATTAAATCAGAATTTGAAGTCCTGAGCTATGGGTCATATATACTTTATTCACAATAAAATTATCTATAGTATTACTTCAATGTAGCAAATTTTTCCTAAACATAATTTAAAGTAAAGATTGAAAAATTATCAAGTTAAAATTTTAAAGGCCAGATATTTGAGTCATTTTAACTACTTGATAGCTTTCTTCTCTATGCCTCTTTCCCTCCTTGACATAATTTCCCATTTCTACCTGAAAGGGGAGAAAAAAAATATAATTCACCACCAGTCTACACATTGTACAGGTGACATTTCATTTTCTTCAAATGGCAGTGGTTAACAGAAGCTTAATTTTTAGTGCCTTTGAAGTCTTTTACTTCACAGAATTCTTCAAAATGAATGGATGAATTAATTAATAAAATTATGAATGAATTCCTTAGCAATTTAAAATTAAAGAAATATATGCTTCATTTTTATGTATTAATTTACTTTCTATTCATTGCTACAGATGTTGTTTTGTTGTTAAAAGAGGACAGAAAATGGATTTAGAATCAAAGTTTGTGTGCTTGTCATAGCTTGCAATGTTTATGGCTATTTTATTGTGTCTTTCTGTCTTAGGATGAGGGGAAAGGAGGAAGAAAAAGAACCCTGAGAAAATAATGTTGAGTGAGGCCAGTATTTTCTTTCCTCACTTTAGCAGCAGCTTATTAGAGAACTCTCCTGCCATGGTAGAAACAATATCTCTGAGCCAGTTTATTAACCAATAGGTTTTCTTTAAGTGCTAACTTCATGTGAAGCAAAGGCTAATTAAGCCAAAGGAAGCTGGGTTTCTGCTTGGAGTAGTGCTTTTTACAATGTATGCATGTAATGTAGCTCCCTGCCTGGCAGGAGAGATTTGTGGAGAATATTACTTTAAAGGTTATCTCAATTAAATTGTATTTCTTTCTCTTCATTTATTTGTTCATTTGTTTTGAAAACAGTAGAGAAGAAAAACTAGAAGATTCAAACATCTCTGTACAGATATCATCATGCCATACTTTGTTGTTAAGCCTCCATCATTATTTGTTTTCCAGATGTAAAAAATGAAATGTCGAAGTCCTTTCATGTATTTTTTTTTTAGTGAGGCAATTTGGGTTAAGTGACTTGCCCAGGGTCACACAGCTAGTAAGTGTTAAGTATCTGAGGCCAGATTTGAACTCAGGTACTCCTGACTCCAGGGCCGGTGCTCTATCTACTGTGCCACCTAGCTGCCCCTCATATAATTTTTTAAAATGCACATATCCAGAAACAAAAATAAAAGTTTCTTAGGTAAAGGTTCATATAAGTAGAATGAATAAAGTATATAAAGTCATGAGAGGCATGAAGAATAATCCAGTTCAAACTCTTCATTTTTTAAATATGGCAATCATAGCCCAGAGTGGTAAACTAACTTGTAAAATGTCATCTGCTGAGCCAAGTAGAAGAACAAGGATTCAAACTCAGATAATGGGCTCATAAGCTCATTGATCTAGTATTAGAAGAGAACTCAGAGACCAGCTAGCCTAACACTTATTTTACATAAGAAAAAACAACTGAGGCCCAGGGAGTTTAAGGGATTTGTCAGAGTATACATAGATGGTAAGCATCAGAATCAGGATTTAAACACAGATACTCTAACCCCCAAATTAAGTATTGTGATTCTAAATCCAGAGTTATTTCCACTAGATGACACTACTTTTTCCACATTAGTGAAATTATGAAGCATTACTGGATACAGATAAGGTTTATAAATTGAATGACATAAAAAAACTATTTCATAAATTTATATATGTATATCTGGCTGTACTACTGTGTGACTCCTCTCATTGACTTCTCTACCATGGACCAGGAACTTTATTATGGGGGTGGGTTCATCATCCTGTAAGATGTCATCAGTATTGCTACTCCACCTCATCTCTATTATATGCCTTTCTGATTGGAGGGTGGGGCTATGAACTTCAAACCATTTTTTAAGGAGAGGATTTGCCTCAAACATTTCATTTCTCATCTAGCATCACTACTCTGCTACTTCTCTAAATGAATTCTCCACCATGTCCTGTGTTGGGTACCATCTCTTTGCTTTCCCTGCCTTATTCTAGCTTTCTTTTGTGGTTTTTGTTTCCTAACTTAATTGTAAATTCCTTCAGGGCAAAGACCATTTCTTTTTTTTTTGTGTGTGTGTTCCAAATTCTGAGCAGAGTGTCTTGCACATAGTAGGTACTTAATAAAAGTTTAACTATCAACTGAGGACTATTGCTAGAGCAGACTGAAGGGCAAGTATTGACATAATCACCTCCATAGAGAAAATGGAAAATGAAGACAGTCTTTGCCATACTGTGAGATGAAATATTTTAGGAAAAAGATGTTATCACATGTTTGGGATTGCTAGTTACATTGTTATATCACCTGGCTTCCCAACTGAATTTGCAAACAGAACATATGCCATCCTATCCACCCCCAACTGAAACACTAGGAAAAGAAACTATTGAAGTTGTGAGTACCTTTGCCAATGAATTTCAGTTCATATTGCTCTTCTGAGGAAAGTGAAACTAAGGACCTAGAAGGTGTTGAAGCTGGCAATGAATAAGATAATATTTTGGGATCCACAAATAACACTTCTCCCTGGAACTCTGCAGCTCATCCACCCAACTACATTTGCTTAAATATCACTTTCCATATGAAGAAAGGCAGTAGTGTTAAAACATCTGGTTGGAATCCAGGTATTATGGATGTTTTTAACTACTGTGAGCTAGTCATCTCAGACACTGACTGTGAAACCTCTATTGTAGTCATCACATCTGTTAATGAAAAGGCTACCCACAATCTAAAGGTACAAAAACTACATTGTCTTTAAATACTTTGGGAAGTGAGTTATGAATTATCACAAGAGGCAAATTTTAAAGTCAGAGATTAGTCTTCAATAAACTGTAAGATTTGTATTCTCATTTACATCTTGAAAACATTAGGAAACATTACTAGACTATGCTGTTATCAATTTAAAAGTAAATAAAAGTTTCACAATTTGACTAAGGTAAATGCTTCAAATTTTTAATTTTAATTAATCCAATCTGCATTATTTAAAAGAAATCCCATCAAATAATTCCCTAGTGATTTAGACTTGAATTTTTTATGTTTATAAAGGAAAGTCTGATGGCTTCACCTCAGGAAAAAAATGTTTTCATTTTAAAAATGAATCTACTTGTGGAAGCTAGGTGGTGCAATGGATAGAGCACTAGCCTTGGATTCAGGAGGACTTAAGTTCAATTACAGCCTCAAACACTTGACACTAGCTGTGTGACCCTGAGCAAGTCACTTAATCCTCATGCCCCCCCCCAAATCTAGTTAAATTTATAATGCATGGAATCTTCATTCCATATCCCCAAAGACCTAGAAATAACCCCTTATAGTATAGAATAGTATTCATGATTCTAGCTTTCCCTGGTTGCAAAGGGCTCTTGTAGGTCACAGGGCAACCCACTTATATCAGCTTTTTCTTCATGATAACATTGAATGTATGTCCATCTGTAGCATGGGTATTTAGATGAGAAGAAGAGGAAGGAAGAAAGAAGATAAATATGAAATGAAGATTCAGAGCTCTGCGTACTTTTTAACAAATATTTTATTATTTTCCATTTAAATGTAAAGATAGTTTTCAACATTTGTTTTCACAGGATTTTTAGTTCCAATTTTTTTCTCCCATACTTCCTTCCCTCCCCCCTCCCCAAGATGAAAAGCAATCTGATATAGGTTATATATGTACAATCACATTAAACATATTTCAGCATTAGTCATATTGTGAAAGAAGAATCAAAAGACAAGGGAAAAAAATCCTCAAAATAGAAAAAAAAAATCAGCCAAAATGTAGAAACTGTATGGTTCAATCTTCATTCAGAATTCACAGTGCTTTTTTTCTGGATGTGGAGAACATTTTCTATCATGAGTCCTTTGAAATTGTTTTCTCTCATTGAACTGTTGAGAAGAGGTGAGTCTATGACAGCTGATTATCACACAATGTTGCTGTGACTGTGTATAATGTTCTCTTGGTTCTGCCCCTCTCACTCAGCATCAGTTCATATAAATCCTTTGAGGTTTCTCTGAAATCATCCCTGCTCATCATTTCTTACAGCACAATAGTATTCCATTGCATTCATATACTACAACTTGTTTAGCCATTTCCCAATTAATGGGCATTCCCTCTTTTTCAAATTCTTTGCCACCACAAAAAGAACTGCTATAAATATTTTTGTACATGTGGGTCCTTTCCCCTCCTCTATGATGTCTTTGGGATACAGAACAAGCAGTGGTACCACTGAGTCAAAGAGTAGGAACAGTCCCATAGCCCTTTGGGTATAGTTCCAAATTGCTCTCCAGAATGATTGGATCAGTTCACAGCTCCACCAACAAGATTCCAATTTTTCCACAGCTTCTCCTATATTTATTATTTTCCTTTTTGTCATATAAGCCAATCTGCTAGATGTGAGGGGGTACCTCAGAGTTGTTTTAATTTGCATTTCTCTAATCAATGGTGATTTAGAGCATTTTTTAAAATGTGACAATAGATAGCTTTGATCTCTTCATTGGAAAACTGCCTGTTCATATGCTTTGACCATTTCTCGATTGGGGAATGACTTGGATTCTTATAAATTTCATGTAGTTTCATATATATATTTAGAAATGAGGCCTTTATCAGAAACACTGGCTGTAAATATTATTTCCCAGCTTTTTGCATTACTTCTAATTTTGGATGTATTGCTTCTGTTTGTACAGAAACCTTTTAATTTAATGTAATCAAAACCATCCATCTTGCATTTAATAATATTCTTTATCTCTTGTTTGGATATAAATTGTTTTCCTCTCCATACATCTGAGAGGTAAACTATTTCTTCCTTTCCTAATTTACCTAAGGTACCACACTTTATGTCTAAATCATGTACCCATTTTGACTTTATTTGGGTATATGGGTTGGTCTATGCATAGTTTCTGCCATACTATCTTCCAGTTTTCTCAGCAGTTTTTGTCAAATACTGAGTTCCTATCCCAGAAGCTGGAGTCTTTGGATTTATCAAACAATAGATTGCTATAGTCATTTATTACTATAGTCATTTATTACTGCTATGCCTAAACTATTCCATTGATCCACCACTATATTTCTTTGCCAATACCAAATAGTTTTCATGACTGCCACTTTATAGTACAGCTTCAGATTTGGTACAGCTAGCCCACCTTCCTGTGCCTTTTTTCATTAATTCCCTTGATATTCTTGATATTTTGTTCTTCCAGATTAATTTTATTATTACTTTTTGAACTCTATAAATGTTCCAGTGTCTTTCACTGGAATTATTTTTAGATTTTTCACTGTGTCCATTTATAGTCAGGCCAGACCACAGCCCAGTGAAAGGATCCCTTTATCAGCATGTGATAGGGCACATGCATCTGCTGAATATGATTGTTGTGATCTTACATCTATAGTTAGAAAAATGAGGAAGGGGATGACCTTCATCCTGAAAATCTTTCATTTGTCTCCCTCTTTTCCATCTCAAGTGAAATGTCTTGTCTTGTGCGCTTTTCTTAATGCTGTTTATTAGTTCTTTAGGAGTATTGTCCTGCCAACAGGGAAATATTATTTACATGATTGTATATATGTAACCTATATCAAATTGCTTACTATCTTAGGGAGGGGGGAGGGGAAGGAGGGAAGGAGGAATAGAATTTAAAACTCAAAACTTTAAATAATAATGTTTATAATAAAAAATTGAATCTAGTTGAGCAAATGGGGATAGAGAAATGTGAAAACAAAAGATGCAGAAGTTTTCAACTATATGTGTGGGCAAGGATATTATGACAACATGAGGGAAGTGGATTTGTATTTCAGTCAGAAGAGACAGTAAAAATATAGCAAACACAATATTGGACATGAAATCTGGCTTTGGAGCCAGAGGATCTGGGTTCAGATTGTACCTCTAATGGTTACTAAATATTTGAAAGTTTTCAATTAGTATAACTTTGCTGGGCCTCAGCTTCCTCATATGAAAAATGAGAAGTAAAGATTAGAGGTATGTAGATTGCATAGAGCAATTGCCTTCTACACATCTGTGAATTTCTCAGAAAATCAATCTAGCCTATTAATGCAAATTCCACCTACAAGTACAAACTGATTCCATGGGAACACAGTAGATAAAATACTGTTGAAGGCAGTTATGAACAATGTTAGTGCTTCCCTCCTACATGATGTAACAAAACAATTTGGGGGGGGAGGGAGCATTTGAATATGAAAAGTGGATTTCTACTATAATTTATGAATAATATCACTGCTAAATAAATTGTTATGACTGGCATTATGCAGGGTATATCTTTTATAGAAAACTCAAATAGGCAAATGTCCACTTGAGAAAGTGTGCTTTAAATACAATGTCTTTGTACCTAAAAAAGAAGGAATGATAACAGCAAGGTAGGCTACCTATTTAAAAATTGTAAGGAGGTCAACCACATATTCGATTTTAAATCCATTCTTCTAATATTCAACTTAACATAATTCAATAAAGATATTGCCAAACATTGGGAAGGTATGGTGTCCTGCATGGTCACTAACCTCAAAACCTCAAGGTTCTAACATCCCTTGAGATGAAAAATTTCTGAGAGGTTGCATGTATCATGTTCCCACACAAGGTTGTAAGCAGTCTATTTTGTTTAGTACTTTATGATTTTTATTAATGTTTACTTTTTGGTGCTTCTTTTGATTCCTGTAATTGAATGTAACATTTTCTATTCCTCTATGGTCTTGAAATTTCTCAATTTCATTAAATGTCAATTTTTCTCATGTAGAATTTTTCTCAGTTTTTCTGGGTATGTCATATTTAGTTTATTCTCATCTTCATTGCCTTCCAGAATATTCCACTAAAAGCCCTCTTTTCTTTAACTATAGTAACTACTAAATCTTGTGGTTTAGTGGAACCTGACTATGGTTCCACTGTAATTGGATTTTTTTTTTCTGGATGTGTGAAGTAATTTCTCCTTAGCCTGGGAGCTCTAGAGTTTTACTATACTCCTCCTGAAAGTTTTTATTTTGGGGGTATTTTAGGAGGTAACTGGTAGATTGACTTTCCACTTGTTAGATTAAAATTGGATATTAGATCATAAATCTCCCCTACTTGTCCTTTCCCTTAATTTATTTCCCAGACTAGTAAATGGAAGAAGCTTCTGGTTTTCTAGTTAGAGCTTTTATTGTATGGTAGTCACAAGGTGATGTTGATTAGAAGGATAGGAAAGTAGAAATACAATACAAATCATCTTAAGTCTAGGCTTAGTCTATATTCTGTATAAAACTCACCAAAACCCAAGGCCACCTTTGGGGAGAGAGACCGAGTCAAGCACGTGCTGTTAACCGAGAGCCAGGCCGAGTCAAACTGCAGTTCGCGTCTGTCTGTGCAGTGCAGCCAGGAGACCAGCGGAGCAGGAAAAAGGCCCACTTCCATTCTCTCCTTGCCTTTTAAGCTCGCACCCCGGGAGTGGAGTGCTAGCAGGCAGTCTGATGTGCGCAGCAGGCAGACTGGTGTGCATAGCTCATGCCATTGGTCTCCTCCCCGAAAGGGTGGTCCTTAAAAAAAAAACTGGCGTCTTTCAGTTATCCTAACCGACTGTTAAAAAACTTTCATATTTTTTTACCACACACTTTACTATCTGGTACTAAGATATCTAGGACAACTAGGTGGAACAGTGGATAGAGGCCTAAAATGAAGAGATTCCTCATCCTAGCTGTGTGTATGTTGCTTAAACCTATTTGCATCACTTTCCTCACCTGTAAAATGAGCTAGAATAGTAAATTTCAAACTATTACAATATCTTTTCCAAGAATACCTCAAATGAGGTCATGACAAGTCAGAGAAGACTGAAATGATCCAACAACAACAACTAAGATATCTGGGTGATTTTGCTTCATAATTTCTTGAAACACTACATTTAGGTTCTCTTTTGTATTGCTGTTGTTGTTGTTATTGTTGTTGTTGTTGTTGTTGTTGTTGTTGTTGTTGTTGATTGCTTTTAAGTAGTCCAATGACTTAAATTATATTTCTTTGATCTATTTTCCAGATCAGTTATATTGTTCTTTGGGCCTTTTTACATTTTCTTTTCTTCTTTTCAGTTTCTTTTTTCTTTTTACTTTGATTTATATTTCTTGATGTTTAATAGAGTCATTAACTTCCATTTGACCAATTCTTATTTTCAAAGAGTCATTTTCTTCAGTAAGGTTTTGTAACTATTTTATCACCTATTAGTCCTCTTTCTGTCTTTCTTCCATAATTCTCATTTGAATTGATTTTTTTATTAGTTCCTTCTTTAAATCTCCTACGTATTCTTATTAGACTCGTGGCCAATCAGAATGTTTTGTTGTTGTTGTTGTTGTTTTTGTTGTTGTTTATGAGGCCTTCGTGTAGATGTTTTCAAGTCATTGCTTTCTTCATTTAAGGTTTGAAATTCTCTGTCATCATAGAATATCTTTATGGTCAGGTATTTTTCCCCTCATTCTTTCAGCCTACTTCTTGCCTTTGAACTTTATGTTATTAATGGATTCTGTTCACTTTGGGGGATGCAGTGTCTAGCTTGAACTTTTGTCCTTTTAGGTCCTTCTGTTGCTTTCACAGCTTAGTCCAGGGTATATGCAAGTCTTTACTGTTTCTAAAGTGGTGTGACTCAGGGGAAAGTTTAGTTAGTTGGATGTGTTTGCTAGTATGTAATTGAGTTTCAGTAGATTGAAGCTGGACTCAGTAGTCACTGTTAGCATAATAGAAGGTAATAAAGATTCAGAGTGACTGAACTTTGGGCTCCCCTTTTATCTTCCCTGCCTTAGTTGTTCATTGTAGGCTTATTTGCATGACTTGAGATTAGAAATGAATGATCACTCTGCTCTTGTACATTAGCCACACAGCTGAGTTTCTGGAATTTGTTCTCTACTCAGTACTGATCTGGGCCTCATACCACTCTGAATATTCCTCCCTACCCTCAATCTGTCACCCAGAGTTTAAAAAGCTTCCAGAGGGCACTCATATTTGCTCCAAGAGATAGGTGAATGATGCTCCGAGTTATCTTTATTTTCTAGTGTTTCCTGTCCTGGTTTAAAGTCTTAGCTTTCTTACTGTAGCTGCTCCTGCCTAGCCCTCTGCTACTATTGCTGTTGGTGCTATGCTCTGCCCTCACTCTGCCATCTTGGCTTTAGAGTTTGAAAAAATGCTTTCCATTTTTAAAATAATAAAATATTATCGAATTTGATTTTCACAACAACCCTGTGAGGTTGCTGCTATTATTATCCCCATTTAAAAAAAAAAGGAAAAAAAAACCACTGAGGTGGACAGAGCTTATATGCCTTGTCATATAGCTATTATGTGGCTGAGGTCAGATTTTAACTCACTTCTTTACTCCAGGCCCATAGCTCAATCCACTGTGCCCCCTAATTTCCTTGTTTAGCCATTATTTATTTATCTTATAATTGAGAAATTGATTTTTAAAAACTCATCTGAAAAACTTTGCATTTTCCTATCAAATTTCAAAATTATCCCCATTAAATATTTGATTGAGCTTGACATACTTGCCTTTCAAAATCTTTTTGATATCTGACTCTGTTTTCAAGTATGATATCTGTGTCTACTGAATCTGTGTCATGAATAAAATTTTATAAATATGACATTTCTTCATCTATTTTATTCTTTTATGAAAACTAATTAGACAGTTCAGGGTACAATACAGGTCCTGAGGGTACTCCATTAAAGTCTACCTTTGGAGATGACATCAAATCATTTATGATGTCTATAATATTGTCTAGACCATATTTTTCAATCTTTTCTCCAAGATCAGTATAAGGAAATTCGCCAAATAATTAGACAAAATTGAAAACTTTTGTCTATAGTAATGCTTTAAAAACTACATAAAAACCAAAATGGAGGAATACAGAATAGGAGGATGAATGAAAGGAAGGGATGGAGGAAAAAGAAACAAAAGAAAGAAATAGAGGAATAGTAGTAAGCCAGGTAAGAGGATATGAAGTCCTTAAGTAGAGTAGAAGAACTATGTGTGGAGAGGAAGAGATGGATATGAAAGTTATTGTCAAGGAAAAACTTACTAACTTCTCATTAGCTATGATATTTGAGGAAAAAGAAGAAGTCAAGGATAACTCTAGGTTTTCCCAGCTTGCAAAATAGAGGGTGATGATATGCATGCATGTATGTATGCATTTATATATGTATATGCATGAGTATATGTATGTGTGTATGCATGCATTCATGTATGTATATAAATTTCTATATATAAAAGGAAAGAGGGGATGAAGGGGAGAAGGTTCTTTGCTTTTTGAGGTAGTGAGGGGTTCTGTTTTGGGTTTATTAAAGAAAAAAGTGGTGTTCAGAGATTTGGCTTTTCCAGTATGTAATATTCAAATGTAGTTGGTCCCATGAGGAATTTTGTATGAAAATTGCATGCCAAAGATGGCTTGAGATCTTAATTTGGTGATTCTACAAAGCAAGAAATGGGTTGTTTTATTTATTTTGTGTCCAGATCCTGATTATCTTAGACAATTATTTATACTGATAATAATTATATTATGAATTTCATAAGACTTATAAATTGTACTATGAAAGAAACATAGAACTTAGAGGTGGAGTTAACATTAGAGAACATATAATCACAAACTAATAAAAAGAGTAAAAAAGTGTACTATAGGAAAATTTTATTTTCTTATGTTTTATTTTAATGAAATAAAAGCCTAATTACATTAAATTATGATAATAGGCTATTGAAGAAAGTATTATCAATCATATTTCATTAAAATAATTGCTATTGGAAAATTAGTTAAAATTCAAAAATATAATACAATTTCTTGAGCTTTTCCTAATTTACTGTGAAATCATTCTGAAAAACTATCCAGGGCTTTCTACATCTATTGCTAATTCCTAAAATAGCAGCTAGTTTGAAATCCATCATATGCCCAAATTGTTCCATTCATGACACAAGTGATGTAAAACAGGTATTTTACATTATTTTTGAGGTACATGGTATAAGATAAATGAGATACAACATTTTTGTTTTGATTTTATGGAATACAGCAATAAGAAAAAATAAGGATTAGTGGTTTGTGGGAATAAAAAATGTAAGAACAACATGGCTAAATGGTGCCATTGTTTCCTGCTAAAATTATATAAGAGAAGCTTTCTTATTATTCAACCTCCTGCTGAAGTCCCTGGCCTAAATTATTCCTCATTCAGTTACCTTCAATGGACACAGGTATTTTCTCACAAGATCATCTACCCTCAGTTTAATTTCATAACCCAACCTGATTGCAAATCTTCATACAAATTCTTATGGAGAATTTTGTTTTGTATAGATGTCATAATTTTTCAAAATGTGTATATAAAAGACACCTATATGTACTGTGTATATATATATGCACACATATGTGTGCATATACACACATATACATATATGTGGAGATGTTTAAAATCTAAATGTGTGGTCACCTTAAATTAGAGGCTTTAGCACCAGTCTTTGGGCTTTAAGCATTTATTAAAGCATACCAGGTATTCACATGGAGTTCAGAAAGTTAAGAAAAGGTCTATCTAGCCTAGGGTTCCAGCCTGGTTGGGTGCTTCCTCAAGTCCTCCATTATGAGCCTGCTTCAACCACTGACTTCTCTCAAACTGAGTGTGGAAGCTTTTTATAGGTCTGGAGCAGAGGCGGTCCTTACACACTGCTTTAAGCTGATTGGTAGGCATCATCCAAATCCATTGGTTCACTGGACTTGAAGGTAGTCTCAAGTTGAGTTCAAAGTCCTTAGTTTCTGACAACAATACCGTCTTAAGGGTTAGCCCGGTGTGGTTATAATCTAATTAACTTGTAGTAGGTTAATCAGTAAAGTCAATCACTCTCACTTAATTCAATCAGTTTAGATTAATTTCCAGGTGGGCCTTTGAGTATCTGCCAAATCCCATTATTTTCTCACAACGTGTATATGCATTGTAAAGAATGGCGAGCTGCTTAGCTAACACTCCCCAATTAAAAATTGGTCCCCACAGCATATATATCTACATATATTTGTATATGCATACACATATACATATTCATATACATTTTAAAATAATTTAATTAAATGAAATAGCACAGTAGGTATAGACATAAAGCAAGAATGTTAACCATTAGTATATCTAAGATGAGGAATATACTTTATGGAGTGAAATTTGGAAGAATATCTCTTTCACACTGTTGTGAAATTTTTAAACTTTGCATGACTTTTCCATGACAGAAAAGCCCCCTGGTCAATACACTGAAAAATGAAACAGAAAAATCATGAAATCATTTGGGGTACTGGCACAGGCTCTCTCAATTCTGAGAATAGAGAGGGCTTTTGCAAAAGACACATAAGGTCATAAAAATTAAAATCCAAACTTTTCTTCTTAACTCTGATCATGTGCCAGCTCATGCAGAAAACTTTTCCTGAAACTCTTTGAGTTTAAATATGGCTCTTTCCTCAAATTAGCACAGACACTCTTATCCCTGTATTCACTTTTTATTCCCAAACCATGCTTATAACTCTCTTACCCCAGATAATAAACTCCTTGATGCCAGGGATTTTTTTTTTTACCTTTGTCTTTTTAAACCCCAAAGCTTAACATAGTGTCTTATACTTGGTGCTAAATAAATGCCAGTTGGATGAGTTACAGGGCAAGATTTTTAAAAAATAACTGCAAAGCTCATATAAGCACCTGATTTCTTAAAATATTAGATTTTCTTCTGCTCCTTATAAACTGAAATTTTATGAGCAGAATAACAGATTTATGATCTTAAACAACATATATATGTGATTAAAGCAAACACCTTATATTGAGATCTCTCTTTCAGTCAATTCTCTTCAATAGAGTTGAGATTCAAACTCAGATAGTGAAAGTACAACTCTAGAACTCACCTCAGTTTCACAGTACAGTAAAGTTAAGATTCAGTCGTCTTATTTCCTAGGCCAAGTTAATCTCTAATTCCTTTATCTGATGCTAATACTGTATAGATCAGATCCATTAAGGCTTTCTACCATTACTCTTGCCCTCTTCTGGATACTTTCCAGATTATTTTATTTAGTTAATTTTTGTGCCCCAAACTGCATAGAATATTTCAGATATCATTTTAACAGGACAGAATATAAAATATCATTTCATTTTGTCTCTCACCCTCCCCTTCCACCCCAGTCCATGACATCTTGACTTTCTTAGTATAAACTATGTTTCCTTTAACGTTTTGATTGCCATAGTATTCAGCTGACACATATTGATGATCTGATACATTAAAACCCCTATATCCATTTAAGGCAAAGTATTGTCTCATGATACTTCCCTATTTTATACATATGAAGTTGATTTAAAAAAAACTGAGTAAAAGGTTTTTCATGAATCCCTTTTCTATTTCACTTTACTCAATTCAGCCCAGTATTCTGGTCCAGAGGTTTCAAATACCCCTGTCTTTTAGGCAAGAGTAGTCTAAATTAGATTAAATGCAACTGGGGAATATTTACCAAAATAAAAATACAATAAAACAAAGATAGTATTATACTTTAAGAACAATTCAGTATGTCATCCACAGGGATCCTTATGTATGATTTATTGGCCCTCTTTTTATTTGACTTTGACATCACTGTTGTAGTTCATCAAGGCTCAAGATCTTTTTGGATTCATACTGTTATTCAGCATGCTAGCTATAAGTTCTAGTTTTGTGCCATCTGCAAATTTGTCCAAACGGTTGATACATTTGTTTTAAAGAGCATGGCCTCAAACACTGATCACTGGAGCAGTTCCCTCTGAGGTTAGGACCAATATTATCTTGGAGAAGATGTGTTTTTTTTTTCATTTCCTTGGGCTTGAGATGGACTTTTCTCATTTGTAAATTTGAGTAGGGGGTGAAGGGCTGGACTAGGTGGCCATTACTTCCAGTTCTAAATCTAGGATATTACAATACTTCTAGTTTGATATCAAAGCATTAATTTTCTTTTTTTTTTATTCTGATCATTTGACCAGTTTCAAATACATTTAATTGCACTATCCCCTAGTGTACCTATCACCATCTTTTCTATAAGAATAACATGAGAGACTTTATAAACTGCTTTTCTAATATCTAAGTAATATGTGCAGTGGATAGAGTGCTAAGGCTGGAGTGAGGAAGATCTGAGTTCAAACCCAGCTTTGGATACTGCCTGTATGACTTCTAATTTCTGTTTGCCTTAGATTCCTTACCTATACCATGCCTACAATAATAATGCCCATTTGGCAGGTTGGTGGAAGGATCAAATGCGATATTTATAAAGCGACTAGCACATAGGAGCTATATAAAAGTTTATTCCCTTCCCTTTTTCTAGAGCATTCCCTTTATTTACACATATAATAATGCTATCAAAAGAGAAAATGTTATGGAGTCAGGACCTGGAGTCAGGAAGACCTGAATTCAAATCTGGCCTCAGATACTTACTACTGTAAGCTCAATTGCCTCCAAGACGGGGGGGGGGGGGGGGTATTGGGTTATTCTTAAAATACTGGTTCTTTATGAAGCTGTGTTGGTTTTCTGAGATTTTCATTTCCTCTTTTTGATGCTCAATAATAATTTCTTTGATTTAAAAATTAATTCTAGAATTTTGTCAGTAGTCAAAATCATTTTCTCTATCATGGTGAGAACTGTGACAACATTTGTATTCTACAGTCATACATAACTTTCCTCATTGTCTATTTTATTATTATATTACAGACAGTGTGGCAAAAGCGGTCGTCACATCTTCCAGTTCTTTCAGTACCCAAGAATATAGTACTTTGGGACTGGTGACCTAATTAACCAAAGCTCAGTACTACCATATTATATTCTTGTTTATATATTGTATAAATGATGGCTAATACCTACTTTGTTCTGTCCCTTTAAGTTCAAAGACTGTTTTCCTTGACAGAGAAAGAAACGAAACAAGAAATAAGAAGTTTCATACACTTCTGTTATCTTTTATCATCCCATCCTTCTCAAGCTGTGGTTTGATCCCTACTTCATCCCTTCTCTTTACTCTAATATAATTAAAACCAACAAAACCTAACCAAACACCTTTGTTGTGGCCCTTGGCTTTGCTCATGAACTTCTGCTTATTCTGAGCTTTAACTTTCTTAATGTTTATAAAGGATCATGCAAACTTTATTCTTCTTTCTGGGTTCTCCGTCAAGCATTGTTACCAAAATTATACTAGTTTTTGTCCTCTGGAGCAGATGATATGAACTAGCCTGCCCCACTGTTATCTGTCCTAGGGGACTTTGTGACAGGTTCACAAGCTGGCCTTCTTGCATTTCAGCTTTTCCTATTGTTATTTAGTTATTCAATATTTCACTATTTTCAAGTTAGTAAAGGTACTAGCCAGGAAAACTGTATTTACCTACCCTTAGATGGGGCCTAAGAAATACAGGAGATTTGTTACCTTGAAGGATGACAAAATGTTTCTTAGCTCAAGATATATAATTGTTATTAAAAATAAACTCCAGTTTGGGCTTTTTCATCTTTTTTTAGAAGAATGTGGGTATTTATATTAAGGAAACAGTCTGACCAAGAATGAAGTCTTTTTAACTTCCCAGAAGGAAATTACCCTTGTATATGACCCCTGAATAACCAAATCCAAATACAGACATAGAAAGTATTGTACGCCAATGGAAAAAGCAGTGGTTGGGCAGAAGAATGGGGTTCAAATATTGCCTCTGATACTTACTACTTCTGTGGCCTAGGCTACCTCACCTTTCCTGGGTCTCAGTTACTTTATCTGTGAAATGAGATGATTAGACTAAGTCTAGGCAGAAGAGGTCACTTCCAGCTTTAGATTTACGATTATAAGTTTCTTTCCATTTCTTTTCTTCATTTTCTCCTTCCCCACTCAAATAGTGAGTTCTTGTCTGAAAAGTTGGGGTCTTCCAGTTTATCAAACACTGGATTGCTCTGGTCATTTGCTCCTGTTTACTGTGTACCTAACAGATTATTCCACTGATACACTACTCCATTTTTTAGCCATTAACAGATTGTTTTTCATGATTACTACTTTGTAATACAGTTTGAGATCTAGTATGGTTAGGCTACCACCCTTTCCATTTTTTTCCCATTAATTCCTTTGATATTCTTGACACTTTGTTATTCTAAATGAAATATAATTTTTTCTAGCTCTACAAAATAATTTTTGGTAGTTTGATTGGTATGACATTGAATAAGTAAATTAACTTAGGTAGAATTTTCATTTTTATTATATTTTATTGGCCTACCCTTGAGCAATTAATTTGTACCCGATTTGATTAGCTCTTACTTCATTTATGTGAAAAGTATTTTGTAATTGTGTTCATATAACTCCTGGATGTCTTGGAAGGTATATCCTGCAACTTTGTTAATGTTAATTATTTCAAAGAGGGTTTTTGTTTGTTTGTTTTTTAGTTGATTCTCTGGAATTCTCCAAGTTTATCATCATATCATCTGCAAAGAATGATAATTTTGTTTCTTTACTGCATATTCTAATTGCTTCAATTGATTGTTCTCCTTTTATTGTCATTGCTAATATTTCTAGTACAATATTGAATAATAGTGATAATAATGGGAATCTTTGACTCAGCTCTGATTTTGTTGGGATGATTTCTAGGTATTCCCTTACAGATAATTCTTATGAATGATTTTAGACAGATAATACTTATCATTTTAAGAAAAAAACTCTTTATTTTTATGTTTTCTAATGTTTTTTCATCTTTTGAAATAATCATATACTTTATGTGTATTTTCTTAGTAATATTGTCAATTATGCTGATAGTTTTCTTAATATTTAACCAGCCTTGTATTCCTAGTATAAGTCCCGTCAGGTCATAATGTATGATCTTTGTGATAAATTGTTTAATCTCCTTGCCAGAAGTTTATTTAAAATTTTGGCACTGATATTTATTAGGGGAATTGGTCTATAATATTCTTTCTCTTTATTCTGCCTATTAGAGGTATTAGTACTATATTTGTGTTATAAAAAGAATTTGATAGTCTCCTTCTTTGTGTATTTTTTCCAAATAGGTTACAAAGTATTGGAATTAATTGTTCTATCAATGTTTAGTAGAATTCACTTGTAATTCCATCTGGTCCTAGGGATTTTTCTTAGGGAAATTATTGATGGCTCATTCAATGTTTTGTCCTAAAACAGGGATATTTAAGGTTTATTTTACATCTATTAATCTAGGCAATTTATATTTCAGTAAATATGCATACCTTTAACTTAACCTGTTAGATTTATTGGTATATAATTAGACAGAATAACTCCTTATAATTGCTTTAATTTCCTCTTCATTTGGTGGTGAATTTACTCTTTAAATTTTTGATAGTGCAATTTGATTTTCCTTTTTTTTTTTTAATAAAACTAACCATTGTTTTATCTCTTTGGTTTTTTTCCATAAAAAGATCTCCTGGGGCAGCTAGGTGGTGCAGTGGATAAAGCACCGGCCCTGGATTCAGGAGTTCCTGAGTTCAAGTCCGGCCTCAGACACTTGACACTTACTAGCTGTGTGACCCTGGGCAAGTCACTTAACCCCCATTGCCCCACAAAAAAAAAAAAAAGATCTCCGAATTTTCTTAATTAGACCAGTAGTTAACAAAATTTAAGTGATTTGCCCAGTGTCACACAGCTGGTAAGTGTCTAATGTCATGATTAAACTCAGGTTTTCTTGGCTACAGCCCTAGCACTCTCGCCTTTAAGTTACCTATTTGCCTACAAAGACACAAACAAACCTGCCTTGAAGGAGTTTATGTTTTATTATTGTGAAGAGGCACTCAGGGTTAAAACTAACCTCCTTCTATCCTTGTCAGTTACTCCTTGATATATAACACACACATATCTTTAGAATTCTCCTCTTCCTGTTGTCACCCCTTGATGTAGAGCTACCAGGTGCACCTTGACCTATGACACCTGGATATCTGTAGCAAGACATTAGAGCCCCTCACTTGCAAAACAACATATATTGACCCCTTGATCCTATGGAATGCAGAAGCTATACCACCTCTGGCTCATTGTTCTTTTCCCACCCTGTACTCCTATATAAAGCCTGCTTCTACAATCACTCAGGGCTCCGACTTTGGAGAATTTCTCCTCTGGGCCTGCATGCATAATTAACCTGCTTTTTCGTTAATTCTGGGTGTCCTTCGAGTTTCTTTGCCATGACAATAGTAATACAAGGGAAGAAGAGAGAGAGGGAACAAGCATTTATGTAGCACCTACCATGTTTCAGACACTGTGCAAAGTGGTTAAAAAATATTATCTTATTTAATCATCACAACAACCGTGGGAGGGGTGCTATTATTACCCTTATTTTAAAGGTGATGAAATTGAGGCAAAAGAAGATTAAGTTACTCCCCTGACTAGTAGGCATTTGTGGCTGGGTTTGAATTTAGGTCTTCCTGACTCCAGTCCTGTTACTTCACCCACTGTATCACTTAACTACCTCATGGATGGATTAGAAAATACAATATAGATAAACGTTAATACAAGGTGCCTTTGGGGAAAGGCAGTAACTGTGGGAAGAATCGGGAAAAGCCTCATTGGAGGCAGTCCTTCAAGTTGACCCAGGAGAGAAGGTAGGGTTTCTGACAAGCAGGGGTTTTTGAAGAATCCCTCCCAAGTTCAATGTATAAGTAGGGGATTTGAGAGATAGACTATTGTGTGTGAGGGATTGCAAAGAGACAAGTTTGTTTAGACCTCAGAGTGAATGAAGTTGAGCAATGTGTGATTAATCTCAGAAGATGAACCAAATTATGAAAATTTATTATTTTATCCTTGAGGCAATAGGGAGCTACTCGAACTTCTTGAGCTAAGCACCTAAGAAGTTCCCATATCCTCTAGGCAATACCTTAAGAAAACTATAAATTATTATTTTAACAATTTGTGAGCACTTTGGTGGGAATATTCTTTCTTTATTTTGGGGGGTGGGATGAGGCAATTGGGGTTAAGTGACTTGCCCAGGATCACACAGCTAATAAGTATTAAGTGTCTGAGGTCACATTTGAACTCAGGTCCTCCTGACTCCAGGGCTGCCACTCCATCCACTCCACCACCTAGCTGCCCTGGAGAATATTCTCTTAAACTGATGATTTTTCCAACCACCATACATCTTAGTAGACTGTCTTCATGACTTCCTAGGGACAAAAGCATTCATTATTTGGTGGCCAACCATTTAGTAATGAGCTTATCCACATCTAGTTAGGTTGGACCTTGAACAACAGACATATAATCCACTGTGAAAATGGTCATCAGTCGCCTTTCCAGCTCAGTAGAATCTGCCAGACTTCATGCATCACTGGCCCAGATAACAGCAAATCTACAACATCACCAGGCCTCAGAATAAGGTTTTAATGCTGATGAAAATTTCCCCAGCTAAGCATTTCCAAAAGAAAGACATCTGAAAAAGAAGAAAAAAAACCCAAACAAACAAAAAGCCCATTTAGAAGTTACAATAAATCTTTCAATTTCTTTGAATTTTTAAAATGACATCAATTTTTTACAATCAATTGAAACACCTTGATTTATTTCCCCATGACTCTCTGCCCTCCCCTTGCCTGCTTGAATAAAAAGAGTGGCTAATAATATCTGCTCTTTACTTATATCTCTCAGATATATGAAGGGATCCAAATTCTATTTTTTTAAAACTGAATACTCTTATGTAATTTAGAAATTGTTTAATTTTCAAAGTTTGGGGCTGGGACTACTTTTACTTGTCATAAATGTGATTTTTAGCTCTTTGATAAATGTTTGCCTTGTTTGTAATTTTCAATGGCTATGCCTGTCCTAATGGCACAGTTAAAAGTTGAATCTACAAAGTTAGAATGAAGTCTTGACAGTGCCCTATTGAGAAAGTACATCAGCTAGCCCATGATGATGCTAATGTAAAATGCCAAGTGCTGTCACTCTGGAAGGCACAGTGAGCCTGATGCCGACAGCAGGGAATAAGGACACATTTTGAAAGCTGACAAAGGAAAAACAAATGCATTATGTATAGCCAGAGAAGAATATGAACTCCAACATCTTCAAAGAGGTGGCTTTGAAACCTGCTGTTTAGCAACCTTGTTAGTGACACATTAAAGCTAATGTGAGTGAGATCTGTGTTCCAGGAAGACCTGATTGACCTTAGTGTCTTCATTCTGCAAAACCTGGTTAGCCAACTGGAAGGACTGCTGCCAGCTTTTAATAAAGTACCTTCTTTCAGTTTCGGTTTGAAACAACTGTTCCTAATAGGGTTAGAACTCTCTTTCTTGTCAAGGTATTCCAAGATCCTTTATTAACTCACCTCTTAGCCATTTTTAAGGTCAGTGCAAACCTATGTAATCCTTGAAAAAGCTGACAAACCAGTTATGGCTATTTCTGTAGCAAATGGTTTTTATTCTTTGCTTTGTTAATATCATGGGACATACTGAAACATTTGGCTCTTAGGAGTCTTCCCTCCACTGCACTATATTTTATACATCTCAGAGAAGAACAGGATGCTGAGAGTTGGCCTGGTTATACTTTAAATGTAAGGACAATAGGTCATTGTTTGTTAACTGGGAAGTCCTTAGGAGTAGCATTTTTCAAAATTTCTGACAAGTTCCTTGCAAATAGTGAGTATTTTCCCTATTTCTGATCTGCTTGAGGAAAACTAGGGCATAGGAGGGTTAAGTGATTTACCCAGGGTCACAGAGTGTAGTACAGAACACCAGAATTTAACCTCAAGAGATGAAGACCTTTATCTGTTGTTGAGTCAGCTGTGTCACTCTGAAGCTGAAAATAATATACAGTCTGCAGCTTCATAAACCAAGGATGACACTGGATACTTATCCTAGCAACCTGAAGCAATCTCAAATGTAACTAAAACAATATGATCTTGGTCTTGGGGATTGGCCTCCTCTAGCAAGGGCTTGCATAGAAATGTAAAATTTCTATTAAAAAAATATTGTACCAGCAACATCAGAAGCCAACCACTTGGTTTCCTACTAGACTGATAGAACCAGTGAAAATTTCCTCTTGTTTATGTATTAATTAATGAGTCTAGACTTTGATCATGAGTTGTTAACCTCCTAAGTACAAAGGAATTTCAGAATCTCATCAGTCTTCATCTTCTTCCCTGGACTTATCTATTGCTACTTGTTGGGAATGATTGCCTATGTTAGTGATCACCAAAAACTTTGGATCACACATCCCTATAATTTTTCCCCCTGGGTGGTTATGCTGGTGTGGGGTGGGGTGTAATTTTTCTAATAGTAACTATACCATTTTTTTTTTATATGGGTACCCAGGTTGACATTTGTTATGACTGCTAGGACTGACAACTGGCTCAGAAAGTATCTAAGTGGGGAGTTTGCACAGGAATGGGAGGTGTTGTTGGGCTATAATGGGTAAAAGGAAGGGGTAATTTTATTGGGGAAAGATCTCCATGACTGCTTATTGTCCAAAGGATGGGATATAACCCATCCTATCATTCTGATTGATTGATCACAAAAATCCTTGGGGGTCACACCATGGACCTCACTTTGCAGATCACTGGGCCCATCTATGCATTCACTACTCAACTTAAGCATTCCTTCCTTTCAAAGAGTCCACCAAGATGCAGTAGTAGGTAGAGACTTCTATTATTACTAGGGCAAGCTAGATTTAAGCAAGTGACTCAAAAATTGAGACTCCCCCAGTCTACCTAATCTCCCTAGGGGGATTCAAAGTAAGAACTTTAGCCTGAAGTGAACATTCTCTGCTGACTTATGTCCTCGGTAATTGTTTGGTAAGACTTATTGTACTGACCTTCCTTACAATTTCAAGAAATGAAACAACAAAATGAGACAAAGGTAGAAAGTGAGAAAATAATAATGATAGAAAATACTTAAGTACTATGGTAACCAAAATTGCAAATGCATTGGAGAAGGCTTAACCTACTAGCTGGGGAAAATTGCAACTTGTATTTCTTTGCAAAACAATCTTTACTATTGTTATTTACACTGAAGAAATGGATAGGATGGCCTAGATGCTTCCTAAGGCCTCTTCTGTCTCTGACATTCTATTAGTATGTAACTGGAGATTTTTTAGAAGCAGAAAACATTTACATGTCCATTTCCATCAACAATCAAGATTAATGTGGTAAATTAAATTATGTGATGTGACCACAGCAACAGCCCCAAATGCAAACTGAAATGATTATTTGATGGGTTCATAGCTAGTATTGCCCCTTAAGGGCAAGTTGGCCTTCAGAACTCAGCTTTCTCATATGAAAATTAGGGAAATTTAACTTGAATAACTAAAATTATATGCTCTTGATCTTGCAGAATATTGGAGAAGCCAACCTCATAGTGGTAATGAGGAGATAATAAAGAATGGACTAAAACTGTTTAGATCCTCAGACTAGGCATTAAGAAACCTTTGAATAGAAGAGGAAATTAGGAAATTATCTCATCTTTGCAGATATGAAGCCAGGCATTTTGATATCACATATTTGTCAGGAGTCAAATGCAATAAGTTAACAGGAATTTAATAAGGACTTAATGAGTGTCAGGCACTGTGCCAAGTCTGGGGAATGCAAATGCAAGCAGAAAGAACAACAGTTCCTAACCTCAAGTAGCTTAAATTTTAATGTGAAAAGATAATATAAGGAAACTAAAAAGTGGAGACTGGAGGAAGGGCATTGAAGAAAAATTCTGAAGAGTCAGAAGTGAACTCTGATGATTAGTGAATACAGGGCTGGTCTGGGTATGCTTAAAATGGAGATTTCTCAGTGGGGGTGGGGGTGGGGGAGATGAGGCAATCAAAGAAAGAGGAAGGGAGGACTTCCAATGTGAGAAATACTGGAGTAGGGTGATGTTCCAGGAAAATGAAGTTTCTGTGACTTTACAGAAACCTTTCAGTCAGAAGTGCAGCCTGAAGAAGAATCAACATGTGGCTGGTCTTGGCACCCTATGAGCTTCCTAAGGTAATACCATACTAATAACTTGTCATTGAATTCTAAGAATGAACTAACTCAATTATTAATATTACAATAATCAGTAAGAGACAAAGTCAGCATCCTTTTTTCTGGCAAAATTTAATATGATTTTCAGGAAGAGTAGTAAAATAGTTCCATGATTTTTAAAAAATAGTAGCTCATGCTGACAAAGAATTCAATGATTCAACACTTCAAATATCTAATATAATTTCATCAGTGTAAATAATTCTGTTCAAGGATGCAAATAACAGCTTATCTTGCAGAGCTACTTTAAATCTTAAGTGGACTGGTTCTTAGATAGCTGATATAAAGACCATCCCCAGGTCTATACACAAAACTTTTTCAACTTTTTTTGAATATCCAGTAGCTAGGGGCAGCTAGTTGACTCAGTGGATAGAGCATTGGACTTGGAGTCAGGAAGACTCAAATTCCTGAGTTTAAACCATGCCTCAGGCACTTACCCCCTGTATGACCTTGGTCAAGACCCTTAATGAAATTAGCCTCAGTTTCCTCATTTGTAAAATAATCTGGAGAAGGAAATGGCAAACCACTCCATTGTCTTTGACAAAATAAACAAACAAAAACAAAAACCTCAAATGGGGTCACAAAGTGTCAGACATATCTGAAAAATAACTTAAACAAGAAGGACCATCCAGAGCCTACTGAGTATGAATATAGCCTTTGAGAACACAAGGCCACCTCCATACCAGGATGAGACATAGGAATCGGGTTTTAATGGAGAAGTAATAGATTATGTTGGAGAGAAAAGCAATAATACTTGTTCTTGTAAGCATACAAATATAGCTCATGTAGACCATAGATGGTGAGCTAGAAAAGGGTCTGAGCATTTAAAATAAGATGAGGTTATGCAAGTAGTGAGAATGTTGATTTAGAACTGGAAGTCCTAAGTTCAAATTCTATATGTTCAACTTAATTACCAGTGTGACCTCGACCTTCTCGTTGCCTGTTTATTCTATATAAATACATGCATTAAAGTTCAAATAAATCTTCCAGTTTCAAATCTCTTATCATAAAATCTTGTTCACATTTGGATTTAAAAAATAAAGCAAAATAATTTATTATTTTAATATTGCAAGGAACCATCTTCATTTCAAGATATTGACTTAGGTCTTCAATAGAGCGACTCAGACTGCTAATGCATATTCTGCATTGTCTGTGTGACTGGAAAGATAGGTTAGATAAATAATTGTTCTTCAAAGGCACTTACATTCACTTTAATTTCACACATAGAAACACACTTACATGCCAAATCTTGCCCAGATTATGACCAGTCCTAAGATTTTTATTTATCTAAACCAGGGATTCTTAAAAATTTTCCAATCACAACCCATTCTAACATAAACCTGGGTATATAGGTATATAAATTAGGTATACATAAAATTTTTACTATTGACAAATTTTTTGCGAAACCCACATTGAGTTATGCAACCCCATATGGGTTCTTGACTCACAGTTTGAACATATTTGATCTAAACTTTACTTCTAAATGTAGGAAATTTGATATTTGATTCATAAAGCTAAAAAGGGTACTTAGACACTATGGTTCTGAGTAAAATAGTTTTATTTTTTCATAAAAGTATTTTATTATTTTCCAGTTACATGTAGAGATAGTTTTCAATATTTGTTTTTATAAAATCTCTAGTTTCACATTTTTCTCCCTCTCTCCCTTCCCTCCCCCCTCCCAAAGACAGCAAGCAATCTGATATACATTATATATGTATAATCACATTAAACATATTTCTGCATTAGTCATGCTGTGAAAGAGGAATCAGAGCAAAAGGGAAAAACCTCATAAAACAAAAACAAAAAAAAATAGATCTGCATCTAGATTCCATAGTTCTTTTTTTCTGGATTTGGAGAGCATGGGCAAAAGAGATTTTTAAAGTTAGTATCATTAACAGTCCTTTTTGGATAGTATAGCAATATAATCTGCAACTACAGCTACTAGAATAAAATATAGTCACCCAAATATAGTACTCAATTAAAAATTGGTCATTATAGCTTTCATAAGAGTCCCTCTTTATAGAAAAGTGCCCCCAGAGTATCTCATAATCACAGATGGTCAGGGCTTAGGTTTTATGCCTGATCTGAAATACAATACTTTTGTTAAGACTCTGCCCTCTGACACCATGCTGGGACCTTATTCCATTAGTGACCCTGAGGAAAAGGAAACAAACCAGCTACTGACCCAAAAACATACTTGGTGGCAGTTTTTACATAAGGCTTAGAGCTCTGAAATTCAGGAACTGATCCTTCTTAAATTTCTGTGTGATGGAAATGTATTTCAAATGCAAGCTGCTATGGCTGCAGGCAACTTTTAATTATCCACCAAGGGGGGAAAAGCTCTCTTACCAATATGTTTCCCCTTTCTTCATTTGGCAAAAAAGGTTCAGGAGAAAAAATATAGCAGGGACAAACATGTATAGAAGTTCAAAAACAATGCTCTGTGTTATTAAAAAAAAAAAGTTGCAAGGTCAATAGCTCAAAACTCTTGGATTTTTATGGCCCCTCATTACCTTGAATAACATTGAAGCTATACTACAAACCAGATCCACAAAAATTGGCTTTTTTCTTTCCCTGCCTCAACTGGCTTCCCCCTTGCCTCCTCCATCCCAATCCCCCAACCTACTCCCCCCCCAATTAGTGAGCTATATTCTCCAAGTAGGTAAACCATGATTGGGAATTTTCATTTTAATGAAACTGGAATATTTAGACAATGACAGCTTTAGTTTCCCCTAGTTCCTTCCCCCTGCCTATCCCCCACTCTCCATCTAGTTCCCAAACAATGGAGTAAGAAGCTTTTAAAAATGCAATTAACCACTCTGGTCATTGTGTTTGCTACCAGAAGTCCTCAGAGAGTGAATGGATCTCCAGAAGCTTGTAGCTTTCTACTACAATAACAATTCACATTTACATAACACATTATGTCTTACACTTTTCTCTGGAGCATCCTGTGAAGAGAACAATACAAATGTCTTTTGTATGTTTGTTGGTCTTAATTCTTGTTTTACAGATGAGGAAAACAAAAGGGGCTAAAAATCAGTTAAATGACTTACTCAAGGTCACTTAGCTAATAAGTCGCAAAAAAGAGAATAAAAACCTAGATTTTAATTAAATCATTAAAAACCAAGCCATTAGTGGTTAGGAATAGGGCTGGCCAATAAAACCCCACTAAAAGACATTACAATGCACCAGAAATCTGTCAGACACTCTCAATTCACTTAGCTTTTCCTGGAATTTGAACTGTTACAGAATCTATAGGCTTCACTTTTATATTGATCTTTGAGTAAGTTTCCCTTGAACTCCACCTACTTATATTTGACCATTATCTGTAAATGTTATTGAATAATCTAGCTTTCATGTGCCTTACTTCAGATTTTGTAAGATGTGGCTTACAATTTTTTTTAAAGTAATTTATTATTTTCCAGTTACATATATGGAGAGTTTTCAACATTTGTTTTCACAGGATTTTTAGTTCCAATTTTTTTCTCACACCATCCCTTCCCTTCCTCCTCCCCAAGATGAAAAGCAATCTGATATAGGTTGATTATGTACAATCGCATTAAACATATTTCTATATTTATCATCTTGTGAAAGAAGAATCAAAGCACAAGAGAAAAACCTCAAAAAAGAAGCAAAAAACCAGTTCAAAAGTAGAAACAGTATGGTTCAATCTGCATTCATAATTCACAGTTCTTTTCTCTGGATGTTGAGAACATTTTCTATCATGAGTTCTTTGAAATTGTTTTGGATCATTACACTGCTGAGAGGAGTCAAGTCTATCGCTGTTGTTTATCATACAATGTTTCTGTTACTGTGTACAATGTTTTTCTGGTTCTGCTCCTTAGAGTCAGCATCAATTCATGTAAATCCTTCCAGGTTTCCCTGAACTCCTCCTGGTCATCATTTTGTATAGCATAATAGTATTGTATTACATTCATATAGCATAACTGTTTTAGCCATTCCCTGATTGATGGCCATTCCCTCCATTTCCAATTTTTTGCCACCATAAAGAGAGCTGTTATAAATATTTTTGTATTTTTTTGTATTTTTTTCCTTTTTTATGGTCTCTTTGGGATACAGACCTAGCAATGATACCACTGCGTCAAAGTGTAGGAAGAGTCCTATAGTCTATATAGTCCTGTAGGAATAGTTCCAAATTGCTCTCCAGAATGGTTGGATCAGTTCACAGCTCCATCAACAATGCATGTGTTCCAATTTTTTCACAACTTCTCCAACATTTATTATTTTTTTCCTTTTCAGTCATATTAGCCAATCTGATAGGTGTGAGGTGGTACCTCAGAGTTGTTTTAATTTGAATTTCTCTGATCAATAGTGATTTAGAGCAGAAAACTTCCTGTTCATATCTTTTGACCATTTCTCTATTGGGAATGACTTGAATTCTTATAAATTTTATATAGTTACCTATACATTTTAGAAATGAGGCCTTTACCAGAAGTGATGTCTATAAAAATTGTTTCCCAGTTTTCTGTCTCCCTTCTAATTTGGATGCATTGTTTCTGTTTGTACATTTTTTTAATTTAATGTAATCAAATTCATCCATCTTGCATTTTTATAATATTCTATATCTCTTGTTTGGACATAAATTGTTTTTCTCTTCATATATCTGAGAGATAAACTATTTCTTCCTCTCCTAATTTATCTATGGTATCACCCTTTAGGTCTACATCTTGAAGCCATTTTGACTTTATTTTCATATAAAGATGCTGGTCTATGCCTAGTTTCTGCCATACTCTCTTCCAGTTTTCCCAGGAGTTTTTGTCATATACTGAGTTCCTATCCCAGAAGCTGGAGTCTTTGGGTTTATCAAATAGTACATTACTAAAGTCAATTTACTATTGTGTCTCCTATGCCTAACCTAGCAAATTAAAAATCCCCAATTAAATACTAAACTAGAAATCCTGAAAATTAAAGGAGAAATTAATAAAATTGAAAACAAGAAAACCATAGAATTAATCAATAAAACTAAGAACTGGTTTTATGAAAAAAACCAATAAAATAGATAAACCATTGGTTAATTTGATTTAAAAAAAAGAAAGAAGAAAAACAAATTACCAGTATCAAAAATGAAAAGGGTGATTTCACCACTAATGAAGTGGAGATTAAAGCAATAATTAGGAACTATTTTGCCCAACTGATTGCCAGTAAATTGGACAATCTAAATGAAATGGATAAACATTCATGAAAATACAAACTGCCCAGGTTAACTGAAGAGGCAATAAAATCCTTAAATAAACCCGTATAAGAAAAATAAATTGAGCAAGCCAATAATGAACTCCCTAAGAAAAACATCTCCAGGGCCAGATGGGTTAACAGGTGAAGTCTACCAAACATTTAAAGAATAATTAATTCATATATTATTCAAATTATTTGGAAAAATAGGTGAAGAAGGAGTTCTACAAAATTCCTTTTATGACACAAATGTGTTGATACCAAAACAAGGCAGAGCCAAAACAGAGAAAGAAAATTACAGACTTATTTCCCTAATGAATATTGATGCAAAAATCTTAAATAAGATATTAGCAAGGAGATTACAGCAGGTGATCACCAGGATAATACACTATGACCAGGTGGGACTTAAAACAGAAATGCAGGACTGATTCAACATTAGTGAAACTATTACCATAATCAACCACATCAATAAGAAAACTAACCAAAATCATATTATTATTTCAATAGATGCAGTGAAAGCTTTTGAAAAATTACAGCACCCATCCCTAATAAAAACACTAGAGGGACAGCTAGGTGGCGCAGTGGATAAAGCACTGGCCCTGGATTCAGGAGTTCCTGAGTTCAAATCCGGCCTCAGACACTTGACACTTACTAGCTGTGTGACCCTGGGCAAGTCACTTAACCCCATAACACTAGAGAATTTAGGAATAGGTGGTACTTTCCTTAAAATAATAAGCAGTATCTACCTAAAACCATCAGCAAGCATTATATGTAATGGGCATAAGTTAGAAGCATTCCCAAGAGGTGAAAAAGTGATGTTCATGATCACTTCTATTATTTAATATTGTATTAGAAATGTTAACTTTAGCAATCAGAGAAGAGAAAGAAATTAACAAAATTAGAATAGGCAAGGAGGAAACAAAACTATCACTCTTTGCAGATATGATGGTATACTTATAGAATCCTAGACAATCAACTCAAAAATTTCTTGAAACAATTAACAACTTTAGCAAAGTAACAGGATATAAAATAAATCCACATAAATCATCATCATTTCTATACATGACCAACAAAGTTCAGCAGGAAGAGATAGAAATTCCATTTAAAGTAATGGTAGACAATATAAAATACTTGGGAGTCTACTTACCAAGAGAAACCAATGAACTCTATGAACACAATTACAAAACACTTTTTACACAAATCAAATCAGATCTAAATAATTGGAAAAATATCAATTGCTCATGGATAGGCCAAGCTAATATAATAAAAATGACAATTCTACCTAAATTATTTTACTTATTCAGTGCCATACCAATCAGGCTGGCTCAAAATGGTTTTATAGAGCTAGAAAAAATAATAACAAAATTCATCTGGAAAAACAAAAGGTCAAGAATATCAAGGGAAATAATAAAAAAATGCACAGCAAGGTGAGCTAGCTGTACCAAACCTGAAGCTTTACTATAAAGTGGCTGTCATCAAAACTATCTGGTACTGGCTAAGAAATAGAGTGGAGAATCAATGGAATAGGTTAGGCACAGGAGACACAGTAGTAAATGACTTCATGAATATAGAGTTTGATAAACCCAAAGACTCTAGCTTCTGGGATAGGAATTCAGTATCTGACAAAAACTTCTGGGAAAACTGGAAAAGAGTATGGTAGAAAATAGACATAGAACTACATCTTACACCTTACAATAAAATAAGGAAAAAAATGGGTATATGATTTAGAGATATAAGGTGATAACATAGGTAAATTAGGAGAGGAAGGAATAGTTTACTTCTTAGATCTTTGGAAAGGAGAATAGTTTATGACCAAATAAGAGAGAGAGAATATTATGAAATGCAAAATGGATTATTTTGATTACATTAAATTAGTTTTGTACAAACAGAAACAATGCATCCAAAATTAAAAGGGAGAGAAAATTGGGAAACACATTTTATAGCCAGTACTTCTGATAAAGGCCTCCTTTCTAAAATATATAGGGAATGAAATCAAATTTATAACAATGCAAGTCATTACTCAATTCAGAAATGGTCAAAGGGTATGAACAGGCAGTTTTCAGATGAAGAAATCAAAGCTATCTTTTGCCATATGGAATAATGCTCTAAATCACTATTAATTAGAGAGATGCAAAGTAAAACAACTCTGAGGTACCACCTGTCACCTATTAGATTGGCTAATATGACAAAGAAAAAGAAAATAATAAATGTTGGAGAAGCTGTGTAAAAATGGGAACACTAATACGTTGCTGGTGGATCCAACCATTCTGGAGAGCAGTTTGGAACTATGTCCAAAGAGCTATAAATCTTTGCATACCCTTTGACCCAGTAATACCACTATTATATCTTTTCCCCAAAGAGATCATAAAAAAGGAAAAAGAACCCACATGTACAAAAATAATTATAGCTGCTCTTTTTGTGGTGGCAAGGAATTTGAAATTGAGGGGTTGCCAATCAATTGGAGAATGGCTGAACAAGTTGTGGTATATGAATGTAATTGAATACTATTGTGCTATAAGAATTGATGATCAGGTGGATTTTGGAGAAACCTGGAAGGATTTGCATGGGCCGATGATGAGTGAGACAAGCAGAATCAGTAGAACATTGTATACAGCATCAACAACATTGATCTACTCTAATAGGCTTGATTCTTCTCAGCAATGGTCCAAGATAGTTCCAAAGGACTCATGATGGAAAATGCTTGCCAAATCCAGAAAAAAAAAAGAACTGTTTTATTTGGATGCAGATTAAACCATACTATTTTTCTTGTTTTTATTGTTGTTTTTCATTTTTAAAAAAGGTTTTTCTTTTTGTTCTGCTTCTTCTCTCATAACATGTCTCATAACATGTCTAATGCAGAAATATGTTTATTGTGATTATAAATATATTACCTATACCAAATTGCTTGCTCTCTTGGGGAGGGGGCAGGGAGGGAGAAAAATTTGAAACTAGAAATATTATAATAACAAATACTGAAACTATCTCTAAATGTAACTGGAAAATAGTAAAATATTTATATGAGAAAAAAGAAAGAAAGAAAATGACAATAATATTCAAGACACTATTTATATTAAAGAATTTTCCAGGCTCTTTTAAAAAAATCCCTGTTTGATGATAGCAGCCTACTTGAAGCAATAGGGAACTCTGAAGGTTAGACAGGAAGCAGCATATTCCAGGTAAGTCAAACCAGTAACATTACCTCAACACACTGATTTACCATATACCACCATGGAGAAAGTTCAGACCTCTAAAAAAGAGCCTTTGGAATAGCAATGCTTCCAGCCCTTTGTCCAGTCATCATTCTATGATTCAACCTCTGCTCCTGCTGCATTTATTAAAAACCCAGAAAAGAAAGCTCTTGTCACTAAAGTTTTGGCATTGTAAAATGATTCAACATCAGAAACTAATATGATTTTGTTTATAGAAATTACATTAAAGATGCATCACTGCACTCTAAGGATCATGGGACTTTTCAGATTTGCAACTGAAACTTCTTATATGTTTTGTTTCCCCCATCAGAATGTGAACCCTGAGAGAAATGATTATTTCTCTCTTATATTAAGAATCAGGTATTGAATGAGTACCCGGATTTTTCAGAAGCCCGTAGGTGTTTTACTCCTTGAAAACCATTGTTAATGGATGAGTTTGCTCAAATCTCAGGTCTATATTGCTGTTTTATTCCTGTTGGGAGACCCTAAACAACTAGAGAAACATTCAAAGAATTTAATTTAAGGTAAATTCTCACCCATCATGTCCCACTCACCCAGAGCTGAGTAGAGGTTGATCCTTTTTTGGCTAGTTTACACTGGAGGGTCGTATTAGTCTGGATAAGAGAGATGTCCCTTTGTCCAGAATTCAGTGATCAGTCATATCCCTCAACCCTTCATTAGAATAGGTTCACTTCTCATACTATTCTTCCTCTCATTATTATCAACTAATCAGAGTTGATTTCCATCCTCAGGAACACCCACTCTCCAAGGGCATATAGTTTTTGAGTGTGTTCCATGGGGGATCTTTGGCATTTGAGCTTACCATTGATTATTTGCTACCATGATTAATAAATTGATAAATTCAGGGGCAGCTAGATGGTGCAGTGGATAGAGCACCAGCCCTGGAGTCAGGAGTACCTGAGTTCAAATCCAGCCTCAGACACTTAACACTTAACTAGCTGTGTGACCCTGGGCAAGTCACTTAACCCCAATTGCTTCACAGGCACACACAAAAAAATTGATTAATTCCCCTGATACTATGTCTTTTGAACCTTTTATCAGTCAGAGGCCTGGGAGAACAAAAACTGTCTTACTTTTCTGTTTGTATAGCCAGTGCTAAGTGCAATTTTTAATGCTAATTTGCTCATTTATGCTCATGAATGGGCACTTATGGAGAAGTCAAATGACTAGGCTTATTTACCTTTATTTATCTGATAACGACAAATGAATAAGATTATTTCTACTTTATGACATTAAGATGACAGATAATGGAAATCATGGGACTCCCAGAGTTAAAGCTACTCAAGACCTCTGTGACTTCATTCAGGAAAGTAGAAGGTATATGAAGACTTGGTTGAATTAAATGTGAACAGATTCGTGGAACTTTCATAGGTGGGACAACAGGATTCCAAGTATTGGAAGTGTCTCTCTGTGCGTGCATGCCTCTGTGTGTGTGTGTGTGCGCGCGCACGTGCGTGTTTATTGAAATGGACAAAAATGAAGGGAAAGGAGGTCCCCAGTGAAATAGAGGGAGCAAGATATTAGATCATGGTAGCTTATCATGGTAGACTGGAAAGTCTTACATTTGAGCAAAAGGTCTAAATGTCTGAAATTAGAATAGGCAAATTCGACACCAGTTAAAACCATTGGTATTTTTCTCTTCCTAGTCTTTTAACAGGCTACAATCTAAGTTCCATCCATATAATTCTAAGAAAATTGCTCTCTCCAGGGTTACTAATGATATCTCAGTTGCCAAATCTGACTTCTTTGCTGAACCTCTCTTCAAATCACTCCCTCTAACCTAGATGTCCTTCAGGGTTCTAACCTAGCCCCCGCTCCCCACCACTCCCTTTATACTACTTTACTTAGTGGTGTCATCAGCTTCCATAGATTCAATTACCATCACTATACTGATGATTCCCCAGTCTATTTATCTTGCCTAAAACTCTCTGCTTACTTCCAATCCTACATCTCCAGCTACTTTTCAGGCATTTCAAACTAGATATCAGATAGACATCTTCCACTCAATATGTCCATAAATGAACTCATTATCTTTACTCCTAAACCCTCCCTGCTTCTTACCTTCCCTATTTACAGTATGCATAGCCCTCCCTCACTTAAATCCAATTCACTGCAAGTAATGGCATCACCCTGATGTCATGGTCCTCTTTGAGAAAGAAGGACAAATAAAAACAGCAACCAGTCCCTCAAGATTGCAATTTAGTAGTCATACTTGACTTATCACTATTTCTTATTCCCCATACCCAAGCTATTGTCAAGACTTGTTGATTTCACTTTTGAAAAATCTCTCAAATATACCTTTTCTCTTTTGGCATAGCCACCACTCTAGTTCAGGCTCTTATCACCTCATATTGTAAAAGTCTGTTGAATGGTCTTTCTTTCCTAAGTTTCTTTTAAATCCAATCATCCTCCATTCAGTCACTAAAGTGTTTATTACAAATTGCAGGTATGATCACAACCCATTATATATCTCAATAAGTTCCAGTGGTTCCTATTACCTCCAGTATCAAATACAAAATGCTCTGGCATTCAAAGCCCTTCATAAACTAACCTTTCTAATCTTCTCACACCTTACTACCAGACACATAATATTTGATCCAGTGACATTGACTTCCCAGTTGTTCCACAAAGAAGACACTCCTTCTCTCAGCTTGAGGCACTTTCTCTGGCTGACCAATATGCATGCAATGTTCTACCTCCTCTGTTCCAGCAACTGATCACCCTAAATTGCTTTAGGCCCCAACTAAAATCCCTCCTTTTACTGGAAGCCTTCTCCAAGCTCTCTTTTTTTGCCCTTAATAAAAGTTTATTGACTGACTAGATCTTGGCAGTTGTATTATCAGCACAAAGAAGAATGGCCAGTTTTGAAAGAAGTTTTCTAGATCAGATTATATATATTTTTTAAATTCTATAATACATTTTCGTTTATTTTATTTTTATTCTTTTTTTAAATTTTGGTGAGGCAGTTGGGGTTAAGTGACTTGCCCAGAGTCACACAGCTAGTAAGTGTGTTAAGTGTCTGAAGCCGGATTTGAAATCAGCTCTTCTTGAATCCAGGGCCAGTGCTCTATCCACTGCACCATCTAGCTGCCCCAACTAAAATCTTTTAAAAACAAAAAAGGGCAGCTACGTGGTGCAGTGGATAGAGCACTGGCCCTGGATTCAAGAAGAGCTGAGTTCAAATCCGGCCTCAGGCACTTGATACTTACTAGCTGTGTGACCCTGGGCAAGTCACTTAACCTTCATTGCCCTACAAAAAAAAAAAAGATTTTAGTTACAAATTTTTCTCCCTCCTTTCCCTCTCTCCCCCTTCCTCAAGGAAGAAAGCAATCTGATATAGGTTATATATGCACAATCACAATAAATATATTTCTGCATTAGTCATGTTGTGAAAGAAGAGTCAGAACAAAAAGGAAACACCTCAAAAAAGAAAAAAAAAACAAATAAAAAAGTGGAAACAGTATGATTCAATCTGCATTCAGATTCCATAGCTCTTTTTTCTGGATGTGGACAGGATTTGCCATCATGAGTCCTTTGTAATTGTTTTGGATCATTGTATTTATGAGAAGAGTTAATTCTATTACTGTTGATCATCACACAACATTGCTGTTACTGTGTACAATGTTTTCCTGGTTCTGCTCAATTCACTCAGCATCACTTTACTTAAATCTTTCCAAGTTTTTCTGAAATCTGTCTGCTCATGATTTCTTATAACACGATAGTATTCCATTAAATTCATATGTGACAATTAATTCATACATCCCTAATTAATGGACATTGCCTCAATTTCCAATGCTTTGACACCTCAAAGAGAGCTGCTATGAATATTTTTATACATGTGGGTCCTTTTCCCATTTTATGATCTCCTTGGGATACAGACATAGTAGTGGTATTACTGGGACAAAGGGTATGCACATTCCCATAGCCTTTTGGGCACAGTTCCAAATTGCTCTCCAGAATGGTTAGGCCAGTTTACAACTCTACTAGCAATGCATTAGTGTTCCAAATTTTCCACAGCTTCTTCAATATTTTTTATTTTCCTTTTTTGACATATTAGCCAATCTGATAGGTGACAGGTGGTACCTCAGAGTTGTTTTAATTTGAATTTTTCTAATCAATAGTGATTTAGAGCATTTTTTCATATGACAATAGATAGCTTTGATCTCGTCATCTGAAAATTGCCTCTTCATATCCTTTGACCATTTCTCAATTGGAGAATGACTTGCATTCTCATAAATTTGATTTAGTTCCCTATATATTTTAGAAATTAGGTCTTTATCAGATACACTGGCTGTAAAGATTGTTTCCCAGCTTTCTGCCTCCTAATTTTGGCTGCATTGCTTCTGTTTGTACAGAAACTTTATAATTTAATGTAATCAAAATCATCTGTCTTGCATTTCATAATATCCTCTCTCTCTTATATGGAAATAAATCATTTTCTTCTCCATAAATCTGAGAGGTAAACCATTCTTTCCTCTCCTAATTTACCTAAGGTACCACCCATTACATCTAAATCATGTACCCATTTTGGTATATGGGCTAAGATGTTGGTCTATGCTCAATTTCTGCCATACTCTCTTCCAGTTTTCCCAGCAGTTTTTGTGAAATACTAAGTTCCTATTCCAGAAGCTAGAGTCTTTGGGTTTATCCAACAGTAGATTACTATAGTTATTTATTACTATGTCTGCTGTGACTAACCTATACCATTGTTCCAACACTTTATTTCTTAGCCAGTACCAATGCTTTTATGACTGCTACTTCATAGTACAGCTTCAGATTTGGTAGGGCTATCACACCTTGCTGTGCAATCTTTTCATTAGTTCCCTTGATATTCTTGAACTTTTGTTCTTTCAGATGAATTTTGTTATAATTTTTTCTACCTTTATAAAATAATTTTTAAGTAGTCTGATTGGTATGGCACTTAATCAGTAAACTAATTTAGATAGAATGGTCATTTTTATTATATTAGCTCAGACTATCCATGAGTAACTGATATTTTTCCAATTATTTAGATTTGATTTTATTTGTGTGAGAAACATTTTGTAATTGTCTTCATAAAGTTCCTAGGTTTATCTTAGCAGTTAGACTCCCAAGTATTTTATATTGCCTACAGTTACTTTAAATGGAAGCTCTCTGTCTATCTCTTGCTGCTGGGCTTTGTTGGTTATTTATAGAAATGCTGATGATTTGTGTGGATTCCTTTTATATCCTAGAACTTTGCTAAAATGGTTAGATGTTTCAAGTAATTTTTAGTTGATTCATTAGTGTTCTCTGAATATAATATCATATCATCTGCAAAGAGTGATAGTTTTGTTTCCTTCTTGCCTATTATAATTCCTTTTTCTTATCTTATTGCTAAAGCTAACATTTCTATTACAATATTAAATAATAGATGTGATAATGGACATCCCTGTTTCACCCCTGATCTTATTGATTATGCCTTTAACTTACCTCCATTACATATATTGGTTGCTGATGGTTTTAGGTAGATACTGCTTATTATTTTAAGGAAAACTTCATTTATTCCTATGCTCTCTAGTGTTTCTAATAGGAATGGGTGCTGTATTTTATCAAAAGCTTTTTCTGCATCTATTGAGATAATAATATGATTTTGGTTATTTTTCCTATTGATGTGGTTGATTATGTTGATAGTTTTCCTCATGTTGAACCATTTCTGCATTTCTCGTATAAATCCCATGTGGTCATAAGGTATTATCCTGGTGATAAATTCCTATAATCTTGCTAATATTTTATTTATAATTTTTGCATCAATATTCATTAGCAAAAGTGGTTTATAATTTTCTTCCTCCGTTTTGGTTTTGCCTGGTTTAGTTATCAACACCATATTTGTATAAAAGTGGAATTAATTGTTCTTTAAGTGTTCAATAGAATTCACTAATAAACACATCTGGCCCTGGAGATTTTTGCTTGGGGAGTTCATTGATGGCTTGTTCAATTTCTTTTTCTAAAATGGGGCTATTCAAGTCTTTTCTTTCCTCTTAAGTTAATCTGGGCAATTTATATTTTTGTAAATGTTGATCCATTTCATTTATATTGTCAAATTTATTGGCATACAATTGGGCAAAATTGGTCCCAATTATTGCTTTAATTTCTACTTCTTTGGTGTTGCATTCACCACTTTCATTTTTGGTACTTGTAATTTGGTTTTCTTCTTTTTTTTAATCAAATTAACCAAAGGTATATTTTTTTCCATAAAACTGACTCTTAGTTTTATTTATTAATTGTAAAGTTTTCTTACTTTCAATTTTACTAATCTCTCCTTTGATTTTCAAAATTTATAATTAAGTATTTAGTTGGGGATTTTTAATTTGTTCTTTTTCTAGCTTTTTTAGTTGCATGCCCAGTTCATTGATCTACTCTTTCTCTATTTTATTCATGTAAGGTAATAGACATATAAAATTTCCCCTTTTTACTGCAATGGCTGTATCCCATAAGTTTTCCTATATTGTCTCATTCTTGGATGAAGATATTGATTGCTTTTATGATTTGTTGTTTGGCCCACTCATTCATTAGGTTGAAATTGTATATTTTCCAATTATTTTTCAGTCTCTTTCTATGCCTCTTTATTACATGAATTTTTTTATTGCATCATGATCTGAGAAGGATGCATTTACTATTTCTGCCTTTCTACGTTTGACTGTGAGATTTTTGTGGCTGATAAATGGTCATTTTTTGAGTATGTGCCATTATCTCTGATAAAAAGGTATATTCCTTTCTAACCCCATTTAATTTTCTCCACATGTCTATCATATTTAGTTTTTCTAAAATTCTATTCACCTCTTTAACTTCTTTGTTATTTGTTTTGTGGTTAGATTTATCTAGTTCTGAGAGGAGATGTTTAAGATCCCATATTAGTATAGTTTGGTTGTATATTTAATCTTGTCACTCATTTAACTTGGCTAAGAATTTGGATGCCATACTATTTGGTGCACATATGTTTAGGATTGACATTAATTCATTATCTATGGCACCTTTAGCAAGATGTAGCTCCCTTCCTTATCTCTTTTAATTAGATCTATTTTTGCTTTTGCTTTGTTTGAGATAAGAATTGCTATCCCTGCTTTTTTATAACTTCAGCTTAAACATAATATATTCTGTTCCAACCTTTTACCTATTGTAGGATTCTGTTTTTTAATCCACTCTGCTATTTGATTCCATTTTATAGGACAATTCATCCTATTCACATTCACATTTATGATTACTATTTTTCTCCATCCTATTTTCCACTTTGTTTGTACTTATGTTTTTCTTTCACACTATTCCTCCTCACCAGCATTTTCCTTCTGTCCACTGCCTTCCTCAATCTGCCCTCACTTTTATCAGCCACTATTCCTTTTCTTTCCCCTTTCCACTCCTGCTTCTTCCCTCCCTTCTATCAGTGCACCCTTTCCCCTTACCCGTTTACTTCCCTAAAGTGTAAGCTAAATTTCTTTATCCAAATGAGTGCATTTCTTATTTCCTCTTTGCATTAAATCTTATGAGAATAAGGTTGAAACAATGCTCACCTCTTCCTTCTTTCCTTCTAATGTAATAGGGATTTTTTGCCTCTTCATATGATGTAATTAACATCATTCCACCTCTCCTTTCCTTTTCTACCCATATAATACTTTTTTCACTCCTTAATTTTCTTTATGTCATCACATCAAAATCAATTTATATGTAAATCCTCTATGTATACTCCTTATATCTGCTCAAATAGAGATATAGTTTCAAGAGTTATATGTATCATCTTCCTGTGTAAGGATGTAAATAGCTTTACCTTATTGAATAACTTTCTTTTTCCTGTTTACTCTTTTATACTTCTCTTGAGTATTGTATTTAAAGATCAAACTTTCTGTTCACTTCTGGTCTTTTCATCAGGAAACCTTGAAAGTTCCCTATTTCATTGAATATCCATCTTTTCTCCTGAAGAGAATACACAGTTTTTCTGAGCAGTTTATTCTTGCTTAAAATCCAACCTCCATTGAATTCCTGAATATCATATTCCAAGACTTGAAATCTTTTAATGTTGAAGTTGCCAAGTTGAAGCTGTACAATCTTGATTATGGCTCCATGTTATTTAAATTGACTCTTTCTGGCTGCTTGCAGGTTTTTCTCCTTCACCTGATAATTCAGGAATTTGGCTAAAATATTCCTCAGAATTTTTTTTTTGGGGGGGTCTCTTTCATGAAGTGATCAGTGGATTCTGTCAATGATTATTTTATCATCTGATTCTAAAATATCAGGGCAATTCTCCTTGATAATTTCCTGGAACATTGTATCAAGACTATTTTTTTATTATGTATCTATATACCCATTCATCTATCGATTTATTTGATTGCTTGCTCACTTATTTATTTCTTCATTCATTCATTAATTACTTGGTGTAAAGACCGTGCTTTTATTTGTTTGAGCATTAGCCCTTAGATTTAATCCTGTCCCCACCTTTCTTTTCTTCCCCCCCCCTTTTAAAGTAATAACTCTTTTTATTTATTGCTTTAGGTTCCAATTTTCATCTCTCCTTCCCTCCCTCCTTTCCCCTGTCATTGAGGCAGAACACAATCAGATATAGGTTATGCATGTATGATTATGTAAAACATTACCATATTAGTCATTTTATTTAAGAAAACTTGAATAAAAGACCAAAATGAAAAAAAAGTGAAAAATAATATGCTTCAGTCTGTATTCCATCAAAATCAGTTCTTTCTTTGGAGGTAGATAGTATGTGTCATCAATAGTACTTTGGGATTATCTTGGATCATTGTATTGTTGAGAATAGTTGTCTTTCTCTGTTCTTTATCAAAGAATATTTCTGTCCATGCACAATGTTCTCTTCATTTTGCTCTATTCTCTATACACCAGTTCATACAAGTCTTTCCAGGCCTTTCTGATATCATCTTGCTTGTTATTTCTTATAGCACAATAATATTCCATCACCATCAGATACCACAGCTTTTTTAGCTATTCCTCAATTGATGGACATTCCTTTGATTTCCAATTCTAAGCCACCACAAAAAGCTGCTGTAAATATTTTTGTAGAAATCGATATTTTTTCTATTTTGGGAGATGTCTTTGGGATGTAAACATAGCACTGTTTTTGCTGGATCAAAGGGTATGCACAGTTCTATAGCCCTTTGGGAATAGTTCCGAATTACTCTCCAAAATTTTTTTCTCTGATAAACATCTTTATTTATACTTTGGGGTTCCCATTTTTATTCCTCTTTCCCTCCCTCCCTAACCTCTCCCTGAGGTGGCAAACAATCAGATAGGCATTATATATGTATGATTATATAAAACATTACCATATTTGTCATTTTATACAAGAAAACTTGATTAAAAGAATAAATTGAAAAAAACAATTGAAAAATAACATGCTTCAGTTTTTTCCATCAATATCAGTTGTTTCTTTGGAAGTGGGTAGTATATTTTATCAATAATCCTTTGGTTTTTTCTTGGATCATTGTATTGTTGAGAACAGTCAAGTCATTCACAGTTCTTCATCAAACAATATTGCTGGCTTTGTGCACAATGTTCTCTTGGTTCTGCTCACTTCACTATACATCATTTCTTACATGTCTTTCCAGGACTTTCTGAAGTCATCCTCCTTGTCATTGCCTATAGCATAGTAATTTTCCATCACCATCATATATCACAGTTTGTTTAGCCATTCCCCAATTGATGGACATTTCTTTGATCTCCAATTCTTAGCCACCAAAAAAAAAAAGAACTACTATAAATATTTTTGTAAAAATCAGTCTTTTTCTCATTTTAGGTATCTTTGGGATAAAATCTTAGCAGCAGTATTGCTGGAACAAAGGACATGCACAGCGCTCTAGCCCTTTGGGTATAATTCCAAATTACTCTCCAGAATGGATGAATCTTTTCACAACTCCACCAACAGTGAATTAACATCCCAGCTTTCCCACATCCCCTCCAACATCCAATATTTTAAGTTTTTGTTATATTTACCACTCTGATAGGTGTGAGGTGATACCTCAGAGTTGTTTTAATTTGCATTTCTCAAAAAAAGTAAAAAGTACTTTTCTCTGATGAATAGTGATCTAGAGCATTTTTTATATGATAATAGATAGGTTTGAATTCTTTGTTTGAAGACTACCTGTAGGGGCAGCTAGGTGGCGCAGTGGATAGAGCACTGGCCCTGGAGTCAGGAGGACCTGTGTTCAAATCTGGCCTCAGACACTTAACACTTACTAGCTCTCTGACCCTGGGCAAGTCACTTAAACCCAATTGCCTCACTTAAAAAAAAAAAAAAAAGAAAGAAAAAAGAAAACTACCTGTTCATATCCTTTGACAATTTATCAACTGGGGAATGGCTTATGATTTTATAAAATTGACTTACTTCTCTATATATTTGAGAAACGAGGCCTTTATAAGAAATATTTGCTTTAAAATACTTTCCCAGTTTTCTTATGTTTATTTTTAAAGGGGCATTTCCATATAAGCTACTGCTAAGATGTGGTGACTTGAAAAATAGGATTATAAAACAAGTAAGCACATTGAATGATTCCTGACCTTCATGTTCCACAACATCCCCAGAAAACTGCCTTGGAAAATAATTTTATATCCTTTTTTTTGTAGGGGATACTTGTAGAAACACAAAAGCAAATTCCAATCTTAAGCCTATTCAGTTATATCAGATTATTCTTTCTATTATAAGGTAGACCCCAACACAGAATAATTCAGAAAGCCAATTTTTAAATTTTAAGTGGAAACATTAATACCTTTTCTGGGAAAATAATGGAATTTGGCAGATGCCTAGGGGTCCAACCTGAATGACCTAGTACTGTTTGGGAAACTAAGGCTAGGGATGATTGGATATGGGTCATACCTGGCCTGCGCTGAGTAATGTATGCTGCTGATGTCAGCAGGGGAACCACTCTCCAATCCAGCTTGAAGGATTTACCTTTTGGGGGAGGAGAATAAAAGTAGAAAGGAATGCTCGCTGAGGGGAGCTGGTCTTTTTCCTGTTGGTGATCTTCTGGGGAGCAATCTAGAGAGGGATTTTCCTGTCCATTTCTCCTGTGGGCCTTTCCAGTTGTCCTGTGGGTTTTTCCTGTCAGTGCTAGCTGCACAGCTGTTGCCTATTGAAACTATGGACCCCTAGGTGGTGAGTTAATAAAACCAGTCCAGCTCTTTGAATTAGCTGAGTTGGAAGTGACTTTAGGGATTATATAGGCATTTGTTAGAGTTAGGGAGATTATCCATTTTTCTTTTTCTCTATTCCCTTGTCCTTGACTTTATTAATTTCACCTTTGCTGTGTATTTTATTCCCATTAATAAAACCTGATTTGTTTGTGCAAAAGAAGCTGTTAAGCTCCTTTCTTATTGGCCTGGGAGAAATAACTAAAAAAGGCAGTTTGGAGGGGAGGAAGCTTTGGACCTAGAAGTCCCTCATTATTTTCTGAACCCCAATGTTATGGGGAGCCACCCAGATAACTCCATATTAAATTTGGCCCCTACACTTGGAAATAGCAAACAATCTAAATTAGAACTTTATTTATTACTTTCATGATTCTCTAGATTTAAGAAAGTGACAAAAATGTCAATAATAAAAATTAAACTTAAAAGCACATTGTGCATGTTATTTTTTTTCCAGAGAGCCAGTTGTTAACCAAAGTTATGAGCTTTGTGATATATCCCTACGTCTCAATGTAATCACAGAATGTCATCAAACATGATGAAATTTTAAATTTTGTTAAGAGACAAGGATTCTATCCTCACCTCAATTAGAATAATCATAGAAGAATCATAGACCTCTAATTAATCAATCAATACAAAATAAACTAGGTATGAATAGGACCTTAAAGCAATTTGAAACTTTTGTTATTGGATGAAAGCATAAGTTGCCACAAAAGAAATACCTTGTAATTGTTTGAAAGAATCAGACACTCATCTGGTCCTGTGTCTAATATAGCATACCAGTCAGAAGTCACTCATTCCACCAACAGGACAAGTAAGTAGTGATTTGATCCAATGGTGAAGGAATTCTGATAGGGAATTGCCCATGGGTGCTTGAAGAGTTCATTTTTCCTCCAGTCCTACTGTACTGACCAGGAGATAACTTTTGGAACTTTAAATACTCAGGAGGTAGGGAATGTTCACTAGAGCAGGTAGCAGTGCACTTGAAACACTGGTGTCTGAGTAGCATCTGCATTAGGAGCTAAAAACACATGGAAAAGAAAAAAAAAACTACACATATTATGCATAGAACCTTTAGGACTCTACAAGGGCATAGAAATGATAGATACACATGAATATAGTCCCATTGATGTGATTCAACAAGGGGAAAATTACCTTTGGTCAGCATTGCAAATCACTGCATCCTGTTAAGATTAGTTGTTGATCCCTTCAGGCCTGAGACCCCTGAAGTTTCTGAATATCCCTTGATATTAAATGTATCTTAGCACCCATCATCTCTGGATGGATTTCCATGGCAATCACCTACCTTTGAACTCAATGAGATCTGGCATCTCTGCTTGAGAATTTCAGATGCAGCATATTTGCTGCCTGATTCCCTGAATACATGAAACATTTTTATTTAGAAAATCATTGTCAAAGAACTGTTCTTGGAGGCACAGAATACCTGAGTTGAAGTCCCTTTTCTCCTGCTTCCTGGCTTTGGAATCCTTGGCAATTTCTCTTTGCTTAGTTTCTACATCTATAAAAATGGTATAATGAGCTTCAACTATTTCATGAAATGTTTTGAAGGAAAGTGATATGTAAAGCTCAAATCCCTATAGAAAAGTGACTAATTTCTTTTGTTTAGTTCTAATCTGAAAACTTCTTGCATCTTTTTTTGTGTAATGTAATTTACGTAAGTGCTGTTTTCTCAAAAATGATAGTAGTCTATTGTAAATTAACAGTTGCATTTAAGACTACATAATAATTATTTAGGAATAAATCTCTTTTATACTTAGAGTGCTTCAGGTTTAGCAATTGTGATATGTTTTTTAAAAGGAAGTATTAGGTAAAACAAATTAGTCTCATTCTACAGCACTGAGGAAATTTCAACTCTAGGCTTTCCCAACTGATAAACTACTGAACACATTTATAGACACTTCAGAATCCAAAAGAGTTCTACAACAGGAATCCAAGAATAGTGGCTACTGAACATTGCACTTCAGAAATCCAATTTAGTATTACTTAAAGCACCTACAGAGAAATGGGTGCAAGCTGAACTTTATATACTTTTAGGGGAACATTGTAGATTTGAATTATTTCTTTTGCATCTTTAAAATGAACTCTGGATCATAAAAGTTTACTACATTTCATATGCATAATGATACTAGTCACTTTTATTAGTTATAATAATAATCACTATAAATATTTATAATACCCCTTTCCTAAAGGCCTTTGGGTATCTAGCACATTATTAAAATGTGTACATGTATTAACAGTAAACAAGGTGACAGCTTAGTTAATTCTAATGTAGTTTTAGTTCAAAACAATCTAAAAACTGAAGAAAAATAATCCTACAACAATATTAATTGGAAGATGAAATTAAAACACCTTAAGCAAAACCAGTGGGATTCTATGACTGTATCTTTAACTTCTGCATAATATAGAGCAGAAGTGTCAAATATACAACCCACAACACTTTTGAGTGCAGCCCAAAACAGATTAAAATATAGTTCCTATCTGATTGTAATATATTGATGTATTAATAAAAAAGAAATATATAAAGATGTGTAGTTTGCTAAGTCAATACTTGGCCCATGGGGATCCTTATGTATAGGTTAGTAATACCCTATTTCTATTTGAGTTTCACATTAATGTGGTGAATTTGATAATTGCAGACCATCAAATGAAACAGTCTTACCCCTGGTCCCAATGTTAATTAAATTATATAAAGTGACTAAAATGTACAAATTCTTTGATGTAGAAATTCCATTGTTTGGCACATATCCCAAAGAGGTCTTTGACAAAAAGAGGGGTCCCTTATTCTATATACAGAATATTTATAGCAGAATAGTTTGTAATAAGAAAGAATTGCAAACAAAGTAGATGCCTATCAATTGGAAAATGAATTATTACACTGTGTTACATCAATGTGGGGGATAAATACAGAGAAGAATAGGAAGATTTATATGAACTAATGGAAAGTGAAATAGGTAGAAGCAAAAATATATACAAGCAGCAATTAGAGCAATGGAAATACAAAGAACAACAACAAATAAACAAAATGGGATGATATGGCCAAGTTTTACCACAAAGAAGACATAGGAAAAGGTATGTCCTCCTTTTTGCAGAAAAGGGTATGGAATATTACATAATGTTTTATTATTTTGATATGTTAGTTAGTATTTCTGAATTCCCTCCTTTTTAAGAGGGAATAGTTCTCTGGTAAGGGAACATATGAAACATAGATTAGAAATCACATGTAACGTAAAAAAAGTTATCAATAAATATTTATTCCAATAAGAGAGATATTCCTCATTCTGGTATATCAAAAATATATCATTTTTAACCTGATCAGTGTTTTCGACCTGTGTAATCTGTCCTCTGGGAAACAGGACTGAGGGCACTATTTGCTATCAAACTGACTAATCATTCCCCTTCAGGTTTTTCTGAGGGTCAAATGATATGTTAAGTGTAAAGAACCTTATAAACATTAAAGTGAGGTGCACACAGCAGCTGTTATTATTTTTTATTGATGCTGTAAGGACCAAATTTAGTATGGGGAGAGTTAACTGGGTGGTTCCCCAATGTTGGACCTCTGGGTCCAACATTGCCTCCCTTCCAAACTGCCTTTTTTAGTTATTTCTCCCAGACTAAAAAAAAGGGAGATTAACAGCCTCTTTTCCACAAACAAACCAGGCTTTATTGATAGGAACAAAATTTACAACACAGGTGAAGTTAATAAAGCCAGGAACAATGAGAAACGGAATAAGGTAAGCGAAAAATATGATCCGCTTCTCAGATGATTAGAATCTAAATCTATATGGTGAATGGTCCCCCACGTATCTCGAATAAGCTCCCTGGCTCTAGCAAAAACTGACTTAAACCCCAAACTTGCTTCCAGATCAGCTAGCCCAAAGAGTTGGCCTCCCTTCCACAACACTAACTCACCACCACTTGGAATCTGTAGTTCCGATGAGAATTAACTGTGCAGTTACTCCCAGTTGGGTCTGAAGATCCACCACCACCTAGCTCCTCTCTCTCCCTCTCTTTCCCTGTCCCTCCTGGAGTTCTCTCTTCCCCCTTCCTGCCTCTCCTACAGGAAGGGGAGGTTCTTAGCCATGCTGAGGCTCTAATTGATTCAACATACCCCCCTGGGCTGTCCCCATTACAATTTGGCAAGGCCCATGTGGGCGTGGGGGAACTACTAGGGGAGGCTTAGATACTTAGTTTGATATTTTGACTCAATAAATGTTCTTTTCTGTAGTCTCTTCAAGCATATACCCATCTCCTCTTAGGTTTTTCAAGATTACATCTTTTCAGTCTGACCATAATAAAGCAAAGATGTGGTCATGGAAACCTCAAATCACAATTAATTCCTTACAATGCTATTAGTTATTTTAGAGGTAAAATGATATGGTTGACATAGTATTCTAATGGGAATAAGGAAGCTGGTGTGCTATTCTCTTCTACTCCATTTGGCTGTTACTTCATTATTTTATTTCCTGCTCCTTTATGAAGTCTAATTAAAATAATCAAATAATAAAAATTTGGAGGGTATACATACAGAGACATATACACCTGGATGTGTGTCTCTGCATGTTTAAATTTTAGCTCTTTAAAATGAATGCATTATAAAAATAAATATATCAGGGACAGCTAGGTGGTACAGTGGATAATGCACTGGGCCTGGATTCAGAAGGATTTGAGTTCAAATCCGGCCTCAGACACTTGCCACTAAACAGCCACTTAACACTTGGCTCTGGGCAAGTTACTTAACCATCATTGCCCCACCAAAAAAATTATCAAGTTCTTTAAATATTAATTACAAGATCATTGTCAAAATGTGGGCATCCTATTAAAACATAACTGGTTAGGATTTTTTTTTGTAAAGTATATATTCTCAATATCTCAACACATGATTTTTTCTTACTGTTCCTACAGGTTTCATACTTCTACATCTTTATGTCTTTGTGCAGATATTATGTCCTCTGACATAGCCTCCTTAATGGCAAGGGCTACCTACAACTTGTATATTGATTTATCTCACACAGTGTTAGCACATTACCACGCATGAAATAGATGCTCCATTTTGGTGGAAAATTAATAAATAAATAGTGAATTATTCTTACCTGTTACCTTTGAGGACCTAATTACAAATCTCTGTCTGATTAGCAAATATTATGGTATAAAAGAAAAAGCACTAGGTTTGAAGTAAAAGTATGTGGGTATACTCCCTTCCTGAGGTTCTATGACTGTCAAGGTCCCTTGCAACTCTAAATCTTCTGTATCTATGAGAAATATAATTGGAATGATTGCATAAATAGCATTCATCCATTATTTGCTCAGGGCAAAGTACTATGAGGGGCTACACAAGGAAGAGAAAGCTAATAGTAATAACAACACTAAAATTTATGTTTGGTTTTAAGCTTTGCATAGTTACTAAGAATATTATCTCATGTAAGACATAAAAAACATCATTTTGATCTACATCTCATATGACTAGAGAGCTTCAGTTTCAGGAAGACAGTGCCATCCATTCAAAAGTGACATCGTAGCCTCTGATGAAGTGACCACAATGATGGATATGTGCAGAAATCAACACTTCCTCAGTTCATACATGGACACTAAAAAGGGTAAATTTTGAATAGGACTGATACCTTCAGACCTGTACTTTAGGAAGATCAATTTGACAAGAGAGTGGAAGGTTAAGTGAAATGGGTAGAGACTTGAAGCAATTATATTAATCAACAGGTTATAGCAAAAGTGCAGGTGTAAGGTGATGAGGGTCTACACCAGAGTAGTGGTAGTGTTAGAGGAAAGAAGGGTTATATATAAAAATTTTACAAAAGGAAAAATCAACAGGAATTGTTGATCCAACAGATCAACAAATCAAACAAAAATCCAACAGATTATATATGGTGGTCGGTAATGGGGAACAGTAAGGATTCCAGGATGACACCTAAATTACTAGCCTAGGTGAATAGGAGGATAATAACACCTTCAACAATAATACAGAAATTTGGAAGTATCTAGTATTTTGGGGAGGGATGAAATACAGATAATGAATTTAGCTTTGGACATCCTGAGTTTATGATATCTATAGGATATCTTGTTTCAGAAGCACAATAGGCAGGTACAGATGAGAATCTGGAGGGTAGGAGATAATTTAGGGCTGGATAAGTAGATCTGAGAATTATCAGCATAGAGATGTATGAAATCTTATGAGATCATAAAGTGAGATAATATACAGTGAGAAGAGAAGAGGGTGCAGGATTTAGTGCTGGGTAACACTCACCATTAGAGAGTGTGACCTGGAAAATGGTCTTAGAATTTTTTGAAAAATAAGAAGTGACAGAATTTTAAAGATATACTTTAATTTCAAAAAAGCAAAAAAAATTCAACCTGATTCAACATTTCCAATTCTAATATAATCCGAAATTAAAAACATATGAAATATTAGCATTGAAGCTGTTTATAAAGTGGCAGAAATTTCAGGGAATATATTTCTTGTGGGCTAGCCTTCTGTTTTAGATGGGGAATGGTTGTTTTTATTTAAGTTTAAGTGATTGGCAACTAGATTAAATTCAATTCATGGAAAAGATTATGTGTCAAATTGCTAAAATTGTTTATGTATTTTTTGGTCAAATAAGTGAATCTATTTAGCTTCTTTAAAAGGAATTTTGTCAAACCCTGAATAGTATTTTGACAATGGTTATTTCCCTTCATCTATGTTGTTCATTTTGTAGGCAGATGCATTTTGCAACAATTCTGTCCCTTCAAAAAATGCAGACAGGAATTTATAGAGAACATTTTTTCCACCTTGAAATTACTCAAAGATGTGTGCTCAGTTGACAAAATAAATTTGATCAGCTATATAATACATGTTGATAGGGAAGAGCATTCAGAAGAGAAATTGTTTGTGTGCTGAAAAGTCAAATATTTATTAGTCTATGGAGGCAAAAATGGGAAATTACAAAATTAAGGAAAATATTTGGTTTACAAATGCAGAATTGCAGTGAATGTCACAAGCATTTTATCTCTCAGGTACTCATTATTAAATAACTTTAATGAAGAGAATACAAAAATCATTCTCAGATACTGTATTTTTGGGGAAAGGAGATTTTCCATTGAAAGAATGCAGTTTGATATGTTCTCTTTTAGAATCCTCAATTCCTACATTGTTTTTTTTAATAAGGGAAGTAAATAATTTATTAACAGTCCATTTTCATGGAATTAATTTTTGTTTTCTGACTTAAGCTGAACAGCCATGCAAAATGACATGAACGTAATTGCCTACCTGAAATGGAAAAAATTGATAAAGTATCTAGGTCCTAAAACTTAACTAGCAGGTCTTTAATGTATAGTCAAAACTTAAATTGTATTTTTTGTTGAAAAGTATGTCACAATATCAGATAATTTAAAAGGATCTCAGATTTTTTTCCATTTCCCCTATTCCAATGGTAAAGAAACTGATTTCCATAGTGAAGTGTTTTGTCCAAAGCACCAAACTAACTAGTGACAGTAAGAATTAGAACTTAAGTCTCCTGTTGCTTAGAATTAGAGGATCATCATTCTAGAACTAGAATTTACTTCAGAGACTATCTAGTTCATTCCCTTTATTCTATAGATGTAGAAACAGAGGTCCATGGACTATGCTTGAAATGATCATATAGGCAGTAAGCTTCAGAGGTGGATTTTGAACCTTGGGTCTATGATTTCTAAATCAATACTCTTTCTTTTGTACTACAAAAGCCATCTGATAGCTAATCCACCATTGGTGGAGTTGTGAAAATATTCCAACCATTCTGGAGAGCAATTTGGAACTATACCCAAAGGGCTATAGAACTGTGCATACATTTTGATCCAGCAATACTACTGCTGGGTTTATGTCCCAAAGACAACTCCCAAAAGAGAAAATGATCTTTTTGGCTAAGAATTGGGGAATGGTTAAACAAGCTGTAGAATATGATGGTGATAGAATATTATTGTGTGGGGAGAGCTAGGTGGTGCAGTAGATGGAGCACTGGCCCTGGATTCAGGACCTGAGCTTAAATCCAGCCTCAGACACTTGACACTAACTAGCTGTGTGACCCTCGGCAAGTCACTTAACCCCAATTGCCTCACACACAAAGAAAGAACATTATTGTGCAATAAGAAATGACAAGCAGGATGATTTCAGAAAAGCCTGGAAATACTTATATGAACTGATGTACAGTGAAGTGAGCAGAACCAAGAAAATGTTGCTGAAAGTGACAGAAATATTGTTTGATGAAGAACTGGTAAATGACTTGGCTATTCTCAGCAATACAATAATCCAAGACTGAAGCATACTATCCACTTCCAAAGAAAAAAACTGATGCTGACTGCACACAGCCTGAAGCATGCTATTTTTCACTTTCTTTCATTTTGGTCTTTTGTTCAAGTTTTCTTATACAAAATGGCTGATATGGTAATGTTTTACATAATTACACATGATTAACCTATATCTGAGTGCTTACTGCTTTGGGGAGGTGGAAAGGGAGAGAGGGAGGGAAAGAAAAAACAGAATTTGGGAAACAAATCTTTAAGTAAAAATTTTTATTATATTTAAAAACTGTGGTATGGCAGTCTGGTTGATGGTATTAGCTTATTAGCTGATGTTAAATTGGTCATGGAGAAAAATAAAAAAGAAAATAACACCACAACCCAGAGCTAATGATAATTTTTCAGAACAGTACCTGAAAATGAGTTGGCAATAAAAAAATTTTAAACTAATTTTTCAAGGATTTGAAATAGCATATTTTAATCAATTCCATTTCTATCAAATTTATGACCACTAAAGTGACCTAGTCCCATTTGATCACCTAGGCCATAAGTAAAAAAAAATAGTTTCTTCAGTCTTTCAGGCTTCATACTTTGGACAATGAGCCAGGAAATTTGGAGTTGGAGAGACTAGCTTAATATGAAGTTATGGGTAAAATTCACTGTTGAAAACAAAATTGCTATTGTTTCACTGGCATTAAATATATTGTAAAAATTCTCTATATAAGAAAATGTGATTAGAAATAAGTTTATAATGATATTTAAATGGAGAAATAACAAGACACAAGAAGGAAGATGGAACACAGATTTCAAGCCTAGGCATTCATTCAAGATTGTCAAGAATGATTTCCTGATGCTCCAAGCTACAAAGATATTTTTTAAGTTTAGGAAGATATTTAAGTAAAGAGGAATTGAGATATTTTTGTAGTATCATTCTCATCAGCAGATACAATTCAGTTTTTCTATGTTGTCCATTAAATATCCTTCATCAGAAAAATAATATAGGGGGCAGCTAGGTGGAGCAGTGGATAAAGCACCGGCCTTGGATTCAGGAGTACCTGAGTGCAAATCTGGCCTTGGACACTTGACACTTACTAGCTGTGTGACCCTGGGCAAGTCACTTAACCCCCATTGCCCTGAAAAAAAAATATATATATATATAATGAAGAACAGCACTATCTCTCGTGTTTGGTGGCCTAATTCCACTAACTTAATTAATTCCTAGGGTTTCCTTGACACTTAATTTACAAAGTGAGGACCAGGTAAAGTAGGGAGGGAGTTGATTTATCTTCTTTCTCCTTTTTAGTCTCTTCTCTTTTCTTAAATTTAAATTTTTAAAATTTGTTCTTTTTAATTTAGTATTTTGTTTTCCTGCAATTAGAAATAAAAACAATTTTTAACATCCATTTAAAAAACTTGTAGTTTCAAATTATCTCCTTCTTCCCATTTTGATATAGCTTATACATGTGTAGTCATGCAAAGCATTTCCATATTAGTCATGTGAAAGAAAACATAACAATGAAAAAATAAAATTAAAAAATGATTCAATCTGTATTCAGAGAGGAGCATTTCTTTTTGTGGGGATGGATAACATTTTTCATCATAAATCCTTCAGAGTTGTGTTGGATCATTTTATTCCTGAGAATAGCTAAATCATTCACAGCTGATCATCTTATAATATTGCTATTTATAGTTTCTTCTTTTAAGAGGATTATAAGGTTTTCCCTGTGTTGACCAACAGCCCAAACCCCAGCAATAAGCTTACTTTCTTCCACTTTCCCAATTCAATTTGGGATTCAACAAAGACATATTAAGAGCCTACTGTGTGCTAGATACTATGCTATGTTCTGGAGATACAAATTAAAAGAAAAAAAAAACAGTCCTTGTCCTTAAGGAGCTTGTAATCTAATGGCAGAAGACAACACATAAAAGGAAGTTGGAAAGGTGGTACGGGGTACACCATAAGGTGTATTTCAAACCAAGCAGAGTTTTGGATGGAAAGTGAAGTGAGCTGGAAGTCCAGTTTCTACCCTCTATAAAGGATAGCTTTAGGAAGAGTTTAGCTATCCCCACTTCAACCCTCCAATAACAGAGAGAAAGAAGGCTGAGTGAGGTAGGAAGGTGATGAGATTCAAGACTTGAGTTAGCAGAATGGTGATGAGATTCCAATTTGTCCTATTTGTCTGAAATGTATGCCATAAACTTGTTGACCTTTGGAATAAAATGGATAGAGGGAAATACTTCAAAAATAACATTACTCTTATACCAAAGAAAAGAGTAATTCCTTTTTTTCAGATTTCCTTTCCCCTGGAGGTCCTCCTCACTACTCTAAGCACTTTCTCCCACTGCTTATTTGAAGCATAGAACTATTATGAAATGGTTTTATTTCATAGAAGAAGTTTCATATAGCTTTAAGTAAATGGGTTGTGTTCCCTTTAAGACTCATGCTGGAAATTGTACTCATGCGCTGGCATTTTGTTTCTAAGTCAGTTAAGATTATTTTCTTAAATGTTGCTCATGGAATTTAATTATGAACTAAATTCTTCTTAAGGGAGGGTCTGGGGAGGGAGGGAGGAAGGGAGGAAGATAATTTGGAACACAAAGTTTTTTAAATGGATGTAAAAAATGTTTTTACATGTAATTGGGGAAAAAATAAAATTCTAACTAAATGAAAAAAAAAGAACTAAATGGTCTTAACCATCTCAAGGTCATCCAAGTATCAATCTCTATGTGTACATAGCTTTCCCAGAAAATAGGGGCTACCTCTTGCTTAATATTATAGAAATTTCTGTGAAACGTTTGTACATTTTCAAAGAAAAAAATAAGGATGTTTGTAATTATGCATTTATCACTAGCTTGTTGTATATACAGTTTAATTACCTACTTGGGTATATTTGCCAAGCTAAAATCCATTGGGGAATTTGCATAAATGCCATATATGTTAGAACTTGATGACTAAACGTTTGGTTAGGAACTGTTTATGTTCTGAACAATAACGTGTTAACATGTTAAACTTTTTTTTTGTCATTGTCCAAAGACAAACAAAAACACACGCATATTACTATTTTAATCTACTTAATACTCAATATTGTTTGTGCCTGATTTTGATAACACATAGAGAATTTAATTAGATGACTGGTTTCATTGATGAATGCTATAGGTCAAAAACATTGGAAATGATAAATAAAAGATAAATTCATATTTGCAAATGGCACCAAGACTATCCAAATTTAATTTGACCGACATTCACTAAACACCTACTATGCTTCTAGTCATCAGCTAGTTGTTGGACATACAAAATTTTAAGAGGAAAAAAAGTCACTGAAATATTTGTAAATATAGACTTTAATATTTTCAAACCATTCACATACATTAATTTGAAACTCACAACAAAAAAGTAGGATTGTAAGATAGCAATTAGAGATTCAAATGACACTTTAGACAGACATCAAGTGGGGCTTAATTATATATATATATATATATATATATTAATTTACTTGCAGGATTTATAAATTTATTTTATGTAGGACTATTTTTCAACCTCGATTTATACTGAATAAGGAAGGATTTTCTTTTAGTAGCAATATATATTCTTAGGGTAATCATCTTCATTGTTATGAAAGTGGGGTACAATGTTGAGTGAGCCAGATGTAAAATCTTGATAAGACAAAATTTATTTAATTAATGATCCAATACAACATTTATCCTTTTTTTCCTCCCTTTTCTCCACTTGGTTTATAATGAATATCTATCTAACTATCATCTATCTATCTATTGTGAGGTCCAAAATTGGATATACAGAGCATAAATCTCCCTTTCCCTTTTATATATACCTCCCAGGACAATAAGAAAAGGAGCCTCTGAGCTTTAGTTCATAAACTATCAGGTTTTATTGCTTGGGAATTAATTAGACCACAAAGGTGAAACCAATAAAGGAAATAAGGAAGTAGAAATACAGATGAATAGTCTTAGTTCTAAATTTAGTCTATGCAATCCCAGAGATTAAGCTAGTTCAAAGGAATTTAGGATTTTCCTTCATAAAACTCACCAATCCCGAACTTCCCAGCAGTCCAAGAACCAGCACACCCAAGACCAAGCATGAAATATGTGCTCCTGAACTGCCACCACAAGCCAAGCACCACCAGAGACAGTTCTCCAGGCCAAAAGAACTCCAACTTTTGGACGCCCCGCCCACCGTAAGTTGCCTCCCTTCTGGTGGAATTTTCCTCCCACAAAAGGGGAGGTACTTCAAAAGCTGCTTAGTAGCATGCACAGTCTCAGGGTGGGCCAGGTGTGGCCCCTCCCAAATGATTCAGCTAAAATTTTCAATATTAATCATTACCACAAATAATTTTTACCTCTCTTTCTATCTCTCTCTCTCTCTCTATCTATCTTTATGTTTATTTATGTATGTGTATATATGGATGCATGCATGTATGCATGTATGTACGTATTTAAGACCTATCCCAAACTTTCATCTCTATGGGTAATTCTTGGTGTGAAAACTTTCTCTCAATATAGATCAGACTCACCTGCAGTTTATACTGTTTTTGTAATGTGTCCTTTATAGGATTTACTTTTCAAAATTAATTTTTCCATCTCTTAGCTTCCCCAAAATGAAAAAATACAAGAAAAAAACTGCAACAAATTTGTATAGTATGATCATCCAAAATCAATTTCTACATTGTCCATAACTATGAAAAGCTTAAGAACTCTGAAAAACATAATGATCAACCATGATCCCAGGGGATCATTAATGAAGAATGCTACCTACTTTCTGAAACAGATGTAATGGACTAAAGATATAATTTATACTTTTAAAAGTTGCAACCAGAATGAAGAGTGACAGTGGGGGAGGGGAGATGTCTGAATGATGTGAGATGAAGAAAATGGGAAAATGCAGAATTCTCAGCTCCATGTTCATAATTTCCATCAGCTCTTCATCAGCATATGAATAGGAACAAAACTCCAATCCTGGATGGATTTTACCATCTAACTTCTTTGCTCCTATTCACATGCTTCTGAATGGAGATGATGGAAATCATGACCATTGAGCTTACTTGGTCCACTGGAAACTTATTTGATCTATTCTCAACTTATCTCTTTTTAAAAAAATTTTTTTTAAAGAAAGAGGTCATATATTTATACACCATAAAGAAACCTCATGTATTATTCTCTGGATACTGGTGTTCCAGGTATTTTTGCTTGTCATAGTCTTCTAGGAAACCTAGGATTCTTAAATCTGCCTTCAAGATCAATGGATCTGGCTTGTATAGAGATCATATGTGTGTTTTTTTAAATAGAATTTTATTTTCCAAAATATATGTAAAAACAAATTTTAACATAATTTATAAAAAAAACTTTTTGTTCCAACTTCTCTTCCTCCTTCCATTCCCACAAGAACTCAAGCAATTCAAAATAAGTTATACATGAGTAGTCATGGAAAACATTCCCATATTAGCTAGGTTGTGAGAGAAAACAGTCAACCCCCCCAAAAAAACCCCAAAAAAACAAAAAAAAAACTTCAGATTAAGGAATTGTCAAAGAGGAAAAAAAATTTTAAAATGTGTTTCCATCTGTTTTCAGATACTATCAGTGCTTTCGCTGCAGATGGGCTGCAATTTTCATAAGTCCTTCAGGGTTTTATTGGATCATTGCCTTCATGCTTCCCAGCAGATCATCCCACACTATTACTGTTATTTTGTATACACTATACAGTATATTTCACTATGCTTCAGTTCATGAAGGTCTTTCCAGGTTTTTCTGATAGTATCCTGTTCATCATAACCTGTATATAGTAGCTTAAGCTTGACAGAGCAAAATAGGCACCATACATTTTGCCATTATAGTCAATCATCATAACTATTGCCCTCCATCCTACTCCCTTCCCATGACATTTATTCTTTCTTCTATCTTCTTTTTACCTATTCCACCTCAAAAGTGTTTTACTTCTGACTATCCTCTCCCCTGCTGTGCACTCCCTTTTTTCACCTTTCCTTCCTTATCCTCTTCCCCTCCTACTTTCCTGCAGAGTTAAATAGATTACTCCTCCCAATTGGGTATGAATGGTATTCCCTCCATGAGCCCACTCCAATGAGATCAAGGTCCCTGAACTAATTATGTGTTCTAAATTTTCCTTCCTCCCTCCCTCCTCAACCCTCCCTATGAGATCAAGCAATTCAATATGTCATACTTGTGCAGTAATGCAGAACATCTTCATCTTCCTTGAAAGTATTTTGCTTTTTACTACTCTCTCCCCCAATCTGCCCTTCTCTTCTTCCCTTCTTCCCCCCCCCCCACCATTAATCTCCCTCCCTTCCCTCAGGGCAAAAATAGATTACTATACCTACTTGAGTATGTATGTTAGTCCCCCTTTGAGCCAATTCTGATGATATTAAGGTTCACTCACTCCCCAACTCCTTCCCCCTCTTCTCCTCCCCTATATAAGCTTTTTTCTTGTTTCCTTCCTGTGAACTACCTCTCCCCAGACCATCTGTCACCTTCTCCCTCCTCCAGCCTATTCCTCCTACACCTCAACACTATTTTAAAGATGTCATCATGGGTTAGTTAGTTGACACAGTGGACAAAGCACCAGCCCTAAACCCAGGAGGCCCCATGCCCAAATCTGGCCCCAGACACAAGACAACCCACCCTGTACGTCCCACAAAGAACAAAACATAAATGCTTTACAGATATCATCCCTTCATATTCAGTTAAGACCTGTATCTTCTGTGAATTCTTTACTGAGATGGTTCTTATGAGTTTGAAGTCTTATCTTCCCATGTAGGAACCTAAATAGTTTGATCTTTTAACATTCCTCATGAAGTCTATCCTGTTTACCTTTTTATGCTTTTCCAGGGTCTTGTATTTGAAAGTCAAATTTTCCATTCAGTTCAGCTCTTTTCATCAAAAATGCCTGAAAGACCTCTTTCTCATTGTAATCCCATTTTTTTTCTCTGAAAGTTTACACTCACTTTTGCTGGGTACATGATTTTTGGCTATACTCACAGTTCCTTTGCACTCTGGAATATTACATTCCAATGCCCTTTGGTCCTTTAATATAGCAGCTGCTAGGTCTTGCTTTATCCTTATTGGAGCTCCACAGTATTTGAATTCCTTTTTTCTAGCTGCTTGCAATATTTTCTCCTTGACCTGGGAGTTCTGGAATTTGGCTATAATATTCCTGGAGGTTTTCCTTTGGGGATCTCTTTCAGGAGGTGATTGGTGGATTCTTTCAATTCCTATTTTAGTTTATACTTCTAGAATATCAGGGCAATTTTCCCTGGAATTGGAGGATGATGTTTAACCTTTTGTTTTGGTAGTGGTTTTCAGGTAGTCCAATGATTTTCAAATTATCTCTCCTAGATTTATTTTCCAGGTCAGCTGTTTTTCCAAGGAGATATTTCACATTGCCCTCTATTTTTTCATTCACTTGGATTTGCTTTACTATGTCTTGGTTTCTCATAAGGTCACTAGCTTCCATTTCTTCAATCCTAATTCTTAGGCAGTTATTTTCTTCAGACAGTTTTTTAATATCCTTTTCCATTTGGCTTTTCAAACTGTTGACTTTTTCTCATGACTTTCCTGCATTGCTCCCATTTCTCTTTCCATTCTTTCCTCCCTTTCTCTACATCTTCTTACTCTTTCTCCTACTTTCTCATCAAAGTCCCTTTTGAGAGCTTCCATGGCCTGAGACCAGTTTATATTTTTCTTGGAAGCTTTGGATGTTGGAGCTTTGACCCTGTTATTATCTTCTTCTTCTGAGGTTTTATACCATTTTTTTTTGTCTACCTTCCCCCCCAAAGAAGTTTTTGATGATCTGCTTTCTCTGCCTACTCATCCTGACTTACTATTTCTTGGCTTTTAATTCCTTCTTAAAGTCTGGGGCTGATTCCAGGACACACTGTTTGAGCTACAGCATGGCCCAGGGGATGATTGGGCTTCTTCTCTGCCTGCCTATCCTCACTTTTATTTGTTTTTAAACTCTCCATTGGGGAGATGGTGGTGGTGGTGGGGGGGGGGTGGCTGCTTCTTGGCTCTGCTCCTGTTCGCAGCTTCAGAGGGTCCCAGGTGTTTTGGTTTGAGGGCGAGCAGGTTTTAATCTCACCTGGCTTGTTCTCTGGTCTGGAGATAACCTAAAGCCTACTTACTAAACAACCAACCAGCAAAGCTGTCTGTGGTATGGTTCTTAGCTTTAACTAATATGCTCCCCTGCTCCCTTCCCCTATATGGGCCTTCTGCCTCTCAGGTTTTCTTCCTGGTTCCCTGCTGGGGTGGGACAGTTGAATTCTTCCTTTCAGTCCACTGGTACCCCTGAACTTAACCCCCCACCTCACCCTCCCCCTGCTTAAGGCCAGCTATTCAACCTGGCCATGAGCTCTGTTCCAGAAGACACTGGTGCTACAGCTGAATCCGAGGCACTGGGGCAAATTCCTCAGGCAGATGTCTGGTGTGTTGGCCCAATTGTGGGGTTAGGCTTTTTTAGTGGCCCAGCACAGCCCCCTGAAATCTATATATAGCTGGAGAAAACTCTTAGCCCACATTTCTGTGTTTTTTTTTCTGTTCCAAGGGTTCTTTTATTGCTATTTTTGGGGTGATTGTATCAGGAGCTCTGAGAATTTAATGTCTTTCCTCCTCAACTTATGTCTTAATGTAGTAAAGCAAATATTTCATTTAACTTCTACTAAGTTCATCATTCCTCTAACAACTATTCCAAATTTTCTAATTTTTTTTTCCTGAACTCTTCAATGATGCCATCTCCCTCCACCTTCTCAAGTGAGTCCCTCATCTCAATCTTTCCAATACATATACATACAAACACAACACCAAACAACTTAAGGTTATGTGTTGAAAATTCTACAATTCCACAAAAAGTAACAGACAAACCAAAAAGGAAAAGAAGAGAAAGGAGGGAGGAATTGGGTGCTAACTCTGCATATAATGACAGACTTTTAAAATGTTTTGATTAATTTGACTAATCTTTTATTTGCTGTTTTATTCATTGTTTTCAAAGTCTTTTCACTATAGGGTGTTTGGAAATCAATAAAACTATCATGAACTTGGTGCTTTAACTATGACTTGAAACAAAAGAGTAATTTTTTAAGGTAGAGAGGATAAGGGAGTATATTTCAGCCATATGGATACCAATTTGGCTGGATCATAGAGGGGATAATTAAATCTAGCATAAGGTGGCAAATTATTATGTAAGGGAATGGCATGAACAAATCTATACTTAGGAAAAATCAAATTAGTAGATGTGTTGAGGATGGGTTGCAGTGGAAGAAACAAAGCAGGAATGCAAATTAGAAGACCAATGCAATAGCTCCAATGAAGGTAATGAGGGTTTGAACTAAGGTAATTATGAGTAAACACAAGGGATTAGATACAAGAGATGTTGTGGAAGTAGAAATGATAGAAGGTGACAACTGAATACATATGTAGGATGAGGGAGAGTGAGCAGACATTTTACTCAGACTACCTTCCATGTCTGGAACTCATTCATTCCTCCTTCTAGCATCTCAAGCTCTCTTCAAGAACCAATTCAGGCTTTTCTTATTCACTCAGTTACTACTAGTTTCTCCCCTTCCAGAATTGCCACATAGTTACTTTGCATATATTTTGTATTTAATTTTCTCTGTACATGTTGTTGTTCTTTAATACAGATTAGAAGTTTCCCTGGTGCTGGACCATAAGGAAACCCTGACCTGCAGCTGTATCCTTCTATTAGAATGTGGGGTCTTTGAGAACATGACTTTTTCCCTTTTTTATTTGTTTCCCTAACACTTACTAAATGCTTTTAAAAATAGAAAATAAGGATGTTGAGGGCAGGGGCTGTTTTCTTTTTATGATTGATTTGCAAATGCTTAGCAAAATAAATCAATAATAAACATATATTTTGTATGTGTATATGTTATGCATTCATATACATATGTATATATGAGTTTGATTATATGTATATGTTACACACAAAATTAAATAGTAATATAAACAATTAGAGTTGAAGACACTTGCTTCTGGAGAGAACTAAGGAGGGATGGCCTCCTACAGAGAGTGGCATGAGGTCTGAGTCAAGAAGGGGCCAAAATTACAATTGAAAAATTCCATTTGTTGATTTTTACTGGCAAAGGTAGCAGAATCCTCAAATTTCAGCATGCCCCTCACTCATCTTTCCAGTGTTCTGCACTGTGAAGTCTACATTTATTTCAAGGCTGCTGGAAATGTAAAATCAAGTTATTACTGATAATCATGAGCATTGTATTGTCCTATTGAGCACAATGAGTTTTTGGAGAAAAGATAAGAAACAACATGTTATAATAATCCTGCAGGATTTTATCATTGTCACCATCATTGCTGCTAAAAAGAGCATGACAAGCTATTTTATCATTTTAGAGATCATAGTAAAACACATGAGTCTCTGTCTTAAGATGCATTTTCTGCAGTTCTTTTTAGAATGATGAGTGCAATTAATTTCTTATATTGAAAACTAGACACAGTGCTATTATAGAATCTTCCTTATGTTTTCATCAGATAAATCTTTCTCTTATTTGCTGTCTGTCTCAGATGGTTGTGTTTCAGTATGCAATATTGGCCATTATCATTCATTCCTTCTCTGGTTCCTATATTTTTTCATGCTGAGGAATACAAAAATTACAGGTATCCAAAACCAAAAGCAAAATGAGTTGAAGCTAAGTCAACTAACCTTGTCAGATATGGCATTAAACTATGACTGATGTACAATATCCCCCCCCAAAATGATGTTCACATAATAACATTCTGATCACAGATGCCTGAACTTTCTGCCTCACCATCTGTACAGACCATTTCAAAATAAATGAAAGGATAGCAATGTGTTTTAATTAAGCTAACCTTTAAAAAGACCATCCTCTACAAATCCCTACAGATCACAGAGATGGTGCTAATATGAGTATGTATGTTTGTAGAAATACCATACTGAATCCAGAAAAAAGTAAAGGAAGGTTACTGATAGCCTGAAGTCTTTAAGGTTCTCACTGCTCATTTGTTATTCAATGTTAGACTTTGAAACATGGAGCTCTATGCAATCTTTAAGAATGCCTAGAATAATACTGATAGTAATGAGTATCTTGAGAACCTTTTAATAGTAAGACATTATGGTGCAAAGGGAAGAATATTGGATTTGAAGCTAGAGTACCTGACTCTGTCATTAATACTCTTTTGACCTGGGGTAATTTACTTAACTTATTTGGGTCTCCATATTATCATCTGTATAATGATCATAATGGATTTTGTTGTCCTTTGTTTCAGTCATGTCTGTCTCTTCATGACTATTTGCAAAGATCCTGGAGTGGCTTGCCATTTCCTTCTCCAGTTCCTTTTTAGATATGAGGAAACTGAGATAAATAGGGTTAAGTAAATTGTCCCAGACCACGTAAGCAGTGTCTGAAGTCAGATTTGAATTCAGGAATATGAGTCTTCCTGTCTTCAGCCCCAGTGTTCTATCCACTGCATTACCTATTGGCCCTGGGGAATGGATTAGAATACCACTAAAATCCTTCTAAATCTATGATGCTAACTGGGCAATTAGGCAATTGCCTGTCTGGTGTGATTTAAAGAGGTGCTAGACTCAGCTCCCTATCCCAAAAGATGATCCCTTAGCACTCAACTCATCATTATAGCATATTTCTTTTTAGTCTTGAGCACATTTTTTGTTATTCTCTGATACTATCCTTTCTCTACTAGATGAAGATTTCTCCCACTGAGAAGTTAGGGATGTTTTCAATGCTTTCCTCTTGAGCCTCCATTCTGGTGTATTCTTTCCACTCCTAACTGCCAGTGATTAACAACCCAGTTTTGTTTAGCCAGTTAATATCAGCAAGAGCTTCAGCACATTTAGCCCTTTCCTAACACCTGGGGGTACAATCTCATACTCTCATTTTTTACCCCTTGAGGGTTCAGACTTTATGACATTTCTATATAACATCGATCCCAGCAAGTGTACATGCAAATATGGCATAGCCTTGGATGAATCCACATCTCAGCTTCCATCGGGCTGGGTCCTGAAGGTCACACTTCAGAGCTAAAATGCTCACTGTGAAGCCTAGTACTGAATACAAACCCCAGACATTTTGGTAGGTTGCTCTCCTGACCTTTAAAGTCACCTGGAAACAGGAGAGAAAGGGCAAAGTAGATAGAAAAGTGATAGTAGTGCTAAGGACCTTTTGCTTCAGCACAGTTCCAACTATGAGATGATCAAAAGATCTCCCTCACTTCAACATCTCATCTCCCTTCTCCCATTCCAGGAAGTCTGGAAAGAATCTCTGCTAAGAGAGTGCCTTAGTTGATTAATGTCATTTTTCATGGACCTCAATACCAGCTACTTAGCTAATGGAAAGGGTCATTTTTAACCATGTCTGTACATGCTCCAAATCTCTACAAGATGGTTCATTATGCTGCATCATGCCTGTCTTCCATGTGGTAGACTGCATCAGCACCTGTTATACTCTGAGGAGTAATTTTATATAATGGCAAAAGCATTGGACTAGAAGTTCAAGACCTCCTTGTGTTATTTTACTTTTCTTCTTTCTTTGGGTAAATTATTAATTTCCCATAATCTTAGCTTCTTCATCTGTAAAATAGGAATAATAAATAGAAGTATCAGAACTAGGATAGTCCTACCCACTTTGATAGTTGATATGAGTTCAGATACGGTATTTAGAAGTAAAAGGGACTTCAGAAATACTCCAGTCTAATCAAACTAATTTAATATTGAACCTTTGTTCTCATTGTCAAATGAGATAATAGATGGCAAAGGAAATTATGAAATATAAAATGTGAGAAGGTACAGTGAAATGATGGGTAGCATAATGGAAATGAAGTCGTATGACCTGGGATTGAATTCTAGCTCTGTTATTTTCTAACTATGTGCCTTTGGTTAACTCACTTAACTTCTCTTTGATTTAGTTTCTTTATAAAATTGTGAGATGTAGTTGGCACAGTGCTTGTCACATAGTCTACTCTATAAGTAAAATAAACAAAAGCACTTAATAAATGCTTAATATTGGATTGATCTCTAAGGTCTCCTCTACCTCTAAATTTATGACCCTATGATGAATTTTGTTACTGTTGTTGTTTATAATTTTCAGTTGTATCTGACTCTGTGACCCCGTGTTGGGATTTTCTGGGCAAAGAAAGTGAATTAGTTTTCCATTTATTTCTCCAGCTCATTTTTTAGGTGAGGAAACTGAAGCAAACAAGGTTAAGTGACTTCCCAAGGGTCACACAGCTTCTAAGTGTCAAAGTCTAGATTTGAAAGCAGGACAATGAGTCTTCCTGACTTCAAAGCGATCACTCCTTTCACTGTGCCACCTACCGAACCATATAATAATTAGAATTTATATAGCACCTTAAAGTTTACAAAGAGCTTTATAAATATTATCTTTCTATGATCCTATATAGTTGTAAAGTATTTTTGACAAGAAAACTAAGAATAAGTTCATGAAGAGTTAGAAATGACTGAAAATGATGAGACAAACTTTATTCAGATTGGAATATCTCTGGAAAGATTATTATAATATTAGTTAAATCAGTTCTACTCAGAATATTAAGAATGTGACATAGTGGTAAGATATTTGAGGTAGAGATCTGAGAGCTAAGGTTGAGTTCCCAGGGATTGGAATGGTTTTAAAGAAAAACTTTGCCTGATTCATAATTTTGCAAAGGACTAATAACGGTGGTATCTAAAAATAAATAGTTAAATAATTATTTCAAATTGTATTATGTGTTAGCATCCATTCTGCCCCACACTCAAAAAGTAAACAAACAAACAAAAAACCCTGAGCCTTCTAGTAAAAATGAAACCATAAAAAACAATAATCCACAAAGTGGTTATTGTTTGGTTGAAAAAATTCCACCAAATTGATATGAAATTTTGGTATCCCAGCATTGTAAATTGTAATTAGTATTCATTATGATAAAGTAGTGGAGCAGTTAAATTAAATTATTAAAAGTATGTCTTTTGGTGGATTTCATATAATTATATTCCTACAGCATTAATGAGAACTATAAGAGAGTGTTGATGATAATGGCGATGTGATCATAGTGACTAATAATTTTGTTATAACTCACAAATGTTATATTTGCAAAGTGACTTCTCCCAACAAACTGTATTAAAGGTTGTATTACTATTGTTTTCCCCATTTTGGAGATGAGAAAACTTAGACTTGAGAAATTAGGTGATTTTTCCATGATCACATAAATTATAAGTATCTGAAGCAGCATTCGAAACCAGGTCTCCCTCATGAATCCAGGTCTAGTGCTCTATAGAATAACATGTAGCAAGTTGAGGAAATTATCCAGACAATTTTTGCCCTGAGTCAGTATTTAATTAAAGTTAAGGTCTGAGATCCTAGCATTTGGATTTGCATTAACCAGAAAGGCTAAATAACACAGTCATTAAATAGTCCACTTCACTTGAACATCATATAGTGTTGTCCTCTTTTTGCTCTATTCTCAATCAAAATTGGCTTCAAGCTATCTGGTGCTTTGGTAAGTATATGATCTAGAAAGTCCTACTAAATATCAAAACACATACAACAGCTTAATGCAACTACTGCTCATCATTGACATTTGTATTATCAAAATGTAAGTCTAATTCTTCAACTGATGGAATTGGGTGTAATGATGATGGGATAGTGGAGGATATATTTGAGGAGAGAATAGTCATCATAATGACCTATTAATCACATGATATAATAGCAGCTATTCTTCTACCTTGTCTCTTCCTGATGTGATGAAATAAAGGAATTTAGCAGATACTCAAAGACCCACCTGGAGAATAATCTATACTGACTGAATCAAGTGGGAGTGATTGACTGCTGATTAAGCCTACTTCAAGTTAATTGGATTGTAATCACACCTGACTATCACTTAAGAAGGTATTGTTCTCAGAAACTAGACTGTGAACTCAACTTGAGAACACCTTCAAAGCCAATGGATTTGGATGATGCCAACCAATCACCTTGAAGAAGTGTGTAGGGCCCGCCTCTGTTCCAGATCTATAAAAAACTTCCACAAACAGCTTGCTAGTGTGTTCATGATTAAAGCAGGCTCATGGAGGAGCCCTTGAGGAAGAACCCAACCAGACTGGAACTCTAGGCTAGACTGGTGCTGAAGCTTCTGATTTAAGGCGACCACAATTTAGATTTTAAATATCACACTGAGGTTGACAGAAATTTTATATCTATTTAAGAATGCAGGGAATCAGTTTAGAAGCCTAAACATTCTTTTATGATGCTACATCTCTTTTCAAAAACAACATGCTTGGGGGCAGCAAGGTGGTGCAGTGGATAGAGCACAAGCCCTGGATTCAGGAGGACCTGAGTTCAAATGCAGCTGTGTGATCCTGGGCAAACCCACTTATCCCTCATTGCCCTGCCCAGAAAACAACAACAACAACAACAACAACAACAACAACAACCAAACAAAACCAGAAAAAAACATGCTTTTGGATGCCAGAACTAACTTATTCTACAGTAGAATTTCTATATTCCCTTCTAGCAAATATTTATATAGATATTCTTTACTGTCTACTTCATGGTGTGGGGTAAGTAAAGAAATTTTAGTGGTACTTCAACCACAAAATATAAAATTTTAGATTCTAATTCCATTTTTATTTTTGAGGTCTACTTCTGATTTAAAACAAAACAAAGTAAAGGAATGATCAGGACTTTAAATATACAGAATGGTTACCTATTTTTTGAACACCCTGACATCAATGAAGAAGGAAAGGCTTAGGAAAGAGTACAGATCTTGGGAAAAGAGGGAAAAAAGAGAACTCTGGAAATTAAATTAGGTGGCTTAAGAAGATAAAATTAGGATCTGGTAGAAAGTAAGGTCAAGTTCTAAGAAGAGACCAAGGAAAGAAAAATGGTTCTTAGGAAAGATGAAGACAGAAGGAAGTTAAATAGACAGGATGTGCTACAGAGAAACAAAGATATAATTTATATGAAGACTGAATAGGTTTGGCAAAAAAAGAATGAATCAGTTTGAGAACTTTACTATATATATGACTATAGGGCAAGTCATATAACCTCTCTGAGTCCCATTTTCCTTATCTGTAAAGTAAAGATGCACTACCAAACTTGAATGATATTATGGCAAGGACTCATAAACATTATAACACTATAGCAAAGTATGAGATTAGATGTCAGAGGAAAGGCAGTAACTTCTCAGAGCTCTCCCACAAAACCTTTCCAAATTCCTTCAAATAATGCAATAAGAAAAATTCCAGAGCAGCATAACCCACAAAAGGATGGGGTGAGATGATTTTCCAGCCAAAGATGGGTTAGAACAGTGGGATAGATCTATTGTACCAGGGTGAGAGTGTAGCACAGCCCCACACTGTGCATATCCAGCCTCAGGCAGGCTGCTTCAGAGGAGCCTCTCAGCTGTGGCTGTGGCTGTGGCTATTTATGGAACTCAAACCATGGACAATGAGTGGTTCAAGCTATTGGCTAGGGGAAGAATACAGGGGTCTCTTCTGGCAATAATGCAAGACTCTGTTGTTTTGTCTGACCTAGGATCCAGGTTGCACTCTTGAGTTGTGGCCCAGATGGGGGAGGGGTTCAGGCCCTCTAGAGCATGCCAACTCAGTTGAACAGGTTTCTCTTCTGGTTCACAAGGAAAGCAGGCCTGTGGATGCTTTCAGACCAGAGAACAGGCCAGAGGAGTTCAGAATGTGCCTCTCCTTAAATCATACTACACGGGAACCCCTGAAGTTTGGGACAGTGCACCCTGTAAGCTGTGCCCAACTTTAATAAGGAGTTAAAAGTGAAGAAATAGGATGGCAAAATGAGAAGGAAGAAAAAGATGCTGACCCTAGAAAGTGTCTCTGGTGACAAGGAAGATCAAAATACAAACTCAGAGGAAGATAGTAAAGTCAAAGCTCCTACATGCAAAGCTTCCAAGAAAAATATGAATTTGCCTTAGGCCATAGAAGTGCTCAAAAAGGACTTTTAAGATAAGGTAGGAGAGGTAGAGGAAAAAAATGGAAAGAAAAATGAGAGTGATATAAGAAAGTCATAAAAAATCAACAGCTTAAAAAGACATGGAAAAGGAGATACAAAAGATCTCTGAAGAAAATAATTGCTTAAAAATTAGGATTGATCAAATGGAAGCTAATGACTTTATGAAAAATTAAAAAATAATAAAGCAAAACCAAAAGAATGAAAAAGTAGAGGACAGTGTGAAATGTCTCTTTGGAAAAACAGCTGACCAGAAAATAGATCCAGGAGAGATAATTTGAAAATTATCGGACTACCTGAAAGCCATGATCCAAAAAAGAGTTTAGACATATTCTAGAAATAGAAGGTAAAATAGAAGTTGAAAGAATCCACTGATCAGCACCTCCTAAAAGAGTTCCCAAAATGAAAACTTCCAGGAATATTATAGCCAAATTCCAGAACTCCCAGAAACAACTCAAGTATGGTGGAGCCATAGTCAGGATAACCTGAGATCTAGCAGCTTGTACATTAAAGGATCAGAGGGCTTGGAATATGATATTCCAGAGAGCAAAGGAACTGGGATTACAACCAAGATTTACCTTCCCAGCAAAACTGAGTATATATTTTTTTTGTAGGTCAATGAGGGTTAAGTGATTTGCCCAGGTTCACACAGCTAGTAAGTATCAAGTGTCTGAGCCTGGATTTGAACCCAGGTACTTCTGAATCCAGTGCTGGTGCTTTATCCACTGCACCGCTTAGCTGCCCCCCCCCTTTTGTTTGGAGTATAAAGTTTCAGGGGGGAAAATGGGAATTAAATGAAAGAGAGGACTTTCAGACATTGTTGATGAAATGACCTGAGCAGAATAGAAAATCTGATTTTCAAATACAAGACCCTAGAGAAACATAAAAAGGTAAACAGTGAAATTAGGATAAGGGATATTAAAAGGGTAAACTGTTCACATTCCTACATGAGAAGATGATACTTGTAACTCACAAGAACTTTCTCATTATTAGAACAGCTGAATGGAGTATATTTAGACAGAGAGCACAGTTGTGAGTTAAATATGAAGGGATGATATCTTTTAAAAAATCAAATTAAGAGGAGCAACTAGGTGGTGCAGTGAATAGAGTGCCAGCCCTGGATTCAGGAGGACCTGAGTTCAAGCCGGCCTCAGACACTTAACACTTATTAGCTGTGTGACCCTGGACAAGTCACTTAACCCCAATTGCCTCAACAACAACAAAAATAAATAAATAAAATAAATAAAATTAAGAGGTGAGAGGAATGCACTAGGAGAAAGGGACAGGGAAAGGAGGAAGGAGGTCATGTATCTCACACAAAAGAAGGAAGAAAAAGCTTATGTAATGGATGGGAAAATGGGGGAGGTGATAGGGAGTGAGTGGGCCTTACTCTCATCAGAATTGGCTCAATGAGGGAATAACACACACACTCAGGTATAGCAATCTATCTGGCCCTACAGGATAATAGGAGGGGAAAGGGATAGGGGAGGGAGTTGAAAGAACAGAGGGCAGAGAGATGGCAGTCAGAAGCAAAACAATTTTGATGAGGAATAGGGTGAAAGAAGATAGATAATAGAATAAATATAATGGGGAGGGAACAGGATGGAGGAAAACATAGTTAGCAATAGTAACTATGAAAAAAAATTTGAAGCAGAGGCAAGAGCAATGTAAGATGATGATGATTATGATGCTAAAACCTATGGGACTGACTTGGCTGGGCTTTTGTGAAGACAATTCTGTCAGGTATAAAGTACTATATAAATGTTATCTATTATTGTTGTTACAATAATCACCATCATGGGTTTATTGTAAGGATATCCCTCATTAAGGTACTATATAAATGTAGTTTACTATAAAAAATGATGAGCAGGATACTATCAGAAAAACCTGGAAAGACTTACATGATTTGATGTAAAGTGAAATATACTGTATACAAAACAATAGCAATATTGTAAAATGATTTGCTATGAATGACTTACTTATATTTAGCAATACAATGTTCTAAGACAACTCTGAAGGACTTATGAAGACTGCAGTACATCTACAGAGAAAGAACTGATGGTATTTGAATACAGATTGAAGCATAATCTTTTCTTTAGTAACTTTTTCTAAATTTTTTTGTCTGTTTTCCTTCACAATGTGACTAATGTGGAAATATTTTGTAGGACTACATATGTATTACTTAAAAAAAGAAAAGTATGAGATTAATAACAATAACAATAGTAGGATATGTGCAACAATATTTGATGTAGACAATTGTAAACAAACAATGAGTTTTCAAACAGAAAAAAATCTATTCAAATTCCTGTCAATTTTGTAGCCTTCAGCAAATTAATACTGTCAGTTTCAGAAATAGACTATATGGTTCTCAAAGTCCCACTTTTGTATGTGTGTCTGTGTTCTTCTCTCCACCATTCCCACCTCCTCTTTAAAGTGTCTGATAGTGTTCTAAAATCTAACCTACTTAATATAAAACAGGAAAATATCTGCAATCTAGAAGAAAACATTAGTTGGTTGATGAATTCCTTCTGAATTCACAGGGTATCTCCTGACAAATGCCATTTTTTTTCATTTTTTATTGAAAGTCTTTCCCTTCATGTATTCAGATTTTCATTCTTGAACATGTCCTATGTCTCTTGAACTGACTTCCATTGGAGAATTTTAGCTCATGAAGTTAAAACCCATAGTGGGTACAAATAAAATCAGCCACTAATATTTTGATACCCTGAGAAATGTATGTTGGGGAAGGTACCAGACAGCTTAAGGATGGACAAACTAGCCCAGATGAGAAATTTATCAATCAAAAATTCTATTATAATCAGTAGTGGGCTGAGACCCATAAATGGCTGTTGCATTCCCAACCTAGGCAAACTACAGAGACCCAGCTTCAACAAATTTAAAAAAAAATTAATAAATAAAAGAATTTTTTTAAAAATCAAATAAAGCATTTTACTTTTTGAGATTGTATCTGTTTTTCTTCTAAAACTTGAAATTTGTTTTTCATAACTTGGGGTGTATCAGTTATGCTTGGATTTCTTTTCCTTTGTCACAAATCCTAAAGAGAATGGCTGATTCTTCCCACACCTAGTCCCCATTATTTCTATTCCAGTAACAAATTCCTCTTCCTTAGTAAGAATTATATGATAAGTAGCATTTTTCCTTGGAAGATACAATTATCACTCAAGCAAGTTAAAGATGTTATTCAAATCCCTGCTGTTGGCAGAGAGGGTGAGAGGGTGCTCTGGCATTATGTCCTGTTTAACTGAACTCCTCCCTTCACTGGCATGTCAAGCTTCTGTGTCAGACCTTTGGCTTGCTTCCTAAGTTTTTTAGTTATTTCTTCTATCTGTTCAGGTAGGACGAGCCCACCCATCCCCCATTCCTAGATTTTCTCATAACTCTATCTTTTTTTTTTTTTTTTTTTTTTTTGGTGAGGCAATTGGGGTTAAGTGACTTGCCCAGGGCCACACAGCTAGTAAGTGTCAAGGGTCTGAAGCCAGATTTGAACTCAGGTCTTCCTGAATCCAGGGCTGGTGCTCTATCCACTGCACCACCTAGATGCCCCAACTGTATCTTTTTAATATGCAATGCCATCTACCCACTATCCTTTTTTTTAAACCCTCTTGTTTCTTTGGAATAAGATATACAAAATTCAGAGTCTTATAATGGATTTAATCCTATTAAGGTTCAATCATGTTTATGAGGTCAGATTTGTCACCTTGTACTAAATCCTCTTGTTGCTTAGACTTTGGGCATTTGTATAATCAAAGTTTCTGGACTTACCTTTACAATTTTCATTCATCTTGACATGCTGAGTCCACAAAAGGTGGTTGTTATTTCTTCATTCAGAGTTCAAGGGAAATGTGGGGGCTCAGTGTTTCCTATTGGATGATACAGCTCATAAACCCTCACCAGTGTACTTTTCTTTACACTGTTAAGTAACACTTAATATGTTCTCAATATCATTGATCTATTGAATTAACCTGTCCTCCATATCAATTAACCAATTCACATTGATTGTATTTTTAGAAAGGAATATTGCCTGACAAGATACAGGAATCCTTGAAGTATTAAATTTCAAAAAAATCCAACTCCCCAAAGTGTATCCTTTTGCCACTTGAGGATCAGAAGAATGTGGGCTATCAACTAAAGTGGTAACCCCCAACATTAACCCCACCAATTACTTTTCTGGTAATGGCATAGCCAGTGGGAACAGGTTGCTCTCTAGAAAGTAGGACTTGTCTTAACAGAGGGATCAATTTACTCTTAGGCTGCTTCATGACATTTTCTTCTCCAAGATAGCCTTTCAACTGACTTAACTATTTAAGTCATAGGTAGAATTTGCTATGGGCTTCTGTCTCAGTACCTCTAAGAGCTCTGTCAAACTTTTGAAGGTCACAAGGAAAATATTTAGTTCTTTTCATCCTCATTATTTATTCCTTTAAGACCAGGAAAGAATAGATACAATAATGAAAAAAAAAAGAAACATAGATGCCATGTGTTTTTGGCCACATGGTAACTGGGCTAGAGGCATTCACTGTCATATAGCAGTTCTTCCAAACCACTCACAAATAATTGCAGAAGAAAATTAGTTTTGTATCCTCATGCCTTTTGTATACACATTTAGTTACAATTAAATTGCCTATTAACAGATGTCCCCTCCCCACTCAGTAATCCAATAGGAATCAGTAAAATAAAATACATACACATAATATGTATTTAACCATTGAATAACAACTATTCTACTAGGTATATCTATCAAACTACTTCCTAACAAAAAGGCTGAACTTCAAATGCAAAATACCATTCTGTTACCTCAGGTAAATGTCTATTAAGAAGAAGCTCATGATGACAAAAATATACAGTCAGACCAATGAAGAAAAAACTTATCTGGGCTTCCTTTCCTGTTAGAAACATTAAAATACACCCATTTATCCTTTTCTATTAGTTTAATAGTACCCTCTCCCCATTCCTTAACTACTTCTGCAACTATAATTCTCCATCTGTGAACTTAGACTTTATTAGAGCAACAACATGTATTGAAAATTAAGGGAACTATTGGAAGGTAAATAAAATTGATAGAACAGAATGACAGTGGGGTAAATTGATAAAGCAAACAAGATATTGGTGGAAGGATTAAGGGGAGGTGAGATGTGATTCATTCAACGAATGAACAATTTGTTCAGCACCTGGGTGTTAGACAACATATTAAGGTAAATATGTTTCTCTTAGTGAATTGAGACAAAAGTCAGTATATGTGGAGAAGAGAGAAAGAGCTGGGGGAATGGAGAGAGAGAGAAGCAAGAAAAGAGAGGTAAGGAAGGGGGAGAGAAGGAGAGGGAGGGAGGGAGGGAGGGGGAGAGAGAGAGAGAGAGAGAGAGAGAGAGAGAGAGAGAGAGAGAGAGAGAGAGAGAGAGAGGTATTTTTTTTTTACAATCTGCTTTCCATAACCAACTCTTCTGCAAAATTCACTCACTCCCACATTTACCTTGACTTATCTTGCCAAACATGTTTTCTTTATTGAGCTTTCTTCTATAAGTCCTCTTTCCTGATCCTTCTTGACACTCCTTAATCCTAATTAATATTTTACATTGTCAATAATTAACCTTGGCCATATTTCTCTTTTAACTTGAAAGTAAAATCTGATACAATATTTGGGCCAAGAGATTGTTCAAATTGTCCTCAATTCTTGAAAAAGTTCTCTCAGATTTCAATCTGATATTTTTTGCTCATCTGAAACACTCAAATCTCACACACAATTTCCTTCTCCTTTTTATTCAGCACAAGAATTCTTTTTTAATCATAAAAGTATTTTATTATTTTATAGTTACATGTAGAGATAGTTTTCAACATTTGTTTTTATAAGATTCTTGGTTCCAAATTTTTCTCCATCCCTCATATCTCCCCAAGGTAGCAAACAATCTGATATAGGTTATATATGTACAATCACATTAAACATGTTTCTGCATTAGTCATGCTGTAAAAGAAGAATCAGAAAAAAAAGAAAAACCTCAAAAAAGAAAAACCAAAAAAAAAATAGAAATAGTACGGTTCAATCTGCATTCAGATTCCATACATCTTTTTTTCTGGATGTGGACAGCATTTTCCACCATGAGTCCTTTGGAACTATCTTGGACCATTGTATTGCTGAGAAGAGTCAAATCTATCACAGTTGATCAAAACACAATGTTGTTGATACTGTGTACAATGTTCTCCTGGTTCTGCTCATCTCATTTAGCATCAACCAGAATTCTTTTAACCTTCACTTTTCACACTCCTCTCATCAAAGCTAAAAATTGAATGTATACAGTATGTGCAGGGGAATAACATGTAGTAAAATTTTAAAATATTGGCTGGAGCCAGGTTGTAAACCACTTAAATATATGATGTATACAGTTATGTCTCTATATGTTGCATTTTCAAGTAGAGTGTAAACTTCTTGAGGGTGGTGGAAGTTTTCATTTTTTCTTTTGTTTCCCCATGATTTTCATAAAGTAGACAATATGCAATGCTAGCTAACTTTAATCAAATATGACATGATTTTGAGGGTACTGACCATATTGTTAATGTTACATTGCACCAGGTCAGGAAACAGTGGTCTGAAGTCCAAATCTAACCCATCACTTTGATTGGTATGGTTGTGAGCTAAGAATTTTTCCTTTTACATATTCAAGTACCTTGAAACATTATTTTAAAGTATTAAAATGACTTTTAGCTCATTGGCTATTAAAAAACAGACAGTAGGCTAATTTTGGCTGATGGGACAAATTTGGGTCATGGACTGTTGTCATAAACCAGTAGTCTTCAAAATGGCAACTAATAGCTCTGTGATATGTCTCATCTACATGATTTGGCTCTACTCATATGACCACCATCCTAGTTCAGTATCTCATTACTCTGACTTAAACTTTTTCTTTTCTTTTTTTTTTTCAGGGCAATGAGGGTTAAGTGACTTGCCCAGGGTCACACAGCTAGTTAAGTGTCAAGTGTCTGAGGCTGGATTTGAACTCAGGTCCTCCTGAATCCAAGGCCAGTGCTTTATCCACAGCACCATCTAGCTGCCCCCAAACTTTTTCAATAGGATACTAATTACTATTCCTGCATCAAATCTCTAAACTCTCCAACTCATCATTCATAGAAATGCCAAAATAAATTTCCTAAAAAGCCCCTGTGTGATTATTGCCATACTCATCAAACTCCATTAGTTCTCTATTGCCTCTAGAATCAAATATTATTTCATCTTTATCTTATTTTTATTTCTATGTATGTGTAAGTTTTATAATATGCATAATTTTTATTATAATGGCATATGCACATAATATAAAGAGGAAACAAAGACATTAGGGGTGCATCTTCAAAAAATATTGATATTGGTACACATTAAAAAATAGAGAGCATATCCTAGACTTGTTACTTCCAAAGTAGGGTGTATGTACCTCAAGGAGTATATATAAGACAATTTATTGGAGTAATGAAACAAACTGTAACTGAGGAGAGTTGCAGGGTTGTTCATTTCTCTTGCCACTATTATCTATTTCTGCTGCCCTCCTCCCAGGCTACATGAACTATGCTAGACAATAAATTGTGTAGTTTTTTCTCCATGTATGGAAACAGTTATTCCTCTCTTGGTTCTAACTCTGGACCCGGTCATACTATAAACTCCCCCTGAACTGCCACACATCAATAGCACATCCCTCTTAAATTTGGGGACCCAAGCTACACCCTCCTCATCACCATATATCACCACAACCACCACGTGATACAGTGGATAAAGTGCTGGGACTAAATCAATAAGACCTGAGTTTAAATGTGACCTCACATACTTACTACCTGTCAGACCCTGGACAAATAATTTCATTGTTATTTGCCTTAGTTTTGTCAACAGGCTGTTGTGAGAATCAAATGAGATATTTGTAAAGCACGTAGCACAGCGTGTAGCACATAGTAGGTACTATATAAATGCTTGTTCCCCTTTCTTAAACTATAGGAAAACAATGGATGCTCGTACTGGGCCAGTTGGTGAAGCAAGAGGAGCCTGAGAGGAGCAAGTATAGCATCAGAAGAAGCAGTGGTAGCTAGGTGTGAGGACCGGACTATTGCTAGGCCTTACATGGGAGAAGTGACTCTGTGTTTGAACACTGATTGACTAACCTATATACCAGAAAGTTCTAGACTTAGCAACATTTAGGAAAGGAATGTCAGGCCCTACTGACCATAATCAGTTTAGCATGGATTGTTAGCAAAATTTCCTAATCATAATGCTCTTTTCACCTATGGGGGGATGGGAATTGTAGTTTATCTTACCCACTGTTTGGCTGCTCCCAAGAAACTCCTCCCACTCAAAATACACAGTCTACTATGTGACAACACAGTTTGTGCCAAAGGCCAATTATTACTAGCCCTAAACCTTTTCCTACCCTCCAAACTCACATCTTCAACTTCCCAATAACATTTCAAATTAAATATCCTGTAGACATTTTAAACTCAATATGCCCCAAACTGAACTCATGTTTTCCTTTAAATCCTCTTTTCTTGAAAACTTTGCTTTACTGTTACTACTGGGGGCACCAATATCCTTTTATTTACTCTAAGATTGCATCCTTGGTGTCATCCTTTATTCCTTACTCTCTCTTGCCCCACTATATCCATTCTGTTGCCAAGTCCTGTCAAATTTACTTTTGCTATATCTCTTTCACCACTATCTTGCAGGCCTTTATCACCTTATGCCTAGATTATTGCAATCACCAGCTGTGTGGGTCTTCCTTCCTCAAATGTTTGTAAAAGAAACTTTGTGATATGTACACAATTACATACATATTGAGTACTTTAGATTTTTAAAAGTGCTAAACACCTTTCAAGGAATTATACTTGAACCAAAGATTTTGGATCTCTTTGCAGAAAGACCAAAACTTTGGGCCTTGATTTCCTCATCTGTAAATTGTCATGTTTCATAAGAAATCTAATGTCATTTCAGGGTCAAAATATATTATTATGCATTTAAAAATATTCTAAAATTGCCTAATTCTATAAAATTAATACTTAATTAAATTATAATTTTCTGTTAGCTTTTAGCTTTTTATCAAAATATCCTCCTTCCTGAGATTTCTCATAATATTATAGATCTCTCCTGGGATTTATCACATTATATCTTATATGTATTTGTGTACGTATCAGATATTTCACATTAGATTATAATATTTTGAGGGCAGTAATTTGTATCATACCCTGAACATAATATCTGCTTTATGAATGCTTGTTGCATTAAATGTAATTGAATTTGTAAGTTTGACATAGTAGCACACTATAGTTTATTCATCTATTCCAACCCTCAAAATTATTTAGAAGCTATATGAATGACTGCTAAAAAGATTAGAGGGAACACTGGCCAGATGTAGTTACAGGAAAATGAACCAACTTGATACCTTAATATACTCATTCCTGTGATTCTCTCTCTCTACTGAGACTTTGGGGATTATTAGGAGTTTACATAGGCACTTTTGCTAACTGCAAATTTCCACATAGGGGCATAGTGGAATTAAAATGGTTAACATGCTGGATTCTTCCAGTAGAATGCAAATTTGTTGGAGAGAGCTATTTTCTTTTTGGCATTGTAACCCTCGTACATAGTAGACACTTCAAAAACTCATGTTAAATTGACTGAATTAGATCAAGGGATACAAAATGGTTTCACATTAATATATAAATAAAATATGTTGAACTGATAGCTTTGAAAACAGAAAAATACATTGGAAATCTAATGGGAGTAGCAACTACAATCATACCCTGCTTTCTTTTACTTACACATAAAATCATTGTTTCAACATTTCAAATGGGTCTTCCAGGTCCCACTTAATGGGAAGATGAGATGTCTAAAATAGAGTTACTATAGGTCACATAAAGGTCCAAATAGAACTACAAAAAAAATGGATTTTTATAATTGGAGAATCAGTTCATCTACCCAAATGATGACATATACATATAATGTTACCATTGATTTCTGTATCATGAAAAAAAATTCTTGGTCAATTAAGCCCCAAACTGTAGATAATTCTGTTCTTAAAAATCAGTCAGAAAAAAAAAATCTGTCAGAGTGGTTGCTTGGCATACTTAATCAAATATCTATGTGACTGACAGCATTTCTGACTAGACCAGACTAAGATGAATTCATTGTCTATCTACCATGGATTATATGACTAAGACTTTGTCTAAATAAAAATAGAATACAAATGGATTTAGAATGAATAAACATCTAAATGATTCTCTGGGTAAAAAACAAATCTACTTTTCCAGACTAAATTAGTATAAGAATATTGCTTATAGATCAAATAGCAGCTAATTTCCTGTGGCTTGTTTTTTAATGAAGTCATTTCTGCCTTGCTCTCTTTTTACTAATGGAAGCCTTTGTGTTTCTCTGATTGGGTTAAAAGCATATATATCATATCCAGCTCATGAATGTTAGTTCAATAAGAGTTCCAGAACAGAAAAGTTTGACCACACTTCATATTTAGTGACTTAACTTTATGGTGCTAATAAGGCCTAGACCTGTGAGGTTAATTCCATTACTAAGCTTCAGTTGGCATGGGGATGAAGAATGAACTGGTTAGTCATGTTTCATTTATGGGCAACTTCAGTGAGCACTGCACTCAATAGTACCATGGGCAATTCATTTTACTTTAGCTATTTCACATCATTAATAAGAGTAGCCTGACATTAATGCACACCGAAGAGCAATCATTTAAAAACAAAGCTAATGAGGAGAGCTTAAGATTTCACTAAGAGCCAGAGGCCATTCTTCTCCAAAGAGAGGCCTCTATTAGTTAAGAGATAGGTGGTAACAAAAGCTTATCAGTTCTAATGAGAAATAAATCAATTTGAGAAGAGAAATTAGAAAAATAATATAATCACTTCCTATGAGCTAGATATTTGCAGAATTTGTATTTCCAAAATATTTAATATTGTTAAAATATCCACAGATTGTAATAACATTGTGAAATTATATTTTCCATAACAAGCTTTATTCTCACTCTATACAAACAATTGTTTCCTTATTTGAAATGTACCCCACTTCCCCGACTTTCCATCATTCTTAGACTTTTCACTCTTCCTTTTCTCCTCACACTCCAACTATTCTGCAATCTTGCTACAATGACCTTTTTGCTATTTCTCAAACAAGCCACTCAATCTCCCAAATCAGAGCATTTTAACAGGAATGTTCTCTCTCCACATCTCTGTCCTCTGTCTTACTTGTCTTGCTTCAAGTTCAAGCTACAATTCAACCTTTTAATATAAAGTCTTTCCCAGTCCCGCTTAATTCTAATGCCTTTCCCCTTTTGATGATCTCTGATATATCCTGTATACAAAGTGCTTGTACATATTTATTTACATGTTGTCTCCCTTATTAGATGGTTATCTCCTCGAATGCAGAGATTATCTTTTGCCTTACCTTTTTTCTCATCCTCAGAATTTAACAATTCATGGCACATAATAGATGCTTAATCTATTTACCTAAGGAAATGATCATACATGCCCTGTCCTTCTTGGAATGATCATAGGTATTGGTTAAGCTGTATAAGTATTACTGGAGATAACTACCCATTTCCTAAACACCACAGATTAGGGAACTAAGGAGAAAGTAGAAGCCAAACAATCTTCAAAATGTCATTGCCACTGCAGTAGATCTGAAGGTCAAGGGTTTGGAGCAGGAAGGAAGGTGCAAGAAAACTTTTTCTCAGCAGTGTCCCTAGTGACTTACAGTTGAATAAAGAAAAAGACCACAAACAAAACAACCACATGCTAGAATTTCATAATGACCAATCTTGTCACTAGGAGAGAAATGAGAAAATGCATCTCTGCCATGTTTTTGAAGAGATAGAATACTCTAGTTTTCAGTGTTGAATTATGTGGTCACTCTGTTTGTTGGCCTTAACTTCATTAAAACAGAAGCTAAATTTGTTACATGGGGAAAGTAGAAGTAGGATATCTCCTGAAATTACTTTGATATAGAAAGAAAAGGTATCAATAAAATTAAAAAAGTGAAGAGGAACATTTTTGCTTCATCTTCCTCCTAGGAAAGTTTGTCTAAGCACTTTTCTGGACACATTTTGGAGATTGGACTCATTGCTTTATACTCTGAGGGTCCCTTCAGTTTGTTAAATCTACTTTTTTCAATAGAGAAGGATTTTCTTACATTATGTTCTTTTTTTAAAAAATTAAAATATTTATTTATTTACTTATTCTGACAGTACCTTAATCTTTTCTTTTACCCTTGATTGAAAAACTCAAAAACAATAATCTCTATTTATTGACAGGCACCATTTCCTTACTATTGCTTTACTTGTCAAATTCTCAAACACTTAAATGAACCAGAGCTCTCATAAATGTGAGCACTACCTCTAATGATGCAAATCATAACAACCATATATGTCTGCCCATCTTGTGAGACGTCCAAATTATTCAACAAATTTGAAAGAAAAAGTGTATTAATTGTGCTAAGCATTCCTCCAATTATCCTGAAATAGTGAAGCTGCCAGTGGAGCATATTAGGTGCCCATTAGTTACTCTTCATTTCTGTCAGGTGATCAGGCCATCTTTTGCAATTGTATATTTATTTCTTTTTTATTTTTGTTTAGAATTTTATTTTCCAAATTACATGTAAAAACAATTTTAACATCAATTTTAAAAAAACTTTGTTTTCCAATTCCTCTTCCTCCCTCCCTTCCCATGTCCCACCCCCAAGAACTCAAGCAATTCAATATAAGTTATACATCAGTAGTCATGGAAAACATCTCCACATTAACCAGGTTGTGAGAGAAAACAGACAAAAACAAAACTTCAGATTAAGGAAGTAACAAAAAAAAATTATGCATCAATCTGTTTTCAGATATCATAAAATCTTTCTCTGTAGGAGGATTGTAATTTTTGTAAGTCCTTCAGAGTTATATTGGACAATTACATTGCTAAAAATAACCATGTGCTTCTCAGCAGATCATCTTACACTATTGCTGTTATTCTGTACACAGTGCATTTCATTCTGCTTCAGTTCATGTAGATCTTTCCAGGTTTTTCTGATAGCATCCTGTTCATTATAACCTTCATATAGTACCTTAAACTTGACAAAGAATGTTCTTCACAATAGCCCAGCAAAGGGGGCAGTTAGGTGGCACAGTGGATAGAGCACCAGTCCTGGAAAGAGGAGGACCTGAGTTCAAATCTGGACTCAGATGCTTGACACTTGCTAGCTGTGTGACCCTGGGCAAGTCACTGAACATTCATTGCTCCACCAAAAAATAATATCCCAGCAAAGTAGGTACCATACATTTTGCCTTTATAGTCAACCCTCATAACTATTTCCCTCCATCCTATTCCTGTCCCATGATATTTACTCTATTTTCTATCTTCTTTTACCATATTCCTCCTCAAAAGTGTTTTCCTTCTGGCTGCCACCTCCCCTGCTCTGCCTTCCCTTCTTTCGCACTTCCCTCCTTATCCTCTTCCCCTCCCCCTTTTCTTCAGGGTTAGATTGATTACTTCACCCAATTGGGTGTTTATATTATTGCCTCTTTGAGCCCACTTTGATAAGATTAAGGTCTTTGAGTTAATTCTGGGTTCTAAATATTCTTCCTCACTCCCTCCTAAACTCTCCCTATGATATCAAGTAATTCAATATAAGTCATACATATACAGTTATGCAGAGCATCTTCACGTTCCTTGAAAGCATTTTGCTTTTTACTGCTCCCTCCCCCAATCTGTCCCCTCCCCCCCTCCTTGTCTCCTTCCACTCTCACTTTCCCTCAGGACAAAAGATATTGCTATACCCATTTGAATATGTATGTTATTCCATCTTTGTGCCAATTCTGATGATAGTAAGATTCATTGAATCCCCCACTCCTTCCCTCTCTTCCCCTCCCCTCTATAAACTTTTTCTTGTTTCTTTTATGTGAGCTACTTTTCCCCAGTCTACCTCTCCCTTTACCTTCCAGTGCATTTCTCTTACTCCTTAAGTTTATTTTAAAGATGTCATAATGGGTTAGCTAGGTGGCACAGTGGACAAAGCACCAGCCCTGAACCCAGGAGGCCCTGAACCCAAATCTGGCCCCAGACATAAGCTGCACCACCCTGCCTGCCCCACAAAAAATAAAAAGGATAAACAAAAAATAAATGCTTTACAGATATAATCTCTTCATATTCAGTTCAGACCTGTATCCTCTAAGTGTATTCCTTTCAGCTGCCTTAATACTGAGAAAGTTCTTATGAGTTAGAAGTATTATCTTATCAATTAAGAATATAAACATTTTAATCTTTTAATATCCCTGATTATTTCTTTTTCCTGTTTACCTTTTTATGATTCTCTAGGGTCTTGTATTTGAAAGTCAAATGTTCTATTCAGTTCAGGTCTTTTCATCACAAATGCCTGAAAGTCCTCTTTTTTACTGAAGTCCCATTTTTTCCCCTGAAAGATTATACAAAATTTTGCTGGGTAGGTGATTTGGGGCTGTAGTACCAGTTCCTTTGCCCTTTGGAATATCCTATTCCATGCCCTCTGATCCTTTCATGTAGATGCTGCTAGACCTCACATTATCCTTACTGTAGATCCATAGAATTTGAATTCCTTCTTTCTAGCTGCTTGCAATATTTTCTCCTTGACCTGGGATTTGTGGAATTTGGCTATAATATTCCTGGAAATTTTCCTTTTGGGATCTATTTCAGGAAGTTATTGGTGGATTCTTTAAATTTCTATTTTATCGTCTGCTTCTAGAATATCAGGGCAATTTTCCCTGACAATTTCTTGGAAGATAGTGTCTAGGCTTTTATTTTGATCATGCTTTTCAGGTAGTCCAATGCTTTTCAAATTATCTCTCAGAAATCTATTTTCCAGGTCAGCTATTTTTCCAAGGAGATATTTCATATATCCCTATATATTTTTTTAATTCATTTGGATTTGCTTTACTGCATCTTGGCTTCTCATAAACCACTAGCTTCTATTTGTTCAATCCTAATTCTAAGGCAATTATTTTCTTCTGAGAGCTTTTGTATCTCCTTTTCCCTTTGGCTTTTCAAGCTGTTGACTTTTTTCTCATTGTTCTCCTGCATCACTCTCATTTCTCTTTCCATTCATTTCCTCCATCTCTCTAAATCTTCCTTTGGTCTCTCCTACTTTTTCTTCAAAGTCATTTTCAAGCACTTCCATGTCCTGAGATCAATTCATATTTCCTTGGAAACTTTGGATGTAGGGGCCCTAGGGTTGCTATCCTCTTCTGAGGGTGCAATTCAATCTTCCTTGTTGCTAAAGAAACTTTCTATAGTTCTCAACTTTCTTTACTTGCTCATCTTGCTGTTTTTACTTGACTTTTAACTCCCACTTATAGTGGGGCCCTACTTCCAAGCTACACTGTCCCAAGCTTCAGAGGGTCCAAGGTGTTTTGGGTGAGGAAGGGTGGGCTTTTCTCTAGCCTGTCCTGACCTTCTGGTCAGAAGATAACCTCAAGCCAACTTGCTAATTAACCATGCAGAAAAACTGTGTGCTGTGCTTCTTAGCTCCAACAAGCCTATGCCCCTCTCCCAACTGGGCCTTCTGCCACTCAAGACCTCCTGGTTTCCTGATGGGATAGAATACCCAAATTCCTCCCCAGGTCCTGCAGACCCCCCCCCCCCCCCCCGCACTCTCCACTCCCCACCCCACCCCACCCGTAGCCAGGAATTCAGCTCTTTTACCTGACTGTAATCTCAGTTCCAGAAGATTCTGGTGCTGCAGCTGACTCAGAGTCTCAGGGGTAAGTTTCTCTGGCAGAGCCTGCCTGGGAACTGTGTTGGCATGATCATGGTGTTGGACTCCACTTACAGCCCAGCATGTCCCCTTCTAAGCTGTCTTTGGCTTGAAAATAATCTCAGCCCATTTTTGTGGGTTTTGCTGCTCCAGGAGTTGTTGTATGGCTGTTTGGGGGGTGGGGTAATTGTGTCAGGAGCTTTGTTCATTTAATGTCTTTCCTCTGCCATCTTGGCTCCCCAGACCTTATGTTCTGACAAAATTCTTATCATTGTCAATTGGCTTTCAGCCTAGTCATCAGCGGATACTAAATGTATCCAGCACAAAATCATTGTTGATAACTCTGATTGAGTACCCAAAGCCACTGCTCATCATTTTCAGGCCTTTGTAGACTTTCCTTGATCTTTTAAATAAAATTCACTGTGTAGAACTGTCATTTCTCACTGTCATATCAAAATTCTCATATTGGAAAGAAGAACTTAAATCTTCATAAAATAGTTCATAGGTAAAATGAGGTAGCAACTGGTGAATAGAGTACTGTATTTGGACTCAGGAAAATATTAATTCGAATCTTGTCTCTGGCACTCAATAGTTATGTGATTCTAGGCATACTTTACCTCTCTGATTCAGTTTCTTTAGCTGAAAAACATGGCTGCTGGGCTCAATGAACTCTAAAATTATTTCCTATGATTTTAAGAGCTTTTCTAGGAGATCAGAAAAACAAAACAAACAACACACCCTAATAAAGAAGAAAATTGTCACTGGTATGCCCCTAATAAAAATCAGGCACAAGCTAGTTGGTTAATTGTTATAAATGTTTTTTTTTTTTCCCCCGCTTGGTTACTTGCTATTGTTTCTTTGATTCCCCAATCCTTCTCTTCCTGCCTACTCTTTTTTTGCCCTCCTCCTCATCTGTGGTGGACCAGTTTCCAATACATTTCAGCCAGAAGGGTAGGGGAGCAGCTGTCTCCACAGTGGAAGCCAATGATTTCTCAGCAGGACCTTCTTCTGGATGGATTCATTGGCTTTCCCTCCACCCATCTCTAGGTATCATGTCAACTCTGCTATATACCAAGGCTTATTTAGATTTTGACTAGAGTGCCTCCAACTTCTAACCAGGATTTAAATTACATTTTACTTTCTGGTGCTGATACAGTTGAGAAAGTAGTAAATAAAAGGGCTTTGATCAAGTAATTAAGAATAAAGCTAATCCAGGCACATCTCAGAACAATGCCAGATAAACAAATCATATAATTTTTAAGTAATCACCTCTGAATTATATACATTTCTCTATTTTTGTGTTCTGTTGGAGAAGTTGACTGAAAATGAAGGAAATGTATCATTATTGTATTTATTAAGGTCAACTGTGTTCTTCCATTAATGAAAGCAAGTAAGAAGTAAACAAACATAAAAATTTGAGGCAGTTAAACTAAATATTTCAAGTAAAAGCAACCTACTTTAAATGTATCATCCTATGTATAAAAAGAGGGTTCCTCCACAGTGTCTCAGGTGACATTATCACAAAGCACTCAGAATATAATGATGAGGTGTTAATCACACATTAAACTGACTATAGAGGTGGGTCTATTTTATGAGGTGTGAACATCTATATCAGTAAAACAAGAGGGGAACAGTGGGAATGGCCTACAAACAAATTAGCCATGCACCTTGATGATTTGAATAGCTAAGCTTTAAATTAATTTCAAAATTCAAGAATCTGTAAGTTTCTTGTGGAAAAGATCTGGGCAGGGGGATTGTTTTTCTTTCCTTTTCTATTCCTTACATCATCTATATAGTTTTGAGGAGGAGCAACTGGACAAGGAGAATCAGTTATATTCAGTGGGGAATAAAGACAAATACGAGAGACAGAGACAGAGAGACAGAGAGATAGACAGAGAAAGAGACAGAGACTGAGAGACTGAGAGAGAGACAGAGAGAGAGGGAGAGAGAGTTAGGAAGGGAGAGGGAGAGAGGATTCTACAGGAGTAAGTAGCTTCAGAACATGGTACTCATGACAAAAAAACAAAAAAACAACAGAGCTGACTCTTGAGAGGAAGACACATTGGGAACCTAGTTGATCAACCCACCCATTAAAGATCTTTAAACCATAAAGATTTCATAAAGAAAGAAGGAAGATACACATGGCACTGTATAACCAAGATTTATGAGTTGCCTTTGCCATATATGTATATTACAAATGTGCCTCACTACCCCGTACTCTATATTTGAGCCTCCTCTTCCCGTGGATATTGTATGCATTTGTGAGAGCATGTCCCCTAGCTTTATAGGGGGTATTAAAATTGATGTCCTTACTATGTCACATGACTAAATGCCTTTGCATTTTAATTAATTGAGTTTACTGTGTGATTGATAACAGGAAGTACACCGGTAGGGGCTTGTGAGTCAAAATATTAGAAGAATCAAGCCATGTTACCCCAAAAATGTGATGCAGTTGTTAGTTTCTAGAGACCCAAACTGTAAGTTTGAGGACAAGTTTGTTAAGTATTCCTGAGGGTGTGATTCATATGGTATTGTAGTACTAAAAATAAATTACAGCCATTTATATTAAGGAGATCACAGAATCTCTCCTTGTGGTCTTTAATGGCAAGCTATGAGACGGGTTGCTTTGACCAGATTAAGTGTAGTCTCACCTATTGGTGATATATATATATATATATATATATATATATATATATATATATATAGGCTAGATGATCTGTTGAAGTACCTACCAATTGCAGGATTCCATAATCTTATGATCCTTCCTAGTTGAAATAGATTAACAAAACCTAATATCTCATAATAAAGCTGCTAGTTATATAATTGGCAGGTTCCCTTTTGTAGCCAAACTCTAAAGCTCATTAGTGAGTTTTTTCACTTGATAACTATTTTAAAATGAAAATTGCATTCATGTTGAAAATGTGTTGTAATTTGTGGTAGATTGCTATTTGAAATAAAAAATGCATTTGTTTATTTTGAATCTTTCTGGAAACAAAGCTAAGGTGCTTATTGTTTTAAATTACTAAGTAAGACCCAGAGACAAATGTCCTGGACAGAGATACACAAAAAGGCAGGTGGTTATTGTTTTTTTAGGAACCTGACATTAAAATGTTGATTAGATGAGAAATAAAAATGTCCTCATCCTCAGAAGTGCAATAATTGCAGGGAAAGGAAACTTTCCAGACACTGTTCTAAAATACACAGAGAGCTCCTGTGAAATTGACACTTGGAAGACTTTGAAAACCCTGACAATAGTTCTGTTAGGGGATGGTAATTTGGCTATATAATTAAATTGGAATGTGTTCAGTAAGCAGATGTGTGCAAATAAAGAAGTAACCAAGTTCTGGGTTTGCACTTCTTGATCTTTCTTTTGTTTGTTCTTTTATGAGGACACCCTGTGGTGTGGAGTTTTTTTTCTTTCTTTTTTTTCTCCTCCCTCTCTCAAATTTAGTTTCTAGTATTAGCCTGCTCCTTATCTTTAATCAAACTTTTCGACTGCAGATCTCAATTTTGCCAACAGATGGCGAAAGACATCATCCTCATCATTCAGTGACTTTAAAACATACCTTGAAAGGAAATGGATTCCTCATTAGGATCTGAGGTCAGCTTAAAGATGTACTCCATTGGCTTGCAGATTTTACTGAAAACCATAATACTATTGAGGAGAGAGCTAGAGAATAGATGTCTTGAAAGAGAATTTCATGGTGACTTGCACATCTCATAGATTTTGAAGATTACGGCTTCCCTGTAGAGAGATTAGTCTTTATCTTTAACAAACATAGAATGCTAGAGTCAGTTGGTGTTCAGTGGATGATTGCTGAATGATCAACCAAACCAGTAGAGGTCAGAGATACTAGGAAGATCTATTTTGGAAAATAGGATCCCAAATCACTATCCCAAATGATAATTTAGCACAGTGGGTAGACAGCACTAGGCTAAGACACCAGGAAATGGGGACCTTAAAACATCCTTTTCCTGTACTTGCCTTCATGGTTTGTCCTGAATTCATTGTTGGAGTTATCTGTGTCCCTGGTTTGGTAACAGTGCTCCAATTCTGCTCTTTCCCCACCTCAGATTCCTGAGATACAAAATAATTTTATGTTCCAGGTAAAAAGGTCTGTTTTTGATGCTGGTTTTCACTTTAGCTACTTTAGTAGTTGATATCCTGATGTTTGGTTGCTTAAGAATGGGGAGATACCAGGGCCCTTTTGAGATCTCATAAGTTTCCCTACCAAGGGAAAGAAAACATAAACAAGAAGGTGCCCCATAGCAGACAAGGATTGCTTATGAGGCCATATGCTCCTGTCTTATGGCCCAGTAAAGGAAAAGCATTCTTCTTCCCCACTTCGCCCACCTTTCTCTCTTTCCTTCCCTTCCTTCAAAGTTCGCCTAGTTTAACTTTACAATTCAACGTGTATCCTTTGAAATATTGGGAGAAGCCCATCCCCGTTCTAAGTTATTGGAGAACTTAACTGGGGTTTCTAATATGTTGCTACTTATAAATTAGAGGTTATTGCACCAGTTTTTAGCTGCAAGTATTTATTATTAATTTGACAACCTGTAAACCCAGCATAGAATCCCAGGAAGGGGAGCTGGGCAGAGCTAGCAGTGGGGTAAGGTAAGTCAGTATCCGGGAGAGGTGTGGCAAGGAGATAAGAGAGTGCCCCCTTGTACCCAAGGATTTTTATCCTCTCTCAGGCAGAAGTGAGTCACTGCACATTGATCCAATCTAATTGGCCAGTAACATTCAAGTCCCTTGATTGATATGACTTGGGGGGTCGCCAAGGTGAGTTAACTTTCTTTAGGTAGTCAGGAAGGTTAATCTACATTTCTTTTGCATTTCTACTGACTCAGGGCTGGCTCTGAGAAAGCAGCCAGAGTTCCTGGATGGGGGGGAGTGTGTCTGGGTACCCCCGAAACCCATTATTAATAATTATTTTCTCAAAAAGGACAGCAAGAAGAGACCTGAGTGCAGAGATTGTGTAGTATAACTATGGAGTTACACCTCAGTAACAAATTAAAGGAGTCATCAAGCTTGATGGAATCAAAGGAAACAAACAAAAACCTGATCGATCTATCTATCTATCTATCTATCTATCTATCTATCTATCTATCTATCTATCTATCTATCTATCTATCTATCCATCTTTTAAGATCTACATCTTAAATTCCCAAGGGAACACCAGAAAAGTAAAAGAAAAAGCTTTGTCATTTCAATGATTATATCCTATAGAGTTATGAAGGTTTTTTGTTTGTTTGTTTTTGGTCAGTTTTAATGACTGGAAAAAACCTTAAAGTTCTTACAGTCCAGTCTCTCTAACTTTGCAATTCAAGAAACAAAAGGACTTTTTTTTCTAGGACACAAAGATGATAAATGGAAAAGCAAATATGGCAACCTAGGTCTTCTCTATCTGATAGTCTTTTTTTTTTTTTTTTTTTTTGGTGAGGCAATTGGGGTAAAGTGACTTGCCCAGGGTCACACAGCTGCTAAGTATCAAGTGTCTGAGCTTGAATTGAACTCAGGTCCTCCTGAATCTAGGGCTGGTGCTCTATCCACTGTGCCACTTAGCTGTCCCCTGATAGTCTTTTAACTTCACATTGTTGCCCCAGCAGGAAGTTCAGATGGAAACAAAATTCCATGTCTAGTTTATGTGATTGTGATAAATTTATTTAAAACCATTCATTTTATATTTTTATTATTTTAGTTATATCAGTTGCATTTACATGTACTCAATCAAACACTGGACTTATTTCATTTGGAAAAAAATGACAACATAGAAGGCCAAATAATTAAAGGTTTTAAAACTGTCTAGAAAAACACAAAAAACTTGATCGTGATACTGATATGAATGAAAAACTTAGAAGACAGAATTTCAGAGCAATTAATAATCAATTGATTAATCAGGCTAGCTGTTAATCAATAAATTAATGATCAGTAGCTTCTCTTAGTAACCAAAGAGACCTGATGGAGATACTGAATGCTTTAATATACTTTCAGAAAAGGGGGTGCCCCTGACAGGTAAAAATCAACCCTGATTGGTGAACAGTTAATTAGCGGGTGGAATTTAAAATGAGAATGTAGACTGAAAGCCTTCAGTCATTCCTGCTGAGAATGTGTCTTAATCATGAGACTCAGCTGCCTACAACAATCTGGAAAAATGAATCCTTCTCTATACAGACCACTCTGGTTGGTTTTCTCCTTCATGAGCTGGGTTACAATAAACACCAATGGAGGGGTACAAGGACATGGGCTTAATGTTTTGAGGCTGGAATTCACTTAAATTAGATTCTGTTTACACTCTCAACAGAAGTCAGGTCTCTTAGTTGGGTGGGGTCCCACCCAAAGTCTAGGAGCTTTTTGCCAGAAGATTTGGGCAATCTCTTTTATCAGCAATGTTCTTCAGAGACTAGCTGATTTACAGGGGCTGGTCCCTGAATTAGGAAATAGAGAGAAAAAGCCTTAGTCCTAATTCAATAACTAGTTATTAATATAATAGAAAATAATAATTTCTCTCAGTAATTTAAAACAATTTTCCCTTTTCTTTAGTGCAATATATTAATGTCTGCAACATGGTTTGAATAAAAATGCATTTATTGATATTGACATTTTTATTGACCTAAAGAATTCCTCCTTTCAACATCCCTTAATGTCAGTATTATTTCAATTTTATCAATAGGTAGCCACAGAAAGGGTTTTTCAAGAACAATTAACAGTGAAGGAAGCAGATTCAGAATTGAAAATAAAATCAAACACAACAAATGAACAGACTGGCCTCTCTAGGGTCACTTCTAGCTTTGTTATGTTTTAATTTATAATGATTGATCTGAGGTATTTTTTCCTATTATGGAAACACTGATTTAAACCCTTTTTATCTCAGTCCTTGCATCTTTCAATTTCTTTCCTTACCAAAATGTTTCTTTTTTCAGAGTTGAAAACAATGAGATAGAATATGTTTAGAAATACTAGTAAGAAAAAGGACCTTCCTTCTTTCATTTAAAATTTAAAAATTCAGAAAAAATATCTTCAAGGAAAATACAGTAATTAATTATGTAAAATCTCTCAACTTTACAGGTGAAAATAGCAGGACTGTATAAAGTAAGAATTAAAATAATAGGTGAATTTAAAGGGCTCCACTGATTCATTGAAATGAATCCTGTCATTAAGACACTGGAAATCCATGAGATATTTTAATTTTCCATGAGATGTTTATTTCTTTTTTCTTTGGAAATGTCCCAGAAACAAATACAAAATCTCCTTTGTTGACATGTAAATACCTTCAAAATCTGTCCCCCTCCTACTCTTCCAGTCTTCCTACAGCCTACTTCCTCACTCACCTATCCTGCACTCTGAAGCACAGTGAAATTGCTCTCCTTCATATTCCTCTCACCAGACAGTCAATCTCTGAACTCCAAGTGGAGGCCAATGCCTGGATCCCCTTCCTTCTCATTTGTTTTCCCTGTCTTCCTTCAATTCCAGCTAAAATCTCACATACAATAGGAAGCCAATCCCAATCCTCCTTAATGCTACTACCTTCCCTTCACTGATTATCTCAAATTTGTCTTGTTTATACATGGTTACTCATATGTTGCTTGTCCTTGAGAGCCCAGACTGTTTTATGCCTTTATTTATATCCCCAGCATTTTACGTAGAGCTTTACCTAAAATAGGTACTCAATAAATGCATTGATGTTATAGTAGTAGCTGTTGTTGTTTTTAGATGATCTACCTGCTGAAAAAAATTCCTGGAGTGAATCTAATGAGTTTGTTCATCTTCATTATTCTCAACTGGTAATAACATTTTTACTCTTTTGCGTACAAATTGGCAAAAAGCCTTCTTACTCTACAAAAAAACTATTGCAAGCCAGACTAAGAGTATGATAAGGTCACTATTGTGAGTTTTCTTAATTGTTTTATTTTGTTACAAGAGAGTTCTCAAGAATTAGGAACAATATGGAAATATCCATAATCCACATTAAGTTTAAGAAAAAAAAACTTTTTAAAAAGTATATGGGGGCGGGGCGGGGGGGGGCCAGCTAGGAGGTACAATGGATAAAACACTGACCTTGGATTCAGGAGAACCTGAGTTCAAATCTGGCCTCAGACATTTGATATTTACTTGCTGTGTGACCCTGGGCAAGTCACTTAACCCTCATTGCCCCCCCAAAACACACACACACACACACACACACACACACACACACAGAATATAGACAATGCAGTGAACATAAAGGAGATATTGGAGGTACTTTGATAACACTGTTCAGTGTACATCTCCACATTCAACTCCATTCCAAGGGCAGAAATCATTAGGAAAATGCTGTTCAAAACATTCTGCCTCGAATGTTCCATAACAATGATGGCCTTAGTTAAAATGCCAAATATTCCAATATTAGTAAAAGGTGAGAATATTCACACCTTGCTCAGGTTGAACAGCAGAGACAGTAGCAATCCAGGTTGAGGCAGTAATTTCTAATTTCTAAACACTCACTTTAAAAACATACCCACCCGTAAATCCAAATAGAAGTGCCAATTCTGCCATCAACCATATGAAAACAAACATTTGTAAAGTTTTTTAGCTAGCCTCACTAAAAACAGACAGGAGTGAGCTCCAATGGGAGGGTATCTCAGATTTGCCTTGAGTCCAATACCATTTGTTTTAATTTCATTATCAGTGGCCAGAGGAAAATGACCAGATGTCTCAGTTTGACTACTCCAGCTCCAACCCTTAATGGGCTGGGGTTGAGTCCAGTGGATTTCATCAGAATCGATTCAAACAAACAGAAACATCCTGTTGCCATTTTGCTCCAAATGATTGTCATGGTTAGACTGCCAGGTTCCCAGACCCTGCTCCTCCTTCCCTATGTGCTACACATACACCAGGTCATCAAAATTCTATCAAGGACAGGAAAGCCTGCTTCACCACCTGCAGAGCAATGTATGATGCTAAATTCTCGAGGTTGAAAGTATCTTATCAGTGTCAGGGTTAGAGACAGAGCCAGCTTGGGGATTCTCAGTTTTTATCATAAGATTTTGAAAAGGATCAGGGGATCATAGATCTAAAACTAGAAGGGAATTTAAACGTTATCTAATTCAAACCCTTGAATTTACAGATGAGGAAATTGACACCCAGTGAGGTGAAATGATTTTCAATAGGAAATCAAGTGAGTCATTGGAATGTAGGTTCTCTAGTGCCAGAGATATTGGTGTCTACTATATCAGGGCTTCTTAAACTTTTTCCACTCATGACCCCTTTTCACCTAAGAAATTTTAGAGTGACCCTGGCTATATAGGTATATAAAGTTGGTATACATAAACTTTTACTGTTGCCAATTTTTTGCAACCCCCCACTTTCAGTTACATGACTCCATATGGGGTTGTGACCCACAGTTTAAGAAGCTTTGTAGTATACCATGCTGGGAAGAACAGGAAACCATTGGCTTTCAGCAACATTTCCCTTGCTGTTTTTCCAAAATTCTTTAAGATTTTGTGCTACCATTATAAAGCTTAAATGCACTTTCTTTACAATAATGCCTTGGAGTAGGTAGTATGAGTATTATTATCCAGTATATATATGAATGCATGCATGCATGCATCATGTCAACATGAATATGCATGTAGATGTAGATGTATATTTATAGGCATAAATTTGTGTGTTTATGTGTACATGTATGTATATGTACATATATATATATATTTCCCAAAAATCTTAGGGATATTTGTATTTATAGTTATTTCTAATATATAATATATTATCTTTGAAATATCACACATGTTTATGTCCAGATATATACAAATACACATAAATACACATATATACACATACATACATACTGCCTCCTGTAGAGGTTTGACATTTGATTTCATTAATATAAGGAACTCAAGGATTTGTCTGAGAAATCTGGTCACTTGTTCAGGGCCACCCAACTATTATGTGTTTTTTAGGACTTGAAAACAAGTCTTTCTAACTCAAGAGTCATCTATCAACTGAAAATTTTCTCTCCATTACAGATAATGAATTTGAATATCGGAGAAGTTTAATGATTTATCACTGGTCACATAGCTAGTAAGTGTCAGAGGTAGTATCTGCTTGTACTTCTCTTAACTGAAAGCCCAGTGCTCTTGTTGTTTTCAGACATGTCTGACTATTTCTGACTCCATTTGTGGTTTTCGTAGCAAAGCTACTAGATTGGTTTTGCCATTCTTTCTCCAGCTCATTTTATAGATAAGGAAACAGAGGTAAACAGGGTTAATTGACTTGCCCAGGGTCACATAGCTAGTAAGTGTCTGAGGTCATATTCAAATATTGAGGCCATGAGTCTTGCTGTCCAGGCCCAGTACTATATTCATTGAGCCACCTAGTTGCCCAATGCTCATACTACCACAAAATGATGCCTGCCTTTCTTTGTAGAAGATCTACGCTGTCTTCCAAACACAGTTCTCTAACTTATCAATAAAGAGAGAGGTTGATCTCTGCCTAAGGCTGTGCTGATAAGATGAGAGGAACAATAAATACTTTGAAGTCTACCACTGAGGTTCTTTCCTTCAAGAAGAAGGGGATGTGTTGTAAAGATAAAAATTAGGCCCTATTTTATAAATTGTTGTATTCTGGAATTGCCTCTTAGCTTTGCCTCAGGTCCTATTTTATTTGAAGCTGTGTAAATATAGTGATTTCTTGAGCAACCCTGCTAAATATAATGCTCATAAACTCCTCACTTCCACATGAGTATTGGGAATTCCCAGGGAAACAATGTTTAAAGCACCCTAAAACATTCCTTAATGATGGTGGTCTTAACAGAAATGCTACAATCTCTTATAATAACTTTCTTTTAAAGGTTCTAAGTACTTAAAAACTTTTTTCCCCTATCCTCACCCTTGCCTACTTTTCTATCACACAATTCAAGGATACTGATTAAAGATTTACTATGTTCTAGATAATTTTGTATAAGTAAAGGCTAAAAGAAATTGTAGAAGTCATATATTATAAGTCACTCAGAATCACATAGCCTTTCAGTTGGAAGGAGAAACATAGAATGTCTAGTCCAACATATATACCAAAATAAAATTCCCTGTAAAATATAACTGAAATACAGACATGTGCTGAGAAAAATGACATCATTCCTTCTATAAGTAGCCAATTGCACTTTGAGAGAACATTAAGATTTGGAGAGTGTATCTTTATACAAAATACCTTATGTTTCTTTGCATTTTCTATATACTATTCATGGTTCTGCCTACCAAGTACAAAGTAGAAAATTAATTTTCCTCTTAGTCATGGCAGGTCTTGAAATGTTTTAAGACCTTTGAAATGTCTTTCCTATAGGCTCAACATCTCCCATTCTTTCAGACAGTTTTCATGTGTTATAAACTCAAGACTTTTCACTATCCTGGCTGCTGTTATAGTTGCTACATAAGTTACCAATGCTCTTTCTAAAATGGATTAGAGTGAAGAGGGACTTGAAACAGAGAAAAAGTTATTGCAATAGTCTAAATAAGAGATATTAAGGCACTGGGCCTAGGGTTTCGAAGAACTGAGTTAAAATTTAACTTTAGACAATTATTAGCTTTGGGATTCTAGACAAGTAATTTAACTTTTCTTTGTCACAGTTTCCTCAACTAAAATAAGGGATTATAATACCACCTACTTCACTGGATTGTTGAAAGGATAATATGAGATAATAATTGTAAAATTCTAAGCACAGTGCCTGGCATATAGTTAACATTCTATAAATGTTAGCTATTATTATTTTATTATCATATTCATTGCTAAATCAATTAAATCTATATGATCATATTAAAGATTGTGATGTTTAAAATCTAATTTGTGGTCGCCTGAAATCAGAAGCTTCAGCACCAGTCTTTAGGCATTAAACATTTATTAAAGCATAGATGTATTCACAAGGAGTTAAGAAAAAAGAAGTCCTACCTAGCCTAGAGTTCCAGCATGGTTGGGTTCTTCCTCAAGTCCTCCTCCACAAGCCTGCTTTAATCAGGAACTCCTCAGCAAACTGTTTGTCGAAGCTTTTTATAGATCTGGAATAGAGGTGGTCCTTACACACTGCTTCAAGGTGATTGGTTGGCATCATCCAAATCCATTGGCTTTGAAGGTGTTCTCAAATTGAGTTCATAGTCTAGTTTCTGAGAACAATACCTTCTTAAGGGATAGCCAGGTGTGATTACAATCCAATTAACTTGAAGTAGGCTTAATCAGCAGTCAATCATTCTCACTTGATTCAATCAGTATAGATTAATCTCCAGGTGGGTCTCTGAGTATCTGCTAAATCCCATTATTTCATCACAAGATGCATAAAAAGTTTTTGAAAAAATATAATACTTATTTCCATTAAAAAGAAAATAATAGTAGTAAAGATAGAAACACGTGGATCTTTTCTTAAAGTAAAAGTATACAAGTAAACCCAAAAGCTAACATTATTTTTAATGGAGATGAACTAGAATCCTTTCCAGTAAATTCAGGGGTAAAGGATGACCATTTTGTGGTAATCTATATGAATATATGAATTATTACTAGAAAGACAAAAATAAATTGAAGTAATATGCAAAGATAAAACAGAAAATTACAACTTTTTGAAAATGATATGATGTACTTAAAGACACCTGTAGATTAATTTAAAACAATAATTGAAACAAGTTCATAAAAGTTGAGGGATATAAACTAAGTGCATGCAAATCATCACCATTTGTATGTAAAATAAATAAAGTGATTTAAAGAATTCCATTGGACATTACTTCACAATGTATAAAATACTTAGAAGTTTGCCTTCCACGATGAACATAAGAACTATATTAATATAACTATAAAATTATCTTAAAATCTAAATAATTTTAAAATATTAATTTTTCATCAGTAGAATAAATGTTCATAAGAGAGAATGCTCCTAAAATTATTTTATTTATTCAATACCAGGTTGATCAAATTACCAAATGTTTACATTATAGTACTAGAAGAAAATAATGATGGAATTTATATGGAAGAAGACTGAGATCAATAATTTCAGAAGAAAGAATAAAAGTAAATTCAAATGAAGGAGCCCTACCAGTGACAATTTGCAAACTATGCTGTAAAGCAGTAATTATTAAAACAATTTAGGACTAGTTAGAAATAGCGAGATCAATAAATTGAATAGATTATGTACACAAGATATAGAAACAAAGATAGCTGGTGGTCTAGTATTCAATAAACACAGGGATTCCCAGCTAATAGAATAAAGACTCATTATTTGACTAAAACTGCTGGAAAAATTGATCAGCAGTATGAAGAAATCAGATGTTGACCCTCATACCTTTACAAAGAAAAGTTCCAAAGGTGAATGTGCACTATATATAAAATCACATACATGACAATTACAGAAAAATGAAAAAAAATTCATCAGAAACATGATTATGAAAAAAAGATCATGACAATGAAAAGAGAAGAAATTCACCAACTGACAAAGAATCTAAGGATAAGAAGAGAGTGTTCTGAAGAGAAGAAAATTATCTATAGTCTTATTTTTTAAAATGTAATGAATCACTACCAATTACATAAGTGTAAAATAAAACAATTCTGAGATCCTTCCTCAAACTTACCACAATGATAAAGATGTCAATTAAGTAAAATGGTGAATATTGTAGGAAAACAGGCACATAGATGACTTTTTGTTTGATTTGTCTATGTGTCCAACCCTCCTGGAAAGGAATTTGAAATTATACATAAAATATTTACTGAAAAGTACTTGATCTTTGGCTTAACTATATTACTTACTAAGCTAATACTAAAAATAGATTTAAGAAAGATAGAAAGGTTGTTCACATGCAACATTATTCATGACTTATCTTTGTAGCAAAGATGAGAAACTAAAGGGATGCCCATAGATTTAGAAATAGCTTAATAAGTCATGGTATGTTAATATGACAAAATACTATTGTGCTGTAAGAAATTAGAAAACATATGGTTTCTAAAAGACATGAGAAACTTATATGAACTGATGCAGAGCAAATTAAATAGAAATAAAAGTGCAATTTATACAATAATTTCAATATGAAAAAGTAAAGGACTTTCATATAGTAATAAAGAACAAAATCAAAAGGATCATACTACCAATATGTACAATAACAATATTGTAAAAAAAAAAAAGCAAATTTGAAACCTGAAATAACTGATAAAACAATGGCAATAGAGGACTAATGATGAAATTGGTTCATGACAGAAAAGTGATAGATTTAGGGTGTACAATGAGATAATCTATCTATCTATCTATCTATCTATCTATCTATCTATCTATCTATCTATCTATCTATCTATTTACCTAACTATGATCTATCATCCATCCATCTATTTATCTATCCATAAGTATCTTTTTCTATAAATATGTCTATATCATCTATATCTTTATTCCTCTCTATAGAAATGGAGAGAAATCCATATGGATATGGAGAAAGAGAGAGAAAGAGAGAGAGAGAGAGAGAGAGAGAGAGAGAGAGAGAGAGAGAGAGAGAGAGAGAGACAGCAAGCATAAACAAAAATGGTGGACTTGTTTTATTTGACCATGAATATTTCTTGTATTTGTTCTTTTTTTTCTTCAATGGGATGAGTGTGGTAGTAAAAATAAATATATGTGAATTTAAAACATTGAGAAGTGAGGTATGCTACAACTGTGAAATATTAGATTCATTTTCAGATGAAGGAACTGTGTTATCTTTACTTAACTGTTTTACTTTATAAAGTCATCTAATGAAATAGGAGTGATCTGTGATTAAACAAAATATATATCAAGAAATATATCAAGAAAAGTTATTTTGTAAACAACAACTTGATACTAAGGGCTTCACTTATTCAGCTTATTCATTCTTAGGGGAGAATGTTTTTTCTTTTGGAAGATATACCATAACACAGAACTAAGAGTCTCACAACAGGGAACATAATTGCTTAAGTACTTTTTGTTTTTGTTTTTGATTTTTTTTTTTTTTGGTGAGGCAATTGGGGTTAAGTGACTTGCCCAGGGTCGCACAGGTAGTAAGTATCAAGGGTCTGAGGCCGGATTTGAACTCAGGTATTCCTGAATCCAGGGCCGGTGCTCTATCCACTGTGCCACCTTGCTGCCCCATGTACTTTTTAAATACTAAATTTCCGTTTAATTAAAAAGAAAAAGATAATCTCCTATTGTATATATGTTTAGGATTAAATACCAACATTGACACATTCTCTGTTTTATATGGGTTAGTTGAGCATTCCCAACTATAAGATCCATGAGTTTAATAAATAAATGAATTATTCAAAATATTTTTACTGAAAATCTATTTTGTGTTCAGACCAGTAATTATAGTTTTGTATCAGACATTGTCTCTAACTTTTATAGGAGCTTAATGTATTTTAGTTGGGGAAATGAGGCATATGGATAGTTTGGTGAGCAGAAAAAAAGAGGCTAAAATTAAGTGCTAATTTATGCTTTACAGTTTAAAGATGCTGCCAGAATTTAGAAGGATCATTATAATCAGGGATGGACTCAAGGAAAGAAATGAATTAGACTCGAATAATTCTAATAATGGTCAAGGTGGTGAGAAGATAGGATAACTTTCAAGGAAAAAGCCATAACAGAGGGAACCAGGAATTTTAAAGGATATTGAAATGTGAGCCTACATTTTATTGTATCAGAATTAAAAAAACCAATCATTTCAGTTCCATTCAATAAACATTTATTAAACACCTAGCATGCTTAAAGTGATGTGATAGCTTTTGGATATATAAAGGCAAAAAGAAAAACAATTATTGCTCCATAGTAATTTATATTACACCAGAAGATATACCATTTGCACATAAAATTAAATAATTTCAAGAGGGAAAGAATTCTAAACTAGAGGGAATCAAGAAAAAGATTTCTGAAGTTGAACCTGTGTTGATCCTAAGGTAAAGGCTCTTAAAAAGACAGAAGAGAGAAGAGTATTTATTCCATAGCAGGAGATAACCTTAGAGAGAAGGCCACAATGACCAATCCGAGGTCAATTTGACTGGAATATAGAACATATCCAAGGACCTAATGTGAAGTGATGTTAACACTTGCTTTTCATGTTGTACATATCTCCACACTCCATGAGATTAAAGTCTTATTGGGAGAACAGAGTAACACAGATATATCAATAGGGATACAGATGCAATTTAGTATATGATTGAGACCTAAAGTGCATGTAATAAACTGTTATTGAAAACATCCAAAAGGTTTAATATAACTTTTTAAGGTAACTTTTTGGAGGACACCTGCCTGACAAAATACCTAACAAGATCTGTTGGCCTTAAAAATTAGATAAAAATAAAACTTTTTTTAATGTTTATGTTACTAGTGTGTGGTATTTAGCAGCAAAAAAAAAAAAAAGAAAAGAAAGGAAAGCAAAATGAGATGAAAGATATTGGAATTACAACTAGCAAGTCTTCTAGTGTTCTAAGCTGCATGACTAACATATATATGATGCTCATTATGATGAAATATTTTAGATCTAGTACCACAATGCACAAATTTCTCACCCTTACACCAAGATAATCTAAGATTCCTTAGAAGATATAAAAATACTTTCTCAGCCATCTTGGTGAGATGTCTCTGTCTGAGGGTCATCCCACACTGCAGTAAGGAAGATGGTGACCGCAAAGATGAAAAAAAAAAAGTCTCTGGAGTCCATCCACTTAAGGCTCCAGTTGATGATGAAAAACAGCAAAGATATTCTAGGCTAAAAATAGACCCTGACAATGATCAGACAAGGTAAAGCCAAATTGGTCATCCTAGCCAATAAATGCCTAGCCTTGAGGAAATCAGAGATTGAATATTACACTATGTTGGCCAAAACTGGCATACATCATTACAGTGGCAACAACATTAAATTGGATACAATATGTGGGGAATATTACAGAGTTTGAATGCCGGTTATCATTGATCCAGGTGATTCCAATATCATTAATTGCATGTCAGAGTGGGCGAGTGAAAGTAAACTGTACAAAAGTATTCTTTAATAAACTGGACAAATTTAAGTTTTGGGTTTTTTTAAAAAAGATTATAACAATAGAAACAAATTTGCTCAGTGAACCTCTGACAAAAACAAGGAGTTATGTGCTTAACCCAAAGTATGTGCCACTGTGATAGAGTTTAGAGAACACTGAGGACCATCTTTGAATATAAAAGACCCTCAGGCTGTTCCCCTCACCCATGTGCCTTACAAACAGGCATTGTACTTCCTGCCTGAGTCAAAGATAAGTATGGAGGTAACCAAGAGCATGTAGCAGAAGTGTCTTAGGGCAGGAGATTAACCTTGGAGATAACATAAAGAATGTTGAAGTAAACTCCTTAACTCCTTATCTTTAGACTTGAGAAATGCCAGACATCCTGGATCCTTAGTCTTCCCTCCTTCCTGTAAGATACTGACTTTATCATGTCCTTGTTACTATGGGTAGATAAAAGGCAGTGCTTTTGCCTCAATAGAGTGTCTCTCTCCGAGCATCAGAAGGAGTCCGTGTTTTCTTTCCTTTGTTTTTTTTTTTTTTTCGTGAGGCAGTTGGAGTTAAGTGACTTGCCCAGGGTCACACAACAGTAAGTGTTAAGTGTCTGAGGCCGGATTTGAACTCAGGTACTCCTGAATCCAGGGCCAGTGCTTTATCCACTGTGCCACCTAGCTTCCCCTTTTCTTTTTAGTTTGCCCCCGCCTGGCTACGGCAATCGAGGTGATCCTGCACAGAGTACATGTTCAGGAAAGATCTCTGTGGAACCAGATTCTTCTGTTTGCAGATGTTGCACTGACTGCATCAGATTCTACAATATTGTGGAAACTCTTAGAAGAGATCTGTCTGTAATCAGTCATAGGAGTTTGACTTATCCATCTACATAGGGGAGACAAAGTAGATGAATAATGTATATTTCTGTGATTTCAACACACATTTGGTTGGCACTCTATAAAGCTCATCTGATGTTTTACATTTTGGAGATAGACAGTAAAGAAATACAATGATTTGGTCCCAGATTTGAACAGGAAGATGAGAGAGGACAGGATTAATTTCAGGAAATTAAAAAGGTTGTTTATTGACTCCAGTATTTCTATGAAAGCAAAGGCTGGTCTTTTTAATACTAACATTTTGCTGGTTTTGTATGGCAACAATCCATAGAATAACATTTACTCCAAAGAACATAGATGAGTTGATCACGTGGTTGGAAATGGAAAAGTATATGAGCAGGCTGAAGCATGTAACCAATGAAGAATTCTGAAGAATAGGAGGAAAGGATAACATCGAAGAATTATATCATAGGAAGAGAAGATCCTTAGCAACTTTAAGGGGTGACAGGTCCATAATCAAAATATTTTAGTGGTACCCTCATGAGGCTGAAAGAGAGGAAGGCATCCAGTATTATTGATGAAGAAATTGTGATAAATTTTTTGGAGAACATGGATAAGAGTCACACAGGATTAACATGCTTGGGTGGGATAAAATCTGTATTGTAAGAGTGAACTCCTAAATAAATAAGAGCACAGATTCAATTTGTTGAGAGTATAGACACTGCATTTTACAGGGTTTAAAAAAAGTCATGAGATTTGTAAGGAGCTAAAATTCTAGCTAGTCTGTATAAAATATCTAACGAGTGGTCACAATAAATTATAATCTTTAGCAAGAGTTAGACATTTAAGCATTTATTAAGGAGAATAAGAATTTAGTAAAGAGAGAGAGAAAGGCCTAGACTCATCTATTAAAGGGAGAGGGAATTCCTAGCTCTACTCTCAACCAGAGTCCTGATGAAAGAGAGTAAGAGTGCCAGCCTCGCCCCCTCTTCCTCCCACAAGCAAATGTTACTTCCTGACACCAAAGAACTGCATGTCTTGCCCTCAGATGCCTTCTCCTCATGGCAGAACATCCTGCAGTAAGTCTCCAGCAGGTGGCTTCATTCCAATCATTACAGATTTTAAAAAAATTGAATCAGAAAATATTGATTTTTGCTCTATGAGCAATAATTCTATTTTGATTTTCTGGGTTAAAATGGTTACGTGAAATGTATCCTATAACTCAATTCATTTCAATAGATTTCAACAAATATTTTCTAAGTAATTACTATATGTAAGGAATTATGGTAGGAGTGGGAACCCCAAAATAAATTGTATGCAGACTGTTATCAAGGAATTTAGAATACAAGAGGGATAAATTGGGTACACAAATAACTATGATGTAAAAGGAAGTGAAATAAATTTATAAAAATCCTGGGGAAATATCAGTAGCAATTTGAGGAGTGACTAATTTTAACCTAAATAAGCAAGGGGTCAGGAAAATGAGGAAAAGGCAAATATATTTGATAAGTCAAAATACATATATTTATTAAATAATTTATGTTGTACATAGTCCCACACATTTAAATCATAGATTTCTAGGCAGACATTTCAGAAAGGCAAAATGAAAAATAGGTTTGCCAGGGAGAGGGGGCTACATTCTTATAAAGACCCACTTTGTTGTGGGGGTTGCTTCAACAGTAGTCATACATTTGGCAGGATCTAAAAAATTGCTTTTGAGCCCACCTGGATCCACTCTGCTATTCATGCTCAGGGCAAACACACTGCATCCTGGTATGCAACAAAATGGACTAGAAGATCAGCTTCTGCTCTTTGATGTAGAGGTGCCAGATGTGAAATTTCCAGAGCACAAAATCCTCTTTAATAATAGAGGAATTGCAAAAGGACCCAGTAGAATTGTCACTGTCTGCCAAGGAAGGGAAGAAAAAGAAAGATACATTAATTAAGGTGATGACTACAAATTAAATTTAAAAAGAAGCATAAATTCCCATGGCCAAGAAATGCACAAACCTAAAGTACAACGAATTTTCCATTTTTTAATTTATATTTTTAAGATAGAGAAAAAAGTTAAAAGAGGTTTCCTTTAGCTCCCTGAACACTACCTCTTCCCCTCTTAGTTTTGTAAAGACTGTGTATATGCATATTCCAGGATTATACCCTAATAATAGAAAAGGAAATCACCATATGATCTTGTGCTCCAAAATATTTTCAAGAAAACTAAATTGTGGTCATTTTTCAAGGTTCTACAAGAGAAGTGAGTAATACAGAGGTAGATGAGCTTTTGCTGAATTCAATTCTTTGTTTTTTTCCATTCCTTTTGGTGCTGAGCCAAACAGCACTTTTCAAGTATACTCCTGGACTAAAGTTTTTTTCCTTTCTTTCTATCCCTAGTCTTTACCTAAAAAGTGCTGGACATATAATAAAGTCTTTTATTTAATGGGTATTAGCTTTTTAAAAATTTTTTGAATTAATCAATTTATTTTATTTTTTTCAATTACATGTAAAGATATTTTTGAGTTCCAAATTTTTCTTCCACTCTCCCTTCCCTCCCTGCTCCTGAAGCCAGTAAGCAATTTGACATAGGTTGTACATTACAACCATGTTAAATATATTTTTTAATTAATCAGAACAAAAGGAAAGAAAAAATGCAAGAAAAAATAAACAAGAAGAAGATCAAAAAAACAACAACAAAAGTGAAAATTGTATGCTTTGTTCAGCTTCCAGACTCCATAGTTCTTTTTCTGAATGTGAAGAACATTTTCCACCATAAGTCTTTAGGCATTGTCTTGGATCATTGCATTGCTGGGAAGAGTCAAGTTCATCACAGCTGATCATCACAAAATATTGATACTGTGTACAATGCTCTCTTGGTTCTATACAATAAAGTCTTAACAATTTCTTTTGGATCACTTAAATAATCTGGAATAGCATGTCTTGGTAAAGCGAAAATAAGTGGTCACTATAAAATTTGATCTCCATTACCAATTCTTGAGAAATAAACTTACCCTATACATTCCCTAAATAAGTTGCCAGATATAGAGTTTACAATGTGAGCAGTTTTCCATTTAATCTGTTTATCTCAATCCCAAATGTTATTATTGTACAAGAGTGAGAGCAAGACTGAAACCAATACAACTCAACAGGAAGCCTGGAGATGTAGCTACAACCATTAACTCTACTACTCCTTTGCTTTCTGTGTCTAGTTAAGTCATACAGATTACTACTCTCTAAATAAGGACAATACATTTCTTTTTCCTATCTCATCAAGTTAGTCCTATTGATTCTATCTCCATTTCTCTTGCATACATTCTCTTCTATCTAGTCTCATAGCCTTCATTCCATTTATTTTTACCTGTCCTTCTTGGATACATTCTTAGGTAGTCTCTGCCCTACTAGTGTGGTAATTTCCCATGCTATCTTTGAGATGACATACTATCTTTCCTAAAACAGCTCTGACCATGTCCCTGTGCTAAAGAAGCTACAGAGGCTTCCCATTCTCGCTAGGATAAAACAAAACAACAAACCAAAACAAAACCCTCATCTGGCAGTCAAAGCTCTTCAAAAACTATTTCTAACTTATCTTGATTGTCCACCACTGCCTTTTTCATGCATTTTTATTTTCTTGTTTCTTAAAACACACACACTGAAACACAATTCCCTTATATATAAATACATACACACATACATATGTTTGTATGTATACTATATGTGACTCTCCATTTATATGAAAATATGGGGAAGAACATGAGTAGTGAAAGAATCTGAAAAAGCTCTATATAAATATTTATCAATATCTAGATATCTCTATCTCTATGTATCTATAGAGTATTTACTTTTGTATGTATACATACATAATATGTATATATAAAAGATAGGTAGGGTATATATCTAAAGTATGTGTGTGTGTATATATATATATACACACACACACATATACAGACACATATATATGTGCAAAAATAAAATAGTTACTGACCTCAGTGCTTACTTTCTACTAGAGGGGAAAAAAAGAGATAAACAAATATAGTATATATATATATATATATATATATATGTGTGTGTGTGTGTGTATACACATACATGTATACATACATACACAAAAACACTCTGTGTGTGTATATTTTTATAGAGAGAATCATATCTATTTTTCCCCTCTATTAGAAAATAAGCTCTTTGAGGTCAGTAACTTTCATTTTTGTCCTGTATCCCTACTGCCTAGCACAGTGCCTGACACATAGTGAATAGCTTAGTTAATATTCTTAAATTGAATTGGAACTGAATTTATCTAAATTAATAAAATTTGATATGCCTATAAACAGTTTATAAGATAGCTGAAAATCATATAACACTTAAAACTTATTTAGGCCCCATAATAAGCCTATGAGATAGTACCCACAAATAACTGTTTTTATCCTTATTTTACATATGAGGAAAATAAGGCTAAGGAAAGTTAAGTATTTCCCCATTGTCAAATAGCTAAGCAAATGGTAGAGTTAGTAGCTGAATTCAGGTATTCTCATGGCCAAGTTTAGTGCTTTTTTCACTATATCACGTACTTTTCTCTAAGTATATGAGCTTTGGATTGAATAAAATGTAGTAACAATGACAAAATGTGTATAGTATTAGTACTAATACATTCTAGTGCTAAAATGACTTCCATGGAAATGTTTTACATGATTGCACATATGTAACCTATATCAGATTTCTTAGCATCTCTGGAAGCGGGGGAGACAAGGGAGAGAGGTAGAGAATTTGGAACTCAAAAACTGTTAATTGTTTTTACATGTAATTAGGGAAAATAAAACATTACTAATAACCATCATATATACAGTGGAAAAATAATATGCTAACACATAAGATATTGCTATCATCTGCTTCTTTTTTATTTTTTAAATTAATTATTTTTTTCATTTGCTTCTTTTACACAGCTTCCTATGGTGGTAGAATATTTTAATAGCATTTAAGCTAATCAATCCTGGCAATTGTTAGCATATGTTGTAAGCCCCACTGCCTATCATGGAGCTATTCATTACCCAGAGAAACTTATTTCTGACATTTGAACTTTTGAATTAAGTAGCTAGAATGTTCTGAGAACAGTAATTTGTTTTTATATTTCAATAATAATGTGCTTTCCATGTTTTTCTCCTCATAATTTATATTAGGTGGCACATCTCCTTTTGAAAAATGTTAATAGTACTAATATAATAGCAATACTGAAAAATGACAAATTGGCCACACTAAAATAATCATTTAGATATTGTTCTCTTCCTAGAAGTGCTTTCTACAAGCTCTATCTCCACTGCTTACACAATTTTTCTCTTTTTTGAAAAACTCATTTGCAAAGCAAATGGCTGGCTGAGAGAGCCAGAGAGAGCCAAAGAGAATCAGAGATCAGAAAGAGCCAGAGAACCAGAACCAGAGTGAGAGAGAGAGAGAGAGAGAGAGAGAGAGAGAGAGAGAGAGAGAGAGAGAGAGAGAGAGAGAGAGAGAGAGAGGGCATGAGCTTCTCAAAATCAAAAATCAAAATCCCAGCCCCTGCACACTTTCACATTCTTACTGGGTATCAAATGTGTTGGAATGAAAGCTAAAACTAAGCCTGAACTGAATTAGTGTTTAATCTGTCTAGAGAAATAAAAGTCAAAAGACAAGGAAACACATAATTTTCTCTAATAAATAGAAGATTTCATTAACTCTTCCATGAAACATAAATAAGCCTCTTTGTGTTTTTTTTTGTAAAGAACAGTTAAGGATTTGCACAGATTCAGTTGACATCATCCTTGAAACACTGGCAGCACCACTCCAGAACACATTTATCCCTGTTATCATGCTACCAGTCACATTAGTACAAACTAACAACATTACCATCTAAAACTGCCCCATTATTTATACACAGTTTCAATCTCCTCTTATAGTCACATGGAAAATATGAAAACATAATCTGCCTTATTCCTTGACTACTGGGTCAGATTGGAGTAGAATGCTGTAAACCCATTGAGGGCAACTTTCTGAGGATTTTATGAGTGAGAGAAATATATATTCTAAGTGGACCAGCTCTCCTATGATTGGTATTTCTTCCCATAGTATGTAAAGAGGACCAAGTGCACCTGGGGGTGGAGTGGCTGTCTCTAACTCCAGAAGATTATTTTCCTTTTGGCTCAGAAGAAAACGTTAGAATTGGCTGCTGCTCATGGATTACTTACTGGCTATGGCGTCAGCCCTGGAGCCAAGCACAAGATCAACTGTGGGGAGAAGAGTTATTAATGTGGTAGCTGGGAGGGGAGAGGGTCCTGTTTCTCAGTGTGCTCAACAAGCACATAAGGAAGACAACTAAGAGTTACAAAATGGATGAATATGTATGGATGTATGTATGGGAATACATGGATATAAACATATGTATGCACACATATATGTATATATGTGTATGTGTATTTGTATATATACACACACACATGTGTGTGTGTGTGTGTATGCACATGTGTATAATCTTTAAAAGGAAGAAGAGAATTTGTAGCAAAGTACTGGCCTGTTGTCAGATCCCTACAGGGCAAATGGTTATTTTTAATGATGTGACCTAATTTCATAGTGGTGATTCAAGGTCAGCATAAAAATCCATAGAGGGCCTGAACTATCAAATAATATGAATGGCGGAGGAGGCAAGAGGGGGAAATAGTATACATCCTTGTTGGCTTTAGCTTAGTTGCTCATGCACAGCTGTCCATATCACAGAGCTATCACACCTTATTAGGCAAAACTGACAATCTTGGGGGGAGAAAAAGAACTGGGTTACCATAAAGAATAAATTACTCAGATTCCCAGAAGGATCCTGTCATTCAAAGTTACAGGTTCAGAATAAGCATCAGAAGTCTTTGTGAAATTATTCCCTATTATCTTTTTTTAGGACCAAGAGAATATTTATTTTTACTCTTTTGCCCACATCCTTCATGATCCTGTATATCACATTCCTTTTTATAAAAAAAGAATGGTAATAAATAATATGATTTTTAGAATATGCCAGAGATTGACTATCATAAACTTTTTTACATATTCATGTTAAGAACTTCCATTTATTTTGCAAAATAAAATAAATTAGCTCCTACAGAGAAGCAGGTGTAGCTGGGTGCAAATGGTGTGAGCCTAAGAATCAGCACAGATATGAGTTTGAATTCTGTCCTTGATATTAACTAGTATGTGTCAGGAAATGCCAAAAAAAAAATAGGCAGGACAAACTTAAAAGTTTAATTTGCATTATTAACATTTTCTTAAGTTTAGACAATCAACAAAACAATTAATCATGTCCTAAATACTTGCCTTTAGAAATTTCTAAGTTTAAATGTTTATTTGAAATTCAACAACAGGCAAACCTGAGCTAACTAGCTCCAGAACATGCTTGACATTTTGTTTGTTTGGTTCTTTCAATTTCAGCTTTTCAAAGTATCATAATTTTCAAATGAAATAATTTTAGAGATTTTTTAGGGGAATTAAAGTTCTTTGAGGAAGTCTCAGATTTCCTCTGAAATGCTTCTTCTTCTTCTTCTTCTTCTTCTTCTTCTTCTTCTTCTTCTTCTTCTTCTTCTTCTTCTTCTTCTTCTTCTTCTTCTTCTCCTCCTCCTTCTCCTCCTCCTTCTTCTTCTCCTCCTTCTTCTCCTCCTCCTCCTCCTCCTCCTTCTTCTTCTCCTTCTCCTTCTCCTCCTTCTTCTTTTCCTCCTCCTCCTCCTTCTTCCTTCTTCCTTCTTTTTTCTCATTCTCCTGCTCCTACCTTCCTTCCTTCCTTCCTTCCTTCCTTCCTTCCTTCCTTCCTTCCTTCCTTCCTCTCTTTCTTCCTTCCTTCCTTCCCCTTCTTCCTTTTTTGCTATTGGGAAAATGGAACAAATAATACCTTGTAATACCTATCTTACTAGGTTGTTTAAGATTCAAATGAAATAATGTATTTGATGAGATTTGCTCATTTTATGCTATTATATAAATGTCAGCTGTCACTTTTGGAGTAATTCAATAGGATTGATATGCTGTACCACTCATTTGAATTTTTATATATTCTGATGCCATTTAGAGATTTTTTAAAGGCTTATGCATTTTGTTGATTGATGTAGACAATAAGCACATAATGGCAAGAATTGTTTCTTTATACTGCAATAGTAATTAACATGTAATAAGTGTTTAAAAATAAGCATACACTTTACGCTTAAAATTTCTTCATATGTACATATATATTACTTAATAACATACTTTTATAATATGTTTTTGCATATAATATATGATTATATTTATGTGTAATAGTCTTATATATAAGATATCTATATCTGTTTCTGTCTATCTATCATCTATATCTATCTTCTATCTATTCTTTTTTTCTCAAAGTATCCCTGTGAAATAGGTGCTATGTTAATCTCTATTTTATAGAAGAGAAAACTGAAGATGAGAAAATGTACTTGCCCGTAAACAGACAGATAGTTGCTGAAACTGAATTTGAATTCAGTTCTTTCTCATTCATTGCTCTAGGTACTATGCAATAAAGCCTCTAACTAGAGTTAGTTTATTGTTTAATAAAGTCATGCATGTTTTGAAAAAATAATTGGTTTCCTGTAATTATTTTTTTCTTTTAGCTGTATTATAGACAATAATGTATATATGTGATGGTTATTGTGGAGCAAAGTTTTGCATAGTAAGGAAATCCATTGTTTAAACATCAAATAGAGCAATCACCAATGCTCATTATTTTAAAATATTGTGAGATCTATGAGGTAAAGATGAATTAAAAGTCAGAATTATAGTTAGCAAGAGCTGTAAGCAACCATATTGATATTTCCAAAATGGTCCCAAATGAGAGAAGAGATTATCTCATGTTAAAATGAGATAAATACTTGTTTTAACATGTAAACTTGACCCTGAAAAATTATCACTGTGCAACAAGAGTTTATGAAGATATAAGGAATTATACTGAATCAACATCTCCTTATATAAATCAATAAAATGACTCAGATTTCTATAATCCCCATCCTCCTAACAACTCAAAAGATTTTCATGTTTTTCATAACCTTCATCTCTGATAGCCGGGACTGAGGAGGGCATAAAAGGTAGTATCCTCAACAGGGGAAAATTGTAAGATATATTAAATATATTAAATAACTTTCCTAATGCCAGGCAGATGTAATGATCTCTCTTTTTTGTACTATTGGTCTATAGTATTGATATATTCTGGAAGATGGTAAATGGTTATTAATTAAATTTAAGTGACCAAGTATTTAAGCTCATCTTGCACTGCAAGAAGCTGAGTGAGACCTCTTATTCAACGAAAAAAAATTATAAATTTAACTTTATAAAATTGAAATAATCTTTATTATCATGCATGCATGATTGCAGAAATTGTTTAATTACTCTTCCATCTCACTTTTTTCTACCATCCAAGAAACTCAAGACCTCCAATTCATCTACCCTCTACACTTTTCCAGGTAATCACTATTGTTCTGACTTGTCTTTCCTGTCATTGAAATCTGAACTACTATTTAATCACTTCAATTCTATTATGTGATCTTTCTTGAACCCCTTCCTCTCCTTTTTAAATTAAATTAAATTAATTAAATTTTGTTATTTTATTTTGTTATTTCATGGCCTCCTAAACCTAATCCCTGAATTATGCACTACAGCAAGATAGTTCTTTTCCTTCCTAATTGATTCTACAGCCATTCTCTACAACTGTTCTGAAATTTCTCTTTCTCTGGGCAGCTAGGTGGCAAAGTGGACAGAGTACAAGGCCTTGATTCAAGAATACATGAATTCAAATCTGACCTCAGATACATTTTAGCTTGTGACTTTGGACGAATCACTTAAACTCTGCTTTCCAACTGTAAAATGGGAATAAAAATTGCATCTATTTCCCAGGGTTGTTGAGAAGATTAGATGAGATACTGTTTGTAAAGCATTTAGCACAGTCACTTCTACATGGTAAACTATATAAATAATAATGCCATATAACTATTATTATTATTATTATTATTAATCTTTTCTCCTCATGCCACTTATATACTGCCATTAATACCCATCCTTTTTTTTTTTTTTTTTTTGGTGAGGCAATTGGGGTTAAGTGACTTGCCCAGGGTCACACAGCTAGTAAGTGTCAAGTGTCTGAGGCTGGATTTGAACTCAGGTCCTCCTGAATCCAGGTCCAGTGCTCTATCCACTGTGCCACGTAGCTGCCCTTACCCATCCTCTTCTTAACCAAGGACGTAGCCTCAAATTTTAATGAGAAAAGAGAGGCCATTTACTACAAGATTCCTTCACTGCCTTTGAAAGACCATGATGATGAGGTGTTCCTCTTCTTCAATACTGATCCTTCCATTTTTACCCAAGATCATCACCTCTCTTTTCCTGTATATTGCCCACATATTCATACTCTACCCCTCGTATTTGTTCTTTCCTCATTTAAATGTTCTTTCTTTTTTGTTTACAAATAGGCCCAAATCTTCCCATGCTTAAAAAATTCTACTGTCTCCTTTAAATATTATACTACATATCTCTTTCTTTTTCTAGATAAACTTTGAAAAAAAATCTCTTGATATTTACTGTCTCCATATATTCTCCTCTCTACTTCTAATCTCTTTTCAATCTGGTTTCCAAAGCCATTGCAAAACTCCAGCTATGTTCTTCAGAGTTACAAATAATCTCTTAATTGCTACATCTAAAGGCCATTTTATTTGTCCTTAATCTTCTTGACCATTTGTTAGCATTTGATACTATTGATCACTCTCTATCTTAGTTCCACTACCTATATCACAACTCTTTAATTTATTTTATTACATATGCATATTAGATCCCTTAAATTTGTGCATACTCTTGGACACTGTTCCATGCTATATTTTATTCTATTTTTATGTTCTCTCACTAGGTGACCTGATCATCCACAGCACCTCCACCCTCTCGAAGATGCCTACTTAACCTTGTATTTCTCTTGCATAGATTGGACCTGAAGTGGATGATCCTGTCATTTTTTTTTTTAGTGAGGCAATTGGGGTTAAGTGACTTGCCCAGGGTCACACAGCTAGTAAGTGTTAAGTGTCTGAGCCCGGATTTGAACTCAGGTACTCCTGAATCCAGGGCCAGTGCTTTATCCACTGCGCCACCTAGCCACCCCATGATCCTGTCATTTTAAGGATAACTTCTGGGGAGCAGGAATAGAATAAAAACACTACAAGAAGCAGATTCCCCAGGAGAGCCAGGGAATGGGTAAGTCCTCTGATTAGGACCTGGCCTGGACATAGGTACAGGATGTCCTAACTTGAATTCTCTACCAACCACCATTCCCCGCCCCAGCAATTAAATTTCTCCCCAGCCTCTTTCTTGACCCCATTGATCCTTGGGGGATCCTTCTCAGCTCTGGTACACAAAACAAACTTTGAGATAAAAAAAAAAGCAACAAAATTTCAATCATCATTTCTTTGCAGATGAGTTCTCTCAATCTATATACAGTCCTAGATTCTCTCTTGAGTTCCAGTCCCCAAATATCTAGTGCACATTTCAAACTGGAGGCCCTATTATCATCTCAAATTCAACATATTCAAAATAGAACTCATTATCATTCACTCATTATCACATCACATCATATCAAAGCCATATCTCTTTAGAATATTTCTATTTCTTTTGAAAACACTAGAATCTTTTCAGTTACTCAGGGTTTAGTTATCTTCAATTCCTCTAATCACATCTAGCCAAATAGTTGCAATATTTTATTGTTTCTACCTTCAAAATACTTTTTCACATCCATTCTCTTCTCCCCTCTTATATGGTCAAAACTGCAGTTCAGAACCACATCAGCATTTATTTAGATTAGTTTAGTAGCCACAAATTGGTTACCCTCCTACAAATCACCCCCCACACACATACACACAGACTCTGATCCATTACCCAGATTGATGGCAAAATGATTCTGCTAAAGTGCAGATCTAACTAAATCACTCTTCTATTCAGAAAAGACCAGTAGCTCCCTACTACAAAGAGAATAATCACATATTTTATTGTTAGCTTTCAAAACAATTCACAACTTGCTTCCAACTCATCTGTCGAGAATTATATATTACTTCTGTCCATACCTTCTATGGAGTAGTCAAAATTATCTGTTGCTCCCTTTTCCAGTCTCTTTACTTTGTCTCATTGTTCCTCATCCCTAGAACATATTCTCTATTCTTCTTTGACTTCGTTGAATCCCCATTTTTTTTTTCAAGATCAGGTGGCACAGCGAATAAAGCACTGGCCCTGAATTCAGGAGAATCTGAGTTCAAATCCAGCCTCAGACACTTGACATTTACTAGTTCTGTAACCCTGGGCAAGTCACTTAACCCTCATTGCCCTGCAAAAAATAAAATAATAAAATAACATAAAATAATTAAATTTAATTAAATTAAAAAGGGGAAGCTAGGTGGAGTAGTGGATAAAGCATGGGCCTTGGATTCAGAAGTACCTGAATTCAAATCTGGCTTCAGATACTTGACACTTACTAGCTGTATGACCCTGGGCAAGTCACTTAACCCTTATTATACCACCAAAAACAAACAGAAAAACAACCAACAACAATAAAAAAGAAAAGAAAAAAATAAATACAGTTATACTTTGGGATGCTAGGTGGAACACCCATAGAGTACTGGCTCTGGAGTCAGGAGGAGCTCAGTTCAAATCCAGCCTCAGACACTTAACACTTACTTAGCTTGGTGACCCTAGGCAAGTCACTTAACCCCATTGCCTCACAAAAAGAAGCAAACAATCAAGACTCAGCTTAACATGTGACTTTTCCATGAAGCCTTTCCTCATCTCCCTCTATAGGTTAGTTGCTTCTATGCCCTCAACCTATCAATATCCTAAGAAATCAAGAATCTATAATGTATCTATCTGTAAAGATATGCATATTGTCTATCTAGATAGACTGGAAGTTCATTGAAGTTAGGGTCTATTTAATTTTTGTCTTTGAGGCAGCTCATGGTACAGTGAATAGAGCATGGGACCCAGAGTACAGAAAACCTGAGTTCAATTTTTTTCTTCCGACCCTGATTAAGTTGTGTGATCTGAGATGACTCTTTTAACTTCTACATGCTTGAGTTTCTTCAATTGCAAGATGGAGATAATAACAGTACCTACATCACAGGTTGTGAGGAATAAATGAAATAATATTTATAAAAAGTATTTAGCATGGGGATTGGCACATAATAGGTGTTACATAAATACTGATTCCATTTCTCACTACCTTGTATTCTCAGCACATCAATCAGTGCCAGGCATCTTTTAGACAATCAATAAATGGTTATTTTGTTGATTTACATTCCTTACTCTTTCTTTTTGATGTTGGCAGTTAGGTTTTCTCTCCCTTTTTCTTGAACACACTTACTAATAGATCATCTTAACAGCTTTTAGCATTGGACCAAATCACATTAGACAACATTTTAATGGGATAATTATAAATTCTTACACTCATGGAATTAAGCACTATAAAGTCTTAAGGAGAAAAAGTACTGGAAGTTTCTGAAGAACATCATCTCATAAAAATGGAAAATCAGTGGGGAACCACAGTAATCTTACACCAGGCCATAGCTGGGCTGCCAAAATCATAAGTTTAAGGTTGATTATGTGTAGGTAGGTAACAATTGGTTTGAAAATATTTAGGGGGTCCTTCCTTTCTTACTTCCTGGCCATCTTGGTGGCCGGTCTCTGGCTAAGCATCCTCCTGTACCACAGGAAGGAAAATGGTGGCCTCAAAGAAGACAAAAACCTCACTGGAAGTCCATCAACTCAAGGCTCCAGCTGGTGATGAAAAGCAGCAAATATGTGCTAGGCTACAAAAAGACCCTGAAAAGGATACAAAAAGGCAAAGCTAAATTGGTCATCTTAGCCAATAGCTGCCAAGCCTTGAGGAAATCAGAGATTGAATATTACACTATGTTGGGGGTATAGCATATGGGATGTACTACAGAGTTTGTACACTGGATATCATTGATCCAGGTGATTCTGATATCATTAGAAGCATGCCAGAAGAGACCAGGGAAAAGTAAACTGTACAAAAGTATTCTTTACTAAACTAGCCAAAGATTCTTTAAAAAAACAATGGGGGGGGGCAGCTAGGTGGCACAGTGGATAAGCACTGGCCCTGGATTCAGGAGTACCTGAGTTCAAATCTGGCCTCAGACACTTGACACTTACTTGCTGTGTGACCCTGGGCAAGTCACTTAACCCCCATTGCCCCGCAAAAAACAAAAAAACAAAAAACAAAAAAAAATAGGGGGCAGCTAGTTGGCACAGTGGATAAAGCACCGGCCCTAGATTCAGGAGGACCTGAGTTCAAGTCCGGCCTCAGACACTTGGCACTTAGTAGCTGTGGGACCCTGGACAAGTCACTTAACCTTCACTGACCTTCCCCAACCCCCCCCCCAAATATATATGGATGTATATATATATACACATATATATATGTATGTATATATGTATGTGTGTGTGTATATATATATATTTGGAAATTTTTAGTAGAGTATTAGCTAACTATGAGTCAATAGTGTGACATCACAAGTGCAAAACATAACATAGATGTGATATACGCTCCTTTTCTGTTTTGAGAGTGACATAGTATATAAGAATTATAATTCTCCTTGACTCTTCCCTGGTTTGAAGATTCTTATACTGCTGCACTCAGGTCTGGGTACCACATTTTAGAAAGCTTATCATGAAACAAGAGAAGGGTGATGAGGATAGTAATTAAGGGACCTCAAAATTACACCATGTATGGAATGGTTGGAAAAACTAGAATATTTTAGCCTAAAGAAAAGAATGTGGAATGGAGGGGGGAAATGGTAATCTTTAAAGATTTTATGAATTTTTATGTGGAAGAGGATTTGAAAGATTGTACTTGGCTCCAGAACTAGGGTTAGTGTGAGGAATTTTCAGGGAGGCAGGTTTTGGCTTGATATAATAAAGACTTCTTAACAATTGGTCCTATGCAAAGGTGGATAAGCTGCCTTGGGAATTAATTACCAATTCTGCTCACTAAGGGCCCTCAATTGAAGGCCAGGAATTGCTTGTTGTTATTTACTTATCGATTGGACAAGGTAGCTTTTGATAGAACTTTGATAAAACATTAACTCTGAGATCCTAAGCTTCCACAGAAGCCAAGAAAAGAAAGAAAAATTTAAGGAGAGAAAGTGGCGAACAATGACAAATATTCAGATTAATTAAGGAGCATGTATCAATATGTATTAGACTTATCTTTTCATTGATAAGGAACCAGTACAAATTCAGTACAGTAGGGAAACAGCAGTACAGTTTGCAACTTATAATGTTTAAGAATTGATTGAGGTTCAAAGAGAGTAAATGACTTGCTCATAATAATGTGGCAGGTTAGCATCAGAGGCTGAATTTGAACTGGAGTTGTCCTGGTTCCAGATGTCCATTATACTCCTTTGGCCCTCAAAATGGTTCAGCACTGGGAGGAGAAGCAAATACACTTAGTTAGGAACTTAAGAGATCACTGTTGGCTTTTCAATAAAATAATAAGGGCCAAAGTGAAATTACAAGTGTCAAAAGTTTGTTATAGCATAACCTTTCCAACTCTTCTAGAAAACAACTCGGACTTGTGTGAGTTGGGTCATTGATTTTTTTTTTTTTATACCTAGCAACTCCCTCTCTGAGATTATATCAAAAAAAGAAGTAAAACACTAAAAGTCTCACATATCCAAACATTCAAAGTAGCCCTTAATAGTTAAAACAAAAACAAAACACTGGAAAGGAATTATGTGGGATCAGGGAGTGGCTGACCAAATTATGGCATGTGGATTTAATGAAATTTATCATGTTCTAAGAAATTATGAATTTAAGAAATATAGATGTACATGGAAAACTTATATGAATTGATGCAAAGAGAATAGATTCATGAGAACAATAGACATGATGACTACAATAATGAAAAGCAAAACAACACTACTAGGCAGAAGTTTAAGATTAAATGCAAACATTAATCTTAGTAAAAGAATAAATAAGGAACTGCTTCCTTGTACTGCTTAAAGAAGTGCGGGGTTATGGAGCTGATATGTTTCATATGCTATTTGGTTCCTTTGGTAGTCTGGGGAACTGTTTTTCTTTGTTGTATGGGAGCATCTTTGAGGACAGAAGAGGGAGGGATACAGCAGGAAATCATTGTATTATTAAAAATACATTAATTAAACTAACCAATAAGTGAATCAATAAATAAAGAGACAGACAGAGACCTCTGGCTTATTATTGATTGGTTGGTTGACTGATTGTTTTGGGAAGGATAATTATATGTGGACATGGTGGGTAGCAAGAGTGGAAACATGTTCACTTGTATGATATAGGCAATAAGGAAGAACCCACATGAGGCAGAAACTAGATAGGCAAGTAAAAAGTGATATCAAGAAACCTAGCAATGATAGCTCAGACATAGGGCCTAGTGTTAGATGTAGTACAATGCTGGAAGAACTGGCTACCAGTAAAAGTACCAAGACAGAAATCTAGGCATGAGAGTAGAAATCAAGAACCCAGTTATTGTGGGGAATAAGGATCTGCACTAGGATCCCAGGCATAAAAAATAAAGCAATTATTCACTTATTAAAACCAAGTTTAAAGAAATTAGCAAAACAGGCAACAAAGCTAATGATGCTGTAATTCTGACTTATGGAATGAAATATCCTTTCATTTTCTCTATCAGACATCAGATTGGTCACCAGACCTAGAATCAGACTGATTATGTGGAGAGGTACTGAAGTGAACTGAGAAGTGACTTCTTCAGGGTCACACATCAGTATCTGTTAGAGGTGAGACTTGAAAGGATCTTTTCCTGGCTCAAACATAGTATTCTATCCTCTATGATATGCTGTATCAGTATTATTATTATTAGAAAATACTGTTGGGGGCGGCTAGGTGGTGTAGTGGATAAAGCACCAGCCCTAGATTCAGGAGGACCTGAGTACAAATCCGGCCTCAGACACTTCACACTTACGAGCTGTGTGACCCTGGGCAAGTCACTTAACCCCCATTGCCCCGCAAAAAAAAAAAATACTGTTAGTAATTATATGCTCATTTTTTTATAGAGTTCAGATAAAAATGGTTCTGACATGAAGGACTATTCACTTATAATTATTGTGTATTTAATGTATTTGGGAATATTTCACAGGTAGGAAAATAACTGCTTTTATTTATTGAAAAAAATATAGTGGGTTATAAGCTCTTCTTATAGAGGTTCATTGAAAAAAATTGTTGGTATAACGTCAGTAGTGGACAGGATGATAGCTATATCTTTCCTATATCAGTTATTCTGAAACCTTAGTTGTCATTTAAACACTGCTCACTCTCCCTCACTGCTTGCTCCATTATTTTCATCCTCTGCAAAACCCCTACCCTTAATGTCATCTCTGCTGCCTACAAACATGCCCTTATCTAAAAAGTTCACCTAATCCATTTATTCCTCCTAGTTATGATACCATATCTCTGTTCCTTTGGGGGCTGAACTTCTGGAGTATTTCTCCTTTTCATGCCTAAAATCCTTGAGAAGGCCATCTATAGTCAATATGCTCATTTCCCTTATTTTTTTATAAGCAATAGTATATTTTTTAGTTTTCAACATTCGTTTTTGTAAGATTTTGAGTTCCAGATATTTGTCATTATCCTTTTTTTTTCAAATTAGTCAATCTTATAGAAGTGAAGTAATACCTCAGAGTTGTTTTAAATTTCATTTCTCTAATCAATAGTGATTGAGAACATTTTTTCCTACGATTATAGATAGCTTTCTTCATCTGAAAACTGCCTGTTCATATCCTTCGAGTATTTCTCGATTCAGGAATTACTTCCATTTTTAAAAAATTTGAATCAGTTCTCTACATATTGGAAAAATGAACCCTTTATCAGAAACACTGACTATAAAAATTGTTTCCCAGCTTTCTGCTTTCTTTCTAATTTGGTTGCATTGTTGTTGTTGTTATTATTATTGTTGTTGTTTATGTAAAACCTCTTTAATTTAATATAATCAAAATGATCTATTTTTCATGTCATAATGTTCTCTATCTCTTGTTTTGTCATAAATTATTCTCCTCCCCATAGATCTGACAGGTAAACTATTTCTTCCTCTCTTAATTTTTTTATTGTATCAACCTTTTTGTCTAAATCATGTATCCATTTTGACCTTATTTTTACCGTATTTTGGTATACACTGTAAAATGTTGGTCTATGCCTAATTTTTATTTTTCTAGTTTTTTTTTATTTAGTTGCATTGTTCTCCCCTTTATTTTATTCATTTAGGCATTTAGTGATATAACATTTCACCTAAAAACTGCATAAGTTTTGCTGTTATTTCATTTTTGTCATTCTCTTTGATGAAATTATTGATTGTTTCTATGATATTTTTGTTTGACTCACTTATTCTTCTTTTTTTTTTTTTAGTGAGGCAATTGGGGTTAAGTGACTTGCCCAGGGTCACACAGCTAGTAAGTGTTAAGTGTCTGAGGCCAGATTTGAACCCAGGTACTCCTGACTCCAGGGCCGGTGCTCTATCCTCTGCGCCACCTAGCTGCCCCCACTTATTCTTTAGAATAAAGTTATTTAATTTTTAATTATTTTGTTCTTTCTTTCCATGGTCTGTCTTCATTTGACTGTGAGGTTTCTATACTCTATACAATTTGTGTGTAGGTTCTATGTGCCACTGAGAAAATATATATATTCCTTTCTATCCCCATTCAGTTTTCTCCAGAGATATATCTTATCTAACTTTTCTAAAATTCTATCCACCTCCTTAATGTCTTTCTTATTTATTTTATAATTAGATTTCTCTAATTATGAAATGGAGAATTTGAGATCCCTTACTAGTATAGTTTTGTTGTCTATTTCTTACAGTAACTCACTTAACTTCTGCTCTAAGAATTTGGATGATACACCACTTGCTGCATAGATGTTTAGTATTGATATTATTTCACTATGTATGGTACCTTTTAGCAAGATGTAGTTTCCTTCCTTAAGTCTTTTAATTAGACCTATTTCTGCTTTTGCTTTGTCTGAAATTAAGGTTGCTACCCCTGCTTTTTTTTTTTTTCACTTCAGCTAAAGAATAATATAGTCTGCCCAAGCATTTTACCTTACTCTTTGTGTATCTATCTGCTTAAAATGTGTTTCTTGTAAACAACATGTTGCAGGATTCTGGGTTTTAATTTTTAATGTACTCTCATACCTGCTTCTGTTTGATGGGAAATTTCATCACACTCACATTCACAGTTATGATTATTATGTATTTCCCTCCATCCTATTCTTTTCATTTGTTTATACTTTTCTCTCTCTCTCCTTTCATCCTGTCCCTGCTCAGCAGTGTTTTGCTCCAGAGTACTACCTCCCTCAATCTGTTCTTCCTTCTATCAGCCTCCCTCCCTTTTCTTTCCTCTTTCCCCTCCTGCCTTCCTATCTGTGCCACCCTTCCCCTTTCACTTCCATATAGAGTGAGATAAACTTATTTATCCGAATGCATATGTATATTATTCCTTCTTTGAGTCAAATTTGATGAGAGTAATGTTCAAACAATGTTCATCCCCTGCTTTCTTTCCCTCTACAGTAATAGATTTTGTGTGCTTCTTCATATTGTGATGTGTAAAATTAAATGAGGTTACTTATTTCTATCCCAAGTGTAGGGAAAGTTAGCTGGGGGTGCTAATATAGTTGTTACTTATAAATTAGAAGCTTTAGCACCAGTTTTAGGGCATTAAGCATTTATTAAAGTATATTGGATATTAGTAAAGAGAGCTCACATGGCTCTGAAAGAAAGATAGGAAAGCCTAGCTAGGATCTAGGGAAGAGAGAGAGAGAGAGAGAGAGAGAGAGAGAGAGAGAGAGAGAGAGAGCGAGAGAGAGCAAAAGGCACTTTCACCTATAAGTCTTAGGCCAAAAAGAGGAAGATCCTGTTCCTGTTAGAGCAGAAGCTACCTATGGGTCTGGAAGAGAGGCAGTCCCTACATACTGCTCCAAGCTAATTGTCCAGCATCACCAAAATCCATTGGTTCCCTGGATTTGAGGGCAGTCCATTAGTAGAATGTGCTGAGATCAGAGTTCAGTTCCTCTGGCAGGAACAAGGCTTTCGAGGTAGATGTGCTTTTGAGTGAGGTAACTTCCTGACTCTGGGCTGACCTTAAGAATTGTCAGCCAGGCTCTCTCAGCAGCAGGACCCCTGGAAGTCCTGAAACCCCTAATATTAATAATTTTCTCAAAATATGATGTAATTAACTGCATTATGACTCCTCTTTCATCTTCATCCAGTACAATCATTTATTTTATTTTATTTTATTTTTTTGCGGGGCAATGGGGGTTAAGTGACTTGCCCAGGGTCACACAACTGTCAAGTGTCTGAGGCTGGATTTGAACTCAGGTACTCCTGAATCCAGGGCCGGTGCTTTATCCACTGCACCACCTAGCTGCCCCCTACAATCCATTTATTTCACCCCTTAATTTTTTTTTTATATAATCACATCAAAGTCAACTTATATCCACACCCTCTGTCTCTATATACTCCTTCTATTGGCCACCTAGGTAGCATGGTGGATAGAGTACTGACTTTGAAGTTGTGGGAATCTGAGTTCCAATCTCATCTCAGACACTTAGTAGCTATGTGTCCCTGGGCAAGTCACTTAACCTCAATTGCCTTAAACATTCGGGACTATCTCTAGTCATCTTGATATAGATCCTGTCACTGGACCCAAATGGTTCTAGAGGAGCACATGAGTTTGGTGACTTTCTAAAGCCCTCCCTCACTTAAATTCAATTCACTGTCAGCCATAACATCACCCCAATGTCATGGTCTTCAAGAAAGAAGGACCAACAATTCCTACCTTATTTCCTTTTTTCTCTCTCTACAATCTGGCTTTCAACCTCATCATTTAATTGAAACTCCTTTCTCCAAAGTTACTAGTGAGATCTTTTAGTTGCCAAATCATATAACCTTTTTTCAATCAGACATCTTGATCTATGTAAAGCCTTTAATACTGGCATTGACTGTCTTTTCCTTGATACTATAGATTTCTATGACACTACTCTATTTTGTGTCTTCTAACAATCTAACTGCTACTTTTCATTCTCCTTTACTAGTTATTTATCCAGGTCATTCCTCCTAATAATTGTTGCTCCCTTAGTTCTATCCTAGGTTCTCTTATCTTCTCCCTTTATTCTATTTTTACTTCATCATCTTGTTAATTCTTATTGATTTAATTATCTTTGAGCTAATGATTCTCAAATCTATGTATACAATCTGAACCTTTCTTCTAACATTGTTTGACATATCCTACTGCTTATCAGACATCACTACCTAGGGGTCCCACAGAGATCTTCAACTCCACATCCTTCAAACTGAATGATCTTTCTCCCCTCAAACCCCTCTCCATTCCAAACTTCCCCCTTACTATTTAGGGCACCATCATCTTCTGAGTCATTCATGCTTACAAACTATGTGTCATGCTTGATTTCTTACTCTCTCTTAAACACCACATCCAATCTTTGTGAACACCTGCCAATTTTACATCTCTAACATTTCTAACATTTTTCCTATATGCTCCCTTCTCTCGTCTGTCACTACAGCCCCTCTATTCCTCATACCTAGACTACTGCAATATCCTGCTGATAGATCTCCCTGCCTCAAGTCTCTTTGCACTCCATACCATTCTTTACTCAGCTATCAATGTGGTCTTCATTAAAGACCATAATGAACAACATTCATCTGTGAAAATGTAATGCAGCTCAATTTATTAATTGAATTTTTCAGGAGAATTTGAGGTTTTTATTTGTGGTTTGGGGATTTGTCATTTTTTAGTTTCTGAAAGAGAGTGAGTTTCTGTTGTATAGTTGAAAATCCTCGGTGCTTAATTTTTGTAGCAGCAGAGATTCATAATTTGTTTTTATGTCATTTCCTTGTGTGATCCTAATTATAATCTTCAATATGGTCATCTTCCTTAAGTATAACCAATGTTTAGTTTTTAATGGTACTGAACTGATACATTAATGCCATTATACAGCCCTCCATTCCTCTAAACAAATCTGCATTTCTGCCATTTGTCTTTGTTGCCATAGTGCTGGGTGAGTTCAGGGTAACCTTGAATATGCATGTCAGCAATATTCAAAATGTTATGTGAAGTAACATGGTCACTGAGTTAGAGTTGTTCCCATCCTACTATGTTGTGAACTCTTTGAGGGCAGGACTGGCTTTTGTCCTTTTTTTGTATCCCCAGAAAAAAAAATGTATGCCTGGCTTATAGTAGATACTTAATAAATATTTATTGACTAGCTAACTGATCATCTGCAAGTGATGAGACATGGATGTACAACTATCCATCATGTATACCTTGATTAAGAGAATTGAGGAGAAGAGGATGAAAGGGTAGGCAGGAATGATTCTAATTGGAGGCAGAAAAGTCATTTAGTACATATATTAGGGAACAGACAATTAGGAGAGAGAGAGAGAGAGAGAGAGAGAGAGAGAGAGAGAGAGAGAGAGAGAGAGAATTTAATGCAGTGATTACATGGCACTCAAGGTTGGTTGATGGGAAACTACCTTCACTGAAATAGATCATCAGTTTCTCAACTCTTCTGTACCTTAGTTACATTCTTAAAACTAAGCATCTCATTCAAGGTCACACAGATAATCTGTGTCATAAAGCAGTGTATGGACCCAGGTCTTCCTGACTGTAAGGCAAGTCCTCTATCACTATATCACAAAAGTGCCTCTCTAGTGAAGATTATTACCTTTATAATGAAAATAGTTTTTGGGAATAGCATATTTTAAAATGTCAATTTTCTGGTGCTGATAAACCATGGAAAATCAGGCACTCAGGAGATTTTAGGCTATGGGGGAAAAGGCTAAAGGAACTCAAGTTTATATTTGGCAATATGTTATCATGAGTGTGATTTGCATATGTGTTGACATTAGATAATTAATTTTATTTTGTGATTTTGTTTTCCTTTTCTATTTTTATGACACCCCTTGAGATAATTGGAGACACCCTGTGGTGTCACCAAACCAGGGTGCAAATCAGGGCATTATGAACATGGCTTCCTTATGTTGATTCTGTGTGGCTATTAGTATTACTGACTGTAACATGTGCCAAGATTTATTAAATGAAAAACTCATAAAGCTCTGTAAATAAAGTTCTCCTTATTCACTGTGGAGAGCTTGAAACCCAGCTTCCTTAAGAAGAGCTCTCCACTAATGCACACAACAGAAGTAACAGTGAGTTTTATTCTCCTGAGTGTGCTGAAAAGATGTTTATTGGAAGAGCAGGGCACTTAATTCTAGCATCTAGGAGAAATACAGTAAGAATAAACTATCTGGAAAATATAGTCAATGTGGTTCCTTTGGATTGTAAAAGAAAAATAAGCTGTCTCTCTGTGTTCACCCATAAATAGCACCACAATCAATATTTTAATTCTCGTCTGTGACATGATATAATTTTTTCTGATTATTTTTCTTCATTCCCAATACTGTCAGAGACTCCAGGATTACGCCAATTGGGATATAAAAGGGTGAATCCCAGGAGAAGAAAAGTCCTTTGCATGACTCAAGGAGCCCTTGGAGCTTTCCTAAAGGTTTAAAGAGGCCTTGAATTTCCCAGGGTTGTGACTATTAAGGAACAAAGGAGAGAGAATGGGTAACACTTCATTAAAGTTAAAAGGTGAGAAGCTACTTATTTAATTGAATTCGATGACAGAACACTTGGCCTAAGTTGCATAGCTTTTTCTTGGACTCTCTGGATTAGGGAGGCTAGTTATTTTAATTCAGGAGGTCATCAGGCTAGGGGGGAAAGCACAAGCCAAGCTTAATTTCAGTATTCTCCAGAGGGGTGCAGTTTCTGGTCCAACTAGACAATCTGTGAAAGGGAAAAATTAAGTAAACTTGTAGCCTTCAGGCTTTCATGCATCTTAGAAGCACATGAGAGCTGCTCTTAGGAAAAAGAATGAGCTATGAATTTTAAAAATGGATTAAAAATGAACAAATGTAAGTGTCCTAAAAGAAGCTTCTCAGTTTTTCAAAGAAAATTCCAAGGGGAACAGTTGTGTGCTACCAAGGGTTAATGGGTCTTCCTTTTATGAGAACATGTTCCTAGAAGGGGAAAGATGAAGCAGAAATGAGGCCGACTGAGCCTGATCTCTGTTCCTAAAAGGGGGAAAGTTATGCATTTTCAACTAGAATATCTAATATACCTTATGGAAAATTTCTTCAATTTCCCAACTTTTTAGGAGTTTTCTATCTAGTAATCTAGGTCTTCATTCCAGATGTTACAGCACTTATACTTCAAATCAATAATTACGTTTCCTTCTGTTCTCCATTATTGCTATTTGGATTTCTCTCAGTGGCTAGATCTTAGGTGAGCCTACCCCATGATTTTATCACAGGCTGTACTAAATAAATGCTTTTTGATAAATTGATTCTACTTATCTTCCTTTGTGAAGCCAGTCATTTCAGATATGACCATGATTATTTTGTGTTATGGGTCTGAGACATATCAAGGAATTTGGGACCATGAAAGTTTAAACTGGCCCACTAGCTGAAGGATGAACACACCTTGAGAAGTAAGAGTAGGAAGCCCATTAGGTATGGCTGCTGTCTGATCAGTGACAGGGGACAGAGATAACTCCTGAAGTCCTCTCATTCAAACCTTCACTCAAGCTCTCCCCACCTCCAAAAGGAACTTTTTTTTTCTTTTTCTTTTTTTTTTTTTGCGGGGCAATGAGGATTAAGTGACTTGTCCAGGGTCACACAGCTAGTGTTAAGTGTCTGAAGTGGGATTTGAAGTCAAGTCCTCCTGAATCCAGGGCTGGTGCTTTATCCACTGTGCCACCTAGCTGCCCCCAAAGGGAACTTTCCATTGTCAGGTGGTGATTAGCCCACCTCCCAATTATAAAAGCTATGGCCTTTCTCCTGTTCAAGGAGATAGATATCTCAGATAATGTCTCTCTGAACCATCTCCCCTTGAGAGAAAAGACTTCTCTCTCAGTGATTTTCTCTAGCACCTAAATAAAAGACTGTTTTATTCTAATTGGATTTGTGTATGAGAGGGTGTAATCCTTTAAAGAGGCATACGTAAGGACCCCCACCACCACCTTCATTTACTCTGTAGTCTCTCCAAAGTGGTCATTTTGTAGTTTCCCAGAAGATTCTCCATCCCCCTTCTCTGTACCTTTACATTATCTGATTTCCAGAATGGTTATTTCTTCACCTTTGACTTTTAAAGTAACTAGATAATTTCAGAGCTTAGTTCAAGTGCCAACTCCTACATGACGCTTTCCCTTATTTCTACATTCTTTGATCAATTCCCTAGACATTATCCTCATCTCCCCATCCTCCCCACTAGAACCTTGAACTCCTCCTCAGGAAAACTCAGCTTGGATAATTCAGCTTTAGTTTTAACTTTCCAAGAGACAGGGCTCTGTGCTATCTCCTGGCCATCCCCACCTTCCTTCCACCATTATAATGTAAGGTTCCTGGGGTCAGGTAGTGTCTTGCTTGCATTTTTATCCCCAGTGCTTAATACAGTGCCTGGATTGTAAATGTCTGTTCGTCTATCTATCCATCTATTTATCTATCACACTGTCATCCATTATCATGCTCTAACTGCCTGTGCCCATACACCAGTTACCTTGTATTTATTTTGCTAATGCTTAAAATTTCACATGTTTTCTTTCCCAATAAAAAGTAAGCTCCCTGATGACAAGGAGTTTGTATTCTTGTTTTTGTAATCGCTGTAACTAGCATATATTGGGTGGTTAGTATTTTTTAAGTGATTGATTAGAATCCCTACCTTTTCTCAAGGCTTAGCTCAGGTATTAGTTCTCCCAGAAATTTTTCCACATTCACATAGTTTTTATTACTCTGTTAATTCTGAAATTAATCTTTGTTTATCTAAGTATTTGTTCATGGCTATTTTTAAATTTTGAAACTTTACATAGTGCCTTGAAAATAGTTGTTTTACATTTGTTTAATTTCATTTTCTTCTACTTTTGGAATAATTTGGTTATAATAAGGGGTAGATTAGCAAACTTGTCAAAGAGTTGTTGAAGCCTACAGGACCAAATAATAGGAAACTCTTTTAACCTGGAAGAACTTTACAGAATGCTTACCATTTATTTTCTTTGTTTTTCACTATTTGTACTGTAAACAAGCAATCACATTGTCATGAAACATGTGAAAACCAGGTTTATTACAAGAGAAATGAACATGCCAATGGGCTAGATGTTTTTTACAGAAGTTAACACTTTTAAAATGGGACAAAGGGAGAAAGGGATATCAGGAAGGGGCAGAACATGGGAGGGGGAATAGCACCCCACAGGTGCAGGGCACCAAGACTACTCCCCATGGGGAGGAGCAGAGTAATGATAAAAGCCACATTCTTTTCCCTTGAAAACTGGTGAAATATGAATATAGGGGTCCCCTTATCTGCAGAGGACCCTAGCTGCACAAGCATTACTTCCCAAGGACAAATAGAGAGTCCAGATTGGGGGAGGAGGGAGGGGACAACAAATTTTTTCACCTCAGAAGGTACCTTGTCCTTGGCATATTCAGGGCCTCCTGCTTTCTCTGAGTCCAGTGTTTTTGGAAGGTATGTCGACTAAGAAAGACAAGTTCAAGAGATCCCTTTAACATCCCTTAACAGTACTTTTCTGTTTGTTATAACATCCTTTAATTTTTGGTGTCACTCTTTGCTGCATTGTCATGCTGTTTTTAAACCTTGTGTGGCAAGCTCGTCTTTGTGAAAGGGAAAATCCACAGTAATAACAAGAGCCTGTGAACCAGGAATCCTTAGAATTGGAGGATGGCCTTTTAACCCCTTTAAATCTCAATTTCAGGGGCTGCTAGGTAGCAAAGTGGATAAAGCACCAGCCCTGGATTCAGGAGGACCTGATTTCAAATCAGGCTTCAGACACTTGACACTTACTAGCTGTGTGACCCTGGGCAACTCACTTAACGCTCATTGCCCCCTCAAAGAAACCACAACTACAACAATAAAAATACCCCCTCAATTTCTGTCTTCTGATGGTTTTGACAGATACCTAAATTGAAACAGAGTTACACTACCCTAAAATAATGTAAACAAGTATCCTTTATTGCAGGGGCAGACTCACCCCTGGTTGCCAGTGGTTTGCCAAAGCCTCAGCTGCTACTGTACTGAGGTTAGACCTGAGGGGACAGACTCAATTTGTCTTGTGGAGTTCTGAGCTTACTTTTGTAGGGTCCTTTATATGGATCACTATCTGGTATAAGTAAGACACAGGTATTCCTGGCTGCTGCTTTAAGGTGTGAAATCATGGGACACCTTCTGGTGACCACCCAGGCTTCCCATGATTTTCTTATCTGAAAAAGGAAGAACATGGATTAAGCCACTGTCTACCCTCCCTCTACCCTGCCCCAATCACATTCCTTCCAGTTTTTGAATTGTATTATTCTATGATTAGTTTACTCCGCCAAGAGTAGGTAATTGAGAAATTAATATAATGAACGTAATAAGGGAAGTGTGGGCCTTGTTGCTACATCTTGCTACTAATGGTGGCAGCTTATCAAAAAGGGACAATTATACCAATTTAGGGAAAATAAATGTGTTAGAATTTCTATTCCCAAGCAATTTTGCCACCAAAGTTTCCCAAAGGATGAAACTAGAAGAAAGTGTTAAAAGTAGCTTTTATTTCCCTCATGAATCTCTCAATTTAAATTCAAATATTAATATTACATATTTCCCAATTCATACTCTAATATAGTTAATTGAGAAAATTCTAAAAGTTGAACTATCCTGCAATCCATTCCATTCAGTTTATTTCAAATCAACAAACAACTATTAGGCACCTATGGTTTGTGGAGTACTGTGCCTTTCATTGGAGGTGATAGCAGATTTAGGTAAGGCACAAATTCTGCAGTCATGAAACCTGCACTGTGGCAGAGATATTATGTGAAGGGATGTGCTTGTGCCATCTTGAGAGACAATTGCTAAATTATACAATACAAAAAAACCCCAATGTCAGGGAATACCACCTCTCAAAAAACAACAACAACCAAAAACAAACAAACAAACAAGCCACTTCCACTTGCTTATATTTCAAGTACAAGGAATGCTAAAGCTAATCCTAATTGCTATTTTAAAAATAGCACTGGTCTGACACTGGGATCTCAGGTGGGTTTGACACTTCTATTTGTAACTGTTTATCACATCATTTGATTGGTAGTTTACTTCAAAATTATTGAAGAAGTTTTATAATCTTTTTCATTTGTGATCTGTCAGAGGATATATATAAATACATATAGCAGTCATTTTTATAAGAATACACATATGCTAATTTTTACTGCATCATACCACACAGATGTTCATCTTATTGTCAAAAAATAACACTCAAAACAACTCAATTGCAAAATGGAGGCTTAAAAAGAAATTGAAACAGTTATACTAAATTGAAAAACTATCTTGTTAAGTAAATAGAGCTTATTTTCACCACATTTTCAGTAATACTAAATTAACATATTTTCACTATGTAGACTCACAAAGTAATCATGACCATAGCTGAGACAACAGGGTAATCAAAGATAAGAAGAATCAGGGGGGTAACATGCTAAAGACCTAGCCACTACCAGAAATCAAAAGTAATAAATTCAGAGGACAGAAGAAGGTTTAAGGAAAAATTTTCAGGAAAAAACAAAATTCTGTAAGACCTAGAATCAGCATTTGGAGATAGGAGGGTTGGTAGAGAAACCTTTCTAAAAGCAGAAAAACATATGAATAAAAAAACATAGTAAGGTCAAATATCAGCTGAGCCAACTCAGGAATTCATTAGCCTATTTGGCATCAACATATCTGAAGATGTGTTTTCATGTTTTGTTTTGTTTTTTAATCTCTCCCTTAGGATACAGGTTCTTACTCTTTGAGAATAATTTCCTTTTTTTTTCTTTTTTGTGAGACAATGAGGGTTAAGTGACTTGCCCAGGGTCACACAGCAAATAAGTATCAAGTGTCTGAGGTCAGATTTGAACTCAGGTTCTCCTGAATCCTGGGCCAGTGCTTTATCCACTGTGCCACCTAGCTGATCCCCTTCTTTTTCTTTTTTAATAGTATTTTATTCCACCCCCAATTATATGTAAAGACAATTTTAAGCATTCATATTTACAAAACTTTGAGTTCAGAATTTTCCCCCTCCCTATGTCTCCCCTGTTCCTAAAGTGGTAAACTAATTGGTATACCAATAAATCAATTGTTAAACTAATCAATATATGCAAAATGTAAAGCATGCTTACAAATTAGTCACAGTTGTGACTTTTGCCTTTTTCCAAAATGGAAAAAAATATGAAAAAAAAATAAAGTAAGTGAAAAAGGTATGCTTTGAAATACATTCAGAGTTCATCAGTTCTTTATCTGGATATGGATAGAATTTTCCATCATGAATCCTTTGGGATTATCTTGAACCATTGTATTGTAGAGAAGAGCTAAGTCATGGCAAAGTTAATCATTACACAATGTTGCTATTCTCATTTCATTTTGCATCAGTTCAACAAAGTCTTTCCAGGTTTCTTTGAAATCAGACTATTCACCATTTCTTATTGGACAATAATATTCTATTACATTCATATACCATAACTTGTTCAGCCATTCCCTAATCAATGGGCATCTCCTCAATTTACAGTTTTTTGTCACGCCAAATAAAACTGCCATAAATATTTTTGTACATGTACATGATTTTCCCTTTTTTAAAAAGTAATAAACTTTTTTTTATTTATAGTTTTGGGTTCCAATTTTTATTCCTCCTTTTCCTCTCCCCTCCCTGAGCAAGCAAACAATCAGATATGGGTTATACATGTATGATTAGGTAAAACATTACCTTATTTGTCATTTTGTACAAGAAAACATGGTTAAAAGAAAAAATGAAAGTGAAAAATAGCATGCTTCAGTCTGTTTCATCAATATCAGTTCTTTCTTTGGAGGTGGATAGTATGTTTCATCCATAGTCCTTTGGGATTGTCTTGGATCATTGTATTTTTGAGAATAGTCAAGTCATTCACAATTCTTCATCAAACAATATTGCTGTCTCTGTGCACAATTGTCTCTTGGTTCTGCTCACTTCACTACACATCATTTCATACATATCTTTCCAGGCTATTCTGAAGTCATTCTGCTTGTCATTTCTTATAGCACAATAATGTTCCATTACCATCATATACTATAGTTTGTTTAGCCACCCCCTCCCCCCATTGATGGGCATTTCTTTGATTTCCAATTCTTAGCCACCACAAAAAGAGCTGCTACAAATATTTTTATACAAAAAGCTCCTTTTCTCTTTTTGGGGATGTATTTGTATTTTCCCTTTTTTATGATGTTTTTGGGATACAGATCTAGTAGTGGTATTGCTGGATTGAAGAGTATGGACAGTTTGTTTGCCTTTGGGCATAGTTTCAAATTACCTTCCAGAATGTTTGGATCAATTCACAACTTTACTAACAGTGCATTAGTGTCCCAATTTTTCCACAACATGTCCAATATTTATTATTTTCCTTTTTTGTTATATTAAACATTCTGATAGGTCTGAGGAGGTACCTCAAAGTTGTTTGAATTTGCATTTCACTAATAAAAACTTATTTAGATATTATTGTACATATATAAGATATATCACATTGCTGTCTTAGGGAGGGGGAAAGAGACAAATTTGGAACTCAAAATCTTACAAAAATGAATGTTGAAGAGTACCTTTACATGTAATTGGTGGGGGGAAGACTATTAAATACAAATAGTAATTTAGAACACTTCTCTATATGACTAAAATAGCTTTAATTTCCTCTGAAATCTGTCTGTTCATATCCTTTGACTATTAATTAATTGAGGAATGGCTTATATTCTTACAAATTTGACTCAATTATCTCTATATTTGAGAAATGAGGTCTTTATCAGAAACACTTGCTATAAAGATTGTTTCCCAACTTATTGTGTTCCTTATAGTTTGGTTGCATTGATTTTGATTGTGCAATTAAATTTAATGTAATCAAAATGTTCTATTTTACATATTTGGTCATGAATTCTCCCCTTCTACATAGATCTGACAGGTAGACTATTCCTTTCTCTTCTAATTTCCTTATGGTACCACCCTTTATGTCTAAATTATGTACCTATTGTGACCTCATCTTGGTATGTGGAGAAAGATGTTTGTCTAACCTTAATTTGTGCCATATTTTTTCTAGTTGTCCCATTAGTCTGTCAAATAGTGAGTTCTTACCCCAGAGGCTGGAGTCTTATAGTTTATCAAACACTAGGTTACTGTGATCATTTCCTACTGTCTTTTGTACTTTATCTATTCCACTGATCCACCACTCTGTTTCTTAGTCAGTATCAGATAGTTCTGTTGAATACTACTTTATAATATGGTTTGAATTCTGGTATCCCTAGGCTATCTTCCTTTGCATTTTTCTTATTAATTCCCTTTATATTCTTGACCTTTTGTTCTTCTGGGTAAATTTTGTTGTTATTTTTTCTAGCTCTATAAAATCATTTTTTGTAGTATGGTATGGCACTGAATGAATAAATTAGAATTTCCATTTTTAATATATTGGCCTACCCATGAACAATTGATATTTTTATAATTGTTTGAATCTGACTTTATTTGTGTGAAAAGTGTTTTTTAATTCTGTTCATATGGTTCCTTGGTTTGTCTTGGTGCTTAGACTCCCAAGCATTTTAAGTTGTTTACAGTTATTTTAAATGAAATTTCTCTTTCAATTTCTTGCTGCTGGGCTTTATAGGTCATATATAAAAAAGTTGATGATTTTTGTGGATTTATTTTATATTCTGTAACTTCGCTAAAGTTTTCAGTCTTTCAAGTAGTGATTTGGTTGATTTTCTAGGATTCTCTAAGTATAGCTTTTTCTGCCCAAGGTACTGTCACAAGTTTATTATGCCTAGGGCTGCAATCCCTGGTTGATAACCTGGTATTGTACTGGTGTTGTCCTGAGGCCCATGGGGAATCATCATGTCTGGTACTATGCTGTGGGCTTAGGGGTGTCTTCCATTGCTGGAAGTCATAGCTGTCTGGCAGATTGCCTGGTGCTGAGCCAGGGTCCCAATTCTGATGTCTTGTGTGTGTTGAAGCCCATTAGAGAAGGAGGTTCCCTATTTTGGCTTCTGCCTTTTTGTCTGGTGCATCTCTGATATGCATGACAGGTTCCCAGTACTGATATCTGTTTGTTAGCCTGGTTATGCTGGGTTATGTGGGTTGTCTTGGTGCTAGTGTCTGCCTGTTTGTTTAGGTACCTTCAGGTCTTGTCCTGTTTTTGCCTGAGGCTATGCTGAAGTAGATTATATTCCCTTCACTGTCTGTTTACTCAGGCTGGCTGGCTGTTTGCCCCAGGGCTAAAGCATATGGCAGGTCTTGGAGTTGGTATCTTCCCATTCCCTTGGCTATGCTGAGACATGTTGGGGGGTAGTCCTGGTGATGGCATTTGCCTGTACCACAACACTAGAACTCAGTACCTCCTATGATTTGCTGAGGTGGGGATTGTGGCTACCTTGCCAGTATGCTTCTTGTCCTGGACTGTGCACCCCTTTTATCCCAGAGAGACAGACTTTTTCTTCTGACCTCTAACGTTTCTTGAACTAGAAGATTGTTTCACCCCATTTTTTTCTGGTTCAGCTGTTCCAGATTCATTTAAGGTGGTATGTCGTTTAAATGTTTACATAGTATTGGGAATAATTATTCTTTAAATGACAGGAAGGATGATTTCAGAAAGGCCTGGAAAGACTTGTATGAACCAATGTATATTGAAGTGACCAGAACCAAGAGAACATTGTGCACAGTGACAGCAATATTGTTTGATGAAGAACTGTGAATGACTTGACTGTTCTCAACAATACAATCATTCAAGACAATACCAAAGGACTTTTGATGAAACATATTATCCACCTCCAAAGAAAGAACTGATATTGATGGAACAGACTGAAGCATGCTATTTTTCACTTTCCATTTTTTTCTTTTAATCAAGTTTCCTTGGACAAAATGACAAATATGGTAATGTTTTAGATAACCATACATGTATAACCCATATCTGATTGCTTGCTGCCTCAGGAAGGGGGGAAGGGGAGGGGTGGAAAGAGGGATAAAAATTGGAACCCTAAACTATAAACAAAAATGTTTGTTATTTTAAAAAATAAATTAATTTTGTAACACTATATTTTATTTTTAGGATATGTTCTTTGTGTTATTGTTCAGTTGTTTATCTGTCATGCCTAACTCTTCCTGTCCCCATTTGTGGCTTCATTGGTAAAGATACTGGAATGGTTTGCTATTTCATTCTGCAATTTATTTTACAAATGAGGAAACTGAATTAAAGGGAGTTAAGTGACTTGCCTAGAGTCACACAGTTAGTAAATTTTTGAGGCCGAATTTGAACTCACCAAATGAGTCTTCTTGACTCTGAGCCCAACATTCTAATCCATTGTGCTACCTAGCTGCCCTATTCTAGGTGTAGACAACTTCTAATCACATGATTTTTAATTTACATAGTACACACATACATATATATATTTTTCCATACAATATAATAAATCATTTCCCCCATACCATCCCTCAGTATATTGTTTGTCTATATCCTTATGAGTCATAGAGAAGCCAGGAAAAGAGACAGCCAGGGCTTTTCAGAGCATACCTGCATAACTGCTGGAATTTTTTTGTTCCTTGGTGTCTTTCCTTCTTTGTTGATATGCTCTCCCTCCACAATCTTGCTCAATTATGGAAATTTTACTTGAAGATAGATGGGTGGGTAGTTGGTGTGCTTGTGATTCCTTGTAGGAGCTTGTAATATTTGGACTACACACAATAATAGAGCACAGTCACTCCATCTTGTTGAAACCAGATTTTTAAAGCTAAAATGTCAAACAATTGGAAATCAATTCATTTTTATATATTAAGGACTTTTCAGAAGTGTATTCATTTTATTCAGAAAAATATTCTTGCTTTTTATTAAGGAGTCATTTTTCTTGTCCTTCATGTGAGCAAAGCATATGACTCATCTTTCATTAAATTTGTTTTTAAAGGAACTTTATATTTTAATTCTTTATAAAGATACATTTAGTGATGTTTTTTGTTTTGTTTTATGTTGCCTAAATTTCTCTAAGTTCTTCACAATTAAACTCTACAAACATTTGTTATACCTTGTATCTATGTGCTAAGCACTATGATAGATGATGGAGATAAAAAATTAATGTCCCTGCCCTCAAAGGGATAAGATTCTATTGGGATTAGATACACGATATACTCAACTAAGTAAATGCACAGTATACAGAAAGTATTATCATGAATGTCCACTAACAACTTTGGGATTCAGGAAAAAATGTTTTATGAGGTTGTACTTGAGTCATGAAGGAAGTTAATTAGGAATTCTATCAATCTGAGGTGAGGAAGAATGATAAAATAGATAAAAATAAAAAAGAGGGGCAGCTAGGTGGCACAGTGGATAAAGTACTGGCCCTGGATTCAGGAGTACCTGAGTTCAAATCAGGCCTCAGACACTTGACACTTACTAACGGTGTGACCCTGGTCAAGTCACTTAACCCCCATTGCCCTGCAAAATTAATAAAAATTATAGATAAAAATGAAAATTATACTTCACTTAATATAACTTATGTTCTGGCCTCACTCTGTTAGAACCAGATATGCTACATAGTCCCTTAAGGTTCCACAGTACCCTAAGACATATGGAGAATCTCTTTTCTATGCCATCAGACAGGCCATTCACTCTGCTCCCATATTTATTTGGCTAGTAACTAGTACACTTACTTCCATTTAGCCAATTAATATATAGATTGCTTTTACAAAGAGTTCCTTACTTCAAAAATATGACAAATATTTGCCTCCAAAACTTGGTTGCATAATTTCCACTATGTCAATTAGGTCTATTGGCGAGAGGGTTAGGTTCACAATTTAGCTCAGTTTGATTTTTTTAATAGTATTCATCTCACCAAGACAACATCCATATAACAAAGAATACTTTTTTGGGGAAAAAATTACAAGTTCTTGTCTAGAACTAGCTTCTTTGCCTTTGTTTGTTGGCTTAGAGTCCCATATCTTTGTTCCTTAGGATATCAGTACTTGGCTGCTTAGTGTTCCTGAACTCCTGGAACACTGATGCTTACTGGCAGAATTCAAAGAATGCATTCCCTCTTGCACCTACAACATGGAAAATAATAAATGAAAAGGCCCAGGAAGCAGCCCTGTTACTTGAAGACCTTATGGCCTCAGTAGAGGAAAGGCCACATAGCCCATCCAATTATAGCATTATTCTCTAAACAGAAATTGTTAGTAAAGAAGTCAACTGGTTACCTCAGACATGATTACATATTACAAAACCAAAAGAGTTTCTGACTCAGGACCTTTCTAATATACCGACAGTTCCACAAAAGGGACAATGGAAAAGTGTTTTGGAAAACTAAATTGTAGGTAAACCAGTACCAGTAACAAAATATTCTTGTAGGCTCCAGTCCTCACAATTCTCCCAGAAGCAACTCTCCAGCACACTTCATGTGGATGATGCCATGTCAGCGCTGGGCCATCACAATAGAGATTTTCCAAATGGAGTGGTATTGGGTTAAATAAAGGATAAGGAAGGAAGAACTAATGTTATTCAAAATACTTCCCTCATATATAGGTGAGTCAGAAAATTCTTTTTTTTTTTTTTTTGCAGGGCATTGGGGGTTAAGTGACTTGCCAGGGTCACACAGCTAGTAAATGTCAAGTGTCTGAGGCTGGATTTGAACTCAGGTCCTCCTGAATCCAGGGCTGGTGCTCTATCCACTGCACCACCTAGCTGCCCCCAGAAAATACTTAATAAATTTCAAAGTAAACATTAAGTGTTATTCTCTAGCCAGGGTTATGAAAATGAATATATCAAGTCAAAGATGACTTGTTCAAGTTGAACTCCAAAAAGAAATGTAGCCAAGTTTGAACATTTTCTTTAAGAATCATAAGGTATGTCATATAAATGACAAATGTTGTAACCTTCACCTCTATTATGCTGTTCATTCTTTTCCAGTTCTGCTAACTAAAACATTAATTTAAAAAGCTGTGTTCTGAACTATTAGAAAATGAATGTATAATGGAAAAGGTGAAAAATGGAATAGTGTAGCTGTTCATTTTCCCCTCTTAAATAAGTGTTGGTAATTAATTTTCTCGTAAGATATGTTTGAGGTGAATGTATTAATCTTGGAAACAAAGGTTTTACATTTCCAAATAGAAGTAGATGAAGGATAAGCATGTGTTTAGCAAAATTATTGCTGTATGACCTTGAACTAGTTGCAGCATCTTTGTAAGATATTGGCATTTGTGGAACTTCAAAGATTTGAACTTTTTCCTACTTCACAAGAATGCTATATGGATAAGACTATAAATGGATAAGACTAGAACCTTAACTATATAGGGGGGTAAAGGGGCTGTACTCAAAGATATAAAATATAAAAGGTGCTAATAGCATTTTAATTCCCTTGGCAAGCTAGGGTGAGCTCTTTTCCCATTTTCCCTTGATTAATTCCACCCTATTTAGTACTCCACAACAGTGGACTCCCCAGCTGTATTCCTGGTTCTCTGTATCTCTATTAGCACAGTACATAGTCCCATCCTATCACCACACAAAACTTAATGTACTTTTTTTTTATTATGCTTGTCCATGCAAAAAAAAAAATCCCACTTATATCAGAAATATTAAGTCAATTTATCTACATATTAACTGTAGTTATTACTGAAAGTAGTTTGGATATATTTACTTATTAAGTCCCCAAGAATCAATAAATCAGCAAGCATTTATTAAGCAACTCCTATGTCCCAAGAACTGTGCTATGCAAAATCGACAAAAAGCAAAATGAACCACCCAGGTGATTCAGTGGATAGAGCACCAGGTCTAGAGTCAGGAAGACCTGAATTCAAATCCAAGTCATCTAACCATATTTACCTCAATTTCCTCATCTGTAAAATGAGCTGGAGAAGGAAAAGACAAACCATTCTAGTATCTTTGCCAAGAAAACCCCAAATGGGGTTGAATACAATTGACATGACTGAACAACAACAAAATGGGGCAAATGAATGAAAGGACAAATATACCATGCAATTAGCTTTTCTAATGTTCCAAAATGTATATTGATATCTGAATCTCTATCATTAACAACATGGAAAAAATCTTTTCATTAGGAGCCCATTTAATTAAGAGAATCCAATACAATATTTGTTAATGTATTTATTTTCACATGAGAAAGAAACTATGTGGTTTTGTAATTGTTGAACATACAGATTTATATCATTCAAGTTTTTGTTGCTTTGCCTTTTTTTGTGAGGCAATGAGGGTTAAGTGACCTTCCCAAGGTCACACAGCTAATAAGAATGATTGTCTTTGTCCAACCCATAAATTAAAAAAATAAAGAATAGAGATGATGTATTTTTATTTCATCAAATAACAGTATTTATCATTTTTATTTGTATGCTAAGTATGCTGACTGCATAGAGATCCAAATGACAAGAAAGGGAAGGGTATATAATGCAAACCATTAGCAAAGGGTCAAAGGTGAATTTCACAGTTCTGAAGATCTAAACACAGGAGAAAGCTAAAAAGTACAAGTTCATAATATGTTTCCAGAGAATCAGTAATCATCCATCAGCCTTGGATTTTATAGATTTAACTTGTCTATCTTTTTCTCTTTGTTTGTTGTTTTTTAGTATATTCATTCAAGAAGGTATAGAAGCAAGAAAGAAACAAATAGAAGCCTTTAACTATTGCACTCATTTTCTGGAGAATATACTTGTCTTCTTCCAAATTGCAAAGAGCAGTTACTCAGTAACTATAACCAACTGGACCATGAGTTTCTACAGTTACAGCCTATACAAGAAAACCAAACCCACTTTCTTCATGCCCTCTCTAACTATGAACCAGAAAAGCAACTCTCTGAAGCTTGGATCAATTTTTCCCTTCAACGGCTATACAACTGACTACTGTTTGCAGTAGTCAGCCTATGTGGAGTAGTTAGGCATTGTCATATCTCTAGCTGCCTTTTGGACAATAGCTGTCTTACAGATATCTTAAATTTAATATTACTAAAATGGAATTCATTATCTTTTCCCCCAAAGCCTCCCCAATTCCAAACATGACTAGTCAAAGATAAAAACCATTCTCCTATTCACCCAGGATCACAATCTGTGTTTCATCCTCTACTCTTTACTGCCTTACTGAACTCCTCACCTCTACCCCACTCCTTTATTCAATCTATTTCCAAGGACTATCAATTTTACCTTTGTAACATCTCTTGTATATGCCTCCTTCTCTCTTTTGACATTGCCACCACAATGGTGCAAGCCCTTATTACTTTGTTCCTGGACGATTTTAATAGCCTTTTTGATAGTCTCCCTATCTCAAGTCTTTTCTCATTCCAGTACATCTTTCACTCAGCTGCTGAAGTGATGTTATTAAATCTCAGGTCAGACAATGGCTGATCACCATCTACCTCCCACCGTCTCCCCAACATACTCAATGAATAAATACCAGTAATTACTTAGTATCTCGATGATCAAATAAAAATACTATAGTGTTAAAAGCCTTCATAACCTGCCTCCTTTTCAGTCTTCTTATACCTTATAATCTATCCCCTTGCAACCCCCCCCAAACCCTCCCCAACCCTTGCTCTGTGATCCAGTGATAAAGACCTCCTTGCTCTTCTGTGAACAAGATATCCCATCTCGTGACTCCTGATCATTTCCACTCTGTTCCCTCTGCCTAGAATTATATTTCTCTTCACCTCTGCTTCTTGTCTTCTCTAGCTTCCTAGAGAAGGCAGCTAGGTGGTGCAGTGGATAGAGCACTGGCCCTGGAGTTAGGAGTACCTGATTTCAAATCCAGCCTCAGACACTTAACACTTATTAGTTGTGTGACCCTGGGCAAGTCACTTAACCCCAATTGCTTCACTAAAAAAACAAAACAACAACAACAACAACAACAACAAGACAAAGCCTTTTTGGCAACAAGTGGAGAAGCAGCATGGGATAGTGGGGGAAAAAAGAAATAGCCTTGAAATCAGAAAGACATGGATTCAGATCATAGCTTTAAAACAGGGTAGTTGAGTGGCCTGCTCTAGTCAATCAACTTCTGTGTTCTTAGAAATGGTGATATTAAAAGCAGATTTTACTTCTCTTTGAAGTAACCTTTTATATCTTAGTATCTCTATCATATCTCTATCCTTAGTATTCCCATCTCCATCTTAGTAAATACACACACAAACATGTGTGTAGATGTGTATCATCTGTTTATTCATCCATCTATCTATGTATAATTAATAATAATTAAATAAATTACATATACTTATGTTTTGATACTTTAACACTTAATATATACTAATAAAATTATTGTGCTGACCCTCTTTGGATTAATAGAAAGTTTTATAAGTTAATATTATCATTTAGATAAATGTTGTTCTTACTCAAACACTTTGCAGTGTTTTACTCACACACAAAAAAACCTAAAGCAGCCAAGATTAGAAAGGAAGCAGGAAAATGGGGGGGGGTTTGCATTATTTCTCTAATAAGGGTATTATTTGTCAAATATATAAAAAATGAGCCAAATATATAAAAATAATATCTATTCCCTAATAGATAAATGATTGAAGGATAAGAACAGTTTTCAGAAGAAATTAATACCTATACTCCTATAAAAATGCTCTACATCACTACCAATTAGAGAAAGGCAAATTGAAACAACTGTGAGGTACCACTTTACACCTTTAAGAAATGACAAATGTTGGAGACAATGAGGAGAAAAAATAGAAACACCAATGACTTGTTGTTAGAGTAGTGAATTGGTCCAACTACTCTGGATAACAATATGGAACTAGGCCCAAAAGGCTATAAAACTATACATACCCTTTGAACTAGAACTACCACTACTAGGTCTGTGTCTCAAAGAGGTTAAAGAAAAAGGAAAATTACCTATTTGGATAAAAATATTTATAACAGTTCTTTTTGTAGTGTGAAAGAATTGGAAATTAAAGGGATGTTCTGGGGAATGACTGAACAAGTTGCAGTATGTGGTTGTTTTTTAATATTATTTTGCCATAAGAAATGAAAATCAAGATGATTTTAGAAAAACATGGGAAGACTTCTATGAATTAATGAAAAGTGAAGTAAGTAAACAGAATCAGGAGAACATTGGACACAGTAACAAAAAGAGTGAAAAATTGATCAACTGTGAAAAAAACTGATCGAATCTGATTAATAAAATGATTCAAGACAATTCAGATGGATTTATAATACAAAATGGCATTCATCTCCAGAGATAGAACTCATGAACTCTAAGCACATATTGAAGCATGTTGCTTTTCACTTTATTTTACTTTTTGTAAAATGATTAACAAAGTAATATGTTTAATAGGCATCATATTACTTGTCTTCTTAATCATGGGGGGAGGGTTTGAGGGAGGGAGACAATTTGGAACTGAAAATAATAAAAATATTTAAAAGTTTGAGATCATATTTATCTGTATGTGTTCATTTTAAGAATTACAAAGAGCTTTACTCATAATGGTCCTATTAGGTAACTAATGTGAATATTAATAGTAGATGAAGAAAATAAAGTTACAGTTATGTAACTTGTCTATCATCCCATATCTAGTGAGTGTCCAAGGCAGGATTTCAGCCTAGTTTTCTTGACTCTAGGGATGGTAATTTATGTATCAAACCAGGCTGCTAAAGACTTTCTTTTTCTTTGAGAAAAGGGTAAAACATAGTGTAAGGAGTACATTTATATATTTCTTTCCTGTTGGCTAAACCCTTTGCAAACATCATCTCACTAGATCCTGAAAAGAACCTTGTGCAGTGGGCAATATAACCACATACATTTTACATATGTATAAACTGAGGTTCTGAAAGGTCCTATTTTTATATCTACTATTTGAATTTTCAGAAAAAAGGTGATATTTATATTTATATTACCAACTATAAAGTTTAATGATATTTATTGAGAAATAGACAGCAACATAGCTATTGGTAGTGTTTTTACACCTTTATAACATATATTCCATTTTTAATATGTGTTGTGCATTAATATATTGATAAACAATAATGGAAATAATAGCATCATATCTTTTATTTTAACCAAAGTTGAGCATGACCCAATCAGTATACTATAACAACTTGTCACAGGTAATGGTAACAACGAATATATTTGGTTAATATATCTTAATGGAAATATGTGGATCCAAAGAACCACTTTACATACCTAATTAAATACCTAAATGTCACAATTTGGCTATGTTTACTTAACACTCCCAAGTAGAAACACACACACACACACACACACACACACACACACACACACACACAAGAACTTCAATTAAGTTGAATATGAGTCAATTCACTAAAATAATTCTTAATCACTGAAGGAAAAAAAAAAAACAAACATCACCAATCCAAGTGGTTTACTGAATTGGACATTTCACTCACTGAAAAAGAAACAAATACAGCTCTCTAATCAACACAATTGTTGACCCTGTCCCTCTGCCTTTACAAGCTAGCTAGAGAGGTACAATGTAAATGTTGAAATAAAATGAACTGGCAATGTCAGGCAGCATATAGTGGGCCAAATAAATGATGGTAATACTAAGTGCTCAAGGAAATCAGATATCAGAGAGATGGCTGGAATTTTGTGATCAAGCAGTCTGAATAGAAGAGTCATCATTTGAGAATAAAGGCGCAAAGCATAGGGTGAATTCAAAAGAAAGTGATTTAGCTAGTTTGTTTCTGATGGAAAAATCACATTGGAAACTAGCAAGAAATTAAAGATGACAAGGCATTTGTAGGACCTTGGTGGAAAATTAAAGAAATTATACTCTATCCAGTGGGCAACAAAGAACTTTTTGACTTTTAAAAAAAGTGATCTCATTTAAGTAGTGCATTAGGAAGATTGATATTCTAGAGCAATGGGCCATAGATTAATAAAATACAGATTTAGTAATTATAAAAGCAAGCTAAAATCAGTGTTACTTCTGTTTGGTGTTTAAAGCCCTTCATAACTCAGCAACCTCTTATCTTTCCAGTTTCCTTACATTTTACTCCCCTCAATATATTCCAAAATTCAATGACACTGGGCTTCTCGCAAATCTGAAATAACATGACATGCTTCTATTTCCCCTGATTGTCCCCCAAGTTTGGAAGGTTCTCCTTCAGCTTTACCTTTTGACTTCCCTGCTTCATTAAAATATCATTTACCTGCTTCTGAAATTACATCCATCCATCTATCTATGTATCTATCATCTACGCACATATAAATATACACATATTCCCATATATATGTAAATATATGCATGTAAATATGTATATACACATATACAAATTATATTAGTATATATAGTTGTATGTTTTGTATATTTTGTGTATCTAGGTACCTATGTATTGTGCATGTATGTATGTATATTTTCTCTCCCATTACAATGTCAACTGCCTGAAGGAAGAATATCTTTTTGACAGCTAGGGACTGCAGTGTAGCAATGTGCCTAAAATAAAGACTATCTGAGTTCATATTTGACCTATTCAGACACTCATTAACCATGGGTAAGTCACTTAACTTCTGTCTATAAATTTATGTTTCAATGATTAAACATAATTTTTATGTTGATGATATTTATGAAAATTATGCTAAACTGTTTATCTAATAATTTATTATTTCAATATAAAAGTGGGAAAAAATAAAGATGCAGAGATATGGGAAATCATTGTTCAGGAAAAAGGAATGAAAGGCAAATAATTTATAGGTTACAAAGTAGTAGACATCTCTTTGCCATCATGAGCATTTATTTTTTTTTCAAGTAGTATATTCCAAGCTGTTGGCATGGGTACTAAATAAAAATTTAAAATAAATTAGATTATATTGTAATAGATAAAAAAACATTATTGATATGGCATTTATCTCTTAATTATATACTATCATCTGAAATCCTGTTTAGCAATTGTATTGATCAGTATTTTTAAGTCTTTCAAATTATTCTACATGTAAAACATTGTTTCTATTGTATAAATTTTTCTTTTGGTTATGTTAAATTCACTCTGCATCAGCTCATGTAAGTCTTCCTAAGTTTTTCATGGACAGCTAAAACGTTTGTCCATTGGTGTATATATATATATATATATATATATATACACACACACATATGTATGTATCTTGCACTGGTAGTACAGATAAAGAGTTGTGCCTGGAACTGGACAAAGGTAATGAGCAGGTTTGATTTCTACAGGAAATTTCAAATCTCTTTAATTAAATAACCCTGAGCTTTCCTTGGGAGGGAAAAGGGCCATTAAAAACAAAACAAACAACAACAACAACAACAAAAACACCTATCCACACATGTTTTCATGAGAAGCTTTGGGTTATTTAAAGACTTTTGAAATTTCCTGCAGACCCTGGTCTGATCATCACATTCTGCCCAATTTCATTTTCTTTAACATTTTGCTAGCATGTTATTCTAAATAGGAGGTTCTGATTTTTTTCTTTCTTCTCTGTTATGAATTCCCTGCAATGATTTTAAAATTGGTATTTTTATATTCTCATCTACTTTTTAAAAAATGTTTACCCAAATGTTTATTGACTTTATTCTTTTAAAATGTATCTATTTCCTCTACTTTTCAAGGTTTTATGTTTGGTGTTTCTTTTGATTTACTAACTAACTGATGTCTTAATTTTTAAAGACTTCATACTCAGCTAATTAATTCTCCCCATTTTGTTTCATAGAAATTACATATTTTCTTACTTTCACACATAAATTTCATCTGATAATTGTTTTGATTATAAAAAATCTGGCATATTGCTTCTTTCTTATCATTATTGTTTGCTTTCTCATAGTTTTAATTGCTTCTATTATTTATTTATCTGACTCACTAATTATTAAGGATACAATTTCTGAGTCTTTAATTTGTTCTCTCTATTTTGTTTGTGTTCTGTCTATTAATTGCTATTTTAATTTTTATGGCTGATAATGTATATGTTTTGTTTTTCTCTCTTTTTAACATATAATTTGTCTGTGTCCTAGTGCATGGTTTGTTAAAATGCATATTGTAACACCAAAATATTGATTATTCCCATTGAGAAGATTCCACATATATTTCAGAACTAAATTATCTATTCATTTCATTATAAATCATTTTGTTTATAATCTTTTAGATTTGCCAAGATAAATGTTAAAGTTTTTTAACAAATATTGTAAATATGTATATATTTTGGAATTTATTTAATTTACTGTTTTAAAATTTTCAATGCCCTTTAGTACACATATTTTTGGTATTAATATTTTACCTCATCTGTTTTAATGATAATATAGTTTTTCAGTTTCTTTTGTAACATTGTGAATTTGAATTGTGAAAATTAAATGATAAACTGATTATTTTCATTTGTTTGATAGTAGGATTTCAGTTCTTGATCTTTGAAATCACTTGCTACCTGGTAAATACTGGTTTCTTTAATTTGTCATTTTATTTTTTTAGACTCTTTACACAAGAAATGATCAAGTTTTGATTGCTTATCTGTTTTGACCTTCATTCTATATAATTTTAAAATTAATTCACAATGAAATAATTGTTAGTAGGCTTGTGTTTTTTCCCCATTTGTTTCTTTGATATTGATTTTTACCTTTTATCCCCTTTAATTGAGCACATTGTTTCTGAGATTAGTTTGCTTCACTCACAATGAGCCAGCTATCTTTTAATTTAGTGAATAATTAACTTACTCTTTCCTCATATTGGTGTCAAATATCAATCTCCATTCTCCTGGGCAATGGTTCAAGATGGCTTAGTTTCCATCTGTAGTTATTTTTTAGAGTATTTTTCCTAAGCACCAAAATATCTTTCTCCTGTGATACTATTTTCTGACCTACAGAAAGTCTCATAAATTCATAGATTATGTATTTTTTTCAGAATGCATTTTAAATTCATTGATCATAAAAATTAATAGAAGTGCTGCTGCTAATAAATAATAATAAATAAGTAATATTTGAATATTTTTAAATTAAGGAATTGAGAATATCAAATTACATAAAGTAGCTAATTAGATCGTTGTCAGTTCTTAAAGTTCAACTTCATTAATGTTCACAGACTCAGGATAGAACCACTATGAGGCCAATCTTTCAGGAAGAGAAAAGGGGAAAGTTTAGAATATGAAGAGATAGCATATTCTAGTGTAAAGAAAGATGCAGGGCAGCTAGGTGGCACAGTGGATAGAGCACCACCCCTGGATTCAGGAGGACCTGAGTTCAAATCCGGCCTCAGACGCTTAACACTTACTAGCTGTGTGACCCTGGGCAAGTCACTTAACCCCAATTCCCTCACACACAAAAAAAGAAAGAAAGATAGATTTAAAAGTAGAACATCCAGGTTCAAATTATAATTTTGCTGTATATCATTGGTCAAGCCATTGTTTGTTCTTTGTTTTCTTAGTTAAAAATGTTGGGAATGAAGGATTGACCATTTCACTTTTCTAGGCTTCCTATTTGCTTTTAAATCTATGGTACTAGACATCAACTATAAATTGGTCGATAAATAAATATTAATGTTTTACTTTTGATTGTTTTAAGAAGGTACCCTCTGAGAATTAATATGACCTTTAATGGCTAATTTAGGAACAGACAAATAATGTAACAATTCATTCAGTTGTGAGCATCTCAAGAATAGGTACTATATTTTTGTCTTTATATCCCCAGCACTAAGCATAGTGCTTAGTACATAATAGGTACTTAATAAATGATTGACTGAGAGAGAACAACAAACATGATGTACCTGCTATTTTCTTCTTCCCCCATATATGCACATGTACACACACACACATACACACACACACACACATACACACACACGCACACACACACACACACACACACAAAACAAGAAAAACAAACCCCTTATAACTTTCAAAGTTAGGGAAAATGAAATAAAACCATAGTGGAATATATAAATATCTATGTACCATAAAAGGAGGTAGGAATCAGCTGTGTCCAGCCATCCCTCAGGAAGAGAAGTCAGAACTACTTGTTGCTAACAGCAGTTGAGCAGATTTTCAGACTTTCTTTCAATAGAGTTTAATAGCCTCATTTTGGACATTGGCTATTACTGCTGCAGGTGCCTTGATTTCCCCCATGCATTATAATTATCACTAGAGGAAATGGGAGGGAAAAATCACTCCTCTGTCTAATTTCCTTTGACTTCCTTCTCTAGAACTCATTTTCCCCCTTTAAACCTGAAGTCCTTTGCTCCACATATTTTATTTGTGTTACTGCACAAGCTGTGGGACATAATATGTGGCATTTTAGCACCATTCTGTTCTTTACTCACGGCGTATAAATCACAGCAGAGTTGCTAACAGTGTGTGACTGACAATCTTCCTTGATAGACAATCTGTGATCCTTTCAGCCTTTTACTAATAAGCTCATTAGGCGAGAATGGCTGGAAATCCTTTCTGGGATATAGCAATGAACCACAGCAAATTCAGTGCATGTCTGACCACTCCGACTTTAGAGAATCAATCTTTCCTCAATCAAAACTTTGTCAGGTTCTGCTGAATGTCTGCTGAAGGTTACTGAATTTTTTTTTTTTTAATAAAGGTGGGTGAACAAAACCAAGGAAGCTTTCTAGACTTATGTGAGTCAAGGAGGAAAAGTTTAACACTTTTTATTGTTTTCTTCATGAATCAACATCTAACAATATTTCAAGAATGTTCAAATTTGTCATAGTATTCAACTGATAAGTGATAGTTTATTCTCAATAGTATATTACTATAAACAAAAAAGATTTTTTTATTCTATAGAGACCAAGGGAAAGTGTGCATATTCAGCTTTTAAGACTTTTGGGGTTCATTCATTTTTTGTAATAAAAAATGGGCAGTGGATGTAGAACCATGTTAATGTTCAAGAAATATTAGATGCTAATATTACAAATAAGAGTAATAATTTAATTTGTTCAGCCTCCCCAAAGTTACTAAGGCATTTTTCCTCATTTGAATATATGTAAGAATAAAAAAGGGAATAAATAAATAACTGAATGAATAAATGAATGAATGAATGTAAAGCACGTGTACCAGCAACTTTTGGTGAGTGGTGCACTATCAGCCCTCCACTATAAACCTTAGAATAAGGTGTAAAAAAAACAAAATTGAATTACTGTTATACTAAATTATAATTAAGGTATGTTCTTTTGGAGTTATTTAGATGTGGCCTATAGGGATTAGCATCTTAACTTACCAATATAGGGGTACAAAAATAAGTCTTGGGGAGTCTTTTAGAAAGGGACGTTTGAAAACTTGTTTGTATCTGCTGGTTTGTGAATGAATTCTGTAGACAGATAAATGATAAAATGTGTATTAAGAAAATATGGCTTGTCAGTGGGAAAGGATATCCATCAAAGTACAGAAAAGAATTGAGTACAATACATACAGTACAGTATACTGCAGTACCAGAAAAAACAAAAAAACAAAAAACAAAAAAAAGACAGTGATTAACACATCCAAATTAGTTAAGGCTACATATCTGCCTATGTTCAGAAAAGAAGCACATCTTTATTGTGTTTCAGGAGGTATTTGGACAAAAAGAAGGATTTTAGACATGTTACTGAATGTTTTTATGTGACCCTCACCCCAGTTAAACTATGGAATTTCTATTTTTATTTTATTATATATTTAAAAATAATTGCCCCGAGTGGCAGCTAGATGGTGCAGTGGATAGACCACCAGCCCTGGATTCAGGAGTATCTGAGTTCAAATCCGACCTCAGACACTTAACACTTACTAGCTGTGTGACCTTGGGCAAGTCACTTAACCCCAATTGCCTCACCCAAAAAATAAATAAATAAATAAATAATAATTGCCCTAAGACCATCAGAATATCACAATTTTACAATATTTTAGCAAACTTTAGGATCCATTCAATTGGGCTAAATGTGCTAAAAGAAAGGTTATCATTAATATAGTGCAATCTATGCATTCAGTACTTTGAGTTTTGAAAAATCATAAGATCATAGAATGAACGTGATATTTTTAAAATAATATTTTTTATTTATAGTTTTGAGTTGTAGTTTTTATCCCTTTTTCCTTCCCTTCCCTCTCCCCTCCCTGATGTGGCAGACAGTCAGATATGGGTAATACATGTAAGATTATATAAAACATTACCATATTTGTCATTTTGTATAAGCAAACTTGATTAAAAGAAAAAAAGAAAGAAAGTGAAAAGTGGCATGCTTCAGTCTTTTCCAGCAATATCAATTCTTTCTTTGGAGGTGGATAATATCTTTCATTAATAGTCCTTTGAGATTGTCTTGAATCATTGTACTATTGAGAATAATCAAATCATTCACAGTTCTTCATCAAACAATATTGCTGTCTCTGTATACAATGTTTTCTTGGTTTTGCTCACTTCTCAGAACATCATTTCATGTATGTCTTTCAAGGCCTTTCTGAAGTCATCCTGATTGTCATTTCTTACAGCAAAATAATATTCCTTCACCATTATATATCACAGTTTGTTTAGCCATTCCCCAATTGATAGGCATTCCTTTGATTTCCAATTTTTAGCCACAAAAAAAAAGAGCTACTACCAATAGTTTTGTACAAAGAGGTCTGAAAGTGATATTTGATGCTTTAAAATTATCTAAGGAAATTGAGACTGAGAGATGGAGAATGATTTGCCCAGAGTCCCTCAGCCCAGGAGTAACTGAGGTGAGAGAGTGTCTCCTGATCTTAAAAAGATAAAAATAACCAACAATAATTCAATTATTAAATTGAGGAACGATAAAACTTTACTTACACTTAAGTCTTACATAAAAAAAAAAACACTTAGTCTACTTCTTGGAATATGGTGGAGATTCACAATATTATCCACATTTCACAATGATATTTCCACACCTAAAAAATGTGTAAGGGGCAGCTAGGTGGCACAGTGAATAAAACACTGGCCCTGGATTCAGGAAGACCTGATTTCAAATCCATACTCAAAGGGTTAACACTTACTAGATGTGTGACCCTGGGCAAGTCACTTAATCTTTATTTCCCCACCAAAAAAAAAAAAAAAAGACTACACAGGAGATAGCCCAGGACCCTTAATTCAAAAGCATTGGGAAGAGCAGTGTTCCCAGAAGACTGGTCCTAATACCAGCTGACTGACAAAACAATCACTTCCAAAGAAATCCCTACCATTTCTCAACACTAATATCAAATGTGGCCAAATCACCACTAACTAGCAGGTATACACAAAAGCCCTTGCAATGGCTGTACCCCTAATGAACACTGATTCTATTACCAGTTCAGGCATCCATCCATCCAGAGTGATCTCTGTGGAGTTGCTCCCACAGGTCCTTCAGCCATTATAGCCAACATAGTAGCTACTGAAGACCATGAAAAGAAAGTTCTTATCATCAAAGCCCTTGGCACTGTCAAATGGTTCAGCATCAGAGACTTGTGATTTTAAAAGAAACAAACAAAAAACACATAAAAATGTCTAGTAGGGCTTGTGACCCGTACAGATATTGTATCAAGTAAGAATAATAATGCCGGGGCAGCTAGATGGCACAGTGGATAGAGCACCGGCCCTGGAGTCAGGAGTACCTGAGTTCAAATCCGGCCTCAGACACTTAACACTTACTAGCTGAGTGACCCTGGGCAAGTCACTTAACCCCAATTGCCTCACTAAAAACAAAAACAAAAACAAACAAAAAGAATAATAATTTCAACATTTATATGCCATTTTATGGCTTAAAATGAGCTTTAAATGCACTATCTCATTGGAATATTACAACAACCTGTGACCTTGGTGTTATAGGTATTACTATCATACCTATTCTACAGATGAGGAAATGGTGGTAAAGAGAGCTTAAGTGATTTTTCCCCTAGGTCACACAACTAGTAATTATCCAAGGTAGGGTACAAACCCAGTTATATCTTGATTCAGAGTCCAGAACTCATTCAACTATGAAAGGCTTTCTCTCTATACCATGTGGCCTTATAGATATTACCCTCTACTTCATCATGTGAAAGCCATTATCATGGTGACTACCAGATTGCTGATGCTAATCTGTTCTCACAGTCTTCCCTAGATAATTGCAATTATTGTCTACTATAAATGCTACAATCAACTGAATCTGAAGGTACCATTTGGACTAATTCTTAATAGCTGTATTTTGGCAGAAATATTTGACTAGGCTGGCAACACTGATATGACATTTCATTTTCAATAATTTATTTTGGATTATTAGGAATATAACATGAATATGCTATCAGTATGAATAAAACTTATTCTTTACTCCCTAATCTTTCTTCTCAGAACAACATACCAGAATAATTTATTACTTAATCAATTATTTTTAGAGCAATATCAAGACCTTTAATGATGAGGAAAGTATAACATAAAAGTCTGAAAGTAAAAGCATGAGAGTTACAAAAATCCTTACAGTTCCCATAAGACCAATCTTTTTAAAATTAAATGAAGGTGACAAATTATTGCTAGCAAAAACATATGCGTGCGCGCACACACACACACACACACACACACACACACACCTTAATTTGCACTGTAAACTAGTTATGAAAAAGCAAAGTAAAAATAAATATTATCATTTTGATGCTCCGTCACTCTACACTGTTCCAGACTATTTCTGGACTTGCACTGACGGGCTGCTATTCTCTATATATTTGATGCTGTGAGTCTCTCAGCAATGCTACACCATCAGCAACAGCCCAACAAATTAGAGCTGATCAATGATCACTTTCAAACTACTCCACTGCTTTGCTAGCCCACTCAGTTGAAGATGCATTGATACAGTGTAGAATATGGTTTAGTTTATTGAAGAAGTCTGGGATTATCATACTTGTTAGTTGTATGTGATTGTCCTATGGATACATAGATTAAGACATCATATATATATATATATATATATATATATATATATATATTATATATTTATATATATTTTATATATATATTATATATTTATATATATATATTTTATATATTTATATATATATATTTTATATATTTATATATATATTTATACTGGATGTCATATATGCTATTTTCAACTTAGTAGTTATTCCATTTAAATCCCTTCAATTAGAGATTTATGGCAGTAAGGCAAGGATGTTCAGATATCCATAGGGCAAAACATTAAATGTGCATTTCTTTCCTTCTCATATGAAGTAGAATTGGGGTGAATTTTTCATGTATATAAGAATAGAGAAGAAGAAATTAGAAATATTTATTATCCTATACCATGCACTGATCTTATTGTTATGTTTTCTACAATATTATGTGTTAACCTCATCAGGAATTGCAGAAGTGATGGGAAGAGGGAGGACATTGTGTTGAGTTTCATGTGGTCCACTAGCAGAAAATATCTGTTAAGTGACCTTCTAGTATAATATCTCATATTACATAAGATGGTATTAGAAGTATCTTGATGAGGGGGTGGCTAGGTGGCACAGTGGATAAAGCACCAGCCCTGATTTCAGGAGTACCTGAGTTCAAATCTGGCCTCAGAAACTTGACACTTACTAGCTGTGTGACCCTGGGCAAGTCACAACCCCCAGTGCCCCACAAAAAAAAAAAAGTATCTTGATGAAATAAATGGACCAATTTTTTAAAATGTGCAATTAACCCAAACAATTATAATATATATACCCAGGTATTATATCCAATATCTTCCCAGACTCGATGAAACTTTACCTTCTATAAGCTGCTTGAACAGGGTTTGGATTATGTGCAACTCCACAAGCTACACATCATTTGATTGCTGAAAAACCATTATGCTGAACTATATTCCACCATTATTCCCATTCTTTTGTTTTTTAAACTTCAATCCTTCAACTGCTCCTTATTTCCTGTCACTCCTTCACTGTTTGTAAAAACACACCTGTCTTGCGGCAGCTAGGTGGTGCAGTGGCTAAAGCTAGGTGGTGCAGTGGATAAGGTACCGGCCCTGGCTGGATTCAGGAGGACCTGAGTTCAAATTCAGCCTCAGACACTTGACACTTACTAGTTGTGTGACCTTGGGCAAGTCACTCAACCCTCATTGCCCCCCCAAAAAACAAAACAAACAAACAAAAAAACACACCTGTCTCTTTCCAGATCCTTTCAAACAAACCATCAGGAAAACAAAAATCTTCAATTGGCTAGACCATCCCTGGTAGCTACTGCCTTATATCTTTTCTTCTCTTCTTGGTTAAACTACTTGTGAAAACTATATGCATTGAGTGCCTCAATTTCTCTTCCAGTCATTATTTAGTTTGACTTCTGACCTCATTATTCATATAAAATTTGTCTCTTCACAGGTTACAATGATTTCTTATTGGCTAAATCTTATGGTCTTTACTTAATCCACATGTTTCTTAACCTCTCTCACATTGTTAACATTATAATCATCTTCTCCTCCTGGATACTGTTTCCCAGTTTCTGTCATACTACTGTCTCCTGCTTCTGCTGTACCCATTCAATTACTCTATCAGTCTCTTTTTCTGGTTCTTCATCCAGGTCATGAATAATAATTATGAGGGTCTAGTAAATCTCTATCTTGGTTTCTCTTCTCTTCCCCACTCTATATTCACTCACTTCTCACCTTAGTAGTCATGAAATAATTTTCTCAACTTCAAGTTCCTTTTCTCTATGAGCCATTCTTTTTTAAAAAGTGTTTTATTATTTTCCAGTTACATGTAGAGATAGTTTTTAACATTTGTTTTTATAAGATTTCAAGTTTCAAATTTTTCTCCCTCCCTCCCTTCCACCCCCCCTCCCCAAGACAGCAAGTAAACTGATATAGGTAATATCTGTACAATAACATTAAACATATTTCTGCATTAGTCATATTAGAAGAATCAGAGCAAAAAAGGAAAAACCTCAAAAAATAATATCAACAGCAAAAACAAATGAAATAGTATGGTTCAATCTGCATCTAGATTCCATAGTTCTTTTCTTCTGCATTTGGAGAGCCTTTTCCATCATGAGTCCTTTGGAACTATCTTGTACCATTGTACTGCTGAGAAGAATCAAGTCTATCACAGTTGATCAACATGTAATGTTGATGATATTGTGTACAATGTCCTCCTGGTTCTTCTCATCTCACTCATCATCAGTTCATGCAAGTCCTTCCAGATTTCTCTGAAATCTGCCTGCTCATAGTTTCTTATAGCACAATACAAGCCATTCTTCATTTAGCTGCCAAGATATTGTGATTAAAATGTAGGGATGACTATGATACTACTCTATTTTCCAATGGTTTCAATTATCCCAAAGATAAAATACAAACTCCTTTCTTTGGCATTTAAGGCTGTTCATAACCTGACCTTTTCAGTCTTAAACTGCCCTACTTTCCAAACACTATATTTTGTAGTTAAATGCATTTACCTACTTGCTGTTACTGGAACATAACATCTCTAATCTCCCTGTCTTTGACTTGGTCATTTGCAATGCTTTTATAAGGTTTTGTTTTCTCTCTCTCATAGTTTAATTAGCTTCCTTCAATAAACAGCTCAAATCCTACCTTTTAAAGAAGGTATTTTCTAATCCTGTTAGTTGTCCGTACCTCCTCTCTTAAATTACCTCCCAATTTTTCTTCATATATGTATCTAGTTATTCAAATGTTGTCTTCCCCTTTGTTATGTAAATTCTTTGAAGGAAGATGTTATTTTTTTGCTTCACTAGCACTGATACCTGGCACATAGCAAGTGGCTAATTTGTTGAAAGTGATGGCTATATTGACACTTAAATAAATCTTAAGTGAATTTTCTTTGTAGTGATTTTAGAAGATGAAAGTGATTCTAGTATAATTAGAGGTAGTGCACACATCCTGAAATTATGATGAACATATTTCAGAGGAAAAAATAACAAGTTTGAAGAGGATCCCTTAAATACCAGGATGGTTATGCCTTTCTGGAATCTATCAGGATATGATTTCTATATAGACACAAAACAAAGGAACAGGGAAGATATCACTGCAATGTCTAGTCATTTGAAGAGCTAGATTAATAAAAAAAAAATCTATAGCAATGGAAAGACCATGACAATATTTTGGCCATATAAAAAGAGACTAATATTTCTTAGTATTCCAATGTGTAGCTTTAAGAAGCTAGAAATCATATCAACAAAAGTTGGCTATCTAACAGAAGATAATTCACCAAAAGGACTGGGAAGGAGTTATTATGAACATGACAGTTTGTTGTGAGTAGAAAGAATGATGGATGAATTAGGTAACAAGAATTAATTCAGAATAGAATGAAGAATTATTGATGTTAGATAGATTCTTGGAATATTTCTTGATTAATAGAATGTTTTAGTCGGTATTTTTACAATTTGCATGGCAAGCACCTTATCTAATGATTTGGATACAGCCGATAATCTTATTGTTTTAGTTTAGTAAAGAAGATTTTCAGAGTACAGATGATTTTCATTAGGAAGGGACTAAGATGTAATAGAATACAAGAGAGTATAGAGGGGTGATTAAATGAAGGGGGAAGGAAAAAATTGATTAAATTAAAAACCAAGGGATTTGGTAAGGAAAGTAAAACCTTGGAGTATATATTACACATGAGAAACCAATACCAATGTTCTTAAAACACATTTCTGGAAATAAAGAGATGTTGTTGCTGTTCAATTATTTCAGTTGTAACCAAATCTTCTTGACCCCATGGCGTTTTTTTGGCAAAAGTTACTGAAGTGGTTTGCCATTCCCATTTCCAGCTCACTTTACAGGTGAGGAATTAAGGTAAATAGGGATAATTAAATTGTCCAGGGATGATATAGGCAAGTCTTTGACCCTCTGCTCTCCTGGCCTAACTGAAGAAGCCAGGAAATAATTGTAAGTATCTATCACACTAATGTCTCATTTTAGCATATTAACATATTTTCATCAGCACCACCATCTTCTTAGCATATGGCATGGTCATTTCCATATATGTGATTACCTTAATCAACAAAAGTAGACTCATCCTTGGAGTCCTGCTTCCCTTCAACATGTCTCAAAACATCTCATCTAATCAAAGAATATGGGGGCAGCTAGGTAGCACAGTGGATAAAGCACAGGCCCTGGATTCAGGACAATCTGAGTTCAAATCTGGCCTGAGACACTTGACATTTACTAGCTGTGTGATCCCCTGCAAAAATATAAACAGACAGACAGAAAGACAGACAGACAGACAGACAGATAGATAGATAGATAGATAGATAGATAGATAGATAGATAGATAGATAGATGAATGAATGAATATAAATAATAATAATAAAATAAAATACAACTAATGAGGTCCAATAATGGGCACAATATTCTACAGAACCAGCACAACTATCACAAGCATCTAGCAGGAAGTTAAGGGGAAAAAAGCCTTTGTTAAGGAACTTCTTTGAAAATAAAGTAATGTGATTTTTCATACATAGTTAGACTATGTATTATAATGTATGATGCCATCATAAACAAACACTCTCCAGGGATTAGAAATCCTCTATAACAGTTATTGACCTACTATCTGAAAGATGAGGACATAGAAAAGTATACCAGTCACCTTAAAAAAATTAAGTTGGTAAATTTTTTTTATTTAATCCCACAGGTCAATATTTCTATATCCATAGATCTAAGTAATGTAGTTAGTGCCTACAGGAACTAATTTGGAATAATAATGCAGTAATGGACTCCTCTATATTCAAGAATAACCAATTTGGGATAATATTTTTCTCTCATTTTACTATAGTCCAGTTTTATACTTGTGGTGGTAGGAAGAATAAAAGGAAGGTGTTTTCCTTTAAATTGTCATCAGTAGATCCAGCTGTTGCATTATAATCAGGGCAGCTAAGTTTTTTCACTGAGAAGAAATTGGTTCAAATTTTATTAATGCCACCACTGTGGATAAAGATGAATGGCAAAATAGCCCAAGGTTTGGGAGGGCCTAGGCATTATGGGAAAGAAAGTTTGGGTTAATCAATGAAACTACCCAATAGTGTAATTTTATGTAGATGCTAGAGTCATGTTGAAATGGAATAGGTGATGATAAGAGAAAAGCTTAGATACCACTTGGTACTATAGGATCACCTATAGAATATTCACTTTAGGGTATTGAGAGCATTAAAAAACTAAGTAGTAGTGGGAATTGAGTGAACTACATTGACTCCATCTTATGACTCGATTCTGGATCTACCTCAATTCCCTTTCTCTTCAATTATGGGTCTGCATCAATTTCTTTCTTATGAGAAAACTTTATTCAATTGTGGGAATCAGGAGAAAACTTTGTTGCATTATTTGAACCTAATCCTGTGTGGCTAGAAAGCAGAATCTTCTCCTCTATGGGCTGCTTAGCGACCTTTAAGTAAGGACCTGGTTTAGGCTGACAAGAAATGGGGTCAGATTTACAGACTGATGCAATGAATTTTCTCACAAGTATACGTCTTAAACAACTCATAGGTCTTATCTGAAAACCAGCCCCATACTGCCCAATCAGTTATTGTTTCCATATTCCTTTCATTGCTTATAGGCACTTTGGGGTGGGGGACACAACTTGTTTTTGTTTCTGTTTTTAATTTCAGCAAATCAGACCTGTGTACTCTCCCTTCCCAACTAGAAAAGTCCCTATTCATTTCTCCAATTAGAAATCAGATTGTGTAATGTTGTATCATTGTTAATTGTATCCTTTTATTTCATTGCTCTTAATTGATTGTTTTTAATGTATAAAAATTTGTCTCCCCTGGTATTTGGGGACAAATGCCAAATCTGATAAAGCATGATCACATTTTGTTGAGCAATTGGCATGCATTACTTAATAAATTGCTATGTTCAGAAGCTCAAATCTTTGTTTTCTAAGTCATTTCATCTTTCACCCACCACAGACTAAGCCATTAGTTACTTTATAGGTGGTGTTCTAAAAAGTAATTTCACACATCTTACACATCTTCAGAATCACACCCATCAGTTTTTTAACTGAAAATAGTAGTGTAAGGAATGTTCCCTAGGTTCATGGGCACAACAGATAGTACATATATTTTATAGACATGATATCCTTAATATTGCTTTTGATCATAGATTTATTGGTCTCTAATCTGAAGTATTTAATATTTAGCTTAACAATACTCAATAAGGATTGATTGATTATAGTGTTCCAAGGGAAATGGAACAGGAGAGAGATACCTTTAATGAATTACACTTCAATATCTCTGAAATCCATGACAGTGTTTCAATGTGGTCTATTTCTCCAAACAATATGTTTTAGACATGTCCTAATCTTTGCCTTTGCCAGTATTCAGAAACCCTAAAGGGAAGATCTTATAGGTATTTCAGTACCCCAAACTTGTATCCTGGTACTACAAAGGTTAAAGGTTCCACATGTTTCCAAGACTGATCAGGATTTTTACCATGTATGATGATACCTTATAGCACCCTATAGTTCTATTATGACTAGGCATGCTACTCATATTGATCTGTACCTGCATTTTATGCTATCAAATACTATGAGCAGTTATTCAAATTGGTATATAAGTTCAATACTAGAGTTAATTTGAAAGTGGGATTTAAGATGGAATCATAGGTGGATTTCTCTGCACCGCACTGGGATACCAATATACAACTGTATCCTCAACCTGGATCTGTGAAGTTTAAAACAAATGACAACAAAATTTCATATAATTGTTCTGCTTTGTTATCCTATGAATTTATTTATTTATTTAGAAACATTTTTTTTTCCTGAGAAGGGGTCCATAGGTTTCAGAACTAAACAGAGGCATATTTAAGAAATAAATTTTTAAAAAAGAATCTCTGTGGCCTTTGATATGAGAAGTCAGGAAATAATGATGATGCTAATCTCAGGTCTAAGGGGTGGATTTTGGCAAGAGTAGGTCTGGGCTTACTTTAGCTGTCCTTTGAGTGACCCTTGTTATGAAACTCCCCCTACTCTCAGCAGAGAATTTACTTATGCAAGTACTTTAGTCCAGGAAACTTGCCAGAATGGCCTAACCCACAAAATACGTGGCTAGACCAGACAACAACAGCTATATCCAGGTGATGAGGGTTGGCCTGGAGACAAGAAATAGAAATTCTATCAAAGACCTGTGCCAGAATCTCTCAATGACTTCTCAGCCTTGACAAGACAACAGCTTGTGCAGGCTGTTTCCAGTCATCTAGGCCACGTGCATTTCTGCAGGACTAATGGAGACCCAGGCCACAAGGAATAGCTCTGTGCTATAAGTATCCTTTCTTTGATTATGTATCCTTGCTTGAACAAATTTTAGAATCAAAAAGCAAATGTGTCGTGTCTACCTTCTTATTGTTTGGATTTCATTCATTATATTTGAAAAGCTCTTTACATACAGTCTTTTTCTTTTTCCTTTTTTTTTTTTTGAGGGGCAATGAGGGCTAAGTGACTTGTCCAGGGTCACACAGCTAGTAACTCTCAAGTGTCTGAGGTTGGATTTGAACTCAGGTCCTCCTGAATCCAGAGCCAGTGCTTTATCCATTGTGCCACCTAGCTGCCTCTTGCCTTCTTATTTTTCCATTGCCCAAATAGTCAAGAACACATGAAAGGTCTATGATGAGCACGGGGATATAGTGGATGTGACTGTAAAATGAAAACAAACAAACAAAAAAATAAAACTTTAATTAAAAATGATTCAGTTCAACATTCTTCCCTTTGTAATTTGTTTAAAGGATATCATCAACAGTCTTAGATTAACTATCTTTCTCACCTTCCTGCCATCTGAAAACCTGATAATCATGACATCACTACGTTTCTCTGACTCATTAATAAATATCTTAAAACAACATAGTATAAGTATAGATCCTTGAGACTTTTATATGAGACCTACTTTCATATTGATATTGGAACAGTAGCGGCTGCTTTTTGGGTTCCACCCTTCAAACAATTCCAAATCCCCCTAGGTCCCTTTATCATTTGAGGAACATCTCCATTTTTTTCTAAAGAAAGTATGAAGAAAGTTTTTAGATGCTTGTTAAGATCTAGATAAACATTATGTTTATAGAAAGTATACTGAGGGACACACTCTAACTCTTCCCCAAAGGAGTAATATTTCTGGAGAGTACAAAGGCCAGTCCTATGGAATCCAAATCCCTCTTTTCCCTAAAGGGGAAAAAAACAGAGGAAGATCATACCTGTGACATTAAAGATCTTTATTAAGCATACTCCCATACTCATAGGAGCCAAGAATCTAATACTAAAAAAAGCTTAGCTAAAAATGGATGTGGATAGTATATTTACTTTTCAAAGGGAGGCAGGGGATAAGGGAAAGAAGTGGGAATTCGGCTGCTTCTAGAAAGGAATGGGCCAGAGAGTTCCAAACTTGTGGAGGAAATTCAGGAAGCAGGAGGATGAGTTCCAGGGATAGGGGCCACTAAAGATTGATTATAAACAATGTTGGATGTTTTTGTTTTTTTGTTTTTCTTTTTTGTTGCGGGGCAATGAGGGTTAAGTGACTTGCCCAGGTTCACACAGCTAGTAATTGTTAAGTGTCTGAGATCAGATTTGAGTTCAGGACTGGTACTTTATCCACTGAGCCACCTAGCTGCCCAGGTTTGTTTGTTCGTTTGTTTGTTTTTGTATGTTTCTAAGGGTCCCATAAACTTCTGAAAGTCCCCAAAACTATAAGATAAGAGAGATATTGAAGTGACTGTATGGTTCCAGGAATCCAAGGCTTACCTCCAGAGACTACTCAAGACTGGCTTGATCTAAGCCAGCTGCAGGGTCACTGATTCTGCACTTCCAGTTAAGTTTCATTCTTGGTCACCACAACAGATTATGTTTTGTTTGTTTGTTTGTTTGTTTTTTTGGTGATGCAATTGGGGTTAAGTGACTTGCCTAGGGTCACACAGCTAGTAAGTGTTAAGTGTCTGTGGCTACATTTGAACTCAGGTCCTCCTGAGTTCTTGTGTATGTGCAGCTAGGTAATTCAGTGGGGAGACTACCAGTTCTGGAGTCAGGAAGATTCATCTTATATGCACAACCTGTACATATAAGTTCTTCAGCTTCTTTCCCAAGACATTGTAACTTTTTAGTAATGTTTTCTTTTAGCAATATCTTTCTTGCCCAAATGCATCACCAGAAATGGGTAGTTGTTCCTTCGTTTGGAGGTATTAGGAGGTTCTCTGTCATGTTTTGTGGAAGTCATTTTTTTCTATAATGTTGACAAATAGATACTTTGGTACACTAAGTATTTTATGGAGCATTTAGAGGAAAAAGTAAACTACAAAAATTTGGATGCAAATTTTTTTTTTTTTACTCCTGAAGAGGTGTTTGTGTTTGTTGAACCTTGTAATGCTGAATTCCTTGCTTTCTTTCTTTTTTTTTCAAGATATATCACAAATTTGGAAGGCAATGAATGTTGTACCTTTTCACTAATACCATTAAAATTTGACATCTTCCTGAAATTTATTGGCTTATGATTCCAACTCAATCTACTGAATCTAAATGGCAGCAGAAATTATAACACTCCCTTTTTCTGACCCTGAAAAATTTCTCACCTGATGTCTCCTTTGAATCCATTCATATGGTTATTCCTTGGGCAATGAAGCAATCCCTTTCAGAAAGTTAGAAGCTTAAGTTCTCTCTGTTGTGGGAGAGCCTTGCATTTGTTTAAATAATATTCTATGTTGTTTAGTAAAGGATAGCAATAAAGGGGTAAAATAAAGGTGTGAATTTGTTAGGAACATTTCAAAGGAGAGAAGTAGCAGGAGTGCCCATAGTTAAGTCAGAAGAAGATAGGTTCCCTCTATTTCCAGGAGGAGCCTCAGTTAGTGAAATGGTAGAAATTAGCAGATATTTTGCAGGCTAGAAAAAAAAATTGAGGAAATAAAAAGCAACTTTTCCACGACAAGGAGATATGGTCAAAGCAGTGAATACTCAGAAAAATAAAGGAGCCGAGGATGGATAATGCTCACAGTTAGGGCAACTAAATGACTCTATGGAAAATGTGCTGTATCTGGAGTATGGAATCAGTAAAGCCTGAGTTCAAATCTGGCTTTAGATAATTACTAGCTGTGTGATTCTGTGCAAGTCACTTAACCTCTCTTTGCCTAAATCCAAAGAGAAGGAAATAGCAAACCACTCCTACATCTTTGCCAAGAAAATCTCATGGATAGTATTGGTATGCAGTGGCCCACAGAGTCAGGAAAAGCTGGACACTCCTAAACAATAGTAAAAATTAACACAAATAGCAATTCTAGATAAGCAGTTGAGAATAGTCTTGAATGGAGAGACCAGGTAGTTAAGTCAGCAAACAAGTCCTGAATTAGTCCAAGGATGAGACAAGATAATGAAAATAAAAACCCGGGGCGGGGGGTGGGGGGGAGGGGGTAGCTTATGTAACAAAGTTTAATAACATTTCAGTATAGCTGGTTGGATAATAAAAATTGCACCTGAGGTTTTTTTTTTAAACTTATACTTTTCTCTAATGTACCTCTCTCTCTCTCTCTCTCTCTCTCTCTCTCTCTCTCTCTCTCTCTCTCTCTCTCTCTCTCTATATATATATATATATATATATATATATACATATATATGTATATACACACACATATATATCACTTTGATTTCTAATAAAAATTGTAAATCCAATATAGAATTTTATTAGCATTTTATATCATTTGATTGAATTATTATTTTTTTTTAGTGAGGCAATTGGGGTTAAATGACTTGTCCAGGGTCACACGGCTAGTAAGTGTTAAGTGTCTGAGGAAGGATTTGAACTCAGGTCTTCCTGAATCCAGGGCTGGTGCTCTATCCACTGTGCCACCTAGCTGCCCCTGATTGAATTAATTTTTAATAAAATTTTCAAGTTTCTTATATTTCCTCTGCTCTTCTGTTACCTTTACATATGATCAGTATAACCCTGTTTGTTTATATTACATTAGAAGGCATATCCATTCATCTGGTGTTACCTACCTTCATATGTTGGCAAAATGTATAAAGCCTAAGTACACATTTTGCAGAACATCTGCTGAGAAAGAAATATGGGGTTGGGTTAATAGTGGGGATATGAAAAGACTGTTCGTCTTTTAAAGTCTCCCATATGCACACCACTGCTATCATAGATGGATATTTCTTTAGTGTGATCCTTTGTGTGAGACAAACAATACATAGTCAAAACCATCCATCCTTTACTTTCTTTCCAGACCTTGGGCATTGAAACTCTTGGTCATTTTATTCTATTTATGCCTTTGATTCATTTTACATTCTGTATTAATGGCTTTTATGTATGGTAGATAAACACTGTCTTGATACCAGGGGAAAGACAATGGTTTGGAATAAAATTATTGATTCCCTTCTTTCCCATTGTAAGGATTGGAATGACGCCACCTGCTGGAGATTTACTGTAGAAAAGCTCTGCCATGAGGAGGTGTCTGAGGTCAAGCCATGAGATCAAGGTCCTTAGCATCAGGAAGTGACATTTGCTTGTGGGTACTGTCTATCAAAGCTGCCAGCCAATCAACTTGAGGAGCCTCCCATTAAAGGGAGGAGGACATGAAGTAGGAAGCGGACTCTGTTGAAGGGGTTCTGTCTCTTTTGGTTCCTGACCTTGCCATGGTGGGTTGGATGATGGGGTCTCTTAGAAATAGTTAGATTTTCACCTTTCTCTCTGATCCTAATGCTCTTTAATAAATACTTAAACATTTAAATACTCTTGCTAAAGCTTATAATGTATGGGTGACCACTCATTCGATTTTAGATAGTATAGCTAGAATTTTAGCCCCTTATACCATTAATCATCCATTAATTCCTATTTCATACTAGCCCATACAGGATCAGAGATATAAGGATCTTGTGTTATTAGTAACCCTACAGACTCTTCAGAGGTCAGAAAGTTGTAAGAACAGAAGATTATCTACAGCAGCAATTGAGCCCAAGCACTGTGTAGCTCATTACATTTCAGAGAAACTTAAGAGCATTGAAAGAACAGAATTAATGGCCTTGGAAGCAAGGAAATTGGCCACCCCACCCAACAGCATATCTCCTATATTGGCTCACAAGGTAGGCAAAAAACTTATCTTCATTTCTTAAACAGATACAATTACTTATTTACATTCATATCTGACAGTTCCCTGACCAGGTCTTTTGGGACTCAGCTTTGGACCTTTATTATGATATCAGTATTTGTTCATCAGGAGCAAATGCCCCCTCCTAAAACAAACAAACAAACAAACAAAAAACAACTCCATGAAAACCCAGAAATAGTTGAGATAATAGTCTTTCAGGACTAGTATCCTAAGCAAACAGTTTTTGACCTGGATAAGGAGAGATTTTGAATTTACAACTCTGGAAATCATCTTGTCCTCAGTAACTCAATAAGCATTTATTAAAGACTTACTATGTTCTAGACACTGTGCTAAGTTATGTGTATACAAAAAAGGCAAAAGACAATTCCTTCTTTCAAGAAGATCACATTCTAATGGGGGAGACACTATGAAAACTAGTTATGTTCAAATAAGTTATATACAATATAAATTGGAGATAATCAACAGGTAAATGACACTAAACTTACTGATAGAGGATGCATTAGAGTGGAGATAGACTTGAAGCAGGCAGACCAATAAGTAGCTTACTGATATAGTCTAAATAAGGGCCTCCACCACAGCGATGGTAAAATCAGAGGACAGGAGGGGGAATATATGTGGGGTATTGTGACAGCATCTTTGTATAACATAGGTGGCTTTAAGTGTAGCTCATGGCATATCAGAGGAATTAGAAGATGAAGGGTTGGATGTAGCATCAATATGTATGTTGATATCTCCTAATATTAGTATAGAATTTTGGGGGGGGTAAATAGACTGTGAATCAGGGACTGAATTCATGGAGGAAGAAGGATGAATTGGTAGACATCATGATTGTGCAATAAATATGGATGGAGTGAATCTCAAGGGAGTACTGATTTCCTGGGAGGTCCTGAAAGTAACAATGGGAGAAACATGGAGTATTCTAAATTGTTCACCTTAACCAGTGAATCAGAGGTATAAGTGAAGTTGTAACCAGTAAAAGCAGAGGCAGGGAAGCTGCCTTTAAAAGGGATCCAAGTCTCCATGAGCATAAAAAATAATGTAAGGTGATGGAAAGTAAAAGATTTAAAATGAAAACTTGTTTGTTACCTCTGAAGCAGCCATTTCAGAGGGCACTGTGGAATGGAAATGTAATTTCAGGGTAGGGTGTTAGAAGGGTTGTGATAGGAATGAGGAGTAGAAAAGGACAATGAGAATCAAGGTTTAAATAATGCTAGCCAAGGGTTCACAATTATTGGGATGAGGACTGTATGACAGGGTGAAAGTATGTTCGTTATGATGAATGTGTTCAGCTAACTTATCATTGTCCATAGAAGTTCAGTTGAGGGCTGGAGTAGTCTCTGGTGTCAGGCAGTAATATATTACTGGAAAAAGGAAAGTTGTTGGGGAGGGATGCCAGGACATAGGTGATCTGACTACTGTGGAATTTAATTGGTGGATGAGAGTAGATGGATTATGATCCATTGACTACCCTGGAAGTCTGGGAAGCTTTCCATGGGAAGGCACAGAGGCAATTGAAGCCAGCTTGGATTTCAGGAGATTGTGCCTGGAAGGTCCCCATGCAAGCTGTCTGCTGTGGGGTTCAGGTGTCCTCTCTCTTTGTGATTGTTCATTGACTCTTTTTTTTTAATCTAGACACTGTCTTCAACTCAAGGAAAGGCATACTTTACTACTCTCTATGCTGCCAGAAGCCTTTGCCAAGAACTGTTATTTGCACTTCCTTATACAAGAACTCTTTAGACTCCAAGTGAGACTTTCTTCCAGTACCAGCAATTTATGTTTATATTCATTGAAGATGATGTTATCAGGACATTAGCCTTACAACTATCCAATTAGCCTCTTACAATGGGTAAAAATTCTCAGCAACTATATATAATCATTGAACAGACCTTGACTGATAATTCTGCAGGAATTTCTAAAAACTATTTGAAGAGTTCATTGACTTTCCACTTTCATAGCCAGGATTCCAGTTCTATATGTTAAGAAGAATAGCTCTATCTTGATAAACAGATCTTAAATAACATAACCATCTGAGAATGGCACATTTTGCTCCTGGGCTGTAACATCCTATACTATCTAATGAAGTCAGTGATATTCATGAAATTGGACCTAAGTATGGAGGCACATACAATCTGGTCTGAAGACAAAGACATAATGAGAGGAAGATATCCCTTTAGCCTGAGTATGGTCTTTCAGAAAGCTTTAGTCAGTGACTTGTGGTTTATGCAACATATCCATGGTGTTTTATAGGTCTTGTATTGATTACAGAAGATCTACTAGGCTACTGACTAATCATTTATTTAAATACCTTCTTATACTACCAACATGCAGAATAGATCAGGATTGTTTTCTTAATAGCAAACCAGACAAATTTCAAATTGTGAGGGAAGAAATGAAACTCCAGAACATGTTAATTAGCCAGCAATAAAATAAATTGAGACATGTAAGGGCAACACTCTATTAGGAACAGTTCTATTACAGCTAAAGAATTGCTATGGTTTCTTGGTATTAGTGGGACCTGTTTTGCTTCACTTGTTTTATACTTGAAGACTTCAGCTTGGACATCACATCTAAATGACTTGCTGGACTATCTTTAAATAGTCTATTGGTTATAGGAAACAGAAGCTATATGTAATGAGCTCAAGTAGTATTTTATCTCACCTTCCATATTAATCTGCCCATACCACTCTTCATAGTCAGTAATGATATATTCAATACTGATTGTAGGGCAGCAATATTCTCACAGATCTCAGTGCCCTCAGTTATGTCCAGGTTTATATCTATTTCTGTGGAATAATATTTGCCGTGAAAAAATTATACTATATAGGGGCAAAAAGCTATTTGCATTGAAGGATACATTTGAATCTTATAGACATCCTTTTGAGTATACTTAGCAATATCCAACAGATGATGAGGAATGAGATAACCTTCACCCTTCATGTTTTTCAGTGACAATTTTAGAATCAACTACATTTTAGACAAAGCCACCAACAGGCAGATGCCCTGTGATAAAAACAAGAATTTGGACATGCGGAAGATCAGCCACTTTGGCAGGTGCTCTTGCAGACCATAAACTTCTCAGCCACTTAGTCTTGGCTAGACCAACTAAGTATGATCTGCCAGAAGCAAGCATATGAAACCTAAAACCAAGCTCAGTTGTCTACACTCCAAGCTGGCAAATAACTTGTACCTGAAGTAGTCTCTTATAGACACCTGTGTCTTTACTTAGAACTATACTCTGCCTCATCCCCCTTTCACCTCGATCCCAATGGCTATGGTCAAACCCATTGGAAACAAAGAAAGTGAAATAAAGCTGTTGTAACAAATACATAAGGTCATTCTGTATCTTGAGTTCATTACCTCTTTGGCAGCAAATGGGTAGCATGTTTCATTATCAATACACTCTGGAATAATCATTGGTCATTTAATTGATCAAAGTATTTTTTTTTTGGTCATTCAATTATTTATTTATTTTTGTCTAGCCATGTATTTATTTGTTTATTCATTTATTTGTTTTTTTGTTTATTTTTTGATGCCATTGTAAATTTTTTTCTTTAAAAGTTTTTCTCAGTTCATACAATCTTACCAGATTCCTTTGAAACTGTCCTTTTCATAATTTTTATAGCAAAATAATATTTACTAGCATATATAATAATTTATTCATCCATTCCTCAATTGATAGGTACTAATAAAGAAGTATCACATACTTCATGTCTAGTTTTTTATTATAAAAAAGAAAGTTCTGGTTCAAATATTTCTAGAACATATAGGTCCTCAATTTTCTACCTTTGATCTTTTTGTGGTATAAGCCCACTAGTGATATCAATGGTTCTATTGGTACATATTTCTTGTTTAGGAACTTTGAAAACATAGGTCTATGTTGCTTTCCAGAACAGCTAGACAATTTCACAACTATATCAATAATACATTGATGTGCTCATTTTCCAATAACTCTTCCAACAATTATAATTTCCTCCCTCCCTCCCTTCCTTTCATCCTTCTGTTTTTCTCCCTCTATCTCTCTCTCTGTCTCTGTCTCTCCCTATCTCTCTCTCTCTCTCTCCCTCATTCCCTCCCTGTCTTCCTTCCTTTTTTTCTTCCTTCCTTCCTTCCTTTTTTTCTTTCTTTGCCAATTTGGGAATGAGAAACCTCAGAGCTGTTTTGATCTGTATCTATTTTGAACTGGGGCTCTATGTTAGTACCAGGCCCTGCACACCTCTAGAGAGAAGCTTAGGGCCTTGTTTGTTCCTGAGCTGTAATATTTGGTGCCCTGCTGCTATTTTCTGTTGGTATTGAGTGCTGTGTTTTTCAGGGATATCCATATGGGTTCTGTGGGGTAGCTAGAAACTTTCAGTGGGCTATAAACATTTTGATCCAGGGTGTGGTCCAGCTTCGCAGGTTCCTGATGTTGGTTAAAGTCTGGGTGACACAACTTCAGATTTTTTCCTCATTGGACCTCAAGCAGACACTTGCAGGCCCCAATCCCTGGCAACTAGCTAGTAATCTCCACATGTTTAGACTGTGCTCCCTCCCTTAGGACACATGTAAGGCTTCAGCCTTTATCTTTGCTTGAATCTGTTTCAAGATCAGTTCTAAGTTCATGATCTTGTTCCATGTCTCTAATGACAGAACTATAGTCTGTCCCCTTGTCCTCACTCATGGCTCTAATACAAAGGTCCTACCTTTTCTTCCTAGACCTTGCTCCAGTGACAGAGTGACAAAGCTGCAAGGTTGCCTCTACTCCACACTACCTCTCTGTGTAAACAAGTGTAAACCACAGGACCCAGGCATGATCTGTGTTGAAAGAGTCTGCTTATGCCTTTCTGAATGGAATCCCTTTCTAGTGCCCATAATCCTCTAGCAATCTTCATGTATGAACCAGAGCTACAAAAATAGCAAGCTATAGTTTTTCCTTGGATTTTCCAACTGCCAATCGGTCTGGAGATCTTCCTCAGTTTTCTTACAGTGGTTGTTGAAGAGAGTTACACTGTACTGCCTTCTCTTACTCAACCATCTCTTTCTGGAAGTCTCAAACCAAATGGAAAAAAAAATCAATTACTTTTCCTTTTGCCTCTGCCTTTATGCATTCATATTCTATCCTCTTTTTCAGCGAACCTGCAGTTAGATAGTTTCAGCCTTCTCTTTCTTTGATAGTTTCAGCTTAATTGTTTGATTGTTCTTATGAGCCCTTCTCTGAGTTCTTGGAGTTGCTCCATTGTAATTTCAAGGGGCTTTGAAGAATTTGTAACAATGCTTTTATCTTCCTCAGGAGATTTCCTTTGTGACAATGTCCTTGTGCATTTAAATTGGTCTTTGAATATTTGAACATTTCTGTTCCTCTTTCATCCCTTTCTTCTTTCAAGCTGCATCTCAAGCACCATTTTCTACTTGAAACCTTTCCTGATTCAACTCCCTCACCATGCTCCCACCACCAGAATTAGTTCCTTCTCTTCTTAACTACCTTGTATTTAATGATTAATATGCATTTTATTAATTCTCTAATTCTTTATAAGATAAGGCAGCATGATACAGTAGATAAATAACTGCATTACCAATCAAGAAGACCCAAGCTCATGTCCTACCTGTGACACGTCTGTCTGAATCTCAGTATGGGTTTCTATAAGGTAGCCACAAACTTTCAGTGGGTCCTAAGCATTCTGAAACTTAACCCTGGGAAAGCCATTTAAACTTTCAGTGATCTATAAAGTTCTCTAATCATATAAGTTGGAGAGAAAGTACCAGCCTACATGGGTAGATGGAGTTTCTTCAAGAATGAAATTATAGACCCAGTCCTTATCCCCATTCCATATGTACATATTAATTTTCTATGGTTCTCTTTTCAATGTAATTTCCTTTACTTCACTGTTTGCATTTGTGCTTTGTACCCAGCACAGTTTCTGGCATGCAGTAAACAATACATGTCCCATTCTTGGGTTATAATCTCCTATTTCAGTCATTACTCTAACCTAGGAACCTCTTTGGGGAGAGAGTTATAGAATATTTCCCAACACTACTATGAGAAGGCAGGGACATTAGGATTCTGAAAAGTCTTTGTAATAAGATCTCTCCTGTAACATTTTCTCAGTCCTGTGTTGGTTGTAAAACCATTACTGCTAGTACTTGTCCCTCTACTCTCTGCAATCTTATCTTCCCCATTAGACTGTGAGTATATTGAGAAGAGAGACTGCTTTTTTACCTTCTTCATATTTCTAATACTTGTCACAGAGCCTGTCAATCATGCTTGGTCGCTTGACTTGACTTGACTGGGCTCCACATTTGGTTTTACTTCCTTGACATTGTTTCTGGGCCATTATTATTCACGAGCTTCAACAACATATCCTGGGAGCTAGTGACATGGGGCTTAGGATAAATTAGAAGTTTTTCCTGTAAGAAGCAAAACCAAAGATGATCAGATAACAGGGCAGACATATTGAGGAATCAGGGGATTTGGTGCTAGAGAAGTCTAGATTGACCAACTAGATATCAGGAGAGACACACCTAAGAAGTAAGGGGAGATATAATTCTATAGTGGAAGAGTCAGTTAGAACTGACTACTACCTGACCAGAACTAGGGGACAGAGATAACCCAAAAAGGCAGGACAATCATTAAAAATTCTCCCTCAACTCCCAGGAATATGACATGCATCCAATCTTTCCTCATCAGACTTTGAAAGGGAACTTTCCAGTTTGCAAGTGGACACCACTTCAGTACTCTATAAAAGCTTTTGTCTTCCTTCTGTTCTGGGAGTTCTAAACCACCCTCTCTCCCCAGGGGTGAAGTCTTTGATGTCCCACTCAATCGCTTTCTCTAGCACCAAATAAAAGAGCATTTTAATCCTAATTGGACTGTGTGTGAGTGTAATTCTTTACTGAAGAATACCTAAAGACCCCCACCTTTTGCCTATGACATTAGGGACACCTCTTGAACATGGCCTAGAATTAACTCCCAAATGGATGGATGAAAAAGTATGACTGTGGGATGCATGCATGTCTTTGTCTAAACATATGCATATGTGTATGAATGTATGTGTGTATATACATATATACATATATGCATATACGTACATACATATATGAATGTATGTGGGGGAATTTCCAACATTAGTACCTCCAGGAAAACTAGGGTCTTTAGCTATCTTGTGATCAGGATATTCCCTTGAATATTGCCATTAACTTAACTCCAAAAATTGGTGCCTATACCCATAGCTACCAGTAGGAATCCATGATCATACATATTCAGGATAGTTATAAGCTACAGGAAAGATAGGGAAGCCAAGGAATTCTAGGAGAGACAGGCTGATGAGCTGATGAGTTTTTTTTCTATTAAAATGATCCTACGATAGGTTCTTTCAATTTTTATCATCTGATCATTGTTGCTTTTGTACATTTTGTACCTCTTTAAATTTTATGGTGTCAGAGTAGAGGGAGAGATATACTTTCTCACTGGTATTTTATAAGATTTTTTCCCCTTTTCAAAATGATCTATTCTTTTTCCAATGAACTTTAAAATAATTATACAAAAAAATATTATTTTGTAGATTGTAGGGCAGTATTATATTGGATATACTTATATTCTGATATGCTTATTACTTTATTTTATTTAAAAATATATATGTAATACATCTATTTTTTCTTAATCCATATCAGTCTTTTCTGGGCTTAAAATTTACAGTGCTGAATTATCATTCACTGTAAAAATATTCCCTGAAAAATAGACTCTTCAGGTTCCAAGAAACACACACCCTTGGGTGCTTCTGGCCAGGGCCTGTGGCCCATTAGCCACAGCTGACAGATGGGAGTGCTCTACTAAGTACCAGATCCCACTGAGTTTTGGGAACTGCCAAAATGAACCTGACTCTGGCTGTGAATACCACCTGTAAGATGTCTTCTGAAAAGGAAATGCTATAAAAATAAAGAAGGGAGGGAGGGGAAATGAAAGAAACATGCATGGCCCACACTCAGACAATAGGTTGTAGTGCCAATGAGCCTGTCTTACTACACCTGCTCCCGCTCTTAGCTAACAGGCAGGGCCAAGCCCAGAGCATAGAACATTTTATCAATATGTCCTGAATAGCCACCCAAATTGCCCAGACATCTGCATTTTGCACAGCATCTGTCAGCTGCCACCAGTCAAAATTTCTGTTCTTCGTAGATATCCAAAAAACATAGCTAAAATACTGAAGTAAATTCTCATGAAGCTATGAAAGGTATAGAAAGAAAATAGATGGAAAAAAGGTTTATTCCCCTACCTTTTTAAGGGGGTAGTAGAGTCAAAAGATCACCCACCTTGAGTTAAGAGAAGGCCGAGATTAAAGCCCATATTTCATGTCTGGTTAGATATATGTACTTAGAAAAGTCACAACCTCCTCCCACTTCCCCAACCTCAACTCCAATAGGATATATCAAGTAGAGTTCTTATTTGTATCTTTATATTCCCATAGGCTATCACAGTTGCTTAAATAGAGTAGTCTGGGTTAATGCAATTACAGTGGTCCTGTGGAAGGTATGTAAGAGTTCTATCATGCTTTGACCTCATCAGATCAAATCTATATATAGTTTTCAGGTCCCAGGCAGCACATTTTTTAAGGAAAATGTTAAAACATACTACTAGTTAAAATTAATAATGTTTTGAGGTTTGCAAAGTGCTTAAAATTATTTCTTTTGATGCTTACAACCATGTGAGATAGATGCTGTTATTATCCTAATTTAACAGAAGAGGAAACTGAGGCTAAAATAATGATATACTCAGATGTCACACAGATTGTAAATGTCTGAAGTGTGATATGAATTAAAATATTACTGATTCTAAATCCAACATTTTATGCATTATACTATCTAGATGTTTCCAAGGATAAGATGTAATGTGTTTAGAGGAGTGAAGTTAATAATGCAAAGAAAAATGAGGCAATCCTTCTGTGGATGCCATTTAGGATCTATAGTAGGGGTTCCTAATGACTTTGCATACTTGCACCCCTTTGATAGCCTGATGAAGCCTATGGACCCTTTTTCAGAAAAAAAATGTTTTGAAACACACACAATAAAATCCTTATGATTACAAAGGAAGTCAATTATATTAAAATAAGAGTTATATATATCTTAGAAAAATATTTTTCTTTTAAAATTATCATTGATATGATTTTTCTAGCTCTACAAAATAATTTTCAGGTAGTCTGATTGGTATAGCACTGAATAAGTAAATTAATTTAGGTAGAAATGTCATTTTTACTATATTAGCTCAGCCTATCCATGAGCAATTGATATTTTTTCCAGGTACATAGATCTGATAATTATAAAAAAAAAATTCATCTGAAAAAACAAAAGGTCAAGAATGTCAAGGGAACTAATGAAAAAATGCACAGGAAGGTGGGTTAGCTATACCAAATCTGAAGCTTGACTATAAAGCAGCAGTCATCAAAACTATTTGGTACTGGCTAAGAAATAGAGTGGAGGATCAATGAAATAGGTTAGGCACAAGAGACATAGTAATAAATTACTTTAGTACTGTACTGTTTGATAAACCCAAAGATTCCAGCTTCTGGGATAGGAACTTAGTATTTGACAAAAACTGCTGGGAAAATTGGAAGAGAATATGGCAGAAACTAGGCATGGACCAACATCTTACACCTTATACTAAAATAAGGTCAAAATGGGTACATTAGACATTTAGACAAAAAAGGTGATACCATAGGTAAATTAGGAAAGGAAGTAATAGTTTACCTCTTGGATCTTCGGAAAGGAGAACAGTTAATGACCAAACAAGAGACAGAAATGCAAAATGGATGATTTTGATTACATTACATTTAAAAGGTTTTGTACAAACAGAAGCAATACATCCAAAATTAGAAGGGAGGCAGAAAGCTGGGAAACAATTTTTATAGCCAGTACTTCTGATAAAGGTCTCATTTCTAAAATATATAGGGAACTAAATCAAATTTATAACTATCCAAGTCATTCCCCAAATGAAAAATAGCCAAAGGATATGAACAGGCAATTTTCTGATGAATAAATCAAAGCTATCTATTGCCATATAAAAAAAATGCTTTAAATCACTATTGATTACAGAAATGCAAAGGAAAACAACTAGGAGGTATCCCCTGACACTCATCAGGAAAGTAATAAATGTTGGAGAAACTGCAGTAAAATTGGAACACTAATGCATTATCGGTGGAGCCATGAACTGATCCAGACATTCTGGAGAGCAAATTGGAATTATGCCCAAAGGGGTATAAAGCTGTGCATACCCTTTGACCCAGAAATACCACTCTTAGGTCTTTTTCCCAAAGAGATCATAAAAAAGGGAAAAGGGCCCACATGTACAAAAATATTTATAGCTGCTCTTTTTGTGGTGGCTATGAATTGGAAATTGAAGGGATGCCCATCAATTGGGGAATGGCTGAACAAGTTGTGGTATATGAATGTAATGGAATACTATTGTGCCATGAGAAACCATGACCTGGTAGATTTCAGAGAAACCTGGAAGGACTTGTATGAACTGATGCTGAGTGAGATGAGCAGAACCAGGAGAACATTATACACAGTATCATGAACATTATATGTTGATCAATTGTGATAGACTTGTTTCTTTTCAGCAACACAACAGTACAACATAGTTCCAAAAGACTCATGATGGAAAATCCAAAATCCAAAACCAGAAAAAAAAAGTGTTGAATATGGATGCAGATTGAACCATACTATTTCTTTTGTTTTTTGTGCTGTTGTTTTTATTTTTTGAGGTTTTTCCTTTTTTGCTCTAATTCTTCTTTCACAGAAAGATTAATGCAGAAATATGTTTAATGTTATTGTACATGTATAACCTATATCAGATTATTTGCTATCTTGGGAAGGGGGAGGGGGGAGGGAGGGAGAAAAATCTGAAATTAGAAATCTTATAAAAACAAATGCTGAAAACTATCTCTACATGCAACTGGCAAATAACAAAATACTTTTATAATTAAAAAAAGAAAAAGAATAAAGACTTTCATAGTCTCTAAAAATAAAATAAAATTGTTATTGATATATTTTGTTTTTGTATCACTTTCCTTTTTGAATACATTCTTCTCCTGTCCCTACCCAGCAAGCTATCCCTTTTAATAAAGAAAAGAAAAGAAAAAAAGAAAGAAATCAGCAAAACTTACCAGTGAATTTCAAAATATATGTAATGTTACATGCCCATAGCCCCTGATCATTATTTGTTAGAAATTTCTTTATTTTTTTTTTCCAGAGGAATTGTATCACAGTTTAAATGAACACATCAAAGGTCCTCTGTGGTGACAGTTAACTATCTGGATGGGAATGCAAATGATCAGACATTCCTGAGAACAGTAAAAGTACAAGCCAAGCAGGCTTCTCCTCAGCCTTCCAGAAACATCATTATATGCTGTCTCTCCAACATTCCTGAACAAATTGAGGGTGTTACATGGACTTTCTTTATCTACAAAGATTCCCTGAAACTTCCTATCATATTGTTTGCTTTCAAAGAGTGAGCCATCAGTCTGATTTGCATTATGCAAATGGAATAAAAAGCATTCTATTGCAAAACCAGGAAGCAGGGAGTTAATCAATCTGAATTTGAATGACATCAATAATGACTTAAAACTTAATAGTCCAGGGACTGTACAATCCTCTCCTCCTTTCAACTTCTTAAATACTCTTCTCCTGCCAAATGTCAGTGAAAATCTCTGTTGAAGGCTTTTCCCATGGAATACACCTTACAAGTTACTGGGAACAATATTTTTTTAAATGGGAGCTTGTCTTTATAACTGTGTTTATAACTTTATAACTCTAACTAATTCTTTATAACTCTGTTACTGTTTTGTTTTTTACTTTTTGGGGGTAAGGATAGATTTATATTTTTCATATCTCCTATCTCTGCAAATAATGGAAAGAAGACTGGTATTATTTTCAAGATGTACAGTTCAATTCAGAGTATTGTAACAGGCTAAGGGAAAGTCATAAAACTGGATCAATTCACTAATTTTCAGGCTAACCAATCACCAAAGACTTATTTTAAATACTACAAATCTTGATCTTTCTCTGTGTAATCAGGTTCTTTTTAAAAAATATATTTATTCATTTTTGACATTCTTTTCTTTCTAAATTTCTTTTGGTTTGGGGTTTTGGGGTTTTTGCAGGGCAATGGGGGTTAAATGACTTGCCCAGGGTCACACAGCTATTAAGTGTCAGGTGTCTGAAGCCAGATTTGAACTCAGGTCCTCCTGAATTGTTAAGGCTAAAATTCTATCTAAACTGTCTAAAATATCTGAGTGGTCGCCAATAAATTATAAGCTTTAGCAAGAGTTAGGCTTTTAAGCATTTATTAAGGAGAATAAGAATTTGTTAAAGAGAGAGAGAAAGGCCTACATTCATCTATCTATTAAAGGGAGAATGCATTTCTAGCTCTGCTCTCTGCCAGAGTCCACATGAAAGAAGCTCAATCAGAGTGCCAGGCTCCCCCTTCTTCCTCCCACAAGCAAACGTGACTTCCTGACACCAAAGAAAAGACACATGGTCTTGCCCTCAAAGACCTTCACCTCATGGAAGGGTTTTTCTACAATAAGTCTCCAGCAGGTGGTGTCATTCCAGTCATTACAGAATCGAGGACCAATGCTTTATCCACAGTGCCACCTAGCTGCTCCTCTTTTTAAATTTTGAGTTCCAAATTTCCTCATTTCTCCTAAACCCTCCCCTACCTACTGAGAAAGCAGGCAATATAATATCAATAATACATGTAAATATTAATCATACATGCCCAAAATATATTTTGACATTAGTCATCTTTTTTTACGAAAAGTAAAAAAGTGAGAAATTTATACTTCAACTTTCACTAAGAGTTCATTATTTCTCTTTGTAGTGGTGGATAGCATGAGTCCTTTGGAATTGTCTTGGATCATGTATTAATCAGAGTAGACAAGTTTTTCACAGTTGAACATTATTATAACGATGAAAAATGATCTCTCAGTCTTTCTCAGTTCACTTTTCATCAGTTCTTATTGGTCTTGCCATTTTTTTTTCTGAAACCACCCCCCTCAGCAATTCTTATATCACAATAGTATTCTATCACAAATGCCACAACTTGTTCAGCCATTCCTCACTTAATGAGCTTCTCCTCAATTTCTACTTCTTTGCCATTAAAAAAAAAACTGATATAAATATTGCATATAGATAGGTCCTTTTCCTTTTTATTTGACATCTTTGAGATACAGACCTCAGTGGTATTATTGGTCTAAAGGATATACACACTTTTATAACCTTTTTGGAAATAGTTCCACATTGTTCTCTAGAATGGTTGGAGCAGTTCACTACTCCACCAATAGTTCATTAATGTAACTATTTTCCTCTTCTATTGTCTAGAATTTTTCATTAAAGATAGGAGTGAGGTCTTAACTCAGAGTTGTTTTAATTTGCATTTCTTTAGTCAATAGTGATTTAGAATTTGTTTTAATATGACTATAGATAACTATGATTTCTTCTGAAAACTGCTTATTTATATCTTTTGACTATAAATTAATTGGAGAACGGATCTTATTTTTATAAATTTGACTCAGTTCTATACTCAGGATATATTTAAGAAATGAGGTCTTTATCAGGGAAATGTGTTATAATATATATGTATGTATGTATATGTGTATACATATATACATAACTGATTATCTCTTTTAATTCAGTCAAATTTTACTTTTTGTTTGTCTGAAATCATGATTGCTAACTTGAGCTGAAAAATATTAGTTTCTACCCCTTCCCTTTATTTTAACTCTGTGTATTTGTTTCAAGTGTGGTTCTTATAAATAAAATACTGTTAGATTCTTGTTTCTAATCCACTCTGCTGTCTGCTTGAATTTTATGGGTGAGCCCATTCTATTCATATTCAAAGTTATGATTACTATGCATTTTCTTCTCCTTCTCCTTCTCCTTCTCCTTTTCCTTCTTCTCATTCTTCTTCCTCTTCTCCTTCTTCTCCCACTCCCTCTTCTTCTCCCTCTCCCTCTCCCCCTCCTTCTCCTACCCTCCTCCTCCTCCTCTCTCTCTCTCTCTCTCTCTCTCTCTCTCTCTCTCTCTCTCTCTCTCCTATTCCTCCTCAGAAGTCTGTTTTACTTCTAACCACTGCCTCATTTAATCTGCTCTCCCTTTTATCATCTCCCCTTCTTTCTCTTATAACCTTCCTTTCCTATTTCCTTGTTGAGTAAATTGGATCTCTATACACAACTGAATAAGTAGATAATATATGATATATGATAGGTAGATGATGATGATAGATAGATAATTTCTTTGAACCAATTATAATGAGTGAGGTTCAAGCTTTACCCTCTATCCTCCCCCATTTCCCCACCCACTGTATAAAGAGCAGTTTTCCTTCATCATTTCTTTTAATATGATCACTATGGTCTTTCTTTGATCATGGCATTTACAAAGTTCAATGATTCCTAAATTCTTTCTCCTTGATCTATTTTCCAAGTCAGTTGTTTTTCTGATGTGATATTTTGCATTTTTTTCTAATATTTAATTCTTTTGTCTTTATTTGATTGTTTCATGATGTTTCATAGAATTATTAGATTCTACATGCCCAATTTAATTTTTTCTTATTTTTCCAATCTTAAAAGTATTTTATTATTGCCAGTTACATGTAAAGATAGTTTTCAACATTTGTCTTTATAAGATTTTCCTCTTTCCTCCCCAAGACATAAAGCAATTTGATACAGGTTATATTTGCACAGTCACATTATACATATTTCTGCATTAGCCTTGTTGCGAAAGAAGAATCAGAATAAAAGGGAAAACATTCACAAAAGAAAAAAAGGTAGAAACAATATGGTTAATCTGCATTCAGATTCCATGGATTTTTTTTTCTTTTTTCCTTCTTTCTTTTTTTTGGGGGGGGGGTAGGGAAGGGATATGGAGAGCATTTTTCATCATGAGTCCTTTGGAATTGTCCTGGATCATTGTATTGCTGAGAAGAGCTAAGTCTATCACAGTTGATCATCACACAATGTTGTTAATACTGTGGACCATGTTCCCCTGGTTCTGCTCACTTCACTCAGCATCAGTCCACTTAAGACTTTCCAGGTTTTTTCTGAAATCTGCCTGCTCCTCATTTCTTTCTTTCTTTTGGAGGGGGGCAGGAAATGAGGGTTAGGTGACTTGCCCAAGGTCACACAGCAGTAAGTGGCAAATGTCTGAGGTCAGATTTGAACTCAGATCCTCCTGAATCCAGGGCCAGTGCTTTATTTACTGTGCCAACTAGCTGCCCTCTCCTCATCACTTCTTACAGCACAATAGTATTTCATTTCATTTATATACCACAACTTATTCAGCCATTCCCTATTGATGGGCATTCCTTCGATTTCCAACTGTTTGCCATCACAAAGAGAGCTGCTATAAATATTTTTATATGAGGCTCCTTTACCTTTTTTTATGATCTCTTTGGGATACAAACCTAATAGTGGTATTACTGGGTCAAAGGGTATGTATTATCCCATAGCCCTTTGGGCATAGTTCCAAATTGCTCTCCAGAATGGCTAGATCAGTTCACAACTCCTCTAACAATGCATTAGTGCTGATATTTATTTTTAAGGAATTATTTTCTTTAGTGAGACTTTGTACCTCTTTTTCCATTTAGCCAGTTCTGCTTTTTAAGGAATTCTTTTCTTTGGTGAATTTTTATGCCTCTTTTCCATTTGGCCCATTCTGTTTTGAAGGTGATATTTTCATGTCTCTTTTACCAATTTGTCAATTCTTTTTTCATAATTTTCTTGCATCACTTTTATTTCTTTCCCCAAAGTTTCCTCTACTACTCTTATCTCTTTATTTAACTCTTCCAGGAATTCTTATTGGCCTTGTTTTAAATGGCTATTTTTCTTTGAGTTGTTTTTTTTGTTTGTTTGTTTTTGTTTTGGTAGCTATTTTCACATTATAGCCTTCTGAATTTATGTTAAACTTGGGCTCTCCTTAACTGGGGGTAAGGAGGTATTGTCCCAAGCTTAAGGCTTTTTCTATGGATATGAAAATTTTTTTGTACTTCCAAGGTGGTGTCATTCAGGGAGAGATGTGGTTACTACTCTCATGGTCTGTGTTCTGGTCTTTTCCTAGGAAGGCTCCTGATCCACTGCAGCCTTAAGCCCTAGCACTCTACTTGACCCTAAAGCTCTGACCATTTCTTGTAGCCACAATTATAGCAATTATCTTCACATTGTAACTGTGACAAGGGCGACTGCTCCCTTATGACCTACCCTATCTCTCTGCCCTAGAACTGTGGCTCAGAATATAGTTGCCAAATAGAACCTGGTCCTGGATCTATTAACAGTACACAGGTCCCCTGTCATTTCTTTCTAAAAAGTTGAATGACCCTCTTACCATCTCTTACGTGAGAGCTCTGAAAACTGCTGTTGCTCCTCGTGTTGTAGAATTGGGGCCTTAAAGGGAGAAGGGACTTCGACAAGCCACTGCAACCCACTGTTGGTATTTCAGCCATGTCTTCATCAACCCTGCTGTGACAGAGTTCTCCTGCCAACCTCCCAAGTTGAATTAGGATTAACAAAGTCTCACCCTGACCTTCTATTGGCTCTGTCACTTTGATATTTGATTTAAGGATTTATTGAATAGTTGTTTGGAGGGAAATGTTGGGAGAGTTCTGATGAGTTACTGACTTTAATTGGCCATCTTTGGTGCTAACCCCAAAAGAAAAAAAAATGTTAATAGACCCCAGCTTAATAAATCTTGAAGTCTAAAGTCAAGAAGGAAAAAAATAATATAATACTTTAAATATTTGGCAAGCTAAGATGTAGAAGAAATATTAGTGGGATTTTTTTTTCTTCTTTTTTGTTGGTTTGGCCTCAGAATGCAGAATTTCTAGCAATGGGTAAAAGTTGCAGAGGATGTTTCCAATTAGAACTTTCAAAAAGTGTAATAGGCTGCCTCAGGAGGTAGTTAGTTCCTTCTTGTTAGAAATTCTCAATTGGAGTATTATGTAGTAGAGATTCCTATTCAAGTATGCATTACAATCAATTATTTGGGGGATTCTTTCTAACCATGAGAATCTGTGTGATTTTTCTCATAATGGAGAACTGAGGGCTTTAAAAGGGTAAAGGAAGGTAATGAATGATGGCCTCAATCTTTTAAGTTTAAGTCATCTTCCAAGGAGATAGAATTGGGGCTTTAAAGGGAGAAGGGACTTTGACAAGCCACTGCAAAAACTGTAATAGAAATTTAGTAACTGAAGAACTGTTAATATAGGGTTGTATAAAGATATAGAACTCTTTAAGGGTAATGACAAGGAACAATGTAGAGAAGACAACAATGAGTCTCGTGCAAAAGTCATGAGTATTAATTAATAAATAAGAAATCAGTAGATAAAATTAATGAAAATTAAGAGATGTATATATATGTATGCCTGCACATATATGTATGATATATATTTATATGTATATACACACATAAATATATACAAATAAATACTTCTATATGTCCATTAATTTTGTCCACAAAGGTTGTTTGTGCAGTATTAACTTCACATAACTTCTGTGAGATTTAAAATTGGATATTAGATCATAAATCTCCCCTCTTTAACCTTTCCCTTAATTTATCTCCCAGACTAGTAAATGGAAGAAGCTTCTGGTTTTCTAGTTAGAGCTTTTATTGTATGGTAGTTACAAGGTGATGTTGATTAGAGGGATAGGAAAGTAGAAATACAAAACAAATTGTCTTAAGTTTAAGCTTAGTCTATATTCCGTATAAAACTCACCAAAACCCAAGGCCACCTTTGCGGAGAGAGAGAGACCGTGTCAAGCGCGTGCTGCTGCTAACCGCGAGCCGGGCCAAGTCAAACTCCAGTCAGCGTCTGGAGTACAGCACAGTCAGGAGACCAGCAGAGCAAGAAAAAGCTCTTACTTCCGTTCTTTCCTTGCCTTTTAAGCTTGCACCCCAGAAGTGGAGTGCTAGCAGGCCGACTGGCGTGCGTAGCTCATGCCGTTGGTCTCCTCCCCGAAAGGGTGCTCCTTAAAGAAAAACTGGCATCTCTCCATTATCACTAACCGACTGTTAAAACTTTTTACCACACTTCAGAAGTATAAATGCTACAAGTTTACAAAAATATTACTTCAAAGTGTACTAACTTAAATTTAATTTATACCTATTTGTTTTATAAATTTTGAATAATGCATTTTATATTTTAATTTTTAAAGGATGGATAATCCATCATTATCTGTATAGTATATGGATGTCACTTTCTCAGTCCAGTAGAATGGTTAGAGGATTTTCTGCTGCTTGGCCAACTTAGTCACCTAATAAAAATTTCATTAGATTTTTCTTGTGGGGGTCACATAAAACTATGCTATATGCGTCAAAACCTCTTTTTTGTATGATCTTAAGGCTAGGATTCCAAATGCAATTTTTTAAAGTTACTGAACAGCAGCTGATGAAAATTTTCTAGAAAGTTAAAAAAAGCCTACTATAGTGATTTAAAGCACAAGGTGATGATTATATTGAATTTTTTTAAAGAAATCTATCAACATAATTAAGTGCACATAATATTAAATTTGTTCTTTCTATGTTAATTGCATTTATACTTCTGACTATTAAAACTTAAACAGCAATAAGACTTTTGGGACACTACACACAAACCTCTCTCTATCTCTCTCCCCTTCTCACTCCCTGTCCTTTTTCTCTATCTCTTTCCCTTTCCCTCTCCCTCCTCACCCTATTTTCTGTAACTGAAAAGCAAAATTTGCAAAGAAAAGACTATTAATTAATTGTGGAATTATCTTGTTGTTGGTATATTCATTACTAATAGTTCTCAATTTCCCTACCAATGACTTGAAAGATTAAACAAAAAAACATATGTTTAGGTTATTGAGTGTTGTGAAGGAAATTTTTCTTTCTTTACCATTTCATTTTCTTTTAAATATTTCATTTATGACACCAGCATCTTGTATTCTTAGTAATATTTTACTTTTGTAATGTGAGTTTTCTATAAATGATCAGACCATTACCTGCAATTTTTCTTCTAGTATAGGTAACACAGTGGATAGAGTACAGGACCTGGAGTTAGGAATGCCTGACTTTAAATATGGCCTCTGAAACTAGTTTTGGCACTCTGGGTAAGCCACCTAACCCTATTTTACCTCAGTTCCCTTACCTATAAAATGATTTGGAGTAGATAATGTCAAACCACTCCAGTATCTTTGCTAAGAAAATCCCAAATGGGGTCAAAAGGAGTTGTACATGACTGAAATGACTGAACAACAAAAACATTTTCATAAGTATTTTTCAGATATATTACAACTTATTGGCCTGCACGATAATAATCACTCTTGTTCAGTGATTATGAAAATTTACTATAGTATAACCTGGGACTGGCACCCCTTCAGGGTTACTCATCTATACCTTTTTTAAGTCTGAATAGAAAAGCAGCCACGGAATTCTACTGGATTAAATAATGTGCTTCTTTAATGAAGTCCCTGAAATGAACTCAAGTGACAAGTTGCATTTTTAATAACCCCATGCTCAATGATAACCCCATAGTCAATGAAGAAGTACAATAAAAGTTGAGCTATTACATTTTCATTAAATCTACATAGTAAGAACTGAACAGGGCATAAAGTGTATGTTTATAATAGGATAGAATGATTGGATTTATAAAAATAAATAAACATCTAAACTGTAATCAGGGCTGTCCATGAAGTTTGTCCCAGTTAAATTTCTTTTGGGATATAAAAATCTAAAGCATTCTATTTTTGCTAGTGATCATCCTTTATGTATTCTGCCCTTGTGGCTAAACTCCTTAAGAAGGTTGTCTATACAAGAGATGCCTTCACTTTCTCTCCTCTCATTCTTTTTTTAATCTCTTTCAATCCAGCTTCCACCCTCAACATTTCATTGAAACTGGTCTCTCCAAAGTTACCAATGATCTTAGTTGCCAAATTCAGTGACCTTTTTTTCCTCAATCCTCATTCTCCTTGACCTCTGTGCAGCCTTTGACCCCACTGACCACACTCTTCTTCTTGATATTCTTTTATATGGGTTTTAGGGATATCACTCTCTTCTGGTTCTCCTAAATATCAGACTGCTTTTTCTCCATCTCCTTTGCTAAATCCTCATCTAGGTCACTTCCACTCATCATAGGTATTTCACAGGGATCCACCCTGCAACCACTTCTCCCTCTTTACTACTTTAAATGTGATCTAATAATTTCATATAGATTTAATTATCATCCCTACATTAATGGTTCTTAAATCTACCTATCTTGTCCTTACCTCTCTGCTGTCTTGCATCTTCAAATGATTTTCAGACATCTTGAATTTGCTGTCCAGAAGACAACTTAAATTCAGTATATCCCAAACTGAACTCATTATTTTTCACTCTAAACCCTTTTCTTTTCAATTTTTTTCTATTATTGACAAGGACACCAATCCTCTCAGTACCTCAGGCTTACAGCATAAGTATCATCCTTGACTTCTCACTATCTCCTACTCCCCATATCCAAATTGTTGCCAAGACCTATAAATATACTTTTTACAATATCTTTTCCATAGACCACTTTCTCTCCACTAATACTGCCACCACCATTGATGAGGCTCTCATCACCTTATATTTGGAGCATTGCAATAGTCTACAAGTGTTTCTGCCGGCCACAAGACTCTCCATTCTAATCCATCAAAATCTTCCTCATTCCAAAGTATTCCTCATCCCTGTGTTCTATCTAGTGCACCATCTAACTAGAAGCTAACTTACATGTATGTAGTCTGATATGTCCATTTTACAGATGAAGAAAGTAAAGCGAATAGAATTAATTAGTTCCTGTGGTCACATAAGTAGTAAGTGACAGAGCCAGAATTCAAACCCAGATCCCCAGAGTTCAAAACCAGCACCTTTTCTAGTATACTATGGTGACTATATGATCATGTGTAGAATCATTCTGGAATGACACCCTAATTCAAAAGTGGTGTGTGTGTGTGTGTGTGTGTGTGTATGTGTGTGTGTAATAGCATCGTATATTGAAGAGGCAAGGTCATGTGAAGAAATCTAAAAACTAGCAGAAAGATGCACGATGAAGAGCATTTGTGTGAATCTGAATAAAAACAATCTGTATACATATATATTATTATGACTACATATATACATATATATATCTTTACCAAATTTTATATGCATATGAATGTTCATATATAAACAATTTTCACACATATGGTTATATGTGTACACATACATATATGCATTTATTATATCACGTTATATTGTGTGTTGAATGGATTCATTATATCAATCAATATAATTATATTCAATGCATATTATATAATATCTATGCAAATATTAAATATTAAATATATTATTCTTGTTTGTTCATTTCAGTCATGTACAATTCTGCATCGCTACACTTAGGCTTTTCTTAGAAATGATACTGGAGTAGTTTGCCATTTCCTTCTCTAACTCATTTTACATAAGACCTAAGGCAAACAAGGTTAAGTTACTTGCCCATGGTCACACAGCTAGTGTCAGAAGATTTGAACTCAGGGTTCTTCCTGACTTCAGGCTCTGATCTCTATCCACTGTGACACTTAATTTCTCATATTATATTATGTTAACATGTGAACATACAATATAATACCATATATATAGGATACAATATATGACACAATATGTACATAGTTGACCATGTATAAGAAAACACATGAGCATAGACATATGTGTGTATATGTATATATGTATATGTGTTTATACATATATGTGCACACAAATATACATATATATCATACACATCTATAGTCATTGTATCAAAGCATGGTCTGACGTGCACCCACATTTTTGTTTTAGCTCATTAAAGCTATTTGTGTCATGCACTAGTTCATTAGCTTCCAGAATCAGAATAATCAATTTTTTTTAATCATAATGATAATTTCATATCTCTAAAGTAGGAAAAAAGCAATTAAGTAGGTTTCCTGCATCTGATTCTTTAAAAAGGAAGAATTGGTTGCTGGGGTGTCAGTAGAAACCTCAGAGAAAAATGGCCACTCTTTTTGATAGAAAAGAAATCAGAGCACATAATCTTATGAGAGTCCTAGATTTTGAGCAGGAGAAAGAGAATGAATAAAAGGGATTCCATGGCATAAATTTCTATAGGGGAAAAAAGTAGCCCAAAAGAGATAGAAAGTATTTAAGAAAGAACTTTTGATGCCCTGATAAGAATCAATTATAGTTAAAAAAAAGGAAGTTGGTAAATAGGGATGTATAATAATACACTGACTCAACAAATACAGACATATCATAGTCCTCTAATAATCACGAGTACCAAGGCTCAAATGATCTTAATTTGGTAAAGGAAGTATGTGCACTACAAAATACTGTGAGTTTTTTAAAAATCATAAAGGTAAAAAATAAAGGTTATAGACATATTTGAACCTCTATTCAGAGTGGATTGGCTGATGGTAATAGGTAAGAAGACAGATCTGCAAAAATCTAATTTAGTTTCTGTTTTTCTGACATACATAATGAGTATTTTTTATTTCTTTGCAGCCTCATTTGACTCTGCAGACTGTCTTTACCATGCCATAAATTCTTTTCAACCTAGAAGTTAACTCCGCCTCTGTAGTCACATGGAAAGTACTTTCTGCCCTTGAGGCCCCCTCCTCTGATTGGCTGGTTCTTCCTAGAACTTACTTTTTAAAGAAAATAACCAGGGCAAACATGTCTTCATCCTTTCCATGCTTCAGCCTTACTCTGCAAACTTTCTCTATCATGCCTGTATTTAGATAACTTCTCTTCCCTAAGTTCCACTTTTCAGCTCCCTTTTATGTATTATTTTCTCCCATTGAAATATAAGGTCTTTGAGACAGGGACTTTTTGTCTTTCTGCTTGGATTTATATTTGCATTCCCAGTGCTTGGAAAAGTGTCTGGCACATAATTTGTTCTTATCAATCTTAAAAGATGCTTCTTGACCTGCTGATTTGACTTGAATTGAAAAAAGAAAACAAAACTACTAACATGGAATTAAGGACAAGATAAATAGGGAGATACTATGGTAATGGGTAAGTATCCTTAATAGATGTTCAAGAATTGTCCCAGAAAACTATATTTCCTGCAATATTTAAAGAACTGGACAATTTTTTGAGCTATTGCCAGTTACCTTTCAAAGATTATGGAACAGCAGAAGCAAAAGCAGGATTGGGGCAGAGTGAGTACTTTTTATAGAATTTCAAAATATGGAAGAGAATAGATTGTTCAAATTATTCTCCATTAAATATGTGTACAATTTCTAGAAAAAATGGTAATGTGTGTATTTATACATACAATTTATATATGTATATATGAATACATGTGAGTATATACATATACATATATGTTATATGTGTATACAAATATACACACATATACCCATACATGTATCATCTATACTTCTCTAAAAACAAGCTATATACAACAGTTCAAAATTTCTTAAACAATCATATGTGTTTTTCTTTGTATATTTTAATATTTTTGTTTTTGATAATATCTAAATATATATAAATAAAACTCATCATTGCTTCTTTGAGATCCCATTATGCCAGACTAATCTAATTTCTTTTTGACAGGTATACTAGATTGGTAGATGAGCGAAGTAAGGTTGAGAGTTTATTTAAATTTAAGGGAAATATTTGACAATACATTGTATTCTGTTTTTTTAGGAGAAATGGAATGTTTTGGTCTGGATGCCAATATATTTGGTCATGTACCTGAATGAATAACTATACAGAAACAAATATACACACAAAATAACCTTCTAAGGGGGTATCTAGTGAAGTTTTCAAGAGATATGTGTTGGGTCTTATGCTATTTAACAGCTTTTTCAATGACTTGAATGAAGCCATAAAAACCATGCATTATCAAGTTTGATGATCTCAGAACTGCAAACAATATCTAATATACATGATGACTTTTACAAACCAAAAAGACCTTGACAGACTAGAACATTGTCCAAATAGAATAAGAATAAATGAATTAGGATTAAATGTTGAAACCCAATACACACACACACACACACACACACACACACACACACACACACAAAAAAAAAAACCACCTACGGAGCAGCTATAAAATTGGGGAAGCATGGCAGGATGACAGATTTTTTTTTTAAAGATTTGGTGGTATTACCAGATTGCGAGTTCAAAATTCAATAAAAGTGTAATATGGATCCTGGAATTTGTATCCTGATTTAGTAGGTTTGTTTTCTTCTTGAGAATGATCGTGTCTGTCTAGGAGTCATGTTGGGAGGAAGGGGTTAGGGCAAATATCTGAGCAAAAAAGGTATTAGTGGGTGGTTCATCCTTGAGACCTCCTTGGTCTGGAGGCTGTACTGATAACAAATTCAAATTTGGTTCATTTCTTTCTATGGCCCCCATCAGAAAACTAAACAAACAAAAAATCAACAACAACAACAAAAAAAAGGAAAGGTGAAATCAGATCTCTTGTGCAGTGATTTTAGAAAGCAATTTGTTATGAAGGAATAGTGGGGGAAAGTAGACTGTAGTGTTCCCCTGGAGGTCCACAATGCCATGTGCCTTTGAGATTAATGTTTTGTTTTGTTTTATGTAAATAAGAGGGTGGACTATGTTTTTAGAGGCCAAATAAAATCTGAAAATTTAGACTTTTGATAAGAGTACTGGGTTGGAGAGACTGTTGCAACTTTCAAAATCCATAAAGATGCCTGCAGAACTCTCTACTTTTCTTGCATCACGTACATGGTACAGACAACTCAAGCTTTATTTTTGCTTCAGTGTTAGTCAAAACTTGTGACAAAAAAAAATTTAAATGTTCCTATGTAGAAACTTAGCATTATCTTGTTTACTTCTGACCAGCAAAGAACTGGAGTCAGTTACATCTATATCCCAGGACAGGGGACAGAACAATTGGAAACTGAACAATTCTTAACAGACATAATCCAAATAGATGTACAATGCCATTATTCTGAACTTGGAGGCAGGGGGAATCAAGTTCAAATGCAACTGCAGATACTCATTTAACTTTCTAAGACTATTTCCTCATCTGTAAATGGAAGATAATAGCACCTACATCAGATAGTTGTTGTGTGGATCAAATGCAATGATTTACAGTGATTTGAAGACATTATATAAAATCTATCATTATTAACATTACTTTCCTGCAGTAAACATCAAGGTCTGCTTTTATTCCCCCAAGATAACTGAAATAGAACATTTTGGTCCTCTTTTATTTAGATTTTCATTCTTTAGGGAAGTTCACAATGCTACAGCTGATGTAGGTTTTCAACATTATAATCAGAATAATAGAAAAATCCAGCAGATACACAGAAAGAACATCATTTTCCATCTTAAATATTAGAGACACATTTTATTGTCTGAGATAAATTTATATATTTTTGCACTGAGTTTTTTGTTTTTCTATAGATCTTAGCATAGCAAAGTAGGCTGATTTAGATGTCACTGATAAATAGCAATTGGACTGAGTACAGGACAAATTTAAATTTGTTTCACAAAGGTGGGTATTAACTCAGTGATGATACATTCCTAGCTTCACTCAAAGTGATTCCTTCCCTTATTTGTGCAAATGTTCTTTCTGATCTCCAGCTCAGAGGTGATTGCATTTCCATATTGAGGCCATGTGACTATATCTAATTTTCTTAAAGCATCATGCATCATTTTGCATGAGAAAAGCTACATAAACATAAAATAATTTCATTAATAAACTAACTAGTTGATGATCAAGCCATACATTTCGCCCTTGATTTGTGTGCAAATCCCATTAACATTAATCGAAATTAGGTGCAGTCAGGAAAAGTCAATGCCATCTCTAAATTGCACTTTTAAAGCAGACTCAGTTTATGTGAAAGCTACCTAATATAGAGCTGTTAAGAGATGCACTGCTGATTTTAAAATGAACTAACATACTCTCTTTCTCTCCCACTCTTGTACATTTACACATGCACATATATACCCCCATGTTCCAAAGAAAAAAAGGTAGAAGAGCCTATCATTCTGTATTGCAATCATCTGAGCAACATATCTGGGTTCTATACCTGGTTCTTCTACATCCCAGTAGTGAAACAGCTTTTCAGGGAGTCTGTTTACTCAGATATTGAGTGAACGTGCTTAGAAAAGATAATGCCTAAGGCTGCTTCAATATTAAAAAAAAGAAAAATGTGATTCTATGCTAATTTTTCTTGGTTCCTGACTATCTATATTCCCCCCTACACACACACACACACACACACACACACACACACACACACACACAGTTAGCACCAATAATTTAGTGGAAGAGTTGTTTTAAGCCTAATCACCCTGAAATTTGATCAGATGCTTTTCTGGAAAATAGTTCCATTTGAAAGGATGGATGTTATCATTTTAACACCCACCCTAAAGTACTAGTTGTTTTTGCATTTCAGTCAGATAATTGGGAGAGGACACATGGGTTCTATGTCTACAGGTGTACTGCTTTTCTCTCTGAGCTACTGATGTAGCCAAATTCAGAATGAAATTATTTTGACTCATATTACTAAGGGGTATGAAATTTCCCTTAGTATTTAAGTTAGAAGTTACTGGCATTGTTTGCCACACAATCCTACCCAGACAACAACCCTCTGGAAAATGTGGCAAGCAGCTGAACCTGAATTCTGCTCTAATTAAATCCCTGGAGGTCCCAATTACAAGGAGGAGTCACTGCTTAATTCTCTTGAATATTTGCATATGTAGTCAAGATCAAAAGGGTTGGTAGATGCAAATATCTGTACAACAAATACTACTTGTCTCTGAGCTTTCATCATCTCCCTAGGCACTCTATCCAGAATGCAGAGGTTAACACTGTTGAGTGTAATCTCATCAGAACATGCATAGATTAGCTAAGAAACCTGTGATATTACCACATGCCCTCTTGTTAAAGCAGCATCCTCTGTTTTAACTCCTGTTTAGTACTGATTCCAAGAAATTATTTGTAATTTCTTTAACTTTTGTTTCCCTGTCCTTGGTTTGACTCTGCATAAGGTATGAATGTTGCCTAGATAGGTTATGTGTATGTCTATGTGAGATGTGTGTCTGCGTGTGTGTGTATACATCTCACATATATGTGTGTATGTGTACATATAGATAGATGATAGATAGATAGAAAGCTCTCCTCTGAGATCTGAGAAAGACTGGCCAAGGTTCTAATGATATATTCATATATCATTAGATGTAGCTATCTATATCTATATCTATATCTATATGAATATATCATTAGAACCTTGTCCAGTCTTTCTCCAGAGAAAGCTTTGATATCTTCTTGGAGAGGAATAGGAGAAGCAGACACAATGCTGGTCAATCTATTCCCTGAAAGAGAGAATATTACCAGATTAGAATTATATCCATCTGACACTGTGAAATAATTCTTACCTGGAAGTATTTTTTTTTAATTTAGATTCAAAGGCAAAACAAACAAACAAAAACTCTACCAGCTTCCCTGGTCACTATTTCCTAAAATGGAAAGGGATAACCTCAATCTTTCATCCAAAGGTTTACCTACTTCACATCAAATTCTGATTACATAAAAGGCTATTACTAAAAGAAAATGGCAAATAAACCTATTTATCCAAGCAAAAAACTAACAGAAACCATCTATATGGATTAGATAATAAGAATATACACATACTCATACACAGAGTGAATGAGCTCTTCCATTGGGAGTGAGATATCTCAGCTCAATCAATAGAAAGACATTAATCTTGACTAAGGAGAATATCCCTAAACATCTTTGGGGTAATGGAGGACATGTTGCATGGCCAGCTCCTTTTTATGTCTTCCACAAACCAATGACTTTTCTGTCTTTTTAAAGATCTCTACCTGAAGAAAGTCTGGGATTATGGGTGTTTCTCTCAAAGAATGAAGAAAAGTTTTCCTTTACAAAACTCTCATAGTAACTATGCACCTTCTATAGGCACACAGCATTATCATTCTCTTCACCAAGTTAGTAGTTAAGCCTTTGCAGTAGCTCGTGCATTGTTTCAAGTGTGAGATCTGGGTTACATCTATGTTGCCCCTATTAAAGAGTTATGATTTATAACAAATAACATAGTTTTTATCTAGATAGCTTGACAATGGGTTTAAATATTTAAGTCATTCCCTCTAAATATTCCCTATCTTTATTCTTATTTTAATAAAAAGAAATTCCTATTGTCCTTGACTCTTAGTGTTAAGATTCTTCTGCAATCATAGAATCTTAAAGGGATAAAGAAATTCAGATGTTATCAAGTTCAACCTACACCTGAATCAAAATATTCCTTCTAACATCCTTGATAAGTGATCACAGAAAAATTGTTTAATGATATCTAGTGATAGTGAACTCACTATAATCCAAGGTGTTCCATGGGCCTTTAGGGCACACACCCCCACAGACAACTACACATTCACACATACACAAACACGAACATGCACACACAGATACACACAATCATTCCTCAAGGCTCAATTATCCTTAGCTGTTTTTTTCTTGCCTGAAGGGAACGATGTAATATCATTCTATCTTGTGAAAGTATCTTCATCCTGCCCATTCCTGACTGCAGGAGACTGAAAGAAATGCATTCCCTCATCCTATCTCCTGGTCTGATTTCTTCCTTCCTTCTATCAGGTTCTCTCTACCAGAACATTGGATAGAACTGCCCTGGATTCATAGAAAAGAGGGAATGATCATTCCATAAGATACCCTCATTAGTCCATCATAATGAGTTGCCTATGTAACAATTAGAATGACGCCACCTGCTGGAGACTTGCTGTACGAAAACTCCACCATGAGGAGAAGGCCGCTGAAGGCAAGCGATGCGGCTTTTCTTCGGCATCAGGAAGTGATGTTTGCTTGTGGGAAGAAGAGGGGAGAGGCTCACTCTCTCGCTCTCTTTTCATCAGGATACTAGTGGAGAGTGGAGCTAAAAATGCACTCTCCCTTTGATTGATAGATGAATCTAGACCTTTCTCTCTCTTCACCAAATTCTTATTCTCCTTAATAAATGCTTAAAAGTCTAAACTCTTGGGGTGGCTAGGTGGCACAGTGGATAAAGCACCGGCCCTGGAATCAGGAGTACCTGAGTTCAAATCCGGCCTCAGACACTTAACACTAACTGTGTGACCCTGGGCAAGTCACTTAACCCCAATTGCCTCACTAAAAAAAAAAAAAAAAAAGTTTAAATTCTTGCTAAAGCTTATAATTTATTAGCAACAACTCATTACATATTTTAGACAAACTAGCTAGGATTTTAGCACCATACAGATGGCTGACCATGAAGAGGAAAACTGATCCTCGATCTTCTGATCTTCTAGTTGGGTAAGAAAGTTCCCCTACCCTGTCCCTTTAAACTCTAATGTACCAGCTGTTTTCCCTTTAAATTTTCAAGTGGGTTTTTTTCAACTCCTTGAGTACCCTATTTCGTATTTTTGTCTGTTTAATCAGACAAATGGGGGATAAGATCATGTTAATGCTTTGTTTTTGTGGATTTTTAATTTTATTTTTATTTTTGTTAGAAGAGTGAGCAAGGTGCTCACACAAGGGAATATAGATATCCTCCCCCCTCTTCCAATCATACCTCTTCAGAGAATCCTCTGACTCCTGCAGCTTTTCCAAATTCTAACACTAATTGTTGTTCAAATTGCCTGGAGGCAAAGCCCCAACCACATCTAGAAGCAGTGGGGGAAGGGGAAACCAGACCTGAGTTTGAAACCAAGCCTGATTCAAATTGCTCTAGTCCCTTCCTTCCTCTTCGGAACCCACCTCCTCCCCCTCCTCTGGCGATATTTCCTATTCCTCCCATGGCCAAGCCCCTTGATTCTCCTGCCAGGGAAGTCCAGAGATCTAATCCACCCTCCTCAGGTCCTGATCTTGTGAATGCACAGCTTTCTCTACCTGAATTTGCAGCTTCTGCTCAGTTATCAGCAGTAAGCCTCAGCCCTTCCCCAGCCTGGCTGTGATTCTGACTTGACCTGCTGTGGTTCTCCCAAACCAACCTTAGAAAGCCAGATATACTTGTCTTGTTCATAGTTTTGTTAACCTGCTTTTGTCTTTAATTAGTAACCTTATAAAGCATTTGTACTATGGAAGGATTGACAGACAATATAAAGGGGTTAAAGAAGACAAACTTAAGCTGAATAGAAATGACAATTATATTTCAAGAAGACATATTTTGCAGAAATGTAGAAGTAAACAGCAAGGTATTAATATGAGTATTGGGGAGTTTAGATATCAGAATCAAAAGTGTTCTAAATTCACTCAGAGAAATAATGTCAATTCAGAGGTTACAAAGGATTTCTATGCTATTACATCTACATTTTGAAATTAACAGTATGGGTTTATTTTCATAGAGATTTTCATGCTTTTAAGATTGTGTTTTATACTTAGTTTAAAAAAGGGAGAATATTTGTAAAAGCTTTTAATAGTCATGTGATCAAGTTTATATTTTGTAATACTCTTAATAATGTTAAGTTCATATTCATTTAGATTTCCCTAGCTCGAATTTGCTTGTCTTTCATTCTTCCATGTCTATTTTGATGTATTTGTTTATGTCTATTTTAAAACAATGCAAGATGGTTTTGATTTCATAATACAATGTTAATTCTGGGAGGATTGTGCTCCCATATTCTAATTTTTTTTCTAACTGATTACTTGATCAAACTCTATAAAGTATTTCCATGGCAAATTGGTTGCTATGGCAAGTGGAAATTCATTCTGGAAGTATTATTTTTGATAAACATATCCAAAAAAAGAGGGGAACATTTGTAAAAGTTTTCTATTTTTCAAAAATCCCCCAATTAACCCTTGTTCCTTAAAAAAAGTCTTTTTTTGTTTTGCTTTTGAAAGGCATTGGAAAGGCCTGGAGTTTCACCAGACTTAACTTTCCTCATGAGCAAAAATGGGTGCTTAGCAAACCTTTTGCTTTTTGTTTTTGTTTTTGTTTTGTTTTTGACTTTTGTTTCTTTTGCTTTTTTTTTTTAATTTAATTTTGTAAACTAAGTAAATTTTCAAAGATATTTTAAATATATGCTGTGGGGCCATTGGGCCTCAGAAGCTATCACAAATTCTTTTTTGAAAGAACCACGGGTTTGATGAGTTTGTATAAGGGATTATGTTTTTTTAAAGGGGTTATTGAAACCTATTGCTTGATTTATCAATGAACATATTAAAAGTTTTCTTTAAGATTGTGTTGTTTTAACTTGTATTTAAAGATGTTCTGATTTTTCACAAAAGTAATTGTAAACTTAGTAAAAAAAGAGGTATTATTTGAAATTATTGCATAATTGTACATTATATTCTGAGTCAAGGTACGTTCACATTTTTTGTGATCATTATTATCCTCCATTTTTAAATCCATTTGAGACTTGGATTATGGGAATTTATCATTTAAGACATTAATTGCCTTCATTCTGAGTTATCAGTTGCCAGTTGACCAGGACGCCATCCAATTGAAAGAGGAATACATGCAAGAGCAGACATTGAACTGTCACATGAGGGGAGACATGCATGAAGTCAAGGTACGGCCGAGGGAACGGCTTTTGACAAATGTTGAGGTTGGTTTCTCTTGGTTTAATTATTTTTCCCACATTTATTGTACTGATGGCTGGAAGTTTTCATCCCACCCATCTCATTCTACACCTGGCTTCTTTGTCCCCTCCTATATACCTGATGTCATGGATGTCTCAATTCCATGCATCTAATTAAGTCTGACTCAGTTTCCTCCAATATGTTTGGTGGCATGGACATATATCCCATCCACCTATTTTTTTTTTTTTTTTTTTGAGATATTTTATTTTTTCCGTTACATGTAAAGATAGTTCTCAACTTTTGTTTATACATGCTTTACAATTTCAGATTTTTCTCCCTCCCTCCCTCCCCTCCCTCCCCCCTCCCCTAGACAGCAGGTAATCTGATATAGGTTATATCTATATATATCTATACATATACATATAGATATATATATACACACACATATATATACACATAATAACATTAATCCTATTTCTGCATTAATCCTGTTACAAGAGAAAGAATCAGAGCAGTGATGCAAAACCTCAAAATAGAAAAAAAAAAAACAACAGCACCCAAAACAAAAGAAATAATATGGTTCAATCAGCATCTATACTCCACAGTTCTTTCTTTCTTTTTTTTCTTGGATTTGGAGATCCTCTTCTATCATGAGTTCCCTGGAACTCTTCTGTACCATTGCATTGGTGAGAAGAATATAGTCCATCACAGTAGGTCAACACTCAATGTTGATGATACTGTGTACAATGTTCTTCTGGTTCTGCTCATCTCACTCATCATCAGCTCACGTAAGACCCTCCAGGTTTCTCTGAACTCTTCCTGCTCATCATTTCTTACAGCACAATAGTATTCCATTGTATTCATATACCACAACTTGTCCAGCCATTCCCCAATTGATGGGCACCCCCTCAACTTCCAATTCCTTGCTACCACGTAAAGAGCAGCTATAAATATTTTTGTACATGTGGGTCCCTGTCCCCCTTCCATGATTTCTTTGGGCAAAAGACCTAAAAGTGGGATTGCTGGGTCAAAGGGTATGCACAGCTTTATCGCCCTTTGGGCATAATTCCAAATTGCTCTCCAGAATGGTTGGATCAGCTCACAGCTCCACCAACAATGCATTAGTGTTCCAATTTTCCCACAGCCTCTCCAACATTTATTATCTTCCTTTTTTGTCATTTTAGCCAATCTGATAGGTGTCAGGTGGTACCTCAGAGTTGTTTTAATTTGCATCTCTCTAATCATTAGAGATTTAGAGCATTTTTTCATATGGGAATAGATAGCTTTGGTTTCTTCATCAGAAAACTGCCTGTTCATATCCTTTGACCATTTCTCAATTGGGGAATGACTTGGATTCTTATAAATTTGATTTAATTCCCTATATATTTTAGAGATGAGGCCTTTATCAGAAGCACTGGCCTCAAAAATTGTTTCCCAGCTTTCTGCCTCCCTTCTAATTTTGGATGCATTGCTTCTGTTTGTACAAAAATTTTTTAATTTAATATAATCAAAATCATCCACTTTCCATTTTATAATATACTCTATCTCATGTTTGGTCAAAAACTGTTCTCCTTTCCAAAGATCTGATAGGTACACTATTCCTTTCTCTCCTAATTTACCTATGGTATCACCTCTTATGTCTAAATCATGTATCCATTTTGACCTTATTTTAGTATAAGGTGTAAGATGTTGGTCTAAGCCTAATTTCTGCCATACTATCTTCCAGTTTTCCCAGCAGTTTTTGTCAAATACTGAGTTCCTATCCCAGAAGCTGGAGTCTTTGGGTTTATCAAACACTACCTTACTAGTGTCATTTACTACTGCATTTCCTGAGCCTAGCCTATTCCATTGATCTACCACTCTATTTTTTAGCCAGTACCAGATAGTTTTGATGACTGCCGCTTTATAGTAAAGCTCCAGGTTTGGTACCGCTAACCCACCTTCCTGTGAATTTTTTTTCATTATTTCCCTGGATATTCTTGATTTTTTGTTTTTCCAGATGAATTTTGTTATTATTTTTTCTAGCTGTATAAAATAATTTTTAGGTAGCCTGATTGGTATGGCACTGAATAAGTAAATTAATTTAGGCAGTATTGTCATTTTTACTATATTAGCTCTGCCTATCCATGAGCAATTGATATCTTTCCAATTATTTAGATCTGATTTGATTTGTGTGAAGAGTGTTTGGTAGTTGTGTTCATAGAGTTCCTGGGTTTGTCTTGGCAAGTAGACTCCCAAGTATTTTATATTACCTACCGTTACTTTAAATGGAATTTCTCTTTCTATCTCTTGCTGCTGGACTTTGTTGGTCATGTATAGAAATGCTGATGATTTATGTGGATTTATTTTATATCCTGCTACTTTGCTAAAGTTGTTAATTGTTTCAAGTAATTTTTGACTTGATTCTCGAGGATTCCTTAAGTATACCATCATATCATCTGCAAAGAGTGATAGTTTTGTTTCCTCCTTGCCTATTCTAATTCCTTTAATTCCTTTCTCTTCTCTGATTGCTAAAGCTAACGTTTCTAGGACAATATTAAATAATAGGGGTGATAATGGACATCCCTGTTTCACCCCTGATCTTATTGGGAAGGCCTCTAATTTATCTCCATTGCATATAATACTTGCTGATGGCTTTAGGTAGATACTGTTTATTATTCTAAGGAAAGCTCCCCCTATTCCTAAACTCTCTAGTGTTTTTATTAGGAATGGGTGCTGTACTTTGTCAAAAGCTTTCTCTGCATCTATTGAGATAATCATATGATTTTGGTTGGTTTTCTTATTGATGTGGTTGATTATGTTAATAGTTTTCCTAATGTTGAACCAGCCCTGCATTCCTGGTATAAATCCCACCTGGTCATAGTGTATTATCCTGGTGATCACTTGCTGTAATCTCCTTGCTAATATCTTATTTAAGATTTTAGCATCAATATTCATTAGGGAGATTGGTCTATAATTTTCTTTCTCTGTTTTTGCTTTGCCTGGTTTTGGTATCACCACCATATTTGTGTCATAAAACGAATTTGGTAGAACTCCTTCTTCACCTATTTTTCCAAATAATTTGTATAATATTGGAATTAATTGTTCTTTAAATGTTTGGTAAAATTCACCCGTAAACCCATCTGGCCCTGGGGATTTTTTCTTAGGGAGTTCATTAATAGCTTGTTCAATTTCTTTTTCTAATATGGGTTTATTTAAGGATTTTATTTCCTCTTCAGTTAACCTGGGCAGTTTGTATTTTTGTAAATATTCATCCATTTCATTTAGATTGTCAAATTTATTGGCATACAGTTGGGCAAAATATTTCCTAATTATTGCTTTAATTTCCACTTCATTGGTGGTAACATCACCCTTTTCATTTTTGATACTGGTAATTTGGTTTTCTTCTTTCTTTTTTTTAATCAAATTAACCAGTATTTTATCTATTTTATTGGTTTTTTCATAAAACCAGCTCTTAGTTTTATTGATTAGTTCTATAGTTTTTTTGCTTTCAATCTTATTGATTTCTCCTTTAATTTTCAGGATCTCTAATTTAGTGTCTAATTGGGGATTTCTAATTTGTTCTTTTTCTAGCTTTTTAAGTTGCATGCCCAATTCATTAATCTCCTCTTTCTCTTTTTTATTCATGTAAGCATTTAGAGCTATAAATTTTCCCCTAAGCACTGCTTTGGCTGCATCCCATAGATTTTGGTATGTTGTCTCATTATTGTCATTCTCTTGGATAAAGTTATTGATTGTTTCTATGATTTCTTGTTTGGCCCATTCATTCTTTAGAATGAAATTATTTAGTTTCCAATTGATTTTCATTCTACTTTTCCCTGGCTCTTTCTTACATGTAATTTTTATTGCATCATGATCTGAGAAGGATGCATTTACTATTTCTGCCTTTCTACATTTGACTATGATGTTTTTGTGCCCTAATACATGGTCAATTTTTGAAAATGTGCCATGTACTGCTGAGAAAAAGGTATATTCCTTTCTATCCCCATTCAATTTTCTCCAGACATCTATCATGTCTAACTTTTCTAGTAATCTATTCACCTCTTTCACTTCTTTCTTATTTATTTTTTGGCTAGATTTATCTAATTCTGAGAGGGGGAGATTCAGATCCCCCACTAGTATAGTATTACTATCTAATTCCTCTTGTAACTCATTTAACTTCTCCTCTAAGAACTTGGATGCTATACCACTTGGCGCATACATATTCAATATTGATATTACTTCATTATCTATAGTACCTTTAAGTAAGATGTAATTTCCTTCCTTATCTCTTTTAATGAGATCTATTTTTGCCTGCACTTTGTCTGAGATAAGGATTGCTACCCCTGCCTTTTTTACTTTAGCTGAGGCATAATATATTCTGCTCCAGCCTTTTACCTTTACTCTGTGTGTATCTCTCTGCTTCAAATGTGTTTCTTGTAAACAGCATATTGTAGGGTTCTGGTTTTTAATCCACTCTGCAATTCGCTTCCGTTTTATAGCAGAGTTCATCCCATTCACATTCACAGTTATTATTACTGACTGTCTATTCCCCTCCATTCTATTTACCCCCTTTGTACTTTTCCCCCCTTCTTTCACCCTATTCCTCCTCACCGACGTTTTACTTCTTACCCCTGCCTCCCCCAATCTGCCCTCCCTTTTTATCACCCCCCTCTCTTTTCTTTACCCTTTTCTCCCTTGCTTTTGTCCTCCCTTCTCAGTCCCCCCCCTTTTGTTTCCCTAAAGAGTGAGTTAAGTTTCTTTATCCCAATGAACGTATATGTTATTCCCTCTTTGAGTCAAATCTAATGAGAATAGGGTTGAAACCATGTTCCCCCCTCCTTTCTTTCCCTCTATTATAATAGGTTTTTTTCCACCTCTTCATATGATATAATTCATCCCATTCCACCTCCCCTTTCCTCTCCTCCCCATAGACTCCCTTTTTATCTCCTTAATTCTTTTGTATCATCACATCAAAGACAATTTATATTTATACCCTCTATATAAAGTCCTTCTCTCTGCCCAAATACATTTACAGTTCTTAAGAGTTATGAGTATTATCTTCCTGTGTAGGGATATAAACAGTTTAACCTAATAGGGTAACTTTTTTTTTCCCCCTCTGTTTACCTTTTTAAACTTCTCTTGAGTCTTGTATGTTGAGATCAAATTTTCTATTCAGTTCTGGTCTTTTCACCAGGAAAGATTGAAAGTCCCCAATGTCATTAAATGTCCATCTTTTCCCCTGAAAGAAAATGCACATTTTTGCTGGGTAATAGATTCTAGGCTGCAATCCAATCTCCTTTGCCTTCCGGAATATCATATTCCAAGCCTTGCGGTCCTTTAATGTTGAAGCTGCCAGGTCCTGAGCAATCCTGACTGTGGCTCCATGATATTTAAATTGCTTCTTTCTGGCTGCTTGGAGTATTTTCTCCTTCACCTGATAATTCTGGAATTTGGCTACAATATTCCTTGGAGTTTTCCTTTTGGGGTCTCTTTCAGGAGGTGATCGATGGATTCTTTCAATGATGATTTTATCCTCTGATTCTATGATATCAGGGCAGTTCTCCTTAATAATTTCCTGGAATATGGTATCTAGATTCTTTTTCTGGTCATGGCTTTCAGGCAGTCCAATGATTCTCAAATTGTCTCTCCTCGATCTGTTTTCCAGATCAGTTGTCTTTCCAATGAGGTATTTCACATTTTCTTCTATTTTTTCATTTTTTTTATTCTGCTTGACCGATTCTTGGTGTCTCATGGATTCCTTTTCTTCCAACTGTCCCACTTTAATTTTTAAGGCATTGTTTTCTTCAGTGAGATTATGCACCTTTTTTTCCATTTGGCTAAGTGAATTTTTTAAGGTATTGTTTTCTTCAGTGAGATTATGTACCTTTTTTTCCGTTTGGCTAAGTGAATTTTTTAAGGTATTGTTTTCTTCAGTGAGATTATGCAGCTTTTTTTCCATTTGGCCAAGTGAATTTTTTAAGGCTTTGTTTTCTTCAGCTTCCTTTTCTAAGCTGCTGATTCTTTTTTCATAGTTTTTTTGTGTTGCTTTCATTTCTCTCCCCATTTTTTCTTCTACCTCTTGCAATTGATTTTTAAAATCCTTTTTGAGCTCTTCCAGGAAGGCTTTTTGTTCTTGCGACCAATTCACCTTCCCTTGTGAGGCTTCAGATGTAGACAATTTGAGGCTATTGTCCTCATCTGAGTTTGTGTTGGCTTCTTCCCTATTGATACAGAAGCTCTCAATGGAGAGGGCTCTTTTTTGCTTCTTACTCATTATTGCAGCTTATTTATTTATTCTTTAAGTTGAGGTCTGCTCTGGGGGCACCAGGGTCCCTGTTTTGGGCTTCTTGTGCAGGTGTATAGGTGCTGTGTGACCGGGCTTTTACTCTGAGGCCTTTATGGTGTGTGGAGATCCCCTGTCCTGCACTTCCTGTCTGATTGTGCTCGGCCAGCCAGGCGCCAGACCCCGGTGTCTGATCCCGCCGTTCGTGGCCCTCTCGGCCGGTGCAGGTAAGTTTTTCCACTGTCCTTCTTGGCCACCAGATTTTTGAACCAGGTTCCGGGAGCCTCAGTTCTTCGGCTGTGACCCGCAGCTCCTGCTGATTTGCCCCGACCCCCTCGGCGCTGGGTTGCTGCCCTGCACTGGGCCTCCCTTTTGCCCGAGTCAGACCGACCTTTTCCTGAAGTCTTCTAAATTATCTCTGGTTGGAGAACTGTGTCTCTCTGTCTCTTTGCAGGTTCTGTAGTTTCAGAATCCGTCCAGAGGCTTGATTTAATGTTCGTTTTGAGGGAACAGAAGGAGAGCTCAGGCAGCTTGCTGCTTCCTCTCCGCCATCTTGGCTCCGCCCTATTGATTTGTCCCCATCCACCTATTTTAAGCCTGGCATACTGCATGGGCAGTATATATTTCTCAAGTGTGGTAATGCTTATATCCCATCATTTCTCTGTTCTTTTATGGTAAGTCCCATAATTATCTCAGGTGTCATTAAATACAGTGTTGGATTTGGCCTTGACATCTGTTACCAATTATATTAGATTTTTTAACTTCTCATAATGGCATGAGGATAATTGGGTAGATGATGCAAAAAGTTATGAAACAAAGATAAAAATTACTGTAGTAATATTAAGTTTTAGATAACGTTTCAATTTTTGATTTTATTATATGTTTCCTTTCTAACAACTAAGCTTCTGAATTCCCTTAGACATGTTTTTGATAACCCTCATTGTTTCATTTGATTGTTGACAAAGCTATTTTAAAGTTGTGTTAAACTCAATTTTGTAGGGAAGTTTCCTAACTGATTACCAGAATCCACACATCAACCCCTGATCCACAACTACACCCAGAGGACATCTGAGAAAAGACTTTCAAAGACTTTAAATGAACAGTTTTGTTTTGTTGATTTTTATTTCCTTCTGTTCTTATGTACACCATTTGTAACATGTATTCTCCGCAGAGGCCCTCCCTCTTCAGGCCAATGTCAAAGCCCCGGTTCATGAGGGACCACCCCTCTGGACAAAATTTCCCCTTTCTCCCTTTTCTATATTGTTATTAACTTATTATTTGTTAGCATAGGGTATTATAATGTGTTATCTTTGACTGTTTCAAAACAAAACAAAAAGGGGGACTGTAGCAATTGACGAAACAAAAGGGGGACTGTAGCAATTGGAATGATGACATGGCTGGAGCCTTACTGTAGGAAAGCTCCACCATGAGGAGAAGGCCACTGAGGGCAAGCCACATGGCTTTTTCTTTGGCATCAGGAAGTGATGTTTGGTTGTGGGAGGAAGAAGGGGTGAGGTTGGCTCTCTTACTCTCTTTTTGTCATGTCTCTGGTGGAGAGTGGAGCTAAAAATGTGCTCTCCCTTTAATAGATAGATGAATCTAGGCCTTTCTCTCTCTCTTCACCAAATTCTTATTCTCCTTAATAAATGCTTAAAAGTCTAAACTCTTGCCAAAACTTATAAATTATTGATGACCTCTCATTAGATATTTTAGACATACTAGCTAGAATTTTATCACCTTACACATAACACCCTGAGAAAACTCCATCCTGACATCTCTAGGGCTATAAATAACCTATATGAAATCATTTTTTCAACAATCAAAATCCCTCCCATCTAGTTACATCCTCCCCATACCAGGGATTCTGATTTCTTGGCTGTCATTATTTAAACCCCTTTCTCATTCACTACTAATTTATTTCTCTCCTCCTCAATCCACTTTCCTTCCCCAATATCCCATTCTAAATTTGACCACCCCTTTCACTGTAATCTCTGAAATGTCTCCTTTATAAGTAACAGGTTTATTTTCATCTTAATTTTTTCCCCTTTTTTCACTGAGCCTTCATTCCCTCCTGGTATCATAGCCTTTCTTTCTACCATTTTCAGCAATACTTATCCTTTCATTAATCCACCAAGATAGGATAATTAGAATATTCCTTATTCCCCATTGCTACTTCAAGGCTCTTTTCATGGCTATTGTCTATCAAGATCTAGGGCAATCCTTTTCTTTCCTCCATGACTTTACTTTCTGTCCCAAAATATTTCTCTCTTCCCAACTCCTGTCCCAATAAACATATTGATGCTCCTTTAAATACTCTGATCTCCCACTTTCTCAACTTATTCATATCCTATGACTTACTCCTTCAATGCACCCTAGCTATACACAAAGATAGTAATAACCTAGATCTTACTCTCAACCCACAAATGCTCCAGTTCTATGTTCTTAAATGCCATCATCTGATTACATTGTGTTATACTTCAACCTCCCCCTCTGTCTCACATCACTAACTTTATTCCTTATTTTCAGCATAACTTACAATTCCTCTACTGCTCAGCTCTTTCTTGACCCATCACCTCTACTAATTACACTTTCTAACCCTAACTCTTGTTCTTCTTGACCTCTTGGTGAACCAACCAGTTAAAAATCACTCAGTTTTCTTCTCTTGATTTCCTTAGCCCTCTTCCTATCGCTAATTATGCCCTGCTAAGCTTCAGTCTTGGGTTCCCCATACCTTTTACTATCTTTACTCATACTCACATTCTTTTGAATAAAACCACAGAAAATTATGAAACTGCTGACTGGGAACTACAGATTTATTTTTCTTAATTTCAACTAGGCCCTCACTGAAATAAGGCAATCTTTTTAGATCTTCTTAATTGAATTGCTATCTCACTCACAACAGTGGTTTTTCAAAACTTTTCAACATTACTCAAAAATCTGCCAGACTTCCCTTCCCCCATACTTTCTCAGATAAGAACCTTCACTCACTGAAAAAATTAAGGTCAATCTCTAAGAGCTTCCTCTTTTCTCTTCTTCATTTTGCATCAGTCAATATGACTTATCTCACTATATTCTTCATTCCAATTCACGTAAATAAATATCTTTGAAATCTACTCTTTGACAAGGTAAACCGTACATACACAAATTGTCCTCTTCCATCCCATTTTCATCAATATATTATCAGCCTCTCACTTATTTTAATCTTTCCCTAACAACATCTTCCTTATTCCTTATTACCTTGCTTTTGCCTCCCCACTCCTCAAAAAGTCCTCACTTGATATACCCTCCAAAATATATTGCGCATATTTCTCTTCTCTTTTGTCAATAATCTCATTTAGAAAGTTATATACAATCCATATTATCTAGATAGAGGTAAGGAAGGAAGAAAATTGAGGAAAGGTCATTACATTTGGTGATTAAGGGGTTATTAGTAACTTTAGAGAGAGTATTTTTGGTTGAATGATGAGGTCAGAAACCATACCTCCATTTGTTTGTTAATTGTTGTTAATTAATTATTTGGCTTATAGTTCTGCCTCAAGAATTTAAGAATAGATCACTACGACAGAGAGAATCCTCTCTAAAGATCTCAAGCCAATCATAAAATAAGAAGTTTCGTCTGAAGAAAAGATTAAACCTGAGAAAATTCATTAGTGAAATAAAAGGAATCATATCTTTACTTTGAAGAATTTAGAGCTTATGAAAACATTTCCTTCTATATATGAAAATACTAATAAAATTAAAAAGGGAGGAAAACAGAGGATTTTTACTAGTCAGAAGAAAAATATTTGCTTTTCTAAATGAAGTATAAAAATGTCTCTGATTATAAAGTAAGGGAACATGGGAACATTCATTCCTCTCATGAAAAAAATTCAGTCCAAAATCCCAACTGAGTCAGAACCTAGAGTTAGAGAAGCTCCACAGCTATAACACCTATGGGGTTTTAACAGGTAATAAGCAGGCACAACAGAGGTGTCATGTCATACAGAAACCAGGGAGAATAGCATAGGAAAGGGCAGTAGTCTTATAGTATCAGAGGTATGAGTTGCCATTCCACATGAGTACTCATGCTACCTGTGCCTTTCTATTTGCATTATTTTGCATTAACTCTTTCCACTTATGATTTCTGCATTTGTGAATATATAACCAAGGTTTACAGGAGAAATATATATTTCAATCTACCTTAGTACACGATTTCATTAAATGTCTAAAATTCAAACTAATGTTGCCCCCTGATTGACATTCACAGCTTTTGATTTTTTCTATTTCCCATTTTTCCCCAGAAGTGAATGCTTGTTTTTAAATAGGTTGGTTTGGTTTGATTACAACACATCTTATTTCAATTATTTATATTTATCCATTCTTAAAATTAGGATTTACCTTATTCTTTGATCTTCCATTCTTTTTCTCTTTCTTCCTCTCCCCCCGCCCTTTTCCCCCCATGTTAATCTGAACTGCTGCCACCTTTGGGATAGTGTAGTGCTTTCTGATGTTAAAGCCGTTTGGATTTTGATCAGAACTGCTGTCTTTACCCAGATCTTTGCTCATCAAATCAGCCAATGAGTACCATCTGCCTTTAGCACTCCATTGTCTCTCTGTCTCCTATCTCTGGTTCCTGCTCTAAATCATCAATATGAAGACACTCTTTCTCCTCTCATCCAATTGGTACATTAGAGATTTTATATTGTCTGGTATCCTTTTCCTCATAATTTAATTCCCTTCCCCCCCCCCATCTCTCAACCATCTAGAAGTGACTTACTTCATTCCTCTTTAATTGTCATTCAAACATTCATGAAATATTTGAATATTAAGGATAATCATCTTCTGCCTTGTCCTCCCCCACCTCCAAAAGAAATGAATAAAAGGCTTCCTCTTACAAATAATTATGTCCCAGTATTCATTTTTAAGAGAATCTCAGGGCTCATTGTTTCACAAATTCTTTTGGGAAAATAGATCTTTGCTTATTATAAAAACTTTGCAGGATGGAACATCAATTTTTTAAATATTTAAAATATTAATTATTTTTGAAACACTGTAGAAGCTCAATCTGTATTCAACAATGCCACTATTTCCCATTCCTAGTTGAAAGAATTTATTCCTATGCCACTGTTTTTATACACACAATCGAATCAGTTATCTTTCTATTACTCTAATTATCCATTCATATATATAATTTATTTTATATAAAATTATAGTTATATAGTACCCATATGTGTGTGCATATACACAGAGAGAGAGAGAGAGAGAGAGAGAGAGAGAGAGAGAGAGAGAGAGAGAGAGAGAAAGAGAGAGAGAGGCGGGGGAGGAAAGGAGGGAGAGAATGACCAAATCTATTATGTATGGCTGTGTTGATAAGGGCTCACAAACATCTGTCTAAGATGATTATCTTCAGAGTTCCCTTTCTCTACTATGAAAATTAACAAAGTGACACAATTAACAGAAATGGTTAACATAAAACTTAACAAAAACAAAGTGATAAGAGAGTTCAGATTAATTCAATCTACTTTTCGTCTGTCAGTCTGATTTCTTTGAGGCTTTGAGAACATGCTCAATTTTTGTAACTAATCTCTTATCACCAGATTGTACAATAGAGACTTCAAATTATGGCTTCTGGTACTTTACAAAACTGAGTTGAGCCATGTCTATTGTACCAGAAAGGAGGAACAAAATGTTCAATACCTGTCACTTAACAGTTGAGGACAAAGAAGATATACTCGTAAAGGGACTGTCAAAAGGATAAGAAGCGACAGTGAGCTTGTGGCAAAAGATGTCTTATTCTTAGGGTGGATCTGATTTTCCTTGTTTCTGAGAAAGAGCTACCCCCCCCACACACACACACCCTCCTTTTAACTAAATGGAGTGTTCTGTTAAAATCAGGATTTAACTACCTTACACCTACTGATTAGCCAAAAAAAGTTTCATGAAGTATCAAAAACAATAGCTTGTGATATCTCCCTGCTTTGTATAAAAATCAATAAAATCACTTATTTCTAACTTTAGCTGAGGCAAGTACAGAATTGGACTCCAGTGTGATAAATCACTTAATGAAAAGAAAATTATTTTGTTTCTAGAAAAGAGCAAATATTACTGTATGGGCCAATTTTTCCCCCCAACAAAAGTAAAATTCAGTTTAATTTTTAAAAAGTAAGAGGAATTACCAAATTTCAGGATGATTGCTATCAGGATTACTATTACAGATGTCACAAACATGAATTGACATGTACATATGATTCCATTCCACATAGCATGTGCAAAGATCAGAGGCCTAGGAATTAAGAAACTTATAATCAGATAGGGAAATGAAACATATAAATAATGACTTTGAAGCAAGAAGACTGTGATAAATGAAAGGAGTGATCCAAGGAAAGTGCTAAAAAAATTGAGGAGGGAGAAATAACTTAGCTGGCATAGGCAGAAGATTTGGTTGGAAAATAGTGAAAGATTCATGGAAGAATTAATGTTTTCCTGTGCCTCCTTTCAGCCTTGAAGAATTTGAGAGTGGAGGGATTATACCCCAGAGACTTTGGAGAGAGTTGAAGTGCAGTAGGGAAGAATCCATTCCTTGCATGAAGTATAGAATGAAAAAAAGTCTCTGAGATAGAAAAGGGTGATATTTGTGGCATTTAGCCAAAATATAGGTAGACAAATGATCACAGTGTGAGAACAAGATGGGAATGTTGGTTGGAAACAGGTTATAGAAAGCCAATGAATGCTGAAAAAAGAATTTATACTTGCTTCAGTAGGGTGATGTATCCTAAAGGATTTTTGAGTAATATCAGAAGATAATGGGTTTTGGAATGCTGAGAGGCCCCCCTGTTCAAGGGGATTATATTAAGATTGATTGACTGACTTTGCTGATTAACTCATTTAAAGTTAATTCAATTAAAACCACACCTGTCTGGCCCTCAGGAGGGTGTGTTCTCAGAGGGGGTGAACTCTGACCTGAACACAGCACCACCCTCAATTCCAGTGAACCAAAGGATTTGGGTGATGCTAGCCAATGAGCTTGAAGTAGGGTGTAAGGACTGCCTCTCCTCGGGATTCACAGGAGGTTTACACTCTGTTTGGCTCTCAGACAGGCTCATGGTGGAGGGCATGGAGGAAGAAACAGGCCAGGCTGGAGCTCTAGGCTAGATAGGCCATTTCTTAACTTTCTGATGCAGGTGTTCTCTTTTTAATATTATCTAATATACTTTAATAAATGCCTAATGGCCCCAAACTGGTGCTAAAGCTTCTAATTTATAAGTAACAAATATATTAGAAGCTCCAGCTAATTTTCCCCAAATATGGGACAGAACTAAGGCATCCTCATTTATTTTTACATGTCATGGTAAGTACATAGGATCTCAAACTGTTAGGAATCTTAAGAAAAAAAAAATCTAGGGGATAGCTTGGTGGCGCAGTGTATAAAGCACCATCCCTGGATTCAGGAGGACCTGAGTTCAAATCCAGTTCCAGACACTTGACACTTACTAGCTGTTTGATCCTGGGAACATCACTTAGCCCTCATTCCCCAACCCCCAAAATATCTACTCAGTATAGTGGTTGTATGATATGATTAGAGTGCTTCATCAGAACAAATTACATAGGTAGTTTTATAAAAGATAGAATAATGGCGGGGGTGGGGGGGAGGGAACGCAGAAATATCTTTTTTTTTTTTTAGTTATTTTTACAAGTTTAATGAATCCATTTTGCCTGTACATTACAAGTATAGATCACTCCTTCATTGTAAGAGGTCTCCCACATTGTAACAAAGTAAAGCAGTAAAGTAAAATTGTTAATGCAGCAATCTCATCTGAAAGTGCATGCATCATTTTCTATCTGTACCAACCTCCACTTCTTTATTTTGAAAAAAAATTACAATAATCTCTTTTCTCCCCTCTATTTGCTCCTACACTGTTGACAAAATAAAGGAAAACAAAACAAATTGATTATAACAAATAGGTGTGATTAAGGAGGACAAATCCCTTCAATGACTATATAGATATATAGATACACACACACACACACACACATATATATATATATATATATATATACATATACATATATATATATATATACATATACATATATGTGTGTGTCTTTTTCTGCATCTTAAATCCATCTATTCTCTGTACAGAATACTAGTGGTTCATCATTGGTCCTCTAGAATGAGGATGATCATTACATAGATTCTAGTTCTTTTAACTTTTATTTGTTTGTTTTCAGAGATTGTTATATAACTTGTTCTTCTGGTTCTAGTCTCTTCATTCTGTATCAGTTCAAATAAGTGTTTTTGAAATCATCTATTTCCTCATTTCTCACAGTACAATAGCTATCCATCATATTCATATATAATGACTTATTCAGTCATTTCTCAGCTGACAGACATCCCCTTGTAGTCCAGGTTTGTTTTAGCCACCCAAAAAAAAGAGATACTATATGTATTATTATATATAAAAGACATTTTATATTTTCTTTAATTTTGGGGGGGGGGTTATAAACTTAGCATTGGTATAACAGGATCAAAGAGAATGCACTGCTTATGTTATACCCATGCACAGGTTCACCAGTAGAGAAATAATTTGCTCCAATAGCCCAACCCAAAATTAAAATTTTCCTTTATGTTTTTTTTTTGTCAATCTACTGCATGTGATGAAGAATCTCAAAATTGCTTTAATTTCCATGTCTCTAATTACTAGTAATTTGGAGTCTTTTAAAATATGGATATCAGTATTTTTTTCTTTGTTGTTTGTTTGTTTTTCCCTTGAGAACTATTTGTTCATATTCCTAGTCTACTTATCAAATAGGGAATGTATCTTTTTTCTTTTACATTTGATTAAGTTTCTTATATAAACTGGAAATTATATATTTATCAAAGGACCTAGCCATAAATATTTTTCCATTTCTTTTTTCCTTCTAATTTTACCTTTATTAGAGTTTTGTGTAAAAACTTTGAAATTTCATATCTTTAAAATTTTCCATTTTATATTCTAAGATGCTCTCTATTTATTGTTTTGTTGTGAATTTTTCTAATATCCATATATATGCTAGGACATTTTTTCAGTTTCTTCTAATTGTTTATGATATGATCTTTTTATATCTAAGCCAGTGGTTCTCTTTCTATAAACTCTCTGGTCTTAGTCTAAAAGCAATTTCTTCCATGTTTCTGTTCAATTGCCAAGAATTTTTTATAAATAATTCCTTTGATTTGGGTGTTAGTGTTTATCAAATATGAATACATTAAATTGGCTTCTATATAATGTGTACTTAATCTGTTCCTCTAATTAATCACTTTCTTTTAATCACTAAATTATCTTAATAATTGCCTGTGATTGCTTGGAGATCTGACACTAATAAGTCCTCTGTATGTTTCCATTTGTCTGCATTAGTTCTCTTGAGATTCTTAAACTTTTCCTCCAAATGATTTTATTTTCTAGCTGTATAAGATGATACTTATAGATAGATAGATAGATATAGAGATATATAGATGAATATCTACATATCTAGGCTCATATGTAAATATAGATATCTATAATATAGCATGACAGATAGAGTACAGCATTTGATAAGGAAATTCATTTAGGTAACATTGTATATTTTTATCATATTGGCATGCCCTGCCCATAAGCAGTTAATATTTTTCTAGTTTTATTGCAAATATTTGTCTTTAGTTGCATTTATAGAATGCCTGTGTGTACCTTAGAAGACAGATCACAAAATATTTTCTACAGTCTATAATACTATAAATGATTATTTTTTTTATCTCTTCCTGCTAGCTTTTATTATTATCATAGAGAAATGCTATTTGTAGAGGGGGGGAATGAAATGAGTGAGGAAAACTAAAGTTCTGTTTTATAAATTTATTTATTTATTAAGCAATGCATGCTAATTGCCTAACAAGTAGGACAAGATCTCCTTAGTTTTGGCATTGGACCCTGGATACAGGAGAAGAAAATCTTTGATATTAAAAAAAACATTTTAAATAAGGCCAATTAATTTAAAAGAAAACAATACAATATTAGGTCATCTGATTTCAAATTCTATGAGAGATTAGAGGCTTTCCAATTTCAGAGGGGGAGAAAAAACCGGTGCAATTCCCTGATAAAAAAGACATCCTTCTCCCCACAAATGTCTGTAAACAATCAAAGAACATAGAAACAATAATTGATCAGTAAAGGGCCAGTTCTAAGATAAGACATGTGTATTGCTTGAGATGTACAATTGTGAGAAAACTCCTTGCATCAGTCTTTGGGTCTGACCAGGTTTTTGGTCACCATGACCTAGGTCCTTGGTTAAGGGCCTCTAAACAACAGGGAGAAGTGGTTTGCTTTCCCAGCCATGCTACTGTAATGATTGGAATGACAACACCTACTGGAAACTTACTATAGGAAAGCTCCACCATGAGGAGAATGCCTTGGAGGGCAAGGCCACGTGGCTTTTCCTTGGCTTCAGGAAGTAACATTTGCGCATGTGTACTATCCACCAAGGCTACCAGAAAATCAACTTGAGGAGCCTCCCATTTTCTGGGAGGGGACAGGAAGGAGGAAGGAGGGCCTGCACAGAGAGCTCTCTCTCTTTTGGGTTCCTGACTTGATGGTGGTGGTGATGGCAGAAGACTTCACAGAAAATTTGAGGAAAGATAGGAATGCCAGGCTGTTGGAATTCTGTTCTCAGTCTTTCTCCTATCTTTCTATAAACCCTTAAAAACCTAAACTCGTTTTATCAGTGATTTTAGTCAGTTTCCCCCAAAACTGGGGGAACAGATTAGAACCCACATTTACAATCTTAAATTACACACTGGTTAGGTTAAAAAAGTACAAAAAGGTTTTCTTCCAATTCCCACAATTGAAAAAAATTTTCTCACAAGACAGAAATTGGACTAGGCTCATAATTTAATAGAAAGTAAGTAAGCTCCATAACTGTCATAAGGACTCAATGTATTTCACTCAATTCCTACAATTAATAACTTGCTATTCTAATATCTCAATTCTTGCATATTGATTTTTTATTATATATCCTTAAAATTCACTTAAAATATTGTTTCAGTTGATTCTTTAGGGTATTTTTTGAAATACAACATATAATCTAGGAAAAAAGTAAGAGGGCAGCTAGGTGGCACAGTAGATAAAGCACTGGCCTTGGATTCAGGAGTACCTGAGTTCAAATTCAGCCTTAGACACTTGACACTTACTAAGGTTTATCTTTAAATTCAATTGGGAATTCATCTGGACCTGGAGTTCTGCTCTGGAAACACATTTATGAATTGTTTAATTTTGGAATTTAATTATTTTAGTTTTTTATTTCTTCTATTAATTTCAGTATTATATGCTGTGTCAAGATAATGGAATGTGGTAGATAAGGTGATTTAGCAGATACTCATAGGCCCACCTGGAGATTAATTGAATTAAGTGAGACTGCTGACTAGCCTACTTCCAGTTAACTAGATTGTAAGCACTTCTGGCTGGCAGTTAAGAGGGTATTGGTCTCAGAAGCTTAAAAAAATTTAATTTAACCAATGAACCAATGAATTTCAATGACACTAACCAATCAGCTTGAAGAACCTCCCATTTCTGGGAGGAAAACACAAAGTAGGAAGCAGACGCTGACTGAGGGTTGAGTTTCTCTTTTGGTTGGAGACATCAGCTTGGTGGCAAGATGTCAAGTGGGCTGGTAGGAAAGCTAGGATTTCCATGCTCTCTTTACTATCATATCTTTTAATAAACCCTTAAAGAGCCTAAACTTATTTATCAGTGATTTTAGCCAGTTTCCCTCCAAAACTGGGGGGACAGATTAGAACCCACATTTAGAATTTTAAAATACAAAATGCTTTTTGAAAATGTTAGCTTATTTTATATAAGTTCTTTGGCATATAATTGGATACATATTGTTTTTTTCTAAAATTATATATTTCATTGCTTTTTTGTTTACATTTATCTAGAGTTTACTGTATAAATTAAAGTCCCTGATTATTATGTTTCTTGAATCTTTCTCCTTATAATTCCTTTAGTTTTTCTTTTAATTATTTAAAAGCATTGCCATTGGGTATATGTATTTTAAGTTCTGAAATAAATTCCTTGTCAATGTTACTTTTCAGAATATTTTTTTTTCTTTTTTTCTTTCTTTTATTTATATTTTTGATATTGCCTTATTTTGAATCATAATTGTTATCTCTGTTTTTGTTTGTTTGTGGGTATGTGTGTATGTGTTCAGCTGAATTATAATAGATTTTACTCCCAACCTTGAGCTTACCTCTGTTGAAACTTTAGGTTTCAAATATATTTCTTGAAAACAGTATTTTGTTAGATTTGGCTTTATAACCCATTCTACTCATATTTTTTTTTTAAATTATGCATTTTATCCCATTCAAATTAATGATAACTTTCTTTTATTTTCCTCTATTCTTTTCACTTATATTTCCCCCTCTCTATAGCCTTCTCTCTGTGATGTTTGAAATCAAATTTGTGACCTAACCTGCCCCCACCCCTAGTTTTGGGGGGAAGCTGGCTAAAATTACTGATAAATTCAGCAGGAGTTTAGGCTTTTAAGTATTTATTAAAGTGTATTAGAAGTTAGTGAAGTTAGAGAAGTTGAGAAAGCCACCTTTATTTAGCTATCCATGCTTCTATAGAGAACACCTGTACTTGATCTTTCTACTCTGTTTTGCCCCTGCCGCCATATAATGGTTCCTAAAGAAAAGAGAGAAATCCCACAAACAAGCCTCAGCTTCCTACTTCCTGTCTCCCTCCCTGAAAGGGGAGATCCTTCAAGCTGATTGGTTGAGGGGCAGCTAGGTGGCACAGTGGATAAAGCACTGGCCCTGGATTCAGGAGGACCTGAGTTCAAATCTGGCCTCAGACACTTGATACTTACTAGCTGTCTGACCCTGGGCAAGTCCCTTAACCTCCATTGTCCCACCAAAAAAACAAACAAACAAGCTGATTGGTTGAGGGTGATCTTCTGTTGATGTCACAGTCCACAGCCTCTGAGAACAATACCCCACTCAGGGTCAGTCAGGCATGGTCTCAATTTTATCAATTTTAAGTAGGTTCTCAGTCAGTTTCTCAGTCTCACCCAATTCAAACAATTCCAAATCAATCTTCAGGTGGGGCCCCTCGGCATCTGCCAAATCCCATTATTTTATTACATCTCCCAGTATATTTTAAATATTATCCTTTAACCTTTTTGTCACTATACACCTCTAAGCTTAAAAGTTATTTTACTTAAGACTAATCTTTCCCTAAGTCTGTTCTCCCTCTTAGAGTCCTCATCCTGTTCCTTTCTGTATTACAATTGAGTTGAATGCATTTCTACAACAAACTCTTTGTGTCTGTGTACATATGAATGGATAAAGACTGCCCTCTTCTTACCAATTTAGACAGGCTATCAACTAGATGTCTGTAATAGTAGTCAACAAAATATTTAAAGACCTGACCCGGGATAACTATAGTGTGTATGGTAAGGGGGAGTTTAATGTAAGAGGTGTTTTAGATCTAGAACTGGAGTAGAAATTGCTGCATTGATGAGGCAAAGAGAAGAGTCAAAAATTAGCACAAGTGATCGGTAGAACATTTTCTCCATTTGTAGAAACAGTGTAATCTGAGGTTATATTTTTAGGGATAAATATAAGTTCAATTTCGTATATTTGTAATTTGGTTATTGAATGGATAAGCAATAGTACTTTTCATCAGAATAGATAATACATGCTAGATCTCTGGAGAGATGCTAAAACAAATATTACAGATTTTAGAATTAGGAATTAATGGGTATATGAAACATAAATAAATGAATGAATGAAAATATATTTTAATTGCTGAATTAATGCTAAGCACTGAATTAAGTGATGAGGATACAAACTAAAGAAAGTAAAACCTCTGTTCTCAAGGATCTCAAACTCTAATTGGGAAAGAGAACAAGTTCAACTAGAGGGTGAACAAAAACGCCTAGAAATACTAACAGTACAACAAAAGGTCGGATAGCAAGGCCCATCAGTAAATCAAATCACAGTGCTAGGGGAAGAGGAATATGGGTGTTGTCTACATGATATGGAAGCAATGAAAAGTATAAAGCCTAGAAGACATTAGGAGATAGTGTCAGAGCAGATGATAAGGCAGGATAGTCTGTCATCTCACTAAGAACTGGTGACTCTCATCTAATACAAGTTATATAAGCAAACTAGCAACCACAGAAATTTTTGTCCCCCAGGGGAAAAGGTGTGGAGGAAAAAGGAGATTTGGGAGGGCCCTTTTGATTTCTGGTAGGGATGGTTCTTCCTGCTACCAAACCACCCAAGGAAAAACAATATATCTGCATTCATAGTAGTGAGTAAAATTGCCAAGAATTAGAATATAAAAGAGAGAATAGAAACTAAGAATAGGACCTTCTTCAACAACCTGAAATTAGAAGGTAGTCTTGTTTTGTTTTTTTCTGATACATATATAGAATGAAGAACTGGCAAAGGACATAAAAAATGAGATTTCATGGGTAGAATAAGGATAGGAGTAAAATATCATAGACAAGATTTAACATTTGTTAAATACTTAGTATGGGTCAAGCATTTTTCTAAGCAGGTATTCAACAATGCAGAAGGGGTGTAAGAACTAAAAACATAAAAGACCAATGGATAGAGGGTTAAAGAATTATAAGTTATTTTTTCATGGAACAGTTTCAATAGCTTTAGTGATAAAAGCAAGTTTTCAAGAAGTAGGGAAGAGACTGGCTAAGTAAGAAGTAAAGGCAGTTAGTGTAAACTACTCTCTAAGAAAGTAGAAGAAAGATCATATCTTCAGGTTGTGGCGGGATCAAATGTTCATTTGGTGTAGAATATGGGAGATCTTAACATATTTGAAGGCAGTAGAAAATATACAGTAGACAGAGACTGAAGATAAATGAGATAAAAGGGACGATTGATGGAGCCAGGTCATAAAGAAGTCAGAAGAGTCACTATTAGTCTGCTTTTTAGCATTGTAACCTATAGCTCTTTGCTACTACAATTATTTTGCCTCTCTTCTCCAACATTTCTCTCTTTTGGCTTCTTCCCTGGTGACTAGAAACATGTTCAAATCTTCACTGTGCAAATATATATGTATTAAAAAGGAGCCAACCAGCCTTCGTTTGATGCTTTCACATTCTCAAGTTAGCATACTCTTTTCCCCTTTCCCTTAAAGGTTAAACTACAAAGAGAAATCAATTCACAAATACCACCCCCCGCCCAAAAAAAAAAAGCAAAAACCTTCTTCTTAAACCTCAGGCTCCTTGACCTGTCAGCAACATCTGACAACATTGTTTGTTCATCCTACATTTCTTGCTATTCTCTCAGCCTTTCTGTCATTGCTCTTTTCCAGTTCTCCTTCATTTAAAAAGTTACATTTAAATTTGTATCTCTATGATCTCAAAGCATGGAGATGAAAAGTGAAAAAAGACAGTCAAACCAGTTATAGAAAATCATTTTTGCTTCAACTTTATTTTGGACTATTTGGATAGATTTTTTTACTATTATAAAATCATTTATCATTTATTAATAATTATCATGTTAGAGTTTTAGATTGAATGACTTCGTGCCTATTAGAAATCACTCTATAATAAATAGATATCCAATCCCAAGAAGTTGTGATAATTATATCATCTCAAAGAAATCCTCTATAAATTCTGTTCACAGAATTTAAGAATTGGAGGAACCACAGAGGTAATCTCATACATCCAATTCATATATGAACGAGATTTTTCTCTAGATCATGTCTAATGGACTGAACAATATATTCCCATTGCCTAATTGTCTCTACTGAGAGGAACTTGAGATAATTCATTCTTCTTGATATTTACAATTCTTAGAAAGTTTTTTTTTCTTTACTCCTGAAATTACAACTTCTTATTTCTATATCATCTATGGAATTATGTAGAATAAATGTAATCCTTCTCCCATATGCATGTGGGAAACTCTTTTGCCTTTCCTAAAGTCTTCTCTTTTCCATACTGGATGCCCCTATGCCTGTGATTGATTCTCAAATGTTTTATCTCAGACAAAAAATACCATGTATTCTTATTTTACAGAAAAATAAACTTATTCCCACAGGGGGACTACATGATTTCCCCAAGAATACTTAGGCAATTACAATCAAAGTGGAATTTGAAATTAGATCCTTGGACTTCAGAGGTAGCTCTTATTCCACTGTTTCACGTCACCTCTTGGAGGCTTTTTCCATCCTGGTCAAATCTCCATTTTAACAACATTCTTCCTAATACAAAGCAGAATGTTAGATGTGTTTTTTTTCTAGAGTAGACTAAAAGAAGATTATGACCTTCCTAATTTTAAACAATATGGTTTTTAAATCAGCCTAAGACTGAATTAACTTGATCCTGGGGTCAGCATTGTATGATTAGTGTTGTTGTTGTTGTTATTTTTGGTAGTGGTGGTGGTGGTGTGTTTTTGTTTTTGTTTAGTTTTGATTTGTTTTTAATTACAATAGCACACTTGCCAAGAATGTTTGCCAGAACCATGAACCATAAAGTGCCATCTCTAGGAACAAACATGCAAAATTTTCAATTTGTATCATTGTTAGCAAAACAACATGGCATTGTGGATAAAAGGCTGATCTTGGTATCAGGAAGACCTGGGTTAAATGTGTGCACCCAGGCATGTGATATAATATCTCATTTCCCTCGGACCCTCTTTAAGACTATAAGATAAAATCATTGTAGGTCTGGATGGATATAGGGGTTTTTCTTCCTAGGAGCTCATGCAAAAATAAATTCATGCATATGATATATATTTTTAAGTGTCTCTGTAGTTATGTGTGCATGTATGTATAAATATATATTTATCTATCAGGTATTTTCTATATATCTATCTAATCTTATTTAGTCATTCAGTTGTGTCCAACTCTTCATAACCCTATAAACCATACTGTCCATATGGTTTTATCACCGAAGATACTGGAGTCATTTACCATCTCCTTCTCCAGTGAATTAAGGCAAACAAGAGGTTAAGTGACTTGGTCAGAGTCACACAATAAGCTAGTAAGTGTCTGAGGTCAAATTTGAATTCATCTTTCTGAGTCCAGACAGAGTTTTCTATCCACCAAGCCACCAAGCTGGCTCCTATCTTTCTAATCTTATATATGGTAATATCACATAGTAGATACAGTTTGCCTCACACCCATATTCCTACCTATTTATGACAAAGTACTAATTAATTACACTCCCAAATTTCATTTAAATAAATTTGTCTTCAGATAAGTTTTGTAAGTTTATCTCCAAACCCCCATTTTTGTGTCCATGCATTCTAAGGACTTAATAGACCTATAATTATTATTAGTTTAAATACCCTGGCATGTGTTTAACCAGCTCAATATTCCTTTGACCTAGGTTTTGTTTCCTACTGTTTTTGTTTTAATTTGGGCCAGTGATTTAAAACAAAAGGCATGAATTTAAAAGACATTGACTATTAGTGGTTGGAGAATACCATTTGAACTCGTAAATCCAAAATTCTCATGTTAATATGTTTCATTTATGTAAGGTATTTTGAAAATGGCAAAATACTTTGCAAATATAGGATGCTATTAGCATATGGAGAAAATTTTATATCAATTTGCAATCATTATGATGTTATGATATGATTAATTTTAAAAAGCTGTCTCTGTGAGAAAATTATTATTAATGACCAACATGGGGAACTTCAGATTCTCCTTTTTGTTACTTTCTCTCAGCCAGACTTGCTGTCTCTTGGAAAACCTCACCTATATAGAAGCAAATATGCTGGCTCAGTCTGGGTGGGATCCAAATTATTTGGATTTATTACCATATATAGAAAGATTTCCAGAATCAAGGAGACAGTTCAGTCCTTCCAACTGGATGTAATCCACCTTTCATTATTTGAACCAATTAAATTTGATTGATGTATAATGACCTGACACTTTTCAAAAAGGCATAAACACCTGGAATAATAGCAAAACTGTCTCTTTGGATTACAGGGGGCTAGGGAGCCACTTTGTCATTCCCTTAATGATAGAGACTGATAAATTGATAATAAGATTACCCAAAATGTGTATCTCTTGTAATTATTTTAACCATCACATCATAATACCTTGAGAGGCTTCCAAGTGGTGCATTTAATGGAGAACATGGAAAACTCACAAACCACAGGTATATATGGATAGGTTATGATCATTGGAGGGAATACCCACATTGAAGAGACCATAGATTCATTACTTAACTTTGACAATAATATTTAATCACATTAATTATATGCAATTTAATAAATAATATATCTGGCACGCAGAAAACTTCCCAGTTGACTAAAATAATTCTAATGAATTTCAGAGACACCTTTAGGGTCATTGACAACCATTGGATCTTTTTGCTTATGATCTAATGTAAATTTATTTTTAATATGGTTTGTAATTAATTCAATCGTAGTTATCTTCAAACATTAGCTACTATTTTAGATGAGTATTCATAATATCTTAAGTATCTTTCAAATATTTCTTTCTATATGAATACTTATTCTATTTTGCTCAAGTCAAGGTTGAACTTAATATTTCAAAGAATGTAAAAACTTGAGTTTTGAATTCGTGAAATTGGGGCATAACCTATCCATCTGACAACTTTCTCATGAGAATTATAATATAAGCATAATAAAAATAAATGGCTGTGATAAACAAGATCATTCTCTCAATTACTTTTATCAATATATAATGCCTTCTATTGATCCTTCAAAATTTATGTGATCTCCCCCAGCCCCAATGGGTTTATGTGGATTCACACGATCATTTTCTGTTTATCAAAATAACATTAGCCATGCATCGTATTTTTAAGTATTTTTCTTGTCTATCTATTCCACGACACCTTCATCACTTCCTTCCTTCAGTAAAGCTCCCCCAACCCCCTTAGATCTCAGTTTGATTCTCATTATTGAATTTTTATTTTAAATTGTCATATCACCTCTAACAAACTGTAAGCTCCATCAGGGCAAAGGTAAATATTCATTAATTCTCAGCTATAATATTGCACAGTTTTCTAAAAACAATAGATGGTTATCTAAAATTAATTGGGGTTATCTACAAGAAGTCAACAATCTTTGCCTGATAGGGAAAGAAGTGAGGATGTCAAAGGTGGTGAGAGGGAGGAAGAGGAATCCCTTAGGAGAATTCTCCTTTGATCCTCATGATTACTATAGTATAGGTGCCAAGAATCTGTAATAGGATGTTCAGGGATAGTATAACTTTCCCCTCCCTAAAATGGTCTAAGAAGCAATGACAATTTTTAAAATATTATTTTAATTCATCAAATAATGTTTAGAAAATTTCTTTGATTAGGTGGTATTGAAAAATATGGAAATTAATGTAGTATAGATTGATGATAGAGAAACAATGAGTGGAAAGAGGAAAAAAACAATCAATCAACAAATTTAAGTACCTAGAATGTGTCAGGCTGTGATAGGTGGTTATGATGAAGACAAATAATTAAAAAGTTTTTAATCTAAAGGATTTTTATTTTTATAGGAGAGACAACAAGTAAATATGTAAATATATAAAAAGTTAAATACAAGGTAGATAGTGGGGAACAATATGAATGACTGGAATGATAAGGAAAAGAGAAAGCCTCAGATGAATTAACTAATTTTCACAATTTTACCTACCAAGTCTAAATTGCTACTAAGCTATGTCCATCTAATAACTATCACCTCTATAAAGCAAAATATTACCTTGCATTGAATCTTTGGCTAATTGTTGTCTTTTCTTCTCAAAGAGGACTGGAATGACATCATTATGTTGGAGCCAAAGTACAATGTGTCCAACTGCGACTGATCAGTCCAATATGTGATCAGAAGATTCTCCCAGAGGTCAGGCACAAATAGTCCATATGAACATTGAAGTGGAGCTGTCTGAAATTTGAACATGTGTCTCTTAAGCTACTCCAATTCTGTTTTGCTCATAAGAAGACAGTGCTTTCTTTGGTGTGGGCACATCATTCTGGGTGTTCTTTTGCTATTGTCTGTCATGTCTCAATCAATTTCAAAACTTTTCAGAGAGATTTGGAGAGTGTTCTTGTAGCACTCCTTCAGACCTCTGTGTCAGTGCTTACCTTATGTGAGTTCTTCATAAAATAGTCTTTTAAACAAATTCATGTCTGATATTTGAACAATGTGGCCAGCCTCTTGAATTTCTGTTCTCTTCAGTAGAGGGTGTTTTTTGTTTGGGTTTTTGTGAAGCAATTGGGGTTAAGTGACAATTCCTTTTTACTGTATTTCTTTCTTTGTTTCTTTGTTTCTTTATGTTTTGCTGAGGCAATTGGGATTAAGTGACTTGCCCAGGGTCACACAGCTAGTAAGTGTCAAGTGTCTCAAGCCAAATTTGAATTCAGGTCCTCCTGACTCCAGGGCAAGTGCTCTATCCACTGTGTCACCTAGCTGGCCCTCTGCAGTAGAGGTTTGATGCTTGACAGTTGAGCTTGAGAAAGGACCTTAGTGTCTGGTACTTTATCTTGCCAGGTGATCTTCATAAACTACATAAGGTTATTCACATGGAAGCAATTCCGGTTCCTGGCATGGATCTGGTAGACTATGTAGGTTTCACAGGAATACAACAATGAGATCAACACAATAGCTCTGTAAACCTTCCCTTGGGTGTGCAGTCCAATGTCTCTTTTCTATCTCACTTTGCTTTGGAGCCTCAGAAATACTGAGCTTGCTATGGCAATGTGTGTGTCAACCTAATTATCTCTGTGTACATCCCTGAGAAGTGTACTGCCAAGGTAAGTGAACTTTTCCACAACATTCAAAAGTTTTTCTTTTGTCAAACAGACCACCAGTTTACTGTCAGAAAACATATATAAAGTCAGAGTTCAATTATCTTATACATTAAGAGATAGAACAGGTCCAAAAGAACACAGACGAAAGTAGATTTTTTTCTCTATTTGTGTTTTGGTGAAGGAACTTATTTTATAATTTCCCTATATCTTTTCTATAAAAAGAATAAAGATTTGGAAAAATAGAAAGCTGACATAGCTTCCTATCTATGCCCCCAAATTGGGTACAGACCCTAGTTTCTTTAATCCCATCTTTCATTTGCTAAATCAGTCAGTCCAGGATGTGAACTCAGAAGTTCAGAATGAATGATTCACTTCATTCTGGTAACTATCAGAATGTATATATGAGAATATATATGCCCATTTAGGTCTGAGAATATATCATATGTACATACATACATGCACATATATTTATAGTACAACAAATATTCTGTATATTACATACACATATATACTTTCTCATATGGTAGGATATACATATATATGTATACATGCATACACACACATACATATATATATATATATACATAATTTTAATATAACTTCTAAGAAGCAATATTGTTTGATGGAGCCAAGATGGCAGAGTCAAGCTAGCATTTTTACTGAGCTCTCCCAATACAGACCCTCTTTAACAACTTTTAAAAAATATTCCAAACCTAATTCTGAGAAAGTCAAGGAAAAGTCATAATAAGTCAATTTTTATAGCTCAGGGAATCTTAGAAAAACAGAAAAGAGAGGTCTGCAAACATTTGAGTGGGGGGTTGCTAAGAATTTCAATGTTGTAAAGGAGTCACCAGGTAGTTCCTGGGCCAATTGGGACATGGAGCAACCCAGCACCCAGAGACCGTGAGGGAGCTGAACACTGGGACAGAAAGAGGTGCCAGAGAACCTGTGTAATATCAGTTGGAACAGAAACAGGTGACATCTGACAGCTCTGTTGTCCATTGCCCAGTGCTAGATCATATTTCCTAGGTGAAGAGGAGTGTTTGTGGTTGTGAGGGAGCAAGGACACTTTGTGGGTGAGAACAAAATTGCCAAACAGGAGGGCTATGACCAGATCTCTCCCAGATCACATAACTTTGGAAGCACTAAAACCTTATAAGACCTCAATGTGAAAGCAACAGAAAAACATTTAGAAAACCACCTCAGGACAGATATATCCCACCTCATTCCAGAAGGTGAGTAGAGTCAACTGACCTCCCCTTTATGTGGCCAGCTGCTACTACCCCAGGACACTAGATTCTGACCCTGTTAGGGACTGAGCTAGGACACAGACCTATCATCAACATGTTCTCCTTCTGAGTATAGACAGCCACAAGGTGATGGAGATCAAGCAGGAGCTGGTCATGTCACTTGGAGCCTGTATCATCCATCCCTACAATGACTTCTAATTTTACTGTGACCTCATCATGGTAAGTAATGCTTTGGTACCAACACTCTAGGACTCTCCTCCTGACTGCTAGTTCTCCCTCAAGCCACATGGTGAATCATTGATGGGACCAACAATATCCTCATATCCTCAAGACCACGAGCCATATGCTATTGATAGGCCACAGGTAACAAGCACCTTAGGGCATACTGGATGTCTAGCTTACCATGATTAGCATGATTGTGGATGCTACATATTATGCCATCTTCTTTGTTCTTTGTTCATGTTGCTGATTTTGTACAATCTTTTGACTCAGCCTGTAGTCAGTACCAAAAGAAGTATAAGTAGGTGGAGCAGTATTTATACTTCTATAAACTGCCAGCTGATACCTGTGATTGCATCCATGAATACTATGAGAATGACTACCAGGGCAAACAAGGTTGCTCAATAGCTCAGTGGATGGAGCACTACGCCTGGAGTCTGGAGACCTTAATTCAAATCTGTCCTCAGACACTAATAAGCTGCATGACCCTGGGTAAGTCAGTTCACCTGTATTTGCTAAGGAAATGGAAAACCCCTCCATTATCTTTGCCAATAAAATCCCATGCAGGGTCATGAAGAGCTGGACCCAACTAAACAATGATAATAGAAAAACATTTGATGAGGAGAACATACTGGGGAACTGAGTGACCCACTGGATGATAAAATTATTAACTTTGCCAGTAGGAGTCCACTGGCTCATATGTGCCTGCTTCTTCATGCTGAACCCAGCTTTGTCACTGCTGTGCTCACTAAACTTTGATTTTAGATGTTTTAGCCAGATTATTTTGTGAAGGCTCTGTGGACAAAAAGATGTACTTCATTTAGAATGTCCTGCTCGGCGTGGTGACCAATGAGGCCTGAGATAATTATCTCACTGATGGCTCCTAATGGGGGAAATTTGCCTACTGACTAGAGTTAGACATAGGGCAGGACAGGGAAGGCGGCTAGCATGAGGGAGCACACCTATTGTTGCTTCTTCTAATTCAGTGTGGACCACTTTAAAGTGGTGCTAGTGGAATTCTCCATGATGCAGAAAGCCTTTGAGAAAGTGGACATGGACAGATTGTACCAAATTGCTGGCTCACAATCCTCCCCACTGTTCCTTGCTCAGGGACCCTCTTTGTTGACTCAAAGCCCTTGGGGATCTCCCTTTCACTTGCCTGAACCATCATCTTGAACTCTTCATGCACACTTATGCTGATTAGGTGGATGAGAGCTTTCTCTGTTAGGTCACCCATATGGGAGTGAGAGTTGGGTGGAGGACAGTGAGGGTATAGGTGATGGCCACTTTCAGTATCCCAACCTTCACTTCCTCATTGAGCAGAAAGGGAGGTCTCCTCAGCTGTGGTCAAGGGCTCAGTAGCTCTCTCTTTCTGAGCCTTGAGCCCTGAACCCTTTTGGAACAGGCACCTGTTCATTGGATGCTGTCCCTAGCTTCCTGTCCTGCCATCACTACCAAAACACAGGTCTCTGTTCCACTAGTTTGGGTATCCACCTCACTTTTCAATACTTCTATTTCTAGGCACACCCCAATCAATAACTTGCTCATTGAGTTAAAATACCTCTCTTGCTCACATGAGCATCTCTTGCTGCCTTTCCTCAATCTTTGTTGTAGCAAAGTATTGTAAACAAGGAACTACATCCTCCCTATGTGTCTTGTCAGTTATGTCCCTAGGGGTGGGAGATGTTGAGCCCCTCCAAAATGTACCAGCCGAGGAGCCCCTTTTGGAATCTGCAGCTAAATCCTTAGGTAATTAATAAATGATGTATTACTTTCTATCTTAGGGAGCGGGGGAAAGAAAGGGGGCTTCCTCTCTCCTCATTCTAGCTCTGTGACACTTTCCTGGCTCCATTATCAGGACCTGGTACTACTCAAGGGATCAGGTCTCAAATTCCCCATCCTTTTAGGGGGAGGAAAAGGCCAACTGGGATAGGGTTAGGTGTAGTTTTTTATTTTGGGTGCCATCCACCCCCATGCTGTGAGAGAGTGGAAAAAGGGTAGGAATCCAAGTAACATGGTTAGAGAAGAGGGGAACATGGTCGAAAAGGGTCAGACCAGCTAGCACCTCTGCTTTTTCAAGGATACATGAAACCCCCCAACTTCCTCCTTGCCTCCTGTCTTCCTTCTCAATAGCGCTAGTATAGGAAGGAGTTAGGACCTTGGCATACAGCTCTCTTGCCTAGCTCTGGGTGGCCTGTGTGTGTTGAGGTGAGGTGAGGGGAGTATTCCTTTTAATGTTTGTTTACACATTTTAAAAAATAGCCCAGGACCAGATGGCTTTACAAGAGATTTTTTTTTTTTGCCAAACTTTTAAAGAACAATGAATTCGAATATTATAAAAACTGTAGATAAAGGAGTCTCACCAAATTACTTCTCTAACACACATAGGGTTTTGATATATAAACAAGGGAGAACAAAAATAGAAAAAGAAAAAGAAAATCCAGAATATTCATGGAACTTTTTAAAAAGAAAATACTATCTATTGAGATAGGGGTATTACATCACTAAGATTATATATGAAGGACTCATTCAATATTAGGCAAACTTTAAGGATAATTAATGATATCACTAACAAAAATCATAAGATTATATCAATAGGTCTGGAAAAAATTATAAAATAATACCTATTCATATTAAAAACACTAGGAGCAGTTAGATGGCGCAGTGGATAGAGCACTGGCCCTGGAGTCAGGAGTACCAAAAGCAATCAGGGATGAAGCAAGGTTATCCCATATCACCATTAGTATTCAATAATATATTACAAACACTGGCTATAGAAACAAGACAAGAAAAAAAAATTAAAGGAGTAAGAATACACAAAGAGGAAAAAAACTATCACGTTTTGCAGATGATATGAGGTTTACTTAGAAAAACCTAGAGAATCAGCTTAAAAAACCAGTGGAGATAGTTAACAACTTCAGCAAAGTTGTAAGATAAAAATAAACCCACACAAATCCTCAGCATTTCTATATTTGCCAACAACACCCATCAGGAAAAGATAGACATTCCATTTAAAACAACTGCAGAGAGTAGAAAATATTGAGAGTCTACCTGCCAAGATATAAACAGAAACTACATGAAAATAATTATGAAATACTCTTCACAAAAAGATAAATAAATGGAAATAATTTGAAGATATTAACTGCTTCATGAGCCAGCTAAACCAATATAATAAAAATGACAATGTTGGGGGCAGCTAGGTGGTGCAGTGGATAAAACACTAGCCCTGGATTCAGAAGTACCTACCTGAGTTCAAATCCGGTCTCAGACACTTGACACTTACTAGCTGTGTGTCCCTGGGCAAGTCACTTAACTCCCATAGCCCCGCAAAAAAAAATGACAATGTTGTAAAAATTAATTAATTTATTCAGTGAAATACCAATCCAAGAATCAAAGGATTATTTATAGATCTTGGGAAAAATAACAAAATTCACTTGAAGGAACAAAAGATTAAAAATACCAAGATTATCAATGGAAAAATGTGAAAGAAGGGGACCTAGAAATAACAGATTTCAAACCATATTACAAAGTGGTAATCATCAAAACAATTTGGTACTGAGTAAAGAATAAAGAATGAGTGATTGGTCAATGAAATAGATTAATTATACAATATACAAAATCAAATGAACACAGTAACCTAGTGTTTAATAAACCCAAAGATTCTAGCTATTGTAGCAACAAATCTCTATTTGGCAAACATAATAATAAAATCTCAGAAAACTGTAAAATTAGTGTTGCAGAAACTAGACACAGAACAACATTTCACAACATATACTGAGATAAATTCAAAATGGGATCATGATTTAGACATAAAGGGTAATATAAACAAATTAGGAGAGTATAGAAAAAATGCCTTTCATAGTTTTGGATAATCGAAGAGCTCACAATCAAACAAGATGTAAAAGGTATCATGGATAATTTTGATTACAATAAATCAAAAAGCTTTTGCACAAACAAATCACATGCATCTGATATTAAAAAGAAAACAGGAAACAGATAAAGGTCTAATTTCCCAAATAGCTAGGGAATTAAGTCAAATTTATTTTTAAAAAAATAAGTTCCAATCTCCAATTGATAAATGGTCAAAGGATATGAACGTGCTGTTTTTAGGAGAAGATAGCATAGCTATCAATCATCATTGAAAAAGTGCTCTAAATCATGACAGAAATGCAAATTAAAACAACACTGAGGTATCACCTTATACCTATCAAATTGACTAAGATGACAGAAATGGAAAGTGACAAATCATAGAAGGAATGTAGAAAAACTGTTTACTAATATATTGGTGGAGTCGTGAACTAATTTAACTACTCAGAAGAACAATTCAGAATTATGCACAAAGGGCTATAAAAAGGTGCATATGTTTTGCCTAGCGATACTCAGTCTGTATCTCAAAGACATTGAAGGAAAAGGAAAAGAACCCATATGTACAAAAATATTGATAGCAAGTAATTTTCTAATGGCATAGAATTGGAAACTGAGGGGATATTCATGAAATGGGGACTGGCTGAATGAGTATGGTAGATGAACGTGATGGAATACTGTTATGCTACATACATACATACATACACATATGCATATGCATACTCATATATACACACATATATAAAACATGCATACATATATGAAATGTTGAAGATGATGGTTTCAGAAAAACCTGAGAAAACTTATGTGAACTTATACAAAAATAAGTGAGCAAAATCCAGAGAACAATGTAGAAAGCAATAACAATACTGTACAAAACAATCAACTGTGAAAGACATAGTAACTCTTGTCAATACAATGAACTACCAGAAATCCACATGACTTATGTTGAAAAGTTTTATCCATCTTCAGATAAAGAAGTGATGGGCTAAGAGTATGAATTGAACCATATTTTTTTGCCTTTACTTTTTCTTGCTTTTTTTATATTTTAGAAGAAAACTAATGCAGAAATATATTTTGCATGAGAATTTGAAGTTGAAAATAAAAATAAAAAGATTTCAAAAACCAAAATAATAATGTTCGGTGTTATAAAGTGCTTTGGAATCAGGAAGACATACTTTTAAGTCCTAACTGACACGTTCTGGTTGTGTGACCATGGAAAAGTTGTTATCCCCTTAGTTCCCTTTATACTTCTCTAATGGGATAAGTTTCAGAGCAGGTACTTAACAGAATTGATGGAATTAGTCTCATTTTGGAGCCAAAATCCATTGTTAAAATAAAGCTATAAAGATAAGGACTGGAACTATGATTTTGTGATAGGGAATTTCCATATGACAAAGTTCCTTGAACTTTTTCAGGTTGGTATCTTATCTAAAAATTAGAGTTTTGGGGAATTGTCCAAAGCATGTTGTTAAAAAACAAACAAACCAATTATTATTGACTTCCTGAGAATTGTTAATGACAGAGTCCTTTGTTTGTAACTGTGGTATATAGAAATTCCTGTTCCTGTCTATTTGTCTTCTTCTGGTTAAGCCTAACAATGTTGAAAAATATTTTATTTACCTTCTAAAAATCACATGATTTTAGGATTCAACTTTTTAAACATTACTGGTACTAGGAATAAAAAATAAAGGGCTCTGGGCTTCAAATAGTTGCAAATACAATTCTGCAGATTGCATTAATTCCCTTTTTAACTAAACAAGGAGAATTAGGAAAAACCTGGTAGGCCAACAAAGCATAATAAAAAAGAGCTAAAACTTGGAGTTATGGTTCTGAAATCATTTTCTATCAGGGGACGGGAGGGGATATATAAAAACAAATAGAGTGGTATATAAAACTGATTGTAGAACACATTACAAAACTAATAAAACAAATTGAGTATTGATGATGTGCATAGGGCAAATCCAATTACATTTCAGAAGGCTTTATATTGCTCTATTTCCTCTTTAATGTTTAGTATTTATTTATCTCAATTTGAAGTTTTGGCAACAAACCTAAATAAAATCATGGATGAGAAACTAAGAAATGGTTTCAAGGACCAAAGTCAGAATTAAAGCAAATGGAGAAAAGAAGTTCTTTCCTCTACTCAAACTTCATTCTTTTACCAGTTTCCTGAGTTTTCCTGTTCAGTCTACCCTTGTAAGCCTTCAACAGTGTATTACAAATACCGACTATCTTATTGAATTGCCCAGGATTCAGGCACAATTCCACATACATTATCAAGAGAGTAATATTTTATACTTTCATTTTCCCATTGCTCTATGCTATAAGGATGACAAATGCTACAGGGATGACAATGCTGCTATTTGGAACTAAGGGAAATAATTAGCAGATACTCATAAAAAAGCTTTAATGACAAGCCCCTTCTGAATGCCTACACCTGCTGGACACCATAATAATGAAGCTCACTTGCCACTGGAGCATTGATCAACTGGCCCAGTGAGGCTGGAAAAATGGGCTTCACTTGTTAACACAATTCTGCCGCAACCCCACCACTGGGATCAGGAAGTCTGTAAAACATTCAACATCTGCTGCTTCACCAAGCAACATTTTGTTTTATTTAATTTTTTTTCTATAGGCTTATTTGCACCCTCTTAATTTTCTTATGCTAGGGATTAATCATTCATGAAAATAATAATTACAAAACTAATTTAAACACTTGGAAAAGAAACAGGCTCCTTTTGGTGGGTATTAATTCTGAACGAAGAAGGAAAAATAAACTTATGTTGAAAGGAACTTCAAAGTTAAAGTATATTCTAAAATTGAGATGGCCTCAGTTTTCTTTTCCAATCCAATTAGGGATGCATTCTTCATATTACAGATAAAAAGGTAGGTGAGGAGAGGACATTTTGGGAAGTTAGTTAAAGAGAATGATGTACATTTCTCCTGGAAATTTTCACCCCTTCACTTAAAAATAAAATTCTTTTATTCCTTTCCCCCAAAAAACAACAACCACAACAAAAAAATTTAAGGGTATTTAGAGAGAACATAAACTCTTCAAGTAGAAGATCTTTGCAGAGAACACCCAGTACAACATTATACTCATTATAGCAGTCCTTTCTTCAGCACTCCTCACAGGGTATTGTCTAGCCTTTGCTTGAGTATTTCTAGTCAAGTTCAATTACCTTAAACCATTCAGTGAGATATTTTCCCCTTTTTGGGCTTCATTTTAGTTTGGTGCTAAGAAAAATCATTAGCAGTTATCCAAAAAATATTTTAATTTGATCCCTCTTTCATCATTACCTAACAAGGTGGTACATCTCATTTATAAACTGTTTAATTGTTGGAAAACATTACCTTGTACTAGACTGAAATCTGGGCATCTAGGTGGTACAATGGATAAAGTACTATGCCTGAACTCAGAAAGTCTCCTCTTCCTGAGTTTAAATCAGGCCTCAGGCACTTATTAATTACATGACCCTAGACAAGTCATTTAATCCCATTTGCCTAAATTTCCTCACCTGTAAAATTAACTGGAGAAGGCAATGGCAAACTACTCCAGTATCTTTGCCAAGAACACTGCAAAAGGGATCAGGAAGAGTAAGATATGACTGAAAAACAACTCAATAACAACAGCCTGAGATCTGCCTGTTGTAGATCTGCTGCCCATTAGTTATAGTTCCTACCTCTGGCACAATCCAGGATAAGTCAATAGTCTATATGGTAGCCTTTCAAATATTTAAAGACAGACATCATATTTTCCCTAAATCTTTTATTTTCCCAACTGAATATCAGCAGTTCCTCTAGCTGTTAACACCTCATGGTTTTCAGATCCTTTGCTATCCTGATCATTTTCTTCTGGAAACAATACAGTTGTTAGGGGAAAGGAAAAAAATACATATTTATATAGTGCTTGCTATGTAGAAGGTATTGAACTAAGTGTTTTTACAAATATCATTTTGTTTGATCCTCAGAATAATCGTATGTAGAGGAAACTAGAGATTTAAATGACTTGCCCAGGTTGACACAGCTAGTAAGTATCTGAGGCCAGATTTGAACTAAGAACCACTTGGCTCCATTCACTGTGCTATCAGCTGTTTCTAATTAGGCAGCTTTCCTCTGAACACACAGTGCATAAACTTGAATGTGGTGCTCTAATATAGTTCTTCTAGTTCAGGTGACTTCTTTCTGCATCAGTTCATACAAGTCTTTCTACATCTCTGAAACTCTTTTTCCTCATTTCTTAAGGCACAACAGCATTCCATCACCTTTCTATACCACAGTTTATTCAACCATTCCCCAAATGATGAGCATCTCATTAGTTTCTAGGATGTTTTTACTGCTAAAAAAGAACTTCTATAAATATTTTTGTACCTATAATGTTTTTCACTTTGATCCTTGAGGAATAGGCCTAGCAATGACAAAGCTAGGTAAAAGATTATACTGTATGTCACTTGGTAAATTTCTGTGCTTAATTACAAATTACTTTCCAGCATGGACAGACCAATTCACAGCTAACCCCTACAGTGCATCAGTGTGCCTGTTTTCCTGCAATCCTTCCAACATTAATTTTTTTTCAACAGCTTTGACATTCTGATGGTTATTGTGGTAGAATTTCAGAACTTCTTTAAACTTTTGTTCTCAAATTATTAGTGATTTGCTGCATTTAAAATATGGATATATATGGGAAATATTTAACACAATTAAAAAAATAAAATATATTATTAATAGGTAGTTTTCTAAGTCAATATGAGTCCACAAAGATCTTTGTGCATCATTTAATAGCCGCTATTTCTATTTGAGATTTTTATAACGGGTATGTGAGGGGGCAGCTAGGTGGTGCAGTGGCTTAAGCACTGGCCCTGGATTCAGAAGGACCTGAGTTCAAATCCAGCCTCAGACACTTGACACTTCCTAGCTGTGTGACCCTGGGCAAGAAACCTAACCCTCATTGCGCAGGAAAAACAAACAAATAACAATGGGTGTTTGAGTTCTGATATATATATGTGTGTGTGTGTGTGTGTGTGTGTGTGTGTGTGTGTATGTGTGTGTGTGTGTTTGTATTCCAGAGAATATCTCTATGTTTATATCTATATCTATATAGATATATACAATGACATATTTGTTTATGATGGAAAATGTCAACTATTTTTAATTATTCTGTTTTGGTAGAGGGGCTAGTTGAAGTTCAACAAGGAATATTTTTTTCAAATTTGCAATCCAATTATATTTATCTCCTTTTCAAACACATCCAAAGCATTACTAGCATTTTTGACCTTTATTCCATTTTTAGGTAGGATTTATGCCGTTTGAATTAAACTAACAATATCACTTATGTTTCTTTTACCTAACCAAAATTCTATTTGGGCATAAGACACATATCATTGCTACTTTGGTCCTAATGTTGTTGATGTTGCTATTGTTGTTATTAAGGTAATGCTAAAAATCACAGTTAGATGAAGAGTTTGAATGATGAACTAATCATATGAAGTGATAGATGGGTAGGCAAGATATAACACACCTTGAGATATATATAGATATAGATATAGATATAGATATAGATATAGATATAGATATAGATATAGATATAGATATAGATATAGATATAGATATAGATATAGATATAGATATAGATATAGATATAGATATAGATATAGATATAGATATAGATATAGATATAGATATAGATATAGATATAGATATAGATATAACATACTTTGATAATATATAATATATTATTATATTATATGCAATTTATATATACATATACACACATATTTTTATATATATATATATACATATATATAAAACATACTTTGATGATCTTTATCTGATATAGATACAAAAAGGAAAGGAAAGGCTTTTTGGGTAGTGCCATAATGTTGGAAACCTCTCCAATTTCTGGAAGCATTGAATAGCTCTAAATTGTAAAGTGGTTAGGGGGAATCACTCTTGGAGTAAAGATCTGAGTTCTGTTCCTTTCTTTGACACATACTAGTGTATGATCATGATTAAGTCACTTAACTTCTGATAACGTCAGACTGCTCTTTAAGAATTTTTGGCTAATGTTTTACATCTATGAATAGAGTTTGCATAATCGGAGTACTCCCAATCAATGAAATCACAGTTGTAGATCAATAACAATAATGAACAGCATAATTAAAGCATGTATTCCAAACATTTAAAATGTGTATCTGAATTAAAACCTGAGCAATGAGGTGACACAATGGCTAGAGCACTGGGCTTAGGAACAGGAAATCTCCTTTGCATGAGTTCAAATCCTGCCTCAGACACTTATTAGCCATGTGACCCTGGGCTAGTCACTTCTCCTATTTGCCTCAGTTTTTCATCTGTAAAGGAAATGACAAACCACTCACGTGTTTTTTCCATTAAGATCACACATGGGGGGCAGCTAGGTGGTACAGTGGATAAAGCACCAGCCTTGGAATCAGGAGTACCTCAGTTCAAATACGGCCTCAGATACTTGACACTTACTAGCTCTGTGACCCTGGGCAAGTCACTTAAACCCCCATTGTCCCGTAAAAAAAAAAAAAAAAAAAGATCACCCATGGAGGGGTGGAGCCAAGAAGGTGGAGGAAGGGCTGTAACTCTCCAAGCTCCCAACAAATCCATCCACATACCTCCAAAAAATGCCAAAAAAACAACTCCTGAAGCAGCAAAACCCACAAAAGAACAGAATGAGACTATTGTCCAGTCAAACACAGTTTAAAGAGGTGGCAGGGATCATCTGCTGTATGTGGTGAAAGAGTAGTTCAGCAAGTGGTGCATATTCAGACTCAGGCAGGATGTGCCTTCAGAGCCTCAGAATCTTCAGCATCAGAAGCTTCTTCTGAAACTTGACTCATGGACTGGTGAGGGGACCAGTGGTTGGCCAGGGTGAAAAAGTAGGGGATCTCTGCTGGAGCAGAGGTGGGGGCACTGTGGTGTTATTCAGGAAGCAGACTTGAGTGGCAGTGGCCCAGTAGGGGAGGGGTATAGGTACATGAAGGTCTAACCAGATTTCAACCAGATTTCTGCTTCCTGAACAAGCAGTCCTGTGGTTACTTACAGGCCAAGCTTGCTGAGAAGAAGTCTAAATCATACCATCTGGGACCCCCTGTAGCTTGGGACAGAGCAACCTGGAAGTAGTGCTCCATGTCAAGGAGTTAAAAGCCAAGAAATAGCTGGGTAAGATGAGCAGGCAGAGAAAGTAGCAGACCATCAAAAGTTTCTTTGGTAGCAAGTAAGAGAGGTAGAGGAAAAGATGGAAAGAGACATGACAGTGATGCAGGACGGTCATGAAAAAAAGTTAACAGCTTGAAAAGCCAAATTGGTCAAATGGAAAAGGAGGTTCAAAAGCTCAATGAAAAAAATCATTGATTAAAAATTAGGATAGAGCAAGTAGAAGTTAATGGGTTTATGAGAAATCAAGACCCAATAAAGCAAATCCATATGAATAAAAAAATAGAGAGGAATACAAAATATCTCCTTGGAAAAACAGGTGACCTGGGAAATAGATCCAGGAGAGATGATTTGAAAATCAATGGACTACCTTAAAACCATGACCAAAATAAGAGTTTAGAAATCATCTTTCAAGAAATTGTCAGGGAAAATTGCCCTGAAATTCTAGAAGCAGAAGATAAAATAGAAATTGAAAGAATACATTGACCACCTCCAGAAAGTGATTTCAAAAGGAAAACTTCCAGGAATAGTATAGCCAAATTCCAGAGATCCCAGGTCAAGGATATTGCAAGCAGCTAGCAAAAAGTAAGACAAATATTGTGGAGCTACAGTAAAGATAACTCAAAATCTATCAGCTTCTACATTAAAGGGCCAGAAGTCATGGAATATGATATTCTGGAAAGCAAAGGAACTGTGATTACAACCAAAAATCACCTACCTATTAAAACTGAGCATAATCTTTCAGGAGGAAAATGGAACTTCAATGTAAAAGAGGACTTTCAGGAATTTGTTTTTTGTTTTTTGTTTGTTTGTTTGTTTTTGTTTTGTTTTGTTTTGTTTTTAGTGAGACAGTTGGGGTTAAGTGACTTGCCCAGGGTCACACAGCTAGAAAGTGTTAAGTGTCTGAGGCCGGATTTGAACTCAGGTACTCCTGACTCCAGGGCCGGTGCTCTATCCATTGTGCCACCTAGCTGCCCCACTTTCAGGCATTTGTGATGAAAAGACCTGCCCTGAATAGAAAATTTGACTTTCAAATACAACACTATAAGGAAGCATAAAAAGGTAAACAAGAAAACTAAACCATGAGAGATACTAAAAGGTTAAATTGTTTACATTCCTACATGGGAAGATAATACTTCTAAGTCATAAAAACTTTCTCAGTATTAAAGCAGCTGAAAGGAATATACTTAGAAGGCACAGGTGTGAATTAAATATAAAGGGAAGATATCTGTAAAGCATTTATTTTCTGTTTATCTCTGTTTTTTTTTTTTTTTTTTGTGGGGCGAGGGGGGAATGCAGGCTTATGTCTGAGGCCAGATTTGAGCTCAGAGCCTCTTAGGTCCAGGTCTGGTGCTTTGTCCACTGTGGCACCTAGCTGACTCATTATGACATCTTCAAAATAAAGTTAACAGGTAAAAGGAATGTACTGGAAGAAAGGGAAAGGTAGAGGTGGAATGTAGTAAAGTAGCTCACATAAAAGAAAAAAAGAAAAAGCTTATGGAGTGGAGGGGAAAATGAGGAAGAAACAGAGAAATGAGTGAGCTTTACTCTCATCAAAATTGGCTCAAAGAGGGAATAACATACACACTCAAGTGGATATAGTAATATATTTTGCCCTAATGGAAAATGGGAGGGTAAGGGGATAAGGGGGGAGAGGTGAAGGAAGGGAGGGCAGGTAGAGGGAGGGCCAATAAAAAGGAAAACACTTTTGTTGTTGTTGTTGTTTTTTGTTTTGTTTTGTTTTGCGGGGCAATGGGGGTTAAGTGACTTGCCCATGGTCACATAGCTAGTAAGTGTTAAGTGTCTGAGGCTGGATTTGAACTCAGGTACTCCTGAATCCAGGACTGGTGCTCTATCCACTGCACCACCTAGCCACCCCTAAGGAAAACACTTTTGAAGAGGGATAGAAAAAAGATAGAAAATAGAGTAAATATCAAGGGGAGGAAATAGGATGTAGGGTAATACAGTTAGCAGTAGCAATTGTGAAAGAACTGATGATCAGGATGATACCAGAAGGATGTATGAAAAATGCAAACCATCAACAGAGAAAGAACTGATGGGAAATGAATACAGATTGAAGAATCATTTTGTTAGCTCCTCTTTCTAAAGTTATTCTGTTTTCTTTCACAACCTGACTAATGAGAAAATGTTTTGCATGACTGCCCAAATATAACTTATATTGAATTGCTTTATTTCTTAGGGAGGGGTGAGGAGGGAGGAAGGAAGAAAATTTGGAACACAATTTTTTTTAAAAAAATCAATGTGAAAAAATTTGTGGATTTTTTTTACATGTAACTTGGGGAAAGTCCTAAATAAATAAATAAATGTGTTTTTTTTTTTCAAAAAATGAACACACATGATGTCAGAAAGAGTTGGGAATGATTGAAATGACTGACCAAAAAAAAAAATCAAAGCCAATTAAAGTGATCTTTCATAACAAATCTACAATCCAGTCATAAGTATATGCTCACATATATATGAAAATCAGACATATAGTTGAAATCAGAGTAATCACTATGCACATAGTTGTGGATCCTCAAAATTGTGTCTGCTGCTTTGCATCTCACTTTGTGTGTTCTTTGTTCTCAAAGTACAATTGAACTGTTGTATTTGTATAGTTGCTAAGAACCATATAGGCCAATTCGGGAGTACAAATTGGGGGAAGCCACGATCCCAAGCTACCTTGTGAAGCAAATTTTTTTTACCTGCCTTTTTAACATCTGGCCTAGAATATCAATCCTAAATAATAAAATGAAACATTAAAATTTATTGCCCCTTAAGGGTCAGTGTTTAAAAATGTTCATAAGCAGAAACCCCTCCTTGACTGTCACAGCCCTGTATTCCACAGCAGTGAGTAGTTGTACCTTTAATAATGTAACATGCAGTGAAATATCCACATAAGGAAACTTCATGTCATTTACTGCCTTATAAAACTCTAAGTGCCCTCTTAAAGTCAGTATATTCTAACACTTTGCTACACACATTGTGGGCTGAAGTCCACAGGAGATGGGCATTAAAAATTGAAGGCTGAATGTCGTTTACCCCACACTGGATAATTGGAAGTCAGTGAAACAACTTAGATGTGGGTATAATAACAACTGGGCCGCTGGCAAATGTTAGTAATCTGGGTGCTGTATTTAAATATTTAACTGACCAGCTGGCAGACTGTAATAAGAATTGTTTTCCTCATGTAAAGAAATGAGAGCCCAGTCTTGCCACTCTTTCACACAATTGAAATAAAATCAACATTCTGTTGTAGTAAACATTTGCTAAGAAAGAAAGAAAGAAAGAAAGAAAGAAAGAAAGAAAGAAAGAAAGAAAGAAAGAAAGAAAGAAAGAAAGGAAGGAAGGAAGGAAGGAAGGAAGGAAGAAAGAAAGAAAGAAAGAAAGAAAGAAAGAAAGAAAGAAAGAAAGAAAGAAAGAAAGAAAGAAAGAAAGAAAGAAAGAAAGAAAGAAAGAAAGGAAGAAAGGAAGAAAGGAAGGAAGGAAGGAAGAAAGGAAGGAAGGAAGGAAGGAAGGAAGGAAGGAAGGAAGGAAGGAAGGAAGGAAGGAAGGAAGGAAGGAAGGAAGGAAGGAAGGAAGGAAGGAAGGAAGGAAGGAAGGAAGAAACTGTCAAGGTCATAGACCAAACATCATACCAACCCTTTTAAGTACCTGAAATGTTTCACAGGCTATGCAAACCTATGGAAACATTCTGGGACTATAGAGTCATAATGTTCATGGAGGAGTAGTGTTCCTTGTTCTTTGTCTACTGCATCCACTTCGAGATGAATTAGAGACGTGTCTCCTTTTATGTGGAAAAGACAAAGGTAACTATATATACAGTGTGTTGTCTATGGCACTTGGAAGACCTTCTCTTTACTTCTTCTATCCTTGTTCTCACCAAATATCTTTCCCCCTTCCAGGTGGAGCCAGATTTTTTATTGTTAGTGCTTCATTCTTTTTACATAAGACTTTAATTTTCTTTAATTTTTTAAGAAGTCCTCATTCTCTAATACTATTATGATAGGCATTATGTGAATATAAGATAAAGAGAAGTAAAGTGTCAATAAAAAAATAAAATAAGTGAGGAATCTAGTTTTTATCAGTTTACTAATAGGGCGGGATGGAAAGGAATATTGAATGGAGGACTTGAGATTTTAAAGATAAACTTTGCTTATTTCAAAATACTGCTTCACTGAGGCTCTGACTACAGTTATTCAGATCTACAAAGAATGACTACCCAATAATGTTCTTGGACATATGAGTACTGTGCTAGGGAAATAATAATTGTGGATAAAAAAAGATAATGCTATTAGGTATTCATGAACCTCATTATCTAATATAGTAATTAATGATTATTTTTGTAGCAACATTAAAATAATGGCAAAATGGATGTAGCATCTTTATTCCATGAGTGTTTTTTTGGTTTTTTTGGAATGAGTATTATTTGATTTCCCTTTAGATTCCTTTCTGATGGAACATTTACATGATTCTGTGCTTCTCAAGTTTTCATAGTAGATATCTTAATGAACACTTTAATTAGTGCTTATAAGGGCCTGTATAATCACCTTGTAGCTACTGCACAGCCACACTGTGGCCTGTAGCTCTTCAAAGCGCTGATCCATGGTTGTCTGTGACTGGCGGAAGCCTACATAGTACAATCACCTTCCCTCATTGCTTTCAATAAAATGTGGAGATATATATGTGTGTGTGTGTGTGTGTGTGTGTGTGTGTGTGTGTGTGTGTGTGTATACACATGTATATATGTATATACACACATACCAAAAGAGGAAGAATCCCTAGACCAGCATCTGCTTCCTACTTTGTATCTTCCTCCCAGAAATGGGAGGCTCATCAAGTTGATTGGTAGTTTTGATAGACAGTACCCATGAGCAAATGTCACTTCCTGAAGCCAAGGACCTGACTGCATGGCTTGCCCTCAGATGCCTTCTCCTCATGGCAGAGTTTTCCTACAGCAGGTGGTGCCATTCCACTCATTACAGACTATTCCTATCCAGACTTTGGGAAATAGAGATAATCTCAGAAAGGTCCTTATACTGCTAAGATCCTTTGTTGGGGGTACTTCTGATAAGTGATAATGTAAAGAATAGAGATACAGGAACCACTGAAAAAAGTCTAATCATGTTTTATTTTTATAGTCTTGGAAAGATGAAAGGGAAAACCAGAGAAGACTCTACAATTGCAAGATGTTAATGGTTTGTGAAATTCAAATAATTTTCAGGGAAATAATCATCACATTGTCATCAATTTAGAACAAGAAGGGACCTTGGAGGTCTGGAGGATTAAAGTTCCATAAACTGTGGGTTGTGTCCCCACAAGGGATTGCATAACTAAATTTAGAGATTGTGAAAACTTTTGCAGTAAATATTTGATTTATATACCAATTTTATATACCTATATAACCAGGATCTATATAACTCAGGTGAAAAGGAGTCATTAGTGGAAAAAGTTTAAAAAGCCCAGCTCTCGTCGAATTTCCTTATTTTCACCTGAGCAGTGAAATAATTTGACCAAGATGAAACAGATTAAATAATTCAGATCTGTCATTTGGCCCACAGGGGTGTGCTGGAGACAGCTCATAGAAGTTTTAGAGAGCCTATTGCTAAATTTTCAATGTGAATATTTATCCCTTGGAAATCATCAACTACTACAAATCAGGGCTTCATTTATTGTTCTGTTGATTGAATAGATTTAAGAAAGTTAGAAAAAATATTCATAATGCAGTTTAAACTTAAAAGTGTGTCATGCAGAAATACTGTCCAGATATACAATTATTAAAAATTTATCAGTATATTTCTGAAACTGGACCAAGGTCAAGTATGAATAATTTGGGGTCTTTATTTAAATATTTGATTAATGCTAAATCATTAGTAAAATTGGGGTTGAACCCAGGTCCTCCTATGACAAATCTGGCACAATGTTGTTCGTCATTATTTATGTATTGAATCTATTTTTCCATGTCTAAGATTCTATGTGTCATAAATGTATACATATATAGCAGGGAATTCTTAAGGTTATTTATTGAAAATTCAATCATAAAAGGCACTATTTTGATTCATTGAACAAATTAATGGAACTAATATAATTTTTTTGAAAATTACAAGCAAAAAAAAATACAAACTTAAAAATGAAACAAAAAGCATTGTTATTTTTTTTTCCTGAGAAATTTTGGTATATGTAGAAACACTCTGTATACCAAAGGTATTCATGCCTGAATATGTATGTAGTTCTCAATAAGTTTTTTAAGATTCTTTATACATATTTATCATTTTGAAGTTAATATAATGGTATCTGAATGGGGAAAACCCTAAGGGTTGCTGGCCAAAACAGAAACAATTGCTATTTATGCTCACTCTGAACTATCAAGAGCCCAAACTATAGTCAAATGAGGCTTGGACTGGCACCTATTATTGGCCACTCAATGACAGCCAGAATGATTTGGGTTTGGTGCTTAAAAAAAAATCTAGCTGGGAACCTCAAGATATCATGCAGACATCTTGAGATCAAAATTTATATTCCTTTGGGCAGAATACACGTAGGTAAGTGTATGATTCCCTGTGCAATGTAAGGACAGAGGGAGAGGAGAGAGGAAAAAAAGAGGGAAGGAAGGAGGAAGAGAGAGAAGGAAGGTAGGAAGGAAGGAATGGAGGGAAGGAGGGAGGGAGGGAGGGAGCTGCATTGTCAAACTGGAGATGGCAAGTTTGGTTCCCAGTGGGATAGCAACTGCTCATGGATTGTTGATTGTTGTTTGTCCTTCTTTCTTGAAGAGGAACATGACATCAGGAAGGTGATGTCATGCTTTGCAAATGATTTGGATTTAAGTGAGGCAGGACTGTGAAAAATCATCACCTTCACTCTCTTCTCCAGAGTCATCAGGGTAGAGTGGCAAGATAGATAGATAGATAGATAGATAGATAGATAGATAGATAGATAGATAGATAGATAGATAGATAGATAGATAGATAGATATAGACAACTGGAGAAGGCCAACAATCCTCATAATAACATTTTGAAGAAGTGTTTTTCCCCTTTTTAAATATTCCCTATTTTTGAACTAAGGAAAATGAGGCTGATAGAGGTTAAAGGACTTATCAAGGTCATTGAACTATTACGTAAATAAGGTAGATTTCAAACTCAAGTCCTTCAGACTCTAAATGGGGAATTCTATCCATTTCATCTCCTTGCTGTTTCAAGCTTATGAAGAGATTTGGGGCAGAACTGAATCTTGAAAACTCCCACAGATTAAAGGGAACTCTTTATCTGCCCAGAGCTCCTATCCAGTATTTTCTCAAGGTTGAGTAAGCAAGTCCTAGTTTTAATCTACCCATATTTTAATAAAGAGAACTTGTGAGGATGTTGTAGCCAAGTTACACTACCTGAGACATTTATATTCATTTTATCTTCATAAAACTATAATACTTGGCAAAGGCAAAAAGAATAACATTCTACCACTTTGGCCAGAAGACAGATTTTTTTTTCCTGCTTTGCTTCACCTGCAGCCCATTATTCAATGTAGGAATGATTATCCTACTGGATTTGTTTCAGACATCCCCACTTAGTTTGCCATTATACAGTTATGCACTTTGATAAGTGAGTCTCTGCTTAATATATTTATATTTAGCTTCCCTGAAATTTCCATCCTACATGCCTGGTGGATATGAAATTCATTATTTCTGGTATAAAGTTTGACATATCACGGGTACTCTTGTTAAAGTCATGGGAGTGGGCCACTTTGAAAAGTAGTGTTAAAACAAAATGAATGAGTTTATAATTGGTGTTGTAAAACTTATTCTTCCAGAAACTTTGAATGAGCATCAAGAAAACCTATTCCTATCCATAGGAAAGACATGGGGGTTGGGACTATTAAAGTTTAAACTGAAATACTAGCTAAAGGATAGACACACCTTGAGAAGTAAGAGAGATAAGCCCATTGGACATGGTTGCTTCCTGATGAAAGCCAGGGGACCATAACTCTAGAAGTCAGTAACACCACATCACTCAAGCTTTCACTACCCACAAAGGGAACTTTCTGTTGTCAGGTGGTGGTCACCCCATCTACAGTCTGTAAAAGCTTTTGCCTTTCTTCTGTTGAATGAGCAAGATGTCATTAAGATATATCCTCATCTCAAGAAAAGTTTTTGACTTCTGTCTTGGTCACTTCCTCTTAGCACCTAAATAAAAGACTTTTATTATAGCTGAATTATGTGTGAGAGGGTGTAATTCTTTAAAAAGAAATACCCTAAAAAAAAAAAAGGGGCAGCTAGATGGCGCAGTGGATAGAGCACTGGCCCTGGAGTCAGGAGTACCTGAGTTCAAATCTGGCCTCAGACACTTAACACTTACTAGCTGTGTGACCCTGGGCAAGTCACTTAACCCCAATTGCCTCACTAAAAAAAAAAAGAAGGAATACCTAAGGACCCCAACCACCTATCCCCTGCCCTGTGATAGGAACAATGATCTCCCTCTTCTTTTTTTCTTTTTTTTTTGGGGGGGGGCAATTGGGGTTAAGTGACTTGTCCAGGGTCACACAGCTAGTAGGTGTCAAGTGTCTGAGGCCTGATTTGAACTCAGGTCCTCCTAAAACCAGGGCTGGTGCTTTATCCACTGTGCCACCTAGTTGCCCCAATCTCCCTCTTTCCACATGATTTCTTAGAAGTTTTGACTCAAAGATGCTTTACCCATTGTTGGAAAAGGAAAGCTTGGCAAAAGCTCTTCCGTTCTTGTCCTTGTTTAGTCGTCTCAGTGGTGTCTGACTTTTATGAGTCCTTTGGGGATTTTTGTGGCAAAGATACTGGAATGGTTTTCCATTTCCTTCTCCAGCTAATTTTACAGATGAGGAAACTGAGACAAACAGGTTTAAAGTGACTTGCCCAGTGTCACACAGCTAGAAAGTGTCAGGCCAGATTTGAACTCAGGAAGATGAGTCTTCTTGACTCTAGACCTGGCACTCTTATCTATTGCACCTTCTAGCTTCCCTCAAAAACACTTCTGAAGGGTTTTGATTTCCATAAGGAAATAAACCTGTATTAGTTAAATGTTTAATAACACATGCAATACAACACATAGCACTGAGTAAACTGATAAAACTGGATTTGTCCAGCCCACTCTCCTCCCATAAACTGTCCTGGCTTAATTACCAAGTAAACAGTTCTTAAAAAAAATTAATTAGGTTATGTTTTCTTTTCTGCTATCAACTATAATTTATTGGTTTGAAATAAAGTCTCCACAGTTTCTTATAATTATTACTGCCTTTCAGTAAAAGACAATGGGCTCCAATTTCACCCTACATGTGAAGTACATCAGTTCTTATTTTCCTAGAAAGGGAAGTGTTTCTGCCAAGATGTTTAAAAACAAAACAAACTGAAAAAACATGCTAAAGAAAAAAATGATACAATACTTCTCAAGAAAGCACAGCATTATAATTAAGCTAGTTCTCTCCCCCCTGCTTATTTGTATATATCTGTCTCTTTCTTTCTATATGTCAGCTATTATTATTAGCTGTAAATTAATAAAAGGTTTTTAAAGCTAAATGTAACTTACAATTCATTCATCTGCTTATAACTTTATTGATGAAGAAAGTAAAGAGAAGTGGTTGGTTTATACACACACACATACACATACATACACACACACACACACACAAACACACATGGTCAGGAGGTATTGGAGGTTATACCACAGGATTACTGACTATAAACTAAAAGAGACCTTAGAATCCATCTTGTCCTTCCTCTCTCACATTACAAAATCTTAACTGATAGCCAGGGAAAGAAGTTGAATTGTCCAAGTTTACACAGTTAGTAAATGGCAGAAAGTGATTATCTTACTTCAGTTAAGTACACCTTTAATTCAATTCATAGTGCACCATTTTGCCACACAAAAGGGTAATGCCAAATGACTTGTGTATGGCTTTTACCAATCTTCAAAGTCCCTCTACCAAGTTGAAGAAATGTCACATCTACTTTCTTCACCATTTCCTTTTCTTATATGCCCTAAATGAGAACACTAGTAGGGGGAGAAATAAAACTAATACATTCAATAATATCCTGGCAAATGATGCTCTCACATACTATGGTCAAAAGGAATTCATGCGGGCAGGTAGGTGGCACAGTGGATAAAGCACCAGCCCTGGATTCAGGAGTACCTGAGTTCAAATCCGGCCTCAGACACTTGACACTTACTAGCTGTGTGACCCTGGGCAAGTCACTTAACCCCCCATTGCCCCGCAAAAAAAAAAAAAAAAAAGGAATGCATGGCTATTCACTGAACTTAGGTAAATAACTTAACCTCTTTCCTCTTTTTTCTTTATTTAAAATGAAAGAATTAACAACATTGTCTCTGAGTTCCCTTCCAACTCTAATGTTATAGGAGTCGAAGAAAATGGATGACTGGCTACTTTTTCCTTTTACCAGAGTACAAACTACTACACTGACCATTATATGTACACACCATAAACAGACTTTGTTGTTTCTTCCTTCAGAAATAAAACCAGTCCCACTTAAAATTAGTATTATACCACTACATCTTTTATTCATTCATTTATTTGTTTATTCATTCATTCATAATTGGGAACAACAGGTAAAGACCCTCCTATCAATATTGGTCAGCAATTCTTCTACAAATTATGGCCTTAGAGAAAAGTCCAGAGCCCAGAGAGTTAGAATGACTTGCCTAAGGCTACACAAACATTATGTGTCAGAAGCAGGAATTGAAATCACAGTTTCATGGTGGGAGTTAAGGTGATACACTAGGGGAAAAAAAGGGTTGAATTTGGAATCACTGGATCTGAGCTTAAAGCCTTGGCTGTGCAGTTTCCATATGTGGAATATTAGGCAAAGTTATATATTCTCCATTGGCCTCAGTTTCTGCATCTGTAATATAAAGGTTTTAAATTAGATAACCTATAACATTCCTGCTCCAAGGCTATGATACTATTTATCTGTATCCACTATGCTCTGCTCAGTACAGATATTTGGTTTTAACTAAAGAGAAAAGAAATATGTTGGGAAATTATTGTCAGTGAGTCAATTCAGCTCCATTAAATTCAATAAGCCTTTATTAAGCAACTAGTGTGTACGAGTCACTGTAATAGGCACAAGGAATATAAAGGCAAAATGGAGGTACCTCATCTCCAGGAAGCTCAAATTTGTTTGAGTCTTCTAAGTTTAACTTATTCAAAAAAGAGTCAGTTCCTATAATTTGGTTATTTTTACAAAAGTGCTCATGGTGCCTTTGGCAGAGAATCAAACTGGAAAGTGAAGATAATTTCTGTCCCCAGAGCTGCTCTTAACTCCATTCTCCCTGGTGATAAGGTCATTTCCTGAACATAAGGAAGAGGAGGAAAAAGGGTCATAAGGTAGCTATTTAATACTCTCCTTTATAATAATTTGCTTTGGAAGATTAAGGGTCCTCAAGTATATTGAGTATTATTTTAAGGAGGCTTCTGGTCAACTTTCAGTATACACAGAGGATGAAAAAAGGACTGGGCTTACATTATTTTTTTAAATGGCTTAATCAGGCAGAGGAAGCATTTATTGACTTTAAGAATGATTTATGTGCCACAAAAAACCATTAAGGGATTTCTCATAATCTATGCTCTTTTGATGTTCTATTTTGCATTATATCTGTCTACTAATTATATGTCTTTTACTTATCTGTGTATATTCCGAATATAAGTAATTTACACAATTTTACAAATGTTTGTTAATGAGGGGAAAAAGACACCTACTTGTCTCAAAAGGTTTAGATGCAAATTTGAACATCCTAAAAAAAATGGAGACCTTAACATCCTTGCTAATTTACAATTTCTTTTCTTTTGATACAGGATTCAGCTACCAGGTGCTCAGCACACCACATAAGAGAAAGCACATTTTTGGTGATCTTCTGTGTTATGTTATCGTCCAAGTCTTCCTGAATATTTGCTTAAAGATTAAGAAAAAGCAGACCGACAAACCTTGCTGTCAGTGCAAACTCTTCTTAATTTATATGCATATAATATTTTTAAAAATCACTTTGCTGATGATGGGCTCATTCATCTAAATTTAGACAGCAGTAGCAAAAGCTGCAATTTTCCATTGAAAATTACAAATCTGAAGCAATAATTGTATCTGCACCTACTCCTTGCCTATTTTTGCAGTGTTCAAAAATATTCATGTGGTTATAGAGCAGGTGTTCAGTATGGCATGTGTTTCATGACTGCCTTCCTATGAACAAATAGGAACAGAGTAGCATATTAAACCCTAAACCCAGGTGCACAGGGAGGGGGCACCTCCAAACAGGTTTGAGGTTTGAAACAAATAATCTCTTCACTTCATTACCAGTCTTACCACAAGTGACATCAACTTTCTCTTCCTTCTTGCTAGTATTTACGGCATCAACTTTTTCTGTACCACCTGTGCATTCTCTCACTATTAACACTGTCCTGGAATTCTTTCCTGGATTGAGGATCATAGGTTGTAGAAACCTAAGAAGAGGCATACTGTCTACCAAAAAAACAAGGCAAGGGGTGGGGGTGGGGCGGGGAGGGAGAATTGTAAGTGCCTGAAGTAAACAAAGAAGTTATGGGTACAGTGTAAATGCCTGAGATACTAGTCTCCAGGGAAAGAAATTATGAGATGTAAGCAATCACATATATAAGGTGCAACTGCTTGTGGGGTCCCTAATAAAGGGAATTTTTGATGCTCAGAATATCTATCTATCTATCTATCTATCTATCTATCTATCTATCTATCTATCTATCTATCTATCTATCTATCTCTTCATTATCCATGGTTTTTTGTTATGTTTTTTAGTCACTTTCAGTTGTGTTCAACTTTTCATGACCCCATTTGTATTTTTCTTGACAGAGACACCAGAATGGTTTGCCATTTCCTTCTCCACCTCATTTTACAGATGAGGAAACTGAGGTAAATGAGATTAAATGACTTGCCCAGAGTCACACAGCTATCAAGTTAAGTGTCTCAGGCCAGATTTGAACTCAGAAAATCTTTCTGACTCCAAGTCCAACACTCTGTTCAGTGTGCCACCTAGCTGGACACATTGTCTGTGGTACCTTTTAGAAAAATGCAGGATTTTAATTAGCTCTATTTTTGCTCTTCCTTTATCTGAAATCATCATTGTTACCCCTGCCTTTTTTTTGTAACTTCAGCTCAAGTGTAATAGATTCTGCTCAACTGCCTTATTTGAACTATTTTTTTCTGGTTTTTAGTTCAGTTTGCTAATAGTTTCTGTTTTATAGGTGAAGTAATCCCATGCACATCTTCAGTTATGATAATGATTGTATATTTCCCTCCATCCTATTTTCTTCTATTTATCCTTCGCACTCACTTTTTACCCAGTCTCTTTTCAATAGTCTATTTTGATTCCAACACTGCATTCCTTAATCCATCCTCCTTTTTATCACCCCACCACCTTTTTTCTTATAATCTTTCCTTCCTATTTCCTTGTTGGGTGAGATTGATTTCTATATCTAACACTGAATACATAAATGTATATATGTATTTTTGAATATGTATAATATGTATAGATAGATAAAAAGTTTAATATTTTTAATTCCCTTATGACTTTTCTTTCATGTTTACCTTTTATGCTTTACTTGCATCTAATTTTTATATGTCAAATTTTCCATTCAGCTCTAATGTTTTCATCAGGAATTTTTGAAAGTCCTCTTTTTCATTAAATACCCATACCCCCCCCAAAGGATTCTACTTATTTGGGGATGATAGGTTATTCTTGATTTCATTACTATCTCCTTTGCCTTCCTAAACTATCAGATTCTAGGCCCTCTACTTCTTTAAGGTAGAAGCTACTATATCTTATATGATCTTGAATGTGGCTCCATGATATTTGAATTCATTCTTTTTGGATGCTTGCAGTATTTCTTCCTTTACCTGGTAGATCTGTAAGATATGCTATTCCTGGGAGTTTTTAATTTAGGATCACTTTCATGGAATAATAGGTAAATTCTTTCAATTTCCATTTTACCCTCTTATTCTAAAAGATATTTTGGCAGTTTTCCTTGATATTTTTCTAATATAATGTCTAGGCTCTTTTTTTTTTCATTTCATGGCTTTCAGATAGTTCCAAAATTCTTAAATCATCTCTCCTCAATCTAGTTTACAGTTGAGTTGTTTTTCTTCTGAATTACTTCATTTTTTCTTTTCTTTTTCATTCTTTTGACTTTGTTTTTATTGTTTCTTATCATCTCATTGAGTCAGTAGCTTCCACTTATCCAATTCAAATTTTTAAGGAATTATTTTCTTCAGTGATTTTTGTTACTTCCCCCACAAACACACACAAACATATTTTGTCAATTCTACTTTTTAAGGGAGTTCTTTTCTTCAGTAATTTTTACACCTCTTTGGTTAATTCTGTTCTTTAAGATTTTTTTTTCTTCAGTATTTTTCTGTATGTGTTTTACTAAGCTTTTGATTACCTTTCCATCATTTTCTTGCATCACTCTAACTTCTTTTCTCAGTTTTAGTTCAACCACTCATCTCTTTAACTTTTCCAAGAATTCTTATTGGAGAGAATTCCTATTGGACATATGTCTAATTAATATTGTTTATACCTGTTGTCATGCTGTTGTCTTCTTCTGGGTGTCTGTCTTGGTCTTCCTTGCCACCAAAGTAACTTTTTTATGGACAAGCTCTTTTTGTTATTGTTGTTGTTTGTTCTTTTCTTTTCCCATTTTATTGTTTGATTTAGAACTTTATATTAAAGGTGGGCTCTTTTCACCTGGTATAGTAAGGCACTGTCCTAAGCTTCAGCCTTTTTTGTGTTGCTATTTTTCAGAGCTAGTTCTGAGGGTCTGTCTAAAAGTTTTTGTTGCTTCTGAGGTATTGTGATCATGGGTGAAGTATCATTACTTCTTCTTATTGTGCTCTGGCCTTTACCCAATAAAGACTCTTTCTTTCCTACATCTTCAAGTGCTAGCACTCCACTCTGCCCTGAAACTGTGACACAGAATTGTATATAGTCAATCACATTGCCAAATAGATCATGGTACTATGACCACTGTCAGCTTAGAGTCCCGTATAATCTATTTTTGAGTAGTTGTACAATCCCCTTGCTATTTCTGTGGTAAGAGCTCTAGACTGTGCTGTGAGTGTGATCATGGTCACCTGCAAGGCCTGCTGTTGGTTTTGCTGCTGTTTGAACTCCAGGCTAGTCCCCACCCAGGTGCCACCAACCTTTCCTGCTGATTTTCTTAACTGTTTTATTCTGGAAAAATGTCTCAGTCTGACCTTTGATGGCCTCTGCCACTATAGAAGTCAATTTGAGGTGTTATTTTAAAGTTGTTAAGCAGGGCATGGGGGGGGGGCAGCTACATGGTGTAGTGGATAAAGTACCAGCCCTGGATTCAGGAGGACCTGAGTTTAAATCTGGCCTCAGACACTTGATACCTACTAGCTGTGTGACTCTGGGCAAGTCACTTAACCCTGATTACACCACCAAAAAAAAAAAAGAGAGAGAGAGAGAAAGGAGAGAAAAGAAAAGGAAAGAAAGAAAGACAGAAAGACAGAAAGAAAGAAAGAAAGAAAGAAAGAAAGAAAGAAAGAAAGAAAGAAAGAAAGAAAGAAAGAAAGAAAGAAAGAAAGAAAGAAGGGAATATTGGAAGAATTCATCTGGGTTGCTGCCTCTAGTCCAATATCTTGGCTCCACCAGATATTTTACTTTCTATTAAGGTAAATATAGATATGTGGACCCAAATAAACATTCTCTTAGTGGTTCTCCACATTTTAAGGAGTATAAATGGGTTTTAAGGCCCAAAAGTATGAGAAATACTGTTACACCATGCTGTCCCTTAAGGAAAAGTTGTAAAGTCCACTTGCTTATTGATATTTGAAGACATAATGGAAGTTAGTTAGGGATGAGAGATACAATCGCTCTAGTTCCTGTGTCCCCCAAATTCCCACCTCAAAGGTATATTTATTTTTTTAGTCAAAATCTATAAAATTTTATCCAGAATATAACAAGTCAGGAAGAAATGAGACTTTTGGAAAGGATATTGAATTGAGTGTTTAGAATTCTAAATATTATAAGTTATTTGTCATAAGCATGATTATGGGCAAGTCAATTTATTGACTCCTATATAGGATTAGAGATTTATATATTCCCTTCAAGCTCTAAATATGTGTTTGTATGTTCTTAAAAACTGAATTCTCTGGCAAGGGTACAATGAAATAATTTGTTTCTTCCTTGAATGATTAATTTTTATGTAATACATGTGATTTCTTGGAAAAAATATATGTGTAATGTAAAATAAAATAAAACTTGCTAAACTAATATTAACATGGATCTTCCATATAAATGGAAGCTATGAGATTACCTTGATTAATCTTTAATTCAGAAAAAAAAGATGAGAAGAGCTACAGATAAATGTTATATATTATATTACCTGGAAATATACCTTCAATGTTGATTTTAATCAATTATATTTGTTAAACAACATAGCTTTAGGATAAAAGAGTTATTCCTCTCCAGGTTGCACTCCTGACTTTCCACATATTGTTTGTAATATCCCAGACACCTGTTAACCTTGGAAGTTTTGCTTTCTCCTTGCTTTCTCCTATTGTTTTGTTCCTCTCAGATCTTCAATTTTAGGTATGAAGATGTCAAAGGTAGCCCTCCCCGCTTCTTGTCTTCCCCTACACCATTTGGATTCTGAGTGCTTAAGAGATGTTTTCATAGTTGAGTTGAATATGTGAGTATATAGATATATTTGTCTAGGTATATATAGCCCAGGGTACAGACTGCCATGCAAATGTGACAAGTAAAACTAAATGTGTGGTCACCTTAAATTAGAAGGTTTTAGCAACAGTTTTTGGGCATTAAGCATTTATTAAAGCATAGTAAAGAGAGAACATGTTGAGTTCAAAAAGTTTAAGAAGAAGCCTATCTACCCTAGGGTTCAGCCTGGCCTCCTTTTTCTCCTTCCCTTACACCACCGCGAGGTTCCAGCAACAGAAAAAAAGACAGAGCCAGGGAGCCAACCTTACATCCTATTTCCTGCTTCCCTCCCCAGAAGAGGCAAGCTTTTAAGTTGATTAGTTAGATTGGTTCACTCGAATTTAGGGCAGTCTTGTTGTTGAGTTCAAAGTCCTTAGCTTCTGAAAACAATACCCTATTTAGGGACAGCCAGGTGTGGTTTCTATTTAATTAACTTTAATTAGGTTCTTAGTCTCTCAGTCAGTCTCACACAAAGCTCTAGGCTCATAAACAGTAGTCCAGTGCTGGTATCTTGAGTCAAAGGTGTTAGTTTCTTTCTTTTGTTCTTTAACTTCATCCCAGAGTATTCCTCTAAGAAAAATCTGAACAAAACTTAGATATATCTCACATGTAAACTTCCACAAATGTTTGTAACAGGGTCCCAAACTTCCAAAATGTAATTTGTTTCACCCAACATGAAAACGTATTAGCCATAAAAGACTCAAAGTATACCATGAAGAAATTAAGAAATATAAAGCATTCGACCATGTCATTAGACTCCCAATAGAAGGCAAAGATACAAGATCCACCCTAAAAAGAAACTCATGGTAGTATTAGAATTGGCAAAGTCCAGATCTCTTGTACTCAATCCCTCCCTCACCCTTCCACCCTTCCACAAAAGATTACTCCTCTGTTGGCAGTCCAATTATTTCTCCAGTAGTGGGAATATGAAGGAAATCTCTGGCTCTGAAACAAGTTTCCTTATATCTTAAATCTAATATCATCTGATCCCAGGGTATTAGGGAAGATTTCATGAAAAAAAATAGTATCCCCTATGCCTAGAAAAATGCATGACATATGGTAGACAAAGCAAAAATCTTTATTGATTAAATGATAAGTGGAGAGAGAGAGAGAGAAAGAGAGAGAGAGAGAGAGAAAGAGAGAGAGAGAGAGAGAGAGAGAGAGAGAGAGAGAGAGAGATTAAGCCATTTCATGGATTACTTTGATAGACTAGAGGCAAAGGTGACTGTTATTATAAGTAATTGACTGTACCCCCTGAATCACAATTGCCAAACATATAGGACATAATGCCATTCTCCAGTCAGAGAAATTAGAGAAATTAGAGAAATTTCCCTTGTCTTCTCTTAAAGCTTCTAAGAATTACTGTAGCTAGCTCAAAATGGCTCATGAAAGCCAAATGTTAAATTTTCAGTATTGAGCATTTATACCTTGGAAATCATTAAATGCTAAAAATCAGGGCTTGATTTATTGTTTTGTTAATTTTCTTTACTTTAGAAATTGATAGAAAATCATTAACAATGCAGGCTACACTTAAAAGTGTACTGAAGATAATTTGGTTGTCGTTTTTTTTTCTTTGTTTTTAATTTGTTTTTTAGAGAGCCAGTTATTAAATATTTACTAGTACATCTCTGCTTCTAGATAATTTTCAAGAAATGTATCATTCACACAAAGGTTTATATCCTATAAACAACAGTTTTAATGGAGCAACTCATTAAGTTGATGAGGAATTTTCCTTGAAAACTACCACCTTTTCCCATAAGAAGTTGTGATTTGAAACTTATGCCTTCCCAATAGTTGATAAAAATGTTATTAACATCTATCGGGAAAAGTCTGTCTATGTGGAACACTTCTAGATATCCCATGCCTTGACTACCACTACTTAGAGAGTTTAGTAGATGGCTGACTGAAACCTCATTTCCAGCTGTGCTTTTATGGAGCAACTATAAGAATTCTTTAGAATGGAGACCATCCCAGAATCTAGGCCATATGGACCAGGAGTGCCTCATATCTCAATCTCATTGTGCTAATTAGAACATATCCCTCGAATGTGAAGTCACATTGACTGCTCTGGGTAAAGGACATACAAAAGTGTTCCCTGGGGATACCACATCATACAACTTCGAGGGATATGACATATTTGGTAGCTATTCAATGGACTCATTAATCTCTTTTCTGCACTTACATATCTACTTTACTCCACTTCTTCACTTTTGCAACCAGAGAGCATATGGCTTGCAGTATTTTGTAATTTTAGCTCATTATGTCTAAATGATAAAACCTGTTTGTAAAAGTTGCATCTTGAAGAGATGGGACTCTTAAATATCACTTTAAAAAGTGTTCAAGACACAAAGCAAGGCCCAAACTTTTTCTTTTTAAAAGCATTCAGTTGTTTATAACATAGCTATATTTAAGCAACACTTTCTTACTTTCTTACCCACTATCAAAGAGATAGGTATTATAAATTTTATAGCAGTGCTCCTAAACCTGACACTGCGATATGTGAGGCACCCTCATAGTTCTCTACTTTATATATTATTTTTATGGTGAGAATTAAAGCTTTTATGAGGCTATAATTTTTGACATTACCATCTCTTCCTGGGAACTCAAAGTTATCCTGCTACTCTGAAAGCTACATAGGAGAAACTACATATTTCCAAGGTCAAGTGAATGATCCAAATTGGGAAGTCAGAGTAGATGGGGAAAAACACAAATATGCAATTGAAGAAAATGATTCCTGCACTAAATCACTTTGCCAAAATAATTCTTTTTCCGAAAAAAGATACCAAGGACTCCAAAAACAATATTAATGTTTGAAATTGCACAACAAATTTGATGATTTCAAATGCATCCAAAATACTGAATAGTTTATCATTTTGCATGAAACTAATGAAAGCAAAAAATGGTGTTTCTAAAGAATATATTAAAAATATTTACTCAGGAAAACTCATATATACTTTTTACTCCATGGTAAACGCTATGGGGAGAGTCAAAGATGAATACAGAGACCCTGATCTCAAAGTGCTCAAATTATAGTTGTATAAAATACCATGTCAGAAAACATTGCTGACCAACAAATTAATTCTAAGAAAATTTAGGTGAAACAAAAACTGGCAAAATATTATATTTAACAAATAACTTTGAGGGTACAGTATCATGAAGAACGCTGCCTATATCAGTGGTTTCAGACTCAAATAGAAACAAATCTCTATGGGCCATATTTTGACTCAGAAAACCACAAATTAGCATTATGTTGTATTATATTTCCATTTATTTTGTTAAACATTTTCCTATTGTATTTTAATCCAGTTAAAATAATACTTAAGTTTTGGTAGGCTGTTTGTACAAGCTACAAATCTGACAGTCTCTGATGTGGTAAAAAACAGAAGTTTTAGCTGAATCATTTGAGATGCTACTGAAGTGGCTTTTGAAGGACCTTCCTTTTGGGGAGGAGACCATGATGAACTTCTGGCACACCAGCTTAAAACTGAGGGAGGAACAGAAGTTTGCTCTCTCTCTGGCTTTTCAACTTAGCCGTGGTGGCACACGCAGTTTGTGTTCGGCTTTGAGTGTGCTGGTTCTCGGCCTGGTGGGCAATTTGGGATTTGGTGAGTTTTATAAAGGAAAATAGACTAAGCTTAGATCTAAGATTATTCATTTGTATTTCTACTTCCCTATTTCCCTAATTGGTATCACCTTTTTTTGTTTAATTAATTCCCAAGAAATAAAAATAATCCCTCACAGATTTAAACTCAGATCAGAGGTTTCTTTTTCTTAGTGGTCTTGGATGTATATATATATATATATATATATATATATATATATATATATATATATATATATATATATATATATATATATATATATATATATATATATATATATATATATATATATATATATGGGAAAAGTTAAAAGGGTGAGTTTAATGCTTGTATATCTAATTTTAAATCTCACACTGATATACCCTGACCAATTTATGTAAAGACTTATTTATCTCGATTAACAAAAATCATTGCTTAAGAGTTGGAATAGAATTTGAATGCTATCTAGTCAAGTCATACCTGAAAAAGAATCTCTCTATAACATACATTACAAATGATCATCCAGTCATTATTTTAATATATTTGGTAAAAGTGAATCCATTATCACCTACAGCAGGCCTTTTCACTTTAACTCAATTCCACTTTTTAGGTTGCTTTTCCTTATATCAGTGCTAAGAATTCTTCTCTCAGTCCTTTACCCCTGGCACTGAATTATATCCCCTAAGATCCCAAACAAAACAAACAAACAAATAAAACTAATCTTACACTTAACAGAGTCTCTTCAACATGGCAACCCTTCAAATACTTGAAGATAATTTATATTTTACCAACTGTAAATTCTTCTCCAGGCTATAAATCCCTGATTGTTTTAACTGATACACACACACACACAAATATGCATATACATGTAATATACATATACACATGGTATCTCCATGTATGTATATATATGCATATACATGCATAGCTATACCTATAAATATCTATCTATCTATCTACCTATCTTGGTCTTTCATAATTTTGTTAATTTTTTTCTTGGATATAACCCAGTTTGTCTATGTCCTTGAAATGTGGTACTCACAAATAAATGTAATCTTTCAGACACATTCTGAGCAAGAGAATGGAGTAGGATTGTCATCTTCCTCTTTCTGGACACTATGCCCCTTAACAGAGCCTGAAATCAAGATTTTCATATTCTTTGTTACCATGCCACACTCTTATTGAATCATCTAGACTAAAAAAACACAGAATATTATAGCTCGATAATCTATTATAGAGATAATCTAGTATAAAGAAACTCATATCAAGAGGTAAACAGATTGTCCAAATTAAAGAGTAAGAAGATATAATTTGAATATGAGTTGATATTCTGACTCCACTACGTAGATGTATGCATGCATGCATACATACACATTCTACATACACACATGTACATACATGTATGTTTAAGAAAATATGTATATATACACATACAAACACTATTCACATTTATCTGTCTTTGCATCATTCATTTATTCCTCCATTCATTCCTTATTTTTTTTACCAGTTAACAAGGCTAGCAAAACATTATATTAGTTATTAATGTAGTTCAAAGAAAAAGAAAATATCCTGCCATTTTAGACCTTATAATCAAGTGGATTAGACTGGAAGATTGTAATCATGCTAATCTTACTGTGTTTCTTTATTCCAACATAAACTTCATTAATGTTATATGATAAATGAGCTATTATATTGGACTCTCACATTAACAACACTATTTTAAGTTAAAGAACATATGCATTTTAAGAAAAAAATTGTTCAATTTTAAAATGTATTTTGTTGTATAGAGCTAACCTTGGCCAAAATGCCACTAGAAACAACAATGGAATACATGGTCCTCGCCAGCCATATGGGGAAAACAGTATTAGTTCTATGGAAAATTGGTTTAAGTTAAAAACAACGACAGCATTTATTGAACTTCTTACATGAGATCAAAATGGTGGTAGGCATCATGGAAATTATGTTGTAACAAATGTTTACAAAGGTTCTTCTCATCAAAGAATATTTAATATATCTGAGCAGAGGAGGCAAAAAACAGAGATTAAAGAAAAAATGAAACAAAACAAAACAAACCTTAAACTGAGCAACAGGGAGATTGTGGAGAATGAGGAAGTGAGGGGGCAAGTAAAGTTGGTTTTGCTGGGAGAGAGCTATTACAGAAAGGTAGAATGATTGACTGCCATTTTATAAAGAGGAATGCAATGCCTTCTAAATCTAGCAGGAAGTGGTGTGTTTGTTTTTCATCATTGCTCAGTCACATCTGACTCTTCATGAACCCCTTTGGGGTTTTCTTAGCAAAGATACTGAAGTGGTTTGCCATTTTCTTCTCCAGCTCCAGAGGAAATTGAGGGAAACAGGGTTAAGTGACTTGCCCACGGTCATATGACTAGTAAATTTCTGAGGCCAGATCTGAATTCATGAACATAAGTCTTTCTCAGTATAGTCCTGACACTACCCACTGTGTCAACTTGCTGCCCCAGGTGTGGTTGAAGTTTCCTTTAATGTATTTTATTTCCATCTTCACAGACATTGGATTTTGAGTAAATTCCAGAACTACCGTAAAGAGAAATGGAGAAAAAAATGCTAAAGCTCTGATCTTGAATAAATAAACAGGCACCTTTTAGGCAATCATTCTAATGGCACACAAGAACACTGAAGTAGACATTCATAAATTTGGAAAAAAGAGTAACTGCTGGTAACAAAAAATTCAATCTAAGCAAAGTTACTCATTTCTGAGAAGAGTGAGGCATTATTCATTAAGGTATCCTGGGTTAACCCTAATACTGTTATTTTAATTATTTACTGTTATTTTAATTAATTACTATTATTTATTACAGTATTAGGGAGCAGAAGCATCACCAGTTTGAAAGCACTAGTAGTTTTTAGTCCTTTTACCTTTCAATTATGTGTCCTTTGTCTTAAATGTTGTTTTCATCTCCATGAAAAAATGATTGAGTAACCCCCCCATTTTGCTTTTTAAAGATGTATTTTACATATTTATTTTGCATCATCTTCCTTTTAAATACGTTTTTTCAGAGTTGATCCATATAACAAATTACATAGGTTTCTTAGGGCCTAATCTAACTTGGGCTAGTTTGTCCTTTATTAAGAACCTGATGGCCTCATAATACATGGCTTACTATATTGGTGCCATGTTTAGTGTGAACACCCAAATTGCTTACACACTTCAGCTCAGAAGTTCTGAGTTCAAGTGATCCAAAAACCTCAGCTTCTCAGAAGCAAGAATTAAAGATTTGTCCCACTCTGCTTGACTGACAACTGTCTTCTTATGATAGTTGCTTTTTCATTTAAAAAATCAATTAAATTTTTAGCATATTATCTGTTTTAACTTTTGTGATCCTTTTTGTATCTTGTTTAGGTAAGAATTTTCCTCTCATTTTATATGTAAAAGATCACTAATATTGTTCTCCTTTTTAATGTCATGATGTTTAGTAATGTTACATATACATTTTGAGCTTATTTATGGAATTTAACTGTTGGCCTATGTCTTAATTCTGCTAAACTCTTTTCAAGTTATCCTTGAAGTTCTGGTAAAATGAGAAATTCCTCTCCAATTTTTTTCAGGTTTTTCCAACTCTAGATTATTGGGTTTCTTTATTTATTATTCATTGACATCTAATCTGTACAACTAATTTATTTTAACATTTTTTTAAATTGCACCAAATTATGTTGTTATTTCTTTTTATTCAAATATTTTGAATTATTTCTCTCTTAACTCCATTCCTCAAAATCAATTTCATTATTATTTATCTAATGCTGTAAAGCAGAAATTCTCAAAGTCTTTTCTGAGAAGCAGTGTGGGTCTCTAGAACTGTTTTAGAGAATACACAAGCTAAAAACTATTTTCATAATCATACTAAGATTATTATTTTTTAATTTCTAGTATTATAAATACTGATAAATATAATCCACATAAACAAAAACTCTTTTGGGGACCTCAACACTTTTAAAAGAGCATAAAGAGTTCCTGAGATGAAAAAAATTGAGCACTTTTTCTATAAATTATCTTTTTGATGGTTGGGAATGTATAGAACTAAAAAAATCCAATATACATAGTGAAGTATTTTTATTATATTAGTGTAACACAGCCAACAATAGTGGATTTCCCTCCAATTATTTTCATTCTTTATTTTTTTAAAGAATGTTTTCTAATCAGCTATACAAGTCTTGAATTTTCCTTCATCTCTTAACACCAAAATATTTTACACACTTTTAATTTGTCTTCAATGTGACTTTTTTGCTATTTTCTCTTGGATGTTGTTATTCTTTTACAGAAAAAATAAATATATTGATAACATTATTTTACCGCCTCACACTTGACAGCTCTTCTGTTTCAAGTGTTTCTGTGTAGGGGCAGCTAGATGGCGCAGTGGATAAAGCACCGGTCCTGGATTCAGGAGTACCTGAGTTCAAATCCGGCCTCAGACACTTAACACTTACTAGCTGTGTGACCCTGGGCAAGTCACTTAACCCCAATCGCCTCAAAAACAAAAAAAAAAAACCAAAAAAAAACCCAAGTGTTTCTGTGTGTTTTCTTTTTCCTAAGTAAAACTCATGTCATTAACAAATAAGTTTTGTCTATTTTTTGCTATTTTCATCCATCTAATTTATTTTTCTTGTTTTCTTACTTTCATTACCTTTTCCAAAAATGAATATTTTGGTGAAAGTGTTAATCCCTGATTTATTTTTGTATTCATTGAGAAAATTTTTTTACTATTTCCTCATTAAAAGTGTTAACTTTCATTTTTAGACAATTTTTTTCAAATTAAAATGGACTATTCTATGCCTATGTTTTATAGGGCTTGTAGGATAATAGTGTTGTGCTCAGTTAAAAGTTTTTTTTCTGGAGCTATTAATATAATCATGTAATTTGGAATTTTGTGTTGATTTTGAAATGATTTAATTGTTTCCTTAATGTTTAATTCTCCTTTTACACCTGAATTAAATCCAACTTGATTATAGTGAATAATTATGTGGCTGCATTGCTGTATTTATATAACTGGAAAGTGACAAGGGAACTCAGTCATAATTTTTGGATAGGATTTTATTATAAATCTATTGATATTTATTGGTGATAGGTGCATAGACATATTTTCACTTTAGCATTTCATCATTTAAGTATTAAGACTATATTTCTTTCAGAAGAGGGATTTGTTAGTTTTTTTCTCAATGTTTTAGAAGAAATGTTATAATATGGGTATGTAATTGCCATTTAAATATTTTCTAGAATCTACCTTAAAATGTTTGAAATAGGACCTGTTATCCAGCCTCTTGTTAATTTGTTTAGAGAAAGTTTCATTTCTTTTTGTAAAATTGTGTTGCTGATGAATAACTTTTCATGTTCCCCTAATTTTAGTATTTTAAAATTCATGTAGAATATCCTTCATTTCTTTACAATTTTTATTTTTAATGGCACATATTTGTATATATATGTGCCTTCTCCCAGTAGTGAGTTCCTCCCAGATTCTCCATTTTGAGGAAGTATCTTCACTATTCTCAACTTCCATCAGAATTCTTTGGATTTTAACTCCAAGGTCTTATGAAAGTAAAATCTTCCCCCAACCCATTGCTTTTCTGTTCCCTTTGAAGTTACTATTTGCTATTAGAATATAAGTTCCTTGAGAGTAGGGATTAACCTATTTTTCTTTCCTGTATGTGTGTTCAGAACATTTAAGACCTGGCACATAGTGAGAATTTAATAATTTTTTGACAACTTCATATAGTAGATTCTGATATTTCTCCTGTATATCTTTCAACTTCCTTTTCTGCATTTTTAAAATTTTGTTTTGGTAATTTGATTTTTCTCCTTTATAATCACGTTAGTTAAAGGTTTATTGATTTTCCTAGGAATACATTTTCAAGGAAATATCTTTTATTATTATTCATCTAACCTAGTCTTTTTGTTTTCTGACCAATCTATTTCCTCTTGTTTTCAATATTTTCTGACATATTTCAAGTTCAAAATATTCAATTAAGTTTATTTTCTTTTTTTGGGTAGCTATACCATGCATCTCTAAGACTATGGCCTTTGTTAAAGGTGATGGGGCTTTTTGCTATTGAATAGAATATTTCCTATAATTCCAACAATAATTGAACCCATTACATTGCTAAGTCTGATTATAGAACTTGTTCGAAAGCTATTTCTCAGGGGGACAGCTAGGTGGCACAGTGGATAAAGTACCAGCCCTAGATTCAGGTGGACCTGAGTTCAAATACAGCCTCAGACACTTGACACTTACTAGCTTTGTGACCCTGAGTAAGTCACTTAACCCTCATTGCCCCCCCAAAAAAAGCTATTTCTCCCCTTGCATATGGTACCCTGTTTAATGTGATTACTTTTTTTTATTGTTCTAGAGGTGATGGTTGAAAATGATCTTTCCTCCCTAAACCCCCAGATGCTCCCCACAAAAATATCCCATCAAAATGACTTCCCCTACAAACTTCCTTTTTTTTCTTCTAAATACATTATTCTCTTTTAAATAAAATTATATTATGTTTTCATGGAAAGCTATTTGGATCTTTTCTGAGTCTATTTCCATCAATCTAATGCACATTCTTATCCCTTGATTATTGCAGTCTATTTTCAAGCAATTTAAGTACCTTTATCTGTGGTAATTGATTGACCCTCACTAACTCCATCTTGTCACTCAATTCTGAATCTGACTCAGTAACCTTTCAATTATGGGTCTAGTGGGCAGCTAGGTGGCACAGTAGAAAATGTACCAGCCCTGGATCCAGGAGCACCTGAGTTCAAATCCGGCCTCAGACACTTGACACTTACTAGCTATGTGACACTGGCAAGTCACTTAACCCTCATTGCCCTATAAATAAGAAAAAAAGAGGAGACAATTATGGGTCTAGTTCAATTTCTTTATCATGGGGAAAAATTATTTGAGAAAACATTATTGCATTGTCTGAACATAGCACAGCTGGGGAACTGGACCACCTCTACCTGTTGCTTAGAAACCATTAACCAAGGCCCTATGCTTTACTGACCAGAAGCCCAGATATATCCAAAGATTGATGCAAGGAGTTTTCTCCAAATTATACATTTCAAGCAACATTATATCTTATCTGAAAACTGAACTTGTAGTGGTCAGCTATTTTTTTGTTCCTTTAATTGAAAACAGATAGTTGGCTGGGAGTAGTTCACCTTTTTCTGATTTCAAGGGTTTGTACCTATTTGCTCTCCCTCAACTCAGAAAGACCCTAATCTTTCCTCCAATTACAAATTATATTTTCCAATCTTGGATCCTGGTTTATATCCTGTTAATTGTTTCTATTAATTCTTAAAAAAATCTTTTTCCCTGCAAGTCCTGGGGAGGCAGAGTCAAGATGATAGAGAGAAGACAGGAAGTTGTTTGAGCTCTCCCATGTTTACATCAAAAACAACATTAAATCAACACTCTAAACAGATTCTGGAACTACAGACCTAAAAAAGACAGAGACACAATATGTATACTTGAGGTAATTTAGAAGACTTCAGGAAAGGTCTGTCTCACCCAGGCAAAAGAGGAGGATGGCTCAGCACAGCTCAACATAGCAGGCAGCTCAACACAGGTGAGAGTGGTGCAACTGAGAGCAGTAAGAAGCTTGTAACAGTGACCCCTGTGTTCCAGGAGTAGACTTCAAGTTTATAAGTTTAAAAATAGTGTACAATATGAGTAAGAAACAAAAAAGTACCTTTACCATTGATAGCTTCTATGGTGAAAGGGAAGACCAAAACACAAAATCAGAGGAGTTGTTCAAAATGCCTACAAATAAAGATTTACGTGGGAAGATGATCTTGTCTCAAGACCAAAAAGCCTTCTTTGAAGAGCTCAAAAAGGCTTTTAAAAAACAAATAAGAGGGGCAGCTAGGTGGCACAGTGGATAGAGCACCAGTCCTGGAGTCAGGAGGACCTGAGTTCAAATCCAGCCTCAGACACTTAACATTTACTAGCTGTGTGACTCTGGGCAAATCACTTAACCCCAATTGCCTCACCCAAAAAAATAAAGAAGAAAGGTAGAAGAAAAAATAGAAAAAAATGAGAGAAATGAGAGTTATGCTAGAAAAGGAAGCACAAAAATTGACTGCAGAAAACAATTCCTTAAAAAATACAATTGGCCAAATGGGAAAAAAAAAATGGCCAAATGGAAAAGGAGGTGCAAAAGCTTACTGAGGATAATAATACCATAAAAATTCAAATTGGGCAGATGGAAGCTAATGACTCCATGAGACATCAGAAATCAGTCCGGAGAGTGGGGGGAAGAGGTTGTTCAATGAGGTTAACCTGTTTATATCCCTATGAAGGAGGATAATACTTTTAACTCTTGGAATCTGTAGCTCTAATGAGGTACTGTTATTAAATTGACTTTTATGTGATGATATAAAGAAACTTAAGGGGCAGAATAAAAAAAAAAAAAGTTTACACCCTCTATCAGGGTACAATGCCAAGTTGAGGTCTGGCATTTATTTATTATCCAATCGGTATTCATTTATTAATAAATCAATATTGTCAGAAGCTCAAAACTTTGTTCTTTAAATCGTTATTTCACATGAGGTGAAGAACTATGTTCCATTTGGAAAAACAAACAAATAGCAAGAACAACAACAACAAAAAGGAAAACACCTCATAATCCATTTTGTTTCAACAAATAAAATCAATACATCTTATTTTAATGATTCAATAATACTTTATTTTTCACTTATATTCTTATAATTATATATTTTCAAAAAATAATTTAATGATAAAAGCCCACAGAGACCACACTACAAATGCATTCCCTGCATCCATTTTTTTTTTAAGTTACTTTTATATTTTATCTGAAGGGAGTTAACTGTCACAGTTAGAGAAACTGTTTGATGCACAGAGACAAAGGACTAAGAATATATTTCCTAAGGAACTGAATGAGTTAATTAAAGCTGTGAAATACGTTACATTAACGTTTTGAGAGAATTATAATTAATGCTTATTTTTGAAGAGATATTTGAAAAGAATACTGAAATATTTATATTACCATCCTGAGAGGATTGTGTTTCTATAGCTGAAGAATAGTTAGTGGCATTGTTGGTAACAGCATTTTTCTTCACACATCTTTCTGTGAGAAATAATTATTTATAATCAATATCTTAAGGGACCCAGTAATATCCTTTATTTCTCAAGCTCTTTCTTCCACCCACTCAAAGGAAAGGTCTCCTTGAGAGATGTCATCAAATCTCATCTGGGTCAAACTCAATCCAAACTTAAGCTAACAAAAGCAACCATAGGTGCAAACAAATTATTTTGTCTAGATAAACTGAAGGACTACTGATGAGATTTGGCCGGCATCAACTGGTTGTAGGTGGAAACTGTTTTGCTGCTGTCAGCTTGATTTGGGGTCTCTACAATTCTCTTTGATGTCATCTTTACTTGAGTCACATATCACCTGACTTCATTTTAATATTACACACATCCAAATCATCTCAACCAATTAGATTTGATTGTTATGCAACAGATCTCCTACAATGAAAAGTGTATAAGAACAGAGTCCTGACCATGAGGAGGGGTCTTTGGTCAGAGAGAGACAGCCATAGACTTCGTTTTACTAATATCTCATTGGGCACATTAATAAAATGATTAAATTACCCAGATACTTTGTCATTATTTTAATTGTCACATTTCATTAGCTTTTGAAGAGTAGAGCAATGACTTAAACTGTATGTTTTTCACTGTGATATGTTGAACTTAATAACATATTTCTTTGTTTGCTACTACAATAAAACCTGAGCAGTAAAATTGGTGTTTCTTTAAGACATCAAGAATAGGGGGTCTAGATAGTGAAAAAGAAATTTGGAGGATTTGGAGAAAAGAAGTTACTCAGGCTTAGTTATATTCTGGTATGTTGCTAAGAATTCATTTAATTAATGATAGAGATTATGCATTTCCATTACTTTTGGGAGAAATCTAATATATAATTCTTTCCTACCTTAGAATTCAAAATTTCCTTGAACTTATTATGTTTTCATCTCTTCCATGTTTTACTCCTAATATTAACTTTTTTTCTCACAATGATCTCGAATTCTTCTATCACACAGTATTATCTTATTCTTTCTGGATTTTCATGACACCATTCTCTACTAGTTCTTTTATTTATCTGACTGCTTTTTAAAAAAATCTCTTTTGTTGGATATCCATCCAGGACATGCCCAATAAGCATGAATGTCACCATAGAGTTCTATCTTGGGTCATCTTTTCCTTTCCATTTATTCTATTTCACTTTGTGCTCCCATAAGACCCAATTCCTTCCTATATTTTGTACTCTTTCACATATCAACCTCATAGAAAATCTATTGCTAAAGCCTGTTGATTTTAACTTCATAATATCTTTCATATGTATCTTTCTTTCCTTTGTCATTGCCTCTACACTGATACAGACTCTCATCTCTTCATGTTTGGTCAACTGCAATAGCCTGTTTCTCCAACATGTCTCTCCTCACTATAGTGTATATTCACCTCAGCTGTCAAAGGTATAATCCTAAAGCACAGGTTTGGCACATAATAAGCATTTAATAAATGCTACTTGATTGACCAAGGTTATTGTCCTTCCTCAAACTACATTCTACTCCATTCCCAATCCCAAGCCCTTGGTGATGTTAAGGGCTAAAATTCTAGCTATTCTGTCTAAAATATCTAATGAGTAGTCGCCAATAAATTAAAGTTTTAGCAAGAGTTAGACTTTTAAGCATTTATTAAGGAGAATAAGAATTTGGTAAAGAGAGAAGAAAAGGCATAGATTCCTTTATATTAAAGGGAGAGAGCATTCCTAGCTCCCTTCTCTGCCAGAGTCCACAGGAAAGAGAGAGTCAGATCGCCAGGCTCCCCCTTCCTCCTCCCACGAGCAAACGTCACTTCCTGACACCAAAGAAAAGACGCATGGTCTTGCCCTCAAAGACCTTCCTTCATGGCAGAGCTTTTCTACAATAAGTTTCCAGCAGGTGGTGTCATTCCAATCATTACAGTCCCCCCTTTGTTTCCTTAAGAAACGGGGCTTTTCCTTGATGAAAGAGTCAAAAATCACAGAATGCAATAACCTATGCTAGCTAACAATATGTTAATAACAATATAGAAAAGGAAAAGAAGAAAGTTTTGTCCAGAGGGGCAATTTTTTGTCCTGATGACCTGACACTTTGACATTGGTCTTGCAAAGGGAGGGCCTCTGCAGAGAGTATATGTTACAGATGGTGTATATTATAACTGAAAGAAAAGAGGAAAAAAGACAACAAAACAAAACTGTTCATTTAAAGTCTCTGAAAGTCTTTTCTCAGATGTCCTCTAGGTGTAGTCATGGATTGGAAGTCTTTTCAGGGGTTGATGTGTGGATGCTGGTAATCAGCCAGGAAAAATTTCCTACAAAATTGAGCTTAACACAACTTTAAAATAGCTTTGTCAATAATCAAATCAAACAATGAAAGTTCTCAAAAACATGTCTAAGGGAATTTAGAATCTTAGTTGTTAGAAATGAAACATATAATGAAACAAAAATTGAAACAATCTTTAAAATTAATATTACTATAGTCCCCCCTTATGGAGGATATGTTGAGAAGACAATTGCTGTGATATTAATTTTTTAAAATAATTTTTATCTTTGTTTCATCACTTCTTACATCATCTGCCTAATTATCCTCATGCCATTATGAGAGATTTTAAAAATCTAATATAATTGGTTACAGATGTCAAGGCCAAATTCAACACTGTATTTATCATGACACCTAAGATAATTATGGGGGTTACCATAAAAGAACAGAGAAATGATGGGATATAAGCATTCCCACACTTGAGCAAAATATACTGCCAATGCAGTATGCCAGGCTTAAAATAGGTGGGTGGAATATATGTCCATGCCACTGAACATATTGGAGAAAACTGAGTCAGACTTAATCAGATGCATGGGATTGAGATGTCCATGGTATCAGGAATATAGGAGGGGGCATGGAAGCCAGGTGTAGAATGAAATGGGTGGGATGAATACTTCCAGCCATCTGTAAAATATTGTGGGGAAAAAGAGAATAAAATATTAAACCAAGAGAATCCAACCTCAACATTTGTCAAAAGCCATTCCCTCAGCCATACCTTGACTTCATGGATGTTTCCCCTCATGTGACAGTTCTGTGTCTGCTCTTGCATGTATTCCTCTTGTGATTGGATGGCATCTTGGCCAACTGGCATCAGATAACTCAGAATAAAGGCAATTAATGTCTTAAATGATAAGTTTCCATAATCCAAGTCTCATATGGATTTAAAAATTGAGGATAATAAATGATCGCAAAAAATGTGAATACATCTTGGCTCAGAATATAATATATAATTATGCAACAATTTTTTTTTACTAAGTATACAATTATTTTTGTGAAAAATCAGAACATATTTAAATACAAGTTAAAGCACAACACAATCTCAAAGAAAACTGTTTTTTTTAAAAGAAAACTTTTACAAATGTTCCCCTCTTTTTATTGGGGGGGATATGCTTATCAAAAATAATACTTCTAGAATCAATTTACACTTGCTATGGCAACCAATTTTCCAAGGAAATGCTTTAAAGAGTTTGATCAAATAATCAGTTGAGAGAAAATAATAGCAAAAAAAAAACCAACTCAGAATATGGGAGCACAATACTCCTAGAATTAACATTGTATTATGAAATCAAAACCATCTTGTAATGTTTCAAAACTAGATAGATGAATGAATAGAAGAAAATACACATGGAACAATAAAAGACAATGAAATTCAAACTAGGGAAATCTAAATGAATATGAACTTAATATTAATAAGAGTATTATAAAATATAAACTTGATCACATGAGTATAAAAAGCTTTTACAAATATTCTCCTTGTTTTAAAAAGCTGAGTATAAAACATAATCTCAAAAGCATGAAAATCTCTATGAAAATAAACCCATACCATTAATTTCAAAATGTATATGTAATAGCATAGAAATCCTATGTAACCTCTGAACTGATACTATTACTCTGAGTGAATTCAGAACACTTTTGATTCTGATATCTAAAATTCCCAATACTCATATCAATACCTTGCTGCTTACTTCTACATTTCTGTAAAATATATACCCTTCCATGGCAAAAGAAGTGGAGTCTTGAACTATGATGAAGATTGTCACTTTTATTCAGCTTAAGTTTGTCTTCTTTAACCCCTCTATATTGTCTGTTGGTCTTTTCATAATACAAATGCTTTATAAAGTTACTAATTAAAGACAAAAGCAGATTAGCAAAATTAGGAACAAAAGGATCATATCTGGAATTTAAAGGGCTTTCTAAGCTTGAGTCAGAAGCACATCCAGGCCAGGGAAGGGCTGAGCCTGAAGCTACAAATGCAGATAGAGAAAGCTGCACATGAGCATTAGATCTCTGGACTTCCCAGGCAGGGGAATCAAGGGGAAAAAAATCAAGGGGAAAGAAGGTGGGGTCTGGAGAGGAGGGAAGGGACCTGGGCAATTTGAATCAGACTTGATTTTGAACTCAGGCCTGGATTCCCCTTCCCCCACTTTGCCTCTAGGCCCTAGGGGATTAAAAGCTTCCAGAGGTTGGGTTGTTGCCTCTAGGCATGCAAACTTAGAGCAACAATTACTGTTAGAACTTGGAAAAGCCACAGAAATCAGTTTTCTCTGAAAAAGCATGGCTGGGAGAGGGGGGGGATGAGCACCTTGCTGGCTCCTCCAACAAAAATAAAAATAAAAATAGAAAATCCACAAAAACAAAGCATTAACATGATCTTATCTCCCATTTGTCTGGTTAATCAAACTGAATTCAAAAATAGGGCAATTAGGGAGTTTAAAAGGTCCATTTGAGGGGCAGCTAGGTCATGTAGTGGATAAAGCACTGGCCTTGGATTGAGGAGTACATGAGTTCAAATCCGAGCTCAGACACTTGACAGGTACTAGCTGTGTGACCCTGGGCAAGTCACTTAACCCCCATTGCCCTGCAAAACAAAAAACAAAGAAAAGGCCCATTTGAAAAAATTTAAAGGGAAAACACCCAGCAATTCAGCAGTACTTTGGATTTAAAGGGACAGGGTAGGGGAAATTTCATACCCAACTGGAAGATCAGAAGAGTGAGGTTCAGTTTTCCTCTTCATGGTCAGCCATCTGTTAAGGGCTAAAATTCTAGCTATTCTGTCTAAAATATCTAATGAGTGGTCGCCAATAAATTATAAGCTTTTGCAAGAGTTAGACTTTTAAGCATTTATTAAGGAGAAAAAGAATTTGGTAAAGAGAGAAGAAAAGGCCTAGATTCCTATCTATTAAATGGAGAATGCATTTCTAGCTCCCTTCTCCACCAGCGTCCCCAGGAAAAGAGAGAGAGGCAGAGCGCTGGGCTCCCCCTTCCTCATCCCACCAGCAGATGTCACTTCCTAACATCAAAGAAAAGATGCATGGTTCTGCCCTCAAAGACCTTCCTTCATGGCAGAGCTTTTCTACAGTAAATCTCCAGCAGGTGGTGTCATTCCAATCATTACCGTGAAATAGTTCAACTTAACATTATTCTCTTTCATAGAATGCCTTATTATCTTATCATGTCATCATTCCCATGTTGCCAAACCCCGGGCCTGGATTATTTTTACCATATGCTTTTTTCTGGCCTACTTACTTGCTGCCTAATGAAACTGAAAGAAATTCCAAAACCATACCACTATAAACTTATCCTAGCTAATCTTACCTGGGACTTCCCATATAAGACCAAACTGCTATTTTTCTATAATTAATATGCTATTTCTCTCACCATGGTGGTTATTGCAAACTCTCTTTAACTCTATCTCTATGTTTTAATGATCTTCATATATGATAACTGAACTTCAAGATCAATTATGTGCCTCCTTCTTTCCTTTCCAAGAATATTTCTTTGAGAACATTTTAGTGCAGAGTTTATGTCCTTGTTCTGAAGATATAAAAAAATACTAACCCTAGATAAGCTTCAGAGAAGATGAGATTCCAAAGTGATAATAATCTTTTCTCCCTCTTTCAAGATATAAATATTGGTTATTCACAGTTTCAGGATAAATTATAATGGTTAATGTCTCATACCCATTAGACTGACAAAGCTGACAACAATTGGAAAAAGACAAATGGTGGAATAGCTACAGTAAACAGGCATAGTAAAACATGTTTGGAGGAGCTATGAATTTGTTACATCATTTTGTGAAGCAATTTGTGACTCTGTCTAAGAGGTCACCAAACAGTTATATGGAAGATGGTGGAGAGAAGCCAGGAAGTTGGCTGAGTACTTCCAAATTTCCCTCAAAAACAACGTTAAATCAAGCTTCTGAATGGATTCTAAAATGATGGAACATACAAAAAGAGAGACACAATATTCTTACTTGAGATAATTTATTTATAAGACTTTAGGAAAGGTAAGTCTCACTTGGGCAAAAGGGGAGCCTAGCACAACTCAGAGAAGTGTGGAGGGGGTCAGGGCAACTCAGCAAGCACAGCACAGCAACTGAGGCCCCTTACACCAGGCTACATAAGCAGCCTAGTGGTACAGCAGGACAGTTGTGAGACCTACCAGCACTGCCTTAGAGGACAAACTGCCAGCTATAGAATGACCCACAGGACAGGAATGCCTTGGCCAAGCCATCCCAGTAAAGGAAGCTGGCCTAGGGCTGTGAGGAATCCACAAGCCACAGAGGCCTGAAACCAGAAAGTCAGTGATCTGGCCTCTATCCCTCAGCACAAGAAGTTTGCAACAGTGGCCCCTATGCCCCAGAAAAAGACCTCAACTTTAAAATAAAAAAAAGTAGGGAGCCAAGATGATATCCCCTATCATTAAAGGCATTAAACACACAGAGCTCCTGACACAATTATCTGAAAAACAGCTATAGAACAACCCTTGGAGCAGCAAACCCCACAAAGAGACAGGCTGAAATTATTTTCCAGTCAAAGACAGATTAAAAGGGACCATGCTGGGCTGTAACTAGAGTCCAATGCTGCGATCATGCTGACACAGACCCCAGGCATGCTGCACCAGAGAAACTTACCCCAGAGCCTCCAAATCAGCTGCAGCAGTAGGTGTCTTCTAGAACTAAGCTTAAGGTAGGGTGAGGGGGCTGAAGGGCTGGCTGAGGGAAAAATACAGGGGTGTCTGCAAGACCTAAGGAGGAATTTGACTATCCCACCCCAGCAGGGAACCAGGAAGAAATCTTGAGTGGTGGGAGGCCCAGGTAAGGGAGGGGCAAAGGCTCCTCAGAACTAAGAACCACAGCACACAAATAACATACACACCCAGTTGGGAGGAGTAATCTATCTAACCCTCCAGGAAAGTAGGAGGAGAAGAGGAGAGGAGGGAAGGGTGAAAGAAGGGAGGGCAGAACAGGGGAGGGGACAGTCAGAAGCAAAACACTTTTGAGGAGGAATAGGGTAAAAAAAGATAGAAAATAGAGTAAATATCATGGGAAGGGAATGGGATGGAGGGAAACAGTTGAGATGATTGATTATAATGGCAAAATGTATGGTTCCTACTTTGCTGGTCTACTGTGAAGAAAATTCTTTGTCAAGTTTAAGGTACTATATAAAGGTTATGATGAACAGGAAGCTATCAGAAAAACCTGGCAAGACCTACATGAACTGAAGTGGAATAAAATGTACTGTATAAAAAAGAACACCAATAATGTAAGATGATCTGCTTGGGAAGAACGTGGTTATTTTCAGCAGTACAATTGTGGTAAAATAATGGAATTTGGCACATACCCAGGGGTCTCACCTGAATGATCTAGTAGTGTTTGGAAAACTGGCTAGGGATGATTTGATATGGGCCACACCTAGCCTGCCCTGAGTGACATATGCTGCTGATGTCCACAGGGGAACCACTCTCCACAGGAAGTTTGAAGGACCTCCCTTTTGGGGAAGGGAGAGTAAACCCTTGTTCCCAGAAGCTCACCAAGCAGAAAGGACAGAGCTCCTCTCAGTGAGGGTTTGAACTGGATGTGAATGAGAAACTGCTAAGTACCCACTTAAGATGATTAGATTTTTAGCCACCTAGTTTAAACTTGTCCAACCCCGAGAAGGAGTGTTCTCAGAGCCTGTGGACTGCATCATCAACAGGGTACCAGTCTCAGCCACACTACTTGAAGGACCTCCCCTTTGGGGAGGCAGAAAAAGGTAGAAAAAGGGACCCCAACAGGAAGTAGGACACTCAAACACCCTCTTGCTCTCTCTCTGGTCTTGGAGTAGCATTCGGAGCAGATTAGAGACTGATTGCTGACTCCCACAGAAATTGCAGACCCCTGGTGGTGAGTTAAATCCAGCCCTTTGAATTAGCTGAGCTGAAAGCAAGTTTGGGTTTGAGACAGCCATTGCTAGAAGAGCCAGGGAGATTATCCATTTTTCTTTTTCTCTATTCCCTTTTCCCTGAGTTTATTAATTTCACCTTTGCTGTTTATTATATTCCCATTAAATAAAACCTGATTTGTTTGTGGAAAAGAGGCTGTTAAGCTCCTTTCTTATTGACCTGGGAGAAATAACTAAAAAAAAAAGCAGTTCTGAGGGGAGGAAACTTTGGACCTAGAGGTCCCTCATTATTTTCTGAACCCCAATATTATGGCAAGCCACCCAATTAACTCTTCCCATATTAAATGTGCTCCCTACACAATGATACAATATAACTCTGAAGGACTTATGAAAATTGCAATTCATCTACAGAGAAAGAACTGATGGTATCTGAAAACAAATTGAAACATAATTTTTTTGACAGTTCCTTAATCTGAAGTTTTGTTTTTATCTGTTTTCTCTTACAACCTAGGTAATGTGGAAATATTTTACATTACTATTCATGAATAACTTTAAAAAAATTAAAATTAATAAAATAAATAAATAGACCACAATATGAGTAAGAACAAGGAAAGGGCCCTTACCATTGAAAGCTTTTGTGTCCACAGGGAAAACCAAAACACAAATTGAGATGAGCACAATACTCTTGAAATACCTACATGTGAAGCCTCAAGGTAGAAAATGAATTGGTGTGAAGACCAAAAAACCTTCTTGGAAGAACTCAATAGGATTCTAAAAATCAAAAGAGAAATTTAAAAGAAAAAATAGGAAAAGAAATGAGAAAAATGAAAGTTAAACAAGAAAATTATGGGAAAAAATTAATAGCTTGGAAAAGGAAGTAGAAAAATTGACTGAAGAAAACAATTCCTTAAAAAATGCAATTGGCCAAATGGGGAAAATAATTCATTATATGGGGAAAACAATTGGTGCAAAAGCTCACTGAAGAAAACAATGTCTTTAAAATTGCTTATCTCCTCAGGGAAGAGGGAGGGGAGGGAGGCAAGGAAGGAAGGATAGAATTTGTAACTCAAAACTTTAAATAATAATTCTTTTTTGTTATTTTTTAAAAATAAATAAATAGTTTGAAAGGTTTCTTGTTATTTATTTTATCAAATTTTTCTGCACGTATTTTTTTTTAAATAGAGAGAGCTACCTATCAGATAAAGTGTTCTTAATTGTAGTTACTCTACAAGTTTTCAAATATTATAATGCATGGTAAATGTTAGAAATTTTTGTTGTAAATATTTGACTGCTCAAATAATTTTGTTGCATCATTAGAAATTTGTCCATTTTTATAGGGTTTTGATTTGGCATGTGTTTATTGCTTCTTTTATAAGACACTAACTGCATTTTTTAGTTTCTTCTTATTATTAATATTAATTCTGTAAGGGCTACATTTAGCATGGGAAGAGTTAATTGGACAGATCACCTTAATAATGGGGTAAGAAAAGAAACATCCTCTTTCAAAAACAAAACAGGTTTATTAATGGAAACAAGTTCAAAACACAAGTGAGGTTGATAGAGTTAGGAACAATGTACATATCTCTGGGGTAAAAAGGCCCAAGCAGCCCAAACCTGCCTCCAGCCCAGCTAGCTCCAAAGAGCTAACTTTGCCTCAAAAACTCAAACTCACCAACACCCAAAATCTGTAGCTCTAAGGAGAATTAGCTTGTAGTCCCTTCTGTTTTGGTCTGAAGGTCAAACAGCAGCAGCTCCTCTAACTGTTCCTAACTTTCTTCCCCTTTTCCCTCAGCAAACTCTCCTCACAAAAACTCTCTAACTGCCTCTAACTGTATCTAACTTACTCTCCCACAGGAAGGGGAGGGGTGGTTCCCAGTCATGCTCAGTCTCCAACTGGCCCAGCACACCCACATAGGCTGCTCCCCTTACAATCTGGCCAGGCCCATGTGGGTGTGGGGGAGGAGGCTTAGCTACTTAGTTTCAATAAATGTTCCCTGTGATCAGAGTCCTCTTGTTTGTTCAATTATCTCCCAAAGTACACACTCATCTTCTCTTAGACTTTTCAAGCTTACATTTTTTTTTTAGTCTGACCATAATGAACCAAAGTTAGGGTTATGAAAACCCCAAATCACAATTAATTCTTTACATTTCATTGGTATAAGGAATTCATCATGAAAAATCTCTTCATCTGTAAAGACTAGAAACTAAGGTATAATTTCTTAAAAGATACATCTGCAATGCTAGGAGATCAGGCAATCTGCTCATAGTTGTATATTAGATAGGATATTAATTCAAATCTTCCTGATTTTAAGACCCTGCATCCTCTCTAATATGTTCTTCAATGGGAATTGTAATTTAATTTCTTACTGTTTCTTATTAGGCCTTCCAAGTGTTCTCTCTCTCTCTCTTTCTTCTGTCATTATTTTTACCCATAAACCCATAACCCATTTTAATTTTAACCCATTTAATTTTGAGACTTCATTCTGCTAATGTCTTCAAATTCTCTGCTTTGTTTTGTGTAAATATTTTTCTACCTTTTCTCCATCATCCTCTAGTTGTCATAACTTTTAATTAATTTTCTACATTTTAAATATTTAGCCACACTTTTGAACCTTTCTCTTCCTTCTCCTCCTTCTGTTCCTTTGTTTACTTCACCTTTCTTTTCCTTTAAATCACATCAGACAATGCCATGAACCTCTAATGAACTTGAAGAAATAGAATGAATGAATGAACAAAATCTTGTCACTTCCTTGCTCATGCATTTTTTTTTTTTTGCGGGGCAATGAGGGTTAAGTGACTTGCCCAAGGTCACACAGCTAGTAAGCATCAAGTATCTCATACCAGATTTGAACTCATGTCCTCCTGAATCCAGGGCTGGTGCTTTATACATTGTGCCACCTATCTGCCCTGCTTATGAAATTATAATGACCTCCAGTTTAACTCAATCTCCTTAAAAAAACACTTAATAATATTAATAATCCTAGAGGTTGAAAAGAAATTCTAAGGTGGTTAGATTTATTGTGTTTTTTTTTAATTAAAAGTGTAAGTTGTTATACTATCTTATTGACATTGTATAACTTCATGAAAAGTATTTTACTACCTTAGAAGAAGTCCATTCCTTTTTTACACAGTTCTATACTTAAAATATTTTCAAATGGTTGAGTCAAATTTTTTTTTTCATCCTCATAGATGCATGGACAATTCGCCATGGAATTCTTTGTGTTTGCATTCTCAGGGGGCAGAGTCAATGTTGTTAAACTTTATTCCTTTTCCCAATACATGATTGAATTTTTAATACATATCATGTTACTCTCTGTCTTACATTTATTTCTTCTTTATTTATTCTTAATAAGAAAGTTTTTGTCTTATTTTGTTTTAGTATTCATCCTGATATCCTCATTTTTTTTCATTAGCCACATCTTTAGGACCCATTTTTCTTTTTTTTTTCCTTTTTGTTTTTTTGCTTTTAATGCATCTATTTTTCTATCTGCATGTACTTACATGTTTCTGGGCAACTCTGTGTATGTTTAAATATGTGTATGTGTTTTACATGTATACATATATATATACATGATGTGTGTATTACAAACACACATATACACATACATACACATATACACAGACAAATACACACACACACCTCGTAGTTGGAAAAAACACAAAATATATAATTACTTATAGTTTAAATTTTCCAGCACATCATCCCCCACTATTACACCTATTTTTTTCTATATGTAGAAATGAATAATGCTTTTAAGCACATGGAGGGATGTTATCTTCAAATAATCCCTGGACACACATTTATAATTTGATAGGAAATCAAAGGATTGGTTCCTATGTGTGTGTATACAAATGTCCATATTAAAATAGCATTGTTGCGGGGAGCTAGGTGGCGCAGTGGATCGAGCACTGGCCCTGGATTCAGGTGGACCTGAATTCAAATCCAGCCTCAGACCTTTGACACTTACTAACTGTGTGACCTTGGGCAAGTCACTTAACCTTCATTGCCCAACTAAAAAACAAATTAAAAATTAAAATAGCATTGTTAATATAGATATGTGTGTAAATCAAAGTAACATTGAACATTATATATCATATTTGTATATATAATATGAACCCATAATTTTCAATGTAACTGACATTTAGAAAATAAGAGGTCTTATCACTAGCAAAAATAAATTTAGATTTTATGATTTTACCTTATATGTGCATATATGTGTATGTGTGTGTGCATATTCACACTTTTTCTCTTGGATCTATTATATTACCATAGCAAGATTATGATGAGAAATATACTTCACCATAGAACATCATTACCTTCCCTCTAAATTATATTCTTAGTGAATTGCTTACAGAACTGAAGTTAATTGAGCCTCTACTTTGACTAGCACCACAACCTCTTAGGTCTGGTGGAAGCATCCCAGGACCATGTATTCCAGTGCCTGATGGAATAAGCATCCATTAGGCAATCAGTCTTGTTTCTATGCAGGATCATCATTTCCCCAAACTCATCATTCTATGCAGCAAACCCTATATATTTGACCTGGTAACTGCTTTTGTTGTTGCACCAATCCTTGCCTAGCAGAGACAGCTACTAAAGACAGAGAAAAGAAAACTCTTGCCACTGTCAATTGGTTCAACAATATCAGAAATGAATAAAAGATATTAATGGGAATTACACTAAAGAAGATGTATTATCATTTCCCTTGCCACAAAACCTTCATAGATAGATGGATGGAGAAATAGAGACAGATAGAAAAATAATATATATAAAAGCAGTTAGATATGTGTATGCACATAGACTTTTATATACACACACATATTCATCCATATATGTACATGCAACCATGCATGCACACACATATAAACATATATACATACATACATATATATGAAATAACATTGATTATAGTAATATGGCCAACGCATATGTGTGTGTTGCTTGAGAGCAGAGATTGTCTTAATTTTCTCTTTGAATCACCAGCATTTATTTAGCATAGTGATTTGCAAACGTTAAGTGTTTAATAAATGCCCTTTCTTACCTTCATCCCCTCCTTCCTCCATTCATTTCTAGTATGTGGCATATAAAAATCAGCTAAATTCCTGAAATATGATCTGACAAGTGAAAAGTACATGGGTGCTATTATCTGCTTAGTCCTCAAAATTTGCTTCTCTTAATTCAGTCTGAGATTTCGTTGATTTTTCTTGGTAGCCATATCACATTGTAAAGTTTTATTGAGATTGCAATCACCAGATCTTTCTTCAGATGAAATCTATGTAACACAGTTTCACCCATTTTTCTCATGAACTGGTAATTTTTTAACCCAGCTGAAAGAATTCACTATTAAATTTCATCTGACATTTTTGCTTGTAGAAATCTTTTTGGATCCTGAATTTGCCATCCAATATATTAGTTATGCTTCTCAGCTTTGTGTCACTTGCAACATAATGAGTATTCTATCTATGCTTTATCCAAGTCATTGATTTAAAAAAAAGAGTTGAACCAGACCAGCTAACAATTCTCAGACAATGCCTTAGAGATAATCAAATTTGATAATGAATTAGAATTTTTTGTCCTTGTGATTCAAACAATTCTGAATCTCCTAAATTCTACCTTTAGATACTCCACATTTCTCCATTTGCCCCATAAAATAGTATTGTGCACTTTTTAAAAAAATCTACTAAAATAGCCTATTTCTACAGAATCTCCTGATTTATATATCTAATAAACTTGTCATTAAAGGAAATATGTTTTGCATGTAATGATCTCTTCTTGTTTAAGAAATGCTGGCTTTCTATGATCACCATCTACATTTTAAAGACCTTTATTTATCATATCTCTATTAATACTTTTAGTCTCCCTCCCTTTGAATTGAAGTTATTTTCAATGGTTATATTTGAAACTTCCATTTTCTTGCTTCTTAGAAAACTGGAACATCATCGATCTTATAGAATTATTTCCTTCTTTGCTTTCTTATAATGTTTTTGACAGTTCTTTTTAAAAGAAAATTTCCATTGACACCAGTTTTGGGTAAGCATATTATTAATTTATCAATATTATACCAATACAGGATTGACCACATATCTCCTTAACTTCTCATGTCTCAGGAGACATGGTAGAGAAAGCAGGGAGAGAGCTCCAGCATACTAGTTAGAATAAGCAGGAGAAAATCCCCAAAAGACCCATGCTGTCTCCCAGAGAAACAGTTTGTGGGTCTCAAGGAGACCCAAGAGAGAACTAGTGAGAGACAGAGGCCATGTGTTCTCACAGAACCAAGAGAGAAGCTCAAAAGACACTCCAGAAGATCTCTCATTGTGATTTCAAAGGTTTTTTTTAATTCTCTAATCAAAGTTAATTGGGTCATTATACATCAAACAAATTTAATTGATTAGCATTATTCAACTCTATTGGCTGACATAACTTGGAGATGGTCTACAATAAAATGAGCTCTAGGATAATATCAGGGAAAAGAATGAAAAAGATCCTTAACTCAAGTTGTTCAAGGCAAAGTCCATTAACTAGGTGTGGTTTAATCCCATCAGTCCTTCATTGATCTAGAGAAAAGAATCTATCTCCATTCCTTTTGTTCACTTGGGTTTGTCCCTGAAGAGATGTAAAGTTTCTGAAGGAGAATTGGACTTTCTGGAGTTGGGGGAGGGGGTTAAGACTAAGAAAGTGATCTCTAGGTTCCCCGAGAAATTGATTGTTAATAATTATTTTTTCACACAGTAGTTCAGTTTTTTTTTTTGGTGGGGCAATGGGGGTTAAGTGACTTGCCCAGGGTCACACAGCTAGTAAGTGTCAAGTGTCTGAGGCCGGATTTGAACTCAGGTACTCCTGAATCCAGGGCCTATCCACTGCATCACCTAGCCGCCCCAGTTCAGCAATATTTTTGCAAATTTTTTTTTAGCTTATTAGAATAGAGTTGATCTGGGTCTAGTGAACTGACTTCATTATGGGCAACTGAAATCTCTCCTGCTGTCTATTATCACCTATTAGCCTTTCTGTTCTATTGTTTCTAGAACAAATATCATTCTGCTATGGTGATAGGGAAGAATATCAGAAAATAGAAGAAAGAAAAACAAACCAGAGTTGAGCAGCTCTTCTTTTGTTAATCAGTCATTGACATCCCATTCATACTAATTAGGGTTCTTGTGCCTTCCTTGATTTTACTCTCCTCTCCCTCTATATCTTTAAAACATCTCTATTTTTATCCTTCACTTTTATTGCAAGCCTCAGTCCATTTTATGATTTTAGCAGTCTTAGATCTGTTCTTCCTGGACTCTCACCATTGCTTGCTTTTTTTCATCTTCATTTCAAGTCTATTTTATTATATTTTATTTATTGTTATTATTATTATTATTATTATTATTATTATTGCAGGGAAATGAGGGTTAAATGACTTGACCAGGGTCACACAGCTAGTAAGTGTCAAGTGTCTGAGGCTGTATTTGAACTCAGGTCCTCCTGAATCCAGGGCTGGTGCTTTATCCACTGTGCCACCTAGCTGCCCCTCAAGTCTATTTTAAAACTAAGTCCATTTAGACAATTCTACTTTCTTCTATTATCTGTACTGTTTCTCTACATATATTCAGAATATCATTATTTTCCCCCATTAAATTTCATCTCTTTAGATTCAGCCCAACATTTTAGACTGAGAAGATATTTGCATTTTAGATTCTGACTCTCTCATCCAATATGTTAGCTATTCTCTCCCTGCTTTTTCTCATCTGCAGATATGATATGCAAGTCATCTTTATCTTTAGGCAAGTCATTAATAATAATAATAATAATAATAATAATAATAATAATAATAATAATAATAATAATAATAATAATAATAAATGAAACACTAAAGAACCAAGCAGTGATGCCTGGGGCATGTTAATGGAGGCAATCATATGACCATTTAGATTGTAGAAGAATTTAATTCAACAAATTCTTTTTGAGTGCCTGTTACTATGACTTGAATTGTTAGAGAAAAGAATTCCATCTTTCTTTTGGGGACATTGGATACCTTTAAGAACCCATGATATAGGATATATTGTGATAGATTCCTTGGCTTAGGAGTGAGGGTGCCAGCCAGCATAAAGATTCAGTCTACGCTTTCACTTACTCTTCATCTCCCAGAATCTTCAGCTAATTCATATTTTAGAACCAACTAATTGGCTGTGATCACCCCATTCATCTATAGGTTTTGTTATAGGCCATATTTTTATCATCAAGACGTGAAAATAATTCCTTTAGTCCACAAATAGATTGTTTCCAAAAAATGATTACCAAAACAGGAATAAGGTAGTAACAACAGAATGCATACACTTCTGGTTATCTAGTTTCTAATTTCATTTAATTTTAGAATCTGAAGATTTTTTTAAAGCAAGAATAAATGTGTAATTTTGTCTTTCATAGCTTCTTGACTTTAGATAAATTTTCTCAGCATGTTACACATGCTCATTTTCCTTACCTGTTCTATTCTTTCTCAGGTAAACATGTTCACTAGTTAAATAATTGACTTGTATTATGCTCTGATGAATTCAATTGTCTTACCTATTATTCTACCTTATCTCCTGCATGTTTTTTGCCTCATTCATATGCATTCGGTTAAAAACTTGGTGTACCTTTTTCCTTCCTTACATTGTCATGGCCTTGAATTCTCCTATAGACTTGATTCAACATTTTAAAGAGAAGTTATCTTTCCTTACTTCCAAAACTGAAATTCCCTTTCACCCAAATATCCACTCTTTTCCAATCAGCTGAAATTTCTAAGTTTCTAATTTCTAAGTTTTGAATGAATGGAAAAAAGCATTTATAAAGCATTTACTGAGTACTCAAAATTATGCTAAGACTTTGGGACAAAAAACAATACAAAGAAAAAATACTACTTGCTGTGGCCAGTAAAAGATAAATAATTGAGGAAAGAAGCATTCAATCTTTTGAGCATATCAATTTATTAAGCAATTCATGGCAGTTGCTTAACAAATTGGAACCAGATATCTTCCTCAGCTTAGGGCTGGTTCCTGAATACAGGGGGAGACAGACTTTCATAGAAATAAAAATAATTAATCATATAAGGAAAAATAAGTAAGAGGAAACAATACAACATTAGGTAATATGATTTCTAATTTGATAATAGATTAGGGATTTTTTTCAAGCTAGGAGGGGAAGATTTAACGGGTTCAATTCCCTGAATTAAAAAAAAAAAAATCCTACTCCCTCCAAGTTTTGTTAACAATAAAAATAACATGGAAACAATGATTGATTTATCAGTATAGGACCATTTTTCAGATAAAATATATAGGTTGTTTGATAGGTACAATTGTGAGAAAACTCAATTTTTGGATCTGACTGGTATTCTGATCAGCATAACCTAGGTCCTTAGTTAAGTGTATCTAAGCACCAGGGAAAGGGTATCCTGTATCCCAGTCATATAGGGCTAGGTTCAAATAATACAATAAGGTTTTCTCCCACTTCACAAATTGAATACCCACCCCCCTCCTCCATCACAATACATAAATTGGACTAGACACATAATTGAATAGAAATGGAATTGAGTTAGATTCAGATTTGTGTCATAAGATGGATTCAATGCAGTTTGCTCAGTTCACACAATTAACCACTCGCTGTCCTAATACCCTCAATTTCCTCAGTCTTTCAAGAACTCATAAGCTTATAAGGAGATGGAGTCCAGGAAGAAATTCATAGATAATATTGATTTAATTACTGTTTTCAGATACTTCATGGGCCTGACCAAATTATGATGACTAGAAGCCTGGTGTGGGTAGTCAGGTGACCTTCACCATCCAGAAGTTGGGAAGGCTAGCAGTTCTATAGCTGCCTATTAATTCTGTCAATCAGGGCTGCCAGCCAATTAGCTTGGGGCTGACTGCAAAATGCCTCATTTCTGGATTGGGAGGGGGTTTTCTGGGAAGGAGAAAGGAAGAGAGATTCATTCTGGCATGAGAGAGCTTTAGAATGAACCAGAGAGAGACTGTGCAGCTGACTCTCATTGAAATACTACAGACCCCAGGTGGTGGTGAGTGGAATTGAGGCCAGCTCTTTGAGCTAGTTGAGCAGCAATCAAGTTTGGGGTTTGAGTCAGTCTTTGCTAGAGACAGGGAGCTTATTCGTTTTTTCTTCCCCTATTCCCTTCCTCATTGTCCCTGGCTGTATTAACTTCACCTGTGTTGTAAATTTTGTTCCCATTAATAAAACCTGGTTTGTTTGTGGAAAAGAGGTTGTTAATCTCCTTTCTTATTAGTCTGGGAGAAATAACTAAAAAAGGAAGTTTGGAAGGGAGGAAATTTTGGACCTAGAAGTCTCATTATTTTCTGAACCCCAATATTATGGCGAGCCACCCAATTAAACTTTGGCCCTTACATATAGAGGGAACACAGTATTGTGTGTGTAAGTCTAGGCTATAGTTTGGTGCATGATTGCCAATCAGAATCCCATGCTGCTGAGGCAGAAGCTTAGAGGGCCAGATTTTAGGTAGAGGCAGAAGCACAGAGTCATGGATACAAAATAGATGACTTGTACTTTTTATTACAGGGAGGCAATATGGTTCAGTGCCTAGAGAAAAATGATTCTGAATTCAAAGGTCATAACTTCAAATCCTAACCATCACGTCAATGAAGTGAGTTCCCTCACAACTCCCTAGACTGCAGTTTCCTAAACTATGAAATGAGTGGGTTGGATTAGAGAACATATGAAGTCCTAGTAACCTCTTAGATGTATGACCCTGTGATCTTCCTGAGTTGTAAACTAATAGTTAACTTATATTTTACATTGCAATGTCCATCATTATACTTTGAGATTTAATGGAAAGAAAGAGTTGTCCCACAAGCACTTCATTGTAAAAGAATTTGAGGCACATGAATATTTGTACTATTTCTACATATACTGAAAAGGGAAATTGATGACAAATTTAATTAGGAAAGTTTAAAGTTATTGACTGAGTCTCATAAATGGGAATGTGCTTATAGCCCCAGAAACCAAATGAATAATTATGTGGTCAAATAAAACTAAGACAATGAAATACGGCTCATTAGTCTATAATCAATGCAGTAGCAGCCTTGTAGGCCTGAGTCTAGTTAGGGATGCTCTGGCCACAAGGGGGACATTATGACCATGGAGAAATGTGGTTGATCAGTTTTCTGGGGTCAGTTAGAGATTACTCATTCCTTAGAGAAGCAAAGTAATTCATTAACCAGGTCAACCAGAAAATAAAGCAGCCATCCAGAAAGCTGGGCTCCTTGAATTTATAACATGAGATTAGTTCAGAGCCAGTAGTATTTGTTATGTAATTAGGACCAGGTAGTGACAATAATCTCAAGTTAGAAATGTGGAATTTTTTTTTTTTTTTAGTGATGCAATTGGGGTTAAGTGACTTGCCCAGGGTCACACAGCTAGTAAGTGTTAAGTGTCTGAGGCCGGATTTGAACTCAGGTACTCCTGACTCCAGGGCCAGTGCTCTATCCACTGTGCCACCTAGCTGCCCCTGAAATGTGGAATTTTTATTATTCATGTATCCAAATTGCTAACATCATAATTTTCAAACTTCTGTAATTTTTCAGTCTCCGGTCTATCCCCACTCCCCATCCCCTTCTTGCCTCTATAAAATTGTGATCTTCTCCATTGTACAGGGAGTTGAAGTTAGGCTTCTTCTCCCAGTGATATCTCTATGGCTCTCTGATTAAACATCCCTGGAAGTTGAAGTTAGTCTTCTTCTCCCAGTCATACCTGTATGTGCTGTCTGATTAAGAAACATGCTATGGGGGCAACTATGTGGCATAGTGAATAAAGTGCCAGTCCTGGATTCAGGAGGACCTGAGTTCAAATCCGACCTCAGACACTTGACACTTACTAGCTGTGTGACCCCAGGGCAAGACACTTAACCCTCATTGCCCTGCAAAAAACCAAAACAAAATAAAGAAACATGCTATACACCTGTACCTCCCCAGGATTTGAAGTCTAGGCTTCTTCTGTCAGCCATACCTCTGTGTGCCAAATAATAAAACCTTTTCCTAAAATTTTGATTAGATTGTGTGGGTGAGTAATCCTTTGAAAGAGGAATGTTTTCAAGAACCAATCTTGCAGTAACAATCAATAATAATCATTAAGCCTTTATTAAGCACCTACTATGTGCCAGACATTGTTCTAAGTATGGAGGATGTAAATATAAAAAGGGAAAAGGTCCCTTTCTTCAAAGATATTACAGTATATCTGGGAATAAAAAATACAAAAGTATTAGAACAAGAAGATACTAATGAGGATTCATTGAAGTATTTGAAGTAAAGTCAGTGAGATAAGTCTCATAGTAGTGAAGCTAGAAGAGAAATGAAGAGTTGTATGAACTGACTTCTGCCTGGAGTTTTGGAGTTCTTGGTTTTACCCTTTAGTCAGCGAGGCAGTGAGTAGTGATGCAGTAGAGTCTCAAGGTTGATATTGAGGTTAACCAAATAATGAGTCTTCTTGGGCATAGTGGAAAAGTAATTAATCCCTTGTCTTATTTTTAACTACCAATCTAATTCTTATCAGATATAAATTGGTGTGTAAATATATCAGAATATAAATATATTCTTATCAGATATAAATCAGATAATAAAAATTGAGTGGGTAGTGCACCTTTTTTTTCCTTAAACAAGCCTACAGAGTTTTTGTGTCTACGTACAAGTTTGCCTTAATTGCTTGTCATATCCTTCATTTTTGAAATCGATGTACTATTTTAACATTGATTATATTTATTCAAGAAATACTCTCAACAACACAACTTGAAGGTTATATTATTATTGAGTCCTAGAGAAACAAAATGGTTTAGTTTAAATAGGGTTTAATTTTATTTTCAGTTCAGATTCAAATTTTCTTTGAGTCTTCAATTCAGTGTCTCTCATCTCCAAATTAAAATTGAAATGACAGAAAGTATATGCTTTATTTAGTTTGTGGATCCAATATATGCAGTTGCCTGAAAGTTGGCTTCCTCATTTGATTTCTTTATGTATTAGTGTTACATGCCTACATTGGTGATGAAGGCTATAACTACTGAGCTTGGTTTTTATATCTTAAGGTTTGCATTTATTATGACAGGCTAGAACTGAAGGCACTTTCAGCTCTTCCATCCCATGGATGATTTTGTTGTACTTTACCCAGTCTTCAAGGGTTAAAACCATGGAGTTTCTATCAAAAGAGTGTAATGGTAAAATTGCTTTTTTTCTAATTTATTTCTTTTTTTCAAAAGGTCACAATAATGTGGCAGCTTTAAAATCATGCTGGGAAAGTAACTTGGGAATAGCTCTTCCCTTGATGTGCCAGATAATACATGTGAATGGTTCCAAAAATGAAGAAAACTCAGGAATGATAGGAAGAAGAAATCACCAGCCTCAAAGTAATTTTTACCGAAAAAATTGAGTGGAATGCATTGCCCATATAATTGATGTGTATATCCACATGCCTGTTTCTAAATATGGCTCAAATGGAAGGAAGGATATATATCTCTGGAATCTCACCCACCTTTTACCAAGAAATACTTTGATACATGCTTAGAAGGGACTAGGAGATTTGGCCACAAGGTTGGTATAACTGTTCTCAGAGAAGAAATACTAGAGTAGAATTATATCAGTCTCTCCCCCACCCCTAAAAATGGCTTAGTCTAGGTTACTTTTAGGTTCAAGGTACTTTCCTGATCACTATCACTTAATAGGAAAGGAGAATTTCAAGATGTATTTGAAGGCATGACTCCTTTCTTACCACATGACAGTTACATTAAGACCATCAAACATAATAACTAGCAAATAAACCCATTTATCTAAGGCAATGTCAATTAGAATTCATCAAAATAGAACAAACAATATACAGTACGAATGAGCTCTCCTATGAGGAGTTTCATATCTCAAGTTAACTGTGAAAGTCCCTAATCTCACCCAAGGAAATTTTTAGAAGTATCCATTGTGGAAAGTTGGAAATCAGAAACATGAGTTTCTGGCCTCTCTACATATCTGCTTCTTCCCAGCATCTTTCTCTGCCTGCTAAGCCTTCTCCCTGAAGAGAGTTTGTGTTATCTCTTGAAGTCAGAAGCAAGAAGAATCATCTCTCCCAAGCTCTCACTAATCCCAGTCATTATGAAGGCACAGAATCATGTAATCATTTTCTCCAACAATGAGGAGAGCCTTATGTAAATTTCCCAGGATTGTGGTGCAGGTTATATATTGTTGTTATTGTTGCTTTAAATTATTGTTGTTGTTGTTAGTAATAAAAAATAATAATGACAGAAGACAAACTCATAGGACCACACTGAGATCTAGAGATGCATGAGATCTAAGATGCCATCTCTTCTTTTTCTTTTTTACTTTTTTTTTGGGGGGGTGAGGCAATTGGGGTCAAGTTACCTGCCCAGGGTCACACAGCCAGCAAGTGTCAAGTGTCTGAGGCTGGTTTTGAACTCAGGTCCTACTGAATCCAGGGCCAATGCTGCCCCAGATGGCATCTCTTCTGCCCCAGATGGCATCTAGCTGCCCCAAATGGCATCTCTTCTAAACACCCTCATTTTACAAATAAAGAAACTGAGTTCTAGGCAGGATAATTGACTTGCTTCAAGTAACAAAAGGGAATAAGCATTATTCTAGGTGAATTGAACAGAACCAGGAGAACATTTTGCACATTGACAGAAATATTGTGTGATAATTAACTGTGATAGACTTAATTCTTCTCAGCATTGGATGAAAGACAAATCCAAAGGACTCAAGATGGAAAATGTTCTCCGCATCCAGATTAAATCATGTTGTTTTTACTTTTTTTGAGGTTTTTCCCTTTTCTTCTGATTCTTCTTTCACAACATGGCTAATGCAGAAATATGTTTAATGTGATTGTCCATAGATAATATATCAGATTGTTTTCTATCTTGGGGAGAGGGTAGGGAAGGGAGGGAGGGAGAAAAATTTGGAACTAAACATCTTATGAAAACAAATGTTGAAAACTATCTTTACATGTAAATGGAAAATAATAAAATACTTTTATGATTTTTTAAAAAGAAGTAGTATTTGAACATAGACCTTCTGACTGAAACTATTGCTCTAGCCAATATACCACACTACCTCCTAACTTACCAGCCTCTTGCTTCTGAAGCTCCAACAATAACCCTGGCAGCTCTGGAAATTTAAGAAATTGAATCAGAATACAAAGATTCAATACAATCTCAGCTCTCAGGGCATTTGAAAGCTATACTGTTCTGGGACACTTCTGCCCCAAGCACTACTCTCCCACAGATTCTTTTCTCATTCGGGACAGCTTTTGATAAACATTAAGGTAGTTTTCTTTATAGTTAGAAGCAGGAAACAGCCTAAGGCCTGAAGAAATTCATGCATAAGCATAGGGGTCAAATCTAAAACATGAAAAGTGTGAAAAAGTAGTATCATAACTCAGCTGTAAGTAGATTCAACTGTAGTGGTCTTTTTTTTTTTCAATTTTTAATTCAAATCAGTTCAATCTAAGAAAAACTTATTAAGCCTGTCAGGAAATATGCTAAGCAGTAGGGATACAAATAAGAAAAAGACAGTCCCTGTAAGGAACTTATAGTCTTATGGGGGAAAACAAAACATAAAAGGAAGCTAAAAGGAGGGAAAGAGCACACCAGGGGATGTGAATGTCCCTTAGGTTGAAACAGCAGTGCTATTGTTGGAAAATGAAGCTATCTGGAAAATTCTAGCCCTCTGTAATGGAAGGCTTTAAGAGCTCTACTTTAAGAAGCTCTACTCTCCTACTCTTTGGTGCAACTGGATGGCACAGTGAATAGAGTGCCAAGCCTCAAGGAAAGAAATCAGAGTTCAAATCTGTCCTCTGTCACTTACTAGCTGTGTGACACTAGGCAAGTTACTTAACCACGTTTGTCTCAGCTTCCTTATCTGTAAAATGAGCTGGAGAAGAAAATGGCAAAGCACGTCAGTATTTTGGCCAAGAAAACCTCAAATAGGGTCACAAAGGACAAGGATTAAAGGATGTAATAAGAATTAGTTCTCAAATCAGAGGGAAGAGGAAAATGAGTGACAAAAAATGGTGCTGAGTAAATCTGCATTGATGATGAGATTTCAGGTGAATGCCTTTGGGAGAAGATGATGATAGGGAGAAAAATCAAATTTTTGCTCTTTATTTTCCTGACAGAAAATAAAATAAACTCGAAATTCATATTCCATGAAATCATACAGAAAATTTGCCCCCCAAAATATTAGAAACACATGAAAAGAATAGGGCAAGGGAATACACAGAATATAAACAAAAAACCAAAACAAAATAAGTTGAAATCACCAAGACACTTCAAAGTCAGATAAAAGGCGATATGTAAATGGGAGATTTACTCATCATTATTAAGACTAACCAATAAAATAAAATTGTCAATTGTAGATAATTCAATTTATATATTCACCACTGTTTATGTTAACTAAACAAATTACTAAGGTGTTAACAAAACTAATATTTAGAGAATATGAAGGGAAATAATGAGAAAAGTATAAATGAAGGGGTACATACAATTACTAGGCAAAAAATTATGTCTTTATAAAAGTTATCAAAGATATTGGATATTGGTTTAAAAGTAGAGGGCAGCTAGGTGGCGCAGTGGATAGAGCAACAGCCCTAGATTCAGAAGGACCTGAGTTCAAATCCAGCCTCAGACACTTAACACTTACTAGCTATGTGACCCTGGGCGAGTCACTTAACCCCAATTGCCTCACCAAAAAAAAAAAAAAAAAAGGTATAAGTAACCAGAATTTATTAAATCACCAAGAAACATAAATATTTAAAAGAGCAAAAGTTAGTAATTCACAGAAATGTTCTTCTATTTATCTGAATTCTTCATATCCTATATCACCATTGGGAAAGCAGGCCCAGAAATTGTGTAGGGACTTGTTAAGGCTTTCACTATTAATTCTCCATTAGTAGTCTGTGTCTTTTGTTGGTGTTTCCTGAAATGATTATTGTTTTTATTGTACTATGGTCTATAAGTGATATATCAATGATATCTGTATTTTAAAATGTTGGCAATATCACTATGTCATAAGACCTGGTCAATTTCTGTAAAGTTTTAATGTGGTGCTGAGAAATATATAAACTCATTAGGACTTCCATTTAGAAGATGTCATAAATCTTTTAGTTCTAGTTTATCTATTGATTTGTTCCATTCTATATCTTCCCTTTTGTTCATCTTCTAGACTTATTCAAATCTCAGAGAGGGTACTTGAAGTATTTATTTTAATCTGGCAGGTTTTCTGTATTTCATGAGGATTCTTCTATAATTCAACTTGATGCCATTGAATTAAATGAAATCAAAATCAATAAACATTACGTGCTTCTTGTCTGTAAGGAATCTTTGAAGTATTGTACAATAGTAGAGAGATAAAAGGATATATGGATCCATGATCTGTCTTCATATCCTGTTTATTCATGTGAATAACAGTAAACTTAGGTAAGGCTCTTTGAACTTCAGTTTACTCATCTACAAAATAAGCTGATTGAATTCAAGTGTCCTTCAGCTTTAAGTATATAATTCTATGATTTAACTCATTTATTTTTTCTCAATGAAAATTTCCATATTTATAAAAGGAAGATAATATTATTTTACACACTGCTAGGTCAAATGAGAGGATCAAGTGAGGTAATTGTAGGGAAAGTTATTTATGGATTGTCAAAAAGCATATATGGCAGTTTTTACCCCAGACTTTTTAACCTTATAGAATGTTGTTGTGGTCCTTCATTCTTGAAGAAGACCATAACATTGGGGTAATGTCATGATATGCACTGAATTGGATTTAAGTGAGGAATGGCTGTGAAAGGTCACCAACCTCACTCTCTTTTCTGGAGCAATCTGCGTCTGGTGACAAGACATAGATCAGGATGACTGGAGATGGCTCCAGATGTTTAAGGCAACTGGGGTTAAGTGACTTTCCCCAGGTCACATAGCTAGTAAGTATCTAGGGTGAGATTTGAACTTAGATTCTCCTAATTTCAGGGCAAGTGCACTATATACTGTGCCTCCTAGCTGCCCATACAGAATGTGATATTTAGATGCTATCATTTCTTTCCTCTGCCTCTTTATATCCTTTCATTTCAGATTTTACTGGGTAACTTTTCTAGATCACAACCTGACCAGGGACAGTGATATCATTTTTTTTTTTTACTGTGTAAACTCTTTCTGTTAACATCCCATTATAGCAAAGCAGTTGAAAGTTCAACTAGGTAGGATTTCAATTCCACAAGAAAGTGGCACAGTGTTAAAGGTGAATAGCACTCTTCACTTAGATCTGTTTTAACACAATGCACTGTTTAGGGAGACAGAATATTTGCCATCAGCAACATTTCCTCTCCTATGTGATACAATATAAAAAAGACTTTTGTCTAGCAAGTGATATTTTGTAAGTGTAAAAAATATTTTAATATTTGAAATTCAAACAAAGTATAGAAAATTGTGAAACTATAAAATGTGAAGAAACTAATTTTGAAATTGTGGGTTTATCTGAAAATAATTTAGAACTAATGGGGGCAGCTAGGTGATGTAGTGGATAGAGCACCAGCCCTGGATTTAGGAGAACCCTAGTTCAAATCTGGCCTCAGATACTTAAGACTTACTAGCTGTGTGACCCTAGGCAAGTCACTTAACCCCAATTGCCTCAACCCCCAAAAAAAGAACTAATGGTTATTTATGGATGCAAAAGGATAAGTACAAGTCATTGCATATGGAATTGAGCAACTGAAACTATACAAATCACAGTCACAATTATATGAATTAAAACTTGTTAATTATATCATGTGTCAGATATAGTGCTAATCATTGGGACTACAATTATAAAAAGAGTGAAAAAATTCCTGTTGCAATGAGTTTATATTTCAATGATGATAAGTTTTATATATATACATATATATATATATATATATATATAATATTTTATGTATATATTTAAATTAATGAATAAAATTTATGTATGTTAAATGTAAGGTAGGTTGGTAGGTAGTTTCCTAATGATGACATTAGGAAATGATTTGGATCTAGGAATATTTCCTTGATGTAATTCATTTAACATACATTGATTGAGTACCTATTATGTACCAGAAGCATTCAAGGTGCCTGGAGAGAGACCAAAAAAAAAAAAGTTCCAGACTTCAAAGAGTTTTACTTCTATTGGAGATTTGCTCTCCCTCTCTCTCTCTCTCTTTCCTTTCCTCCCTCCCTCCTATACATATTTGGGAAGAGGAAGGGAGGGAATACATATACTTACTTATAAATATATATATTTAGCGATGCATATATACATTATATATATCTATGTGTTCATATGTACACACAAGCATGTATGCACATACATATATACATGTGTTGTATGTGTGTATATATATACATATATGTGTGCATATGTATTTGCATGTATATATATGTCCATTTAATAAATGAAAAATAATTTTGGGTGGTAGGCACTGGAAGATAGAAGAGTTATGAAAAATCTGATGTTGGAGGTGGTATTATAATTGCATGTTGCAGACAGCAGGCAACTATAAATTCCACGAAGTAGCCATAAGGAGACATCACTTTCTGAAAATGGGAGATGGCCTATACAAAAACATGGAGATAGGTGTTTTCTATCCTTCATGTTTGAAGAGGATCAATGACATGATAGGGTTATGTTTTCACTTTCATGTGAATTGGGTTTGAGTGAGTCAGAGTTGCACAAAATAGTCAGCCTCACTCTCCCTTCTAGATTCAGTTGTGTCCATTAACAACAGAAAAGTCAAGACAACTGGCAATGGGATGATGTGAATGACCTTGGCACTTTCAGTGTTTGGCAAATTAGGCACTCCAGAGCTCTGAAGCATCTGCTTCAACCAACTTCATGACTATTGGAACAAACTCTTCCCTCCCTCTCATTCCACGAAGGGGAGTCTTCACATGTTTGTTGTAGATCCCCCCCTCCCCAACTCACTGACAGTTTTGAGGCCTGCCAGTTACTCTCAAATTGGTTTCACTTGTCTGCCAAGATGGTTTACTGGGGTGTGGCCACTCGGCATGCTACAGATACTTGGAGCCACAGGTGGTAGCTGAGTGCTAGGTAGACACCCCCAAAAAAGGAGCAGCCATTAAAAGGACTTTGCAAGCCCTCAACACTGTATGTAAGGAACAGCAGAAATGATAGTTTTCCATAACTGAGAAATGTTCAAAAACATGCAATTTTTAAATGCCTAGAAATGTAGCTTGGAACTAGGATATGAAAGATTTCAACAGGTACAGACAAATAGTAAGTGCATTCAAGTCATAGATGTCTTTCATAAGTGCATGGAGATAAAAATATGCATAATGAAAATAAAAAATATCTCCATTTTGACTAGAACATAGAAGGTATGAAGGTAATGCTGTGACATAACACTAGAAAAGTTTAAACAGAATCATAGTGTAGAAAGCCTTAAATGAAAGTCTAAAGAGTTTGTATTTTGTGTAAAAGGGGGTCATTAAAGATTTTGAGTAGGGGAGTGACATGACCAGATCATTTTGATATGGTTTCATTATGATAGATCATGTGTGCTTCTAGACACTAGACTCACTGAGAATGTTTGACTTTTTCAAGTAATTGAATTGGGATTAGGTTGGTCTTTTTTCCTCATGATCAACTGAGTGCTGGATTTTATGGATATACATTTTGTTTCTCTCTCACACCCTCACTCTCTCTCCTCTTCACTTCTAAATTTGATTTGTTCTCCTTGTAAATTCATTTTTGGGAAATATTTGGACCAGCCATCCTTCATTTCCTGGACTTCATCATCATGCTTGAGTCACCTCCTTCCTCTGCTCCTGCTGCCCACTTTCCCCATTGGTGAGTTCTTACCAGAAATTCTATTTTGGGCAAGAAACCAGATAGCCTCCTTCATTGTCTCAAATTTACCACTATTCCTCAGTTTCTTTCTCTCTCTGACCCTCCAGGGTCCATCAACCATTGGTGAGTTCATATACTCTCCACCATGGGGTAGTGCTGTTACCAAACATTCCTCATTTAACAGACTTCAAATCTAAGGACTATAATGAATGGATTGACTGACTGGATTTTTAAGAATGAATCTTACTGAAGAAAACTTGCAAAAGCATAGCCCCTTAAAAACATACTTCATTGATTATTAGAATTATTATAGTGTTTCTTGGTGTTAGAAAGTCAAGAGTTTTAAGAATCAGTAGTCTTGGTCACTGTTTATCATAAAACCATTTTACCTTTCACTTAAAATAAAGCTATATTATTCATTTTTCAATATTACTGCTTTCTTTTTCTTCATTGATGCTACTTCTTCATCTATGTCCCAAAACTATTTCCTAGCATATAGTCATTTCACTCTCTAATATATTCTTCCTTTTTTTTTTTTTTTTTGGTGAGGCAATTGGGATTAAGTGACTTGCCCAGGGTCACACAGCTAGTAAGTGTTAAGTGTCTGAGGCCAGATTTGAACTCAGGTCCTCCCGAGTGCAAAGCCAGTGCTCTATCCACTGTTCAACCTAGCTGCCCCTCTCTAATATATTCTTAACTTAGGGGAAAAAGTTATATTCCTAGAGCTCATTGTATATCAGTTCCACCAACTCTTATTTACCTCTTTAATAGGAAACTGGGAATGATATTTATACTTTTTTGGTAGGAGGTTAGTGGCATGATATATTTAAATTTTTTTTTGACCTGATGTTTTTTTTTATTTCATTTCATTGTTCAAAGATTCGAAGCCCTCCTTTAGCTATAACTTCCTTTTATGTTCTGGTTTCATTTATATTGAGAATATAAATTTTGCAATTAATTCATTTCCTTCAATTGTACCTTGTCTCACTGGCATTTGATGAAGATCTAAAATGTACAATATTAAAACTAATAATTCATGCTAGAACTCTTCTAAAAACTGTCTCACCCCTCCATCCAGCCTGAGGTGGAAAAATACACTAAAATACTGTCACTATAGAAGTAGAAGAAATTGCATGAGATTGATTGACATTTCATGTTTTCCTTTTTATACTAAGGTTTATGTTCAGATACTATACAGTAGTATGTTGCCAGGACTAGACATTAAGATTGTCCCAGAGTAGAATAAATTCTCAAAGCTTGTGATCTACTGAATTAGCTTTTTTTTCTTTTTTCTTTTTTTGAGTGTGGGGTTTGGTGAGGCAGTTGGGGTTAAGTGACTTGTCCAGGGTCACACAGCTAGTAAGTATCAAGTGTCTGAGGCTGGATTTGAACTCAGGTCCTCCTGAATCCAGGGCTAGTGCTCTATCCACTGCACCACCTAACTGCCCCGTGAATTAGATTTTAAGGAACTAGGATCACTTTCATGTCATGAGAAGCCACTGGGATACTTCACTTGTGGAGTACAGAGAATTAGTTCTAAACAAACACACAAACAACAGTATCTTAGTATCTTAGAGAGACAACATAATACCATATTTTGAGAGCTGGAAGTAGTGCTAGAAATATCTGTATTCAAATGCTGCTATTGAAAATTACTTATGTCTGACCCTTGAAAATATCACTCAAATTTTCAGTGCTTTAGCAAACTCTCTAAGATAAGAAGCAAAGAAAACATCAAACAAGGGTCTCTTATCTGAGATCTCCCTAAATCAATGAAAGCACAGATACAGTCAGAATACCTATCTTAGGATCATAAAGATCTCTTAGAAAACACACAAAACAAAATGACATTTAGAGATCTAAGCATTGCTTTAAGTGTAATTATCAGTAGCCATTTAGTTAAGCAGTTCCCTCTCACCTAGATTGGGATGAGATTCCTCATTAATAGGTGATCCCAAGCAACCCTACCAGAGATCTACCATTTTCAAATCATGAAAGGTTGCAGGTAGACAAGGAACACAGAACTCACAATAAACAACTTTTTTCTAAATGTCAAACTATATGTAGCTCCCTTTTGCAGACACGACACATATTCCTATGCTTAAGTAAAAGAGAATATATAACTCTATGGAAATAGAACACAATATTGGTCTAGATGTAGGACACCCAAGCATATAGGTCATAGCTCTAAAATAAAACTTCTTTGTAAAGAAAAAAAAGTATATACTGAAAAAGAATTGCACAAAATTATTATATAAAACTTTATAAGAATTATTTTACCTTTATTTGAGTACAAATAAAGCTTATTCATTTTTATATCACTTTTCTTTTTCACTACTTTGTTATTGTTATTTAGTGCTATTATGATTATTCTAATGTTTTCACAAAATGTCATTTTCCTCCACCCCTTGGTTATAAAAGATAGCATTTCTGAAGCCATAAGTGAGGTATTTAAAAACCATACCTTTAGTGATTAATTTCTCCACCTGAACTCAGAGTATATTCTTCTTACAAAAAGACCCAGCAGGAACAACTAGCAGTTGATAGAGCACCAGCCCTGGATTCAGGAAGACCTGAGTTCAAATCCGGCCTGAAACACAACACTTACTAGCTGTGTGACCATGGGCAAGTAAGTTAACCCTCAATGCCCTGCAAAAAAATAAAAAACAAAACAAAACAAACAAGCAAGGAAGCAAACAAAAAAAGACCCAGGACTCCATTTGTCCTTGAAGAATGATTTCAGAACCTCTTTAGAGACTTGAAATTTTAATGTCATCCTGCATTGGACCTGTTTTTAAATCTTTAGGTAATACTATTTTTTCAATAATCATTTTAGTTAATTACCCTCCCACTACCTCAGCTCCACTGATGAAAAAAGAAAGCCTGAAAAATAAATCGCTCCACACAGTCCAGTAATCCAAAAAAGCAAATTTTTATAGGCTATGTCTTAAAATATTACCTCCTTATTCAGCTTATATTTATACCTTTCTGGGAGGAGGTTAGTGGCATGATATATTTTAGTTTTTTTGATCTGATTTTTTTTTTCATTTCATTGTTCAAAGATCAAGAGCTCTCCAAAGTTTCTTCCACTGCAGAATGTAGCCATCATTGTGTTTCTTGTTTTCTTAGCTTTCCCTCAGTCCATTAAAGTCTTCCCAGTACTGAATCTGTCCATTTTATAATTTTGTATGGAGCAATAATATTCCATTTCATTCATATACCACAATTTGTCTAGATATTCCAAAGTAGGAGGACATTCCAATAGTTTACAATTAAGGACTACTGTGAAATCTCTTTTTCTTAGTTTTTGCTTCTTTTGTGAGTATTGGCTTGGTATTCATAGTGTTACATAAACAAGAATGCAGAGTTTGGTAATTTTCTGGGCAGAGTTCCAAATTAGTTTCAGAATGTCTAGACCAATTTATACTTCTATCCACAGTGTAGTAATGTACCAATTTTTATATATCCCCTAAAAAAATTGTCATTTTCCCCCTTTAATCAGCTTTACCAGTCTGATAGTTGTCAGGTAGAACCAAAAAGTCACTTTATTTTGATTTCCTTAGTTATTAGTGATTTAGAAAATTTTTATATCACTTCTTTGTTTCTTTGAAAACCACCTGTTCATATAATTTGACCACTTAACTGTTGTGAAATGGGATAAAGGGAAGGAAATAAGGATTTATATAGTATCTACTGTGTTCCAGGGACTATTTACAAATATCATCTCATTTGGTCCTCACATCAACTCTGAGGTGGGTGCTATCATCATCATCATTTTATAGTTGAGAAATTTGAAACAAGAAAAAATTGGCCAGGGCCACATAGCTAGTAAGTGCTTGAGAATGGAATTGAAGTTAGGGCTCCTTGACTTCAGGCCCAGTACTTTTTCCACTGTTCGACTAGTTGCCTCTAATAGATCATAGTCTTATAAATGTGAATCAACTTCTTGTTTATCTCAGACATAACTTTATCAAAGAAACTTCCTACAAATGTTTTCCTTGTTGCCTTTTTCCCTTCCAATTTTACTAAATTGAATGTACAAAATGTTTTTAATTTTTAATAATTGAAATTGCACATTTTCTCTTATTTGAGACTTTCTATCACTTCTATAATAATGAAACCTTCTCCTATTCATAGATCCATTCTTCTAATTTGTTTATGAAGTTACCACTTATATCTAGGTTATGTGTTCAATTTGAAGTTAATGTTGTATGATGGATGGTATTGGTATCCATTTTATTTCTCATAATTTCTGCTACACTACCATTCAGTTTTCCATGAGGTTTTTTTTTTCTAAAAAGTCATTTCCCCACTAATTTCTTTATGTTGCACACTTTATTCCCCCCTCCCTCCCTGTTTATACCCCATCCTTCATTACCTTACCAGCAATAAATCATTTTAAAGACCACTGAATTGCATTGTACTTTGAGATCTAATACTGATAAACCCTTCCTTTTTACTTTTCTCTCCTTTGAGATTCTTCACCATTATTTCCTCCAAGTGCATTTCATTATTATTAATTTTAGGTCTATAAAAGTTTTATTGATGTCGCTCTGAATAAATAAATTTGGGAACTATTATCATTTTTAGTATACTGGTTCAATTTAACCACAATTGATGTTTGTCAAATTATTTTATTCTTACAAATAGTTGGAATAATATAGTCATTTGGGGGAATCTGGGTACATACACTACCCTATATTTAATATCCTCTGTAGTTATTTTGAATGGATTTACTTTTAACAATTTTTGAGGCTAGATTTATTTTGTTTTCATGTGTTGTTAATAGGATTACTGATTATCTTTTTTTTTTTTTCCGTGAGGCACATAGCTAGTAAGTGTCAAGTGTCTGAGGCTGGATTTGAACTCAGGTACTCCTGATTCCAGGGCCAGTGCTCTATCCACTATGCCACCTGGCTGCCCTGGATTCCTGATTCTTTTTGTGGATTTATTTGATATTCTCCAATCTTATGGTAGTTATTAATAATTTCTATTAATTTACATTAACTCTATAGTCATCTCTAAGAATACTGTCTCATCATCTAAAAAAAGCATGAATTTTACTTTTTCTTTGCTTATGTTTATTCCTATTCATTTTTCTTGTCTTATTATACCTAGCATTTCTACTGCTTTTATTAGTGGTAATAATGGGCATCTTTGCTTACTCCTAATCTGAAAAGGCCTCTATCATTTACCATACATATAAAATGTTTGCTTTTGAACTGAGATAAATTCTATTTTCTATGGTAAAAAAGTTCCATTTATTCCTATATCTTCTTGATTTTTAATAGTAAAAAGTATTGGATTATGCCAAAAGTCTTTTCAACACCTCAACACAAAATATATTTTATTATTTTTATTGATAAGTTGATTTGCTATATTTATAAACTTTCTTATGTTGAAAGTTCAGAAGTCATGGTATAAATGCAAGATGATTATAATGTCTAATCTTGCTCTATGTTATTGATGCCTACTTGAAAATATTTTATTTAATTTTTGTGTCAAAATTCATTATGAATATTGGTATGTTATTTTACTTCTTTCAGTTGCTGCCTTTATCCCCCAAACCTGTGGCCTTGGTCAGTCCTCATTCTTCGTGGATAATTAGCAAAATAGGGTTTATCTGACATTATGCAATCTAGCTATATGATCACTGGTTTTGAGAAATCCATTGTGCAAACCTTAAAAGTACTATAGAAGTCATTATTCTTATTTCTGTTTTCCTGTTGTTTGCAATTGTGGCATAATTAAAAGATTCTATTTTACAAATCACATTACAAGTTTATCTCAATGCATACATAATGTGTATATATACAGCAAAATACAATGAAATTAATTTTAATAATCTGAAAAAAAACCTGATCTACTTCTAAAATTAATCCACAATGAACAATACATTAACCAATTTGTGACACTACTTGAGAAGGGAGTTATACTGTTATAAAAACTACTCAAGAATATTGATAGTTTATATACATTTGTAATTATTATCTTTAATTATAGGTTCTCTGTTTATGCGGTTAAGAATGGAATTATAGACCATTCTCAAGTATGGAAAAACAGATTTAAAAAAAAGTGTGGCCTATTTTCTGACCTATATCATATATTCTGTCCCTGAAAATGAACTATACCAAATGCTTCAAAGGTAAAAGCTATTCTTGGTCCTAAGAATGTCTTGTTCCTTATTGAGACAGTAAGCTATTTTTAAAAGTTCTATCTCATTGTTTTGTTACCATTTATATCTACTCTACAGCACAAGGACTAAAAATAAGATCTAAAGGGAAAAATTTAAGGTGTTCTGAACGAAAATATGGAATATTTTTCATTAAAAGTGAATTATATTATTTTTGGAAAATAAGACTATTAGCATCACAGTTCAAGGAAAAATCTAGTAGGTTCAATTTTTTCCCCAATTTTAAATATTTTACTTGTATCATTTATCATTAACTCTTCCCTCTTGAATTTATGTTCATTAAGAAAAAATAATTTCATGGTTTGCATTATTATAAAATTATACACATAACATTAAGTGTACTTTAGATATATCATGTGTGCTTATATAAAGTGGTTAAAAGACAGTATTACTAGAAGGAATAAGATAGCCAGGTGGCTCAGTGGATAAAGTGCTCAGCTTGGAGTCAGGATGATTCATCCTCCTGAGATCAAATGTGGCCTGAGACAATTTCTAGCTTTGTGACCCCTGGAAAGTCACTTAACCTTGTTTGTTTCCATTTCCTATTTGTGCAAGGTTCTCCTGGTTTTGCTCACTTGACTCAGCATCAGTTCATGTAAGTCTCTCTAGTTGTTTTTTTTTTTTTTTTCTGAAATCTGCCTGCTCACCATTTCTTTTGGCATAGTATTATTCTATTACCTTCATATACCACAACTTGTTCAACTATTCCCCAATTCGTGGGTATCCCCTCAATTTCCAATATTTTGACACCAAAAAAAGAATTGTTATAAATATTTTGTACATATGGGCCTTTTTCCCTTTTTTATGATCTCTTTGGCATACCAAACTTGGAGTGGTAAGAGCAAGAGTAAGCACAGTTCTATTACTCTTTGGGCATAGTTCCAAATTGTTGGATCAGTTCATGACTCCACCAACAATGCATCAGTATTTCAATTTTCTCACAACTTCTTCAACATTTATCATGTTTGTTTTCTTTCATATTATCCAATCTGATAGATATGAAGTGGTACCTCAGAGTTGTTTTAATTTTCATTTCTCTAATCAATAGTGATTTAGAGCATTTTATGTGATGGTGATAGTCATTTCTTTGTCTGAAAATTGCCTGTTTATATCCTTTGACCACTTATTAATTGGGAAATGACATGTTCTTACAAATTTGAGTCAATTATCTATATATTTGAGAAATGAGGCCTTTATCAGAAACAGTAGCTGTAAAAATTGTTTTCCAGTTTTTTGCTTTCCTTATAATCTTGGTTACATTGTTTTTGTTTGTGCAAATGATTTTTAATTCAATGTATTTAAAATTATCTATTTTGCAATGTATAATGTCCTTTATCTTTTGTTTGGTCATAAATTCTTCCCTTCTTCATAGAACTGACAGGTAAACTATTCCTTTCTTAACTAATTTGCTTATGATATCACCTCTTATCTCTAAATTATGTACCCATTTTGGTGTTATGTTTTTATATCGTGTGAGATGTTGGTCTATGACTAACTTTTGCCATACTATTTTCCAATTTCCCCAAGAGTTTTTATCAAATAGTGAGTTCTTATTTTAGAAGCTGAAGTTTTTGTGTTTATCAAACAGTAGATTACTATAGTAATTTTCTACTGCCATATGTCTCTCACCTGTTCCACTGATTCACCACTCTATTTCTTAGCCAGTACCAAATAACTTTGATGATTGTTGCTTTAAAATATAGGTTTAGATCTGGTATGGCTAGGCCACCTTCCTTTGCATTTTTCCATTAATTCCCTTGAAATTCATCACCTTTTGTTTTACAGATGAATTTTATTATTATTTCTAGTCCTATAAAATATTTTTTTGGTAATTACATTGGTATGGCAAATACTTTTTGAGCTCTTCCAAGAAAACTTTTTGGGCTTGAGACCAATTCATACATACCTTTGAAGTTTCATTTTGAGACATGTTGATATTATTGTTTGCTTTTGATTTTGTGTTTTGGTTTTTCCTGTTCCCATAGTAGCTTTTATGGTTGGGGATCATTTTTGCTGTTGGGGTTTTTGTTTTTTTTGTTTTTTGCTCAGTTTTAAAATTTGAGCTCTGCTTATGGGGTATGGGGGATATTGTCCCAAGCTTCTTTCACTGTGGCTGATCACTGGCTTTCTTTACCAGGGCTTATGGCTTGCCCACCTTGGTGGACATGGCCTGGATTGATTGTGCCTGTTGTGCTGGTGTTTGAGGGCTGGAAGTTTGTCTTTTGCACTGGTGCTGGAGACCTCACAGCTCACAGATGACTTGTTGTGACACTAGCCTGATGAGCAAAGATATTGGGGACTTAATTGTTGTCAACGCTGTGGTTAAGAATTTCTTCCTTTTACCCCAGTGAGACAGACCTTTCCTGAAGACCTTTTGAGTTATCTTAAGTTGGAAAAATTGTTTCACTTTGTTCTTTTGTTTTGGTTTTGGTTTTTTGGTGGGTTGTGTCACTCCAGAATGTGTTTAGTGGCTTGATTTAACACTGTTTTTGAAGGAAACTGGGAATTGCTCAGGCAACTTCCTGGCGTTTCTCTGTCATTTTGTTTCCACCTCTGGACTTCAAGTATATTTTCAAGTAAACTCCAAATGGGTTAAAAAAAGAGTCAGATATTATAAAAGGACTTAACAACAACAAATTCCTAGAGAAAAGGCCAATGCTTAGCATAATACCTGACACAATAGATGTTTAGTAAATATTTATTAATTTAAATTGAGAAGAAAAACTATTGAAGAATTCATCTCCTTAGATTGACCTTAATGATCTTAAAAACAATCCATTGATACTATAGGAAATCTGTAATTTTTATTGAAAACTTGGTTAGGTATTAATGATAAGAGAGGAAAATAGCAGGTAACATAATAAGTGCCAAGATTTTAAAAAATCATGAACATATTTTAAATGATTCTCTCTTATCTATCTATCCATTCATCCATTAATTAATTTATTTCTTGATTTGTTCATTCATTTATTAATTTGTTGCTTTGCTTTGTGGGGCAATGAGGGTTAAGTGACTTGCCCAGGGTCACATAGCTAGTGAGTGTCAAGTGTCTGAGGTTGGATTTGAACTCAGGTCCTCCTGAATCTAGGGCCAATGTTTTATCCATTGTGCTTCCTAGCTGCCCCCTGTTCCCTCTTATTTAAATGAAAACAATCAATGTACCAATTTCCCTTTACCTTTCAATTTATTTGTTTGTTTATTTGTTATATACCCAGGTAAATATAAATTATTCAGAGAAGACTGGCTTAAATTCTCTGGCCACAACTAATTTGACACTAAATGCCTTCCTTAGAAAAATAAACAAACAAACAAACAAAAAATATCGGAGGGGCAGTGCCAAGATGGTGGAGGAAAGGCAATGACTTTTCTGGGCTTTCCTTAGGACCCCGAATACCTTCAAATAATGCCATAGGACAATTCCTGGAGCCGCAGAACCCACAAAAGGATGGGGTGAGATCATTTTCCAGCCAGAAAAACCTTAGTAGGTCAACAGGAAAGGTCTGTTATACCAGGCAGAGAATGGAGGGCAGACCCACATGGGCCACACCAGCACAAATCCAACCCCAGGCAGGCCACCCCAGAGAAACAGTCTTTGGGAGCATTGGAATCAGCTGTGGTAGCAACTACTTCTGGAACTTAGCTCACAGAAGCAGTGAAGGGGTCATGTTTTTGGCACAGGGGAGATTTCAGGGGTCTCTGATGGTGCCGGGGCAGAACTCTGTTGTTTTGCCCATATTTGGATGTACACAGGAAGCAGTTTTGGGATGTGGTACAGGCTAGGGTGGGGTGCAGGCACACCAGAGCTTGCAGCCACAGTGAAAAAGGATTCTGTTTTGGGTTAAATGGCAAGCAGGCCTGTGGCTGCTTGCAGACCAGAACATAAGTCAAGGGAGTGGTGAACATGCCTCTTCTTAAATTGTACTACCTTGGACCCCCTGAAACTTGGAGCAGTGCATCATGGAAGTAGTGCCACACTTTAAAAAGGAGATAAAGTCAAGAAATAGGCTAGGAAAATGAGCAGACAGAAAAAAAAGTTTCTATGGCGACAAGGAAAATCAAGGCGCACCCTCAGAAGAGGATAACAAAGTCAGGACTAATACATCCAATGCTTCCAAGAAAAATATGAATTGGTCTCAGGCCATAGAAGAGCTCAAAAAAGGATTTTGAAAAATAAGTATGAGAGGTAGAGGAAAAAATGGAAAGAGAAATGAGAGAGATGTAGGAAAGTCATGAAAAAAAGTCAGAAACTTGAAAAGCCAAATTGGCCCAATGGAAAAGGAGATACAAAATCCCTCTGAGGAAAATCATTGTTTAAGAATTAGGACTGAGCAAATAGAAGCTAATGACCTTATTATGAGAAATCAAGACACAATAAAGCAAAACAAAAAGAATGAAAAAATAATAGGCATTGTGAAATATCTCCTTGGAAAAACATCTGACCTGGAAAATAGAGCCAGGAGAGATAATTTTAAAATTATTGAACTACTTGAAAACCAAAAAGAGCTTAGATATCATCTTCCAAGAAATAGGGAAAATATCCCTGATATGCTAGAAGCAGAAGCCAAAATAGAAATTGGAACAATCCAAGACCACCTCCAGAAAGAGATCTCAAAATGAAAACTTGGAGGAATATAATAGCCAAATTCCAGTGCTCCCAGGTCAAGGAGAAAATATTTCAAGCAGCCAGAAATAAACAATTTAAGTATTGTGGAGCCACAGTCGGGATTATACAAGATCTAGCAGCTTGCACATTAAAGGAATGGAGGGCTTGGAATACAATGTTCCTGAGGGCAAAGGAACTGGGATTACAACCAAGAATCACCTACCCAGAAAAACTGCGTTTAAACTTTCAGGGAAAAAACTGGAATTCAATGAAAGAGAAGACTTTTAGGCTTTTGGGATGAAAAAACCTGAGCTGAATAGAAAATTTTACTTTCAAATACAAGACCCGAGAGAAACATAAAAAGGTGAACAGGAAATGGAAATCAAGAGGGATATAAATTGTTTATGTTTCTACATGGGAATATGATACTTGTAGCTCATAAGAACTTTCTCATTATTATCACAGTTGAATGGAGTATATTTAAACAAGGAGTGCATGTGTGAGTTGAATATGAAGGGATTATATCTTAAAAAAAATAAGGGGTGAGAGGAATTCCCTGGGAGAAAGGGAAAATGAGAGGAGGAATTGTGTAAAGTAACTAAGTAAGTAAGCAAGAAAAATCTTATGGAATGGATGGTAAGATGGGGGGAAGTACTAGGGAGTGAGCAAGCCTTACTCTAATCACAATTGATAGATGATCAAAGACATGAAGTTTTCAGATGAAATAATCAGTCACCTATAGCCATAAGAAAAAAAAAAATGCTCTAACTCACTGTTTATTGGAGAGATTCAGGTCCAAACAATTCTGGGTACTAACTCATACCTATTGGTTTGGATAATAGGATAGCAGAGGAAAATAACAAATGTTGTGGGGGATATGGGGAAAAGGAGACATTAATACACTCTTTGTAAAGCTGTAAACTGATTCAAACAATCTGTAATTTGGAACCATGGCCAAAGGGCTATAAAACCATGCATACTCTTCAACCTAGCAATACTACTACTAGGTTTGTATCCTAAAAGAGATTTTAAAAAAAGTAGAATTCAAAATTGGGGTGATGCCCATCAATTGAGGAATAGCTGAACAAATTGTGGAATGAAATTGGTATGGAACACTATTCTGCTGTGGGAAATGATAAGCAGGATGGTATTGGAAAGGCCTGGAGAGACATACATGAGCTGATGCATAGTGAAATGTACTGTATACGAAATAACAGCAATATTGTAAGATTATCTGCTTTGAATGACTTGGTTATTTTCAGCAATGCAGTGATCCAGGACAACTCTGAAGGACTTATGAAAAATGAAATACATCTACAGAGAAAAACTGATGGCATTTTTTGTTTGTTTATTTTCACAACCTGATTAATATGGAAATGTTTTTCATGAGTGCACATGTATATCTTATATTCACTTGCTTGAGTTCTTAAGGAGGGATGGGGAGGGAGGGACGAGGAGAATTTGGAACACAAAGTTTTAAAAATCAATATTAAATTTTGTTTTTACATGTAACTCATGGGAAAATTCTAAATAAATAAAAAATAAATAATGAACAAAAAGAAAGAAAAAAAATTAATTAAAACCCAAACCAAATAAAACAAGGAAAAGCAAATCAGATGAACAAATGTACCAGTTATAAAGATCTTTAGAAATTCATCCCTTTTAGCCCATCCCTGTGACTCTGAACATTCAAAAATGCAAATTTAAATTATTTGTTCATTCCCCAAATTAATTCCCAATTATACTAAATATTTTCCTTGGCTGACTCAACATCAATTTTAGCATGACCACCTTTACAATTAAGTTATTGCGAAGATGGTTGCTGAAGTCTCTCCTTTGGAAAATAAACTCTGCTAGATTTTTTGTTTGTTTTTTTGGTGAGGCAATTGGGGTTAAGTGACTTGCCCAGGGTCACACAGCTAGTAAGTGTCAAGTGTCTGAGGCCAGATTTGAACTCTGGTACTACTGACTCCAGGGCTGGTGCTCTATTCACTTCACCACCTAGCTGCCCTAGATTTTACCATACTAAAATATCTTTGAGTATGCTCCAGGTGTTTGGCAGTTTTAAATTTCTGAGGTATAGCTTAGGTAAATAAATATTGTTCACGTGAGTAGCTAGGTAGTACAGTGGATTGAACCCTTCAAATCTGGCTTCCGACCCTTGCTGTATGATATTGGGTAAATCACTTAAACTCTGCCTCAGTTTCCTTAGCTGTAAAATGGGCCTAATAATAGAACCTACCTCACACAGTTATTCTAAAGACCAAATGAGATAAAACTTGTAAAGTGCTTAGTACAATGCCTGATTTATAATAGGGCACCTAAGAAATGCTATTCTTCTCTTCATAAGTATGTTATCAATCTGATGATCAATTATTGTCATAAAATCCCATGAAACCAAGAAAACACAAAATGACTTTTAATATTATGTCATCCAATTCTTCTCCTTCAATGTTAGTGTGAAAGGGAATTGAGAATGCTAAGAATCACATTTTGCACCATCCTTAAAAATTAACTTTGTTCTTATAATTTCAAATTTGAAATCCCTGTGCAATTATTCATGAGAGACACTACACTGGAGGACATATGATTTGGAGGCTATAGAGAAGATATTATCATATGATCTATCATATGATTTTTTATATTCTAACAAGATTCAAAGCAAATAGTTTTATTCAACATTTTATATCTTGGTAGAATTTTAACAAATCTCTCATGTTTCTTTAGCAGAGTAATCTTTAGAAAGAACTTTCCTCCATAATAATCCCATAAAATACATACTCAAACTAATATGATCCCTATTTTAGAAAATGAGGAAATATATTTTGGGGGTCAAAGAGTGATTTGTTCAAGCACACAGCCAATAAATGGAAGCAATGTGACTCACATGAGATTGATGATATCTAAAGTTTCCTTCCAGTTTTGGAATGACATATGCTCCCAGTAGTATTGTGGCATTTAAAACCCACCACAATATTCCTGCAGTCTACCTTTACAGGCTTATTATACATTGTTCTTTCTTGGCTATTACTAGTCAAATTTCCCTATTTGCCTCTTGGCATTTTAAAACTCTATAGCAATACTACTTAAGAACAATGGAGATAAAAAATAAGATAGGGCAGCTAGGTGGCGCAGTGGATAGAGCACTGGCCCTGGATTCAGGAGGACCTGAGTTCAAATCCAACCTGAGACACTTGACACTCACTAGCTGTGTGACCCTGGGTAAATCACTTAGCCCTCATTACCCAGCAAAAAATTAAAAAAATAAGATAGGCTTTTGTTTGAGTGATAAACTTAAGGTTATTAAAAATACTAAAATATTTGCAAAATATTATGAAGCTCATTAACTTTCTCCTATGAAATTTTAGGTCAATTTAATTATCTATCTTTATTTTCTTCCCATAAGGATAGAACTATGAAAATCTTATTCCCCTTTGCCTGGCATGATTTCTCTTCTCACTTTTAACTATAGAGACTACTAGCTTCCTTTAAGGCAGAGGTCAAGTAGCAACCCCTTCCAGACACTTTTTTTTTCCTCATTCATCTCTCATCACTTTGAATTTATTGCATTTTCTGAACTTACTTATGTGTGGACAATTATTTTTCCAGAGGCAGCTATGTGGTACAGTGAGAGGATAATGGATAGGATAATGGTCAAGGGCCATTAGTCAGGATGACCTGAGTTCATACCACTTTAGACATGAAATAAATTTGTGACCCTGGGGAAGTCATGTAAACTCTTTTTGCCTCTGTTTTCTCCACTGTAAAAATAAAAATAAATACTTTGCTCACAGTATTATGAGGATCAAATGAAATGATAACTATAAAAACAATTAGCACAGTGTTTGACATATAGTAGTTGTTATATAAATGTTTATTCCCTTCCCTTTCAGAAAAATGTAATTGGGGGAGGGGATTGGTTTTACTTGTGACTTTATACTGCAAATATCTATCATAGTAATATCTATCATAGTAATAGAAGCATAACAAACATTTACACTTTAATTCATTTATTGATCTCATGGAATGTTTGCTTTGTTCAGCAAGGTAGTTCAGTGGGTGGAGTGCTGAGCCTGAAGTCAGAAAGATTCACCTTCCTGAGTTGAAATTTGGCCTTAGACAGTTACTATATTTGTGACCCTGGGAAAGTCACTCAACTCTGTTTTTCTCAGTTTTCTCATTTGTAAAATTAACTAGAAAAGGAAATGACAAGCCATTCTATTATTTGTTCAAAGAAAACCCCAAATGGGGCTATGAATAATTGGACATGACTGAAACAAATGAACATCAACAATAAGTCATTCATGAAAGTTAAAAATATCTAAAATAACATATATTTCATCAATATCTATTACTAAGGATTAGGATACAGAGAAATTCATAAAAGTAGTGAGGCACTTTAAATTTAGTAAAAGAAAAAACACACATATATGTCTAGTGATTTCATCAGAAAGGTTTTATAATTTATTATTTATAATAAACATCAATGACTTTTTTCCTCATATATTTCTTATTTGTTTGATGTCAGTAACTTTTAAAATTAGATAAGATTATAGTTATTTAACTATATGTCATGCTTTTTTTCTTATTTAAATTTTCTGTTAGATTTATATTATAACTTTTGCCATAATGAAGTCGGGTGTCTAAGTGTACAAAGACATTTAATCTAAGAATCATTCCCCCATAAATAAATGAATGGATGAATTCCTTGACTATCAAAATGGACAGGTTGCTGCATGCATTCTACCTTTCTTCATTGTGTTCCTCAAGTTTTCAGTGCTTTTTTTCCCCCATGTGTACTGCTACAAAACACTATAATATTAGAATATATTGATGAATGCTGATCTTCGTAACTGGAAGTATCAACATCAAAGAGTACATATTCCTAGCAGATTGTGAGAGATTTCTTCCTGTGTAACGCACTGAAAGCTATCCAGCTGCTATACCATTTTCACATTTGCTTCATGTATATAATAATGCTTGAACATCATTATCTAGGTCAGTTCCGCATTGGACTAAGTACCTACTTTGTATAGTTAAAAACATCTTTAACAATTTTATTTCCTTCAGTTTAAATAATTGTCATTCATTTACCTTTTCCTCATGAGATAAAGGCTTAATTTTTTTTGCTCTATTTAATATTGACACATCACCCATTAGCATATAAACAAGATCCCCTACCTATATAGTACCTGCCCAAGATGAGTGTAGGGAAAAAAACAAAAATTAAACAAAATCATTCAACATGCAATACATACATTTTCCCATTCTTGAAGTTCAAATGCATTCAGGTAATTATGAAACCAACTTATGAGTATATATTTGAGTCTAGGACAAAGATATTAGCAGTATTCTTTTTTTTTATTAGCAGTATTCTTAAGTTAAAGTTCTTTTTCCAAAGTTATTATGATTCTATATCACCGCCATCATATTTTCTAGTGAATGGGGAATTCTCCTTATCTGGAAGGAAAAAAAAATTGTAAAATCTCAAGGATGAAAGTATAAATGAATGAGGTTCTCATTATAAGACCTAACATTTTAGTATAAAATAGTAGCTAAACTATTCATAACTGAAAGAAAATGAAACACAAAAATAGATAAGGAAAAAAAAAACTTGATAAGGAAGACACAATTGAAAACAGAGGTCGACTGCTTGATAATAAAACATAAATTACTATGAGTTTTTTGATAATAATTTCTTGGAAAACACAAAAGAAGTTGGTTTTTTTTTCTGAAAATTTGAGTTGAGACCAATATTCACTATGTAATCCAATAAGCTAAAAACCAGAGAATTTCTCTGAATATAAAAGGTCATGCTGCCAAAAATAAAAATAAAATGTAGGAAAATCAGTTTAGGTATCATTCACTATTAGAGGGCAAGACAAGAATCCTTAAATAAATAGATAAAATAGTGAAATGTGACTGTAATATTTTTAAATGTAAAAACAAATCAAAGAAGAATTCAAAGATAAATAGTAATGGAAAAGTCTTTCTATCGAATATCAGCAACAAACGTTAAAGTTTAAAAAATATAAGGAATTAACAAAATACTAAGGAAACCAAGAGGTAACCCCCAAAAGATAATTAAAGAAGAATTCCAAAGTATATAGCTAAATTTAATCCAGTTTCAAATCACTGATAGTAAGAGAAATGCACTCTAAGTCAACACACAAATTGGCAAAGATGATGAAAAATGGGAAGGTTAATGTTAGTGAGTTTATGTACAGATATAGAATGACATTCCTGATTGAGCTGTGAATTGCTTAAACTATTTTGGTTTTTTGGGGGGCGGGGCAATGGGGGTTATGTGACTTGCCCAGGGTCACACAGCTAGTAAGTGTCATGTGTCTGAGGTTGGATTTGAACTCAGGTACTCCTAAATCCAGGGCTGGTGCTTTGTCCACTGTGCCACCTAGCTGCCCCTGGTTAAACTATTTTGGAAAGAAATTTAGATTTGTGCAATAAAAATGACTAAACTATCCAAGCATTGACTCAGAGACCCCTGTACTGAGTGTATGTGTGTGTCAGGGATAATGTCTTTGAATATATATCTTATAAAAGTCAAAGGAAAAAATATAAATTTAATTTGTTCGAATCAACAAATCAATCAATAATTGTTAAATGTCTTTTAAGGACCAGATATTGTACTAGACACAGGAGATACAAAGTATGAAATGATACAATCTCCCAACCCACTTATCTTCTAATGAAGGAGACAAGAAATATTATATGAAATGATATAGAGTAAAATAAGTGGAAAAGAGTATATTATACATAGTGACTACAATGTAAATTTTAAAAATACTGAAAGAAATTCAAAAGGGGTAACTTTTTAAAAAGTGGAGAGCCTAGAGGAAAAGAAATGTTTACATGTGTAGGTATATATATATATATATATATATATATATATATATATATATATATATGTGTGTGTGTGTGTGTGTGTGTGTGTGTGTGTGTGTGTGTGTGTAAGTGTATGTGTATGTGCATTATATATAATGTAAATATATACTTAAAATTTATAACTGACGTTAGTAAGCAGATACACATATTCAGATGTGTTCCACTGAATCAGATTTCTTTAATTGTTTTTCTTTCTCATAATTAATGGTTTAATCTGAAAGGACTTTCAAATGTCAGTGATTTACAGATAAAAGCCATCCATATAATGTATTGTAATGATTGTGGGTAAAGTCATAAGGAACATCTTTTATTAAAATTCCCTTGGCTAAAATTAATATGCCTCCTCCTAGTCTTTAGAGATATAACTATGGGAACAATGAAGATTTCCCTCTGCCTCCCAATTTGTGCTGCCTTTTGCTTGTCTGCTGAGCTTGAGTCCAACATTTAACCAGAAGATAATATGTTCTGAATTATAATTGAACAACAAAAATTTTCTGAATGTAGTTGGTTAAAATTAAGTAATCCATGATTATTTTCTAGGGTCATGTTATATGGAAGAAGCAATTTTTTCAAAGGCAATCTTCAGATTTGTTTCCATGTAATAAGTGCTCTATTTTGAGAAGCTCCACAATTGAAAAGTGAAATTCATGGTAAGATATGTCAATAATCTTAAGGGACCTCTCTGTAAAACTCCAAAGTTTGATCCCTATCCTCATAAATGGTGCATTTATAATCCAAGCTTTTAAAAATTTATAAATATATATAAATATATAATAATAGATATTTTATATTTTACATATATTATATATATTTTATTTTATAATATATAATAATATATAATTTATATATACATATATACACGTGTGTATAGACACATACATCTACATACGGACATGCAAACATGTATACTTGAATTATATTTCTTTTTTTAAGGAAAATTTGCTTTCTCCCTTATACTACATATTTGCATATTAATGGATTATAGACTTATACAAAATAGCAAAGTTTCACTGATTACTATATTTTGCTGAAAATCAAAAATTGGGAATGGCATATACGTGCCTTTTTATGAAAACTGGGATGTCTTTGTTAAAGAATTTTATGTTTTTGGTGAATTAATAATGCTATGATGCCCAATATTTACAGAATCTCAGAGTTGTAAGGAATCTCAACTAATTCATTTTTTACCTGGTAAGGATATTTCTTTCTCTACAACATTTCTAACAAGTCATCATTTATTTTTTCATTAAATATTTCTAATAAGGATGAACTTATTTGTTTCCAAAAGAACTCATTGTCTTTTTTTAATAGTCAAAATTGCTTTTAATTTTTTTCTTAATTTTGAATCAGTCAGCCTCAGTGAAACTTCCACTAATTATTTTCAATTCTGCCCTCTGCAATCAAGTAAAATAAACAATTCTTTTACATGGCAGCCTTTCAAATTCTTGAAGATAAATTTTTATGCCTCCATCCTTTCCCTCGTGCCATTCCTAAGTCTTCTTTTTCTTTCTTTCCTTTTCTTCTTTTTTTTTTTTTTTTTTTGGTGGGGCAATGATTTGCCTAGGGTCACATAGCTAGTGTCAAATGCCTTAGGCTGGATTTGAACTCAGGTCCTCCTGAATCCAGGGCCAGTGCTTTATCCACTGCACCACCTAGCTACCCCAATCTTTTTTGTTTTTTTAATCAGAACTTTGTAGTTCTTTCGAAGGACCTTCTTAAGATATATTTCCCATGTCTTTCATCTTCCTGGTCACATTCCTCTGCATTCCTCTGTCTTTCCTAAAATTTTTATTTTATAATTTATATTTTGCTACATAAAACATGTCTTACATTCTTAGACAAAATTTAGTTATAAATCTGCTGTTACAAACAGGTCACTATACTTTAAAGATAGAGGTATTTGGGGGGCAGCTAGGTGGTGCAGTGGATGGAACACCTGCCCTAGAGTCAGTAGTACCTGAGTTCAAATCCAGCCTCAGACACTTAACACTTACTAGCTGTGTGACCCTGGGAAAGCCACTTAACCCCAATTGCCTCACTAAAAAAAAAATCAAGATAGAGTTATTGAATTGTTTTCAGAAAATTACATAATGACAGATTTCTAGAGTTGAGACTTCAAAATTCATCTAAATTTCCTTTAAAAGTTTTCCAATTTGCTTTTTTATGTATTGATTCCCATGCATATGCTCATAATCTTCCTTTTTCTTTCCTATAAATTGCACTATTAAATCTTTTAGTAGCAGGTCCTTTTGGGGGGGGGGAGATCTTAAATATTTCTATTCAGAATATATGCCCATTTGATCACTTAAATACTACCCCATAAGAAAGAAATCAAGCGGGGGAGAAATAGTTTTTCTTTCATATTTAAAGACAGTAAATACAAAGTCACAACTTATGGGACTTTTTCATTCTAGATGTCGAAAACTATAAACATTCTTGCATTCCTTTCTTAAAAAAAAAAAAAGGTCTCTACAGCATTTCCAAACCTAGAAATAAGCTCTATTGTGGTGATATTTACATTCAAATGAATATAGGAACATAAAGTGGTTTAGCTAGAGCTATTTGCCCATCAGGACTATAGCCCCACCAGGGCTCATCCCTTTTAAGTATTCCATTTCTTTAGAACAGCATCTAATTGTTTCTTGAATGATCCTTGTGTTTTGCCTCAGCAATCGTGCCTGATAGGCCATTCCATATGTTTATTATGTTCTGAGTGGGGAAAAAAAAAGGCTTGGTAACATCTGTTATGGGTTAGCTTCTCTTTAATTTCCATTTATGTCCCTTGCAATTCTTACTGACTTGAAAATTGTGATTTGCACTGACATCAAACATTTATGAAATAGAATTTCATTGTTATTCTTTCAAATATTTATATATTGTCTTTTTTTAGTTTACCTTTCTTTGTATGAGAAAATATCTGTTATTATGAGCAATTAATCATTCTATTTTTAGAAAAAATTTAAATTAAAAAAACAAAAAACAAAAACAAAAGAAAACAAACAAAAACCACACAGGGCAATCATTGAGAAGGAAAAGAAAACACTACTAACAGACTGCCTTGATTCATTGCTGACTTTGCTATGTCAATTAAATGTCAAGGGCTCATGAGTTATGTCCAATATGAAATTATATTAAACAAAATCATGTTGAATTTAAACAAATGAACTAAATTATAATTTGATAATCATCAAAGCAATCTCGTATTTAGAAAATGAGTGGTGGATCCAGTGGAAAAGATTAAGGTACACATACACATTAAAAAATGTCCATGATAGTCTAATGTTTGATAAACCCAAAGATCTAAGCTTTTGAGGGAAGAAATCAATATGTGAAAAAAATGCCATGAAAATTAGAAAATAGTTTGGCAGATATTAGGCATAGACATAGGCCAATATCTCATAGCCAGCTAAGGTCAAACTGGATAAATTATTTAGACATAAAGGGTGATTTCATAATAAATTATTGGGGCATGGGAAAAATGCACCTGTCAGATCAATGGATAAGAAGAGTTTGGGAACAAACAAGATTTAGAGAGCATTGCAGGATATAAAATGGTTTGTTTTAATTGTGTGAAATTAAAAAAAAATAAACAAACAAATCTAATGTAGCCAAAATTATAAGGAAAGCAGGAAACTGAAGAAAAATATAGCAAATTTCTTTAGTAATGATCTCATTTCTTAAGTATACATTAGACTGAGAAAAATTAATAAAAATAAGAGCCATCCTTCATTTCATAAGTGGTAAAATGATATGAATAAATACTTTCCAAAAGAAGAAATCAAAGCTATCAATACCCACATGAAAAAATGTTCTAAATCACTACTGATTAGTGAAATGCTAATTAAACAATTCTGAGATACCTCCTCATGACTATCAGATTGACCAACAAGAAAGGAAATTCAAATGACAAATGCTGGTGGAAAAAATTGGCACACTAAGTAACTGTTTTGAAATAAAAAGGAACAATCCAAACATTCTGAAAACAATTTTCAACTATGGCCAAAGACCTATAAAACTGTGCATACCCTTTAGCCCACCAATATGGCTAAGTCTAAGTCTGTATCCCAAAGAGATCAAAGAAAAAGGACCTAATCATACAAAATACTTATAACAGCTCTTTTTTATGGTAAGAATAGGAAATTGAGGGGATACCTATCAATTACAATAAAGACTGAACAAACTTGGGGGCAGTTAAATGGGGCAGTGGATAAAGCACTGGCCTTGGATTCAGGAGTAGCTGAGTTCAAATCTGGCCTCAGACATTTTCTAGCTATGTGACCCTGGGCAAGTCACTTAACTCTCATTGCCCTGCCAAAAAGAAAAAAAAAGACTGAACAAACTATGGTACATGGTTGTGACAATAAGGTATGATGAACAGGATGGTTTCAGAAAAACCTGAGAAAGGTTATATGAACTGATGAAAAGTGAAGTGAGCTGAACCAGGAGAACGTGGTACACAATAATAGCAATAATGTAAGAATGATAAACTGTGAAAGACAGCTACACTAATCAAGAAAATGATCTGAAAAATTCCAAAAGACCAATGATGAAAAATGTCATCCACCTTCAGAGAGAGAACTGTTGAACTCTGAATATAGATGGAAATATATTTTAATTTTTTCTTTATTTTTATTGTTTAAATTTGCATTTCCTTTTGCAACATGGCTATCATGGAAATATATTTTTCCTGATTTAACATGCATAATCACTATATAACTGCTTTCTCACAAAGAGGGGAGGGGTATGATGTAGAAGGATAATTGGGAACTCAAAATTTTAAAAAAGTGTTAGTTTTTAACATGTAATTGGAAAATAGTGAAATGATAAAATAATTTAAAAATAGAATATATATATATATATATATATATATATATATATATATATATATATTGACACCACAATATTTAGCTCTGTGACTTCTTTCTGTATGCAATAGAATTCAGTAAGAAAGGAGAGGGACAAAGGAAATGGGTCCTGCCCCATTTGGAACTAGCTCAACCCCATAGATCTCCTCCTTCACCCACTTCCCACAGTAGTACAGAGAACCAACCTCCAAACTAAAAGCAACTTGTCCAGGCTGTGATAGTACCAGCTTGGCAATACTTTGTACCACTGGGCTTACAGAATTTAAGACTAGGAAAAAAAGGGAATAGATCTGGACAAAATATTTGTGGGACTGTATGGCACTCTATTAGGCCTACGGGAAAGAGCCCAGCATCCAACTGGGTTCAGTTCTTTCCTCAAAAATTTTAATTTGGGGAATAGTCCTATCTGGTAAAAACATTAGTTGCATAGTATGGGAATAGGCTTTGAGATCCAACTCCCAGGAAAACCACCATCAAAGGAAAGGGAGTCAAATAGTGGTCAATAGGAGAAAATGAAAAAAAGAAAGATCTCAGGAAGAAGAAAAATAAAAAACATAGAGAGCAATCAACAAGGAAGACATTAACCACAAAAGGAAATATAGCCTCTTGATCTTGTAAACAAGTTTCAGAATTTGTGAAAAAATATTGTAAAACAAAAGACAATGAGGGGACAGCTAGATGGCGCAGTGGATAGAGCACCGGCCCTGGAGTCAGGAGTACCTGAGTTCAAATCTGGCCTCGGACACTTAACACTTACTAGCTATGTGACCCTGGGCAAGTCACTTAACCCTAATTGCCTCACTAAAAAAAAAAAAAAAGACAATGATCAACATTTGATGAGTCAGAGGAATTTGTGGATTATTAATACAGCATAAAACCTCAATATGCTGTTTCTGAATTGTTTAAAGGTGAAATGAGAATTGTGAATGCCAAATTTAAAGACTGCCTGGAAAAAATAATTAGCAGAATAGAATAACTTGAATCTATAATTGAAGTAATTAACAAAGAAATCAAAAAGAAATATAATTGGGAATGCTAATAAAAAATTAAAGAAAAATCTAGAAAATCAGAAGTTTGAAACAATTTCCTTGTATTAATTCTACTCAATGATTTTCATGTTTATTGACATGTTATATTCTTCTGGTAGACCTATGACCCTCAAGTTGTCTTTGTTCATCATATCTTTGAAGTCACTTGCTTTTGCTTGTAAAGGGATATGTTATTTTGATGTTATTGATTTTTACTTATTTTTCTTCCAGATTACCTTTACTTTAGTATTTTTGTATTCCAAATGTCTTATGCCCACTCCCTCCCCCATCCCCACTTTGCTTATTTGCTAAAAATCAGCAGGGAGTTTTTAAAGGGTTAAATATTTGTCATGAGTATTGTAAAAAACATCTTTGACTTTTTTTCTTTTCTCTTCTTCCATTGATTTCATTTATCTTTTGAAAAAGCTGGGAATATTTTGTTCAGTAGGAGTCCAAAGGATTTCCTGTTTCTTCACACATTGGTTTACTTCCTTTTGTTTTGTAGAATTTTGAATTATTTCAGGGGATTTAGTGTTCATTCTTCCTTCTAGTTTCAGTTCCTTCTCTGTTGATTTTAAATCTAAGTTTATTCTTATGGTAATATTGGTACTAAAAAGGGTTCCTTTCATTCACTTTCTGACATATTAATTTGATTGGTCAGAGCTAAAAAAAGGTTCCTTAATTTTTTTCCAACTATGAAGACTTTTCATTTTATTTCTCTTAGTTCCTGTCCAAGCAGCTTTTGGAGGTTCAGGACTGGGTCCAGTAGAGTGTCATTTCCTAATGAAAACACCCTGCCAGAATTCCCTTTCCTTGCTCACTTCCTTTCCTTTTCTGACTGGGTTAAATAACTATCTGTTACTTTTTATATTTGTGGGAAACAAGGGTAAATTCTATGTTATATTCCTACAAGCTGGGGCCTTTCACATGGCTGAAGGGAGTCTGTATATACCTTGGTGGATACGGGGGAGAGACAAAACAGGACAAGGACCGAGATGAGTAAGTAGTCTGTGGACCAGAAAAGAGGTTCTTTCTTGTGATCCTAGACACTAGCATATGGATTTGTTTGTGTTTGCCTGCAACAAATTTTAAGGTTGTTGAAGGAGTTCTGAGTGACTTACTTGAGGCTTACCATTTGCCAGTATTAATTCACAAGGCTTTTAAGATGATTCAGTTTCCACTTTCTTTTCTTATGGATTCAGCTACACTTTTTCTATATCTGACATATAATTCCTCTTCTGTAGTTTTTTTTTTTTTATTGTGGGTGCTGGAAAAATGTCTAATCTTCAAATTTGTTCATCATGTGGCCTAGAAATATTTAATAAGTGCACAATGATTGTTGGTTGACTGAATATTATTGATGGGACTGAAACATATAATTCCATCTATCTACAAATATACCTGGTGCTCACCAAGTCTTGATGCTATCCAAGCCATGGAAGGATACAAGTTATTTGAGGTTTGAGACTGTTTTATTTTCTACCTTTTATCTCCCATACTTAATAGGGTTTCTAGGGCAAAATAGATAATTAATATATGATTATTAATTAATTTTTGGTATTCCACAGAACAGATTTGATAACTACTCCTCAGGGATGTTGAGTAAAGAATCACCTTTTGGGATAGGAGATTCGAATAAATGACTGTTACATTTCTTTAAGAATCTATCCTTCTATTATTTCAGGCTTAAACTCTCAGCTCTACATTTGCTATTTTGAAATCCAGGAGCTGATAGACTACATAATTGGGTCAAATCATCTGGAAAGAGGATGTTTAGGGGATATTGCCAGGAAAAATGGTCATGCTTCTTACACTGTAACCATGCAGACTCTGACCTTTAGTTGCTATCTGGTTAGGTAGCACAGAGGATGATTTTACACTCACCTCAGGGTGAACGTAGCTTATTCCTGTCATAGCTGTCAAGAAATCTGATCACAAGCTACTCCTGCCTTGTAAGTAATTTTTTCCTATCTCCGGGCTAGTGTCTAGATTAAAAAAGAAGAAATGGTGTTGCTATGATTATATCCTGTCACAAGGAAAAGGCTTATATAGCATCACAAAGGGTGTACAGAGACCACAGAACCACCAAAGAAACAGAGAATACAGTGACATTTACTGTTCTCCCTTGGCACATAACTTCCATTTTATTAAGTGGACTCTGCACTGTACTGCTGTGTTATATGTTGTATTTCACAAAGGCCATTTTGTATCTTCATGGTAGGGCAGAAAAGAAATTTGGTATACTGAAAGCTGGCAGAGTTTAGATTCATTTCCAAGCAGGTACTATGGGCTAAATAAAAGGTTCACTTGGTCTAGGTGTCCATCAAGAGAGACTAGACATTTTTCTGGTTTAGTGCCTTTGTCATATTTTGACTTAAATTGCAGAAAAAATGTCATATTTTTATAGAATGACTACTCCAATTAATGTATTTACTGCAACATCAATGGGATATGTTAGCAATTACCCTGTTTGGGAAATATGCAGTAATATATCTGAAGAACATTGATGTCAATGAGTCATAGTAAAATACTATAGACAGGTGAAATATGAGGGAGACCTTGCTTTCTTACTAAGCTTGGCTATACTTATAATCAGTGGCTTCCAAATGGTGCTCCAGGAAATGGCTTCTTCATACATCAATATTTTCCCACTATTTGTTGTTGTTCATTTGTTTCAGTCATGTCCTACTCCTTGTAGCCATATTTAGGGTTTTATTTGTAAAGTACAGCAGAAGGATTTGCCATTTCCTTCAGCAGCTCAATTTAAAGATGAGGAACTAAGGCAAACAGGGTTAAATGACTTTCCAAGTTCACAATGAGGCCAGCTTTGAACTCAAGAAGATGAGTTTTTTTCCTGACTAAGAACTGGCATTCTATCCATTGTATCATGTAGCTATCTCCCCAGCCACACTGTTATATACATGTAATTATGAACAATCTATTTTAAGATGTTATTAATAGTAATATTAGGGATGATGACACCTTATTTATCCCGGCCTACTTTTTCCATAATAGGAATATGTTTAATAATGCAACTATCAAGCTAAAGCTTGTCAAGTGCACAACTACTTGTTAATAAAAATGCATTCAAAAGTTTGGACAAAATACATACTAGCTTTTATGCTTCCACCTTTGTCAAACAGTGGAATGAATTATCACATGAAGCAAGGTAATTTACATTTTGGGAGATCAATAACAAGAAGGTAGCTATCACTTAATAGTAGATAATAAGAAGTTGAGGGGGGATTTCTAGTCCAGGAACATGGTAAAAAAATACATATGTTATAACATATATATATGGAGCCATTGACTTTGTATACATGAACTTTAATACAAAATCAAAGAGTATTAAAAGTGGAAGAGACCCTAGAGATAATTTAAGCCTAAGCACCTCAATTTACAGATGAGGTATCTGGGGCTTAGAACTAAAGTAATATGCCCTAAGTTTTATATTTGAGTAATAAGCAAAGGAGCAGCCACCAGGTCTCTTCCTTCAGAAGAAAATAAAGCCAAATTATTTGTGATGTAATTGGCTTCAGTTTTAATTTGAAAATAAGTTACTTTGGAAAATAATGCCATTGGACAATTCCTGGAGCAGCAGAACCCACAAAAGGATGGGGTGACATTATTTTCCAGCCAAAGATGGCTTAGAAGCTTGGAAGGAGGGGGCTGATGTGCTGGGGCAGGAGTGGAGCTGAATCCCAGAGATTGTGCCAACACAGATCCAGACCCAGGCTGCACTGTGCAAATCCAGTCCCAGACAGGCCACACCAGAGAAAGAGACTCCTGGAGAATCTGAATCAACTGCAGTGCCAGCATATTCTGCAACCAAGTTCATGGTCTGGTGAGAGGACTGAGTGGTTGGCCAGGGAAGAAATTGCAAAGGTCTCTGATGGCTCTGACCTGTGGAGGGAAGCAGGAAACAGTCTTGAGTGGGGATGGTGGCCCAGGTAGGGGAGGGGCAAAGGCTCAGTGGAGCTCTCAACCTTAGGGAAGGCATTTTATTTTTCTAATTGAAGAGCAAGTAGGCCTGGGGTTATTTACAGACCAGAGAGCAGGCCAGGCAAGAGAAGAACCTGCTTCTCCTTAAATTGATCTACCTGGGACCCCTGGATCTTGGGACAGTGTATCTTGGAAACAGTTCCCCACTTTAAAAAGGAGGTAAAATTCAAGAAATAGCCTGGCAAGATGAGCAGGAGAAAAAAAGATGAGACCGTTGAAAGTTTATTTGGTGACAAGGAAGATGGAGGTACACACTCAGAAGGGGAGAGCAATGTCAGGGTTCTGACATCCAAAGCTTTAAAAAAAAAATATGAATTGGTTTCAGGCCATAGGAGGAGCATTCATAAAGGACTTTGAAGATAAAGTAAGAGAGATAGAGGAACGAATGGAAAGAGAAATGAGAGGGATGAAGGAAAATCATGAAAATAAGTCAGAAGCTTGAAAGACCAAATGGAAAAACTCTCTGAAGTAAATAATTGCCTAAGAATTAGGATTGAAAAAATGGAAGCTAATGATTTTATGAGAAACCAAGACACAATGAAACAAATCCAAATGAATGAAAAAATAGAGGGCCATTTGAAATATCTTCTTGGAAAAACAGCAGACCTGGAAAACTGATGAAGGTGAAATAATTTGAAAATTATTGGACTACCTGAAAATCATGATCAAATTAAGAACTTAGACATCATTTTACAAGAGATTGTCAGGGAAAATTGCCCTGATATTCTGGAAGCAGAAGGCAAAATAGAAATTGGAAGAATCCTCTGATAGCCTCCAGAAAGATATCCTAAAAGGAAAACTTCCAGGAATATAATAGCCAAATTTCTGTGTGCAAGCAAACAGAAACAATTCAAGTACTGTGGATCCACAGTCAGGATAGCTCAAGATCTATCAGCTTCTACATTAAAAGATCAGAGGGCAAGGAATATGGTATTCTGGAGGGCAAAGGAATTGGGATTACAAACAAAAATCACCTACCCAGCAAAACTGAGTATAATCTTTCAGGGGAACAATGGGACTTCAATGAAAATAGGACTTTCAGGCATTCGTGATGAAAAGAATTGAACTGAATAGAAAATTTGACTTTTAAACATAATAGCCTAGAGAAGCATAACAAGGTAAACTGGAAAATAATCATGAAAGAGATCAAAAGGTTAAACTATTTACATTCCTACATGGGAAGATGATACATCTAACACATGAGAACTTTCTCAGTATTAGGGCAGATGATAGGAATAAATTTAGACAGAGGGTACTGGTGGGAATTGATTATGAAGGATGATGTATGTACAAAATTTATATTTTGTTTATCATTTTTGTTTGTGTGTGCAGCAGTCAGAAGTGGGTGGCATACCCAGGGTAACATAGCTGGTGAGTTTCTTGTGTCTGAGGGGGGATTTGGGGTCAGGTTTCTCCTGGGTCCAAGGAGGATGCTTTGTGCACTGTGTCACCTAGCTGCCCCGTGATGATATCTTTAAAATAAAATTAAGGGGTTAGATTATTGCAGTGGGAAAAAGGGAAAGGGAGAGATGAAATGGGGTAAAATATCTCACATAAAAGAAGCAAGAAAAAGCTTATGGAATAGAGGGAAATTTGGGGGAGGAACAGGGGAGTGAATGAGCCTTACATTTATCTGAATTGTCTCAAAGATGGAATAACATACATCCACAAGTTGGTATAGTAATGTATCTTGCCCTGCAGGAAAGGGAATGAGGTGGGGTGGGGTGAAGTAAGGGAGGGAAGATTGGGGGAGGGCAATCAGAAAGAAAACACTTTTGAAGAGGGATAAGGAAAAAGAAGATAGAAAATGGAATGTATACCATGGGGAGTGAATAGGATGGAGGGAAACATCAATAGTAACTGGGAAAAGTTTTAAGCAGAGGCAAGAATAATGTAAGATGAGGATGCTGGTGATGATGACAGTACTTTGCTGGGCTATAGTGAAGAAATTCTTTTTCAGTTATAAGGTACTATATAGATGTTGGCTATAATTGTTGTTTTAATAATCAACATCATGGGCATTTAGTAAGGAAATCTCCCTTTAAAGTATTATATAAATGTATTCTACTATTAAAAAAATAAGATGGGCAGGATGCTATCAGAAAATGCTTGGAGAGACTTATATGGGCTGAAGCAAAGTGAAATGTACTGTATGCAAATAACAGCAATGGTGATGGAACAGGAAGGTCTAGATGCTTAGTATGATGTTTCAGGAAGATTTATTTTTGGTTTTCTTTCAGGAGATGAGTGAATTCTTTCTGTTTCCTCTTTGTCTTCTATACAGATCTGCACAATTGATTTTAAAAAATGTTTAAATAATTTATGTTTTTCCCCATTAATAGTATTAATATAGTCAAACAATTCTTTTTCCTTTATATTTCTCCATTGTTTTTGTGCATTCATATATATGTATATGTGTGTAGGTAAATATAATTTATTTCATTAAATATTTCTCAATTATATTTTCAAAATTTAAAATAATTCACTTTTAAAATTTTGAATTCCAAATTCTCAACCTCTGTCCTGCTCCTCCTTTTCCCCTTGAGAAGATAAGCAATATGATATTGATAATACATGTAGAGTCATGAAAGAAAAACCTGTCTCCATATTGGCCATGTTGCAAAAGAAAATACCAAAACAAAACAATACAAAACAAGGCAAATCAAGGAAGTGGAAAAGTACAAAACGATACAAAGCCAGGCAAATCAAGTAAGTGAAAAAGTATTCTTCAATCTGCACTAGAATCATCAGTTCTCCCTCTACAGGTGGATAACAATTTTTTTTTTTTTATCATTGCTCCTTTGGAATTGTCTTGGATCACAGGTGATCATTGTTAAACTATTGCTATTATTCTGCACAATGTATGGTCACTTCATTTTGCATGAGTTCCTGTAAATCTTTCTTGTTTTCTCTGAAATCCTCCTGCCCATCATTTCTGATAGCACAATAGTATTTCCTCACAAAGTAACTATGTTACACAATGGATAAAGTACTGGGTATGGAGTCAGGAAGACTAGAATTCAAATCCATCTTCAGAAACTTACTAGGTATGTAACTCTGGACAAGTCAGTCAACACTGTTTGCCTCAGTTTCCTCATATGTAAAGTGGAGAAGAAAATCACAAAATGCCCCATTATCTTTTCCAAGGAAACCCCAAATATGGTTCTGAAGAGCTGGACACAATGGACATAACTGACCAAAACCAGTTCACCAAAATCTTATAACTTATTCACCTTATAGATGATGATCCCTAAAACTTTCAATTCTTTGAGTCTATAAGAAGCTGTTAAAGTATTTTGTAAAAATAAGACTTTTTCCCATTTCTTTGATCTCTTTGGGATGCAAACTTAATATGGTATACTGGGTCAAAGAGTTGATGCTGTTGTTGTTCATACTAAGTTCTTGAAGAGGACCAATGACATTTTGAGAGTGATTTCTTGACTTGAAAATGAATGGTATTTAAGTGAAGCAGTGCTGCAAAATGTCATCAACTTGACTCTCTGTCTTCCAGAGTCATTGGAGTCCAGTGGCAAGACAAAGAAAAGAACACTGGTGATGACCCTGGCTGCTGGGACCATTAGGCTAATACATGACTTCACCAACAATGCATTGGTGTCCTAGTTTTTCCTCATCTCTACAAGAATTTGTCATATGACTTTTATATCATGTTAACTAATCTGACAAGTGTGATGTAGAATCTGAGAGTCCTTTTAATTTGTTCCAAATGCCATGAAGGTGGGTGAAGCAGGTGCTGTTGGGTACTTGGAGCTTGGTCAGACAATGAAGATGCCAAGAACATCCACTATATCTTGACTTTGCCTTTTCACTGAATATTGATGACTCAGGAAGAGAGAAAAAGGGTGATGACTTTGCACAACTCAGCCTAATGATAATATTGTTGTCATTTTTTTGAACAACAAAACTATACTATAACAATCCTACACCACAATCTGTTTAACAATTCCCAAATGGATGGTTGTCCTTTCAAATTCCAATTCCTTGTCACCACAAAAAGAACTTCCAAAAGAATTTCTACAAATAAGTTATTGTTTTCCTTTAATCTCACTGGAAAAAAGATGAAGTAGTATTATTATTGCATTAATGGGTATGATCAGTTTTATACTCCTTTGGGCATAGTTCCAAATGCTCTCCAGAGTGGTTGGATCAGTTCATTGTTCCACCAACAGGACACTGGGGTCCAAAATTTTCAACATCCCCTTCCAGCATTTCTCATTTTTCTCATTTTAGATAATTTCATAGGCATAAGGTAGTACATCAGAGTTGTTTTAAGTTGAACTTTTCCAATCAATAATGATTTAGATCATTTTTGACATGACTTTTGAAGCTTCAATTTCATTTTCTGAAAACTGCCTATTCATAAACTATGACCATTTTTAACATAGGGAATGAGTTTTTGAAAAAATTAAATCTGGCTGTATTCATTATATTTTTGAGAAATGAGGCCTTTATCAAATAAGCTTTGCAAATTTTTTTTTATCCAGATTCCTACTTTCCTTCTAATTTTGGTTGCATTATTTGTTTGTGCAAAATATTTAAATTTCACATTATCAAAATTATTTTATGTCCCATTAATTTCTCTCTCTCTCTCTTCTTTCATCATGAAGTCTTTCCTTATCTAAAGACCTGGCAGGTAAAATCATCTGTGTTTCTCTAAATTGCTTATGATATCATGATTTATATACATATCATGGTCTCCTTTTGACCTTATGTTTATATGCAGTGTGAGATGATGGTCTGTGCCTAGTACCTGCCAAACTGCTTTTCAATTTTCTTAGCAATTTTTGTCAATGTTGAGTTCTTAGCTTCAAACCTTGGATCTTTGGATTAATCAAACACTCGATTTCCCAGCAGAATGGGCATATGAGAACAAATTGTTAAAATAGCCACAGAGGTGGCTGATGCAGACAGTGTGGATGCTTAGAAATTGGTCAGACATCTAAGATGCACTGATTTGAAGACCATCACCAGTCATCTTGATTTTTATGACTGCAACTCTGTTTCACTTAAATCCAATTCCATGAAGTCAAGGCATCAGTTATATCTTCAGACATGAAGAACAAAAAAGGAAATGAAAATCCTTTTCAGAATTGAAAGATGAACAACAGCTATGTTAACTTACTACTCTGTAGTATGTACCTAATCTACTCCACTGATCCATCAGTCTATGTCTTACCAAGTACCAGAGTGTTTTTATCATTACCACTTTGTAACATAGTATGAAATCTGGAACTGCTAGGACACCTTCTTTCACATTTTTCTTCATTGATTACCTTGATATTATTTAAATTTTGTAAATAAAGATCAATTTTATATTTTTCTTATTTTCTTATATTTCTTATTTTTATTAGCTCTGCATAATAATTATTTGTGGTTTGATTGGTATGACACTAAATAAGTAAATTAAGTTCAGTAGAATTGTCATTATTATTATATTGGCTTGATCTGCCAATGGGCAATTCATGTCTTTAATTATTTAGCTCTGTTATTAGCTGTGTGAAACGTTTATTGTAATTTATTTGATGTAGTCATTATTTTTGTTTTGGCAGATAGATTAAAAAGTATTTTAGTGTTTGAATATATTTAAAATGGAATATATCTGTCTATCCCTTCCCTGTTTTATCAGCAATATATAGAAATGCTGATGATTTCTGTGGGTTTATTTTATATCCTGTAAGTTAGAAGTTGTTAATAATTTAATCTAGGTTTTTAGTTCATTCTATAGCATTCTAAGTATACCATCACATGATCTGTATAGACTGATAGTTTTGGATTTTTGGGAGATAGAGGCAGGTCCAAGATGGCAGAGGAAAGACAGTGAGCTCTCAAACTCATGACACAATCTCTTCAAAAAAACATCCAAATAATGCCATAGGACAATACCTGGAGCAGCGAAACCCACAGAAGAATGTGCTGAAATCATCTTCTAACCAAGAACAGCTTGGAAGGTCAGAAGGAGGGAGCTGCTGTGTTGATACAGGAGTGGATCCCAACCCCACTGTCAATTTGACACAGATCCAGTCCCAGGAAGGCCTCACCAGAGAAGGAGACCACTATAGTCTCTGAATCAGCTAAAGCACCAGTGTTGTCTGGAACTAAGCTCACAATCTGTTGAGAGGGCTGAGCCCTTGGTAGGGGGGGAAATACAGGGGTCTATGCTGGTGCTGAGGCAGAACTTGGGTTTTTCACCCCTGCTGAGAACCAGGAGGTAGGCTTGAGTAGCAGTGGCCCAGGTGGGGGAGGGGTACAGGCTCCTGGGAGTTGACAACCACAACACACAAAGCTGGTTGATTAGCAAGTTGGTCTGGGATCATCTATGAGCCAGGGAACAGGCCAGACCAGTGAAGAACCTGATCCTCCTTAAATCATAGCACCTGGGATTTATGAAGCTTGGGATACTGCAGTCTGGAAACAGTGCCCCACTCTAAGGAGATAAAAGTCAAATCAAAGAAAGGCAAGGTGAGAAGACAGAAAAAGGTGAGGACCATAGAAAGTTTCTTCAGTGACAAGGAAGATCCAGGTGCACCCTCAGAGGAAGATGTCAATACCATGGCCCCTATGTCTAAAGCTTCCAAGAAAAATATTAATTGGTCTCAGGACATAGAGGCACTCAAAAAGGACTTTGAAGATAAAATTAGAGAGACAGAGGAAAATATGGAAAGAGAAATGAGGGTGATGCAGGAAAGACATGAGAAAAAGTCAACAGTTTGAATAGTCAAGTTGGCCAAATGGAAAAGGAGGAACAAAAGCTCTCTGATGAAAATGATTGCCTAAGAATTAGAATTGAACAAATGGAAGCTAGTGACTTTATGAGAAACCAAGACACAGTAAAGAAAATCCAAATGGATAAAACAAAAAATAGAAGGCAACATGAAATATTGGGATTACAACCAAGAATCAGCTACCCAGCAAAATTGATCGTAATCTTTCAGAGGAAAAAATGGGACTTTAATGAAAAAGAGGACTTTCAGGCATTTGTGATGAAAAGACCTGAACTGAATGGCAAATTTGACTTTCAAATACAAGACCCTAGAGAACCATAAAACATTAGATTTTGGGGACATACCTGGGGTTGTTCAGTGGGTGACTGTCTTGTGTCCGAGGCCTGGTTTAGGCTGGGTTCCCTCTGGGTCCAGGGTGGATGCTTTGTCCACTGAATCACCTAGATGCCCCATGTTGACATCTTTAGGGTTAAATTGAGGGCTGAGGGGAATGCACTGGGGGATGGAGAAGGGAAGAGGTGAAATACTACATGAAAGAAACAGGAAAAGGCTGATGGAGTGAGGGAATAGATGGAAGAGGATCAGGGCAGTAAATGAATTTTACACTCATCAGAAAAGGCTCAAAGACCTTAAACTCATCAGAGGTACCTCAAGGAGGGATTAACACACAAACCCAACTGAATGGAGTAATCTATTTAATCTGGGCAGTAAATGAGCCTAACACTCATCAGAATTGGTTCAAAGACCTCAAGATCATCAGCATTGGCTCAAAGAGGGAATAACATAGACACCTCAATTGGGTGGAGTAATCCCTCTAACCCTGCAGGAAAAAGGAGGGGAAGGGGATAAAGAGAGAGGGGCAAAAAAGAAGGAAGGGTAGATTGGGGGAGGGAACAGACAGAAGCAAATCCCTTTTGAAGAGGGATAGGATGAAAGAAGATATATAATAGAATAAATATCATGGGAAAGGGAAGAGGATGGAAGGGAAACAGTTAATAATAGTAATCATGAAAAAGAGAAAAGGGGGGAAAATTGTACCAAAAATATTTATAGCAACTGATAGTTTTGTTTCCTCATTGCTTATTTTATTCCTTCAGCATATTTTTCTTCTTTTATTGTTAAAGCTAGCATTCCAAATACAATATTGAATAATAATGGTGAAAATGTACATAATTTTTTCATCCCTGATCTTATTGGTAAGTCTTCAAGTTAAAATCCACTTCAGATAATGGCTTGCACTTTGTTTTAGATAATTACCACTCATAAAAGCTTGTGCGGGGAAGGGGGAATAGAGCCCAACATAGAGAAGTAAAGACAGGCGTCATCTAAATTCTCCCAAATCCTATTTCAAAAATAATGTCTTGAATAAAATTCTGGAGTGGCAAACACTACTCCCCCACCCCCCCAAAAAAGAGTGAATGATGAAATTACTTTCCAGTGTGAAACAAATTAGGAGGTAAGAAGGAAAGGTAAGTCTCACAATTTTGGGGGGAGGGAGGGCATTAGCTCTCTATCCCAACACAGATGATGTACCACATGACATGTTAGGGTTACAACAACATGTCCTGGAAGCAGCTGCAACAGTAGCATTAGCAACCACAGCAGCAGCTTCAGGAGTTCTCAACTTAGATACAGTAAAAGAGTTGGAAAACCTTTCAGAAATAGAGGAGATAACAGGAGACTGGTTGCAAGAACCTATTGCATTGCTTATACACAGTTCTGAGTTGCAGTCTCAGGCTGAAGTGGAATACTATCTCAATAGTGCTTGTGGATGCATTGAAAGAGGGGCCCTGGTCACAGTTCTAGAGCAGAGAAGATTGTTTGTGCTGTGAATGACTTGGTTATTTTCAGCAATGGAATGATCCAAGACAACTCCGAAGGTCTTAAGAAAAATGCAATCCATCTACAGAGAGAAAACTGATGGTATTTGAATACAGATTGAAACATAATTCTTTTTTGTTAGTTACTTTATCAGAAACAAAAAAATGATGAGCAAGATGCTATCAGAAATACCTGAAAATACCTACATGAACTGATGCAGAGTGAAATGTACTATATATAAAATAACAGCAATAGTGTTCTATAATCTGCTGTGAATGACTTGGTTATTTCCAGTAATGCAATGATCCCAGATAACGCTGAAAGACTTTTGAAAATTGCAATCCATCTACCTAGAAAGAACTGATGGTATCTGAAAACAAATTGAAGCATAATTTTTTTAATAGTTCCTTAATTTGAAAATTTATTTTTGTCTGTTTTTTCACAACCCAGCTAATGTGGAGATGCATTGCAGGACTACTCATGTATATCTTATAATGAATTGCTTGTGTTCTTGGAGCTGGGGCATGGGGAAGGAGAGAGGAAGAGAAGTTGGAACACAAAGTTTTAAAAAATTGATTTTTACATGTAATTTAGAAAAATAAACTTTAAATTAACAAAAAAGCACATTTATGCAAGGGATGTCTGTAGTATGTTGTCACAGGGACAATGAGTTAATTCATAGAAGTATTGGTTGACAGAGTCATTCCAAAAGCAATGGTAGTATTGGTTATTTGACTACTGTGCCCATTAAGAGAAAGAGGTAAAAAGCAGGGAATTAGAGGCAGAAGCATGGTTGTCTATCAGACAGATGGCAAATTGGCCTGGGCAGATGTCAGGATGGTCTGGGGCCAGCTAGATATATGTTTGCACTCACTCGGTCACCAATTTTCTTTCTCTCTCTCTCTCTCTCTCTCTCTCTCTCTCTCTCTCTCTCTCTCTCTCTCGTCTTATAACAATATACATTTTTATGTGAGCCTCAGAATAAATCTCCATTCAAAGTCTTTATGCCTACAAGAGAATGACTCTTGAAATAATAGAAGACAACTAGCTCTTAAGTCTTTGTTGCATTTGTGGAGGCAAGAGAAACACAGATAATGAAAAAGCAACAACAATGGAAAACCCAAAAGGCCTATTTTGACTTTGTGATAGATCCTCTAATTTTCTTTCATTAGAGAATTTGGTTTTGCAATGATGTCTTACTTGTGCTAACATTAACATCAGTTTCATTCTCTTTGCATACAGCAGATTGAGAAATGGTAGAGCATGTGATTATTCACTGAATAAAAAAAACTGAATGAATACACCTGAAAATGAAATAAAAATAAACTAAATACATACTGGTGCAACTCCATGTTCCCTCATCTTCAGCAAATCATCTGTGGTACATTTGACCCATTTGTCCAAAAAAGATCTCTGGGTAATATCTATCGTTTTCCTTTCAAGTGATTCCCCTAGTAACTCATGTCAATGTGTTCCAATTTAACATGTCACAATTCCAATGTCTTCTGAAATGATATATAAAAACTCATAAACAATTTCTTTAGTATACTTCATAGGCAATTCCAAAATTACAATCATAAGAACTCAGACCCACCAGAAGTAGCTCTTCAGCAAATACAGCAAAGAATTCAGCAAAGAATAGTATATGCTATTTATTATCTTCAGTGAACAGATCACAAGGATGCAAAACATTCACCTCTGTCTCAAGTTGCTGAATTTTCAAAGATGGTTTATTCCCAAAGCTCCACAGGTCAAAGAGATACAACTCAGAGGATATGACTAATACCTCCAGAGACATGCAGGAAAGCTGGAGCTCACTATCATTTCTATTAGCTTTCCCCTACTTCAACAAGGCCACTCTGCTTCAATATTCTTGACAAAAAACAAATACTGTGGGGAAGGCATAATTTAAGCTATTCTGTTTGATATTTGGAATTGCAATGAAATGAGATACTTATATGCCATTTAACAATTAATATAGTGAAATTTACTTATCCATTGCGTGGAAAGAATTTTTAGCAAGGATACATTACTGATTTGATTGGGTCAATGTCCTTATCTTGGTATTGGTTATGGTAGGTATCATTCTTTTATCTCGTTACAGGTTGACTTTTGTACTTAGTCTACAAGGAAGCTCTATCAAGAGCAACAAAACTATAAACTCGCCTTCATGGCAGATATGACTGCTACCACAAAGTTAAATTGTAAACTCATTAACCTGACATTAAAAGCTTTCTAAAATAAAGTCTTCACCTACTTTATAGTCTGATTACATAACACTCCCATTCATAAACTCTTTGCTATCCAAATTGCACTTTTCAACACTATATCCCACCACTATGAATCCATGCAAAGTGTTCTTCAAATCTGTAATGTACACATAATACACATCATATTGATGATATATCATCCTTTTCTCAATGCTCAATTGAAGTGTCCTGTGAAGGCTTTTTCCCCCTCACTAGATACTTGAACTTACTCCTTCCTTAATTTTCCTTTCAATATAACTCTTTGAAGAAAGGCAACATTTTGTAGTGCATAGAGCTGGACTCAGAGTCAAGGAGACCTGTCTTCAAGTCTCATCAAAGTAATAGCCTGACTTTGTAACCCTGAACAAATCACTTGACTGTCTGTGCCCCAGGTGAATTCTCTTTGACTAGAAGTTTCTGAACAAGTATCTATATAAATTGATTATTAGAAGTTTCCTTACCAAGTTTCCTTTACTTCAAAAGAATTACAGATCCACACCAAAAATATATTTTGTATATTTTAAATAGAACCTAAACTCACTATTAGAGAGTTATTTAACTTTTGACTTTGTATCCACAGTGCATTGCTCAATGTCTAACATATATTGCTTAATAAATTCTTGTTGAATTGACTTGATCTTTTGTCATTCTTGTAGAACAGAAGTGCTCAGTGATTTGTCAGAGTTCCTCACAAAACATAGCAGAAATAATTGAATTCAGTACTCTATATGTGGGGGGACCAGAGTAGGGGCTAAGGGAACTATTACCATCTTGATTATGAAAAAAAAATAACTTGTCATTAAAGTCACTTTAAATGGTATTAGCATTTTTGACAACCCAATTTTATGGTTGACTCATATTGCGCTTGTGATCAGAAACATCTATAGTTGTTTTTCTTATTTATTTGTTATTTATTTCCCCAACATGTACACTGAGCTAGACCTGGCTCCCTGTTGAACTTGGGTAAAGCATTTTCTTATCTAAATGCAAGACTTTGCATTTATCTCTAAAATATTCTAACATGTTCTATTTATTCCTAGGATTTCAAAGGTTTTGAAAATAACCTCTTATGATAAAAGATATGACATGACATTTAGTGTAGTACAAGTTATAATATCTTAGTACACACTAATCAGGAAAGGGTTTGCATATAGGACTTGTGACAGATTTCTATTTCATCTGAAATTTAAGAATTTCTAAATTTAGAGATACTTATGAACAGGTTAGCTTTAGGGTGTTGAGTAATTTTTGCCTTTTATAAATCTTCAACCCAAGTCATAAGGGAGACACTCTCTCAGAAGAGGAAATACAACTATAGACAAACTATATATCCTTAAATTATCAACTTATTTCAACATATAGTTCTGGCCTATTGAAATTTGTTTTGAATGCCAATGTTGTCATTCAATATATGATGATGGGAGCAGCTAGGTGGCACAGTGGATAGAGCATCAGCCCTGGATTCAGGAGGACCTGAGTTCAAATCCGGCTCAGACACTTGACACTTACTAGCTGTGTGACCCTGGGCAAGTCACTTAACCCTCATTGCCCTGCAAAAAAACAAAAACAGAAAAACAAAAATGAAACAAAGAAATATGATGATGAAGATGATGATTGAAATTTATAAAACATATTAAGATGCACAAAGAACTTTCTATATATCATCTTACATGACCTTCATAGTATTGGTATCACTCCCATTTTCAGATTTAAAAAAATGTATAGAGATTTTAAGTAACTTGACTCTGATCACAAAGATTGGAAGTAGAAGAGCCACAATTCAAACCCAGATATTCTGATTCAAGTTTAAGTGTTTCTTAATTTACACTAAAGCTAATGTCCCTCATAGTATTGCATCATATAAAAATTTCATGGGTCTGAAGCACCAGTAGCATCTCTAATGACAATGTCAGGTAATTATCCAACCACCCACAGTTAACCAAATCCAGAAACACCTGATGTCACAGAGTGGTTGCTTCTGTAATCTGAAAAGACTGTATCAATTTTTACACTGTTCCCATAATCTCTGGGGATGAACAAAACAAAACAAAACAAAACAAAACAAAACAAAAACCCTACAAATAAATCCCCTGCTGTCCCATAGTTACATTGTATCTTGCCACAAATACACAAGATTTGGGAAAATGAAATCATAAGAATATTGTTCTTACATGAACTTCCCCAAATTCAGGAGAAAATGTGCTTCTTTAGTTGTACATTCTAGAATTTTTTAAGTCTTATAATAAGGTCATTATAAACCATCAGATTAAAATGTGTGGACACAATTTATTTTATCTCTAGCATTATAAATCCATTATTGAGGGCATATAGAATTATTCTGGCTTCCACAGGTGTCAGTATAAGGGTCAATAACATTGGGCCTCTTATGTTGCCCTTAAATCTGTCCTAATTGGCACTTCGGAGAATAATTAGCATTATCTTTTCCCCTGTAAACCAGCTGACCACTGCTGTATCTATTACTTTATGCTTTTCAAAGTGACTTTGCATGTAGGGGGCATTTCAGTGTATGTGTTATCCCCTCACATATCTTTTCATTATGCTTCTGGGAAGAGATTCCTGCCTTTCAGGTTTGGACTTCTAATCTTTAACCTCTTTGATGCTCCTGAATTCACCACTCCTATACCTTTGTCCATTGTTTACAGACTTTTTTGTATTTTAAAGTTATTGGGCTGCATTTACATATTTGTTTAGTTATTTATTTCTTGCTCATCATGACATTTCCAAACTGCTATATACTGCTCTCTTATCTTTATCACTGACAATATGGAAGCCATCATGTCTTCATCAAACCACTGATAAAATGGCCAATAGAAGAGGGCTAAAAACAGATATCTGTTGTGTATCACTCCATACATACCTCTGGGTTGACACTGATTCATCAATTCAACAGTTTGGGGATGAGTTTATTCAGTATGATATACAATCAGAGTAACTAAATTGTCAATTAACCCATACCTCCCAATTTCATGCACAATTCAATATAAGATTTGTCAAAAGTCTTGCCAAAATCCAGATGTCCTATGTCTAGTGCATTGTTCTGATTTACCTGTTTATGGACACTATTATTATTATCATTATTGTTCTATGTAATCTTTTTTTTTTGCTTATGTAATCTTTTTTTTAACCATTACTTTTATTTTTATTGAGTTATTAGAATTTTATATGTGAAATTTCCTTTTAATAAAAAGAGATGTAGTATATTCTTAATTAAGTCATTTAAAATGAATTTCTCCATGTTAATTTTCTATTTTATCATATTTTACATAACATGCTTGTATTCTCTTAGAAGAGAAATTTGAAGTAGGCAGTCACTTAGAAAATACTAGCTGATGATGATAACATAGATGTTCAATTAAATTCAACAAACATTTACTAAGCACAGCGATATTTCTTTTATAATTAGCAGCACAGCCATGCATATTTACATAGGCTCTTTTTTTTTAATGAGATATTTTATTTTTTCCATTACATGTAAAGATAGTTCTCAACTTTTGTTTATACATGCTTTACAATTTCAGATTTTTCTCCCTCCCTTCCTTCCCTCCCCCCTCCCCTAGACAGCAGGTAATCTGGTATAGGTTATATCTATATATCTCTATACGTATACATATAGATATATATATATATATATACACACACACACACATATATATATATATATACAAATAATAACATTAATCCTATTTCTGCATTAATCCTGTTACAAGAGAAAGAATCAGAGCAGTGATGCGAAACCTCAAAATAGAGAAAAAAAAAAAAACAACAGCACCCAAAACAAAAGAAATAATATGGTTCAATCAGCATCTATACTCCACAGTTCTTTCTTTCTTTTTCTTTCTTGGATTTGGAGATCCTCTTCTATCATGAGTTCCCTGGAACTCTTCTGTACCATTGCATTGGTGAGAAGAATATAGTCCATCATAGTAGGTCAACACTCAATGTTGATGATACTGTGTACAATGTTCTTCTGGTTCTGCTCATCTCACTCATCATCAGCTCACGTAAGACCCTCCAGGTTTCTCTGAACTCTTCCTGCTCATCATTTCTTACAGCACAATAGTATTCCATTGTATTCATATACCACAACTTGTCCAGCCATTCCCCAATTGATGGGCACCCCCTCAACTTCCAATTCCTTGCTACCACGTAAAGAGCAGCTATAAATATTTTTGTACATGTGGGTCCCTTTCGCCTTTCCATGATTTCTTTGGGCAAAAGACCTAAAAGTGGGATTGCTGGGTCAAAGGGTATGCACAGCTTTATCGCCCTTTGGGCATAATTCCAAATTCCTCTCCAGAATGGTTGGATCAGCTCACAGCTCCACCAACAATGTATTAGTGTTCCAATTTTCCCACAGCCTCTCCAACATTTATTATCTTCCTTTTTTGTCATTTTAGCCAATCTGATAGGTGTCAGGTGGTACCTCAGAGTTGTTTTAATTTGCATCTCTCTAATCATTAGAGATTTAGAGCATTTTTTCATATGGGAATAGATAGCTTTGGTTTCTTCATCAGAAAACTGCCTGTTCATATCCTTTGACCATTTCTCAATTGGGGAATGACTTGGATTCTTATAAATTTGATTTAATTCCCTATATATTTTAGAGATGAGGCCTTTATCAGAAGCACTGGCCTCAAAAATTTTTTCCCAGCTTTCTGCCTCCCTTCCAATTTTGGATGCATTGCTTGTTTGTACAAATTTTTTTAAATTTAATATAATCAAAATCATCCACTTTGCATTTTATAATATACTCTATCTCATGTTTGGTCAAAAACTGTTCTCCTTTCCAAAGATCTGATAGGTACACTATTCCTTTCTCTCCTAATTTACCTATGGTATCACCTCTTATGTCTAAATCATGTATCCATTTTGACCTTATTTTAGTATAAGGTGTAAGATGTTGGTCTAAGCCTAATTTCTGCCATACTATCTTCCAGTTTTCCCAGCAGTTTTTGTCAAATACTGAGTTCCTATCCCAGAAGCTGGAGTCTTTGGGTTTATCAAACACTACATTACTAGTGTCATTTACTACTGCATTTCCTGAGCCTAGCCTATTCCATTGATCTACCATTCTATTTTTTAGCCAGTACCAGATAGTTTTGATGACTGCCACTTTATAGTAAAGCTCCAGGTTTGGTACCGCTAACCCACCTTCCTGTGAATTTTTTTTCATTATTTCCCTGGATATTCTTGATTTTTTGTTTTTCCAGATGAATTTTGTTATTATTTTTTCTAGCTGTATAAAATAATTTTTAGGTAGCCTGATTGGTATGGCACTGAATAAGTAAATTAATTTAGGCAGTATTGTCATTTTTACTATATTAGCTCTGCCTATCCATGAGCAATTGATATCTTTCCAACTATTTAGATCTGATTTGATTTGTGTGAAGAGTGGTAGTTGTGTTCATAGAGTTCCTGGGTTTGTCTTGGCAAGTAGACTCCCAGGTATTTTATATTACCTACCGTTACTTTAAATGGAATTTCTCTTTCTAGCTCTTGCTGCTGGACTTTGTTGGTCATGTATAGAAATGCTGATGATTTATGTGGATTTATTTTATATCCTGCTACTTTGCTAAAGTTGTTAATTGTTTCAAGTAATTTTTGACTTGATTCTCGAGGATTCCTTAAGTATACCATCATATCATCTGCAAAGAGTGATAGTTTTGTTTCCTCCTTGCCTATTCTAATTCCTTTAATTCCTTTCTCTTTTCTGATTGCTAAAGCTAACATTTCTAGAACAATATTAAATAATAGGGGTGATAATGGACATCCCTGTTTCACCCCTGATCTTATTGGGAAGGCTTCTAATTTATCTCCATTGCATATTATACTTGCTGATGGCTTTAGGTAGATACTGTTTATTATTCTAAGGAAAGCTCCCCCTATTCCTAAACTCTCTAGTGTTTTTATTAGGAATGGGTGCTGTACTTTGTCAAAAGCTTTCTCTGCATCTATTGAGATAATCATATGATTTTGGTTGGTTTTCTTATTGATGTGGTTGATTATGTTAATAGTTTTCCTAATGTTGAACCAGCCCTGCATTCCTGGTATAAATCCCACCTGGTCATAGTGTATTATACTGGTGATCACTTGCTGTAATCTCCTTGCTAATATCTTATTTAAGATTTTAGCATCAATATTCATTAGGGAAATTGGTCTATAATTTTCTTTCTCTGTTTTTGCTTTGCCTGGTTTTGGTATCACCCCCATATCTGTGTCATAAAACAAATTTGGTAGAACTCCTTCTTCACCTATTTTTCCAAATAATTTGTATAATATTGGAATTAATTGTTCTTTAAATGTTTGGTAAAATTCACCCGTAAACCCATCTGGCCCTGGGGATTTTTTCTTAGGGAGTTCATTAATAGCTTGTTCAATTTCTTTTTCTAATAAGGGTTTATTTAAGGATTTTATTTCCTCTTCAGTTAACCTGGGCAGTTTGTATTTTTGTAAATATTCATCCATTTCATTTAGATTGTCAAATTTATTGGCATACAGTTGGGCAAAATATTTCCTAATTATTGCTTTAATTTCCACTTCATTGGTGGTAACATCACCCTTTTCATTTTTGATACTGGTAATTTGGTTTTCTTCTTTCTTTTTTTTAATCAAATTAACCAATATTTTATCTATTTTATTAGTTTTTTCATAAAACCAGCTCTTAGTTTTATTGATTAATTCTATAGTTTTTTTGCTTTCAATCTTATTGATTTCTCCTTTAATTTTCAGGATCTCTAATTTAGTGTCTAATTGGGGATTTCTAATTTGTTCTTTTTCTAGCTTTTTAAGTTGCATGCCCAATTCATTAATCTCCTCTTTCTCTTTCTTATTCATGTAAGCATTTAGAGCTATAAATTTTCCCCTAAGCACTGCTTTGGCTGCATCCCATAGATTTTGGTATGTTGTCTCACTATTGCCATTCTCTTGGATAAAGTTATTGATTGTTTCTATGATTTCTTGTTTGGCCCATTCATTCTTTAGAATGAAATTATTTAGTTTCCAATTGATTTTCATTCTACTTTTCCCTGGCTCTTTCTTACATGTAATTTTTATTGCATCATGATCTGAGAAGGATGCATTTACTATTTCTGCCTTTCTACATTTGACTATGATGTTTTTGTGCCCTAATACATGGTCAATTTTTGAAAATGCGCCATGTACTGCTGAGAAAAAGGTATATTCCTTTCTATCCCCATTCAATTTTCTCCAGACATCTATCATGTCTAACTTTTCTAGTAATCTATTCACCTCTTTCACTTCTTTCTTATTTATTTTTTGGCTAGATTTATCTAATTCTGAGAGGGGGAGATTCAGATCCCCCACTAGTATAGTATTACTATCTAATTCCTCTTGTAACTCATTTAACTTCTCCTCTAAGAACTTGGATGCTATACCACTTGGCGCATACATATTCAATATTGATATTACTTCATTATCTATAGTACCTTTAAGTAAGATGTAATTTCCTTCCTTATCTCTTTTAATGAGATCTATTTTTGCCTGCACTTTGTCTGAGGTAAGGATTGCTACCCCTGCCTTTTTTACTTTAGCTGAGGCATAATATATTCTGTTCCAGCCCTTTACCTTTACTCTGTGTGTATCTCTCTGCTTCAAATGTGTTTCTTGTAAACAGCATATTGTAGGGTTCTGGTTTTTAATCCACTCTGCAATTCGCTTCCGTTTTATAGCAGAGTTCATCCCATTCACATTTACAGTTATTATTACTGACTGTCTATTCCCCTCCATTCTATTTACCCCCTTTGTACTTTCCCCCCCTTCTTTCACCCTATTCCTCCTCACTGACGTTTTACTTCTTACCCCTGCCTCCCCCAATCTGCCCTCCCTTTTTATCACCCCCCCTCTTTTATTTACCCTTTTTTCCCTTGCTTTTGTCCTCCCTTCTATCAGTCCCCCCCTTTCCCTTCCCCTTTTGTTTCCCTAAAGAATGAGTTAAGTTTCTTTATCCCAATGAATGTATATGTTATTCCCTCTTTGAGTCAAATCTAATGAGAATAGGGTTGAAACCATGTTCCCCCCTCCTTTCTTTCCCTCTGTTATAATAGGTTTTTTTCCACCTCTTCATATGATATAATTCATCCCATTCCATCTCCCCTTTCCTCTCCTCCCCATAGACTCCCTTTTTATCCCCTTAATTCTTTTGTATCATCACATCAAAGACAATTTATATTTATATCCTCTATATAAAGTCCTTCTCTCCGCCCAAATACATTTACAGTTCTTAAGAGTTATGAGTATTATCTTCCTATGTAGGGATATAAACAGTTTAACCTAATAGGGTAACTTTTTTTTTCCCCTCTGTTTACCTTTTTAAACTTCTCTTGAGTCTTGTATGTTGAGATCAAATTTTCTATTTAGTTCTGGTCTTTTCACCAGGAAAGATTGAAAGTCCCCAATGTCATTAAATGTCCATCTTTTCCCCTGAAAGAAAATGCACATTTTTGCTGGGTAATAGATTCTCGGCTGCAATCCAATCTCCTTTGCCTTCCGGAATATCATATTCCAAGCCTTGCGGTCCTTTAATGTTGAAGCTGCCAGGTCCTGAGCAATCCTGACTGTGTCTCCATGATATTTAAATTGCTTCTTTCTGGCTGCTTGGAGTATTTTCTCCTTCACCTGATAATTCTGGAATTTGGCTACAATATTCCTTGGAGTTTTCCTTTTGGGGTCTCTTTCAGGAGGTGATCGGTGGATTCTTTCAATGATGATTTTATCCTCTGATTCTATGATATCAGGGCAGTTCTCCTTAATAATTTCCTGGAATATGGTATCTAGATTCTTTTTCTGGTCATGGCTTTCAGGCAGTCCAATGATTCTCAAATTGTCTCTCCTCGATCTGTTTTCCAGATCAGTTGTCTTTCCAATGAGGTATTTCACATTTTCTTCTATTTTTTCATTTTTTTTATTCTGCTTGACTGATTCTTGGTGTCTCATGGATTCCTTATCTTCCAACTGTCCCACTTTAATTTTTAAGGCATTGTTTTCTTCAGTGAGATTATGCACCTTTTTTTCCATTTGGCTAATTGAATTTTTTAAGGTATTGTTTTCTTCAGTGAGATTATGCACCTTTTTTTCCATTTGGCTAAGTGAATTTTTTAAGGTATTGTTTTCTTCAGTGAGATTATGCAGCTTTTTTTCCATTTGGCCAAATGAATTTTTTAAGGCTTTGTTTTCTTCAGCTTCCTTTTCTAAGCTGCTGATTCTTTTTTCATAGTTTTTTTGTTTTGCTTTCATTTCTCTCCCCATTTTTTCTTCTACCTCTTGCAATTGATTTTTAAAATCCTTTTTGAGCTCTTCCAGGAAGGCTTTTTGTTCTTGCGACCAATCCACCTTCCCTTGTGAGGCTTCAGATGTAGACAATTTAAGGCTATTGTCCTCATCTGAGTTTGTGTTGGCTTCTTCCCTATTGATACAGAAGCTCTCAATGGAGAGGGCTCTTTTTTGCTTCTTACTCATTATTGCAGCTTATTTATTTATTCTTTAAGTTGAGGTCTGCTCTGGGGGCACCAGGGTCCCTGTTTTGGGCTTCTTGTGCAGGTGTATAGGTGCTGTGTGACCAGGCTTTTACTCTGAGGCCTTTATGGTGTGTGGAGATGCCCCACCCTGCACTTCCTGTCTGATTGTGCTCGGCCAGCCAGGCGCCAGACCCCGGCGTCTGATCCCGCCGTTCGTGGCCCTCTCGGCCGGTGCAGGTAAGTTTTTCCACTGTCCTTCTTGGCCACCAGATTTTTGAACCAGGTTCCGGGAGCCTCAGTTGTTTGGCTGTGGCCCGCAGCTCCTGCTGACTTGCCCCGACCCCCTTGGCGCTGGGTTGCTGCCCTGCGCTGGGCCTCCCTTTTGCCCGAGTCAGACCAACCTTTTCCTGAAGTCTTCTAAATTATCTCTGGTTGGAGGACTGTGTCTCTCTGTCTCTTTGCAGGTTCTGTAGTTTCAGAATCCGTCCAGAGGCTTGATTTAATGTTCGTTTTGAGGGAAAAGAAGGAGAGCTCAGGCAGCTTGCTGCTTCCTCTCCGCCATCTTGGCTCCGCCTCCCTCTGCTTATGTAATCTTAAAAAGCTACAATCCACTCTTACAAATGATTACTTTTTTTTCAAAATGCTCATAGAATATCTATTCATCTATTCTAGGTTTTTTGAGCTTTTTGAAGATATGAATGTTTACAATTTATGATTTTGAAAACTGAGATTGCATTTACTTCTAATATTCTAGGAATTTTATTATGCTCCTTAATTCCTAAAAAAAATTAATGGCAGTGTTTCAAAGATCACATCTGTAGTATACAAGTGCTTTTGGCACCTAGAGATATGATTCATTTTGCTCTAGAGATCTGTTCAGTTAATTCAGCTAAATGTTGAGCAAACCAGCTAATTCCTTTAAGGTTTACCAAATCTCTTAACTTGGAATACAAATTATACATACACATACATATATACATACATATATACATACATGTATATATAATTTGTATTTCAAGCTAAGAGTTTCTACATGGGTAGATATAGATATAGCTATAGTTATTTAGATCTTATTCATATAAAAGTTAACATAGATTTCTCTTCCATAGAGAAAGTAGAAGTAGAATAGGAGTAGGGAAGGTTTGCTTTCTCTCTGTCATCAGTCAATACTGCATGTTTCCCTTGACATCATGTTTCTATATGTGTTTTGTTCCTATTCTGGTCCTTTCTATTTTCTTCATTGTTGCTTTTTCTTATCTTTAATCTTCCTGGTGATGTTTACATACACACACATAAAGACATACACAGATATACATACAGATCTATCTATATCTATATCTATCTATCTATATATGTATGTATTGTGTACATGTATGTATATGGGCATACATTTACACACATACCCATACACACATATGGTTGTGTATGTTCTTTGAAATTCAAGGTTCACAAAATGCTCTCCATCAAATAACAGTTTATATTTCCTGCCCTCTTTCTTGACATTCTTTACTAAATTTATTTCAATTACTTCACTGATAAAAATCTATTATTACTTTCAAGATGATTTTGAGAGCTCCCCATATCTCTTAATCCATCTGCTTTCTTTGAGTTCCTGAACAAGATATTAGATACATCTTTTTCTCTGAAATTTTGCAAGCCAATTTATTGCTACTTAAGGTAAATAAATTAATAGCATGTTACTTTTAAGTCTGTTATTGAAGCTCTTTTTCTCTTTATTCATTATACAATGTTGAGCTCACAGTAGGTATTTAATAATTACATGATGAAAGAATGATTAAAGCAAGACAGTGCTGTAGTGAACTAAAAAGTTGGATGTTGTTAGAAAACAGGGACTCATATGCTTTCTTTAGCCCTAGTTGTACAACTAGGGCCATATCATTTAAATTCCCAACATCTTACTTTCTTTACATGGGAAATGAGAATACTAATACTTTATACATAAAATTTACTGAGTTTTGTGAAGAAAATGCTAAGTAAAAGTTAGAAAGCTACACTTGTAAGTAGCAATGGTTTTGGAGGCTTTTTAATGATTAAGAAAGCTGTACAATCTAGGAATCATAAGAGTTGTCACCCAAGAGCAAAATAATTCTCTCTCTGCACAAGCAAAGGTCAAGCCAATCCTTCAAGAGGTAGGGAACCATTTATTCCCTCCACTGATGCATGAGACATGAGTGTATCCTGAGGAACTCAAAAGAAAATAACCAGACTGAATACTCTATTGTTATCAGAGACTAAGAAATTCTCTTTATATCTACTGAGATAATTTTTAATTGTCAATTGAACATTCTTAAAGGATTTTCCATTTTTTAATGGAAATATACAGCAAAACATTTGTAATTTCCATAGAGATTTCATTATTTCTCTTAATAATAAAACCACCTGGATCAAATTTTGAGATTAAAAATGCATTTTAAAGAAAATATAATTAATTCTTTAAGAAAGCTTCTCTAAATAGTTTTGAAATTAATTTCAACACTCTCATTTTAATGAGTGCTTATTACTTTGATTTATGTTAATTATCACTGAATCACAAGATCTCAGGTTTTTGGACCACCTAATGCTGCCCATACATGAACAAGAATCCCCTTTAAAACATGTTCACCAAATGGTCATCTAACCTTTGTTTGAAGACTTACAGGAGAGAAATCTACTACCTTCTGAAATAGCCCATTCAACTTGTTTATAACTCTCCTTAGTAGAGAGTTTTTCCCCCTTTATGTTAAGCCTGTCTTATTGTAATTGATTACTTTTCTTTTCTAATTCTTAATTCTGAAGACAGCCAAAACAAGTCTGTTCCCTCTTTCACATCACAGTTCATCAAATACTGGAAGAGAACTGCAATATACCCTCTAACACCTCCAGTTTGTAGCACATTCTTAAAGATATCCTCTTAGGGGCAGCTAGGTGGTGTAGTAGATAAAGCACCAGCCCTGAATTCAGGAGGACCTTAGTTCAAATCCAGCCTCAGACACTTGACACTAGCTATATGACCCTGGGCAAGTCACTTAACCCCCATTGCCCCCCCCCACACAAAAAAAGATATCCTCTTGACACTCTTCAGCTTACCAATGTTCTTTATAAAATTTGGCACCCAGACCTGAGGTTAATACACTATATGTGTTCTGAGCAGCATAGAGCGCAATAGGATTTTGTTGGATTTGTTCAATTCTTTTTCAGTCCTATCTGACTGTGTGACTCCATTTGGGGTGTTCTTGGCAAAGTTACTGGATTGGTTTGTCATTTTCTTCACCATCTCATTTTAAAGCACTGAATTATACAGGTATAAATGACTTGCCCAAGATCACATAGCTATTAAATGTTTAATGCTGGACTTGAACGCAGGAAGATGCATCTTCCCAACTTTAGGTCCAGAGCTCTATCCACTGAACCACCCTGGACATTAAACTTCCCTAAGTAATGTTTTCTCCAACAATTTAGACTTCAAGATCTTTTTTGGAGATATAATCATTTAGATATTAGTTATCCCTTCCACTTATGTGTCATCAAAAAAATATAATAAGCTTGCTATTGATGCTTTTTACACAATTTATTAATAAAACATTTTTAAAAATTGTTTGTTTTTATAATTCAAAATAATTTCTGATTGCTGAATATATTTTTAAAACATTGTAAATACAATAAATTTCCTAGGAGAATTTTTTCAAAATATGATGGAATTCCACCAATTCAGTTTAAATTGAATTTTTTTTTGCTTTGGTTTATTTTAAGAATTCTAATTTTACTCTTATTCCTCATGCTTAAAAAATACTCCAGTACAACGCACAAACAAAAAATCCCGCCCTCACCCAACACACACACACACACACACACACACACACACACACAGAGACACAGATACACATACACATCAAAATGAAGAGATTTTAAGAGTCTTTCATATTTTCCATTTTCAATGTGGCTAATGTGATCTGAAATGTCTCAAAATAGCATTCTCATTTTGACCTTTATTTTGGCATTAAATCAATAGCAAAAGGCACTCATGATTTTGCATACTCCAATATCCTGAGTAGACTAGCCATTATGTTTTGCATTATGATAATTTCTGCTAAAATTCCATTTATACATGTCTTTTCATTTTGTCCATGGGGTTGAACCTAAACACATAAGAAAGACACAAAATTCTTAAGTAAAGTAAAATATAAGAATGGCAACACTTGATTCAAAAAGAAAACCTGGGTTATCAAAATCATTGCTCCCTTTTGTTGTTGAAATACTATAGTGGTGTGTGTGTGTGTGTGTGTAAGGGGAGGAGGGCCCCTTGATGTTTAAATGCATGAAATGTCTTCATAGTCTCAGAGTACAGATAGAAAGGTTCACTAAGTGCTTTACTGGCTCTTAGCCATCTTCTGAATGGCAGCAGGTTAGTAGCTTCTTTCAGCTAAGATTCTAATACTCATTACAGAATGGATATCAAACAGTAACTATTGATCTGTGATGATGTCTTAGTCATGCTAGACAAGATTCAGCAACCTTTTGGATTTGTAAGTGAAACTATTCAATAAAGACAAAAGAAAATAGTCTGGGCAGTATCAGAAGGTGAGAATCAAAACACTATTTTCAACAGTTATTATTAGACATAGTGTTCAGCCAGGGCCTCCAGATAAATTGCAGAGACTCAATTCATCAGTCCTTTAATATGAAGAATTCTATTGGCTCATCATTTACATTAATAATTGAGATGCTATCATGTGAGTTAATGGATCAATAAACATTTATTAAGCACCAACTATGTACCAGGCACTGTGCAGTTCTAGGGATACAAGAAAAGGTGAAAGATAGTCTCTGTGCTTAAGGAGCTTCTAATGTATTAGGGGAGAAAACAAGCAAATAAATATGTACAAATGAGTTATACACAGAATAAAGAGAAAATAATTAACAGAGGGAAGGTAATTGAATTAAGAGGGCATAAGAAAGACTTCCTATACAAGGGAGTTTTTCAGTTGGGTCTTACAAGAAGCCAGAGAGGCTAGTAGGAAAATATGAGGATATGGGGCGTGGTATTCTAAGTATGGGGAACAGCCAGAGAAAATGCCCAGAACCAAGAGATACAATGTCTTTTTCTTGGGATTCGAGTGTCTTGGGATCAAAGAGTACTGTCAGAGAATAATGTATAAAAAGACTGGACAGATAGGAGAGAGTTAGGTTATGAAGGCCTTTGAATTACAAACAGGGTATTTTGTATCTACTCCTGGAGGCAAAGACAAATAAATACTGGCTGTGGAATACTGGGGAAATCACTTAACCTCTCAGTTCCATCAGGAAACTCTTTAAGACTATATGTCAGACAAAGTGCTGATCTGTTTTGCCAAAGAAAGTTGCTCCCTGAAAGCTCCCCAAACCAGTAAAACCCAACCAAATGCAAACAAATAAAACCAAACAAAAACTAAATGTATGTGTGTGTTTTTAATATATATATATTTAATATTTAATGAATGTGTCATACATAATAATATATATTATTTTATTTAATCATTACTCTGTCAAGAAAATCTTTTTGTTATTTTATTTTTCACCTTGTTCTTATGGGAAAACAGACAACAAGAAATTTATAAGGCTAACTAGTACTACACAGCTATTACATGTCAGAGGCAGGATTAAAACCCAAATACCAAGGATGACACTACTCAAAGTACTGTAAAACTACCTAAAACTGATCCTAATGTTAGTAACTGAGTTTATTTATATAACCACTTAAAGCTTCCAAAATGCTTTGCAAAAAGCATTTCATTTGAGTTTTGCAACAAACCTATGAATTAGGTTAAAGTTATTATTGTCCTGATTTTACAGGTCAAGAAGACTGAGGATGAAGTCTGCTAAGCAATGCATGGGTTATCATATAGCAAGTAAATGTCAAAGGTAGGATTTGAACTTAGATTTTCCTTTCCCAAAATTGAGCACTTTGCCTTGGATAGTTCTTGTTTTGTTTTAAAATTGATTAATAAGGGACTTTTATAGAAAACTAAAAGAGGTAACAAACACAAAATACTGAAAATGTTATTTTTTGTTATGATGCTATTCAAATAGAATCTGTTAAATATCCTTAGAATTATCTTAATTATATTTATTCACATTTAAATCTTTTATTGATAGGCTTATTTCAAAGCTAAGAAGATATGAATGCAAATGGGTAGAAAGAGACATAGAATTATCTAGATTCTTTGATTTATCAAAATATCATAGTGGATAATTCAGACTGGAAAAAAATCAGTTCGGTTAGAGGGTAAACAAGCTTAGAAACAAAAAATAAGCACCAGCGATGCATAAATGATTGAGCATACCTCAAGCATTTATAATGTGCCAAGCACTGTGTTCACATTGTAAGATTGTAGGGTTCAACTTGAAAATAAACTTTGAGACCATTTATTCTAATACTTTCATTTTATAGAAAGGAATCCTAGCCTAAATTTAATGGCTTGGCTAAAGTAACACAATTACTTAATATTGGAGCTTGGATTCAAACCCATATCACCTATCTTTCAAATGTGCATCCATTTATTGTATCACAGATCAGAAGGAGAGAGGGCCTTTGATAAGCTGACACATCTAGAAATTCACACTGGAAATCTAGTTTTCTCTCTTGTCCTTCAATTTCAGTGAGATATATTGAGCAAAGGGACAATTTTGTTTTTGTCTTTGCTTACTTAATTCCTGATATAGTGCCTGGCATAATTAGGTACTTAATAATTGTTTGCTGAATCAAACTGGAAAAATGAAAAAAAAACCTACATAAGTCGATGAATGATTGATACTTTAGGTGGAATAAAAACATAATAGTAATAAGAAGATTCTCTTTACAAAAATAGGCATTCTTGTTAGAACTATTAAGAAATATGAATCTTTGAACATTATATTATTAAGCCAGCTTCCATACAAATTCTTCTCAGTGAATTTAGGTTAAATTCTCCCAATTTTTCTGTACTCCCTCCAATTAAATGCATTATACCTGCTGCTAAACTACTATTAAATGCAAGAGACGGTTTCCAGTAGGACTTATAGCACTTTGCAGAAAATCAGTCCTTTAAAGTATCAGTTAGATGATCAGATGTCTTGGTGGTGTTTTTAATGATTTTTGCTTTCATCAAAGTATTGATTTAAAGACTTCTTTAAATTTTAATTCTTCCCTTATAGATATATATGTTCATTTTTGATAGGAGTGAATAATTAGTTCCAAGCATCAAAGAAAAAATCATGTGTGTGTGTGTGTGTATATATGGATATTTAAATATATACATGCATGTATATATTTTATATTAAGTTAGTGTACATCTGACTTATTTTTATCATGTGTTCTTCATATGCCGCTGCATAAAAACGTGGAACAACTCCTGACCTTACTTATTTAGAACAATGTATCTTGCTCTCTTTGAAACATACATCTAATCTTTGGGAGCTGGCATCTACTATTCTAAGGGTAAATTAGAGAGTTGCTATGGAGTATAGACATAGCATGTATGTTTCATTATTCTATATTGTGCAATTTGTGACAAAGCCCTTAAGTCTTTCATTTTCTATATTGTTCCTCATGTCATATTTTAAATTTAATTGTATTATATTGTTTAGAAATATGGTCCCTTGCTGAGAATCACCAGTTTTGTACTTATTTATTTGAGAAGTGTTTTATGAAATCACATTATGTCAAGAAACCAGTTATTTCAAACCTTGCAATATTAAAAAAAAATGATTTTCTTTGATCTACTTCCCTCCGTCCCTATTTAAATCATAGGATTTTTTGATTGGGTAGAGTTCAACTCCTTTAATTCTTAACTTCAACTTTTGCTAAGAGAAAAAAAAATCATCTCATTTTTTAAGCCTTTTCCACAGTATTCTTGAAAATTTATTCAATATAAAATTGATATGATTGAGATTAAATATCACTGCTAACTGTTCTCTCTTCAATCTCTTTCCTGGTATTACCAGTAGCAACTTAGTCTTTCTTCCAAATCTTAGTATTTCAAAGCCATGATGATATGCTATATACCTATACCTCATCTAGAAACTACTACACTTTGAACTAAGTTCTAATGTATTCAATTACATTTTATTCTTTTGAAAGTTAGCATTTATGTCTTCTTTCATTTATTCCCTTCAATCCTTCCAGGATATTGGGTAGATCCTTGCTTTATGGTAGATTTATGGAATACATGAATTAGTATTGAGAACTACATGTGAGAAGAAAGCATGAGTGATTTGGGAAATTCTTGGATGAAGTGAAAATACGATGTCATTAAACAATAAAAATATAAGCCTCATGATTTGCTACTGGCTGAAAACTTAAATATATTTACTATATATGTTATATATTTGTGTATGTGTATATTATATCCATGTGTCATATATGTATGAAAATACACACACACACACATATATATGACAAATCAAATTTTTAAAAAAGTAAATCACAGATAGTCAAGACTTACATAGTGTCCTACTTAAGGTTAGGATAGGGATAAGGATTGAACTTAGTATTTCTTTGATATAGAGAAATCCTGCATGGAATTAGCACCTTCTCACCCATTTTTAGTTTTTAAAAATGTCTTGGGAACCCTGGGAACTTCTGTGACCTCTCCAGGATTACACTCTGATTACATCCTGATGAGTATGCATCAGAAGCTGGAATTAAATCCAGTTCTTTCAGATTCTAACTCAACCTCTCTATCAATTCCTTAACAAGGTCTCTTTCAAGTAAAGTAGATATTCAATAAATATTTGTTAATAACGATAAATTCATAGAAGTTTGTAAGGGAAGCAAGGATATTTAAGGTATGCTGTTAATACTTTAAAGTTTATTTGATTCCTAAAATCAGTTTTTAGTGACACTATCAGAAAATCAATGCATTTAGTTTTTCTTTCTCTTCATATCGCATAGAAAACTTTTCTCTAAAATAAAAAAATAACTATTTTGAGAGATTAATTCAATTTCATCTCTTGCCTACTTCTGATTATATCACTTCCATTTTTCTTTTGACATTCATTCTCACTTTCCTAGTTGGCCAACATGTTTACTCTTCAAATATTTTCTCAAACGTCCTTTCATTTTGCCATATTTTATGACCCCAATGAACATGTATCCTATTTTTGCTTGTCTTCTATTTTTTTTCTGTCTTAAAAGTCCCTAATTCCCTTTCTAGCACACTGTTCATACCAGATTTCCATTTCCCAGCCTATATCTAGACACTTTGCCTTAAAGTTCATAGTATAGCTTAGTAAGTTTGACATATTGAAAAAAAGAAGGTAGTGATATAACCCACAGAGAGAACAGGTCTCTCATGTAACTTCCCATGACTCCTTATAAAATCATTATGTTTGAAGTGTGTGTCTAGTTGGAAAACAGTACTTTTAACCCACTAGCCAGATTCATAAAATACATGTAATTGTCCCCCATTTAGAAGGGCATAGAAGTTCATTTTTTTGGCACTGCATGGGGTGAAAGGTCTTATCTTCAAGTTGAAATCCCACCTAGTGTTGGTTCTTGACATAGCTGACCGACCCTACCCCATGTCTTTTACCTCAAAGTACATGTCCTTCAAAAAGCAGAGAGCCACAAATCAGTCAATGAAAGGCAAAGAATGCCTCCTATGTACCCTTTAAAGACCAATTCAGAAACTGTAATGCTTAACCAATAATGTAAAGCACTAGACTTTCCTAAAATCATGGAATATTACAACTGAAACTTTACTGTCCTTCTATTCCAAGCTCCACATTTTATAAATGATGAATCTGAAGCTTAGGAATTTCAATTAATCAACAAGCATTTACTAAATGCTTACTAAGTGCCAGACACAATTTTAAAACACTGAGGGCACAAAGAAAAAGCTCAAAACAAGCCCTGCTCACAAAGAGCTTACATTTTAAAGTTTAAGTAACTTGAGAAAGGTTATGCAACTAATTTGAAAAACTTAATAAATGATATAAGAACTAGAATATTTCTTCTTACTACATTCCAGTTCTCTTTCCATTATGGTAAACTGCCTTCTCCAATGTGTGGGTTTAAATTTTGTATTTTTTTCTTCATCTTGAATTTGAGTTATTATTACCACCAACTGGACAAATAGCTTGATAAATATTTTATGCACTTTTTGAAAAAAAGGTTTTAGAATTGCTTTCAAGATATTCCTCAAACATTATAAATAATAAATATTTTATTTAAAGTTTTAATTTCCAAATTCTATCTCCCCTATCCTCCCTTCCCTGCCCCCTTCCTGAGGTGGTAAGTAATCAGATATAGGTTATGCATATGCAATTATGTAAAACATAACCATATTAGTCATTTTGTATAAGAAAACTTGAATAAAAGAAAAAATGAAAGAAAGTCAAAGAAAGCATTCTTCAGTCTGTGTTCAATCCATATCACCTTTGGAGGTGTATAGCATACTTTATCATTAGTCCTTTGGAATTTGATTCCAGATCCAGTATCTTGCAAAATATCCTTTGGTAGGCTGACCAGGGCACCTAGTTTCCTTTTATATTATTGTTTCTATGGGAAAATATTTTGAAATACAAACTTTGTAGAAATAGACTTTTGAAGAATAAGCCATTTGCAAATCATTACATCAGAACTTGGGAAAGTCATCTAGACTAATCTCATTTTCTAGATGATTAAACTAAATCCCTCATGGTTAAAGTACTTACCCAAGGTCCCACAGAAAATATCTGCCAGCACTGGGATTCAAATTTAATCCTCTGAATCCAAATTGGAGGGTCATGACACTGTACCAGGGTATCTCCCTTTATAATCTGCAATCACTGATTACTTTTTGTAGACAATGTTTTACTATTAAAGGAAATATAGAAAAGAAATGTAGAGCTGGTCCATTTTGAATTGGTCTTTCTTGTATGTCATACCTTTAGACAATTTTGAAACAAATTGCACTAGTTTTAAAATCACTCAAATGAAGTTCACTGACCATAGGCATTTGCCTATCTTAGTGTCCAAACCTGTTTTAATTATTTGTCTCTATTCTTTTTTAAGCTTGATTAAAGACGTTTTATTAGAAATAGTAGGTTCTGGGGCAGCTAGGTGGCACAGTTGATAAATCTCTGGTCTTGGATTCAGGAGAGCCTGAGTTTAAATCTGGCCTCAGATACTTGACACTTACTAGCTGTGTGACCTTGGTAAAGTCACTTAACCACCATAACCCCACAAAATAAAAGGAAGAAAGAAAGGAAGGAAGGAAGAAAGGAAGGAAGGAAGGAAGGAAGGAAGGAAGGAAGGAAGGAAGGAAGGAAGAAAAAGAAATAGTAAGTTCTATTCTGTTTGGAATGATAACCTAATCACTTCAGAAAACACACTTTTCCCTATTAATCTCTCCATAAAAGGTCTTTCAAAAACTGACAAGAGGCAGACATTCAGACATTTATTAGAACCCTCGTTAGGAAAAAAATGAAGTCCCTGAACATTCATATAGGTTTGAGGCTTCTATCCATCATACATTTGCTCTAGTTGTTTAATTTTTTTCACACAATCCTTGGACTCCTTTTCATCAAATTATCTAACATTGAACATAGAAAGTCACTCAAATAAAAATTCCTAAACACAATTGTGAGATAAAAAGATAAATATTAGATCATAAATCTCCCCTACTTAACCTTTCCCTTAATTTATCTCCCAGACTAGTAAATGGAAGAAGCTTCTGGTTTTCTAGATAGAGCCTTTATTGTATGGTAGTCACAAGGAGATGTTGATTAGAAGGATGGGAAAGTAGAAATACAATACAAATCATCTTAAGTCTAGGCTTAGTCTATATGCTGTATAAAACTCACCAAAAACCCAAGGCCATTTCTGGGGAGAGAGACCAAGTCGAGCGCATGCTGTTAACCAAGAGCCGGGCCAAGTCAAACTCCAGTCCGAGTCTGTCTGTGCAGCGCAGCCAGGAGACCCGCCGAGCAGGAAAAAGCCCCACTTCTATTCTCTCCACCCTGGAAGTCGAGTGCGTAGCAGGCAGTCTGACGTGCGCAGCAGGTGGACTGTTGGTCTCCTCCCCAAAAGACTCCTTCAAAAACTGGAGTCTTTCAGTTATCCTAACCGACTGTTAAAAAACTTTCATATTTTTTTACCACACAATGCTTGCAATTACAAACAAATGTTACTAAGCAGGGTGCTTAAAAAAGCACTTGTTCAACAAGACACATTCTATCCATCACAGCATACTTAAGATTTAAAGGTCATGGGAAATGGTGGTTTACACATGATAATTGGTATGTTTCATGGCTAACTAAATACATTAGCAATTTTGAAGTACTCTGAATTAAATTTTATGCCCTTGCTGAATATAGTTTGAAAGAAGGATGCACAATTTTGTTTAATATTCATGTTACAAGAACTATCATAAGGGGGCAGCTGGGTGGCACAGTGGATAGAGCACCAGTCCTGGAGTCAGGAGGACCTGAGTTCAAATCCGGCCTCAGACATTTGACACTTACTAGCTGTGTCACCCTGGCAAGTCACTTGACCCCAATTGCCTCACCAAAAAAAAACCAACCCCCTCCCCCCAAAAAACCAAGAACTATCATGCTTTTATAAGGTAGTTTAAATCTGAGTTCAAGTACTGAATCATCATTATTACATTAAATTATTTTTAAAATATAAAGACTTCCAATGGCTAGTAACAGGTTATATTTTTAAAACAAAATGGAGAACTACCTGTATGACTATGTACAAGATATTTAACCCTCATTGCCCACAAAAAAAATGGAGAAGAAAGGATGTCCATTATGACCATTATTATTTAATATTTTTAAAGACATGCTAGCTATAGCAATGACAAGAAAAAGATATTGAAGAAAAGAAAGTAAGCAAAAAGGAATCAAAACTATCACTCTTTGCAGATGATATGATGGTACACTTAGAGAACCCTAGAGTCAACTAAAAATAATTGAAACAATGAACAATTTTAACCAAACTGCAGAATATAAAACAAACCCAGAGAAATAAGCAGCATTTCTTTATAATACTAAACAAAAGTCATCAGAAAGAGATAAAAAGGGAATTTCCACTTAAATTAACTTTAAACTATCTAAAATACGTGGGAGACAACCTAACAAGAAAAATCCAGGTACTATATGACCCCAATTATTTTTTTTAATGTATCATTCAAATAAAGACAGATATAACAAAATGGGGAGATTTTACTTGCTCATTGGGTGGGTTGAGCCAATGTAATAAAAATGACAATTCTGTTGAAATTATTTTACTTCATCAGTGCCATGCCAGTCAAACTGCCAAAATATATTTTATAGAGCTTGAAAAATAATAGAAAATTTCATTCGGAAGAAAAGGCTAAAAAACAGTAAGCAATTCAATGGAAAAAAAAAACCTGTGAATGAAGGAAGCTTCGAAGTACCAGATTTCAAATTATATTACAAAGCAGTAATCACAAAAAGCAATTATGGCACTGCTTTGTGTGTGTGTATGTATATGTGTGTATATATGTATGCATGCATGTATATACAAACATTTTTAATTGCATGGAAAAGCAATTTTAACATTTAAAAAAATATTTACAAATTGTCTTCCTCTCTCCCCTCCCCCCTTATTGAGAGGGTAAGCAATTTGAAATAGATTATACATGTTCAGTAATACAAAACACATTTCTATGTTATTTATATTTTGAAAATAAAAAAATGAGCAATTTTTAAAAAAAGTTTGATTTGATTTGCATTTAGAATCCATCGATTCTTTCTCTGGAGGTGGAGTGTACTTTTCATTATAACTTCATTGGAATTGCCTTTTATCGTTATATTGTTTTTTGTTGACCATCTAATAATATTGATGTTGCTGTGAATATTGATTGCTCTCCTGATTTTGCCCAGTTCATTTTTAATCACTTGATGTGAGTCTCTCGAGGTTTTTCTAAAAGCTTCCCCCTCCATTTTTCTTAAAGTTCAATAGTATTCCATTACATTCATATACCACAGATGGTTTAGCCATTCCCTGATTGATGGGCATCCCCTTAATTTTCAATTCTTTGCCACCACAAAAAAGAGCTACAATAAGGATGCTCTCAAAAACCTGGAAAGACTTACATGAGATGATGCAAAGTAAAATGTACTATATACAAAGTATCAACAATATTGTAAGATGATCAGCTGTTAATGATTTTGTTATTCTCAGTCATACAATGATACAAGACCACTCTGAGGGACTTATGGTGATCCATCTCCGGGGAAAGAACTGATGGTGTCTGCATACAAATTCAAGCATAATTTTAAAGTTTACTTTTCTTGGGTTTTTTATCTGTTTTCTTTCACAACTTGACTTATATGGAGATGTTTTGCATGACTATTCATGTATAATTTATATTGAATAGCTTGCCTTCCTAAGGGGGGGGTGGGAAGAGAATTTGGAGAATAATATTTTTAAAATGGACATTAAAATGGTTTTTATATGTAATTGGTGAAAAATAAAATTCTAAAGAAATAAAGCTGCTAGAAACATGTTTATACATATAGAACCCTTTACCTGTTTTGTTAGTGGAAACAGTTCCACAATGAGAAGGCCAGGAGTTGGGCTTAGGTTGTCAGAGGTTATTTGAGTCGCATGTCATTGGAGCATTTTATAGAGAGTGAGAGCTTATTCCCACTCCCACCCCGGCATGACAAACCATAACTAACAGGAGAAGGGGCAAAGGAGAGTCACTGGCGCCTTAAAACCAGTCCCTTCGGGCAGGTAGGGCTCGTTAGCCTTGGCAGGCAACCCACATAAGGGAAGGAAACCCTGATTTTAAACCTCTGCTGTCTTGCGGCTATACCCATATATGGGAAAGGCTTCGGGAGTTAACCCCGAGGAAAAATCAGGAGTCAGAGTCCCTTAGGAAGTTGGATGTTGGACATCACATCCCTCTAGCAACTCCTTCAGTGGCACTGGTGCCAAACTGTATTGGCTCTGCCTCTCCTTTGGATCCACCAATGTCATGGAGAGGGAAAACCTGCTGCATGGGCAACAGCTTGTTTTCCATATTGATCTACCCAGGCCAGCGCCCTGGAGAGGACACTCCAGCTACTCCTCATGGGGTAGATACAACACCGGATGTGGCAGTTACCAATTATAAGTCACTCAGGAGCTGCGGCTCCTGTATGAGACTGCACAGCCACACTGTGGCTCTTCAAGGAGCTGATCCATGGTCGTCCGTGACTGATGGCCTACTACCTCTTTTGTATCTCTTCAAGATACAAACCTAGTAATGATATTGCTGGTCTCCATTGTTTGATAGCCCTTTGTTCAGAGTTCTAAATTGCTCTCCACAAACACAGAATCATTTTATAAGTATAGTAAAAGTGTTTTAATATTCCAACTTTCTTATATCCCCTTTTATATTTTCTTTTTCAGTTATTTTAAAGAATATAATTAGATTGAGGTGGTACCTCAAAGTTGTTTAAATTTGCATTTGTCTAATGAATAGCAGATTTAGAACATTTTTCATGACTATAAATAACTTATTTTGTCAATTTAAAACTGATTGTTCATATTCTTTGACAATTTATCAATTGTGGAATGACTTGTATTCTTTTTTTATTTTTTAATATGGAACACTTCATGAATTAGCATGTCATCCTTGCGCAGGGGCCATGCTAATCTTGTCTGTATCATACCAATTTTAGTATTCTTAAAAAAATTACTTAGATCTCTATGTATAAGAGAAATGAGGTCTTTGTCAGAGAAAATTTCTATAAAGTTTTTCACTGCTATAATTATTAAATGTGTCTTGTTGCCCATCATGTTTTCTCCCATTTTAATCTGATACTAACTTTCTTAAAAGGAGCCAACATACACTTAAAATAAGAAAACTAGCAATCATGCCAAATATAGACCAATAATATATTGATGAATTTCATATAAGGAATTAATTTTACAGAAGCTATATAAATCATTTTTTAGAAAGACAACTTTCTACAGTTATAAATTGTAGGAAAAATTTCATCCTGTATTGTTAGAAGTACTTCTCTATACCAGGTAAAATGAAAGGCTCCAACTTTTAAAAGATATTGCATCTTGAAATACTCAAAAGATTTATAAATTAAAGAAAATAATATAGATGCTAAAGAGTAAAATATGTACAAACATTCCCACAGCTGTCAAGGCAATTCATTATTTATTTGGCAACTGCTGTATCAGTTGAACCAAAGGGCTTAACATTTATATCACCTGAATTGGTTAACATATTCTGTTTTACTTAATTAACTATTTATGGTTTATTAATGTCTTACAAATATACAAATAGTCCCAAAGATGGAGAAATGCTAGTGCATCATATCTCAAGTTGGAAGAGAAGTTTCATTAAAATATGCCACCAAATAATTTATCTTTCAGAAACTTTCTATAATACTATCAAAATACCATTTGTACTCAATTATAAAATCACTATGTATGACAAGAAAAAGAAAGACCAAAGGTTTTGACTTTTAATTAGGAGGTTAAATATAATTAATTGATGAATATGTTACTTATAAATATCTTGGCTTTCTCTAAACAAGATCTATCAAACATCTTATATTCAAGGTAAGGCGTGTCTGTGTGTTTTAGAGATTCACTGTCATACTGAAATCAAAATTCAAAAGAAAAATCATTCTTTGGAACAAGTAATAAATTTGGAATACCAGGAAAAAAAAACACATACATTTAGAAAAAGTAGCATGGGCGATGGAATTTAAAATGATAAAAAAGTATAAATTGATATAATAACAAAATATGGAGATCCTCATCTCAATGTAGGTCTAGAATTCTTTGATATAAGGTGGCATTATTTTCAATAGTATTTTCTCTATTCAAGTTTTTCATAGTTTTGTTATGTGATATATACTATAGAGAGTGATATATGCTTAGATGTCTATATCTCTATATACGTATATACAGAGACATGTATATGTGTATATGTATGTGTGTATACATGCACACAAAGAAAAAATCAGTGATTTTGTGTGATTTTCTCCTATTCTGCTAATTTGTGAAAATAATTTTTACTCTAGGTGTTTTGTTTTTGTTGTTGAGTCTCTTGGGTTTTCTGGATCTACAAATGTGCAGTTTTTAATTGGACATATTTTAACTTTTTCATTGCCAGTGCTTCCTTTTTAATTTATTTGCATGTGGTATTTTCATTTTAATCCATTTATTCAATCAGTTACAAATACATTTAAATATACTGTCAAACTTTCTATAATCTCTGAATCTTACATATAAAGCTATTAGGAGAGGCACTGTAAATATCTTGAAGAACTGCAATTATACTGTCTATGACTTTTCCATAATAGAGTAGTCTTTATGAAACAACTTTAACCTTGCTTGGCTCTTGACTCTCCAGCCCATGTTTCCCCTCTACCTCATGGAGATGGTTGCATTTATGCAGCTTCTTCTGAATGGTTAATTCTATTTCTGAGCATTGATTGAAGGAAGTACCCTTGTTAGCCCACTCTACCATAAGGTGATTCAGTTTCTTCCTCTCTGATAAGTGATGGGAGATGACCATTCCCACACTTGAGCAATATATACAGCCCATGCAGTATGCCAGCTTAAAATAGATGGATGGGATATATGTCCATGCCACCAAACATATTGGAGGAAACTGAGTCAGGCTTAATCAGATGCATGGGATTGAGATGTCCATGGCATTAGGCATATTGGAGGGGGGGAATAGAAGCCAGGTGTAGAATGAGATGGGTGGGATGAAAACTTCCAGCCATCTGTATAATATTGTAGGGAAAATGGACACAAAAGAAGCCAACCTCGTCTCTTGCCAATGGCTGTTCTCTTGGCATTTCCCAAGTCAGTGCAGTACCTGGATTTCATATGTGTCTCCCTTCTATGACAGTCCAATGCCTGCTCTTGTATGTATTCCTCTCATGGATGAAGGCAATGAATGTCTTAAATGGTAAATTCCCATAATCCATTGAGGATAATAATGATCATAAAAATGTGAATTTTCTTTGACTAAGAATATAAACTACAATGTGCAATAATTCCAAATTATAAGTTTTTGTAAAAATAGTATTTCTAGAATTGATTTACACTTGTCATGGTAATCAATTTACCTAGGAAATACTTTATATAATTCAATCAAATAATCAGTTGGAAAAACAATTTAGAAGAAAAAATACACATGGAAGAATACAAAACAATGAAATTCAAATTGCCTTAAAACACAATCTAAAAATAATGAAAATCTCTATGAAAATAAACTCATACTATTAAAGATGTAGATACAATGGCACAAAATGGAAACTCTTATGTAACATTTGAACTGACATTATTTCTCTGAGTGGATTTAGAGCATTTTTTATTTCAATATCTAAAATCTCCAGATCTCATATTAATATCTTGCTGTCTACTTCTGTATTTCTGCAAAACATGCCCTGTCTATGGAAATAGAAGCAGATTCTTGAAATATGACGATGATAAAGTTTCTATTGTTTTTCCACAATCCCTTTTTTTCTCTGTTGGTCCTTTCATAATACAAAAGCTTTATAACATTATTGATTAAGGGCAAAAGGAAGTAGAGATAAGCAGAATTAAAAATCAAAATAGAAAATCAATAAAAATGAAGTGTTAACATGATCTTATCCCCCTTTGATTAACCAGACTAAAGTTAGAGAAAACCAGGTACTTAGTAGGTACTTAGTAGATACTAAGCAGGTACTTAGGTACTTAGTGGGTATAAGAAACCCATTTGAAAATTTAAAGTGACAGGCACATAAAATCAGTAAAAATCAGAGAAACTTACAAACATAAAATTTCTTATCCACCTTGTTTTGCAGAGAATATCAAAAGATTGAGGGGTTCAGATCCCTTTGTGATTGCCAAACCGTGTTGTTTATAATCTAAATTGGAGGTCCTAATCTGTCCCCCCCCCCAGTCTTGGGGGGAAGCTGGCTAAAATAACTGATAAATTCAGCAAGAGTTTAGACTTTTAAATATTTATTAAAATATATATTATAAGTTAGTGAAGAGAGAGATTGATTGAGAACAGATTCCTTATAGCATGGAAATCCTAGCTAAGATCTAATTTGGTATAGCCAGAGAAAAAGAAATCAATTTCCTTTCTTAGCAGCCCACTTGAAATCTCTCACCACCACAAGGCTGTTCAAATGACTAAGAGGGCCTCCCCCTTGTTCTCCATCTGCCACCATGCTAGTTTCCTGGATGAAAAGGGGCTAATCCTCAATGGCTTCTCCAAGAAGCTGTCTACACACACACACACACACACACACACACACACACACACACACACACACACACCTCTCCAAGCTAATTGGCTTTTAGCTTTGATTGACATGATTACAGGTGGTTCTATAGACATAACATCCAGATGCCAAGTCACTTGCTTTCTCCTCAGGGAAGAGCTCTGATTCTCACAGGTCCCAGATCAGAGACTGGCTTTATTGTGAGACTGGATCCCTCTCTAAATAAACCTATTTTTCTTTTGGCTTGGAGACTTTGGTGTTTTGTTCATCTAATACCATGGCACAGAAATTTTCATCACAATGTGATTATTGGCCATATTTTGCCATAAATCCTCCATAGAGGATCAATCAAATATTATAAATGACTTCCTTAGGATATACCAGCATAATTTAGATTTTTCAAGTTTTATTCCTCTCCCTTGATTTGGGATCAACTTGTGTTCTTTTACAACTCTTATATGTCCTGGATACTTTCTTCCCTGTAACATTTTACATGGAGGAAATCATTGGAAATATGTTGTTGACTACTTTAATCCATCATGCATCTGTTCAATGCCTGTTGAACTACCTCTAAATCTTATTCTCTATTCTTGGACATTCCACCATTCGAAATTGTGGAGCAAATTTGTTAGATCATTTGCAAAAGGATAAAAAGTGTTTTGGGTTGTGGAGCATCTTTAATTTGTGAAAATCACTATACAATTTCCCAAATTCAATCTTCCTCATTCTCTTAATTTTAGTAAATTCTGAGTCCAGCTCATTTTGTATTTGTCCACTCTATTCAAAAACTCCTACTAATGTAATTACATACAGTGGTCTAGCCAATTGACAGATAACTATTTTTCATATATTTGATTTTTCCCAGGTGGTTGATTGTCTCATCTATTTAAATCATAATAATGCCTATCATTGAGATGCCAGACATGATCCTAAGCAGGCTTTTAATGGGAACTTAAGGCTCTTAAAATTTGAGCTATTTCATATATTTTTAGATTCATTTCTTCTTTCCGCCTTAATTCAATCTCTTGGCTTTATGTCTTCAGACTTTTATTCTGTATAATATTCCATGTCAATTGCCACCCCCCCCCTGCCCTGCCAATCCCTATTCTTTATCCCCATTGGTTGACTCTCCTAGAGAATTTTGCCCCTGGAATCATAAATATTCTTTGGGGTCAAAATGTCCCTAAACCTAGTATATAGGTCAAATTATTCCTGGTTTTCCTTTCACCCAAATCAAAAACAATGGCCATTGTGTCTCCATATTGCCCTCATGTCTACTTGAGGAATGAGTTTCTTTCAACTGATCAGAATCAGACTCACAATAGTACTCTCTACCTTCCTTCTTGTTTCTCTCTCTCTCTCTCTCTCTCTCTCTCTCTCTCTCTCTCTCTCTCTGTCTGTCTGTCTGTCTGTCTGTCTGTCTGTCTGTCTATCTATCTATCTATCTATCATCTATCTATTATTTATCTGCTTGTTGACATCACTGCAGTAAGAACTAGGGAGCAATTTGTAATTGCACTTAATGTGTAGTGAGTGAATATTTTAAGTTTTTACTAGTGCAACATGTGACACATTATCATTTTTCATAAATGAACATATGCCTAACACCAGAAAAATTATTCCCTTTACATATGTATAAAGTAAAAAGTTAAGCCACATGTCCAATAATGAGAAGTAAAATTTCCATAATCATACACATGGGGCAGTATTTTCTAATGCTGAGGGACTTGATTTCCAGACCTTTCCAAGGGTACAAAATGTATTTTTCTAGAACTGACACAGAAGTCCTTATAAGCACATATTATGCAATGAAATATTCTGACTTAATTATTTTATTTTTTAAAATAATATTGATGCTTTTTCATATCATGGCCATTTCAGGAAGAGGTAAAAAATCCTCTCAAAGTTGAACTCTTACTTGTAACAGGGGAAAAAATTTAAGCAAAAACACCTGATCTAGTAATTGTGTCTGACAATATATACAATACTCTGCCCTAGTACTCCTTTGCTTCTGTTTCAAGAGAATGATTCATTATTTGTTCTAAAAGATCAAAATTTTGTTTCAATTCTTCATATTTTGGCTACCTTTTCATTTACATTGTTGTTGGTGGCTTTCTTTTCGATAACAAGTTTGATCAAATTGACCTGAATTGAATGAGCAATGTCAAAAATACTGCTTCAAACCACTTGGTTTTCTCCCTTCAAAATAATTGTCACTGATGTCATTATCTATAGGAAGTGTGATTAAAATAACTGCTGTGTGCAGTCTTTTTCACACTGCATACTCATGAGGCTTGCCCTCTGGTTTGTAGCTATAGTTACTTTTCCAATACTCAGTTACTTTGCCAGCCTACATAATGTCCTATATTTTGTTCTACTCTAATAGCAGAATCTGTCCCACTTCTGATATTAGAATTAGAAAAAAAGAATGCCTTTGCCTTCAGACATAGATCAACATACTTTGATTATATGTTCTAATATTTCAGTGATAAAATGCCCAGTATAAAAAAAATACAAATTCACATTTTGATATTTGTTTTTATTTATACAACTATATGGATAGTTCAATTTTCAAATAAATTTTCTAAGTACCTAGGTACTAGCTTTAAGTTTAAAAGTTTAACAAGGGAAATATTGAGGGAAAAATATAAAATAATCTTTAAATTGATATAAGATCACCAAGTCATTTTTACAGAATCATATATAAGTAAATCTTGGTTGACAAGTATTAAATGTAGAAAAATTAACATTTTTTCCTAGAAAACACCACAATGAATCACGCATTATTACAATTTCAAGTTTATAAAACATGCTGCTTTGTGACTTTTTGTAATTAATGGAATTAAAAAAACCTTCAAATAGTCTTATCAATGACAAAGAGATTCTAAAGGTTGGTTTTTAATTTAATTGGCATATAGCGTTAACAAATAATTTTAAACATTTTGTAGAAAAGAACAAAGATGAAAGAATTGTCAATATTAAAAATATATATATATATATATATATATATATATATATATATATATATATAGCTTAAAGAAGGTAATACCAACCAATATACTTTTATAGAAACAATTAGAAAAAACATGTAAAAAAAACCAAACATTTAACAACAACAACAAAATGATTATTTTTCCCAGTCAAATATGGTATTGACTCCTAATTACCTATAGAAAATAGCCCAAACTCTTTTTCCTAGATTCATGACTTTGGTAAATATGACCCATAGCTACTTTACCTGTCATACTTGTCACTCATTCATTTTTCCAACTCTAGATTTCAATATAACTCAAAGTTCCTCAAATATGTTTTGTTTTGTCATAGTCATACTTTTGATTATACCATTCCTCTTCCATGCTTCAAAATCCAATTCAATGTACCATAACTTCTTTGATACTTTTAGAAACGATCCCATTGAGAAATGACTTCTTACTCCTCTGAAATACCAAAGTTCACCTCATGGATCACATTATTCTCTGCTTCATTTTGTATTTGAATGTCTTGTCCTTGTACACTTTTTTTTAATTTACATTTTCTACCCTAGTCCTATCCCTCACTGTTTTTCCTTAATGGGAAATGACTTCTAACTAATCTATACCCAATAATTCATGCTGTGCACATTTCTTTTGTGAGATGAGGGAAAACTTCTTGAAAAAAGAGTACACAGAATGTCATAATTGCCACACACTAGACACCATCTTTCTAATGTATTTCCAAACAAAGATCCCCTCTATCATGTTCCCAGTAACTATTATGCAGCAATAACTCCTCAGTCCATTGGTCTTTGGAATACCAGTTATTAGAAATTTTTGTTTATTTGTTTTTCTTTTCTTAACATTAAGTTTCCATCTGCCTCTGTATCTTACACCCATTTTTTTCGACTTCTGGCCCCCAAAGTCAAGCAGAACAAATTTTGTGTCCTCTTTCACTCCTCACTCCTCTTAATAGCCCTTCAAATATTTCAAGATATTGATATTTGCTCATATCTTCTCTTCTAGGACTAAAGGTCCTCAATCCTTTAAATGAATCCTCACGTGAAATTATCTAAGTGATTTTTATTCTCCTTTCTGTTCTTTTCAGGATACTCTCCTGTTCAGCCAAATTTTTTAAATGTGACAGACAAAACAGACCATAATATACCAAATGTGCTGAATAGGACAGTGAGGTTTTTCACTTCCCCTCATTTATCTATTATGTCTTTCTTCAGAAAGAAAAAAAAGTACATTAGATCATTGATAAATTATATAAGGTCTGGTGGAGAGTGACTTCAAGGCTCATTTCAATGTCCTCTCTTTCATGGATCCCATCCTGATTCTCTAAGTCATTAGTGACACTAATCATTGTGTACTTATTTTGTATATGTTCTGAATATGTTTATCTCTGAATATATATTATGCCCAATTAGAATATAAGTTTCTTAAAATCATGTTTTATAATTTTATCCCCTATCCTAATCAAAATATTTTAAAATGGAAGCACAATAATTTTAAAAATATTTCATTCACAATACTTGGAATACAGTAGATAATCAACACATTGTTATTAAATAATTATTGATAAATAAGGTGGTTAGTTATTGATTAAATAAGGTGGTGAAGCACCTTGAGAAAATGTCATTCAAATATTCATTGAAGGGGCAGCTAGGTGGCACAGTGGATAAGGCACTTGCCCTGAATTCAGGAGGACCTGAGTTCAAATCCGGCCTCAGACACTTGTCATTTACTAGTTTTGTGACCCTGGACAAGTCACTTAAACATCATTGCCCCACAAAAAAAAAAACTCAAAAATTCATTGAAGAGACTGAAGATTTTAAGCATGTTAAAAAGAAAGCTTAGGAGGGACATGATGTTTACCTTTACAAATCTGAAGCATTACCAGAGTAAGAGATCACAATGCTTCTAGGTGACTCTTAAAGCAAGAATTAGCCACATTGGTTGTATGTTTATAAAGTCAGATCCAGATTGCAAGTGTAGCTTCTTTCACAGGAAAGCTTCCAGACAGTTCTGAGCAGTCAACAATGGAATAGGTTGCTTTGGAAAGTAATGATATCTATTACCCTGGAGGTTTTCAAGAAATGGACTAAATGTTTCCTTCTCAATGATGCTGTACAGGAGAATTTTAGTCCGATTTCTGGTCTCCTTTCATTTATGATATCTTGTAATTTGCTGAGAAGTAGCAAAAATGAATTGAGCACTACAGGGAAAAGATGTCTATTGTTTTGTTTTATTTTTAGCTGTTTTCCTTTATGCTGTAGCCCTTTAAATTAGTTGAAATATTGGTTTTCTCACAATAGTTTTCATTACCTCAGGTTTTCCCAGAGACTTTCTTTATATATGTCAAATTTAACTCAAAGCAATTTCTTCTTCTTCTTTTCTACTTGCACAATGTTTCCAGGATACCACTAGCAGGCTATACATATGTAGAAATGTGAAAGTCACCAAAAAGAACCAAATAAACTTTTCTAAACTTTCAAAAGAGCTATTTGTCATGTGGAGTTCAGGTTAGTTTTATTTTCTGTGAATCAGTTTGCCCAACCGTAAGCACAAATCATGTCTTTGTACTTCCAACGATAATAGCTGTAGACCAGTCAAGTAGCAAAATTTTCAAATAAAAATGTTATTTAGAAGGTAGAATCTAGGAATGACAGTGTCACAAAAGAGCCACGCAAAAGTTCTATCTAGGATTACAAATAAAGAGGCCTAGATGGTAATACTTTTTCCTTATGAGCAGTCAACTGGACCGTAAGCATAATGGATTGAATCTTTCTTTATAATGTCTCGTCAGGTGTTTCTCAGAGTGAATACACATTCTTTCCCTCAAATACATATCAGTCAGAAATAGATACAGTTAGGTCATTAAAACTGCGAGGAAAACAAATTATTTATTAGAAAAAAGAACAAAGAATGACATGTAGTTCAGTTTAAAGACACTGTTGAAAAGGAATATGATGTACACAGTAACAACAATATTGTAACATGGATCACCTGATCAAGACAATGATCCAAGACAATTCTAAAGGGCCCAAAATAAAACATACAATTGTAATGATTGGAGTGATGCCACCTACTGTAGGAAAGCTCCGCCATCAGGAGAAGGCGTCTGAGGGCAAGCCATGCTGTTTTCCTTGGCATCAGGAAGTGATGTTTGCTTGTGGGTACTGTCTATAAAAGAGGCAAGGCTTGCTCTCTTTCTCTCTTTTTGGAGGACCTCAGCGGGGAGAGGAGCTGGAGACATTGGCTCCCTGAGATAGACAGCTGAATCTAGGCCTCTTTTTCTCTCTTCACCAAATTCTTATTCTCCTTAATAAATGCTTAAAAGTCTAAACTCTTGCTAAAGCTTATAATTTATTGGTGACCACTCATTAGATATTTTAGACAGACTAGCTAGAATTTTAGCCCTTACACTATCTGCCTCCAGAGAGAGAACCTGTAAACTCTTTATGTAGAATGAAGCATACATTTTTTTTTATTTTATTTTTCTTTTTTTTACTATCTGTTTTCTTTTGCAATATGGCTAATGTGGAAATATGTTTTGCATGACTTCACATATGCAATTGATATCATATTACTTGCCTTCTCAATGGGTGAGGAAAGAGTAGGAAGAAGAAAATATGGAACCCATTTTTTTTTTGCAGGGCAATGAGGGTTAAATGACTTGCCCAATGTCACTCAGCTAGTAAGTATCAAGTGTCCAAGTACTCAAAGAGATATAGTAAGACACAAGATTAGTGTTATTTTCAGTTTTAAAATGTTATTTATCACCATGAAAAAAATATACAAAAGCATCTTGACATTGAATACAAAAGCATATAGCTTCAGGAATTAGATTGCTAGAATATGGAGATTTTTATTGTGTTTATCTTCCATTCTTGGAAAATTTTGGTGGAGGAATTTCCTGACAAAGAAACCTCTTTGTATGGAAATGTAGCTCTTCACTTTTAATGAACTACAACGCTAAGATTAAGTTGAGGTTATGTATTTAAAATGAGTCATGGTTGCTTGAATTGAAAGCATAGTTATACTATATATTGCTTACTAATGTTAACTGAATATTGGAGATGCCACTAAGAACCAATCAATATGATTTACATTTTGGCTTCTTGATTATGTCTACATAATAGCAAATTAGAATATAAGAAAGATTCAATAAGATTTTACTTATGTTTAGAAATTATGTTCTTAGAGTGAGAAGTGGTTTTACTCTCAGAAATAACTATATAAGAACATTGACTTCCAAAGCCATTGTCAGACAAAGAAGAAATTCTATAGTGCAAAGCATCCTTGACTGGCAGAAAATAGAACCTAGATAATCTGTCTACCAGCTTTGCATTTCAAACAAGAAACAACAAATATTAGACAAAGTCCTTACTAAAGTAAGAAAAAGGGCTGAGATTTCATCAGCAATTCAACATATTTTATTAAACACGATATTTGAATGGCACCATACTAGGTATAGGGGTTCAAAGAAAGGGGGAGAAACATAGTTCTTGTCCTCAACAATCCTACAAGTGAAGAAGGACCCAGGGAAAAAGTATTCCAATACTAGATTGGATTTGAACTGAGTTATTAATGAAATAAGGGATACCGTGAGGAAGAAATAAGAGAATAAAGAATTATTGCAAGAAAAGTATTATAATTTCATGATAAGTAAATAAAGTATCACATTCAATGCATTACAACACAGATTGAAGGGAAGTATAAGTAAACTGAAAATTTAGGAAAGAATCAGGTTTTGAAGAGTTTTAAATGTTAATTTAAACTTCTTGCTGGAGATAACAGTTTCTAACTAGAGATTATTTAAAAAAGGAGGTGACATAGTCACAACTGCACTTTAGAATAGTTATCTTGGCAGCTGATTTGTAGATAGAAGGAGATAAACTCTGATAGTCTCCCTGTAAGGATAGAGAGTGTTCTTTGATTTTTACTATTTGTATTTCTTGTATATTTTGTAAGCATTACAGACAAGTATATATCATTCCTCTTTTTATGTGTAAAATATTTGATTTAACAACTTTTTGAGGACAACCCAATAGAAATGTCAATTCTCACCTATAAAATTAGCTTAAGGACTAGATATAAATCAATCATCTTATGATCCTACCTTGATACTGACCCATTATTTGGTAATCTTGAGTTACAAATCTATCTAAGTTTAATTTGCTAGTCATCAGTTTTACATCTTTTCCATAAATCAAAGACTAACAACTATACTGGCTTAAGGATATCAGATTATTCATAAAATAGGAGGATATTTTTGCTATGTTTTTTTTTTCACTTTTTAGCAAAGTGTAGAGTTAATGCATAAGTATCTTATAAGTACAACAAGTAGATACTGCATGGGACCCAGAAGTGGCAAGGAGGAAGTGTATGGTTGAACAAATTTGAAGGAAATTGTGCAATGTTTAAAAATTCAAAACTGCTCCTCCATGCAATGTCATGTTTTAATACAAATTTTATCCTTGTGATTCAATACAGTTGCAAGTCTTAAAAAATACAGTCTCTGAAGAATTAAAGTTGTGTATGTCCCAAAAGGCAAGGGAGAGTAGCGTGGTAGGTAGAAGTGGGTCACAGTATGCATCCTATAGCTAAACAGATTCTTGAAAAGCATATCATTTATAAAACTCATTATCTAAAAAGACATAGGAAATTCACAGGGAGAGAAGACAGAGCTTATTTCCATGAACTACAAAAGTAAAGCTACAGGAAGGTGTCTAATATGTCAATTGAATAGTTTTTGAAGGATCAGGTAAAATATGGACTGAATCATTCAAGTTAATAAGACTAGTGTTGGGGGCACCTGGGTGGTGCAGTGGATAAAGTACCAGACCTGGACTCAGGAGGACCTGAGTTCAAATCTGCACTCTTGACACTTACTAGGTTTGTGACCCTGGGCAAGTCACTTAACCCTCACTGGCCCACAAGACAAACAAACCAACAAACCAACAAAAAACTAGTATGGTTTGGAATCTGCACTATATGTAAAGACTAACATTGAGGAGTCCTAGGTTATTTTTTTTTTAAGAATTTGAGTTTTATAGCTATAATATATAACTACAATTATAACTGGCTTTTACATAACAATGTTTCCCCAAGTAATTTACATGTGTTTTATCACTGAGTCTTCACAATATACCTTTGAAGTAGGAGCTATCATAAGCATTTTACATATGAGTACACTGAGACTAAGTGTGATTAAGTAATATGTGCAGAACCATACAGTTAATAAATTGCTAAAATATGATTGAAACTTGAACTCTTTGACTCTAAGTATAACACTCTAGACACTTAGATGCCTTGGAATGATTAAGCTATATTCTTTCTATACACATGCCATTTCAGGGGACATTTGGTCATGTTATCATGCAAGGATCTTAATGAGCATGAATAATCATGCCAACATGGATATATTTATAGTCAATATACTAAAATTTATTACAGACTTATACCTAGGAATTTTTTATTTATATTAGTGAAACAGCAATTTTGCAGGGGAACAGTGTAGTAGAGGTTTAATGTATGATGAGATGGCATCAAAACAAAGGAAGTTCTTATAGGCTGGGAGGTGGGGGACAATTTGAACCTCATCTCTATTGGGGTTTGAGGGAAAATAGGCCTTGGAAGGAGTAATACATGATAGTGAAATATGGTACAGGACTTCAAGGTCTAAGTTTGTTGGTCACTATTGGAATGGGAACCACCTCCTGGAATAAGAGTGCCCTAGCCCATAATGGAGGTATTACAGTGCAATACCCCATGTTGGTACCCAGGGGCAAATATCCATTCACCTTGGGCTGGTAATAGGCCTGATCTTTGGCAAAGGGTAAAGAGGTAAATCTACTTGCATTTGCCCAAAGTAGTGCAAACAAGTTTCCTGGTTCTGTAAAATAAAAAGGAAATATAAAGGTTTCAGGAAGAGTTGAACAAACTAAAAATGAAAATGTTTAGAGTCATGGCAGTAGGAAGAAGGGGAAAGAACAACATACGTATTCAAAAGGTTCACTGAAGAAAATTGAAATTCTAAATGAGAGTGAAACTCAAGCTCTTCTAAGCTAAAAGAGGCATATTGGTATTCTTTTTTTTTTTTCAGGGCAATCGGGGTTAAGTGACTTGCCCAGGGTCACACAGCTAGTAAGTGTCAAGTGTCCAAGGCCAGATTTGAACTCAGGTACTCCTGAATCCAGGGCCGGTGCTTTATCCACTGCGCCACCTAGCTGCCCCCATATTGGTATTCTGATTTAACATTTTAAATACGTCAAATATTTTATTTATATATTAATTGGTTTTATATTATTAATGTTTTCATTTTCATTTTATTTATATTTGTTTTATATATTTATGTGCTTTGAATATATAAACTTTTATTTAGTTCAAAATAACACTGAGAATCTATGAACTTTTGCTGAAGTACATAAAATAGAAAAGGAAAATGGAAAGAGAATCTAAAGAAATGAATGAAGGAAAAGAATAGGGGAAATGAAAAAAAAATGACTTAGATGGAATCCAAATCTTTATTGGTGTGAGGTCTAAAATTCCATTAGTATAGAAAAGTGAAAACTCCCTCCTGGCTCTGTTTCTGACTTTCTAGAATTTGTCACTTTGCCTCAGATGCTATTGCACTCTGAAAATTGTTTCTGTGATTGAGTTCTTTTCAACCTGGAACATCCATCTTCCCCCTGAGCTGTGGTCTCACCTTGGAACATCCCTCTCTGATGCTTCTCCCATTCTTTCATTGGTGACTTCCTTTTGGAGCCTCCATTATTTACTGATTTTTCCTCTGTCTTTCCGAATATCCACATTGCACCCCCATGTGGAAACTTTGCCCCCACATACTTTCTGTTTTAATTATATTTGTATTCTCATCACATAGTATCATCCATGACATATAACAAATACTTTAAAAATGCTTACTGTCTGGCCCTACCTCTACCAATGTAGGTCAACACTTTCTCTTTTATAGTCTTAGAATATTCTTAGAGCAACCAGCAATTAAAGGACTTGACCAGGGTTACAAAGCCAGTAGGTGTTAAAATCAATATTTGAACCTATATTTCTGACTATTTAGTCTAGCTCTCTATCCACTATTCTATATCAGAAAGAAGAAGAATATAGGAAGGTGAAAGCAAAATATAGGGAATAATAGGGAAATACAAGAGGTGAAAATAAACCATAGGAATTCCAAAGAAATTAAAGGAACCAAGTAAAATAAAAAAGATATTAAGTAATCCCAACTCAAAAGGAAAAAAAAGGAATACATATAATCCTTTCAAAAGATTAGAGATCTGACTTGTAGATTGTGAAAAAAGAGAAACTAGATATGATTCTAACATGAATAAAATATGCATTAATATGAAATATGGAAATATATAAATATATGAAACAAATTATATATGTACATACATGTGTGTGTGTGTGTGTGTGTGTGTGTGTGTGTGTGTGTGTGTAAAATCTGGTCATGTAGGGAGATCAAAAAATAATGAATCAATAACCTGCATATGTCATTGATATCAATATTATGTTAAGTAAACACAGAGAAGGCTCAACACACTTCAAGTAAACCTGCTGTGGCTGATCCATAAGAAATTGTAACAAGAGCTACAAAGATTTTGCAAGCATGGATAGATTACAATCTATGTATTTGGAAATATATACACACACACACACACACACACATATATATATATATATATATATATATATATATATATATATATATATATATATATATATATACACATTTATTGGACTAGAAATTCCCTTGTGTATTGGAATATTATCCAGAAGGACAATCTGAACAAATTCAAATACAGCAGAAAGTTCAAGAAGGAGAGCTGAATAAAGGGCATTAGATTTGTAAATAAAGACAGCACTGGTAACTTTGAAAAGAGGAGTTTTATTTGAATTATGTCAGGAGTCAGATTCTTATAGCATTCAATATGGGTGAAAGAGAGGAAGTGTAAGAAGTATCATATATATATATATATATATATATATATATATATATATATAGAGAGAGAGAGAGAGAGAGAGAGAGAGAGAGAAAGAGAGAGAGAATTTTCAAGGGTTAACTGGTATTTAATGTTGGTAATATGTAAATTCTAATGTGTTCCTCTCCTTCCCTTCTTAATAATTACTATCTCTATCTCTTCTTTATTACTTGAGTTATCAATTGATATTTCAACTATTTTCATTTTTCTTTAATAGTAAATTTGAATTTATTTTAAATTATAAGTGGGGAGGAAATAATTGTATTTCAAGCCCAGGGCTAGTTGCAAAGAGAAGTTCACCTCTACCAACCTCTGTGGATCCCTGTTACAAATTTAGTACTTAGAAGTCACTAGTCACTATTTAATTACCTCATTGGTCCTTTGCAATGCAAATGAAATTATCCCTCTTTTGGGGGCAGCTAGTAGTGCAGTGGATAGAGCCCTGGCCCTGCATTGAGAAGGACCTGTGTAAGCTATGTGAACCTGGGCATGTCACTTATCTCCAATTGCCTTTAAAACTAAACAAAACAAAACAAAACAAAAAAAAACATCTAGGGACATATCCAGTAATCCTGATAGATATCTTGCTACTGGATGTAGATAGCTCTGGAGGAGAGCTTGAGGTTGGTGACCTTGCACAGCCCTCCCTCTTTTATATACAATTCAGGATAAATCATGACATCACTCTGATGTCATGGTCCTCTTCAAGAATGAAGGACAAATAATAATAACAATAGCAACAACACATTTCTTCTTATGAGAAAATAATGGGGTTCTATGAGACCCAGAGAGCCTGTCCAGACCTTGATTAAGGACAGCCTAGAGTTAGGAGAATTTCAAAGGAAATGTGGTTGGGCCTTGGACTGTTAATAGGGATTAAAACCACACCTACCTGAAGGCTTTGAGGGCTCTGTACTCTGACATCAGCATGCAATGTGCCAAACCACCCTCAAATCTGGTAAAACAATAGATTTGAATGATGATAACCAATTAGCTTTGAGCAATGCGTAAGGGCAGGCTCTCCTCCAGCTTGCAGGAAGCTTACATAGTCACGTGCTCTCTTTACCCTGGGACAAGGAAGGGGCAACCATGGAGCCCACTCTCAGGGGCTCTTGGCTTTTAAAGATCAAGGAGGCAGGACACAGATTTTTCTCTCTCTCCCCTCTATCCTGGGTATGTAGGGCTTCTGATCTTTCTGAGCAATGTGCTATACACTTTAATAAATGCTTAATGACCCAAACAGGTGTAATATTCCCTAATTTCTAAGCAGCTACATATTAGAACCTTAGCTAGATTTCCCTAAACCTGGGAAAGTATATAAGACAACCACATATAACTTTAATCATCACATTCTAAAGATGGAAAAGAGATAAGGTAAGTATCTCCTACTTATATCCTTCACTAGTGGCAGATGCCTTTTTAAGTAAGTGGTTTTGTTTAAATCACCATCCATACTAAGAAATGAAAAAAAAGAAAGACAGATGTACAAAATTAAGTAACCAGATGAGGTTTGTTGAAGGGTATTCAAAATCCCACTGAAAGATATCTGAGTGTCAGGAACATAGCAAATAAATACATACTTGCTGATTGATTGATAGCCATTATCCCAGTCATGAATCATCATGCCTGGAGAAAAGGGCTACTTTGAAGGTCGATGTCTGATTCCTTTTACCTCATGGAACACTTTATATGACGTCCCTAGTTGCGCTTTTTATATAGGAAAGATTGTTTATCTAACATATGTCAATGATGTTTCTCCAACTTTCCTTGCTTCCTAGGAGGTCTATGGAAATGTTGGGTGAAAGAACATTGTGTTATTTCTTAACTCTACTCTCCTATCTAAGGCTTTTGAATCTTTGGGCACATTAACATATTGAGTGTGTGACGAAGGGAAAAAGGACCTGGGGTGAATGTCTGATTTACCCCATGGATAATTTGTTGGACCTCTTCTCATAGATATTAAAGTCTACACTAAAGGCCTTAGGGTGATGTTGGGAAAATTTCTCAGAGCCCAGGGGCTTATCTCTTGCACAGGTAATCTTATAATAGATCTCTTGGGAAAAAAAGGTGGGGGGGGAGGGTGCATTAATTAACCCCTTGGACTGAATTTCTTTTTTAATTAATCACCTGAGTTATTTTGAAGATTGTAAAGCATATTACATGTGCACTGACAGATTAACATTCCTTTATACATTTTTTCAAAACTTCATTCTTTGAAGCATCTTATAATTAAGAGACGGGCCAAGAAGTCCATGAGCAATGTGTATATTTGTGTGCACACTTTCTCTCAAGCATTGTCAATTACTTTACCTTCATAAAAGAAGGGTTGAACATACAGTGACAAACATCCTAGAATGGCTACAAATTAATCCTTCATATTGTGGACATCATAGTTAAGTTACTGGATATTACTTACTTTACATACATTAAAAAAAAATTAAAGGGGAGCGGCTAGGTGGCGCAGTGGATAAAGCACTGGCCCTGGATTCAGGAGTACCTGAGTTCAAATCCAGACTCAGACACTTGACACTTACTGGCTGTGTGACCCTGGGCAAGTCACTTAACCCCCATTGCCCTGCAAAAAAAAAATTAAAATAATCATTATTACTCAGTTGACTGTAAGATTCTTGAGGATAGAGATAATTTCTATTTGAATCTTTGTATCCTCAACCTTAGTACAATGCTTTGCTTGCAGCAGGTGTTTAATAAATGTTTGTTGAAGCAGCTTACAAAATGACATTAAAAGTATGTGGGACACATATCATGTTAAATGCCCCTGTCTTCTTTGCCTCTAAACTAAAGCAGAAAACAATTATAAGTAAATCAATGAAAGCATGAATGTTGGGTGTAAATTTACATGTGTGATTACATTGGCATAGTAGCTTATGCTGTTGTTCATGAACCAATAGTTAAGTTGGGGGCCATTTTTCTTTATTTTATTTTTAAGAATATTTTACAAATTTTCTGGCTTTTTTAAGCATGAGGGGAGGGAAACACTAAGTTTTTTCAGCATGATAAAGAAAAACGATTGGTCTGCATTGGAAAAAGTTAGTACTCAGACACTGACTAAGCATTAATTATAATTTTATCACTATATCTAAACTTTTAGTGAAATTTGACTATTTGAAGGCTTACTGTATTTAGCACTGTGAGATTTAAAATTGGATATTAGATCATAAATCTCCCCTACTTAACCTTTCCCTTAATTTATCTCCCAAACTAGTAAATGGAAGCAGCTTTTGGTTTTCTAGATAGACCTTTTTATTTATAGTTATGATAGTCACAAGGTGATGTTGATTAGAAGGATAGGAAAGTAGAAACACAATACAAATCGTCTTAAGTCTAAGCTTAGTCTATATTCCTTATAAAAACTCACCAAACCGAAAAAGGCCACCTTTGGAAAGAGAGTCTGTGCCGCGCCGTCAGGAGTCCCGCCAAGCAGGCAAAAGGCCTCCTCTCGTTCTCTCCACCCCAGAAGTCAAAAAACCCCCGCAGGCAGTCTGACATGCGCAGCAGGCGGTCTGTACCCGGCAGGCAGTCTGACATGCGCAGCAGGCGGACTGTTCATCTCCTCCCCAAAAGGGTGGTCCTTGAAAAACTGGCGTCTTTCAGTTATCCTAACCGACTGTTAAAAACTTTCATATTTTACCACAGCACCTACATTTTATTCCAGATTCATAACTTCTATTGGTTTCTAAGCAGATGTTCCCATCACTTTTTTTTTGGAAAAAGAATAATGTAGATCACAGCCAGAGAGGTGTCACTTGTCTCTCATTTTGTATGATCTATTTATCTCTGAGTTACGAGCAGCCATCATGTTAAGAATATATTTTCTTACCTTTCTCCTACGGAAACTTTGGAGATGAAGAGCACATCAGTTTCTAAATGGGCTACACTAGAACAATGCTGTCAAAGTCAAATAAAAACAGGGGCCACTAAACCATACATAAGGATCTCTGTGGACTACATTTTGACTTAGAAAAAACACTATATTAACATTATATATGTTGTTACATATTTTTATTTATTTTGTTAAATATTTCTGGTTGTAATCCGGGCAGCTATGTTCTATTGGCTGTGTGTTTGACATCGCTGCTCTAGAAGATATCATCTTAAAATGAACTTTATGGGCTTGGTAGAGGAAATTATATATATATATATATGAATATAGACACAGAAATATGCAAATATTTATGGAGGGAAGTAGTAAAGGAAGGGAGGAGATTTTTCATTATAGCCCTCTTCGTTTTGAGGCTACAACACTAAAATAAGATGTAGTTGTCCCAGTAAGCTAGAAAGTTTTAGAGAGTAGGCTTAGAGATAGGCAGACTGCCTGTTTTAATGAGGATTGATCTGCATAAGTTAAAGAACATGATACAATCATTTTCCTTACTTCCTTCATTCCTTTCTCTCTCTCCCTCCCTCCTCCCTTCCTTCCATTCATTCTATTTCTTTCTTCCTTGCTTGCTTTCTTTTTTCTTTTTTCCTTCCCTCCTTCTTTCCTTCCTTCCTTCCTTTCCTCATCAATGTTTTCTTTATTTTTTTATTCACTGATAACTGATTATTTTTAACCCCATAGACAAAATCTGTCTAATGAACAAAAAAGCACACAAACACAGGTGTAGCAATCCTTTGAACTCTGTACTTAGTTGTGCTTGTCTCTGTTTTTGTTTTTGTCTTTTGTCATTTTCCTTAATTATTTGCAAATGGAAGGCACTGCATAGTGCAATTTAAAGAATATTAAACTTGAGGAAACAGGAACCAAGTTTTAATCTCAGCTCTACCATATTCTGCCTTTGTATCTTTTAGCAAGTCTGGACATCAGTTCTCTCCTTCAAAATGTGATGGAGTTGACCCAGATGGTCTTTAAGGTTTTTATTACCTCATGATCAATGATTCAATCATATAATGATAATATAAATTATATGGTGGGAGTTTCTATGATGGTTCCTCCTAATGATGCAACATTTGAAATATGGCATTAATCAATCAATTAATTGATTTATTCATTGATTCTTTCATTCACTTTTTTTAAAAAATCAGAGCACAGTTCCCTCTATGAGAGTCTCAACACAAAGACCAAGAAAATTGTGATCCTTGAATATACAGTATTATAAGGTGTACTGCTCAGCTTCCTGCTACCCTCCCAACCTTTTGAAAATATGTACATTTAAAACATATTTAGGGGTGTTTACCATATACACTTCCTTTTCTGCTTTTATCACCTGAATTTTTTTTCTTCTTTCCTTTTTTTTTTTTTTTTTTGATCCTGAATGTACTTCAATAGCTCTTTACCCTTTTTCAGGGAGTAGCAAACTATTAGAAAATGCAGCAAAATGGTGTCATGGTAGCATTTTCTATGAATTACATTACCACGAAAGCTGCAAAAAAGTGGGAAATGGAGCAGAGCCCATTCTCATTAGAGTTTAAAGTATAATAATCCACAGCAGCCCTCCTTCCAATGTAGTGGGAGTAAAGGATAATGCATATTAAAACCAAGTATTTCATGCAGACAGAGCCATTTAGATATACCGATGCACCAGACCTGGCTAGAGTAAAGTGGAAATAATTCTTCGTTTAGCTATAGATGTCCACATATGCTCTCGAATAAATTGTTGGAATGCATATCCTGAAATTCCAAGAAAAAAATGTGAGTTAGAGATGAAGTGAATGTTTTCTTGATGATATTTAAATAGCCAAATTGCTTAAATTCATACAATGACAATGTTTTAGTTTCTTATTATCTTTCCAGTCAAGGAACTTTCTTTCTCTCCTTTTGATTATGCCTCCCAGAGAGCCCAGTGCCATTATCAGCTTTGATGCATTTTGAGAACTGTTTCAGAGACTGGAGAGCTAAGGTAACAGTGTATTGCAAATATGTGTGACTTTCCTTACACAGCCCCCTTTCTTTGAGACCTATTTCTGCCTTAATGGGATTCATTGCTTCCCTAAGCAGCCCTTGTAATTTTCAGCAAGGTCCTTTAACTCATTTAATGTGAAACATTTGTTCATGCCTAATTTGTCTGAGCCAGGCCATGTTTGTGTTTTCCTTGAGTTGCAGAGAGGTTGATTGTGAGGGTAGAACTGCCTGCCTCTAGTGAATATATTTCTCCCTGAATTACAGTAATTACTGTGGGTTTCATTTGGTCGGTGTTCTCTGCAGTGCCCCTCCATGACAAGGTTAACAAGCAGAAGGTAACTGAACATCAAAAGATAAGTGCCTAATCACAAGCAAGGCAATTGTTGACAGTGCTATTTTTTTTTTCCTGGTAATTGTGATAGGGCTCCAGACTGGACTCAGCTGCAAAGGCCCATAGGAATTAAAGGCAAGTGCTCTCAGTAAATGCAGGTTTCAGTGCCTCAGAATTATCTACAGTTTCTGGAATTGAGATTACATAGCATCTTTGACACAGAGAAGTTAAAGAATCTTACCTTCACTCCAATTTAGCCCCTACCAATCTTATTTTTCCCATTTCATAGTCAACCATTTTATCCAAACCTGTAATATTATTTTGGAGTGGATGGGGGGCTACTTTTGTGGCTAAGACACAAAATGACAAACAAAAGTTAGTCTGTACCTTTTTTAATTCCTCCATACTTTAACAGCAAAATTTCCCTACCATCTGGGGGCAGCTAGGTGGCACAGTGGCTAGAGCACCGGCCCTGGATTCAGGAGGACCTGAGTTCAAATTCGGCCTCAAACACTTAACACTTACTAGCTGTGTGACCCTGGGCAAGTCACTTAACCCCAATTGCCCTGCCAAAAACAAATTCCCTACCATCTAAATAACTATGAAAATAAATATTTTATTTTCATGAAATAGATCTATATTTGAGTTAGCTTGGTGGAGGACATTACGATTTCAGATATATTTTTAGTGTTACCATAGTTTATATTTTTGTTCAGTCTCCAGGACGATTATTCTAAACATTCAGTTGAGAAATTCTAGAAAGTGGAAACTTTAATTTGTATATTTTTAATTAGAAGTAAAACTGTATGATAAAGGTACAATGTTTTTCTGTATTTAATATAAGCTTTATTTGAAATTTTCCTTTTAAGAACATAAAGCAAAAGAATACACCAGGAAACAGATATTTATCTTCTATGTACCTCTATGTAGCTGAATCTTCTCCTTATATTGGAAGCTTAGGGAAGTTGTGCAGGTTTTTAATCATTGCAGACTACAGATTTTTAACTGTTTTGCATTATACTATTCAGTCTTTAGGAAAGTTTGATATTGGATGTACACAATATTCTTTAGCTTAGCAAAGTTTATTGTGATGCATATACACATGCTTACATATGCCATTACATATATGCCAGTATCAGCAAAGTTAGTATTATATGATTTTTATATCTATATGAACCAACACTCTTGAGCTATACTTTTAATGCATGCCAAGAGCAATTTGCAGTTGCTATTTCCTGTTTTAAAGCTTTCACATTTCAACGAGTTTTTGAGGATCTTTTGTTTGGAAAAACTGATTTAATTTGAAAGTTTGTTCATTTTTTCCACATAAATGTAAGTAAAAATAGTAATAGTCATGTTACTATACCCACCACAATCAAACTAATATGTGCACAGTATCTTTACAACCAATTGATGAAATTAAAGAACAAAAATAATTTTCGAGGGAATCTAGTCTGAATTTCTCTCCATCAATGAGGGAAAGAATTAAAGGTAAAAGACGTCATTAAATAAAAGGTGACACTCCTTTCCCACATATAACCCAGGTACTTGAGGCAAAATTAGTTGGAGAAGGATTTATTATAAGGTAAAGGGAAATAGACCAGATAAAGATTCTACAAATGTAGTGAGTGGTCAACCGAAAATAAATGAATTAAACCACATTCAGAGGCTAGAGAGATAAGGAGACCATAAAAAATTTAGCTGATGCTTTGGTTAATGACAAAAAAAATCATTAAAGAATGTCATGGCCGAGCACAGTAGAAAAGCAATCAATTATTTAATGACTATCAAAAAAAGATACTGACTTTCTGTATACTCCCATGTAGCTGAATCTTCCTCAGGGGCTATTCACTTCTATTGGAAACTTAAAAAAATTGTTGAGGCTTTTAATCATTACAGAGTACAGATTTTAAAATATTTTAATTTGGGATACACCAGGGTCAGCAGTAGCATTTAGATGAGGGTTTTACATTTTTCAAGTATTCAAGACTAAACATCCACTGTCCATCATATGAAAAAAAAATTTAAAACCAACACTAATTTTTAAAGTCATCATGAAGTTTACAAAATAGATTTTTCTGTAACTTACATAAAATCCCCTTGGTTATACATGTAGTTAAAGAGTAATTTACATATAAATGAGGAATAGCCCATATGACCTGAAACACCTTTTTTTTAGAAGTACCTTTCTTAGAAGATTTCTGTGTTCAACTCACAGTTGAGATCTTCATGTTATATTGTTTACCAGGATAAACATTCCTCTTCAAATCAACTAAAAGTCAGATCTTGTTCCAGATCAAACACAGGAGCCCTATGAAATACTATTTTAGTATCATCCTCAACTTTGTTTTCTGCTGTATTTGAGGAAAGAAAATGAGTTAGTAGACATAAATCCAGAAATAACACTTCTAGATATTCATGTTTTCTGAAATATAAATATAAAATGGTACAACCACTTTAAGTAATTCAGCAACATATATATATGTATGTATGTATATATTCAGTAATGCTAATAAAATATCAAATTGGAAATACTATATTAAGTTTTTGTTTCCTAATGTTTAATTTTATTTTACCATATGTAGAATAATCAAACAAGCATTTATTAAGTGTATATTATATTCTAGGCACTGCATTACACAATGGGCCTACAAAAAGAAAAATGAAATAGTTTATTTCTTCAAGAAGCTTATGTTCTTTCAGGGAAAACAAATTATATACACACATTATAACTTTGTATGTATGTATGTGTAAATATATATTTATATACACAAATATATGCATTTATAGATTTCTCTCAAGACATATATGTACATATAATAATATATCAATAACCAGATATAAATCTATAGATATAAAGATGTAATGGAGGTATTGTACAACATGCTACCTGAACTAAAGTAATTTAGAAGGTATAGATAGATAGATAGATAAGATAGATAGATACATAGATACATAGATTAAATACATCATTCAATACTGCAAGCTAAGTTTGAAAAAGTATTTTGTTCATTGTACAAAATTGAATAATGTCATAGAGGAAACATGTTGGGATTTTCCTGAAATAATCAGACAAAGATAAGGCCCAAGGTATTGGGGGTTAGGGTCCAATAAAAGATTCCTCTGGAAATGTGTGCTTAACCTGAGCTTTGAAAAAAATTGTGGGTTTCATAAGTGGATGTAAAAAGAAGCTATAATCCAATTATGAGAAATAATCAGTACAAAGCCTTTAAGTGGGTTAATAGCATGTCATGTATGAGAACCAGTAAGAAGACCAATTTAGTTTGACTATAGAATGTAAGAAGGTGAGTGATGTATAACAATAAAAGGAAGGTTGTAATTTGGTTGTTGTTGGTTTTAAATGCCAAAGAGAGATTAGTATACTTAACTCCACAGGCAATAAGGAACTACTGAAGCATATTGAATAAGGAATGGTCATCTTTACACATAGATGAACATTAATCTTAGGCTATTTGCATGTCAACATATAAGAAAAGATAGTTCTTGTGCAAGATGGTGGAGAGAAGCCAGAAAGTTGCCTCAGCTTTCCCGAATTTCCCTCAAAAACAAGATTAAATTAAGCCTCTAAACAATTCTGGAACTACAGAACCTACAAAAAGAGAGACACAATCCTCCTAATTGAGATAATTTAGAAGACTTCAGGAAAGGTCTGCCTTATTTGGGTGAAAGGGGAGGGGGGTGTTTAACTGGCAGCTCAGCTCAGCACAACTTGGCTCAGTGGGCAGCTAACCACTGCTGCAACTTGACACAGCTGAGAGTGGGGCAGCTGAAAGCACTAAGAAGCTTGCAAGAGTGAACCCTGTGCCCCAGGAGCCAACTTCAACTTTATAAGTTTAAAAATAGGCTACAGGGGGCAGCTAGATGGCGCAGTGGTTAAAGCACCAGCCCTGGATTCAGGAGTTCCTGAGTTCAAATCCGGCCTCAGACACTTGACACTTACTAGCTTTGTGACCATGGGCAAGTCACTTAACCCCCATTGCCTAAAAAACAAAAACAAACAAACAAACAAAAAAATAGGCTACAGAGGGGTGGCTAGGTGGTGCAGTAGATAAAGCACCGGCCTGGATTCAGGAGTTCCTGAGTTCAAATCCGGTCTCAGACACTTGACACTTACTAGCTGTGTGACCTTGGGCAAGTCACTTAAGCCCCATTGCCCTGCAAAAAAAAAAAATATATAGGCTACAGAATAAGCAATAAACAAAAAAAGGAACCTTAATACTGATAACTTCTATGGTGAAGGGGAAGACCAAAACTCAGACTCAGATGAGTTTGTCAAAATGCCTGCAAGTGAAGACTCAAGTGGGAAGATGATCTTGAAAGAACTCAAAAAGACTTTTAAAAACCAAATGAGAGCAGTAGAAGAAAAAAATGGAAAAAGAAATGAGAGAAGTGAGAGACTTTTGTGCAAAAAGAATCACAAAAAATGACTGAGTAAAACAATTCCTTAAAAAATACAATTGGAGGGGCAGCTAGATGGTACAGTAGATAAAGCACCAGCCCTGGACTGAGGAGGACCTGAACTCAAATCCAGACTCAGACACTTGACACTTACTAGCTGTGTGACCCTGGGCAAATCACTTAACCCCTATTGCCCCCCACAAAAAACAAAACAAAAGAAAACAAACAAAAATACAATTGGCCAAATGAGAGAAAAAAAATGGCTAAATGGGAGGGAAAAAAATTGCCCAAATGGAAAAAGAAGTGCAAAAGCTTACTGAGGAAAATATTGCCTTAAAAATTAAAATTGGGCAGATGGAAGATAGCAACTCCACAAAGACACCAAGATTCTGTAATGCAGAATCAAAATAATGAATAAATAGGAAAAAATGTGAAATACACCACTGGAAAATCAACTGACCTGGAAAATAGATCCAGGAGAGATAATCTGAGAATTATTGGACTGCCTGAAATCCATAATCCAGAAAAGAGTTTAGATACCATATTCTAGGAAATTATTAAGGAGAACTGCCCTGAAATTATAAAACCAGAGGATAAAATCATAATTGAAAGAATCCACAGATCACCTACTGAAATAAACCATAAAAGGAAAACTTCAAGTAATATTGAAGCCAAAATCCAGATTTATCAGGTGAAGGAGAAAATACTCCAAGCAGCCAGAAAGAAACCATTTAAATATCATGGGGCGACAGTCAGGATTGTGCAGGACCTGGGAGTTCCAACATTAAAGGATCACAGGGCTTGGAATATGATATTTAGAAAGCCAAAGGAGCTTGGATTGCAGCCAAGAAGCTATTAGCCAGCAAAACTAATTTTCTTTCAGAGGAAAAGATGGACATTCAATGAAATTGGGTATTTCCAAGGCTTCCTGAGAACAAGAGCAGAACTTACCAGAAAATTTGATCTCCAAATACAAGACTCAATATATATATATATAAAGAGGTAAAGGGGTGGGGGGTAGGAAGGGAAATGGCTGTTCAATGATGTTAAACTGCTTACCTGCTTATATCACTATGAGGGAGGGTAATACTTTTAATTCTTGGGATCTGTATCTCTGTTAATGTATTGTTACCAAATAGACTTTGATGTGATGATATAAAGAAACTTAAGGCAAAGAATAAAAGAAGACAAGGGGGTGGAATGGGGTTAATTATATCATATGAAGAAGCACAAGTAGAACCCATTAAAATAGAGTGAAAGAAGGGAGGGAGTGAGCATTGTTTCAAACTTATTCTCATCAGATTTGGTTCAGGGAGGGAATAAAATACACTCCCATTTGTCTAAAGGAACTTAGTTTACTCTTTAAGTAAGCAAAAGCAAAAGGGGGAAAGGATGGTATTAACAGAAGGGAGGTAAAAAAAGAATCAAGAAAAAAAAGGGCAGCTAATAAAAGGGAAGGCACATTGAGGGAGGCAGTGGTTGGAAGCAAAACACTGGTCAAGAGGAACAGGGTGAAAAAGGGAAAAAAGAGTACAAACAAAGGAGAAAAGAGGATGGAGGAAAATAAATCATTAATAATCTTAACTGTGAATGTGAATGGGATGAACTCTCCCATAAAACTGAAGTGAGGGGCAGCTAGGTGGCACAGTGGATAAAACACTGGCCCTGGATTCAGGAAGACCTGAGTTCAAATCTGGCCTCAGACACTTGACACATACTAGCTGTGTGACCCTGGGCAAGTCACTTAACCCTCATTGCCCTGCAAAAAAACCCAAAAAAACAAAAAAGACAAAAAACAAAAATAACCCTCCAAAAACCCCAAACAAAGAAAAATGGAAGTGAATAGCAGAGTGGATTAAAAATCAGAATCCTACATGTTATTTACAAGAAACACATTTGAAGCAGAGAGATAAACACAGAGTAAAGGTAAAAGGTTGGAGCAGAATATATTATGCTTCTGCTGAAGTAAAAAAAAAAAAGCAGGGGTAGCAATCCTTATATCAGACAAAGCAAAGGCAAAAATAGATCTAATTAAAAGAGATAAGGAACAAAGCTACATATTGCTAAAATTATGATAGATAATGAAGTAATATTAATATTAAACGTGTATGCACCAAGTTGTATAGCATCCAAATTCTAAGGGGAAGAGGAAATAGGCAACAAATCTATACTAGTGGGGGATTTGAATCTTCCCCTCTCAGAATTAGATAAATCTAGCCCCAAAATAAATAAGAAAAAAGTTAAAGAGGTGAATAAAATGTTACAAAAGTTAGATATGTTAGATGTCTGGAGAAAATTGAATGGGGACAGAAAGGAATATAACTTTTTCTCAGCAGTGCATGGTACATACTCAAAAATTGACCATGTATTAAGTCACAAAAACCTCATAGTCAAATGTAGAAGGGCAGAAATAGTAAATTCATCCTTCTTAAATCATTTTGAAGTAAAAAATTACATATAATAAATAGCCATGGAAAGGGAGACTGAAAATTAATTGGAAACTAAACAATCTCATCTTAAAGAATGGGTGGGTCAAACAACAAATCATAGAAACAACCAATAACTTCATCCAAGAGAATGACAACAATGAGACAGCATACTAAACCCCATGGGATGCAGCCAAAATAGTGCTCAGGGGAAATTTTATATCTCTAAATGCTTACATGAATAAAAAAGGAGAAAGAGGAGATCAATGAATTGGGCATGCAACTAACAAAGCTAGAAAAAGAACAAATTAAGAAAAGATAGTCAAATAATAATTACACATATACTCACTCCATGCTTAAGGAGAATGAATAATGCCCTATTGATTCTTCTTATTTATGATAAGCAAAAGAAAAAGGTATAATGAATATATCTTGCATATATTTGTAAATATAGTTGTTTGCAAATTCTCCTCCTATGACCACCTTGAGCACATGGGCTATCTTTGGACTTTCTTTTTATCCTTAGTGCTTAGAACAATGCCTAGCACCTAGTAGATACATTTTTTTAATGACTGATTGAGTTCCTGACTATGAGGAAGTCCCCCTGTTTGTTTACATAAAATAATTTACATTTTGGTATTTGATGAAAAAATAAATGTAAGTATAGCTTTCTACAGATGCCAAAGTCCTGAAGGCAATGAGAACATGGGAGAATTTTGAAACAGAAATGATTATTAGTGCACCACTTTATGGGCTCCCATATAATATGTGACAATTACTCCCTCAGTGGCTTGCTTCAGGTCACTCTTTTGGCCATAGGCAATGAGAGTAACTACATAACTTTTGACACCAACTTAAAAGTTCTTATTCACCAACACATTTTACTTACCTATGAGAAACCACAATTTCACTAAAACATCCAACATCACCATCATCAGAAACAAAAGACAGTGAAATTCAGTGAGGACATACTCTAAACATCAGTTTGTTTCTTTTTTTTTCTCAGTTCTGTCCCTAGATTTGAAAAATGAAATGAAATAAGCACAGCAAGCAATAATCCATCTCACTTATCGATGACCAATCAATCAAAACATCATATTTTTATTTATCATTTAAGAAGATATTAAGGGGGAGTGTCTCCTTTCCTTCTAAAGTATACTTCAATTTTACTGAGCTCTATTAGGTATAGAACATTATTCTATGTGAAATGAGGATTTAGAAATGAAATGGTAGATGTGCATTACAATCTCCTAAATCCTTTATTTTCCATCTTTTTTACTTTCTTCCTCTTCTTCTCACTCCCCCTCATCTATTTCTTCTATTTTTTCTTTTTTCCATATTTTCTCTTCTCAGTAACTAGATTTTCATCTTTACACCATGAATTGATCACCTGAGTTTGCAATGGTATAATGTTTAAGCAGAAATTCCCGATTGTGTGCTTCATCACTTTTCTAAAGGTCAACATGAAAATAATTTAAAGTATGCAGTTTTAAAGGGGCAAAAAGACCAAAAACAACAATGTTGTTCAGCAAAATAGTTTAGTAATGCAAAAATATCTAATATATAGCAAAATCTGAGAAAGGTAAAAAGAAGAGAAAACATTAATGAATTCAAAATATCCCAAGATAGGACCAGCAATTTGCAAAATGTAAAATTTCAAAACCACATATGAAATAAACATAGTTATTGACCTTTAATTGAAATAAGCCAATTTAGAATGAGAAAATAGTAACAATAATGTCCCATGTCTTTGAGAAATATTATATTCCAAGATTTGAACTCTTAGCTACAGAATTTCTCCTTAAAATATTTTTGACACAATTCTATGAGTACCACTAGAAGACAATATGCAACTTACAGAAGTTTATTTTTCTACCTAAAAAAAAAGGGAGAGAGATGGAATATATGTGTAAGGGAATCTACCTCAGCAAAAATACTACATACATTACATTATTAATAATTACAAAATACTTTGACTTTTTTTACTTTAATTGTATTAAAAATATACTTTTGTTATATCTCCTAAACCTGTTTTTTTTTTCTTTTCTAAATGAGATACTGGTTCACATTTTATGATGCCTTGTAGTTTTATGAATCTCTTTAAAGGGCATGCAAGGTAGATTTTAAACACTCTTCCAAACTCCTATAATTTTAATGCAATTCAAAAATGCTTGGATAGCTTCCTAGAACCCAAATACAATGCTTTTAATTCAATTAAATGCTTAGCATTTAATAGAATTACTACGTCTTGAATGGATATATCAGCTCATTATGAATGTGTTTACCTTAAGAATTCTGTATTAAGCAAATCTGGCTTATAGGCTTTAGTAGTGTATGCTGTCCATTCTTGTTCTATTTACATTTCTGCTAAAAAGTAAACTGGCAAGTCAAGTTTTATGAATTAATATAGTCAAGCAAGATATGTGAAAGTATCAATAAGAATTGGATCTCCTTAAAAATAAGATAATATTTTGGTTGTTGAAGATACATGCTTTACCATATTTATTTGTATATTCCTTAAAACAGCCAAGTTATTAATTTTTTATTTATCCCTTTTTAATGAAATGGTAAGAAATTTTTTTTCTTGAAGTACTTTAATTTGTAAGGGGAATGTTTAAAAAAATCAAAAAGGTTGTTGAAGTTCATATATTTGGATATTAAATGAATTTTTGTACATTATAAACAATATATTAGATTATTTGAGAATCATTAAAATGCCCTTGGCTTTCAAGGACAATAGTTAGTTGGAGACTGGAAACATGTCTTCATAATTTTGAACTAATTTTTTTCATCATACTATTGTTCTCATCATGCATGACTTTATAAAATGAGATCTGAAAGGAATAGTTTTTCATGAAAATCTTAAGCCTTAATGATGGTTGTTTTAATAATAAGGATAAAAAGATTGACTATGATTGCATTTAAAAATTTTCCTCAGTTGATGCCCTTTGGGGAAATCTGAAGCCTGTGTAGTAATTAAAATTCCATACATATTATTATGAACAGAAGTGTATGTGGGATAATTCCTAAAGTTGTAGTTGTTTTAATGGCAGTATTTTAAATATATATTTTATGCTTTTGTTGTAAGCAGACAAACTTGAAAAATGATGAAAAACCAGAAAATACAATAATACTTCTCATGGTCAATAAATGATGACAAACTAAGGGAATGAATGAATATGTGAATACCTGATTGTTCTTAGGAATTGGGAACTTTAGAGCCCCTTACGTTGTTGATTTTAGTCTAGAATAATGAAACTGCTGATTTCTTCTTGGCAGTGTGGGGAGACATAATATCTTTATGTCAACAGAGATTTAAGAGACAAGATTCAGTTTTGCCTTCAGCCATAAGCATTGTTATCTTAATTATTTCAAAAGTTGCAATAGCAAAACACAATAAACAAACATTTCTTCATGGTTAATGTTTGAGCTAATGAACTTACATGTGCTAATATTAGACAAATACCTAGTCCATTGGACATAATAAATTAAGTCCAGGCCATACATGCCTAGACCACTGATGTTTTTCATCTTTGAGGCACTAGACAGAATTTTGTACTTTACTAGCTTTGAAGAACTCAGTATCTTCCAAAATGAGTTTTTAGTGGAGTTGGGAAGCTAGAAGAGGCAAACATGGGGACAATGCATATTTGAAAATGAAATTGAATCTTTCTTTCTTTGATGGAATTAAAAACAAAACTGCTACAGGATCATTGAAGAACTGTCTCAAAGAAAAACTAGAAGCTCTTGCATTATATTAGTTATTTCCAACACGCAGGAGTTTTGTTGTTTTTTTAACTTATTGTTGTCATTGCCAAAATAGTTATTTATTTGTGGTATTATGATAGAAGTTATACAAAATGATTGAACTAGAAACATTGTATGGATTTAGCAAGTTATACATAGATTAAGGTTATATAAAATTAATGAGCCCATATGCAAAATATGAAAATAATTTAATAAAATATTTGAATTATGTAGCTAGGCAGTTCAGTAAAGAGTGTGTTAGAATTGGAGTCAGAAAGATTCAAATTCAAATCCAGCCACAAAAAGTTATTACCTATGAGACTATGGGGATTTAATGTCTCTAAGTCTTATTTTCTACATTAATGGAGATAGCATATCAACCTCCTTATTGTGAGGATCAATTGAGATATCATATGCAAAGTCTGTAGCAAACCTTAAAGTGCTCTATCAGTGGTTGTTGTTGGTTCCTTATAAACTTTTGATGAGGTGATAAATTAAGAAGAAATTTAAGACGTAGGGGTTCTGAACAGGATGACAGTTTGACAAAATGATATCTGGTATAGTCATTTTAATTTTTTGTGACACACCATTCAAGGTCACTGTGGTAGTAAGATTACAACTACCCTTAAAGAATTTACAGACTTCGTGTTGGGTTTATAGCTAAGAAATGAATAACCAGCAAATATGACAAGGAAGATCCAGGAAAAAGGTGAAATAATATAAATATAACACTTTAGGTAAGTATAATAATAATATAATACATGATGATGAGATGATAATGACAACAATATAGTTACTTTAAAATTTCTAAGCTATATATACTGATGTTCACATAATATCAAAATGTAAGTACTATAGTTATGTCAATTTTTGGTGAAGAAACTGGGGTTCAGAATTTCTCATGATCTTGTAACTAGTAAATTGTCAGAATTGTGATCTGAAACTAATTTTCCTCTGACTCAAAGTCTAGCATTTTTCTGAGATGATAGGTTAGGTTTTTCTTTTTTTTTTTTTTCAGTGAGGCAATTGGGGTTAAGTGACTTGCCCAGGGTCACACAGTCAGCAAGTGTCAAGTGTCTGAAGTCGGACCTGAACTCAGGTACTCCTGACTCCAGGGCTGGTGCTCTATCCACTGCACCACCTAGCTGCCCCCGATAGGTTAGGTTTTTATAGCAACAAGAAGAGACAATAATTTGTCATCTATCATATAGACTGTGTATGGGTAGTGTGTTAATGAAGAAAGAAGAAAAAAGTAGTACAAAACTGATATGAATAAAACAGAGTAAGAAGGCATAAAGGGAAAGGGGAAGGAAAAGGTTTTCAATAAGCATTTATATAGAACCACTATGTGCCAAGAACTGTTGTAAGCACTTATTTTACAAATTACTGAGGCTAAATTTGATTTCAAGGTTTACTTATTCTAGGCCCAGTGATATACCCACTACTATATCCATTCTATGAGAAAAGCATATTAAAGAAAAATCCAGCATATCAATGGTTTACTTTAATTTACCAGTGTAATTTCCTAAATAACATTCATTTTTGAAAATAGAATCCTATTGACTTCTTTATTTTTTGTTTAGAATTTTATTTTCCAAAATATATGTAAAAATGAATTTTACCATCAATTTTTATGACTTTGTTTTCCAACTTCTCTTCCTCCCTCCATTCCCATCCCCCACCCACAAGAACTCGAGCAATTCACTATAAGTTATACATGAGTAGTTATGGAAAACATCCCCACATTAGCTAGGTTGTGAGTCAAAACTGATTTAAAAAAAACAAACTTCAGATTAAGGAATTGTAAAAAAAAAAAAATAATGTGCTTCAATATATTTTCAGATACCATAAGTTCTTTCTCTCTAGATGGATTCCAATTTTAAGTCCTTCAGGGTTATATTGGATCATTTCCTTGCTGAAAATAACCACTTGCTTCCCAGTAGATCATCTTACACTATTGCTGTTATTTTGTATACAGTACATTTCACTCTGTTTCAGTTCATGGAGGTCTTTCCAGGTTTTTCTGATAGCATTCTGTTTATCATAACTTTTATATAGTACCTTAAACTTGACAAAGAATTATCTTCACAATAGCCCAGCAAAGTAGGTACCATACATTTTGCCACTATAGTATTGACCTCTTTAGTTTTTATATTGCTCAGATTTTCCCCAGCTTTTCTTCCACTTTCCAAAAGTCACCCTTTATTACAGAAGAATTAAAAACATAAAAGGGAAAAAGGAGAAAAGAAACAAATGTGCAAAATCAATCAAGACATTGAAAAAACCTTATACTATGTACAGTGTTTTATGTACTTGCATGCCCACCTCTTCAAATATGTTCTTTTATCTCTTTTATAGAATTAAACTTACCTACAATTTTACAACATACATTTTAATTGTTATGTGATTGTTTTTTTATTTACATTTTTGTAGCCATCATGAATTTTTCCTTAGCTCTTTCTTCACTTTGTATCAGTTTATGTAAATCTTTCCCTCTACCTCTTTGCCATATTAATTGCTTCTTAGAGCAACAATGATATTCAATTGCATTTACATTTAACAATGTTTAGCCATTTGAAATCAATTGATATAAAATTTGTGTTCTTTACTACCACTACAACAAAAAAGTATTGCTATTAATATTTTGGTATATAAAAACCCTTTGTTTTTGTCAATGACCATTATATCTATGATATATTTCTATATTTATATCAATATTTGTCTCTAGCAGTAATATCTGGATCAAAAGATGTAGATGGTTTAGTCACTATATTTTTTATAATTCAAATTTTACTTCCATATAATTTCTAATAATTCACAGTTCCACCAAAAATTCAGTAATGTGCTAGTGTTCACACAATCTCTCTAACATTAACTCTTTCCATCTCCTTCATGCATTCATTCATTCCTTCACTTCACTGAATGAAAACTAAAATTTCATGTTATTTTTATTTCTTGTAATCATAGTGATTTGGAAGAGCTTGTATTATTTTTGTTTGAAATTATTTTTTTCAGAATTATTTGTTCATGCTCTTTTGCTACTTGTCTATTAAATAATTTTTCCTGTTTTATATGGTTACTTTCATTGTATAGATATAGATACTGATGAGAAGATATCTGTATAAACATATTAATCTATCAATCTATTTCTTAGGTGACAAATATCAGAAATTACTTTTTTTCCTAATCAACCACTTCCCTTTTCATTGGTGATCCATTAACTTTATTAGTGAAAAACCTTTCCAATTTAATGCGATAAAAAGATTTATTTTATATTTTTAAAATGCCTCTATTTCTTATTTGATTAGGAAATCATCTTCTACCCATAGCTCTCTAAATTATATGAGTTGATTCTCTTATAAATGTTTTATGGTATAGTATATAAACCTCTTATGGTGTATCCATTTTGAATTCATTATGAAATATAGTATAAGACAGTTGTTTGAGTCCATTTTCAGTAAAATTCCTTTCTGGTTTCACAAAAAATACCTAACAATTTTTATTATTTTCTAAGCAATACATATTTTTAAATTAAAAAACACTATGTTATTGATTCTCATTATTATCAATTCTTTGCCATTATGTTCCTCTGATATAACTTTCTTTTTTTTTTTTCTGAATTAGTACCAAAAGTTTTGGTAATTACTATTTTACAACATAGATTGAGGTTTGGAAGTACTATCCTCCCCTTCATGTCTACCATCTTTTATCATGTCCCTTAATATCCCAAATCATTTTTCTTTCCAAATGAATGTTGTAATTTTTTCTTGAGTTCTGCAACATATTTCTATGATAGTTTGCTTGGCATAGCATCAAAATATAACTTAGTTTTGATAATATTTTCATTTTTATTCAATTGACATAGCTCACCCATGAGCACTGAATATTCTTCCAGCTTCTTAAGTTGTTTTTTTAAACAGTATTTTATAATTAATTCTACATAAGTTTCAAATATGCTTTGGTAGATTGACTTCAAATATGGTGTACTTATTGTGAATGGGATTTTCATTTTGATAATAGACCCTTGGATTTTGTTATTATATAAAAATATTTTTCATGTTATAGTTTCAATTAAGCCATTATGTCAAATATTTCCTGATCCCTTAGGCATATCTTTACTACTCAGATATGTTTCTTGTAAGCAACAGTTTGTGAGGAATTATTTTATCGCTCCAGTCCCTCTCTCATTTTATTGGACTGTTTAATCCATTCACATTTAAAATAATGAGAGTTAGGTTTATATTGCCACCCATTTGTGTTTCCTTTAGCTTTTTATGAATTATGATTTTATTATTCTTTCTCTTTCCCCCCCTCAATTTGCCTTGCTAAATTTATGTTAATGTAACTGTTGCCATATGTTTTCTTCCTTTAACTCTCAATGCTACCATATCCTTTATTTAATTTTTAAAATATCTCTTATCAATCAAGTACTCAATCAATCAATTAATCAATCAACCAACTATCATATATTATTTGCCTACTATGTGCCAGGCACTAAGTTATAATGGTGGCAATTTCAATGGAAAGGAAGGGACATATGAGACAGATTTAACAAAAATAAAATCTACATGCCTTGTCAAGAGATTGGATATGGAGAGTAAGAGACGATAAGGAACTTAGGATTATTCCTTCCTTGTAAGTCTCTGGAATTGAAAGGATGATCTTGCCTACTACAGTAGTAGGAAAAAGAAGGTGGAGGTTTATGGGGAAAGATAATGAGTTTCATTTTGAACATATTGAGTTTAAAATGTCAAGGTAGTTAGGTGGCTCAGAGGATGCAACACTGAACATGGAGCAAGAAAACTTTAATTCAAATCCGGTATGAATATTTAACTAGCCCTATGACCCTGGGCAAGTCACTCACTTTCCTACTCTGTAAAATGAGGATTATAGTGGCAGCCCCCTCCTTGGGTTGTTGTGAACATCAAATGACATAATAATTGTAAAGTGTCACAGTACCCAGCACATAGTGAATACTATAAATGGTAGCTTTTGCTGCTACTGCTGCTGCTGTCAGAATTTCAGTTTGAGATGAGTTAAAGGCAGTTGAAGATGTATAATTTGCAGTCCACAAAGAGATTGGGGAAAGATATTTATATTTGAGTTAATCAGAATAAACACTTCATGAGAACTGAGGAGATCAAAATGAAATAGTATAGAGGGAAAAGAAAAGAGAAACCAATACAGAACATTGAGGGACACATGCTTACTTAGAGTAATCTAGAATTTCTAGAGACAGAGATAGAGAAAGAGATATGTAGGAGGAGAACCAATAAAGACCAAGAGAGAACAGAGTTTCAAGGAGGAGAGAGTTATTAATAGTATTGAAGGTTAGGAAAGATCAATTAGAAAGATGACTGAGAAAAGACTATTGAATTTGGCAACTGGGAGATCATTAGTAACTTTGGAGAGTGCAGATTTGCTGAAATGGTCATTTTAGGAGTCAAATTGCAAGGGATAAAGAAGAGAGGAAGGGGAAAGTGTAGGCACCTATTATAAATGAAATTTTCAAGAAATTTCTCTATAAAGGGCAGATGAGATATAAAATGATAGCAGGGATGGAAGGTTTAAAGGAAGATAGGTTTTTTTCCTGGAATAAAAGAGACATGCAGTATATATGTAGAGAGTGGGAAATAAGCCAATAGACAGGGAGAGGTTGAAAATAAGTGATAGAGCGGGAATGATAGAACGGTTAATCTGTTGGAAGATGTAGGATGGAAAGGGATCACTTGAAAATGTAGAGGGATTATGTTTAATAAGGAGCAAGATCAAGTCATCATGTGAATTAAGGGTGGAGGAGAAAATGGCAGAAGATGTCTAAGTAATAGAAGATGTCAAAGAAGGGAAAATAGGAATTTTAAGGCAAATGGCCTCATTTTTCCCCTATAAAATATTAAGAAAGGTTCTCAGCTGAGACAGTGAAGGGTAGGGAGCCATTATAATCTTCTAAGCTATTATTATCTTCTGTATTGATTTATCAGCTTGTACTCTGTGTTCTTATTTCTTTCCCCTTTGAAATCTTTGGTGCATTTAGCACTTTGACATATATTCCTATTTGTTCACTTTTTGACTTTAAACACCCATGCCTAGGTCACAAGGTTATCTTAGCCTCTATTCTTGTTGGAAATTTTATTTTTCTTCATACCTTGTTCCTGATCTAAGTAGTTTTTGGGGAAGGAGTAAATCTCAGTTGGGCTCAGGTAATGGAAAATCAAAAAGCACTAGCAAGATTTCAACCTTCTTTACTACAGGTCTGTAGCAGCCATACTCTGGACCTCTGTTCTCTCCATTCTTTAGTTTTCTAGCTGTTTTTTTTTTTCAGGGTTGATAGAGTGGGCATTGTGTTCAGTAGTGTCTGCTACTCTGTTGTTTCCTAACCTGGGAGGGTCACTCCAGGCAGAATAAAGCAAAGCACCTCCTTACTATTCCATCCATTCCTTCCTCCACTGGTGTGGAAAAATTGATGTTTGCTGCTTCTTTAAAGAAGACTGTAGAGTTGTATAGGGAAGCTGCTAAGTGGATTCCAAGGAAAGTGTCCATGGGTTGGTTTGTTCAACTTTTGCTACAGGAGTGATATGTCAGTGGTCCTATGGATTTGTGTCTTTTTACTGTTAATTCATAATGTGGTTGCATAGTTGGGTTTATTTTCTTCTCCTCTAGCATCAGTTTTAATTTCTATACTTTTGGAATTCAATTTTAATTTTTATGCCTTAGAACTAGTGGTTGTCAGTGAAAATGTGTTTTTTCATGACTGATTAAAGGTGGTGGAAAAATTGCAAAAATCTGGATATCTTCTCTACAAGTAGTAAATTACAAAGTTTTATAAAAGATCACCTATCTTTATTTTCATTTAATTTTATTACCTATTTTCAGACAATTTGCATATAAACATAGTTGCAGGTTCTCTATAGTTAATATCTTCCATATGTGAACAAGATGGAAAACATGATTAAAGTATATTTAGGAGGATTCAAGTCATACTGATATGATCCAAAAATAGTCATCAGTTAATAAATAATCAGAGGAAAATTGTAATAGGATATCATGCAAATCAGTCATCAGTCCTGTTTTCTCCAGCGCTTTTTAAAATCAATTATTTCTACTGCTATTATTTAGAATGCGTGGCTATTCAGGGAGTCCCAATAGTCTTTCTTGGTGCACAGTTCAAAATGTCACTGAAAGTTATGATACACCTTGGACTTTTAAAATGCCATGTAAATGTTTTTATTTTTCATGGGAATTTTGCATTTCACTTATTTATTTCAACTATTAAGCATCCCCATTAATTTTGTTTTTGTTTATTGGATTTCATGAAAACTATCTTGTCTTCAACAAATAAGAAACATTTTTTTCCCTAATTTTTCTATTTGGTACCATTTGTTAAATTATGACAATTAAATGCAATCAAAGGGTTAATCCTTGTTCCTTTCCTGGATTTGTTCGGGAAAATTCTATTCTTTCCTTTTTTACAAATAATCATGATATTTTGGGTGTTTAGATATATACTTTTTACATTAAAGATGGCCTTGCTATTCCTATGATTTGTAGCATGAAACACTATTATACTTTATTTAAGGTTTCTTTCTCCCAGCCCTCTGTATCTATGAATATAATTTTGTACCATTGTTTGATTCTTTTCAATATGAGTAATTACATTGTTTTTTCTAAAGTTAATCCATATTTATGTTGACATGTCTGTTATAAAACCAATTTGAACATACTAGATATATTATTTATCTATGTATTACATATACACAAATAATATATACAGGATATACCCTTGTTTTTATTGTTGTTCAGTCATTTCAGACATGTCTGACACTTCATGAGCCTATTTGGGGTTATCTTTTTTTTTTAATCTTAAAAGTCTGTTATTATTTTCCAGTTACATGTAAAGATAATTTTGAACATTTGTGTTTTTTTAAGATTTTGAATTCCCAAATTTTGTCCCTCCCTCCCCTGCTTTCCCCTCACCAAGAGAGAAAGCAATCTGATATGTTATATATGTTTAATCACATTAAACATATGTCTGCATTAGTCATGTTATGAAAGAAGAATCAGAATAAAAAGGAAAAAAGTTCAAAAAAACAGAAACAGTATGGTTCAATCTCCATTCAGATTCCATAGTTCTTTTTTCTGGTGTGGAGAACATTTTCCATCATGAGTTTGAGGTTCTCTTAGGAAAGAAAATGGAATGATTTGCCATTTCTTCTCCAGCTCATTTTAGAGATAAGAAACTAAGACAAGAATGGTTAGGTGACATAGGTAGTATCTGAGACCAGATTTGAACTCAGGAGAAGTCTTCCTTACTTCAGGCCTGGTATTCTATTGTCTGGATCCCCTAGCTGCCCCAAAAGTATACCTTTAGTAAACTTTAAACTTTCTTTTTTTGTTTTTGTTTTGTTTGTTTGTTTATTTTTTGCAGGGCAATGAGGATTAAGTGACTTGCCCAGGGTCACACAGCTAGTAAGTGTCAAGTGTCTCAGGCCAGATTTGAACTCAGGTCTTCCTGAATCCAGGGCCGGTGCTCTATTCACTGTGCCATCTAACTGCCCCCAATGTTTAACTTTTTTTTTTTAACAGCTTTTTTTTTTTTTTTGGAGAGCCAATTGGGGTTAAGTGACTTGCCCAGGGTCACACAGCTATTAAGTGTTAAGTGTCTGAGGATGGATTTGAACTCAGGGACTCCTGACTCCAGGACCAGTGCTCTATCTACAGCGCCACCTAGCTGCCCCTAACTTTTAACTTTTAATAACTTAAAAATGCAATAAGACTTTGGGAACAAGATATTTAATATCTACAAGCATGTATATGCATGAGTATGAACATACATACACATATGACATGTATATGTATGTATATATCCATATGGATATATTGAGATATATGCTGTAGACTTTTTTCAAGATCAAATTTTAAACATCTTAATTGATATTATTTGTAATTTATAGCTAAAATATTTCTTCCTTTTAACCTCCTCTCTCTTTGTTTTAAAGATTATATTTCTTTTATGAAAGCCTTTGTAGAATATTTCCATTTTCAATTTGGTAGAATAATTTGTATGATAAGTTGTTACTGTTATTATTTTGATAGAACTGATCCACAAATCACTCAAAAGAAGAACTTGCTCTGCACTTCGGTTTCATTTGTGGCTAGTTCAGTATAATTGTTTTAAAGTTAGAATATTTAAGAACTTAATTTAATATTCTACTTAATTGGGTTATTTTATATGTTTATAAATCTTTCATTTCCTGTAAATTCTCAATTTTTTGGCAAAATATTATGCATAGTATGCTTTTGTGATGTTTAAAATCTAAATGTGTGGTTGTCTTAAATTAGAAGCTTTAGCACCAGTATTTGGGCATTAACCATTTATTAAAGTATAACAGTTATTCACGTGGAGTTCAGAAAGTTAAGAAAAGGCCTATCTAGCCTAGAGTTCCAGCCTGGTCAGGTTCTTCCTTAAGTGCTCTGCCACGAGCCTATTTCAATCACAAACTCTCCCAAACTGAGTGTGGAAGATTTTTTTATAGGTCTAGAGCATAGGAGGTCCTTATACAGTGCTTCAAGCTGATTGGCTAGCATCATTCAAATCCATTGGTTCACTGGACTTGAAGGTGGTCTCAATTTAAGTTCAAAGTTTTTAGCTTCTGAGAACATTACCTTCTTAAGAGCTAGCCAGATGTGCTTACAATCTAGTTAACTTGAAGTAGGCTAATCAGCAGTCAATCACTCTCACTTAATTGAATCAGTTTAGATTAATCTCCAGGTGGGCCTTTGAATATCTGCTAAATTCCCTTATTTTATCACACTTTGATACTTATTTTAATTTCTCTGTTCAGATTTCATCATATTCATGCTTTATTTTGGTAATTTGATCATGTTCTCTTTCCTTTTTCATTTTATCAGTCCTGTAGTTTTTCTTCTAATGTATCTATTTACCCCAATATTTAAGTACTATTTTGTGATAATTTTCAAAATTGTTAATTGTCCATTTATTTAATAAATTAGTATACATATTAATTCTTTTTATTCTTGTTAAAATGGTTACATGTATACTTCATATCCTATAGACTTAATATATGTGGAAATTTGATGTCATTTCATTATCACCATTAAATTTATTTAACATAAATTTTGATATTATGTTTTTGTTCTATTTGTTATTCATGATAAATTATTTTCTTTATATCTTCATTTTTAATCTGTTCACCATATTAATTTTACTTTTATTTTTGTTATCTATAAATGATATTTTTGTGTTTGTGGTTTTTTACATTTAATTACTATTTCTCTTTTCCCTAGGCCATGGCATGATTTTGTAAAGATATGTCATCCTGAGTAATATGAATATCCTTTAATGTTTTCCTTTAGAATATTATGTCTTTAATTTTTAAAATATTTTTACAAGTATGTTTCCTTCTGAATATTTCTGATTGTATTTATTTAGATTATTAATTCTGAGAGAGGAACATTAAATTCCCCTCTAAATATTGTGTTGCTACCTATGTTTTAATGAGATTCCATTAATCTATTATGAATCTGTATATATATATATATATATATATATATATATATGTGTATGTTATTATTGTTCAGTCCTTTGGCTCTAGATTAATCTTTGTGATCCTGTACCAAGTTTTCTTGGCAATGATGCTGGAGTGGTTTTGCCACTTCTTTTTCTAGTGGATTAGACAAACAGAGGTTAAGGGAGATGCACAGATACTCACAGGTAGTGAGCATCTGAAGCTGGACTTAAACTCAGGTCTTCTTGATTACAAGCCCGGGTCTCATGCCACTGTACCACTTAGCTCAGTGTGTGTGTGTGTGTGTGTGTGTGTGTGTGTGTGTGTTTGTGTGTGTGTGTGTCCCTAACTGATATTAATTCCCTATTATTCCTTTAAGCACAATATAGTTTATTTAACTTGAGAAGATCTTCCCTAAATAATCCCTAGGGGGGGAGGGAGAGAGGATTGATTAGAGTTAGTTTTATGGGGAACTTTCTGTCAAGCTCATATTAATGCTCCTTAATAGCCTATGGTTCTGAAAGACTTAAAATGTGAGTGGCCACATAGTCACTGGGTTATAATATTAACCAAAACATTTTTTCTTTGACTGTGCTTCCCTTCTTTCAAAGGTATGGAAATAATCAGTGTTTGTACTTCTTTAAATTTTGGTTAGGGAGTATGGTTTGGCCAAAGGCATTGCAGTCCTTGTGAAGTTCATGTTTATACCTTTAGTTATAATATTGAGGGCTTTTTTTATTTTTTAATTTTTGCCCATTGTGTTGGGTTTATGCTGTTGTTTAAGGTGTTGACATTGAATAAAAAGTTATGAAAGTTCTCCAGTATAAATTCATGGAGTTTTTTTTTTTTTTACCTAGGGAGTTCTTCCTGTTAAATAAGTTGTGCTCTGTATTACATATATAATTATTTTTTCCTCCAAGAGCTTTGTAAAAAGTACCAACTAATAACTGCATTATTTCTGTTCCCTACAACTGTTTCTCAGTCTTTAAATGGGACTGTTTTACTTTTCAAAACTCTTCAATTATCTTATTTCTTTAATATTGTATTCAAATATATAATTAAACCTCCAAATTGTCATCATATCTAAACATTATTCCTCTCCTTTTATAATAATTTTTTTCTGATTTCAAAACTATTTTATCATAGCATATATCAGAAGTTGCAATGACTTCAAGATAGAATAAACAAAATTTTAGGAGGTGGCAATAAATATTTGAAATATCATTATAACTTGAGTTTTGGGTAACACTTGGGAATTTTACATAAAAGAAATTCATTAGTGAAAAAATTGCAACAAAAAGTGCTGCCATTTGGGCTTTTTCAACTGACAGCAGAAGGCAAAGAATGGAAGTGAATTTCCTCCTGAATTTGCTATTGCTCCTTTTGACATTAGCTAATTGCATTACTGGTTTTTGCTACACATTCAACACAAAGGGATTCTAAGCAACATATGATGCACTTTGATGTATAATACACTGCCATCCCCCATGGTTTTCCCCTCACTAATAAAGTCAGTGTGATCCTTTCTTCCCTGCCAAAACCAGTGACTGCTTTTTTGTCTGACTCCAAATGTATTTGATGGCACAGCAGCTTACAATAGTCATTGCCACCAGTACTCAGTGACAGGTTTTAGAAAGTAGGTCAGAGCCACATATAAATGACCTATTCATTAGTTCTTTCCAAAATAAAGTGAACCAGCTTTACATTGCTATTTTAGAAATGATTTACACTTGATATCTTATTTCATTTAAATCTGCAATTTCATTCTAAAAAGTGACAACTTTAGAAAAGAACTCTGACTTGATTGATAAATTATACACACACACACACACACACAAACACATATATTTGTTTTTGTTTTTCTTTTGTTCCCAAAGAGGACCATGACATCAGGGTGATGTCATGACTTGCACTGAATTAGATTTAAGTGAGGGAGGGCTACACCAAGTCCTAACCTCACTCTCTCCTCCATAGCCATATGGGTCCAGTGGCAAGATAAATATCAAGACTACTAGAGATGGCCATGTATGTTTAAGGCAATTGGGGTCAAATGACTTGTCCTGGGTCAGACAGCTAGCAAGTATCTGAGGAGAGATTTGAACTCAGGTCCTCCCAACTCCAGGGTGAGGGCTCTATACACTGCACCATCTAGCTGCCCCTGACATATGTTTAATATTTTAATAGAAGTAGCAGTAAAATTATTGCTAAAATATAAGATACAGCATCATAAATACAGCTTTGTGATGCATATATTTTATTGAAGAATTAACAATGAATGAAATGAACCAGGGAAAAAATATTGTGATAGTGTCCATCTCAGGCTAAGTAACCACCATTTTTTTTCTTTTGTTCTTGGTTTTTCTTTTCTTTTTTTCTTTATTTCTTTCTTCTTTTATTTTTTTTTGAGTGAATAGATAAGTGTTAAGGAAACCTGAGTTCATGTTCCACTTCTGATACATAATGGCTGTATGGCCCTGAGTCCAAATTATATATGTCTGGCTCATAACAGTCCCTTAATAAATGCTTATCGATTGATTGTCTAACAAGCAATAGGAGAATGAAAACTAGGATTTGGCCTTAATATATTACTATGTTGTCTCTTCCACATAGCAGAGAAAGAAATATTTAAGTAGCAGGAATATGTTAAGAATCCATACATTGTCCTGTTTGTGCAATTGTGGACCAATACAATTTTTGGCAGGTATGTTTATTTTTGTGTTTAATTGATTTTTTTTATCAGTTGGTATGACTTGAATTTTATACATGAGGTAAACCTGATTTTGTCACATTTTACTTAGAAAACAAACCAAAATTGTTCTTGAAACTTGTAAGTATTGAGATAAGGTCTTTTTCCCATTTATTCAATTACCGGAAAAAATAAACTTTGATATATCACTTTAACCATTTTAAACTTGTATGCCTTGTGTTCTCAAAAACCCTATCTTCTTAAACTCTGGGTCACAACCCCATATAGGGTCACATAACTAAATGTGGGGGTTGTGAAAAATTTTGCAACAATAAAAACTTATGTATACTTATTTTATGTACACATATGCTTGGTTGCATAAAATTTTCTCTGATAAAAAAGTTTTGCAAGTAAAAAAGTTTAAGAACCCCCTCTTCTCTACACAATGGATGTGGTAAAATTCACTACTGGCATGTATGGCAGATAACCATGAATAACTTAAGATTATGGTAATTTTTATTGAATAATATATTCATGCTACTAATGTAATATTTTAAAAAATTATTTAACCTCAATATTTGTCTATTTCATTGGAACAGTCTATCACAGGGTAGTCATAGGAGTTGTGATTCTTCTATACCATACAGTTCATATTGGACTGTTAATATTGAGAACTTAGGAATGAATGTGGGAACCATCTGTCACTTTCATGTAATGGGCTAATATTCATGCATATATAGATTCACTCTGTTGGGCCTTAATCCTCATGTATTGATGACAACACTGTTTTACACACACACATACACAAGTATAGATAGATAACTGATAGATTTGTATAATATATAAAACTATATATGTGTATATATATATATGTATACACATATAGATATGTACTCATTTCATATATTTGTATGTATATATCAATTTATCTGACCCCTAGGGAAAAAATATGCAGAACTATAGTATACCTCCCCTTCCCTGACTTATTTTACCCTGTCCATACTTTTTTTTTTTTGCCAATAGATTGGTCACTGTATGATCTCTCAAAATGGTTTAACAACTTTATTTTTAAAGAAAAAAGTTTAAATCATTCCATTTAGTCCTCAATAATGATCCTTTTCGTTTTATATATTTGATATTTAATGCCACATAGTAGTGATGAATACTTTGCTTGGCAATTTAAGCATCACTGATCTTTTCCTCCCTCTTACTTTGTATCTCTGAGAATCTGATAACTTCTTGAATAAATATTATTTCCTCTTCTTTTTAGCATATTTGAAACTTGGTTTGTTCTTTTATCTCAAGTGCTCTAATTCCCTAAATTTCTTTTACTTTGATATTTTTTATCTCATTTATTACATGCCTGAAGTTAATATGGCCGGAATCTCACACTCGCAAAATTTAGAAAACATAATTCCTGCCTTGGCTTCTATTGCTCTCTTACTTGAGTCACTGTCTCCAAAACAAAAATAAGACTGACTTTTAAGATGAGATTTTTTTTTTTTTGGCCTACTAAAGCACCACACCTTTTCCATGAATATATGCAAAATTCACAATCATTTTAAAAGATTATTTGACGTTGAGATTAAATAGTGTTGGCTTGTAAGCATCACTATATCAGGCCTCAAATTTCAAAGTCACATGCCACTCTGTTTTGGAATGTTCCAGAAAAAAAAAAAAAAGATTTGTGATATTGGATCTCTTATCCTCATAGGAATTACCTAAAATGAGAGTATGTATTTAACCAAAGATTCTTCTGTTTGAGCAATATGATTCATTTTGCTTTGATTTTTAAACTGCGTAAATGTTTCCATTTTTATAGGAAACATGCTGCTTCTAGTTGAATGTTTATTGATAGAAGTGATAATTGTGTAAATGTTCATCAAATAACCTTTCAAGCTGGCTTAGAGGGATATTAGCATACAGAGAAGTTAAATCTTTCCTCATTCAACCATCCAGTCATTCAACAAATGTTTATTGTGTGCCTACTATGAATAAGGCATTGCCTAGATCTGTGGGAGATGCAACGAATATGACAACATTTCTTGTGCTCAAAGGATTTAAAATCCCCTAGAATTCTGGTAACAGTACTAGGGGAGGTTAGAGAAGGGCTCTTTTATTGCATTTAGAGAGTCTAAAGAAAGCTTTTCTTAGGGAGGGAGGGAGGAGATCACATTTAATGTGTCTTGAACAATAAATAGATGTTTTATAGATAGACATAAAGAAGAAGAGTGTGTTTTAGACATATGGGATGGAATAAAGAAAAATGTAGAGGCTGGGAATTATTTGATATGCTTGTTGTACAAGGAGAGTACAAAAACAAACCAAAAAAATAAACAACAACAGCAACAACAACAAAATAGCCCTCCATTTAACTCTTCAATTAAATAGTCAGGAAACATAGATTGAGTACTTACTAAGTACTTAGAACCATTTTAAGTACTGGTATACAAGATAAAAAAAAAATCTCTCCCCTCCAATTTAACATTTAAATGGTGGGAGGGATAACAATTACATGCATATGTACTTTCAAAATATATACAAATTAGATGAAAGACAATATTAAAGAAGAATCTCTAGCAGCTAGAGGGAATGGAAAGGTCTTCTTGCAGAGTATAGTTTTTGATAAACAATAGCGCTTAATAGGATACTTGAAGAAAGCCAAGAAATTCATTCCAGATATGTGAAACAACTAGCACCAAGACATAATTATATAATTTATTTGTGTGTGTGTTTTAAATATATGTTTAATATAAATATATATATATATATATACATGTATGTGTATTGTGTATGTATGTATATTTATATGTATATTTATTTATTTACACACAAACATATTTATATGCCTGAGTGTATGTGTGTGTGTGTGTGTGTGTGTGTATGTTTGTGTCTTACTAATGCATTAGGAAAGGTTGTATGGAGTATTAGTGAACTGATTTTGAATTCAGGAAGACCTTGTTTCAAGTCTTACTTCTGAAATTTATTTTCTCTCTAATTCTGGGCAAGTAATTGAACCTCCCAGGGGTCTAGCTAACTCTCTATGGCTGTAATTTATAGAAAAAATGTCAAACTTCATTCATAAAGATAATTTCTTACTTGGGAGATTCCTATATTAATTAAATCCCAGATTTAGTCCCTATTATTAGTGCATTAGATAAAGTCATGTCTGTAATCTTCCAGAATTATGACAAGGTAGAAATCAAGCTAGGTGTTGCAGTTAACATACTGCTGGCTTTGGAGTCAGAAAGATTCAGCTTACTGAGATAAAATCTGACCTCATGGGGCAGCTAGGTAATCCAGTGGATAGAGCACCAACCCTGGATTCAGAAGGACCCGAGTTCAAATCTGGTCTCAGACACACTTAATGGCTTTGTGACCCTGGGCAAGTCAATTAACCCCAACTGCCTCACCAAAAAGTAAAATAAAATAAAATCTGGCCTCAGACACTTACTTTCTGTGTGACTTTGGACAAGTCACTGTCAACCTAAAATTTAATGAAAATAATCAATTGAAAAAAATACAAGATAAAAAAAAATCCCTCCCCTCTAAGAGTTAACATTCAAATGGTGGGAGGGACAAGAATTACATGAATATACAATGAGGTCTTTAATTAGGGCAGAGTAATTGCAGCTCATGGTACCACACAGCAGCACTGGACTAACCCCAAAAGGGAACTGGGAACAGGGTTTATTTAGGGTACTAGGATAGAGTGACAAGACTGCCTTTGGCAGTTTTAAATATTTCATAGATTCACCAGATAAGTTCTTTTGAACAACATGCTAAGTTCCATTAAGAAAGTTTGGGAATCTCAGGGAGGAGAGAGTTTTTGGGCTTTACAAAATAATCAGAGACCAAAGTAATAATGTCTTGCCTCAGGCAATTCATTGGTCTGGAAACCTAAACCTGGCAAGGATCTTCAGATTTTAGTCAATTGTGTTTGTTATTGCTCATTCCTGTTTACCTCAGTTTCTCATCTATAAAATGAGCTGAAGAAGGAAATGGCACACCACTCTAGTATTTTCACTAAGAAAATCCCAAATGGGGTCAATGGGGTCATGAATATTTGGACATGAAAAAACAACAACTTCAGAAATCAGGCATGAAGTCATATCCTCTTCAGTAAATGTTACCAGATTATATATGTGTGTGCATACATATACATACATATACTTCTCTCATAGCGAGTATGTGTGTTTGTATATATGTATAAATATATATATATATGTATATATATATACACATAAATATATACATACACATATGCATATGCATGTATGTATATCTATATATGTGTATATGTAGAAAGAGAACTGTATCTATGAAGAGAAGTATATATAGACAGCTAGTTGCATCTTCACATTTCCTGTAATCATATAAGTGGAATTCCATAGAAGATAAGATTTGAAAACTTAACAAAGAACAACTAAAAATGAAGAATAGAGAATTTGATGTCTAAAGACAATAGATTAGAAATGAGAAAGACACTGAAAAACTTTGCTTAGCACTGAAATGAGATGGTCTTTTCTGAAGAGCTTTAAATATAGGATACATTTTCATGTATCTGGGGCAATTTTAGTTTGATTCTATCTGAAATCTCTGTTTTAAAGTAAATGACTCCTATGGGCCTTCAAATTCTTTGAACTTAGGAATTTGTGTTTTCAAAGTATTCAGATAGTATTCATTTGATCTATTTGGACCAAGTAGAAGTTGGAAAGTAATGGATGACCAAGATCTTTACAACTTTGTCTCAGCTAGTTCTTTAAGTGGACTGAATTAGAATTTGATCAAGGTGACAAATGGATATAGTTTATTTAAAAATTTATTTGACTAGCATTTCTCCACTTCACTCAATAGTCCTAGAGAGTTATGAGAATATTCACTTTTGTGCTTCATAGGATGTCTTTGACTTGGAAAATACAAAAGATTCCCTGTTGTTAGCCTAATGGGTCCTAGTGAGATAATGGGTCTGCCTTATCAAGCAAAAAAAGATGAGGTCATCTATGAATCTATGTTAAATATAAATATGAATCTGTATGAAATGAATCTGTCTTAATTGATAATCTAATATGATTCTATATTACTGAATACAGAATAACTTTGATTTTCCTTTTTTGTTTAATATGCTATAAAAAGAAATTTTAGCCTTTTAGTATTCTATCCTTCAACTAAATGAAGTAAAAATAAAACATGGTAGGAGGGACAAATAGGAAAAATAATTAGCAAAATGTATTGTATACATCAAAAATTAGTTTATTTCGACCATTAAATGTTTTAATTTTATGAAAAGTATTTATTACAAACTATTTGACTGGGTTCCTTCAAAAAGGTAAATGATGCAAATTAAAAAAAAAAATACTGGCCATTATAATTTCTGCCATCACCAGAACATAAAGTGATTTCATTATCAAACTCTGGGTCAAGAAATGTTGCAGTTTCTGTTTTGAAAGGATTAGGTTAAGAATGTTAGAGATCAGTATAGTTAAATTCTTGCCAGGATATCCTAGCAATTCCATGCCTAGATAATGAGATTTGCATTTTTTTGTGACTGAAACTGTACAATAAAGATTTATTTAAAACTTTTTAGTCTATCATTTTCCTTTTTTTCCCCTGTATATTGCATATTAGATATATTTATAAGACATGCAATTATATTTAGAACACTCTTGTCTATAAAACATTGGTATGCCTAAAAACACAAAACTAACCACATATTAAACATAAGATTTCCATTGATCTCCTTATAAGGTAAGTTGTTTACAACAGAAAATATTCTATCATCTTTACCATTCCTGGGTAAATGGTACTATGCTTCTAAAATATTTTCAGTACTTACCTTTTTCACCACTATTTTATTTATAAAGGTTAAATTGGATGTTGATGCCAACAAAAGGGGATAAAAAAAGGTAAAACAACTCTCACCATGGTTATAATCATAGCACATGTCTCTAAAGTAAACCCACATTAGCACAACTCAATGTGGTAATTAAGATAGAAAAAGGCAGTACTAAGCTGCATGGCCTATCAGATTCCTTGGGGAGAAAAAAACACTGACGTGACTTGAAATGTGTCCAAGGGGTTTAGTTAGTTTGCAATTAGCTGCGAAGTCCTTCTATTAAAATGCATAGCAAATACCAGCCTCCATGTCTCTGAACCCTTCCTTATTTAAGTCCTAATTTCAGATGGCTCTTTCATTAGAGCCTATGTCCCAAAAGCCTATGTCCCAATGACTTTTAATTACACTATATCATTATTGCTGCCAGGTGATAGGATAGAAGGACAGCAGACTCTTGGGCATATCTCAGTGAACCTCAAGGGCTCAGCTTTTAACCAAAAGCAAACAACAGAACAGAGGCAAACATTCTAGGAACATTCTACAATGAAATCAAGGCCAAATGGTCATCTCTGCTTAACCTTGCATTTTTGTCTGTAGTGATAGAGATATAGACATAGATATATCTACACATATACACATATGTACATATCTATCTATCTATCTATCTATCTATCTATCTATCTATCTATCTATCTATCTATCTATCTAATGTTCCAGAAGGCAGGCAGAGGCAAGATAATAAGACATTTTAAACTAGAAAAAGGAATTGGTGCTTTCTTTTAACTTCTCTGTTGTCTGCAATAAATGTCCCTACCTCGCCCAACAAATACATATTCCTAATTACAAAGTTTTTCTTTCTTTGATATATGTTTGTGGGTAATCTATATACCATATGGATAATTTTGTTTAAGAAAAAAAAAAAGGTTCTAGATAATTACTTATTTAATCCTTACCATAGACCAAAATTATTCTCACATTTGGGGCAGGATATGGACATTCAATTACTAACAAGAACAAAAAGTAGACAGAACTCATTTTTCTCTTAAAGTCAATAATATAATTAACAGTTAAGTTCCTGTTAAGTCCAAAAAAGAAAAGTTAACCAATATTGTGCCTAATGCATAAATGTAATACTAGTTTAATTCTTCAAGGCTATAAGTTACAACTATTTTTATAGGGAAATGAGCACTGAGTTGCAAATCAATAGGCCTCCAGCATAGCTCCTCAGGAATATTACAGTGGAGGTGAGTGTGAGGGTGGAAACAGCATCAAAAGTTTAGTGGAGAAAGAATGGTGATATCTAGGCACCTGGAACTTTTAAAATTATTGAATTTGTGCAAAAGAAAACAAAAATTATGGAAATTAGCTCTATAGAACAATCAAATACAAAGTGTTCTGAAACAGGTGTTAAGGGCTAAAATTCTAGCTAGTCTGTCTAAAATATCTAATGAGTGGTCGCCAATCAATTACAAGCTTTAGCAAGAGTTAGACTTTTAAGCATTTATTAAGGAGAATAAGAGTTTGGTAAAGAGAGAGAAAAAGGCCTAGATTCCTATCTATTAAAGGGAGAGCACATTTCTAGCTCCCTTCTCCGCCAGCGTCCAAAGGAAAGAGAGCGAGACTGAGAGCCAGTCTCTTCCTTCCTCCTCCCACTAGCCCGCGTCACTTCCTGACTCCTGGTCTTGCCCTCAAAGACCTTCCCTTCATGGGCAGAACTCCTCTACAGTAAGTATCCAGCAGGTGGCGTTATTCCAATCGTTACAGTCCCCCCTGTTGTTCCTCAAGAAACAAAATGTTTCCTTGATGGAACAGTAAAAACAATATGATAACTATTGCTAACTAATAATATGTGAACAACAATATAGAAAAGGAAGAGAGGAAAGTTTTGTCCAGAGGGGCGATTTTTTTTGTCCTCATGAACCGACGCTTTGACATTAGTCTTGCAAAGGGAGGGCCTCTGCAGAGAATACATGTTACAGATGGTGTATATTATAACAGAAAGAGAAAAAAAACCAACAAAAAGAACAAATCAAAACTGTTCATTTAAAGTCTCTGAAAGTCTTTTCTCAGATGTCCTCTAGGTGTAGTCGTAGAATGGAAGTCTCTTCAGGGGTTGATGTGTGGATGCTGGTAATCAGCCAGGAAAATTTCCTACAAAATTGAGCTTAACACAACTTTAAAATAGCTTTGTCAATAATCAAATCAAACAATGAAAGTTCTCAAAAACATGTCTAAGGGAATTCAGAATCTTAGTTGTTACACATGAAACATATAATAAAACAAAAATTGAAACATTCTTTAAAATTATAATATTACTATAGTCCCCCCTTATGGAGGGTAATTGAGAAGACAATTGCTGTGATATTAATTTTTTAAAATAATTTTTATCTTTGTTTCATCATTTTTTGCATCATCTGCCTAATTATCCTCATGCCATTATGAGAAATTTAAAAATCTAATATAATTGGTAACAGGTGTCAAGGCCAAATTCAACACTGTATTTATCATGACACCTGAGATAATTATGGGGGTTACCATAAAAGAACAGAGAAATGATGGGATATGAGCATTCCCACACTTGAGCAATATGTACTGCCCATACAGTATGCCAGGCTTAAAATAGGTGGATGGAATATATGTCCATGCCACCGAACATATTGGAAGAAACTGAGTCAGACTTAATCAGATGCATGGGATTGAGATGTCCATGGCATCAGGCATATAGGAGGGAGCATAGAAGCCAGGTGTAGAAGTGAGATGGGTGGGATGAATACTTCCAGCCATCTGTACAATATTGTGGGGAAAAAGAGAATAAAATATTAAACCAAGAGAATCCAACCTCAACGATTTGTCAAAAGCCGTTCTCTCGGCCATACCTTGACTTCATGCATGTCTCCCCTCATGTGACAGTTCAGTGTCTGCTCTTGCATGTATTCCTCTTGTGATTGGATGGCACCTTGGCCAACTGGCATCTGATAACTCAGAATAAAGGCAATTAATGTCTTAAATGATAAGTTCCCATAATCCAAGTCTCATATGGATTTAAAATTGAGGATAATAAATGATTGCAAAAAATGTGAATACATCTTGACTCAAAATATAATATATAATTATGCAACAATTTCAAATAATACCCTTTTTTTTACTTAGTATACAATTACTTTTGTGAAAAATCAGAACATACTTAAATACAAGTTAAAGCACAACAGAATCTCAAAGAACTTTTTTTTTTTTGAAAAAAGAAAACTTTTACAAATGTTCCCCTCTTTTTTTTTTTTTTTGGGAATATGCTTATCAAAAATAATACTTCTAGAATCAATTTACACTTGCCATGGCAACCAATTTGCCAGGGAAATGCTTTAAAGAGTTTGATCAAATAATCAGTTGAGGAAAAAAAAATAACAAAAACAAACAACTCAGAATATGGGAGCACAATACTCCTAGAATTAACATTGTATTATGAAATCAAAACCATGTTTCAAAATTAGATAGATGAATGAATAGAAGAAAATACACGTGGAATAATAAAAGACAATGAAATTCAAACTAGGGAAATCTAAATGAATATGAATTTAATATTAATAAGAGTACTATAAAATATAAACTTGATCACATGACTATAAAAAGCTTTTACAAATATTCTCCTTGTTTTAAAAACTAAGTATAAGACACAATCTCAAAAGCATGAAAATCTCTATGAAAATAAACCCATACCATTAATTTCAAAATGTATATATAATAGCATAGAAATCCTATGTAACCTCTGAACTGACATTAATACTCTGAGTGAATTCAGAACACTTTTGATTCCGATATCTAAAATCCCCAACACTCATATCAATACCTTGCTGCTTACTTCTACATTTCTCTAAAATATATACCCTTCCATGGCAAAAGAAGAAGAGTCTTGAACTATGTTGATGGTTGTCATTCTTATTCAGCTTAAGTTTTTCTTCTTTAACCCCTTTATATTGTCTGTCAGTCTTTTCACCATACAAATGCTTTATAAGATTACTAATTAAAGACAAAAGCAGGTTAGCAAAATTATGAACAAAACAAGCATATCTGGAATTTAAAGAGTTTTCTAAGATTGTCTCAAAAGCACAGCCAGGCCGGGGAAGGGCTGAGCCTGAAGCTGCAAATGCAGGTAGAAAAAGTTGAGCATGCGCATCAGATCTCTGGACTTCCCAGGCAGGGGAAGCTATGGGCTTGGCCATAGGAGGAGTAGAGGGTGGGGTCTGGGGAGGAGGGGAGGGACCAGCGCAATTTGAATCCGACTTGATTTTGAACTCAGGCCTGGATTCCTCTTCCCCCACTTGGCCTCCAGGTGCTAGGGGATTAAAAGCTTCTAGAGGGTGGGTCATTGCCTCCAGGCATGCAAAATTAGAGCAACAAGTACTGTTAGAACTGGGAAAAGCTGCGGGAATCTCTTCAGGTTTCTCTGAAAAAGCATGGTTGGGAGAGGGAGAGATATTTCCTTGTGTGAGTAAGTTGCTGGCTCTTTTAACAAAAATAAAAAGAAAAATAGAAAATCCACAAAAACAAAGCATTAACATGATCTTATCTCCCATTTGTCTGGTTAAACAGACTAAAATCAAAAATAGGGTAATTAGGGAGTTTAAAAGGTCCATTCGAAAAAATTTAAAGGGAAAACACCTGGCAATTCAGCAGTACTTAAGATTTAGGTTAGGGTAGGGGAAATTTCTTACCCAACCAGAAGATCAGAAGACTGAGGTTTAGCTTTCCTCTTCGTGGTCAGCCATCTGTTAAGGGCTAAAATTCTAGCTAGTCTGTCTAAAATATCTAATGAGTGGTCGCCAATCAATTACAAGCTTTAGCAAGAGTTAGACTTTTAAGCATTTATTAAGGAGAATAAGAGTTTGGCAAAGAGAGAGAAAAAGGCCTAGATTCCTATCTATTAAAGGGAGAGCACATTTCTAGCTCCCTTCTCCGCCAGCGTCCAAAGGAAAGAGAGCGAGACTGAGCACCAGTCTCTTCCTTCCTCCTCCCACTAGCCCACGTCCCTTCCTGACTCCTGGTCTTGCCCTCAAAGACCTTCCCTTCATGGGCAGAACTCCTCTACAGTAAGTATCCAGCAGGTGGCGTTATTCCAATCGTTACACAGGTAAACAAGGGATAAATACATGTGGTTTAGGTTATCTGGAGAGGCAATGAATTTCCATAGTGCTTTTTTCACATATAATTTTAACTTAATTTGGGTTTCCTTTCATCAAGAACCAGAATGGGTGTGTGGTTATATGTTATATGATATATACTATGAGGCACAGTTGAAAGAACACTGGTCCTGGAAGCAGGAGTAATTGAGTTCAAATCCAGCTGTGTGACCCTATGTAAGTTATTTAACCCTCATCTGTAAAATGAACTAGAGAAGGAAATGGAAAACTACTCCTCTATTTTTGCCAAAAAAAAAAAAAAACAAAAACAAATGGGGTCATGGAAAGTCAGACACCAGTGAAATGACTCAACAAATATATATACCATATAATGGACTAATTAATATCCTAATATAAAAAAATAAATTTCATTTATCTACTATTTATCCATTATGATTTTCCCCAGTTCTAGCAATGTAATGTTTTAATTAATTTAAAATATATTCATGTAAAGCTAAGAACCACTTACTTATAGATATGGTATTCACAAGATTACTACAAATTGATTCTCTATCATCATTATTTGGATTTACATTAATCTGCTGCCAAAATACATTTCTGTGACTGAAGCTTAGTCATGAATTGAAATGGAATTTTCTGTGATATTTTCAATCCAATCAACTTTTACCTAAAGGGAGCCACTACTTATTGTTAGAATTTAAGGATGACATTTGGTTATGGGAGAGGTTGAAATCACTGTCATTAAGGAAATAAAAATAAGCAAAATTAATTGAGTTACTTTTGTTATGAGTATAGTACCAATGTTCTATATTTTGTGAGAATTGGAATGACACCCCTGCTGGGAGGGACATTGTGAGCTCCTGCCTGAAAAGAAAACATGTGACTTTGGTGTCTGGTATTTGTATCTGCCATCTGTGGGGACCTGTCAATCAAAGTTACCAGCCAATTAACTTGGAGCTGTGTGTGTGTGTGTGTGTGTGTGTGTGTGTGTGTGTGTGTGTGTGTATGGCCCTGTTTCCTGTTTCACAGAAAGGGTCTGAGAGAAGCTGCTGGGGAAGCAAGGCTTTTTGGTGTCCTGACTTGGGCTTGGTGGCAAAGGCAGCAGGAAACAGGCAGAATAGGGATACTTTATCCATGTGTTTTCTTTTTACTAATCCCTAATTTACTTTAATAACTACTTAATACCCGATTGATGCCATATGTTTTCTAATTTAAGGTGACCACTCATTAGATTTTAGACATCCTAGCTAGAATTTTGGGCCCTTACAATTTCTATAATCATAGCAAGTAGTAAGTAGGAGATATTTTCACAATGCAAGTATTTAAGATTTTACTTTTTTCAGTGTAAGTGTGTGGTTGCTTGATATGCCAAAGTAGGTACATGAATACCCAGGTTTGCCATCTTCCTGCTAATGCTTACATGTTATTGTAATAAGACTAAGTTAACTGGGTATCTTCCTTTTTGGTTTAGAAGAACCTGAAAATCCTCCCCATTGCAAACACATTTTGATGAGATGGAGGATGGTAGCTAGGAGGATTTAAGTTATGGATTCTCTCCTAGACCCAGAAACATACTGCCTTCTTCAGTTTCCTAAATAACTTGAGCACATTCACCAAGCTCTCAGAGATTATGTCAATAAAACCCTTCCTAAGTATTTACAGAAAAATTGGCAGGAACCTCAACACCCAGCCCAGCCAGGGGACCTAGTGCTTCTGAAAACTTGGAAAACAGAGGGACAGAACCAACTGGTGCTTCGATGCAATGGTCCCCATAGAGTGATCCCATCAACACCCACAACTGTAAAGCTTGGAGGGGCACAATACAAGGACTCATGTTTCTTGCTTTAAACCCTTTATCCCCTCAGAATCAAACAGTGGGATAAAGAAGGACATATATTCCTATGAACCAGTGAAGGATCTCAGGTTTCTCTTCTTTTGCTAAACAGATACCCTGGAATGAGTATTCCTTCTCTCTTCTTTGTACTCTCTTTATTTTTACTTTTGACCCTTCTGATCCTTGCTGCCTTAGGAACTGAATCATTCCATCTATGGCCACTCCCTTCAACATCCTCTGGATTCTCCCATATCTTTTAAATTCTCGACTACCTAGAGTGATAATGGTGATAATGTCCTGGTTCATTGAGGAGAACCACTAGCACTACTTGCTTTTTTCATACCTATGATTTTTCTTGGTAATATTAGTCACTTCTAGGATTAAAGCTTTCACTGATGGGCAGCTAGGTGGCACAGTGAATAGAGCACTGGTCCTAGAGTTCAAATCTGGCCTCAGACACTTGACACTAGTTGTATGACTCTGGGCAAGTCACTTAACCCCAACTGCCTCAAAAAAAAATTTTTTTTCACTGAAGCCACAGAAATCCTTGGACCATCCACAATACCTTTCATTCACTGTATTCTTAATCAATAGGGACATCTCTACACCCCATTTTTGAGCCTTGAAGAAGCAACAGAAGATTGACCCTCACCCTTTTCCCCCCAGAAACTGCAAACAAATATTTGGGGGGAGGGCTTCCCTATCTACAAGGAATATGTCTTTAGTTTGTGATTTCATTGGTGTAGTGAACCACTCAGTGAGAAAACTCCCTCAACAAATGTACAACAGCTCCTATTTCACAATGAAAAGTCTTAGTCAAACATTTATTAAACATCTACTATGTATCAGACACTGCGCTAAGTGCTAGACATACAAATATGAAAAATAAAGATAATCCCTGACCTCAACAAGTTTACAATCTAGGGAAGACAACACATAAATGAATGCTAAAAAGCTGGGTGTCCAATAAAGGAGGATAGTTGAAAAAACAAAGATGTCAAAAATCAGTGTAGCTTCTTAGGAAATAGAGTTTTCTGAGGAGATATCAGTCCTGTTTCCCTATTTAAATAGTCTTTATGACTCCTTTGTCCAACTCGGAGAAGAAATGGGATTGAATAGTAAAGGTGATTAGATCCCTCAGGATGAAATCAACTAATTAAGAGGTCATTGATAGAAAATCAAAGAAGTCCAAAATGAGTTTAGCACCAGTGGGAAATGAAGAGATGAGAAAGCCAGTAAGGTCTCATAAGAGGAAATAAAAGCAATTCATTAAAAATATACATAAAGAAATTTTACAAGTGATCCAATTCATCAAAATCAAAACAGGATCTTTTTTAAATGGAATATCTGAAAAACAGAAAATACTGTAAAGATTTTTATAACAAAATCATATGTCAATCAATAATGGTCAGTCTGCAAGCCTTAACTGTGTCTCATATAATTGGCTGTATAACAAGGATATCAATAATGCCAAAAACATGGTCCCAGCCTTGAAGAAGCCTATGTTCTAATAGGGGAAAGAATGTGTAAATGATTATGTATATTCAAAATATATTCTGTAAACGGAAGAGAATTTCATGCAGAAATCAATGGGTGTTGGGCAGCTAGGTGGCAAAGTGGATAGAGCACTGGTCCTGGAATCAGGAGTACCTGAGTTCAAATCCGGCCTCAGACACTTGACACTATCTGTGTGACCCTGGGCAAGTCACTTAACCCCAATTGCCTCACCAAAAAAAAACCCAAACAAACAAACAAAAAAATAGAAATCAATGGGCATGGGAGAATGATCTTCAAGGAGAATATAGGATTTAGACTGAATTTTGATTGAAATGTAACAAGGGGGTTGTCATTGAGCATTAAATACAAGTGTAGAGTGTTCCTCCTGGAGGTATCCACATGGAAGAGACTAGAGCCCCTGCTTCAGGAAGAATTTTGATGGAGTACTTTGAATTTGCCTTTGAGAGATTTTGGAGCACTTGAAGATACTTCATGACTGGTTCCTATTTCAAAAACCTGTGGTAAATGGGAACCAATTTGATTGTTTAATAAGTGATACCTGGAAGGGGGGCAGGATACTGGTCATTTAAAGGACATTCATCAGCCTCCTCCTCTCTTTTTATTTGATTTCTTTATGTAAATTCTTCCAAGTTGATGGCATCTAATAAGTGATAATGCTCAAAGAAAAGGCCCAGGTCCTTCCCTCCAAAGCAGATATTTGTATTGTAAATATAGATGATTCATTTTTCTTTACCTAGGTGTTTGTTCTTTTGACTTCCAGTAATTTTTACTATCTATTGGTTTCACCCAAGTTCAAATGTAAATATAGCATTATTGATAGATGAATCTTAGTGTCTGCTACTTATTTGTTGTTGGTCTTTCCTTGTTCTAAGCATTGATACTGGCATGGCTGCAAAACCTGGAGGATACTAAATTTCTGGATTTTGTGAATTTCAGTCTCCTCATCTTTCAAAGCCCACAAAGTAGTAGACTCTAATTTCTTTATCTAAAATAAAAGATTAAACCCTGAGGCAAAGAATGGAGACCCAACTCTATGAATGGGAATAAGTCTTCCTCAGCTATAGAGGCTCTCAATTTACAGCACTGTCAACAAATATCATCTATCTGCAAGCAATTACACAAAGAGAACATATTAAGCCATGAGAAGGGGGGAGACCAACTAGTAACTTTTGAATATACAGCCAACTAGTTAACTTGCAAATATACACCTCTGTTCCAACTATTTAGACACAATTTTAAAAGTTCCTCTTCACTATATGGTGAACAGATTAGAAGAAGTGATGGTACATCAACACATTTTCCAAAATTTCTCCAAGGCAAATAAATACACATCACAGCACTTCTAGAAACAGGGTCCTTTGTTTCTTCAAGTGAAGAAATGTTTTAGAGGCACTCTGAAGATGCTTATAAAAACTGATCATGATTGTGCTATATAACAAGCAGGATGACTTCAGAAAGGCCTGGAAAGACCTGTATGAACTGATGTATAGTAAAGTTGATGGAGGAGGTAAAAAGGGATTAACAGATAAACAGAGGATTTAGTCCGTATTAATAGTACCTAAAAGGGTTAACAGAAAGTAAGGTTTGTGTTCTTACAGTAACTAAGAGGGTTTGTCCCTATCAACCCTCACCATCAACAGAGATAGTAACTAGGGACCATTAACCATTAATACCCATTAACATTCCTAGATGGCAGGATACCTAGAAACAAGATCTTAATTAAAGATATATCAAAAACACAGAGAGCCTCTGGGTGTGGCAAGTTTAAGCATGTCTTTAGGAACATGCGCAGAAGGGACAAAATATATCCTTAGGTTCACCTTATGACATATAAACCCCCAAAACACAACTCCAGGAAAAAAAGTACCCAACTTGTGGGTTGACTTAGGACTCCAGAAAGTCTGAATTAAAATAAGACCTCCCATGAAACTCCTTAAGGAGGAGATTAAGATAATGAGGAGATCACCTACTTTTCCTTCACTATAAATATAACTATTCTTCTTCCCCATATTCGAGACATCTTTGGGTGCTCTTCCTTTGGTCAGCACAGTATTTTAATAAAACTTGAAAAACTGAGTCACTGAGTCTTGTAAATCTTTGGGATGGCTCATGATCAATTTGATCAATTACCCCCCCACACACACTTCAAAGTGAGCAGAACCAAGAGTACATTGTGCACAGAGACAGCAATATTGTTTGATGAACTGTGAATGACTTGACTATTCTCAACAATACAATGATCCAAGAAAATCTCAAAGGACTATTGATGAAACATACTATTCACCTACAAAGAAAGAACTTATATTGGTGGAACAGACTGCAGCATGTTATTTTCTCTCATTTTTTTTCTTTTGATCAAGTTTTATTTTAGAATGACAAATATAGTACTGTTTTACATAATCATACATTTATAACCTATATCTAATTGATTGCTGCCTCAGGGAAGGAGGAGGGGAGGGAGGGTAAAAGGGATAAAAACTATAAAGGGACCCCAAAACTATAAATAAAAATGTTTATTACATTAAAAAAAACTGATCCAGGGGGTGGCTAGGTGGCACAGTGGATAAAACACTGGCCCTGGATTCAGGAGTACCTGAGTTCAAGTCCAGCCTCAGACCCTTGACACTTACTAGCTGTGTGACCCTAGGCAAGTCACTTAACCCCCATTGCCTTGCAAAAAAACCCAAACAAAACAAAAACTGATCCAAATGACCAATCACCTGTAGCAGCAGGAAGCCAAGGGATATAAAAATTGGAAGAAAGGAGGGAAAGCATTCCAGGTATGGGGGCAGGGGGTAGATCCATTGCAAGGATATGATGTCGAGAGATGGAGTTGTTGTGATATATGATTATGATAGAATATTTTTCTGCTATAAGGAATTACAAGGGGATGGTTTCAGAAAAACCTGGAAAAACCTATGAACTTATGCCAGATAAAGGGATCAGAACCAGGAGAATATTGTACAGTGTGGGAATTTATTTTGATTTGGGGACCCTACCTTTGTGCTGAGATTAAAAAGCCTTAGGCTCTCAGGAGTTTTTTCTGTGTGAGGGGCTGGTGCCCCTCCCCCTCAGGAAGCCAGGTCAGAAGGCTGGGGGGGGGGGAAAAGAAGCCCCAGCTCCCTACACCCTGAAGAGAGCTGCCCTGGAGATCCCAGGCTTGTCCTGCCAGGCCCTAGCATAGCTAGGTTCCAGGCACACAGCAGGGGGCATGGGCCTGTCGAGCCCGGCTGAGCACTGCCCTAGTGTGGCTGGCAGATTAGTTTGGCATGTGCGGGGGCACAGAGAGCCCGAGGTTTGAGGGGAGAGAAGGAACATATAAATAGGGGAGCTAGTGAGATGGGGCGGGGAACTGGAGGACTAGGAGGATGCAGGAGGACAGGCAGGAGCTACTCTGATGAGTAGCTTAATAGGATGGAGAGACAGGGGCTGCTACAAGGATGCTAAGGAGTCTGAGGCTGTGTAAAGAGAGAGGCAAAAGGAGATGGAGAAAGGCTAAGAGTAAGGAGGCTGGAGGTCTTCGGAGCGCTAAGAGAACTCAAGGAGTTTTGTGAGAGAGAGAGAGAGATGCAGGGGTTCAGGGTGGCAGTAATGAGAGGAAAGTAAGAAGATAAGGGGTGGTCAACAAAGTGAAAGGAGCTCGGAGTTAGAAGAAAGCAGCTGAGCAGTGAAAGCAAAGGGAAGCTGGAGAGAAGGAGAGAAAAAGGGTGAAACTTGGAGAGAACCTGTCCAAACAGCATACCCTAAGGCAAGAGGCAGCAAAGGCCCTTATTGTATTAAAAGCAGACAGGTTGTATAATTTGGATTTCTTAAACCTTATCTCTTACATTTATTTTTATAAATAAATTCTGCTTTGATTATTTAATTAAGAGGCTTCTTAATCTTTTGCTTATCAATTTGGGAGCAGAGCAGTGGGGGAAATTTTATAAAAGGCCCATATTAAGTTAAAAGCAGTCAGAGAGCCAGCCAGTCAAAAGGCCACAGATTAGCCCCCCCAGTCAAATTAGTCCCCCCAAATTAGGCAAGTTAGTAAAATATTTTTATATTTGAATGGCGACCCAGATGGGATTTACTGCCCCAAAATAATAATTTTTATCAACTTATTATTTTTCATATACTTATAATTTTTATAAGTATGTTGTATAATTTTCCAGATTAGTTATAGTTAAATTATTGATTTTATTTACAACAGAATAATAGAATGTTGTAACAATGATCCTCAATAAAAGACTAAGCTACTCTGATGAATACAATGAACCACAACAATTCCAAAGGATTCAAGTTAAAAAATGCTATCCTCCTCAAGAGAATTAATAAATAATTACAGATTACATAATTTTTTCACTTTATTTTTCTTCAAAAAAGGATAATATGGAAATGTTTTGCATGACCTCACATACATAATGAGTATTACATTGTTTGCCATTTCAATACATGGAAGAAGGAAAAGGAAAATCTGGAACCCAAAATAAATCTTAAATATTTAAACTTCTTTTTTTTAAAGTGAGCAGTATTGAGTTTGAGGAGGAGTAAGCCGGCCAGCTTTCATGTATCTTCCCACACATGGCAGACACAATAGGAGAAATACTCAACACAGAACCTAACAGAAATTAGCCCAATGGCCCCAAAGTCCTACAGTAGTTAGGGCACAGGGCCAAAAGCCTTTTCTCCAGAGGAGCAATGAGGAAGCCTATGTCACATACTACATGAAAGCACATAGGTCCAGAAGCATAGCAGAAGTTAAAACCAGAGAATTCTTACAGAAGATGAATATTAGTCTTAGTACCATCTTTTGGAACCAAGAATGCCTAGCTAGCATTATCTAGGAGTATAGGATTAGAATTTGTCCTAAGCAGAAGCCCTGAGCTAAAAAATTAAGGTTTCATATGTAAGTAAACAGAAGAAAACCAACACAATACAGAAATAATGTGGACTAAGGTAAAAGGGTAAACACAGAAGATAATGATTCCATCATAACTCTACATAAAGAATAATACCTCTATCAAACATTTTATATATGTCAATCCTTTACAACCACCCTGGGAAGTAGAAGCTATTATTATGCTCATTTTACAATTGGAGGAACTGTAAGAAACATTAGGTTTCCTAATGTACCCAAGGTAACAACTCAAACTGAGATTTTCCTAACTCCAAGACTATCATTGTATCCATTATACTCTTTAGCTGCCCTAAAAGAGGTCTTTTCCTGTTTGGTCCCAAAAGACAGATCTAGGAAAAATAAATGGAAGTTGAACATAAGAAAGTGTATGAACAAAAACTTTCTAAGCATTAGAGTTGCCCAAACTGGAATAGACTGAGTAAGGAGAGAACAGGTTATCCCTCACTGCACAACTTCAGGTAAAATCTATTTGATCCCATGTCAGATACATTGTCATGGGTATTCTTATTCCACTATAGGTTGGATTATGTGAGCACTACATTTCTGTGATTCTGGAATCACCATTAGTCTATTCAGAAGTTCATTCAATACGTATTTATTATGTGTGTGGCACATACAAATCACTACAAATAATAAATAAAGGCTTTATAAAAGGAGACATCTTTATGGAAATAGGCTTTGCCTGACTACACACATATCATATATATCAAATTGCTTGCCTTCTCAATGAAGGGAAGAGTGAGGTAATTTGGAATTCAAAATTTTAAAAATGAATTTTAAAACTGTTTTTACATATAATTGGGAAAATTAAAATAATAAATATTTTTAAAAAGAAATAAAAAAGAATAATACCTCTAACTAACTCAAATAACTCTAAGGAATCTGAAAAAAAAAATATCCAGGACATAAGTACTATATGAGTCCCTGAAACAAATGAAACCAAAGATACAGAATGAAATAGCTGAGGTAGAAAAGTAGAAAGGGGAATTGTTGTCTTAGAAAAGGTGGTGGCAAACCTTATATGAAAATTCAACATCCTAAAAATTTAAATGGCCCAAACAGAAAATTATGACTTAATGAGACATCAAGAACTACTAAAAACAAAATCAAATAACTAAAGAAAAGTTAAAAATCATCAGACAATCGATCTTAACAACTCATGACAAAAATCAATCTTTCTACAAAGGGTTCTGTGTCATATTTCAAGAAATTATTATTATTATTGATAATAATAACTATGATAATAAAAATATAGTATTTCCCTAGTGTTTAAAGTTTGAAAAAGACTATATACATGCTATCTCATGTGTCCTTCACTTCATGTCTTAATTGCTACAATAGCCTGCTGCTGATCCTTCCTGCCTTAAGTTACTCTCCACTCTAATCAATTCTTTAATTAGTTTCCTAAAATGCAAGTTAGATCATGTTATCCCCCTGCTAGTCAATAAACCTGAGTGGCTTCAAATTGCCTCCAGAGCAATTATTAAATGCTCTGTTTGGCATTAAAAGCCCTTCATAACCTAACCTCCTTCTTCTTTCATGTATACTTACTCTTTATCACCTCCTATAGGAAGTTTTCCCTCGTAATTCCAATTCTTTGTTCCCTTTTAATTATTATTTTAATTTTTACCATATATAGCTTGATTTGTAAATATCTCTTGTCATGTCACTTTCCTGATTAAATTGTAAGCTCCCTCAGATCAGGGACTGTCTCTGTCCCCTTTTCATATCCGCAGTGCTTAGCACAGTGCCTGGAACACAGGAAGGGCTTAAATGTTTATCCATTGATTGATTTGTCCTCACATCCTCTATGTAAAGTTCTGTTATTTTCCTATTTTTACAGATGAGGGAATTGATACTTAAAAAAAAAAAAGCAACTGGGATCACACAGGTAATAAGTGTATGATGTAGGATTTGAATGTAAGTCTTCCTGACTCCAATTGTCCAGCTCTCATATCACGAGAGAGTAGAGTAGAAAAAAAAATCCAGAAATTAAATCCTGAAAGAAACACAAAAATGAAAACTCTCAGAAATGTTATATCTAAAATTCAGAGCTTCCAGAGCAAAGAAAAAAAAATCACTTAGTTAAAAAGAAATAGTTCAGGCTTCAAAGAGCTACAGTCTAGGTCATATAAGATTTGGCAACTGCCAATTTAAAAGAAGGGACAGTATAGAAAATGATATTACAGGAGACAAAATATAAAGGCTTGCTTCTATAATCACATAAAGCAGTGATAAAATATATTTGATTAAAATAAACAAGGAAAGTATATTATGCTGAAAGATAGCACTGAAAATGAATTTATATCAAAACTCATGGGCACTAAATGGTTTAGCACATAAAAACATAAAGAAATACATAAACAGATGACTTAGATGGAGAAATAGTGAACAAAATTATAATCATGGCTGACATCAAATGTTGCTTTCAGAACTAGATACAAAGTATATATGTAAATAAGAATCAATACTAGTATCTGAATAGTACTTTAGAAAAAAATAGATATAATAGATATCAAGTGATTTCTGTCTTAAATATTTCTCACTTGTGCATCATATCTTTTATAATAATTGTATATGTATATGGATTGAAAGACCTCACCAAAAATATAGAAGAACATAAATACTACAGTCCATTTCCAAGGTGCTACAATGCCTTTTGACATCTCTGGACTTCTTCATCATGCCTTTTTCCCCCAGGACACTCATCTTTGGGAAATCTTATTATTCAGCAAAACTGAATGTTCCAGGTACTCACCTATCAACATTACCTTCTGCCTCTCTTAGTGGACCCTCTGTCTGGAGGATGACTGAACTACAGAGTCTTATTTTAGAACGGGATCTAGAGGAGTTTTTCCCCATTTTTTCTCACTAGAAACATTATTTTTGTATTCATTTGGACTGTTCCATCAAGTCCCTGTCTTCCCTTCCCCTCTAATAGCCTCAGGATTTTCAGTTACCTTTTGCAACTTTTCTTTCCCCATAAGATTTCAAGTTCCTTGATAGTAGCGATTGCTTTTTGTCATTTTAAAAAGCAACAGTTTATATTTGTATCCCAGCACTTAGCAAACAATCTGGCACATCGTATGAACCTAATAAATTGTTTATCGACTGATTGACACATTTTTACTAACACCAAAGCAATAACTATCATACTTAATAAATTGCATTTGAACAAAAAACAAATTAATTGGAGATACAATAGGTTAATCCTAAAGATTTGGCAGACAAAATAAGAATGCAAAGAAACAAAAGACAATTTCAACAAAGAAAATTACAATAATGAATAAACAAAAATGTATTAGATATAGCTACAATGTCCTTGAAGAAAAATAAATGTGTCTCTATAAATATTTTCATCAACAAAAGGGAGAAAGAATGAATCAATGCATTGGACATTAAAAGGGGGAAAAAACAAAAACTCAAAAACCTCCAACTAACAATGAAGTGGAGGTTCTTAAAAGCAAACGTATTAGTAAAAATGAACACAACCCCCTCCAAAAATAATCACCACCAACCATCACCACAAAAAACACTGAACTGATTTTAATGAAGTTTTAAATTTATTATAATAGAATTATAATTAATTTAGATATTCTAAAAACATAAAACAGCAAATTATTTATCAAAATAGAAAAATTCCATTTATTAAAGAATAAAACAAAACAAAACACAGAAATTATCAGAATTTATTTTGCCAAACTAAATGCCAACAAAACTGATTAACAGGAGAAAAATAATTTAAGTAATCACATATCTGAATAAAAATAAAAGACATAAAGTGTCTCCAATCTGGGAGGCCAGACCAAATTGACTTACAAATAAATTCCATTGGGGCAGCTAGGTGGCAGAATAGATAAAGCACCAGCCCTGGATTCAGGAGGTCCTGAGTTCAAATATGGCTTCAGACACTTGACACTTACTAGCTGTGTGACCTTGGGCAAATCACTTAACCCTCATTGCCCCACAAAAAGAAAAACAAATAAATTCTATCAAACATTAATTTTATTAAATAACAAATAAAATATTATAAAAACTGCCAAAATTGGAAATAAATTACTGTGGTTTTTTTTATCACTTTGTATCACAAAAATATGGTTTGGATACTTGAACCAGTGAGGAAGAAGTGAGAAAAAGAAGACTTTTAGCCCACAATAACTTATGAACATAAAAAACAATCAAATTATCAAATCAGCTATAGTGAAATGTTGAAAATATGTGCCATAAATGGGTTAGATTTAGAGTAGAAATACAGTGCTATTTTCAAATGAGAAAAATTATAATAAACTATAACGATAGCAAAACTTAAAAAAGCAATATATTGATAGATGCTGAAAATGAATTTTTCAAAAATCCAACATTATTTTCTTAAAAACGAACTAAAATAGATATTTAGAGAGAGAGAGAGAGAGAGAGAACCTATATCGGATTGCCTGCTGTGGGGGGGTGGGGGAAGAAAAATTTGAAATTTGAAATCTTATGTAAACAAATGCTGAAAGCTATCTCTACATGTAACTGGAAAATAATAAAATAATTTTATTTTAAAAAAAATAAAAAACAAACTAAGATCACAGTGATAAATGGACTTTTCAACTTCCTGTGCCAAGATGGCAGAGTGAGGAAGCAATCCATTGAAGCTCTCCGAGATTTCCACTCCAAAGCTACATAAAACTGACTCTGAATCATCCTAGGAGAAGGAAAACAGTCTACCAGCACAGCAGGAAAGGTCTGTCTTACCTGGGTGAGAGGGAAGTGAGGTACAGAAGCAGCGACAGAAGCAGCAGCAGCTTCTGATCTCACAGCAGGAGGCCTGAAGCAGGGCTCTGACCCTGGGGGATCCACCAGTGAGGCTCCAACCACCTGCAAGACAGCAGATCCCTGGGCAGGTAAAAAGTCTGAGCAGCATAGCAGGGACCCTCACCAGGTAATCCAAAGCTAGCATACAGCACCAGGAGGGCTTAGTCTTAGTGAAGCCCTGCCCAGGACTGGTCAATAGCAAGTTCCCACCCTTGCAGCCTCCCAGCAGAGAGACTGTTTTGGGGACAAACCAGACCGAGGAACTCAGCAGATCTCAACAAAATTGCCCTTCCAGGGTCTGTTGGCAGAGTGACTGGTTGCCATAGCAACCCAGCAGCAGGACCCCCCTCCCCCACCTACACACACAGACTTGGGCATATTGAAAACAAACTTGCTCCTCCAAGGGCTGCTAACAGAGGCCCTCCTAATAGAGAGGCCCTACTAACAGTAACCCAGAAGCAAAGCAACATCCCTGGTGCTGAGCAACAACAAGATCACTCCTCCAGGGCCAGCTACCAGAAATACTTTGTTAACTTTAGCAACCCAGCAAAAGCAAGCAGCTAAACCCTGAAGCCCAATGAAAACCACCAGTAAGACTCAGAGCCTCAGCACAAACTGTGGAACAGCTTAGGAAGAAAGCCCAACTCGAATAACAATATTACGGCACAAAAATGAACAAAAAATAACAACAAAGAAGCTTGATCATTGGCAGTTACAATGCTAATAGGGAAAATCAAGGCATAAACATAGAGGAAGACAAAAGTAACAGAATGGCTATAGGTGAACCTTCAAAGAAAAATGCAAATTGATCTCAGGACAAAAAAGAATTCCTTGAAGAGTTTAAAACAGATTTTAAAAAGACAATTAGAGAAGTAGAAGAAAAATCAATAAAAGAACTAAAAATAATTCAAGAGAACCATGAAAAAGAAGTACAAAAATTTATTAAGGAAAATAATGTCCTAAAAAACAGATTTAACAAAATTGAAAAGGAAGTACAAAAGGTCACTGAAGAGAATAATACATTAAAAATGAAAATTGAACAAATGGAAACTAATCCCTCTATGAGACACCAAGATACAATAAAATAAAATCAAAAGAAATAAAAAAATATAAATAAAAATAGATAAAAATGCAAAATTTCTCATTGGAAAAACAACTGACCTAGAAAATAGCTCCAGGAGAGATAACATAAGAATTACTGAACTACCTTAAAGCCATGACCAAAAAAAAAAAAAAAAGCCTGGACAATATTTTTAAAGAAATTATCAAAGAAAACTGCCATGAAATATTAGAACCAGAGGGCAAAATAGAAATTGAAAAACTGCGAATCACACCCTGAAAGAGACCCCAAAATGAAAACTCAAAGCACATTATAGTCATCTTTCAAATCTCACAGATCAATGAAAAAGTATTGCAACAGCCAAAAAGAAATAATTCAAATACTGTGGAGCTACAAACAGAAATATACTGAATTTGGCAGCTTCCACATTAAAAAACTGTAGGCTTTGGAATATGATATTCCAGAAAGCAAAGGAGTTAGATTTACAACCAAGAAGCACCTATTCAGCAAAAGTGAATATATTCTTTTAGGAAAAAATGGATTAATGGCTTGTTCAATTTCTTTTTCTAATATGGACTTATTTAAGGATATTATATCCTCTTCAGTTAACCTGGGAAATTTGTATTTTTGTAAATATTTATCCATTTCATTTAGACTGTCATATTTATTGGCATACAGTTGGGCAAAATAGTTCCTAATTATTGCTTTAATTTTCACTTTATTGGTGGTAAAATCACACCTATCGTTTTTGATACTGGTAATTTGGTATTCTTTCTTTTCTTAATCAAATTAACCAAAGGTTTATTTTATTGCTTTTTTTATAAAGCCAGCTCTTAGTTTTAATGATTAATTCTATAGTTTTCTTGCTTTCAATTTTATTAATTTCTCTTCTGATTTTCAGGATTTCTCATTTGTTATTTAATTGGATATTTTAAATTTATTCTTTTTCTATCTTTTTTTAGTTACATGCCCAATTCATTGATCTCCCCTCTTTTTTATTCATGCAAGCATTTAGGGATATAATATTTCCTCTGTAACAATTGGAATGATGCCACCTGCTGGATAGTTACTGTAGGAAAGCTCCTCCATGAGGAGAAGGTGTCTAAGGACAAGCCAGGTGATCAAGTCCCTGGCATCAGGAAGTGACGTTTGCTTGTGGGTACTGTAAAAAAAAAATAATAATAATTAACTTAATCTGAAAAAAATATAAGTATACTTATATGAAAAATTATATATTTAGAAAAATTATAATTAAGCCGTTAAGTCCCATCTGGGTCGCCATTCAAATATAAAAATATTTTACTAACTTGCCTAATTTGGGGGGACTAATTTTACTGGAGGACTAATCTGGGGACTTTTGACTCTGCTTGGCTATCTGACTGCTTTTAATTTCATATGGGCTATTTAAAAATTTCTCCACACTGCTCCGAAATTGATAAGCAAAAGATTAAGAAGCCTCTTAATTAAATAATCAAAGCAGAATTTATTTATACAAATCAATGTAAAAGATAAGGGTTAAGGAATGCAAATTATACAACCTGTCAGCTTTTAATACAATAAGGACCTTTGCTGCCTCTTGTCTTAGGGTATGCTCCAGCTGTCTCCAACTTTCACTCTTTTTCTCCTTCACTCCAGCTTCCCTGTGCTTTCACTTCTCAGCTGCTTTCTTCTAACTCCAAGCCCCTTTCACCTTGTCTACCCCCCTTACCGTCTAACTTTCCTCTCAGTACTGCTACCCTGAACCATTGGGTAACTCTCTCATTACCGTAGCAATGAACCCGTAAAAAGCCCCTTACTCCATACCACTCCTTCCTCTGTCTGTCTCCTCTCTGTCTTTTTAAATTTGCGGCCTTTCCCAAACTCTGTTTGACCCCCTTAGTGTCTCTAGTGTCCTGATATCCTCTGGAGCCCCCCTTCTGTTCTCTTAATCTTCTGGCCTCCTCCCAACTTCGCTTTCTCCCCTCACATGTACCTTCTTGCCCTTCTGTTCTCTTAATCTTCTGGCCTCTCCCCTTGCTGTCTTGCTAACTCCCCCGCGGAATATATGTTCTTCTCTCCCCTCAAACCTCAGGCCCTCTGTACCCCCTCACATGCCAAGCTAATCCGCTGGCCACACTAGGGCTGTGCCCAGTGGGGCTTGAGGGACCTGTGACCCTTGCTGCATGCCTGGGACCTCTGCACGGGCTATGCTATGGCCTGGCAGGACAAGCCTGGGATCTCTGGGGCAGCTCAGGGTGTAGGGAGCTGGGGCTTTTTTTTTCCCACCAGCCTTCTGACCTGGTGTTCTGAAAAGCCCACAGGGCTTTTTTTTGGCTCAGCTAAGTGGAGGGGGGAGGGGCACCAGCCCCTCACAGAGAAAAAAACCCTGAGGGCCTAAGGCTTTTTAATCTTAGCCCAAAGGCAGGGTCCCCAAATCAAAATAAATTCCCACAGAACTGTTGATCAAAGCTATCAGCCAATTAGCATGGAGCTGTGTGTGTGGGGATAGGACACTTCCAGTTTTCACAGGAAGCTTGTGGGATGAAGGAGGTGTGGCTCACTCTCTTTCGTGAGGACTCTCATGGAGAGTGGAGCAGAAATGCATGCTTCCTTTGATATATAAATGAATCTAGGCCTCTTTCTCTCTCTCTTCACCAAATTCTTATTTTTCTCTTTAATAAATGCTTAAAAGTCTGAACGCTTGCTAAAGCTTATAATTTATTGGTGACCACTCATTAGATATTTTAGTCAGACTAGCTAGAATTTTAGCCCCTTACACCTCTAAGCACTGCTTTGGCTGCATCCCATAGGTTTTGGTATGTTGTCTCATTATTGTCATTCTCTTGGATGAAGTTATTGATTCTTTCTATGATTTGTTGTTCGACCCACTCATTTTTTAGGATGAGATTATTTAGTTTCCAATTAATTTTCAGTCTACCTTTCCATGGCACTTTATTACATGTAATTTTTATTGCATCATGATCTGAGAAGGATGGATTTGCTATTTCTTCCTTTCTACATTTGACTATGAGGTTTTTGTGCCCTAATACATGGTCAATTTTTGAATATGTTCCATGTACTGCTTAGAAAATTTATATTCCTTTCTATCCCCATTCAATTTTCTCCAGACATCTATCATATCTAACTTTTCTGACATTGTATTCACCTCTTTCACTTCTCTCTTACTTGTTTTGTGGCTGAATTTATCTAATTCTGAGAAAGGAAGTTTCAGATCCCCCAGTAGTATACTTTTGCTCCCTATTTCCTCTTTTAACTCATTTAACTTCTCTAAGAATTTGTATGGTATAGCACTTGGCGCATACATGTTTAGTAAGGATATTTCTTCATTATCTATGGTACCTTTTAGCAAGATGTAGTTTCCTTCCTTATCACTTTTAATTAGATCTATTTTTGCCTTTGCTTTGTCTGAGATAAGTATTGCTACACCTGCTTTTAGATTTCAGCTGAAGCATATTATATTCTGCTCCAACCTTTTCCCTTTACTCTGTGTGTATCCCTCTGATTCAAATGTGTTTCTTTTAAACAGCATATTGTAGGATTCTGGTTTTTAATCCACTCTACTATTTACTTTAATTTTATGGCACAGTTCATCCCATTCTCATTCACAGTTATTATTACCAACTGTCTATTTCCCTCCATTCTATTTACCCCTTTTGTAATGTTTCCCCCTTCTTTCACTCTATTCCTCCTCACTGACATTTTACTTCTTACCCGTGCCTCCCCCAATCTGCCCTCCCTTTTATTAGCCCCTCCTCCTTTTCTTTACCCTTTTCTTCCCTTCTTCTGCCCTCTCTTGTATCAGTGCCCCCCTTTTCCCCATACCCTTTGACTTCCCTAAAGAATAAGCTAAATTTCTTTATCCAAATGAATGTATATGTTATTCCCTCTTCAAACTAAATCTGACGAGAGTAAGGTTGAAACAATGCTCAACCCACCCTCCTTTCCCTCTATTGTAATAAGTTTTTTGCACCTCTTCATATGATGTACTACACCCCATTCCACCTCCCCTTTCATCTTCTCCCCATGAACTCCTTTTTTCCACCCCTTAATTTTCTTTATAGCATCACATTAAAGACAATTTATACCCTTTCTGTATATAACGTCTGTCTGCTCAAATAGAGATAGAGTCCTCAAGAGTTATAAGTATTATCCTGTTAGGGATATAAACACTTTAATCTTATAGAATAACCCTTTTTCCCTTGTTTACCTTTTTAAACTTCTCTTCAGTCTAGTATTTTAAGATTGACTTTTCTACTTAGTTCTGGTATTTTCATCAGGAACCCCTGAAACTCCCGTATTTCCTTGAATGTCCATTTTCTCCCCTGAAAGAGAATGGTCAGTTTTGCTGGGTAGTTCATTCTTGGTTGCAATCCAAGCTTTCTTGCCTTCCACAATATCATATTCCAACCCTTTTGATCCTTAGTGTTGAAGCTGCCAAGTCCTGTGCAATCCTCACTGTGGATCCATGATATTTAAATTGCTTCTTTTGGGCTGATTGGAGTATTTTCTTGTTCAACTGATAATTCTGGAATTTGGCTACAATATTCCTTGGAGTTTTCCTTTTAGGGTCCCTTTCAGGAGGTAATCCATGGATTCTTTTAATGATAATTTTATCCTCTGATTCTATAATATCAGGACAGTTCTCCTTGATAATTTCCTGGAATATGTTATCTAGACTCTTTTTTCTTATCATAGCTTTTAGGCAGTCCAATAATTCTTATATTATCTCCCCTGGATCTATTTTCCAGGTGAGTTGTCTTTCCATATTTTCTTCTATTTTTTCATTAATTTGATTATGTTTGACTGAATCCTGGTGTCACATGGAGCCATCACCTTCCATCTGTCCAATTCAAATTTTTGAGTCTGTTTTCTTCAGTAAGTTTTTGCACCTCCTTTTTCATTTGGTCAAATGAATTTTTAAAGGAATTGTTTCCTTCAGTCAATCTTTGTGCTTTCTTTTCCAAGCTGCTGATTCTTTTTTCACAATTTTCTTGTGTTGCTTTCATTTCTCTCCCCATTTTTCTTCTACATGTCTCAATTGATTTTTAAAATCCTTTTTGAGATGTTCCAAGAAGTCTTTTTGGTCTTGAGACCAATTCATATTCCTTCTTGAGGCATCACGTGTAGGCAATTTGAGAGTACTGTCCTCATCTGAGTTTGTGTTTGCCTCTTCCCTGTTGATACAGAAACTCTCAATGGTGAGAGCCCTCTTCTATATCTTACTTATATTGCAGCTTATTTTTTTAGAGTTGAGGTCTGCTCCTGGGGCACAAGGTTCACTCTTTCAAGCTTCTTGTTGTGAGGGCCAAGATTTGATATATGGAGTGTTAATTGGGTGACTTGCCTAAATATTGGGGTTCCAGAAATGTGAGGGACCTTTAAGTTCATCCTCCCCTCTGAACTGTTCTTTTAAATATTTCTCCCAGGCCAATAAGAAAGTAGCCTTACAATTTTAACTCACAGAAGGATCAGATTTTATTACTTGGCAATTAATTAAACAACAAAGGTGAACCTAATAAAAAATCAAAGATAAGGAAATAGGAAAAAGAATTACAGATAAATACTCTTAACCCTAAACTTAGCCTAGGCAATCCCCAGATCATTTTCAATTAAGCTAATGCAAAGGAATTTAAAGTGTTCTGCTGTTCACTCACCAAAACATGGAAAGTCTACAGTTGCTCACTCCACCAGAAGGGGAGAAGCCAGAGAAATAGAGAGAGATAGAAAGAGAGGGAGAGAGAGAGAGAGAGAGAGAGAGAGAGAGAGAGAGAGAGAGAGAGAGAGAGAGAGAGTGAGAGAGCGAGGGAGAGGGAGAGTGCTTTACAGAAGTACTAGCATTCCAGAAGAACCTCTGCCTCCCTTCAGGGAGTGTTCAGTCTTCCTCCCCCAAAAGGGGAGGTCCTTCAAAAACTGCCTATGGAGAGTTATCATTCTGACCTCAGTAGCATACGTAACTTCAGGGTGGGCCAGGTGTGGCCCCTCCCAAATGAGTCAGCTAAAACTCCAATAATTTTTATCACAAATGATTTTAGCCACATTCTAAAAATTTTTACCACAATGTGCTTGGTGATAGGGGCTATGTCTCTGGCTTTCTACTTTGAGGCCTGTATGCCTTGAGGATTTCTCACCACCCTGGGCTTGCTCCCTTATCTTGCTCCAGGCTCTGGAATATCCAGGCCCAGTCATACCTGTCCTGTGGGTGGCCCTCCAGCTGGGAGCCTGCCCTTTCAGCTGGTGCTGGTGGATCTCACAACTGGTCTGCTGCACCACCAGCTTGCTAAGCCAGGATCAAGGGGCCTAAGTTGCTAGACTCCTTCCATGCTGTGCTGTGCTTTCTGAGCTGTACTGTGCTCCCCTTTTGCCTGAGTAAGACAGACTTTTCCTGAAGTCTCCTAAATTATCTCAAGTTGGAAGATTGTGTCTCTCTGCCTTTTTGTAGCTTATGTAGTTTCAGAATCCATTTAGTGGCTTGATTTAATGATCTTTTTGAGGGAAACTTGGGAGAGCTCAGGCAACTTGCTGGCTTCTCTCTGCCATCTTGGCTCTGCCTCCATATTTGTAAGTTTTAATGAACTTATTATAAGAGCTATTATTAGAACAATAGGGAGTATATAAAAAAGGATATGGTCATTAGGTAATATTGAAAGGATGTTAAAATTCTTATGTCTTACCAAATTTATTATAAGAATAATTAGGAGTATGTCTATACAGAGTGTGTGATCATAATGTTACATTGATGGAATGACATCCTAGAAAACAAAATAAAGTGGCAAAAAAGAAATTGCATGGAAGAAGAAGGAGGGGAGAAACTGAGTGGGGTGAATGTCCCACCCTCCACACACACACACACACACACACACACAAAGAGGCAAAAAACTACAATTCTAGTGGAGGGAAAGATGGGTGGAATGGGCAAAGATTAAACCTTACTTTCATCAAAGTTGGCTCAAGGAGAGAATAACAAACACACTCATTTGGATATAGAAATCTATCTTACCCTATAAGGAAGTTTAAAAATGGACGGTGGTAATAGAAGAGGCAGGGGTGAATGATACAAGGGAAGAGATATTTTGGAAGCAGTGATAATAAGTAAAATACTTCTGTGAAGGAAGAGGGTGTGGGTATAAGAATGGGGGAAATTAACAGGTGAAAAATAGCAAAGAGAGAAATAAACTGTTAGTCATCATAACTTTATTATTATTTAGACTTTTATTTTCCAAATTACATGTAAAAGCAAATTTTGACATCAATTTTTTTTAAACTTTGCATTCCAACTTCTCTTCCTACCTCCTTTCCCACCCCCACCCTAAGAACTCAAACAATTCAACATAAATTATACATGTACTCAAGGAAAACAATTCTACATTATCTAGGTTGTGAGAGAAAACAGATAAAAACAAAACTTCAGATTAAAGAATTGTCCAAAAAAAAATGTGTTTGTCTCTTTTCAGATACCATTAGTTCTTTCTTTGTAGATGGAATGCAATTTTTACAAGTTCTTCACAGTTATATTGAATCATTGCTTCACTGAAGATAACCACTTGCTTCCCATCAGATCATCTTACACTAATGCTGTTATTTTGTATACAGTACATTTCTCTCTGCTTCAGTTCATGTGGGTCTTTCCAGGTTTTTCTGATAGCATCCTGTTCATCATAATTTTTATATAGTACCTGGAACTTGACAGAGAATTTTCTTCACAATAGTCCAGCAGTGTAGGTACCATGCATTTTGACATTATAGTCAATCATCATAACTATTTCCCTCCATCCCATTTCCTTCCAATGATATTTACTCTGTTGTCTATCTTATTTTGCCCTAATCCTCCTCAAAAGTGTTTTGCTACTGACTGCCCCCTCCCCCACTCTACCCTCCATTCTTTCACCCTTCCCGCCTTATCCTCTCCCCCTCCTACTTTCCTGTAGGGTTAAATAGATTATTCTTCCCAATTGGGTGTCTGTGTTATTACCTCCTTAAGTTCACTCTGATGAGGTTAAGGCCTTTGAGCTACTTCTGTTTTCTAAGTTTTTCTTCTTGAGTGACTTCCTGCCACTCAAGATTTCTTCCTGGTTCCCTGCTGGTGTGGGACAGCTGAATTCCTCCCTATGTTCCACTGGTACCCCTGCACTTCCCCGGCATCCAGCCATTCAGCCCTCTCACCCGACCACATGCTCAGTTCTAGAAGATGCTGGTGCTGTAGTTGATTCAGATGCTCTGGGGTAAATTCTTCCATTGGTGTGGATGGGGTTTTTGTCAGTGCGTTCACGGGGTTGAACTTTACTCACAGCCTCCTATAATCTATCTATAGCTGGGAAATAATCTCAGTCCATATTTTTGTGTGTTTTGATGCTCCAGGGTTTCTTTTGTTGCTGTTTTTGGGGTGATTTTATCAGGATCTCTGTGTATTTAATCTCTTTCCTCGGCCATCTTGGCTCTGCCCACCCCTGCCCCCCCCCATTATAAGTTTAAATGTGAATGGGATGGACTTACCCATTAAATGGAAGCAGATAGTGGCATGAATTAAAAACCAAGCTCCTACAATATGCTGTTTATGAGAAGCACATTTAAAGCAGAGCAATATACACAGGGTACATATGCCTGGCTAGAACAGAATCTATTATGCTTCAGCTAAAGCAGAAAAAGCAGGGGTTGCAATTATGATTTCAGGCAAAGGAAAAGGAAAATTAGATCTACTTCAAAGAGATAAAGAAGGAAACTATATCTTGCTGAAAAGTACCATAGACAATGAAGTCATATCAATACTTAACCTATATGTACCAAATGGTATAGCTTCTAAATCTTTGAAGGAGAAGTTGAAAGAGTTAAGGGAGGAAATAAATAATAAAACTATCCTCTTGGGGGACCTTAAACTTCCACTCTCAGAACTGGATAAATCTAACCAAAAAATAAACAAGAAAAAAGTTAATGAAATGAATAAAAGTCTTGAAAAAATTAAATATGATAGACCTCTTGAGAAAACTGAATGGGAATAGAAAGGAATATACTTTCTTCTCATCAGTACATGGTACCTACCTGAAAATTAACCATATATTAGGGCATAAAAATCTTACAACTAGGCTGTTTTCAGACAAAGAAATCAAAGCTATCAATAATCACATAAAAATGCTCTAGATGTTTATGGATCAGAGAAATGCAAATTAAAATATCACTGAGGTACCACCTTATACCTATCAGAGTTGCAAATATAAAAAAAATGGAAAAATATTGGATATTGGAGGGGATATGGGAAAACTGGGATGTTAATCCATGTTTGAGATTAAAATTGGATATTAGATCATAAATCTCCCCTACTTAACTTTTCCCTTAATTTATCTCCCAGACTAGTAAATGGAAGAAGCTTCTGGTTTCCTAGATAGAGCCTTTATTGTATGGTAGTCACAAGGTGATGTTGATTAGAAGGATGGGAAAATAGAAATACAATACAAATCGTCTTAAGTCTAGGCTTAGTCTATATTCCTTATAAAAACTCACCAAACCGAAAAGGCCACCTTTGGAGAGAGAGAGACCATCTGTGCCGCGCCATCAGGAGTCCCGCCAAGCAGGCAAAAAGGCCTACTCCCATTCTCTCCACCCCGGAAGTAAAAAACCCGGCAGGCAGTCTGACATGCGCAGCAGGCGGACTGTTCATCTCCTCCCCAAAAGGGTGGTCCTTGAAAAACTGGCATCTTTCAGTTATCCTAACCGACTGTTAAAAACTTTCATATTTTACCACACATGGTTGGTGGAGTTGTGAAAAGATCCAAGTATTCTGGAGAGCAATTTGGAACTGTGCCCAAAGGGCTATAGAACTGTGCATATCCCTTGGCTCAGTAATACCACTTCCAGGTATGCATCTCAATGAGATCAAAGAAAGGAGAAAAGGACCGACATGTACAAAAATATTTATAGCAGCATTCTTTGTTGTGGCAAAGAATTGGAAATCAAAGGAATGCCCATCAATTGGGGAATGGATAAACAATCTGGGTTATATGATATTAATGGAATATTACTGTGCTATAAGAAATGACAAGAAGGATGACTTCAGAAATGCCTGGAAAGTCATGTATGAAATGATGTATTGTGAAGTGAGTAGAATCAAGGCAACATTGTACGAAGAGACAGAAATATTTTTTTGATGAAGAACTGTGAATTATTTGACTATTCTTAACAATACGATTCAAAACAATCCCAAAGGACTATTGATGAAACGTACTGTCCACCTCCAACGAAAGTACTGACATTGGTGGAACAGACTCAAGGATGCTATTTTTCACTTTCTCTTCTTTTCTTTTAACCAAGTTTTCTTGTACAAAATGACAAATATGGTAATTTTTTATATGATCATACAGGTATAACCCATATCTGATTGCTTGCTGCCTCAGGAAGTTGGGAATGGAGGGAGGCAAAGTGGGATAAAAATTGGAACCCAACATCATAACTAAAAATGTTTATAATTTTAAAAATAGAAAAATAAATAGACTTTTCTTCTAAATGATAATTAATTTGTATCTAAAATGTAGAAATGTAAAATAGAAAAGTTAAAATTCTTCCCAGTTAGAGAAGGGGAAAATCAAGGAAGTGATGTAACATCAATGCTATATTGGTAGGAAAGAGGAAGAAAAGAAATCAGAACAATAAATATAAGAAAAAAGTAAACAAATCCCTAGTTTTTGCAATGAGATGATAGAGAACCCTAATAACTCAAGTTAAAAAGAAGAAATAAACAATAAATGTTGCAGGATATGAAATAGAAACATAAATCATAAGCATTCTAGTTTGTTAATAAAAAGACATTTAAAGATCATATTCCATTCAAAATAACTCTAAAAGTAAAATAATTGGGATTCTATCTATTAATACATGAATGGAAAGTATTTCCCCTAAAAGGGTCACTACAAAAAACTCAACCAAAATAAAGCCAGACTTGAATAATTGTTATACTATGAACTGCTTATAGATTGTGTGTGCCAATATAATAAAACTGACAAAGCTACCCAAATTAATTAACCTACAGACTAGCATTCCAATCAAACAACCAAAGGAATATGTTATAGTGAAAAAATAACAAAATTAATCTGAAAGACAAGAGATAAAGAATCTCAATTACAATTTTAAAAAGTAGAAAAGATCTAGCATTACTAGATATCAAACTATATTATAAAATTGTAATCATAAAAAGTAATTAGTAATAATTTTAAATAGAGATATTAGTCATTGGGATAGAGGAGATTTAAAAAAGTAGAGATGCAAAGGTGCACAGTAATATATCATTTAATACAACCAAAAATTTCAATTCCTTGGGTAAGGCCTCACTCTTTGCCAAAAAATGAATAAGAAATTGCAAATCAGATTGGCAAAAACAAGGAAAAATAAATATTTCACAGAGTTTGTGCAGTGCATAGAGTAGTAGGCTTGGAATGGGAAAGTTTAAATCTGTCTTTAGTCACTTACTAGATATATGACCATGTGCAACTCTTTTAACCTTTATTTTGTCCAGTTTCTTTAACCATAAATTGAGGATTATAACAGAATTTACATCACAGGGTTATTGTGAGGATCAAATGAAATAAAAGAAATTAAAGGAGCAAAGAAGAAATTACCACTTAGTTCTAGGGCATGAGTAGGAGTTAATAACCAAAGAATTGACACAGAGTAACACAGAAGATAAAATTGGCCATTAAACAAAACCAATGTTGTTTAAAATTAAAGTAAAACAGGTTATTAGCAAAATTCTTTGCTGTAAATATTTCTGAAAAAGGTTAGTTATCAAAGATTTATAAACAATTGATTTACTTTTATAATAACAGGAGCCATTTCCCAATAGATAAAAGGAAGAAAACTATTCTTTTATTTTTTTTATTTTTTGTTTTTTTAGTGAGGCAATTGGGGTTAAGTGACTTGCCCAGGGTCATACAGCTAGTAAGTGTCTGAGGCCGGAATTGAACTCATGTACTCCTGACTCCAGTGTTGGTGCTCTATCCACTGTGCCACCTAGCTGCCCTGAAAACTGTATTCTTGAAGAAAGAAATTAATCACAAATAGGATAAATGTAAAATAAAACAAAAAAACCCTCTGAGTTTCTACTTCCTATAACTATGAGATTTGCAAAGAAGACAAAATAGGAAATATGAACTATTGGGAGGCCTGTCAGAAAACAGACAAAGTAATATATTGCTAGTGGATATTTGTATTGGTGTAGTCATTCTGGAATGCAATTTGGCATATGAATAAAAAAAGGCATTAATCTTTATACCATTTCACCCAGCCCAATACACCAATAAAACTGTGAAGCCTATATACATGCATATGTACCAAAATGGTATATAAACATGAGTCAATGACATCGTGATATGGTTCATTCCAGCAAAATATCTGTTCATGAGTAATAAAAACAGATACAGTAAAGTGAGCAGACCCAAAATAACAATTCATACAGAAAGAAAAGCATTCTAATAATAACCAATGATGCAAGACTCAAGATTTTTAATCAGTTCAATGAACAACCACAATTCCACAGTGCCTTGTAATTGTGTTACCTATCTTCTGACATAGGTATTGAACTCAAGATGAAAAATTATACATAATTTTTGTGCTTGGCAAAAGTATGATTTCGTTTGTTTCTCTGTATGTTTTTGATAAGGAGTTAATTTTTATTTGTCCTCCCCACTCCCATAATGGGTATGTAGGAGAGGAAAAATGACTGTTCATATGAGACCTTTTAGTTATTTACATTGGTTGAGATACAAAGCACAAAGGCATATTTTTGCCCAAGTTGTTCTCTGATATCATAAAGAAGATGCAGACATGTAATAAAGTAAGTGTGTGTGTGTGTGTGTGTGTGTGTGTGTGTGTGTGTGTGTTTTAAGCTCCTCCATTTGTTTCCTTTTACCAATCATATTGGGCTAATTGCATCAAACCCAAGAATACTAGTTTACTAATTAGAACCTTAAAACTAAAAATGGGCTTTTTAATTACAAATGAAAGAAAATAAGCAAGTCAGTAAATTAAAAAAAAATAAAAATGTATATTCTCCAAACCATTATATTTGGTTTGATAGACAGGCTATTGAGCTCATTCAAAAACTTTATATCTGGTAGAAACACTTTGCAAATCAGTAATGATTTGGGATAAAGCAAATTTTGACTGGATTATTTCCAGAAAATATTTATTCAAATTTTTCTTCTCTGTGAAAAAGATGAATCATTTTTTCCTTCAAGTTATGTTTCATGATTGTGAAGTACAAAAGTATAGTTGTTGAAGTATTAATGTTCAAAGTCATCCAAGGTCAATTTATAGCTGCATAGATGGTATAACCAGGTTCAACACATTACAAATGAAAAATTATACACTGAAGTAGTATAAAGAATGTTTTCAAAGAAGATGGGTTGGTCACATGGGAAAAATGATAACAATTGAAGAGTTTACATTTTCCTTCATTAGTGATGTAATATTAAGAGCCCCTATCATGTTGGGCCTGAGGCAAATTTATAGTACATAGGTGAGAGATGTATAGGATGGACAACCATTGATGTATTGAGATCTGCCCACCTCCTTTCCCACTGTAGGGGATATTCACATGACTGAGATCACAAATCTACTGGTTATTGGAATATTTTATAGGTGATACAATAGATATAAGGTTGGAACCTAGGCTTTTCTGATTTTAAGCCCAACATTCTACCACAGCATAGGCAATGTAACATATTTTTATAGTAAGTAGAAATAGATCGATTTTGATTTTTCCCTACTGATCTTCAATAGACCTGGAGTAAGAACACAGAAATCAGATTTAAGGTGAAAAGTAAGTATGATGTGATTGGGAATGAAAATTTTGAATGACAAGAGGCTGTGATCTGATAGTAAAATATCAAGATTATAGAATAAGGACTGGGACAAGTCACTTATTACTCAAAAACTTATTTTCTTCATCAGCAAATTGAGATCAATAAGATTTGTATTTCACAAGCATTTGTGAATACTTTGCAAACCTTAAAACACTATGTAAACATGAGTTATTTTTTAATTATAGTTTATTTGTAATGTGAAAAAAATGAGATGAATCTATACAAACACAACAGCAATGGAATGACAACAAATAACACAGGAAATTTTTTAAAAGTGCTTATATTGTAATGAATGTACCTACCAAAGACAAATTACTAATACTTGGAATCAAGGTAGTTATCCAGATATTCACTTCAAAATTAGAGTTTGATAGAATTAATTGACTAATTGATGTAAAATTCAATTTATAATTACATCCTAAGTATATGTAATTTAGAAATATGTATCCTACTAAAGTAGTAAAATACTTTTCAATATTCTAATCATTTTAGTATTCCCTCAATCAATGCAGATTACAAAATAATACTCCCTTTTATGATGATGATTATCATTACTTTCAGTCTTGTTATTTATATTGATAGTCTTAAAATATATTACATTGCCTTAATATTTAAAAATCCAAGCATTATCTGAGTATCTCAAAGCTATATATTGTAATTTAGTGAATATATATACATTTATATAATATATATAAATATATCATTGTGTGTGTATATACACACACACATTGATATATACACATGCAATGATTGAAATGTCTAAAATTTAACAGATAAATCAAACAAAGTTTATGAACAAATATTTTGTCAGGTTAGGGATATTAAAGTGAAAATAGACAATAATTCATTTATGTGTATATGATCATAGTATTTGTATATTGAAGTATAGTTTATATGTGTATGCACATACACAAAATAAATTTTTTTTTTGTTGGGCTAAGGCTGTTAAAAGTTAATTGTCCCACACATTCTTATAAACATAGAGCTAGGAAGATAGAAATCATTTGGTCTGATGCTCTTCCTTACATCACAAATGAAAAAATTGAGGTATACAATGGTAAATTAATTTGTACACAAAGAAGTAATAATTTTGAACTCATGTCTTCTGATTCCAAATCTATTATACTACTCCAACTCTCACATTTTTGGAGGTTTGGAAGGAACTTACTTTCAATACATAGGAATCAACTTCAGAATTTACAGTATTGCTTTCATTCAGTATTGTATTGCCTTCTCATTTTTTTAGAATAATGTTAATCCCTCACCCCCCAAAAAGCACAAATACATTTTGATAAGTACCTTAAGCAGATTAAGTCATTGCATACTGCCAATAACAGTTTAAATTAGGGTGGGGAGGACCCCTTTAAATGAGAGAAATGAAATAATTTTTAACAATGTTTGGGGGCAATTGAAAATTAAGAAAGTCTGAACCATCACTACGTATCTTAGATTACCTTTATCAAATGGGTTTCACCCTGTATTTACTGTAGAAGTCTTGAAGCAAAAACACTGTTATGAACCAGGAAGAAATTTTTTTCAAAAATTTTGATGCATAAATAACCAGAAAGCCTAGGAATATATTTTCCTTGTAACATGGTAATTATTAGTGCTTGTTAGTTATTTTGCATGTTGGTTTTTTTTTTTAATTTCCTAGAAATGAGTGAATATGAAACCCAAGGTAAAAACCAGTCATTGAAAAATATGACTTCTTTTATGCTGTAAACTCAGTGTGAAATGCAGTTCAATCATGCCCCTTAATCTATAGAGAAAGGATGATACACATGTGCAGAATAAAGGACCAGATGGAATTTAACTTTTTTTTTTTTATGCATAGCCAAATTGAATAGACAATTAACTACATGACATTAATTACTGGAGGTAAAAAAAAAACATTTTTTACAAAAGAAATTGTCTTAAATATGGAGACAAAAAGTCAATAGTTTGATATAAATTATTTTTAAATTGTGCCAGAGTCAAGCAACATGTTTGTCCCTTATCAGCTGGATAGTTATCCCAGCACCATACTAGTTTGTCTCCATTCAAGTACATTTAAAATAAAACTCAAAGAAGAAATATATCCTTGAGGTCTGATGAAGCACACACAGTACATACAACCCATGTATGAAATAAGAGACTGTCAATCAACTTGATTACTTTTGACCTGGAGGAGATGCAAGATGGAAGATTGTATATAATGTAAATGTGATGTCTTTCACAGATGAAGAAGAAACAAATGGCCTACTCAGTAGTGAATGTGCTATAGGTAGGTCATGGTAATGAATTCCCACTGGTCTATCTACATTCTCAGGCAGGCTCTCATATGCAATGAAGTATGCCTTTGAGTTGGGCATCTAAGCCTTGCAGAACTGACCTTAGCTGTAAAGCATACCATGCTGACTGTGCTTTAGTCAGCTGAGCTCATTAACTGCAGACTTTTTAAATACTCTATTGCACTCCTTTCCTGCCACTACTTATAAAAAATCAGGGTAATTTTAATTTCTAGATTTTGGGGAAAATTGTAGTGAATTCTTTATTTGTGTAGGTATTCTGGTCTTCTAAATTTTATCTTAAGGTATTTTGACATTGCTAAATATCATGGATGACAATAGGAGTTAACTTTCAGAGTTCAAGAGGTGCAGTCATACAGAAGGTAATTTTCTTTACTTTCTGAATATGTATTTTACTGCAAGAAAGGTCATTTTCCACAAATCATTAAATCTGTGATTAAAAACAAATACATGGGGGTGGCTAGGTGGCGCAGTGGATAAAGCACCGGCACTGGATTCAGGAGTACCTGAGTTCAAATCCGGCCTCAGACACTTGACACTTACTAGCTGTGTGACCCTGGGCAAGTCACTTAACCCCCATTGCCCCGCAAAAAAACAAAACAAAACCAAAAACCCAAAAAAACAACAAAAAAAAAACAACAAAAAACAAATACAGAGGACAGCTAGGTGGTGCAGTGGATGGAGCACTGGCCCTGGAGTCAGGAGTACCTGAGTTCAAATCCAGCCTCAGACACTTAACACTTACTAGCTGTGTGACCCTGGGAAAGTCATTTAACCCCAATTGCCTCACTAAGAAACAAAACAAAACAAGACAAAAAACAAATACAGAAAAACTATAGCCCCAGAGAATGTGAATTTTTCTTTTCTTCCTCTCTTTTTAAAATTTTAGCCTATCTCTAAATCATCTTCTCAATTAATCATTTTTGTTTGTTATTCAGGCAATAACCTTGTATTTTCATATTGTTATATGCAAGATGGATCTTTAACTAGGTTCTGTGTATTTTGCTCACCTATTTGCAAATGAAAGATTGCTATTGGGGCAGAAGTGTCAAGATGACATAGGCCAAAATCCTGAACTTGGTGTTAGCCACTTTCCTCCAAAGAATTATTATGATGATCTTGGTGGGGATCAGATGTGACTCAAAGTATAGTGGGACAAGCACTAGGTCTGGAATCAGAGGACCTGGGGTCATATGCACCAGTGATGCCTAATTTACCTGTAACCACCCTGGGCCTCAATCTCTTCATGTATAAAAAAGAGGAAATTGCCCTTTGTAACAACTGGAATAACACCACCTGATGGAGACTTACTGTAGAAGAGTTCCACCCATGAAGTGAAGGTCTTTGAGGGCAAGACCAGGAGTCTTTTCTTTGGCATCAGGAAGTGACTCGGGCTAGTGGGAGGAGGAAGGAAGAGACTGGCACTCGGTCTCTGGCTCTTTCCTCTGGAATCTGGTGGAGAAGGGAGCTAGAAATGTGCTCTCCCTTTAATAGATAGGAATCTAGGCCTTTCTCTCTCTTTACCAAATTCTTATTCTCCTTAATAAATGCTTAAAAGTCTAACTCTTGCTAAAACTTATAATTTATTGGCAACCACTCATTAGATATTTTAGACAGACTAGCTAGAATTTTAGCCCTTAACAGATGGCTGACCACGAAGAGGAAAGCTAAACCTCAGTCTTCTGATCTTCTGGTTGGGTAAGAAATTTCCCCTACCCTCTCCCTTTAACTAAGTACTGGCGTACTGGCTGTGTTTTCCCTTTAAATTTTTTCAAATGGACCTTTTAAAGTCCCTAATTACCCTATTTTTGATTTTAGTCTGTTTAACCAGACAAATGGGAGCTAAGAACATGTTAATGCTTTGTTTTTGTGGATTTTCTATTTTTATTTTTCTTTTTGTTAAAAGAGCCAGCAACATACTCACACAAGGAAATAGCTCCCCCTCTCCCAACCATGCTTTTTCAGAGAAACCTGAAGAGATTCCTGCAGCATTTCCCAGTTCTAACACTAATTGTTGCTCTAATTTTGCATGCCTGGAGGCAATGACCCACTCTCTAGAAGCTTTTAATCCCCTAGCACCTGGAGGCAAAGTGGGGGAAGAGGAATCCAGGCCTGAGTTCACAATCAAGTCTTATTCAAATTGCTCTGGTCCTTCCCCTCTTCTCCAGACCCCACCCTCTATTCCTCCCATGGCCAAGGCCATTGCTTCTCCTGCCTTGGAAGTCCAGAGATCTAATGCTCATGCTCAATTTTCTCTAACTACATTTGCTGCTTCAGGCTCAGCCCTTCCCCAGCCTGGCTGTGCTTCTGAGACAACCTCAGAAAACCCTTTAAATTCCAGATATGCTCGTTTTGTTCATAATTTTGCTAACCTGCTTTTGTCTTTAATTAGTAATCTTATAAAGCATTTGTATGGTGAAAAGACTGACAGACAATATAGAGGGGTTAAAGAAGAAAAACTTAAGCTGAATAAGAATGACAACCATCAACATAGTTCAAGACTCTGCTTCTTTTCCCATGGAAGGGTATATATTGTACAGAAATGTAGAAGTAAGCAGCAAAGTATTGATATGAGTATTGGGGATTTTAGATATTGGAATCAAAAGTGTTCTGAATTCACTCAGAGTATTAATGTCAGTTCAGAGGTTACATAGGATTTCTATGCTATTACATATACATTTTGAAATTAATGGTATGGGTTTATTTTCATAGAGATTTTCATGCTTTTGAGATTGTGTTTTATACTTAGTTTTTAAAACAAGGAGAACATTTGTAAAAACTTTTTATGGTCATGTGATCAAGTTTATATTTTATAATACTCTTATTAATATTAAGTTCACATTCATTTAGACTTCCTTAGTTTGAATTTCATTGTCTTTTATTGTTCCATGTGTATTTTCTTCTATTCATTGTCTATCTAATTTTGAAACAATGCAAGATGGTTTTGATTTTATTATACAATGTTCATTCTAGGAGTATTGTGCTCCCATATTCTGAGTTGTTTGTTTTTCCTATTTTTTTCTCTCTCAACTGATTATTTGATCACACTCTTTAAAGCATTCCCCTGGCAAATTGTTTGCCATGGCAAGTGTAAATTGATTCTAGAAGTATTATTTTTGATAAGCATATTCCAAAAAAAAAAAAAAAGAGGGGAACATTTGTAAAAGTTTTCTTTTTTCAAAAAAAAAGTTTTCTTTGAGATTCTGTTGTGCTTTAACTTGTATTTAAATATGTTCTGATTTTTCACAAAAGTAATTGTATACTAAGTAAAAAAAAGGGGTATTATTTGAAATTGTTGCATAATTATATATTGTGTTCTGAGTCAAGATGTATTCACATTTTTTGCACTCATTTATTATCCTCAATTCTTAAATCCATATGAGACTTGGATTATGGGAATTTATCATTTAAGACACTAATTGCCTTTATTCTGAGTTATCAGATGCCAGTTGGCCAAGATGCCATTCAATCACAAGAGGAATACATGCAAGAGCAGACACTGAACTGTCACATGAGGGGAGACATGCCTGAAGTCAAGGTATGGCCGAGAGAACCGCTTTTGACAAATGTTGAAGTTGGATTCTCTTGGTTTAATATTTTATTTTATTTTTCCCCACAATATTGTACAGATGGCTGGAAGTATTGATCCCACCCATCTCACTTCTACACCTGGCTTCTATGCTCCCTCCTATATGCCTGATGCCATGGACATCTGAATCCCATGCATCTGATTAAGTCTGACTCAGTTTCCTCCAATATATTCAGTGGCATGGACATATATTCCATCCACCTATTTTAAGCCTGGCATACTGCATGGGCAGTACATATTGCTCAAGCGTGGGAATGCTCATATCCCATCATTTCTCTGTTCTTTTATGGTAACCCCCATAATTATCTCAGGTGTCATGATAAATACAGTGTTGAATTTGGCCTTGACACCTGTTACCAATTATATTAGATTTTTAAATTTCTCATAATGGCATGAGGATAATTAGGCAGATGATGCAAAAAGTGATGAAACAAAGATAAAAATTATTTTAAAAAATTAATATCGCAGCAATTGTCTTCTCAATTACCTTCCATAAGGGGGGGACTATAGTAATATTATAATTTTAAATAATGTTTCAATTTTTGTTTTATTATATGTTTCATGTGTAACAACCAAGATTCTGAATATCCTTAGACATGTTTTTGATAACTTTCATTGTTTGATTTGATTATTGACAAAGCTATTTTAAAGTTGTGTTAAGCTCAATTTTGTAGGAAATTTTCCTGGCTGATTACCAGCACCCACACATCAACCCCTGAAAAGACTTCCATTCCATGACTACACCTAGAGGACATCTGAGAAAAGACTTTCAGAGACTTTAAATGAACAGTTTTGATTTGTTGTTGTTGTTTTTTTCTCTTTCTGTTATAATATACACCATCTGTAACATGTATTCTCTGCAGAGGCCCTCCCTTTGCAAGACTAATGTCAAAGCGTCGGTTCGTGAGGACAAAAAAAAAATTGCCCCTCTGGACAAAACTTTCCTCTCTCCCTTTTCTATATTGATATTATCATATTGTTAGTTATCATAGGTTATTATATTCTGTTATTTTTGACTGTTTCATCAAGGAAACATACCGTTTCTTGAGGAAACAAAGCGGGGAAATGTAATGATTGGAATAACACCACCTGCTAGAGACTTACTGTAGAAGAGTTCCACCCATGAAATGAAGGTCTTTGAGGGCAAGACCAGGAGTCTTTTCTTTGGCATCAGGAAGTGACTCGGGCTAGTGGGAGGAGGAAGGAAGAGGCTGGCGCTCGGTCTCTGGCTCTTTCCTCTGGACTCTGGTGGAGAAGGGAGCTAGAAATGTGCTCTCCCTTTAATAGATAGGAAACTAGGCCTTTCTCTCTCTTTACCAAATTCTTATTCTCCTTAATAAATGCTTAAAAGTCTAACTCTTGCTAAAGCTTATAATTTATTGGTGACCACTCATTAGATATTTTAGACAGACTAGCTAGAATTTTAGCCCTTAACACCTTCATGGCCTTTAAAGTAACTTGTAGCTCTAGATCTATGATCCTTTTTGAAGGAAAATTACTTTTTTATCTCCACTAGTGGGTTTTCTTTATTTTTCCGCTCATTTTATTATTAACAATGAGAGCCCAAGTGTCTAAATGTCTTCATGCACAAGAGCTCTGTGAGACAGATAGTACAATTCTCATTATCCTCATTTTGAAAAATGGTAGTCAGTACTTCATATGGGACAAAGTTACTACAGCTAATAAAGGCTAGAGTCTAAAATAGGACCCTGCTATTTCCTGACAGCAGGCCAGGACCATTTCTAGGACATCACATTTGTTTCTATACAATAAGAAAAATAGCAAGTCACCTTATGTTTTGGGGATATCTTTTTTATTATTATATACATTCTTAAAATACTTTAAAATGCTAAACAAATCATTTAAAATGATGTAATGATGTTTTATTCAGAGAGGCAGCATGGCATAGTGTATACAGTTGGATTGGGAATCAGGAAGAACTGGGTTTAAAATAGTGCTTTTGACACACCATGGCTGTGTAATCCTGTGTAAAGCTTAAAGTACTCTGTAAAGTTTAAAGTGCTACATAAATTAAAATGATTATTGTTATTATTACTGTTATTGCTATTATAATCTAGTGTTGACTTCATTCCCTGAGTTTTCTCTTTCTAAGCCCAGAATTAGGGATGGAATGGCAAATGTTTAACAATTTAGAACTCACGGGGGAAAAAAATGCAGATTTTTAAGTTTGTTCTAAATTTTTAATACTTTCTTCTGTCTGGTCAATCAATCAAATAATAAATTAATCCCTGATTTGTAGGCCAGTTTCTGAGGTGTAAAAGCTCACACTGAAATTTTAACATTCAATTTACTCTTGCATAGTTAGAATGGGCTCCAGGACACTCTTGTTCCTAAGTGAAGTTAGAGAACCATCACTCACATTTATTGAGTTCTCACAGCTTCCTCAACCAACATTACACAATGAGAGGAGGGTAAAAAAAATGGATCTAAGTGGGAACTTATTGCAAAATCAGGAGCTTATTGTGTATTTGGAAAAAAAAATAAAGATAACATATATGAATACTTCAGTACCAAGGATTTCATTATTGTGGGTACACATCTCCCAATTCAGCTTCTTGTTGTCTTTATTTTATTTTTTTTCATTTTTATATTCCTTAATGGATGCTCTTTGAGAATTGCTATTACAGAGAAGATGTTGACCAGCATTGATAGTGAACTTTTCTTTATCAAGAGTTCCCCCATATAAGTAGAATAATAGGTGTGGTAAGTATGGCTTAATTAAAAAAAAATTGCTCACTAAATTCATATCCCTATGCCCCATAATTGTGTCATGGTGACTGAATTTTCAGAAGCCATGTCCAAGGAGCACAAAATTTGAGAAGTTCTTTCAAGCTGAAAGTGTAGGGCACCACTCCAATAAAGGTCCTCATCACCTCTATTCTAGACTATTGCAGGAAAAGCTTGAATAATTGAAACATCTCATTGCATCATCATAACAAACTTCAGAGATAACATTTTCCACTTATTTTATCTTAAATTCTATTTTGTTTGGGTACCTGAAAGATATATGGACTTATTGGCTGCTGTTCTTAGCAATTTCTTTCATAACTAGGATGGGGAATATTGTTTCTTCTTACTTTGAATAGACACACAGTTGTGGGAATGCAGTGGGACCACAAGAAACCTAAAAATCCCATCATCCAAGACCTAGGGAAAAGCAATTCTCTCTCCCACCTCAGGTATGAGGTGTGGCAGGACATGAGCCTGTATGCTGATAAGCAATACTAAGATCTTCAAAAGGATATGCAGGGTATGTATGGATGCTGCATATCCTACTTATAACCCCCTATTAAAGATCCTCTTTTAATTATATGGCCCCAGTCTTTGCATTTTTCCTTACTTTATAATTCCCTCCCCTTTCTTTGTTTTGTAAAGATACAAAAGACAAGGTCTTCTCTTAGTCCATTGGAACAGGAGAGTACCTATGATGATCTGCTCCTTATATCTATATCCATCTACCTTTTAAATCTATTTATTTTACAAGATTCATGATGAGCCTCTAATTCTTTGGGTGAGCTAGCCCCCAGATCCAGGTCACAAGTCACCCCAAACAACATTATGGAAGTCCTTCTCTCTTCATTCAGCAGATATAATAATCCATTTGCTCAGTTCTTTCTGAAAAACTCACACTTCCCATGCAAAATAAAATAAAATAAACAGCAAAACCACAACTATTCATAGGTTGTGACTAGATGATCTTTAAAGTGTATCTTCATCATCATCTAAAGAATTGAATTTGATATAAAATCCTTTCCTGAACAAGACACTGCTATATGTGGTGTCTGCAAAAATTTAAGCTATCAATGTTTAGAAATACACTCAAACTTTTGAAACATTCTATATATAAAATTCAACCGAAAATGGAGTCAAATTGTTGCAGTGAGTTTAATGCAAGGCACTATCAATTAATATCTGCACTGAATTATCTGTTTAAGTTTTTTATTTTAAAACTTGGCATAGGGGAGGGAGGGAGAAAGGGGAGGGAGGGAGAAAAATCTGAAATTGTAAAGCTTGTATAAGCAAAAGTTGAGAACTATCTTTACATGTAATGGGAAAAAAATAAAATACTTAATTAAAAAAAACTTGGCATAGTTGGATAGGTTTTAGTTATATTTTTCTGTTGCTCCTTTTTATTATTATTATCATCATTGTCACTGAATAGTCAACATATATGTATTTTTACTAAGAAAGGAATGATAAGGATTTGTAATAAAAATATTTTTTCCTCAACCAAAGCAAGCAAGAAGATGGAAACAATCACCTAGATACTTTAAACTCAAGAAGAAAGAATTATCTAGATAATTACTTCATATTTATTCCACTTTGAAGTTGTAATCTGGGCTCAAAGTTCCATTTATTACTTTTTATTGACAATAGGCTTTTGATACCATTTCTTCCAGGGAAAAAAAAAGAATTAAAATTCTTCTCTAAGATTTCTTGGCTCCAGGAGGTAGAACCAAGATGGCAGAGAGGAATTAGCAAGCTGCCTGAGGTCTCCTTCTGTTCTCTCAAAAAGCACATTAAATCAAGGATGGATTCTGAAACTACAGAAACTGCAAAGAGACAGAGAGACACAGTCTTCCAACCAAAGATAATTTAGAAAACTTCAGGAAAAGGTCTGTCTGACTCGGGCAAAAGGGAGGTGCAGCACAGGGCAGCAGCCCAGCACTGAGGGTTTCGGGGCAAGTCAGGAGGAAGCTGCATGCCACAGCCGAACAACTGAGGCTGCTGGAACCTGGCTCAGAATTCTGGTGGCCAAGAAGGACAGTGGAAAAATTCACAGGAAGGTGGGTTAGCGGTACCAAACCTGGAGCTTTACTATAAAGCCGCACTCATCAAAACTATTTGGTACTGGCTAAAAAATAGAGTGGAGGATCAATGGAATTGGCCAGGCACAGGAAACACAGTAGTAAATGACACTAGTAATATAATGTTTGATAAACCCAAAGACTCCAGCTTCTGGGATAGGGAATCAGTATTTGACAAAAACTGCTGGGAAAACTGGCAGATAGTATGGCAGAAATTAGGCATAGACCAACATCTGACACCTTATCCTAAAATAAGGTCAAAATGGATACATGATTTAGACATAAGAGGTGATAACATAGGTAAATTAGGAGAGAAAGGAATAGTCTACCTTTCAGATCTTTGGAATGGAAAACAGTTTATGACCAAACAAGAGATAGAGAATATTATAAAAAGCAAAATGGATGATTTTGATTACATTAGATTAAAAAAAAATTGTACAAACAGAAGCAATGCATCCAAAATTAGCAGGGAGGCAGAAAGCTGGGAAACAGTTTTTATGACCAGCACTTCTGATAAAGGCTTCATTTCTAAAATATATAGGGAACCAAATCAAATTTATAAGAATCCAAGTCATTCCCCAATTGAGAAATGGTCAAAGGATATGAACAGGCAGTTTTCTGATGAAGAAACCAAAGCTATCTATTCTCATATGAAAAAATGCTCTAAATTTCTAATGATTAGAGAGATGCAAATTAAAACAACTCTGAGGTACCACCTGACACCTATCAGATTGGCCAAAATTACAAAAAAGGAAAATAATAAATGTTGGAGAAGTTGTGGGGAAATTGGAACACTAATGCATTATTGGTGGAGCTATGAACTGATCCAACCATTCTGGAAAGCAATTTGGAATTATGCCCAAAGGGCTAAAAGCTGTGCATACCCTTTGACCCAGCAATGCCACTTTTGTATATTTTTCCCAAAGAGATCATGGAAAGGGGAGAGGGACCCACATGTACAAAAATATTTATAGCTGCTCTGCATGTGGTGGCAAGGAATTGGAAGTTGAGGGGATGCCCATCAATTGGGGAATGGCTGGACAAGTTGTATTATATTAATGCAATGGAATACTATTGTGCTGTAAGAAAAGATGAGCAGGAGGATTTCAGAGAAACCTGGAGGGTCTTGTGTGGGCTGATGATGAGTGAGATGAGCAGAACCAGAAGAACATTGTACACAGTATCATCGACATTGTGTGTTGATCTACTGTAATGGACTATATTCTTCTCACCAATGCAATGGTACAGAAGAGTTCCAGGGAACTCATGCTAGAAGAGGATCTCCAAATCCAGGAAAAAACAAAACAAAATAAAACAAATAAACAAAAAAAAATGAACTGTGGAGTATAGATGCTGAATGAACCATACTATTTCTTTTGTTTTTGGTGCTGTTGTTTTTCTATTTTGAGGGTTTTCATCATTGCTCTGATTTTTCTCTTATAACATGACTAATGCAGAAATGTTTAATGTTATTATGTGTGTGTATATATGTATGTATGTATGTATGTATATATATATATATATATAACCTATATCAGATTACCTGTTGTCTAGGAGAGGGGGGAGGGAGGGAAGGGAGGGAGAAAAATCTGAAATTGGAAAGCTTGTATAAACAGAAGTTGAGAACTATCTTTACATGTAACGGGAAAAAATAAAACACTTTATTAAAAAAGATTGAAAAAAATACAATTTCTTGGCTCCAATCTACATTTCTGACCTTACTACACATTATCTTTCTTCGGTCTTTGATCTAGTCAAACCAGCTTGCTTACATTTCCTTTCCTCTTTTCTCATCTCATCTTGCCTCCTCTCATCTTGTCTCCTCTCCTCTCGTTTTGTTTTCTTTTCTTTTTCACCTATTACCTCCATGACTTTGCACAGGCAGTCCCTCATGCCTATAAGGAACATTTTCCTCTTAAAGTCCACTGTCTCTTAGAATATTAATTTATGTCAAAACAGATCTAATATTACCTCTTACAGAATTCCTATCTTTCTTTCCAACATGTGCTATCAGTCACATTCCCTAGCCCAATTATCTTGTATTTATTTTCTGTAGACTCATTTCATATATAGAATATAGATTTCTAGATGGCATAGAATATTTCACTTTTTTTCTTTATCTAAGTATTTAATAAATTCTTGTTGATTTAATGATTTATTTATTTTCTTCCTGAATGCAGATCACAGACTTTTGGAGCAATAACATTTATGTTGACTTCCTCCTTTTAGAGATGAGTAAATTGAACCCTAAAGATACTGACAGACTTGTTCAAGGTCAATCATTACTTTATTTTTTATCATAAAAGTATTTTATTATTTTCTAGTTACATTTATAGAAACTTTTCAACATTTGTTTTTATGAGATTTCTAGTTTCAAATTTTTCTCCCTCCTTCCCCCTTCTCCAGGACAGCAAGCACTCTGATATAGATTACATATGTCCAGTCACATTAAACATAGTTCTTCATTGTCATGCTGCGAAAGAAGAATTAGAGCAAAAGAGAAAAAGCTCAAAAAAGAAAACTAAAAAAAAAATATTTGAAATACCATGGTACGATCTGCATCTAGGTGCCACATTTCTTTTTTTTTCTGGATTTGGAGAGCATTTTCCATAATTAGTCCTTTGGAATTATCTTGGACCATTGTATTGCTAAGAAGAGTCAAATCTATCACAGTTGATCAAAACACAATATTGTCAATACTGTGTATAAAGTTGTCCTGATTCTACTCATCTTACTCAGCATCAGTTCATGTAAGTCCTTCCAGGTGTCTCTGAAATATGCTTGCTCATCATTTCTTACAGAACAATAGTATTCCACTACATTCATATACCACAACTTGTTCAGCCATTCCCCAATTGATGGGCATCCACTCAATTTCTAATTACTTGCCACCACAAAAAGAGAAGCTATAGACATTTTTGTAAATGTGAGTCCTTTTCCCTTTTTTATGATCTCTTTGGGGAAAAGACCTATTAGTGGTGTTGCTGTGTCAATGGGTATGCACAGCTTTATAGCCCTTTGGGCATAGTTCCAGATTGCTCTCCAGAACAATTAGATCAGCTTCACCAACAATGTATTAGTGTTCCAATTTTTCCACAGATTCTTCAACATTTATTATTTTCTTTTTTTTGTCATATTAGCCAATCTGATAGGTATCAGGTGGTACCTCAGAGTTGTTTTAATTTGCATTTCTCTAATCAATAGTGATTTAGAGCATTCTTTCATATGGCAATAGATACTTTTCATTTCTTCATCAGAATATTGCCTGTTCATATCCTTTGACCTTTTCTCAGTTAGGGAATGATTGTATTCTTATAAATTTGATTTAGTTACTGGTATATTTTAGAAATGAGGCATTTGTCAGAAATACTGGTTGGAAAAAGTGTTTCCCAGCTTTCTGCTTCCCTTTTAATTCTGGCTGCATTGCTTCTGTTTGTACTAAACCTTTTTAATTTAATGTAATCAAAATCATTCATCTTCCATTTCATAATATTCTCTATCTCTTGTTTGGTCATAAATTGCTCTCTTTTCCAAAGATCTGAAAGGTAGACTATTCTTTCCTCTCCTAATTTACCTATGGTATCAGCTCTTATGTCTAAATCATGTACCAATTTTTGCCATATTTTAGTATAAGGTATAAGATGTTAGTCTATGCCCAGTTTCTGCCCAACCATCCTCCAGTTTTCCTAGCAGTTTCTGTCAAATATTGAGTTCCTATCCCAGAAGCTGGAGTCCTTGTGTTTATGAAACAGTAGATTACTAAAGTCATTTACTACTGTGTCTCCTATGCCTAACCTAGTCCATTGATCTACCACTCTATTTCTTAGCCAATACCAATAATTTTTTTTTGGGGGGGGTGGGCAATGAAGGTTAAGTGACTTGCCCAGGGTCACACAGCTAGTAAGTGTCAAGTGTCTGAGGCTAGATTTGAACTCAGGTCCTCCTGAATCCAGGGCTGATAATCTATCCACTGTGCCACCTAGCTGGCCCCCAGTGCCAAATAGTTTCGATGACTCCTGCTTTATAGTAAAGCTTCACATTTGATACAGCTAGCCCACATTCCTGTGCATGTTTTTTTCAATAGTTCCCTTGATATTCTTGATCTTTGTTCTTCCAGATGAATTTTGTTATTATTTTTCTAGCTCTATAAAATAATTTTTAGGTAGTCTGATTGGTATGGCACTGAATAAGTAAATGAATTTAGGTAGAATTGTCATTTTTATTATATTAGCTCAGCCTATCCATAAGCACTTGATATTTTCCCAATTGTTTAGATCTGATTTTACTTGTGTGAAAATTTTTATTTAATTGTATTCATATAGTGCGTGGGTTTGTCTTGTCAAGTATACTCCCATGATTTTATATTGTCTATCCTTACTTTAAATGGGATTTCTCTTTCTATGTCTTGCTGCTGGACTTTGTTGTTTATGTATAGAAATGCTGATGATTGATGTGGATTTATTTTATATCCTCCAACTTTGTTAAAGTTATTAATTGTTTCAAGTAGGTTTTTAAATTATTTCCCTAGGATTCTCTAAGAGTACCATCATATCTTCTGCAAAGAGTGATAGTTTTGTTTCTTCCTTGCCTATTCTAATTCCTTTAATTCCTTTTTCTTCTCTTATTGCTAAAGCTAACATTTCTAGTACAATATCAAATAATAGAGGTGATCCCTGTTTCACCCCTGATCATATTGGGAATACCTCTAACTTATGCCCATTACCTATAATGTTTGCTGATGGTTTTAGGTAGATATTGCTTATTATTTTAAGGAAAGCTCTACCTATCCCTATGCCCGAGTGTTTTTATTAGGAACTTATGCTATATTTTGTCAAAATCATGTACCCATTTTGACCTTATTTTAGTATAAGATGTAAGATATTGCTCTATCCAATGAGGTATTTCATATTTTCTTCCATTATTTCACTCTTTTGATTCTGTTTAACTGATTCCTGGTTTCTCATGGAATCATTACCTTCCATTTGTCCAATTTAACTTTTTAAGGCATTGTATTCTTCAGGAAGCTTTTGCACCTCTTTTTCTATTTGGCCAACCAAATGAATTTTTTAAGGAATTATTTTCTTCAGTCAATTTTTGTGCTTCCTTTTCCAATCTGCTGATTCTTTTTTCATAATTTTCTTGTGTTGCTTTCATTTGTCTCCCCATTATTCTTCTATCTCTGTCAATTGATTTTTTGGGGGGGCAGGACAATGAGGGTTAAGTGACTTGCCCAGGATCATACAGCTAGTACATGTCAAGTGTCTGATGCCAGATTTGAACTCAGGTCCTCCTGAATCCAGGTTCAGTGCTTTATCTACTATGCCAACTAGTTGCCCCCTCAATTGATTTTTTAAATCTTTTTTGACCTCTTCAAAGAAGGCCTTTTGGTCTTGAGACTAATTCATATTCCCTCTTGAACTTTCACATGTAGGCAATTTGAGAGTATTGTCCTCATCTGAATTTGTGTTTGCCTCTTCCCTGATGATACATAAGCTCTCAACGGTGAGAGCCCTCTTCTGTTTCTTACTCATATTGCAGCTTATTTTTTTAAAGTTGAGGTCTGCTCCTGGGGCACAAGGGTCATTCTTTCAAGCTTCTTGTGCTGGCGGATAGGGACTATTTCACTGGCTTTCTATACTGAGGCCTCTATGCCTTGTGGATTTCTCACTGCCCTGGACTTTCTCTTAAAACTTGTTCCAGGCTCTGGAATAGCCAGGCCCTGTCATGCCTGTCCTGTTAGTGGCCCTCCAGCTGGCATCCTGCCTCTCAGCTTGTGCTGGTGAATCTCACAACTGGTCTGCTGCACCACCAGCTTGCTGAGCCAAGATCAAGGGGCCTCACTTGCTCCTCTGTGGCCAAGAGCTTCCTGCTTATTTGCTCACATCCCTTCCATGCTGTCCTGCTCTGTGCTGAGCTGTGCTTTGCTCCCCTTTTGCCTGAGTGAGACAGACATTTCCTGAAGTTTTTTAAATTATCTAGAGTGTGAGATTGTGTGTCTCTGTCTTTTTGTAGGTTATGTAGTTTCAGAATCCATTTGGAGGCTTGATTTAATGGGTTTTTTTGAGGCAACTGCAGGAGAGCTCAGGCAACTTTCTAGTTTCTCTCTGCCATCTTGGTTCTGCCTCAATCAGTACTTTATTAGCTGAACTGGTACTAGAATTCTTGTCTTGTTCCTCACTTCAAGTCCAATGAACTTTCTACCATATTAGGTTACTTTTTGTATTTTTTGAACTATTCGGTCATTTATTTATTTATTTGTTTGTTTCTATTTATAGTTTCTATTTCTATGTATTGAAACAAAGGGGTGTTAACAGCTATAGAAATGTTTCATGAATTCTCAGGTAGTGAGGATAAAGAAATATTTTGTTGATTAAATTGCTTATGATGTATTTATGCTGCTCCTCAAAGGTGCTATTCATTCTTAAAATCTGACACTGCCTCTTTTTTTTTTTTTTGAGTGACAAGATGCAGGTTGAGCCATTGGTTTCAAAGCAAGATGATGAAAAAGTAAGTCACAGATTTTGAGCCTTGAGAATCAAGCAAGCTTCAGCTATGTTGTTGCCATGGGAGAAATTGGCATTAATTAAATATCTCCTTATTGGTAATGGATGCCAAATAAAATTAAGCATTTAGTAGAATATTAATCACATGCTTAAGGACTAATTGCAGTATATTAACAATTAATGGCCCTTTAAGAAACTGGATACACTATGGCACGTAATAAGTGTTAATTGAAAGCTATTTCAGGAACTGAATTTTGCATTTCTTAATTGGACCATGGCACAATATATACATAATTACCTTAACTGCCTGTCTTTATCATCATGTTATATTCTGTAGTTACTAGGGATATGCCCAAATTTGCAGCTACTACCATTAAGGAGCTATCATTATAACTTATCTTCTTTCCCACTATCACCTACTATTGGCAAATACACACAACTTACACCATCATTAAAGATGGTCAATTGTACCAGAATTTACCAGTACTGCATATTGTTGTTGTTGTTGTTTGTCCTTCATTATCAAAGAGGAGCACAATAGATGTCATGACTTACACTGAATTGGATTTAAGTGAAGGAGGACTGTGTAAAGACACTCTCTCCTCTAAAGCTATCTGGGTCTAGAGGCAAGATTTACATCAGGATGACTAGAGAAGGCTCCAGATGTTTTTAAGGCAACTGTGGCTAAGTGACTTGCCCAGGGTCCCATAGCTAATAAATGAGTGAGGTGATCTTTGAAATCAATTCTTCATGACTCCAGGGCCAGTGCTCTATCCATTGTACCACCTAGCTGCCCCACTATTGTATATACCTAAGAATATAGCAAGTATAACTATAAGTACACAAAAAATTCACTTTGTTGGATTATAAACACAGAAATAGAGAACGGAAAAACATAACATCACATTTATAGTGTTTCATACTTTACAAAGCACTTTATTCAAAGCATACTTTTGATGTGGTTTAGACAATCCCTCTTTTATGAATATGAAAATCAAAACGTATAGATTTTAAATCACTTACATGATGGCATCTGAATACAGATTGAAGTATAATTTTATTTGTTAGTTCCCTTTTCTAAAGTTATTTTGTCTATTTTCTTTCACAACCTGAATAATGTGAAGTTTTTTGCATAAATGCACATGTATGATTTATATTGAATTGCTTAATTTCATAGGGAGGTTTGAGGAGGGAGGGAGGAAGAAAATTTAGAATGCAAAGTTTTAAAAAATCAATGTGAAAAAACTGGTTTTTATTTTTTTTACATGTAACTTGGGGAAAATTCTAAATAAAATAAAAATAGTAACTAAAAAGTAAAAAAAGAGTCAGCCGTCTCAAATTTTGAGAAATTGTAATTCCTGCTAAAAGTTTGTTTGAAAAGCAAATATAATATTCCAGATATGATTTGACAAAAGGTACGTGTCATAATGCAAGAGGGTTATTGCCTCCATATTTATCAGTTTCTCTATGATCTGATTGCTGCCTTGCTTAATGGAAAGGTTTTTCTTTTTCCACATAGCTATTTTTTTATGTTTAGAATTGTATTTTCAAAATTACATGTAAAAACAAATCTTAACATAAATTTTTTAAAACTTAGTGTTCCAACTTTTCTTCCTCCCTCCCTTCCCACCCCCCCCAACCCCAAGAACTCAAGGTGTTTTTGTTTGAGAGAGGGCAGGTTTTTCTCTCACTTGGCTTGTTCTCTGAAGATAAACTCAAGTCAACTTGCTAATTGAACAGCCAGCAAAACTTTGTGTTCTGGGGTTCTTATCTCTGCCAAGCCTGCACCCCTCCCCCACCTGGATCTCCCTCCACTCAAGATTTCTTCCTTGTTCCCTGCTGGGGTGGGATAGCCAATTTCCTCCTTAGGTCCTGCAGAAAACCCTGTATTTTCCACCCCTCTCTGCCAGCAGTTCAGCCCTTTCATGCAACCATAAGCTTAATTCTAAAAGACTTAGGTGTTGCAGCTGATTTTGAGGTTCTGGGATAAGTTTCTCTGGCACAGCCTGCCTGGGAACTGTGTTAGTTTTATCTAGGGGTTCTACTTATAGCCCAGCACAGCCCCCTCTCACCTGTCTTTGGATGGAAAATAATCTCAGTCTGTCTTTTTGTGGGTTTTGTTGCTCCAGGGGTTGTTTTATGGCTGTTTTTGAGGTAATTGTGTCAGGAGCTCTGTGCATTTTTTTTCTCTTAGCTATTTTGGTTGATTATTTTATTCTATTCTATTTTTTTTTTTTTTACTATTTCATTGTCCTAACTTCATGAAGATGTCAAATAACTACATTTTACTGGTACTGCTGACATCAAAGATAGCCAAGGTCGTACACTGAATACAGAAATCCACTAGTTATATTTACTTTTGTCTTGCCACTGGACCATAATGACTCTGGAAGAGAGAAATGAGTCTCATGACCTTGAGCAATGCTACTTCATTTGAATCCAATTTATATGTGTGTCAAAAAAAATATGATTGCTGACTGACTTGCCATCTCCCACCCACTTGATACAGCCATGGTAATCCTAGAGAGAGGAAGTTTAGGATGTTGGGATATGTCAATTATTTGAACTGACATTTGCAAAAGGATGGATTGCACATGAACCTTCCATTCTGGTGCCTGATGATGGGATTTTTCTTCTTCCCTTCTATCCTTTTATCACTGGGACAAAATATGGAAACTTCTCACAGATCATAAAATTGAAAAATGCTGAAGAGACAGAGGCTAAAAGAGGCAATCATTCCAGGGTTTTTGACCAACATTCCTCAAATTGAAAGCTTATCCTGTGGGAAATTTTATTTCATGAATAATTCTAATCTCCATACTATCAAATAAATACCATTTCAATTCTTCAAGTTATCTCAGGGCATTAATCATTTATGCTATCACCTCTGATTATTAGAATTATTGGATTGAAAGTTGCAAGAAACATTAGAAATTATCTAGTTCAATCTTTTCATTTTACAGATGAGGAATCTAATTTTATATTATGCTATATGATTTACACAAGGTCAACCAAATAGTAGTTGTAGAGCTCAAATTATACTAAACTTTCTCTAAATTCATTTTCTACTATACCAAACACCTTTTAGCCTAGATATTGGAGCTTGCTAATCCCCAAAGAAAAAAAAATATATACTTTTCTAGAATTCTATACTAGTAATAGTAGTAGTTGTTATAATAGTAGTGGTAGTGGTGGTACTAGTAGTTGTTATTGTTGCTGTTGTTTTAGGAAGAGGAGGGGGAGGAGGAGGAGGATATTTTTAATGGAGAATAGTAATGGAAAAAGAACAGTGCTTAATCCAAAATCTCAAACTATGAGATCTAAACTTTTCTCATCCTTTATTAATAAAAATTTTAAAAAGTGTAGAAATAAATGAATAAATAATAAACAAATAAGTTGGAATAGCTCCATACATGTATTTTATTTGTTTATTTTAAATCACATGCATGTTCTTTTTATTAATACTATTATACATTATAAAACTTAAACATTGATTAAAACAATTTAAGATAGCTAATATTTGCTTCTATAATCAATGGGAAGCCACAGATTTTTATTGAGTAGAGGAATGATGTGATTAGTCTTAAGGAAAATCACTTTGATAACTTATGGAGAGTGGATTAGAGTGGGCAGAAATTTGAAGCAGGAAGAACAATTAGGAAGCAAATGCCATAGACAAAGAGCTGATTTGAGCTTAAACTAAGGTGATGACTATGTAAATGGGGGAAGAGGAAAGATGTGAGAAGTAGAAGTGATAGTGATATATTTACATAACTAATTAGATATGTAGATGTGAGATAAGAAAGAGTAGTCAAGATGACACAAAGAAATAAATTTTATAGATAACCTGAATGACTAAATAGATAGTGGTATCCTCAAAAGTAATAGAGAACTTAAGAAAATTGGTGACTTTGACGGAAAAGAGAATATAATTATTTCCAAGGTCCAGAGAAAAATCCATTCATGTATGCCAATTCTATTCTAAATGAAAGGGGGGGAGGATAGAACCAAGAGGGTGGAGCAAAGCCAGTGACTCCCCTGAGCTCTCTCCAAAACACTTTAAATAATTTTATAAGCCAAATCCTAGAGTAGCAGAACCCGCAAAAGACAGAATGAAATATTTTTTCAGCCAAAGACAACTTAGAAGGTCATAGAGAAAGATTTATTACACAAGCAGAGGGCAATCCAGCATAGACCAAGCCAACACAGACCAGACCCCAGCAAACCAGAAACAGTCCTGGGAGTTACTAAATCAGCAACTGCAGTGGCTGTTTCCAGACCTCTCAGTTCACAGATGGTAAGGGGGTTGAGCAACTGGTCAGAAGGAGTTTACAGGGGTATTTTTGCTAGCAGGAATCTGTTGCTTTGCCCATTCTCAGATCCAGGTTGCAGTCTTGGGTGATGGTCCAAGGCCAGGAGAAGCAATAACACACCAGAGCTTGCTGCCAGCTCCAGTAGAGCAAGGAACCGCATCACAGTTAGAAGATAGAAAAGAGTGCTTGTAGTTGTTCAAAGACCAGAGAAAAGGACAGGAGAGAAGTAAACCCACCTCTCCTTAGAACATACCACATTGAAAGAACTGAAAACTTATAGGCTCCTAAAAGTATCTCTAAAAATAGCTGCAAAAACCCCACTGAGCTTCGGACAGGGTCTCCATCCTGGAAGTACTTTAACAAAGAGTTAAAAGTCAGGAAATGAGGGGGAGCTGGGTGACTCAGTGGATAGAACACTGGCCCTGGTGTCAGGAGTACCTGAGTTCAAATCTGGCCTCAGACACTTAACACTTACTAGCTGTGTGACCCTGGGCAAGTCACTTAACCCCAATTGCCTCACTAAAAAAAAAAGTCAGTAAATGGACTGAGAAAATGAGATAACAACAGAAAAATAATTCTGACCATAGAAAATTACTATGGTGACAAGGAAGATCAAAGCACTCAGAAGAAAATAACAAAGTCAAAGCTCCTACATCTAACGGCTCCAAGAAAAAAAAAATTAATCTCAGGCCAGGGAAGAGCTCAAAAAGGATTTTGAAAATCAAGTAAAAGAGGTAGAGGAAAAATGGGGAAAAGAAATGGGAGTGATGCAAGAAAATCATCCAAAAAAAAAGAGTCAACAGTGTAAAAGAGAAACCAAAAAAAAAAAAATACTGAATAAAATAATACCTTAAAAAAAGACTAGGTCAAATGGTAAAAGAGGTACAAAAAGTCAATGAGGAAAAGAATGCCTTGAAAAATAGAACTGGCCAAATAGAGAAAGACTCAAAAATTCACTGAAGAAAAAAACTCCTTAAAAATTAGAATTGGCCAAATGGAAAAGGAGATATAAAAGCTCACTGAAGAAAATAATTCCTTAAAAATTAGCATTGAGAAAATTGAAGGTAATGGTCTTATGAGAAATCAAGAAATTAAAAAAACAAACCCAAAAGAATGAAAATAGAAAACAATATGAAATATCTCATTGGAAAAACAACTGACCTGGAATATAGATCTAAGAGAGATAATTTTAAAATGATTGGAGTACTTTAAAGCTATAATTTAAAAAAAAATCATAGGCACAATCTTTCAAGAAACTATCAAGGAAAACTGTATTGAAATTCTAGAAGCAGAGGGTGAAATAGAAATTGAATGAATCCACTGTTCAACTCCTGAAAACACTTTCAAAATGAAAACTCCAAGGAATATTATAACAAAATTCCAGAGCTCCCAGGTCAAGGAGAAAATATTGCAAGCAGTAATGTTGAAACAATTCAAGTATTGTGGAGCCAGAGTCAAGATAACACAAGATTTAGCCACTTCTACGTTAAAGGTTTGGAGGGTTTGGCATAGAATACTCTGGAGGGAAAAGGAACTGGGATTATAACCAAGAATCACCATCCCACCAGAACTGAATATAATCTTTAAGGGGGGAAATGGGCTTTCCATGAAAGAAAGTACTCTCAGAAATACTTGATAAAAAGATATGAGCTGAGTGGAAAATTTGACTTTTAAATACCAGACTCAAGAGAAGCATAAAAAGATAAATAGGAAAATAGAGAAGTGAGTCATTTATATATATAAAAAAAGAGCCATTCCCCAATTGATAAATGATCAAAAGATATGAACAGTTTTCAGATGAAGTAATCAAAGTCATTTTTGCCATATGAAAAATAAATGATCTACATCACTTTTGATTAGAGAGATGAAAATAAAAATAATTCTGTGCTACTACTTTATACCCATCATACTGGCTAATAGGACAGAAGTGGAAAATGACAAATATTGGAGATGATGTGCAGAAATGATGTATTAATGCATTGTGGGAGGTATAAGGTGATTCAACCATCTTTAGAGCAATTTGTAACTATGTCCAAAGGACTACAAAACCATGAATAGTATTTGACCTTGCAGTCTCAATACTAGGTCTGTATCTAGAATGATAAAAACAAACAAAAAGGCAAAGGACCTATATGTACAAAACATTTATAGCAGCTCTTTTCTGGGGGCAAAGAATTAGAAACTGAGGGGATGTCCATCATTTGGGAATGGCTGAACAAATTTTAATATGTGATTATAATGGAATGCTATTGTGCTATAAGAAATGATGATCAGGATGCTTTCAGAAAAACCTGGAAAGACTTACATGAGTTGATGCAAACTAAAATGTATTTTGTAAAAAGTAATATGAATATTGTAAGATGATCAGCCATGAATAAATTACCTAATCTTTGCAGTACAATGATTCAAGATAATTCTGAAGGATTTATGAAGAAAAATGCTATTCTCCATAGAAAGAACTGATCATATCTGAATATAGATTTGTTTTTTTTTCTTTTTTTGTTTTGTTTTTGCAATGAGGGTTAAGTGACTTGTGCAGGGTCACACACCTAGTGTGTCAAGTGTCTGAGGCCAGATTTGAACTCAAGTTTTCCTGAATCCAGGGCTGGTGCTTTATTCACTACTCCACCTAGCTTCCCCTGAATACAGAGTTAAAGCATATATTTTTTCAACTTTATTTTTCTTGAGTTTTTTTTTTTTACTATGTTTTCTTTCACAACATGACTAATATGGAAGTGTTTTGCATGCGTATACATGTATAACCTATTCCAACTTGCTCACCTTCTCAGTAGAGAGTGAGGGAAAGAATTTGGAACTCAAAGTTCTTAAAACAAATGTTAAAATTGTTTTTACATGTATTTGGTAGAAATAAACTACTTAGAAAAGAAAGAAGAAATAAACAGAAAAAAAATGAAATGTGGGGAGGCAGGACCATTGTTCTATTCCCTTCCCCTGCCAGACTGCCTTCAAGGGGCACTACTCAAGCTATTAGGGGATTTGGGAAGTAGGGACAGTAGTGTAATTTTAGCAGAAAAATCTATGCAGCTGTTGTGCGTAGCTGTTTGTTTATATTATAATTGCACTTAATGAGAGACATCTGGCTCAGAAGAGAGGAAGATTAGGAGTTTGGACAGCAAAGAAAAGGACAGACTTGAGGAGTATTGAGAAGTGTGTGTGTGTGTGTGTGTGTGTGTGTGTGTGTGTGTGAATTGTAAAAAAGCTGATTGGCTATCACAGTATGCAGAATATTTTCTGACCATCATTTGAATGAGCACTCAAATCTTTGAGTCATGCTACTCTCACCCCAATTATTGGAAGATAGAGAATATATGAAGATAAAAATGTAGCTTAGAAATAGGTAATATCTATCCCATATCTATCTATTTTCATGTTAAAGAAGATTCACAGCTCTTTTCTGAAGGAAAATTATCTCTATCTGAAAAGATCCAGATGTGCACAGGTTGGAGCACCAGATAAGAACATATGTTTCACTCTTAAGCTATCACAATGTAATGATAACAATCTCCCTTTTGTAATGTAATGGATGGGTGTGTGAGAATCTATGCTCATAATTTGCTATTTAACATTCTTATAATGACATGGATCAAGCCATTGTTAGCATAGTTATCACAATTTCAAATGACACAAAGATAGAAGGAAGGGATCGCTATCTTGTTGGTTAGATGTCAGAGTAAAGATTCAAAAACTGAGTAGTATGTAGAGCTAAATCTAATAAAATAGATTTTTGAAAATACAGAATAATTAAACCCTTTAGAAAATGGCACTTCCAGTGAGGAAATACCCTCTGCTACTGCAGATTGGCAAGTGTTCTACAATTTAAGAGAAATGTCTGAAGACTATAATATTAAATGATTTCCCCAGAGGACAACAGTAATTGTAAGATGCAGTATTTGAACCCCACACTCTGTAATTCTTAGGCTATTGTACAATACATTGTCAGGTTACTTCTACATAAAAAATCTAATAAAGATAATGATGAAGATTTGCAAAAGGGTTGAAAAAAATCAGCTTTACATATACAATTTATCTGGGCTAAAACCAAACCAAACCAAAACAAACAAACAAACAAACAAAAACCCCACCAACCTGCGATTTAGTGGACTACAAAAACTGAATATGTAACCACAGGGTGGAAAAAACCAAAAACAACAATTAAGAATTCTATTCCTGTTGCTGTTGCTTCAAGCCAGCCTCAGTAAATACCCTTGGGACAAGCAGCATATTGGAAGAGATATATTTAAGGCATGCAAACTGGGACTTTGCCCTTGGGTCCCGCAATTTAAAGGATGTGGACATTTATGCCCTCATAGCAGTTAGAAGCAATGGAGCTTAGCATCTAGTTAGTATGAGGAGTGTTGTAGTTCTGACATCCCTCAAATGATGAGGAAGGATAGGCATGTTATGTTCTTATTTCAGCTAATTATTCTCATTAACCAGGTACGACTGTAGTACCTAGCTAAAGCACTATGAAGGCTTATCAACACCTTCTAAATTTCATTGGCATGGCAGAAATCACCCCCCTGCCCTACCTTAGTCAGGATTCAAACAATGTGATATGGCTTCTCAAGGGAAAGAGCTGTTTTCAAATTTGTCTTTATATCCCTAGAGCCTGACACAGAGTAGGTGCTTAGCACAGGCTTGTTGATTTACTGATTAGAATCCATTAAGAAAGTGTGCATTAGGCCAGTTCTGAATTATTAAGTTCAGTACTTTATTTGGTTCTAAATATGTAAGGGTATCAATAGGTTCTCCATTCTGCTAAAAGAGCAGACCTCAAATAGTTCAATTCACCCAATTCCCTACATGTATATACTCTACATATGTCAGCACCAATAGAGAAAATTGACCTATTGCCAAGATCTGAGTTTCCTGTGCCCTGTTTTCTTCTCCCAATGTCTGTTTCTAATTGACCCAGATAACAACTCTGAAAAAAAACACTCTGTGCCATGGTTTTAATTATTTCATTCCATACACGATGCCAACAGATAATCATTAGTTCCATTTTCCCTGACCACCCCTTCTTATTTAGAATATTTCTCCTCAATTAAATCCATTTATTTCATTTTCTGCCTGCTCCTGTATTATATTTTATTTTTTCTTGGAGCATTCCATCTTCTAGAAAAACTAGTTTTGGTTTTTTTTTGTTTTTTGTTTTTTTGTTTTGTTAGTTTGTTTGTTTCTCAGAATAAGCATCCATTGTCCAGGAATAAAGCTATTGGTCTCAGCAGCCACTGTTATTGATGAAGCCTTGCTGTAGACATTGTACAATACAAAAGAAACACCAGGATCTAAGTAACTCAAAAGAAGAGCATCCTTCCTCCCATAAACTAGGGGTCCCATCTCACATGTCTCTTGTGCTTTTTCCTGGCAACATAAGGGACATTTAAACAAGATCAGTGCCTTTCATTGTATATATGCTTTTTGAATCCCAAACCCCATTTTAATTGCATTAATTCAGAGAGCCACATTTTAGAAGACATGAATAAGCTGGAGAAGGTCCAAAGAATGACAATGACTATAGTGAATACTCTCAAAGTCAAGACATAAGTGATTTAGTTGAATAAAAAGTGGAGAGCGAAAATTTTAGTTTAAAGAGAATTGTGGGGGAAAGGGTAGAATGTGAGTTGTCATCATGTATTTAAAGATCTCTCATGAACTTCAGCTATCTAGTTTATATTACTCTGCCTGGGTCCAGAAGATAGAAAGAGAAACATTCTGTGGAAGAGGCAAAGAAGGAAATTTAGAATTGTTATAAAGAAAAGCTTCATAATACTTAGAGCTATCTGAAAGTATAATGAGTTATATAGATTAATAATTAACATTTTTTAAAAATCCAAGAATATGGAAACTGCTAAATGACTGGAATATTTGATATTTGAGTGATAATAATGTAGTTTAAAGAGAGATTGCTTTAAACAAAAGCCTTGGTTTGACTTTTGATTACCCCACTTAGTTCCTATGTCACCTTCTACAACTCAACTTTGCCATCATAAAATGTAATCATTTACATTTGCAATGTAAATTCGCATTACCATGGATCTGGACTAAAATGATCTCTAAAGTTTATGATGACTCTAAATACTATAAGGCTGTAAGATGTTAATTCTTTATTATTTCAGGCATTCCAACTTTTATCCTTATAATTGTATTAAAGAATTAGTATTTATAGGTGCCTTAGAATTTATCTTGTTATAGCTCCTTCATTTTTACATGTAAGAATTCTAAAGTGACAGGTAAAGTGATATAACCAAAGTTAAACAATTAGTAATTAGCAAAGCCAAAATTTGAAGAAAGGTTTTTTGATTTTTAATCTTGCATTCTTTTCTTTTTTTTTTTGGTGGCAGGAATGAGGGTTAAGTGACTTGCCCAGGGTCACACAGCTAGTAAGAATCAAGTGTCTGAGGCTGGATTTGAACTCCGGTCCTCCTGAATCCAGGGCAGGCACTTTATCCATTGTACCACCTAGATGTCCCCTGAATTCTTTTTTACTACACCAATATTTGAACAATTTGTTTTGGCTCCCTAAAGAAATTTATAAAATAATTTATTATTTAAACCCATAACCTGAGACATTGTAGTTGATATAAAAAATATTCCTGTATTTAGTAAAATTCATTGAAGACATAATTCACTGTTATTCAATAACCTTATAAATTATATTTATAAAATAAATTCTTATTTAAGCTTACTTCTTTAAAACTTTCAGCCTGCTGACTGATCTCTATATTATTTTCTCTCAATATTCAATAAAAATACCTATGGAATATAAAACATATTATTTTTGTTTTAGCTGCTAGGGAATTCAAAACCAAATTATTTGCCCAAATTAACTCATCTCAGGTGTCTAGTATCATCTATTCCCTTTGCTCCTTTTTGATTGTCTTTGTTCTATTTTTGATTTTTAACTGCTCCATTTTATGTTTATTTTTGTAAGCTACCTCAAATCCTTCTGGATATAAATCCTAACAATACTTAATACATCAGGAAGGTTGGAATTTATAATGAGGAGGAGTTTATAAGGTGGTACTTTTTAATTCTATTTAGGTAAAAACCCAAGTAGAAGGAAGGTGGTATAAAAAATGAAAGGAAAAATACAGACTTGCATCTAATAAGCTATTGTGTGTGTTTCTTCTTATTCATATGTATAAGAAAACACATTCAAAAAGAGCACTGCTTTTTTTTTCCCTACAAATATTCTTTGTTCTTTCAATCTGCCAATGGTACCCAACCAAACATTCTTTCAGGGTCTAGTATACCTCTATGTACTTATTTCCTTAAATATTTATAAGTTAAGAGACTTTTCTGCTGTAAAACACCATTTTACTCTTTCTTATGGTTTCAGATTTTTATCAAAAGTTGTTACGTTTTTGTTGGTGTTACTACTAAGGTGTGCAAGCTAAAAGCTAAACCCTATCAGAATTAACATGAATATATTGATAACAATCTTACAGTGGGAATCATCCCTAAATTTCATATAATAAACTGCTATTGTTTGAAATTGCAGAGACCTACCTGCCAGCAGGAGACATGGTAATGTTAATTTAATTTTATTTGTTTTATCCATTTTCACCTATAAAAGCAATTTGAAGACTTCCCCAAGTAATATTAATTCTACTCACACTTAATGGGAATTATTACCATAATCTAAGGGATTTCAAAACAAGAATTTAAACTTTTTTCATACAATCAATTTACTTTTTTTTTTAGACAGATCTTCCAAAGATTTTTATAGGTACATGTTGACTTCTTGTTTCCGACTAATAGCATCACACACATCAATCTGTGAGATCTCCTGAAGCTCTAATGGGCTAAAGGCTCAATTGTTCAAATCATGTTTGACAGATTTTTGATCTCCTTGATGGGTTTTTGCTCTCAAATAAAAGAAAGTTTAGTGCTTCAAGGGTAATGGTGGTGTTTGATGAAGTAACAACTGCCAGAGAGGTTAAAAAAAAAAAGTTTTAAAATACCTTCTATTGGGACTATCTGTCCATCAAAGAAGAACAATTCCATCCAACTATTATTGAGTTTATAAGACATGATCACACCACAATCCTAAATTTATTTTTTTCTTTCTATGTATTTTTGTTTAAAAAAAGAAATAAAATAAAATTTTATATTTAATTCTAGCTAGTTTATGGCAGTCTTATGGCAATTAGTATCATTCAGCTATGCCAGTATCAGTGTCACTGTGACTAAGACACCAGAAGGCAATTGTGGTGAGGTGTTTACAAAATGGTTAATATTTTGATTTTAAGAAAATTAGCCATATGAGACAAGTGATTTGGGGAAGAATTTATATGGAAATAAAGGGGAAAGAAAAGGTGCTCTTGGTTTTAGATGTTAAAAAAATTTGCTTTTTCTATCTGATCTGTAAAATGCTTTATGGGACATGGCTGCTCAGCTAGATAGTAATAAGTTGAATTCCCTTATTTGTAATGACTCCTGAATAATTCTAGGTAACATAAAAGGTAACCCTAAATAAAAAGAGCCATAACTGATTTCATTGAAGACTCCATTTAGATGAAGCCAGAGGGTTCCTAAAGCTATTTTGCAAAGTCATGGATTTCTACCCTGGGACTCAGAATATGAACTTATCATTGTCACATAATAATTATTTTTTGCTACCATGCTATGGTTCTCACTGTCCTTTTTCTCATCCAATTAGAAGATCATCAAATATTTCATTTATAGAGGAGAAACCAGAGGCCCTAGGAGGTAACAACAGAGACTGGACTAGCATCAAAGCCTAATTACACCCTTAGTCCAGTGATCTTCCCACTATCATATCATTCCCTTGTTTTGTTTAAATTGATGAAAAGCCAATATGATAAAGAAAGGCAAGAACAGAAAAGAAAACTCTTTTGACCTGAAGTCATCAGACTTTTACATTATTATTCTGCCTGGAATACTCACTTTGTAACCAGTGATACCCAAGTCTCTGTGAACCCATGTTCTTCTTTGTAAAATATGGATAACAATACAACAACGTTTGCATTTCCTCCAACCTTACCTATGTGTTGTAGGATATGTGCTTTGTAAATATTAAACTGTTGTTTTGGCATATACCTCATTATTCATATCTCTTCTGCTCCCATAAGATCTCCCAACCTACAGTAATTATTTATTTATTTATTTATTCATTTATTTATTCATTCATTCATTCATTCATTCATTTATTTATTTATTTATTTATTTACTTACTTATTTACTTATTTACATACTTATTTATTTATTTATTTATTTATTTGTTTGTTTGTTTGTTTGTTTGTTTGTTTGTTTATTTATTTGTTTATTTATTTATTTATTTATTTATTTATTTATTTATTTATTTTGGTGAGGCAATTGGGTTTAAGTGACTTGCCCCAGGGTAACACAGCTAGTAAGTGTCAAGGGTCTGAGGGCAGATTTGAACTCAGGTCCTCCTGAATCCAGGGCCAGTGCTCTATCCACTGCGCAACCTAGCTGCCCCTTCCTGCAGTAGTTTTTAATCTTCTTGTGCCAAGCAGAGAATCATCACCCAAAGGCTGAGTAATATTTCTGTTGTAATTGGCCCAAGTTTCTGGGGAATATTGTTCAGAGAAAGGGGCCTTCATTAAGATTGTCCTACAGCAAGAACATTGTTTGAAATTTGAATCAAAATAAGATGGTGATACGGGAAACGGTTGACTTTCTTGTCTCCTTGTTATTTAGCACAGTACCTAGAGTATTATAAGTCCTGAATAAATGCTTGTTGACTGGCGTATAGGAAAGAAATGTTGATATGGTAGAAACAACGAAAAAGATCATTGATATTGTTTTTAAGCAAAAAATTTTATCAAGCATTGTGAGAATACTTATCTGACTGATTATTGATTGGATTATTTCTAAGCATTCTCCAGAGGTCTATCATATCTAACTTTCTAAAATTCTATTCACCTTTTTAGCTTCTTTCTTATTTATTTTCTGGTTTGCTTTATCTAGTTCTGAGAGGGGAAGGTTAAGATCCCCCAGTGATACAGTTTTGCTGTCCATTTCGTCTTGTAACTCACTTAACTTATCCTCTAAGAATTTAGATGATATACCACTTGGTGCATATATGGTTAGTATTGATATTATTTCATTATCTTTAGTATCTTTTAGCAAGATGTAGTTTCTTTCCTTATCTCTTTCAATTAGATCTATTTTTGCTTATGCTTTGTCTGAGATAAGGATTGCTACCCCTACTTTTTTGAATTCAGCTTAAGAATAATATATTTTGCTACAACCTTTAACCTTTTTTTTTTAACCTTTACTCTGTGTATCTGTTTGCTTCAAATGTGTTTCTTGTAAATAACATATTGGAGGATTCTAATTTTTAATCCATTCTACTATTCACTTTCATTTTACTGGAGAGTTCATCCTATTAACATTCACAGTTATGATTACTAACTCTATATTTCCCTCCTCTTTTTGCCTTTTGAATTTTCTTTTTCTTCTTTCACCCTATTCATTTTCAAAAGCATTTTGCTTCTGTCTACTGCCTCCCTCAGTCTACCCTTTTAGGGGTATCAGCTCGTATCCCTTTTCTTTCCCCTTTCTTCCCCTCCTTATGCCCTCCCTTTTATCAGTGACCCACCTTTTCCCCTTACCCTTTTACTTACCTAAAGGGTAAGGTAAATTTCTTTATCCAAATAATTTAATATGTTATTCCCTCTTTGAACCCAATCTGATGAGAGATGTCTATAGATTTATGCATTTCACATTTTATTTATCTTGTTGTAATTCTCCTTTGGTCATAGAGCATAGCACATTTTTTGATGTGGGCACACCATGCTGGGAGGTCCTCTGCCAGTATCATTCATTTCTTATAACTGATATTAAATTTCTTCAGAAATATCTTGATAGTATCTTTGTACTGTTTCTGATATATGTGTTAGTACTTGCCTTATGGGATTTCTCTTTAAGCTATTCTTTTAACTAAATGTACATTTGACATTTGGGCTACCTACTGCACCACACATAATTATAGGAGGCTGGAAGTATGGTAAAGTGGGAAAATTGGTGCAGTTATTTTAGAAATAGGTAAAATGAGACAGAACTCCTGGTCTTGTGCAAAGGAGGAAGGCCATTTTATTATATGATCTTACAAGAAAGGGCACATGCTTTCAAAGAAGTTGTGCAATGTGAGATCATTTCAGTGAGCTTTTTAGCATGTCCCTCATGTCCCTAACACAAAGATTCCCTCCCATGTTTCACCAGTGGTTGGGTGCTCTGGATGCACAAACTTTGTGACACTCCTACTTCATATTAATTCCCAAACATGTACCCGTGCCCTGATAATACAATGCATGTATAATTATAAGGTCAAATTTCCACCCAGGGGTGTGTTAGATAATACACATGAGGCTAATTAAACAAGCACAGTACAATTTGAGGTTAGCTAGGATACATTAAGGGACAAATTTGGGCTAGTATACTAGTTTTCCCAATTCTGGCAAGAAATCATCATTGTGGGTCAACTTCTGATTGGATGGAGATTTTGTGGTCTTGTTATCTGTCCTAGGCAACTGTAACTGCCAGCTTAGCAGAAAGGGGAAAAGGGAGAGAGAAGAGGTGCTGGAGGCTTGAGGAATGTGGCCTGGCTACTCTGAAAAGAATACATTTCACTTATTTCTTTCAAGTTAAAGAAAGAAGAGCTCAGAGTTGAAATCCTTACTCACAAATTTACTAATTGTGTGACATGGGCAAGTTCTATAGCCTTCGTAAGCCTCAGTTTCCTTATCTGTGTAAGGGATAACAGAAACTACTTCACCATGCTGATGTGTCAAAAAAGAAAATATAATTAAAGCACTTTGAAAATACAAAAGTGAATATTAAAATGCTATATATTTGTCAGATATTATTTTAGTCTAAGCATTGGATTTGGATTCAGGAGACCTGACTTTTAATTCAGGTTTTGGTACATTTTTACATTCTGACCTCCAAGTCATTTCTTTATTATGAATCTCCGTTTATGCTCTCCTTATGGTACAGGGTTGCTGTGAGGAATAAATATTTTGTAAATCATAACATATCACGTAAACATGAGTTTATTATTTCAGATTCTGTAACTAATTGTGTAATCCTGAACTAGTCAATTCATTTTTCTAGTCCTCAGCAGCTTCATCTGTAAAATGAAGTGTTTACATGGGATAATTATGAAGAGTTCTTTTGCACTCAAAGATTCTCCAGTTTGTGAAAACTTTTACCATTGTCACCCAGAGTGGAGGACTTTAGGCATCCCCTGCTTCCTCCTTTCCCTTTTTGATCCTTAACAGAGAGGATGGGAATTTTCCTGTCAGCAAGCCCTCTAAGAGGGGTAGTGGAGAGGTAGGAAGAGCTACCTGGCTGACACAAATGGAAAGTAGGCTATACAAGAACAATTCCCTCTTGCCTTCCTTCTGATTTAGATTAGGCTGAATGAGGACAAAGGAAACAAAACCAAGTTTGCTCTAACAATGAAGATAGGGAGGGTCTCATTTTAATTCTACAATGGCTAAATGTAAAAACAATGGAAAGAGTAATTGTGTGCTCACGACCTTGAATCTTGGGCCAAAACTTTCCCAAGAACTGTATATTTAGTATTTAAATTCAAAGTCTTTGCTTTCATGACCCCATGAGTCTATTTTTGAAATGCTATTCCAAAGTAATGGCCTTGGATCTGTTACATTTTCTTCCTTTCCAATACTCCTTTATTTTCTATTTCAGCCTATATATTGTCTAGACATGCTACCACTATTCATGACAATGGGCACCCTGGAATACAAACTTTCTTAGAATGGAGACTTTAAATAATCAAACAAATCTTTCATAAAAGAAAACCCTTTCCCACACTTACTGAAATACATGTTTCCTTCTGAAGAATGAAATTCACTTAATTGGTTAGCATCAAAAGAAAAGAAAAAAGAAAAGGAAAGAAAAGAAAAGAAAAGGAAAGAAAAGAAAAGAAAAGAAAAGAAAAGAAAAGAAAAGAAAAGAAAAGAAAAGAAAAGAAAAGAAAAGAAAAGAAAAGAAAAGAAAAGAAAAGACAAAACAACAACAGTGGTCTCCATTTTGACTTCTCCTTAGGAGTCTAAGGTGACAGCCCCTCTTATCACTCCTCCCCTTAAGCAAGCTATGATGAAACTACTCTCAAGAAGCTATCCTTTGACACTTCTATCCCTGCAAACTACTGCTCTGGCTTTAAGTGTATTTTTTTTCCCTTCAATTTTTTTTCCTCTCCACAGAAGGTGATCAAGAGGCAGCTTGGGCTCAAACTAGATTCCTTTGAATTTCCATATCCTTTAGTCAGGCTCCAGGCCTGCATTTGAAACGGTGAATGCCCTTTGCTCTGTTTCTCCTTTGTAGACTGTCACACTAAGTTGTTCCAGCTACCATAGTATGAAAAGACTGAATTCATTTAGGCATTACTGATAAATGGAGGAGTATATCCCTGCACTGGTGCTTTCCTTTTATGTGCTGTAAAATTCAAGGTGTTGACCTTTAGATATGAAGATCATAATATCCTGAGGCATAGTTATGTTAGAAATGGTATTTCCTACTCACTAACTATTTTTCCCAGGATTTTGCTGGCATATAGAGTACACCTGCAAATACCCAGCTAATTTGAATATCAGAAAGACAAAGCAAGATTTTTTTGTGTGGTAATATCCTGCTCATTCAGTTATAAGGTAGAATTTTTTAACCTTTGAAGATACTCAGTTTGGCTATTTCCTAATCATTTGAAAATATATTTTGTGTTGCATTTTGATCAGAAGACTTGACTTTCAAAAGGCTTTTATTTTGATATTTGAGCCTGAGCCTGTTTTGGGGACTCTGAGCCCTACAATAAAAATAATTTGAAGGTAGAAAGAAGCACAAGTCCAATCTGATAGATGGAAGGATCCAAAAAAAGAAAAGAATCAAGATATTGATAACTAAAAATTTACTGAGAGCTGACTGATCCCCACCTACTCCCCCTTTCCAGCCCAATGAGTTGCCTGGTGCTTATCAATCTTTGTCAATTCCAGACTCTTGATTGACTTATGGGTGTCCCCTAACAAAACTGCCCTCTCCCAAAGATTCCCCACCTTACTCCCTGGACTTTATGTTATTATGTAAAATGGTCCACGTACATTAAGGGGTTTCTATGTAAAGTTAAGTAGTGTCTATACTTAACTCAGGAGCAGTCCTATAGTTTCTTTTGTTAAAGATTCATTTATATTAAATAGTTAAGTAGTTTCTGTATGTGACTGCAGAGCAATCTTTTGGTTCCCTTTTGTTCTGTTACCCCATAAACTCCCTGTCCCTGGTCCCCATCGTTGGGTATTCTTAGCTTCTTGCTTCGCTATACCATGAGCTATAGTTCCTCTGCCCCGATTAAAGACCTTATTTTCTCCTATATTAATTGTTTCATTAATTTACAGGTTAACTACATGATACACTGAGCTTATATTATGATTTTCGCAATTTTTGTTCAATTAGCGGCCTCTAGTGAAGTGTAAGACTTTATTAGTGTCTGCCTATATCTGTTGAAAGTAGGTGCCTGAGTTATAAAATTTTAGAACTCAAAGACCTACTTTGAATGGTTATGAGGTGTGTTCTAGAGACACTGTAAAAGTCTTGAGTTAGGCCAGGTATTTGAGCTTCCAGGTAGGTCAGGGAGCATCCTAGTAGGTTTTCATTTTAAATGTTTTGGTCCAGGGGGTGGCTAGGTGGTGCAGTGGATAAAGCACTGGCCCTGAATTCAGGAAGACCTGAGGTCCAATCCGGCCTCAGACACTTGACACTTACTAGCTGTGTGACCCTGGGAAAGTCACTTAACCCCTATTGCCCCCCCCACACACAAAAAATTAAATTAAATTAAATTAAATGTTTGGGTCCATAACTTATCCAATCAAATATCAGGAATTCTACTTATTGTGAAAATAAAAATTAGTGAAAACATTGGCAAACAAAATCACTTCAACTAAAAACTGCCCTTGACTACCTATTAGCACTGGATTTGTCCAATAATCTAATAGCCAAGCACTGAATTTTTATGAGACATGTAGAGTAAGGTTTGCTAGAGAACCAGATGAACATTCACTGATGTCAGAAGATTTAATTAAAAGACTGATGTCTTCAATAATTGGAAGAAACCAAGTGATTCTCTCCTTGATTAATACTTTGGGAGAGACCTCTGCCATAACTAGTATTGTCTATGACATATTTACATTGTGTTTCCAACTTAAGTAAATGTAAACAACTCAAAGTATAATGATCTAGAGAAGTGAAGAGAGTGATATCCATTACTATAAAAGAGAAGTGTTCAGGGGCAGCTAGGTGGCGCAGTGGATAGAGCACCGGCCCTGGAGTCAGGAGTACCTGAGTTCAAATCCGACCTCAGACACTTAACACTTACTAGCTGTGTGACCCTGGGCAAATCACTTAACCCCAATTGCCTCATTAAAAAAAAAAAGAGAGGTGTTCTGCATGGATGCTTTTATATTATTGTTGGACTAAAACTCTGTGCTGGAAATTAGGGATAACTAATTGCCTTGATGGGGGATGTAAAAAGTAAAGGATTTACGCAATACAGGATTTGTCTATCCATCTGTTAAATTAGGAGTTATTAATTTTAGAGATGTGTATATTGTTATTTCAGGTATAAAAAATACATTACAAAAAGAGGATGACAAACTTGGGCCCACAGCTTTAGATGATATCGTCAAGTAGCTAATGGAAGCATACCTTTTCTCATAAATAAGATGCTGCATCCTGAAACAAGTATGGAGATTTGTGAAAAGTGAGAACAGGAGAACAAATATATCACTTATATAGGAGTATCTTCCATGACCACATTGTATTTCTTACACTGATCTGAGAGTAGATAAATAAAAAAAGTCAAATGAGATTCCCAACCTCCACCCTCCACAACAGGGTAGATTCGATAGAGATATCTTCAAGTATTTGATATTTGGTGCAATTTCACATGACTATGTATATTGGTGGATGTCATGCAAAGCATAAGATGACTAGAATCTTCAAATTGCCATGTGGCGGTTTTTCTGCATAACTTAGTATCGTATACCTGACTGGTCTTGACTAAAGAGCAGTATCTATATTTATTATCCCAAGTTCAAGAAGTTGACAGCACAGTGAAGAATAATCAATTCTTTGAGCTTCCAGATTCTCTGAAGGTGTTTATGTTTTTTAATTAAGATACTTGATAGCAATAATTTATCAGTCTTAACATTGCTATTATTATTTTTCTTTCATTTGTTTTCCTTTGTGCTTTGCTATAACTTACCCTGTTTTATCATGAACTTGAATGATCTTTGGGTGCTTCACTTCCTCATAATGATAGAGTCAATTAAAACAAAATTTTGAACTGACGATGGCTCAGACCACAGACTAAGTTCTTATTGTAAAATTCAGCACTGAAGAAAGTAGGGAAAACCCTCAGACTATATAGGTCTGAGATAAAAAGCATCCCTTATGAATATGAAGTGGAAGCAATGAAGAGACTTAAGGAATTATATCTAATAGACACAGTACCTAAAGAACTATGGATAGAGGTTAACAATATTGTACAGGAGGCAGCAATAAAAAACAAACATTCTAAAGAAAAAGAAGAGCAAGAAGGTAAAATGGCTGTCTAATGAGGCTTTACAAATAGTATGAAAGTGATAATTAATAAGCAATATCTTGGGGACATTCAGAGTTCCATCCTCCTTCCTTTCATGTCTTTTATAGGTCCAACTTCTTTTTGATGACAAGATTACATTAACTCTCTTCATCTAGGTCTGACCCCAGCCAACTATGCAAGGACTTTAATATAGGGAGAAGCTCATTGTGTTTTATTCAAGCTTGGGTGGTGACAAACTCTTCTCTTTAGATACCAAAAATTTCTCTATACAGTGGTCAGTCAGCCCACCCATTGAAAAGGGAATACAGTCTATGAATTGATAGCTTAAAGCTATAGATGGTCTGGTTTAAACTTTCATTTCAATATATTCCACCTTCAATTACATTAACCAATTAGATTTAATTGCTGTTTGATGAATCTCCTACCATTTCAAGGGGATATAAGCTGTGAATCCTACTGCCATGGTGGTCTTTTGTCTGAGAGAGCAGCTAAATGATCATCCTTTTATTAATAACTCACTGGTCTTCTTAATAAAATGATTAAATTACCCAGAATATCTGTCACTCAGCTTTTTTAAACATATCAATACTTAAGGAAAGAAGGAAGGGAAGTGGAAATGAAAAGAGGAAAATATACCGAAGCAAATGCAGAATTCCAGAGAATAGCAAGAAGGAAGAAGAAAATTTTTTTTAAATAAAAATTCAAAGAAATGGAAGAAAAAAATAAAATGTAAAATATAAGACACCTCTTCAAGAAAATTAGAGATATCAATGAAAATTTTCATTCAATAATGGGCATAATAATAAATGTTTGGGATTTAACAGAAGCAGAAGAGATTAAGAAAATGCAGCAAGAAAACATAAAAGAACTGTGCAAGAATGGCATTAATCATAATGGTGTGGTTACTGATTTAGAGCCAGATATCCTAGAGAATTAAGTCAAGTGGGCCTTAGGATGCATTGCTAATAATAAGGCTAGAGTAGGTGGTAGAATTCCAGCTGATCTATTTAAAATTATAAAAGATGATGGTTTCAAAGTGTTTTAATCAATATGACAGTAAATTTGGAAAATGCAACAGTGGCCACTGGAATGGAAAGGATCAGTTTATGTCCCAATCCGACAAAAGTGTAATGCCAAAAAATGTTAAAATTACTCATCAGTTCTGCTCTTTTTACACATCAGTAAGGTTAAGCTAGGCTTTAGCAATATGTGAACCGAGAATTACCAGAAGCACAGGATGGTTTTCAAAGATACAGAGAAACTAGAGGACAAATTTCCAACATTTGCTGGATTCTGGAAGCTAGGAATTTTCAGAAAAAAAATCTACTTCTACTTCATTGATTTCACTAAAGTCCTTTATTGTGTGGATCACAAGAAAATGTGGCAAGACCTGGAAGAGAGGGGAGTATCAGTCATATTATTTTTCTCCTGAGGAATTTGTATGCTGGCCAGGAAGCAATGATTAGAACCAAATATGGAACAACTGATTGGTTTAAGATTGGGAAAGGAGTATGACAAGGCCGTATATTGTTAAATTATTTATTTAACTTATATGCAGAGTATATCATGTGAAATGCCACTCTAGATGAATCAAAAATTGCAATTAAGGTTGCCAAGAGAAATATCAACAATCTTGGATGCAGATGATACCACTCTGTTGGCAGAAAGTTCAGAGAAATTAGGAAGTCTCTTGATGAGGCTGAAATATGAGAGTATAAAAGTTGACTTGAAACTTATCATAAAAAAAGTAAGCTGTTGGCAACAGTTCATATCATTTCCTGTCAAAGAGAGGGAGAAAAAACAATGGAAGCAGAGTCAGATTTTTTATTCTTGGGCTCAAAGATTATTGCAGCCAGTAACTACTTCCATAAAATTAAAAGACATTCCTTGGAAGGGAAGCCTTGGAAAATCTGGACAGCATACTAAAAAACGGAAACACCACATTGCTAACAAAGTTCCATATAGTCAAAGCTATGGTTTTTCCAGTAACAATGTATGGCTGGGGAAATTGGGCTATAATTAAAGTGGAGTGCTACAGAAGCATGCTTTTTAATTGTGGTGGTAGTGGTAACTTTGGAGAGGCCTTTGCTCAGCAAGAAATCAAATCTGTTCATACTTAAAGAGATTAATTTAAGCTATTCACTGGAAGGCAAATACTGTAGCTGAAGCTTAAATATTTGGCCACAAAATGTGAAGATGAGGGTGGCTAGGTAGCGCAGTGGATAAAGCACTGGCCCTGGATTCAGGAGTACCTGAGTTCAAATCCAGCCTCAGACACTTGACACTTAGTAGCGGTATGACCCTGGGCAAGTCACTTAACCCCCATTGCCCTGCCAAAAAAGCAAACAAACAAAAAAAAAACAACAGCAACAACAACAAACAACAACAACAAAAAATGTGAAGATGGGACTCACTGGAAAAGATTCTGAATTTGGTAAAGATTGAAGGCAAAAGGAAAAAGGGCATGGCAGAGGATCAGATGCATAATGTCATGAAAACAATAAATGTAAATTTGGACATAATTCAAGAGATAATGGAGAATAGAAGGACCTGGTAAACTATGTTTCATGGGATTGTGAAGAGTTTCATACAACTAAATTACTAAACAATATCATTATGAGATATTGAAATATTACCTTTAAAGCAAAGAAGGTAACACAATTTTAATATATTATTCATTTTTAAAAAGCACAAAGAATAAAAAAACACAATAAAGAGTGAATGAAACCCATGTGTTTGACACAAATTTTGGCACTTTATTGACAGAGAATTAACAAAGCATGGAGAAAACTGTTAAGTTCTTTTTAATCAATATCAGACTTCTGAATTAGCCTAGAGTTAGACAGTCATCTCAGTCATATCTGATTTTATGACTTTTTTTGGGTTTTCTTGGCATCATTTTACATGATGAGGAAACTGAGGCAAAGTGGACTAAGTAACTTGCCCAGAGTCACATAGCTAGTGTCTGAGGTTAGATTTGAAATCTGGAAGATGAGTCTTGCTGACACAAGGCCCTAAGCTTCCCCAAAGCAATCAAATATTACCATTAAATTGTAAAGAAGCTCACTCCAGTTAAATGAATCTTTTCAGAAATTCCAAACCTTTGGGCCTAGAGTGATTGCAGCGGTAGTTGAATTTTATCCATATTTCCTCCAATATAGTCAACATGGAACACTACTCTCGACAAGTAAGTTTAACTTCACAACATAGATGCTTTTGACCTAAGGACCTGACCATAAAATATATGGACATTTCTATAATTTGCTTATAAATATTTGACACTGTGGGTTTTTTTTTTTTTTGGTATGGGGAGGGGTAATGATGGTTAAGTGACTTGCCCAGTGTCACACAGGTAGTATGTGTCAAGTGTCTGAGGTCAAATTTGAACTCAGGTCCTCCTGAATCCAGGGCCAGTGCTTTATCCACTGTGCCACGTAGCTGCCCAACACTGTGATTTCTTGTATCCATTTATATTATAACTTAAGAATACCAGAAAGGATTTGAACAACTCAAATTTTCTTCCTAGTAATCTCATGGCACATAATTCTACCAAAATGCCATTATTATAAAATAATTTATTTGGTTTATCAATGATGCACTTTTAAAATATGAAGCACTCTTCTGAAGTAATTATAGTATTTATTAATTAAATATCATTCATTCATAATTAGTGTGAATTCATTTATTGGGACAATGGAACAAGGTGGATGAATTGGATTAGTAAATAGTCCTTGAAGGACAAAGGGTGAGTTTACTTCCTAGAGCAATACAAAGTTACTTTATGCTTGACTTGAGTGTAGGAATTGGGTTCAAGAACAGAGAGTAAAACATAAAAATGGGAGGTGGAAAGATACTGAAACCAATTTCATATACTTCAAAATTTTACATTGGGACATCTTAGATAGCCTATTCTTTTTCTTATCCTAAAATCATAGGTAGAATCTTGGTGAGAGTTTTCTTGTGATTAGGAAAACTATGTAGTCTAAGACAATATGAAAAGAATTGACCCTCCATCCGCTTAACAGTAGAAAACAAGAGCTAGTAATGGATATATATTAATGTTTGTTGTTGTTTTGTTATGTGTCTCTGGCAAGATAGATGTATAATGTATGAAACTATATAAGTCCCATGAGATCAGGGACTGTGTTAGTTTTGTGATAAAATAATGGAATTTGGCAGGTGCCCAGGAGTCCCACCTGATTGATATAGTATTGTTTGAGAAACCAACTAAGCACCTACTTGTGATAATTAAATCAGGACCACACCTGTCTGGCCCTGAGTAGGGTGTTGTTCTCAGAAGTTGAACCTAGTTAAGGTTGATTAAATTAAGATCACACATGGCCAACCCTGAGTAGAGTTTGTTCTCAGGGGCTGTGGACTGTGCAATCAACAGGAGACTACTCTTGACCAATCAACTTGAAGAACCTCCCATTTGGGGGAGGAGGACAGGAAGGAGGAAACAGAAGCTGACTGACTGGATCTTCCTCTTTTGGTTTGAGACATCGGCTTGGTGGCAGAAACTTCATGTGGGCTACTAGGAAAGCAAGGATTTCTGTAGTATAAGGAATCTGTTCTCAATCTTTCTCATTCTTCACTATCTTATAATATATCTTTTAATAAACCCTTGGAAGCCTAAACTCTTGCTGAATTTATCAATGGTTTTAGCCAGTTTCCCCCCAAAACTGGGGAGGGGCATATCAGAACCCACATTTAGATTTTTAAACAACACAGTTTTGTCTATATCCTCAGCATCCCGTATGCTCTTGGACACATAAAAGAAATATTTGCTACATAGATCTAGTTGAAACCTATTTCTGACCACAATATACTTCTCCCTCTAGTGCATGGAAAGCTAAAAAAACTGATAAAGACAAAGTCATGACTTTGCAAAGGATTTCTCTGTGAATGGTTACTGAGTCTGGTGATACTTGAATATTGTGATCAAAATTTTCTGAGTGCACTGTCACGTTGTCTAGGGCTTTACCTACAGTATAATAAAGTGGGATACATGTCATTAAATCCAGAGACTGTTCATCATTCTGCTGCCACTCTTTTGCTAGCATTTGACATTTATAAGCAGAGCTGTCTCAGCAAGGTCAGAACATCTAAAATAAAGTGATAAAAAAGAAACATCTACTTCATTGAAAATGACATTGACAATATACATGTAGGGGGGAAAAATAAAAGAAACAATTGGTTATCCATAGCAAACTTTTCTTACAACCCTTAGGGCTATCATTATTATGAATTTTATCAACTCTCATTGACTTGCAAGTGGGATTTGGAATTTTACCACAAAGAATTGCTTGCATCATTGATTTCTCTAAAGGAGTATAATGGGAAGATGGTGTGTGCACCAATGCAATCACCAAGGCCCTAGAGAAGAACCATTGATAACCCTAACTCTTTACAATCCCTGGAGGGACTCAGGATCTAATTAAATGCCTTATCCACAAGTAAAACTGTAATGCTTAAATGGATCTTAAAAATACTCATCTTTTCATTCAAATGTAGGTTGAACACACAACACATTTAGAAACATCATTTAACATCAACTTGCAATAATTTATCATTTCATGAATCAGGGAAAAAGCTATGAATTACACAACTACTTTATTTGAGTTTCAGACTGCTCTTACCTATGTGACCTTGTATAAATCTTATTATCTCTTTAGGTCTCTGTTTCCTCATCAGCCAAATGAAGGTAGAGTAGGTGATCTCAAGATTGCACCTTTTTCTCATTCTGTGACCTTTCCTTAATACGAAGGAATTCCATTCAAAGTTTCCATCTATCTGAAATTTATTTGTTTGTGTAATAGTAATTTTTTAACAAATGGAACTATACATCAGTCATGCAAAATTCACTAAACCTATTCCTATGTCATTTTTTCTCATCTAAGGCAGACAGAACAAGATGATATGTAAAGCTTTTCCATCTATGATATCTTTTTGTGTGTGTGAGGCAATTGGGGTTAAGTGACTTGCCTAGGGTCACATAGCTAGTACGTGTCAAGTGTCTGAGTTCAGATTTGAACTCAGGACCTCCTGAATCCAGGGCCGGTGCTCTATCCACTGTGCCACCTAGCTGCCCCTATGATATCTTTATAAAGTATAATGTATACTTTTCTCTCTTTTGAATAACTGAACAAATAGGTTTGGGAGAGGAGCCACATGGGCCATGGATCATAAATATTCATGAACCAAAGGCAAATCAAATATCAGAAACTAAATTTGTTGTGGTTTGAAGAACTGGTGGGTTTAGCACATAGAGTGCTAGTTTGGAGTCAGCAAGAGCTGAATATAAATGCAGCCTCAAGTATAGACTTGTTTTGTAATCCTGAGAATGTCACTTAACCTTTGTTTGCCTCAGTTTCCTTATTTATAAAATAGGGATAATAATAGTACTAAATTTCAGGGTTGTTGTAAAGATCACATGAGATAATACTTATAAAGCCATTTTACAACAGTTTCTGGTACATAGTAAGCTCTATATAAACTTTAGGTATTAGTAGTCTCCTAACCAATTTCAGTAATATATAATTTTCAGACAACTGTAAATATAAGCAAACTATTTCATGTTGAATAAAAATCTTGTTTCCTGCAATTTTTATGAATTGAGTGTAGTTCTTTCCTTTGGTAAAAATAATAGAGAGGAGATAATGTCTATTTTGGAGGGAGGAGGGAGTAGGATCAGCTAAAAAGTGCAGTGGACACAGTACTAGACTTGGAATGAGGAAGATAGATCATTCTGAGTTTCATTTTGGTCTTAGACTACCTGTGTGCCCCTGGACAAGTCAATTACCTGTGTTTCATTTCTTCATCTGTAAGATGAGTTGGAGAAGGAAATGGCAATCCACTACAGTGTCTTTGTCAAGAAAACCCTAAATGGGGTCACAAAGAGTCAGACAAATGAAAAATGAATGGCTCAACAACAACAATCTTTTTTTTTTTATGACAGGTCTTCAAAACACAAAGTCACAGAGTTAGAAATTCAGAAGTCTTTTTATAATTCTGTCAAGAATATACAGTACAAGGGCAGCTTGGTGGCATAGTGAATAAAGCTCGAGCCCTGGATTCAGGACGTCTTGAGTTCAAATCCAACCCTCAGAAACTTAACACTTACTAGCTGTTTGACCCTGGGCAAGTCATTTAACCCTTATTTCCCTGAAAAACAAAAAGATATTCAGTGCAATATCCAAAAAAATCATCTAAACTTTGAAGGCATCCAGGGAAGGGGAACTCACTACCTCCCAAGTTAGTTCATTGTGGTTTTGGATAATTGTTACTGCTGCTACTTTTACTGTTACTACTATTTTTTTGGGGGGGGGGGAGTATTGTTAAGTCATTTTTTAGTCTTATCTGACTTTCTGTGACCCTATTTGGTGTTTTCTTGGCAAAGATATTGGAGTGACTTGACACTTCCTTCTCCAGTTCATTTTACAGATGAGGAACTGAGGCAAATAAGGTTAATTAATTTGCTTAGGGTCACACAATTAGTAAATCTGAGACCAGATTTGAACTCAGTTCCTCCTGACTCCAAGGGTAGCACTCTGTTCACTTCATCACTTAGATCCTTTACCTTCTTATCCTCCTGGTCCTCCTCCTTCTCTTCCTCCTTCTCCTCTTCTTCCTTCTCTTTCTCTTCCTTCCCCCTCTCCTATTCTTCCTCCTTCTCCTCCAACAACAATTACTACTATTGCTGCTGCTGCTTCTGCTACTACTACTACTAGAGTAGTACTTGAAATTTGTATAGCAATGTGCTTTACAAATACATATCTCATTTTATCATCACAACAACCCTGAGAGGTACATACTATTATTATCTCCACTTTATAGATAAGGACATTTAGGCAGAAAGACATTGCATCTTATCCTGAGTCACACAAGGAGTAAGTATCTGAGGTTGGGTTTCAATTCAAGTCTTTCTAATTTCATATCTAGTGCTCTAGCCCTGTGCCACCTCTCTTCCTATTAACTTATTTTCTCTTTCATTAAAGTTCAGTGCACCTCTCTGAAGTTTCACTCAGGGAATATAGTAATGGTAGTAATGGGCATAAGGAGAGCAATTCTGGTACACTCTTTTTTTTTTTTTTTGAGGGGCAGTGGGGGTTAAGTGAATTGCCCAGGGTCACACAGCTAGTAAGTGTCAAGTGTCTGAGGCTGGATTTGAACTCAAGTATTCCTGAATCCAGGGCCCGTGTTTTTTCCACTGTGCTACCTATTGGCCCCCAAAGAGAACAATTCTAATCCCTCTTCCCCATAAATAAAATACTTGAAAATAGTCATCATGCCTTCCCCAAGTCTTGAGGACTTTTACCATTCTCTTCATCTTCCTCAAGATATTTTCTAACTCATTAGAGAAGAAATTAAATAAAGATGTTTTTATTTATTTTTTTAAGTGATCTGGAGTCAGGAAGATCTGGTTTGACATATTGACCCCCTGTCCACCCACTTAGTATCCATGTTTTGTGATCATGGGAAAGTGACAACCTCTATGAACTTCAGTTTTCTTATCTATAAAAATGGGAATAACTATTCCTTCAATATATACCTCATAGGGTTGTGAGAATAAAATGAGAAAATGAATATGAAGTGTTATACAAATATCAGTCTTCAATAAATATAAAATCTAATCGTTCATTTATATTTAATTATCAGCTATTTTATATAATTACTTCAAAGCTTATAGCCCAAGTACAGTGTTGCTTGTCTGAACTCCCATTCCCATTAATGATTCTCATCCTCAGAGCTTACCTACAATATTCTATCAGTGTAGGGGTAGCATGAGGAGTTTTAGTTATTCCTTTTTAATGTTGTTAATCATAAGCAACCCCTCCCCCCCATAATACATTTCCCTAGGACAGCCACTTGAAAATCAATTTAGTCAGCCAGCTTTTGGTATTATAAACATGTAGCTCATAAAGTTGTAAATTTGTTTTTTAAAACTAGGGGCAGGTAGGTGTTGCAGTGGATAAGTGTTTGAGGCCGGATTTGAACTCAGGTACTCCTGACTCCAGGGCCAGTGGTCTATCCACTGTGCCACCTAGCTGCCCCTATTTTATATATCATCCACAAGACATGACTGAATTTCCTTAGCAAATAGGAATAATTTTTCAGTCAATATTACTGAAATTTATCCAATTACATTTAATATATTTAAAGTGTGTGATTGATTGAAAAGTATTTTCACCATTTTGGTGTATCAAGGCTTTTTTGTTAATTACTTTAGGTAGGATAGGATAACTTCACTGATTTATCAATCAATTCCATCCTTACTGTAATGGCATACTATCATAGAAAAAGTTATAATTTTAAAAAATCCTCCTCATAAATCTGGAGTGCCCTCAAATACCATAGATTTGAAGATATATGCTACATTTATTAAACATATTAACTATTTTCTAGATACTGTGGCAAGTGGGAAGTATAGAAATATAAGCAACAAAGACTATCCATAACTTCAAGGAGCATGAGTTTACGGATTAGTGGAGGAAGACAATACATAAACAGGACTTAAAAAGTGGCAAGAGGAGGATACCCACAGGAGGGCAAGTCTATGGAGTAAGAAACTAGAAGTAGAATGAGAATGGCCAGGGTACTTCAGGAAATGAGAATATAGGATAGGGACTAACCAATCATAAAAGAGGGCCATGAAGCAGAGGCATATCCAGGGCTAGGAGGTTGTTGTCAGGGAAGTGGAAAAGGCTGGGAAGCGAAAAATGAAATTAGAAACGTTAGTGGGAAGAGTATCCAAAAATGCAAAATCATAGAGAATCACACTTATAGGGAAAACACATGTGTTCCTTGGTTTTACTTCTTCCTACAGGAAGTGGCACTCCAGGAAGTGTAAGAAACACAACTGCCTTTGGCTGGAGCCTAGGCCATAAAGTGCAGTAAGCATATTCCAGGCCTTTCTTCAAGATTTGTGCAGAATATCTGACTTCCAGTCTGTGACCCCATTCATCTAGCATAGCTTTCTACACAACTAGGATCAGGATGTAGTACCCTTGATAATTATACTACCAATGAGGGTGCTGGGAGTTCCCATACTTTTTCTTTCCTTGCTTCTTGGAAATGGGGCAACACCTTTGACAGGGTGACCTTATGTAGGCTTAAATAGAAACTCAGACACATAAAAGAAAGAGATTCCAAGCTAGAGGTGAGTCAATGGGACGAGAGTGACTCTAGCCAGAAGGAAGACATTATGGTAGATTTGTGAGATGGAGCTTCTATCACTGGAAGTAGGAGCATGATGTAGAAAGAGAGAGCTGGTCTTAATCCTTAAGCAAGCCAATGGCTATCAGTTCTGTAATCTTATCAAATTGATGGATGGACTTTTGTGTAGCTACTAAAAGAGCAAAGAACATACTCTCTCTCTCTCTCTCTGTATGTGTATATATATATATATATATATATATATATATATATATATATGCAACTTTGTAAAATATATTGTTAAAGTATAGATAAATTATATCTACAATAATAGCCTTATCTACCAGACTAGTAACTATTATTGGAAAATAATGGAATCATTGTAGCATGACTTGGGATTTCTGAAGCCATGATGGGCTTCGTACTTACTCCTTCCTTTCCGTATATTTATTAACTATATGTTATTCCAGGAATTGAAGTCAAGCTCACAGACTAATGACTTTCAGATTAAATTTGTTTTCCATTAAATTATTATTTTTTAAATTTGGAGAACAATTAAATTAATCCAGTCCCATAAGAACAATTTATTGCCCACAATCTTTCAGAATTCAGTGATAATGGCTCAGCAATCACATCTTCCTCTTAATCACAATCAGTTGTGACAATGTCACCATAAATTAATTCTGATGAGTCTCTCATATCTCTTAAACTGAATTCCCCTTAAGGGTCTTAGTCAACAGGATTCAACTTTTTTCTGCCTGAATTAGTTGAAATGACATCTCTCCATATTTATGGAACATTATAACTATCCCTGGCTTTCCTTTCACCTCTCCCAAATTCTAATATAGTATGCAGTGTCTCTGTTTACCAGGAGTTCCTGTATTTCTACTTCACCTATCACTTCTTTACAATTTGTCAGAATCTGGCTTTGAGTAGCAATAGTCTACCTTTTTTTCTGCATCTTCTCAAAATGGAAATTATTAGCAAAGCAAAGCAGGGATTCATTTACTTGGTTTTTGCTGTAGTTGTTGTTTGTTTGTTTGTTTTTTTATCACAGACCTCTAGTAGATGTATAGGTAGATGAACTTCTACATCCCTATTTAATTCTGCAACTGTAGGAATTTGTGATCTGAATCAAGAACTCATCCATTTTATTCCAGTCAATTTCCATTGAATATATTCTATTTTATCAGTTAGATCACTTTATACAGAGTTCATATTTAACATATTGTTTTATTATGGCAAAAACAAGAAGAAAATCTATCACTGCAGATCAATAAATCTGTTTCCTGGTCCAAATGTGATTGTAATTTTTATTATGTATTTTCTGTTTGTGTTTCTCTCTATTTGGTCCCTCTGATAATCCAACTGTTCCTTTTCTCTGTGGGTACAAGTGATAGCAAAATTGGTCACTAAAGTCCTAGAATCTACTAGACCTCCAGATTTAAAAGCTATATGATTATCAGGTCTCTTTCCATACTCTAACACATCTTTTGTAATCAATAGCTTCAATAGGAAGTTCTTTTGAAAAACAAATTTCAATTGAGAGATTCCAAACACACCATGAATAGTGTCCCTATCTATCAGATTGTGATGGTCATTTTTTCTTTCCTGTGTAATTTTTAATATGAAAATACAACTTGCATCTATATAACATTTCTTCTTTCAAAGTTTTATTGTGCAATAACTTATTTCAATCTCCAAATAACCTTGGCGAGTAGAGAAATACACTCTTTGAAGCCTAATATGGATAAATTATATACCCAAGGTCATACAGCCAATAGCAAATCCAGTTCCTTAGATTTCTTGTCTAAGGGTTCTCCTACCAGGCTGCATTTCCTGTATTTCTTTACTTTTCTCACTCTTATATTGTCAACTCCTAAAAGAGAAAAAACTACAACCCTAATATTTCAATTGATTGCCAAAATGCTAATTAAGAGCCTTGAATGTGTGACTCTTTAATAAATAATGATCATTTGGATCATGTAAAAGTAAATAAACTTTCCCTTTTGCATGAATCACAACTTGAGATACCATGACACAGTTGGAAGTATGTTGGATACAGAACCATAGGACCTGGGTTACAATCTCATCTATACTATGTAATACTAATACAACTTGGGCAAATTATTTTATTTCCCTGTGCTTTACTTCCCTCATCTGTAAAATGAACGGTTGATCTAGATGACCTCTGAGGCCCCTTCCACCACTAACTATATGATGATATAATCTTATGATTTTTATCCACCAAAGAAAACTCAGACAACCACTGAAAAATTGCCAACTTGTAGTTATTCAGCATCTGTTTGAAGACCTTAAGTGACAGAGAATCTCCGACCCCTAAGGAGTTGTTTGTTCTGCTTTCTGATAGCTAAATTTAGGAAGTCTTTCTTTTGTGTGTGGCCTCTGCCACCTTGGCAATGTTCCTTTACTTCTCTTGGTCTGTTTCCCTATATATGAAATTAAAAGTATTTGACTCAGTGAATTCTAAGATCTGCTCCAGCTGTAAATCTATAAGTATATTCTCCTTCTTACATGCAAACAAATTCTCATGCCTCCCTCCCCAAGAAGGGTTAATACAGTATCATAGATCTTGATCTGACAGGCACTATTATAATAGGTCATCTATAATACTTCCTCAATTTAAAGAGGGAAATTGAGAACTGAGGAAGTTCTGTGACTTGTCCAAGGTCACACAGGTAGTAAATGTTTAGTGGGATCTGAATGCAGGCCCTCTGAAATCAAAGCTAGCAATCTTGGCATAAAAATTCATTACCTACTTTTCTTGTATAAAACATTTTATCTAATAGTAAAAACATAATAAATAATTCTTTCACAGGGCATGCTTACAAGAAATATGATGAAAACTGTAATAAAAAAAATCCTGAACTTCATCACTGTTTATTATTTTTTCCTGTAATCTAACACTTAATATGTACAGAATTTAGTCAGAGTTTCAAATCTAATTATCAATCCATGCCTATTATAGTAAAGCAAAAAAAAAATCAAGTCACTTAGGCAAGGTACAGCTAATCACACACATTTTGGGCTTTAGTGCTATAGCTATTAGTGATAAGTTTCTAAGTATTATTTTAAGTCTGACACTCCCCATATATTTATGTTCTTGAATGTCAAGAAATTAGGAAACCATTTTAGATTCACAATATGTCTGAGCTAGAAGAGACTTTAGAGATCATGAAGTCCATCCACCCTTTCACTTTCTTTAGGAAATGGAAGTCCAGGGAGTAAATGTAAGTGGTAGACCCAGAACTAAACCAGATTTCTCCTGAATCCCTCATTTCAGTGCCCCAGGATGTGACCTATTAATTGCTTCATTTATGATTTGGAAATGACAGACTACAAATGTTAGGGGGAAAAAAGAACTTTTCTAGAAAGCACATATCCACAGATTCCCAATCTGACCTCCTTTTGTACATTTACATTTTTGTATGTTTCTTTAAAATTTAAAAAGTACATTGAAGCCATTTTCAATGAGCAAGATAGTTCTTAGATGCTGTGTAACTGAGCTCTCCTGTTCTCTCAGGGGATTATCCACAATCAGTGAACTGTTAAAACCTTTCGTTTTTCATTGGTACCAACATATATCACTAAGTACCCAAAGTGCTGTATATGAGAAAATCAATAAATGCAATGCTTAGATGATAAATGTTTACAATTTAGTAGTTTGTTGCTTCCATGTTCTAATGAAAACAACACCCAGAAAGAAAAGTGAGTGCAGCTATGTATGGGGAGTTGATACCTAATGTTATTTAAGCAGTATCTTGCAAATAAGCATATTTCCTTATGGTTAGATTCTAGCATATTTATCTTCAAAAGGAAAACACCTCATTGCAAATAAATCACAACTTTTAGATCATCCAATCCACCAAACACCTACTTAATATTTGTGCTATATTGAGAAAATAAGATGCATAATGCTCATAAAAAACAACATAGCAACAACATTGTTTTAAACTACTTTTTTCCCCTGCAGTAGGACACATGATTTATTCATTCAACAAAGCTAGTGGTAAACGTGCATGGTGAGTGAAGTATGGTTATTTGTCCTTCTTTATCATAGGACCGTTTTTTTTTTTTTTAACTAATGGTATATCTCAAAAGCTAAACTACTCAGTGACACGAGTATTTTATGTGGAATTGCAGCAGAAAGTTTCACATTTAGATTGGATGGCAGGACAACAGGATGAGAATGCACAATGTAATGAGGAATTGTCATTACTTATGAGTTCAGTAGTATTTTTTTTTCATTTCTAAAGTATTTTTTTGGCATAAGGAATATGCCACATGACCAAAGGAACTAAATACAGGCATTTGTTTTTATTATTATTATTGTTATTTAAAAATTTTCATTTATGAAAGTTTTTGCTAGAATCAAAACAATCCCTAAAGAAAAAGGAAAAACAACTCTTTTTAATAAAACTAAGAAAAACGTTTTATAAGAAATAAAATTTACAAAAACAGATTATAGCTATAGTTGTCTATATCTCTTTATCTAGTTCTTTATCTCTGTCCCTACCACTATCTTCCCTGCTATCTCTATAACTTTCTATCTATTATCATCAATCCTCCTCTATCAATTATCTATCTATACATATATGTATACATTTGGATACAAATAGAAATATGTATTTTCTATGATTTATGTACATGCATATGCATAAATATATATGTATATAAATGTATATATTACCATCTTTATTTTTATCAAAAATCTACATGTGCATTTATGTAGAAATGGCCTACATTTATATAGATATATTCATCTATATCAGAGATAGATCCACAAGTATTTGTTAAAAGGATTCCCACTATTAGATACCTAAATAGACAAATGAACAGAAAGATAAAACTATCTCTCTCTCCTCCCATTATTCTTTGATGTGTTATCATGGGTATGGAGGTGACACTGAGTTTTCAAAATCTCTGCCCAAGGATGAGAAATTCTGAAGGTCTTTATTAATGTGGAAATATTTCAAATATGGGTCCAATGATATAAAACACATCTCCTATCTGAGCAGAAGACTAATCACCAGTTTGATTAGAGGATCACAATTTGGGAGTTACAAGAACTTTTAAAATAAATTTGCTAAGTGATAGAGTGACAGAGTACTAGTACAGGAATTTTATACTATAATAAAATCACAAGACCATATGTATATATATATATGCATCCATATACATGTGTGCACATATATTAATCGTATATGCACATATTAATAACAGTGCATATACAGAATTTATGTCCATTGCATTCTATTTTTGTTGTTCTTCATTCATGTTCAACTCTTCATAACCCCATGGCCTGTATCTTGCCAATACTGTCCTTGAAGTTTCCTTAGGCAAAGTTACTGGAGTGATTTGCTATTTCCTCCTCTAGTTGATTAAGGCCAACAGAGCTTAAATAACTTACACAGGGTCACAAAGCAGTAAGTGTCTGAGGCCAGATCTGAACTCAGGTCTTCCAAATAATAGGCTCCAGCACATATGTATATTATGTGTGTATTATGTGTGTATATTATATATGTATATATGGACTGTACACAAACTATATACACATATATCTATAGATCGCTACATGTACATGTATGAATGCATACATACATATACATATTTGTGTATATGCGTGCATTCATGCATAATTGCTAAGCTACTGTCATGCATAGTAATTGCTCATCTTTTAGAATTTCAAATAGGAAAGAGAAGGTAAATAAGGTAGAACCAATATGTCAGTGCTATATATGCAAAATTTTTCCCATAGCGTACACAAATGAACAACACATTTTAACTTGATTATGGGAGCTATTTAACTCTCATTTGCCATATATAGGATCATTTTTCATTAAAAGTTTGTCCTTTCCATTACAAGAAATGATGAAGAAGCAATCAGTATACCAGTAGTATACTTTGGACTAAGGCTATAGGTACTTTGGCTTCCAAAACAATGATCAGTTACTATTAGAATATTATACTGCCATTCTCACATTTAGTTTAATAAAGAGTTCTGTGAAATTTTATTTTCAATCTCACTTTCACTAGGACTTCAATTAATATCAGAATATATTAATACTATAGAGCTTTTAAAAAAATTTAACTTCTTTAAAAAATGAGACTAGGAGAAAATTTAGTGGGAAGGGTAGCATTTCCTCACCAAAGGTCCATGACAAAAAAAAAATGAAAGAAACAATGAACTTTAATTCATTTTTACCATTCTTGGGTGGCTGCACATGCATGAGGATACTTAAAAAATGTATTTAAAGAATTGTTAAATTATAATAGAATATATCATTAGAAAGAGGGTCATCTAGTAGGGGAAATATATATTTTTTTAATTGATCATAATATAATGCACTGAAAGACCTCTAAAATTTCATAGTTTCTTGTAGGTGACCCTAGCTCACATTGGTTATGACATTGGAATAGAAGGTCTATCAAAATGAAAAACATTCTAGGATGGTCACAGCAACAATGACTATATTATATTTGATTACCACTCTAACTAAATTCAGATATTTCATTCCAAAATTTATATAAGAAAATAAATGCTTTCGGCTACATCCACAAATGAAGATATTGAATAAGACATCATAATCTTCATGAATAGCAAGAAAACATAACTTTATGAAATCACAGATGCAGAGTCATAAAGTTTTATACTTCTTAATAAGCTACCCACATAGGAATGAGAATGGCTATATGTTCATTCTGTGCAACAATGTATTATCAGCTCAATAATCAGTAAACTTGCAGCAGATTTTTAAAGACATTCTTAATGGTAGATTATGATAAAAGAACAGCAATTACTGTAGCTTGCTGGATTTGCTTCAAAACTAAGAGTAACATTTCATGATTCAAAACAGAACTCAATATTTTCTGGTTTTACATTTGATAATTTTCTAACTAAATCCTTTTACATTACAACATAACCATTTAATAAACTCTCATTCAGTACCTAGACACCTGCTTCAAGCCTTAAAACTTTTAACTGTTCTAAAGATTTCAAGTGATCTTATCCCCAGGGATCTGAACCTTTCTATCTAATTAACCAGTCAATTCCATCAAAGAATAACACATTTTTGTTGAGGAAAGTTACTTGACCTAAATAATCAATTTTTACTGAAATTAATGGTCTATTTTGTCAAAATTATCAAACTTTGTCCGTGTCTAAACAGTCATAAATTCCCTGTTTGTTTTTCCCCAGCCCACAGTTTATTCAGAAGCAAAGTAACCAGTTGTAATTGGCAATCAAAAGGTCTTAAATTGAAAATGAAAAGATTTTAAAAGAGCACATTCTGCATCATGAAAATTAGTACTTATGAACTGTGACTGCTTTGCCATGACTATAAAACCTGTGACTAATGTACTAAAAATAGCTACATTGTGTGATAGTATGCATGCAGCAATTATCATGAAGGCATTTCATTATATTCATTCATATTAATGGTGCAGTTTTCAGTTATAGGTTTGTAAACATTTCAAACTCTATTACATAGTAGCATTATTTCACTTCATTGACAGAATATATTATCTTTTGTTTTATGGCAGTGGTAGAGTGCAGGGAAGTAAAGACACAGTGTATCTTAGTCAAAATAATCCAAGGGTTGGATATAAAATCATACTGGAATACTGACAGCATGGCAGCAGATTTTTTTTTCCTTGTGAAAGGTCAATGTGATAGTTTCCAAATTTAATATTCATCTCTTCAATCATATTGAGTTCCTTTTTCTTAGAATGTCATGAGCTCATCACCACAGTAACCATTTATCAGATCACCCACATGGGAAATTTCAATTGTCTATCTGGAGATAATTGCAGGTAAAAGATAGATTTAAGAAATTCCTAGATACAGATGCAAGTTACTTTACATAACAGATATTGTACTAAGTACATACATACATGTGTGTATGTGTACATACATATGTATGTCTTCACCAATTAACAAATTCAAATAACTTTTCTCTAATAAATAATACAAGTTCTGCTTTCCTACTTCATAATGATGGTCTGGGCTTCTTAGAAAATATAATAGCAAAACCCAAATCAATGGCTGAAATATAATAGACACCATATATTCTGGATTCATTAATGACAAACTTGGAAAAGCTTCAGATAGAGCCTAGCAGCAATTTATATTTTGGTTGCCCAAAGACAATCCTGAAGAGATTCTAGTCAACATGAAGTGATGGTAATTTGGAGCCATGGGGAGTGGGGGTGGGGTGGGGTGCTGGTAAGCCTATGATAACCTAGGAAACTGACAAAAAAAACCCAAAAAAACAAAAAAAACCCTAGCTTTCACAGCCAAACCTTCTGTTTCCACACTGAGAGTCACATGGTTAGTAAGTGTCAAGTGTCTGAGGCCATATTTGAACTCAGATTTTCCTGAATCCAGGGCTGGTGCTTTATCCATTGCGTCACTTAGCTTCCCCCTAATATGTACTTTGTAATGAATTTGTTAAAGATGAGATATTGCTATAGGAAGTGAATCACATCCATGAGCACTGTATTGCTATACAAGAAACCAAAGAAAAGAACAGTACTAATTAAGAATGACAACATGCAAGTTCTCCTCAGAAAGAACATTGAGTGAGATTGGTAGAGATGGTCTTATCTTTCCTATCAATCGAGTCTTTTTACCTTACTCCCCACCACATACTCTGTAATCTAGTAAAAACTGGTCTCCTTTCTGTAGTTTGTGTGAATTTTCACAGGCTGTCCCTTATGTTTGTGATTCTTTACCTCCTAATATCTAATTCTGAGGTTTCTTGAGTTCCTTCAAGTCTCATTTAAAGACCCACATTTTTCTAGAAGCCTCCCCCAATTGTCCTTAATTTTATTACCTTTTTATTCTGAGACTGCACTTAATTTATATATATATATATCTTGCTTATACATTGTTTACATTTTGCCTTCCCACTGTGATGTTTAAAATCTTCATGTGTAGTCACCTTAAATTAGAAGCTTTAGCACCAGTCTTTGGGCATTAAGCATTTATTAAATCATACCATGTATTCACATGGATTTCAGAAAATTAAGAAAAGGCATATCTAGCCTAGAGTTCCAACCTGGTCTGGTTCTTCCTCATGTCCTCCACCACAAGGCTGCTTCAATCCATGAACTCTCCTCAAACTGAGTGTGGAAGCTTTTTATAGGTCTGGAGCAGAGGTGGTCCTTACACACTGCTTCAAGCTAATTGGTAGGCATCATCCAAATCCATTGGTTCACTGGACTTGAAGGTGGTCTCTAGCTGATTTCAAAGTTCTTAGCTTCTGAGAACAACACCTACTTAAGGGCTAGCCAGGTGTGTTTACAATCTAATTAACTTGAAGTAGGCTAATTAGCAGTAAATCACTCTCACTTAATTCAATCAGTACCAAATCAATCAGGTGGGGCCCCTAGGTGTCTGCCAAATTCCATTATTTTATCATACCACTAGACTATGACCACTTTGATAATAGGGAGTATTTTTGTTGTTATTTTCCTTTGTTTGTATCCCCACTGCTTAGCACGGTGTTTGGAATATAGGAGACACTTTAAAAAATTCTAGTGGATTTACTGAAAAATCATATGACTGAGAGAAATAAGAAGATTATTTCGTAAGATATTTGATCACCTTATCTTTCACCAAGATTAGCATAAATAAAGCTATTCCTTGGATGATAATTGAAGTTTACTCACCACCATTTTTCAGAGGATGAAGAAAAGTTCTAAGTACATGCCAAGATACTAGAAACTAAGCAATTCAACAAACAATTTGGCATTTGATGACTTCTAAGCAAATATTGTCTCAATCCAGCATGGTGTAAATGATTTTGGAAAATTTTATTCTGGATCAGGAATCCCAGATGTGAACTCCATATAGTATTGTAGTAGGTCAATGTACTATATCATCTGTATGACCTAGAATAAGTTAATTCACTCAATTAGTCTTCCATGTGTCAGTTTCCTCTTCTTTAAAGTAAAAGGATAGGCCTACATTATCTCTAAACTCCCCCTTTCATCTGGAATTGCTATGAAAATGTAACAAATTGAAAGAAGAAAAAAAGGACTGGAAACTGCTTAGAAAATTATGTCCTGTAAACAAAGAAACAAACAAAAAACTTATTATAAGCATTCTCAGGTCTCTCTTACACCATAATTAAAAAAATAAAAACAAAACTTCCTACTTGACCATCCCATCTGTTCCAGATATATCTTATTCCCAACCTATATCTCTTTTCCCTTTCATGGCCAATCATCATAAAAAATTATCTACCATCATTATCTACACTTCCTTTTATTCTGTTGTTCAATTCCTTGAAATGTGGACTCTAACCCCACTACTAGGGGAAAAAAAAAACCAAACCTGCTTTCTCCACGTTTACCAATGCTATGTTCATTCTCAAAACCAAAAGACTTTTGATGTTCTACATTTTCTTTGACCTCTCTTCATTTTAGGAAATTATCCAGCCCTTCTAAATCTTGGATATTCTCCAAGCCCTTTGCTTCAGTTATACTGTTCTCTCTCATTAAGCCTCCTATCTCTCTGATCACTCCTGCTGAGTGTTCTTTGCTCCAACATCATCTATTTCATATCACTCCCCAAAATATCACACTCTCACCTCACTCCTCTTTGTATTCTGCTCCTTTGTGATATTATCAGATTCCAGGGTTCCCTTATTTTCTTTATGCTACTGACTCCAAAACCTATATATCATAATTATTTTTCACTGTGGAACTAGCTTCATATGAACAGCTTCCTTAAGGATAGCTACATCTCATAATTAAATGAAATAATTTTAAAGTAATTAGTACAGTGCCTGGCATGTAGTAGGTGTTATACACATGTTTATTTCCTTCCCTTCACCCTTTTGATCTTCATGCCCTATATGCAACTGAAAGACAATTATGTCTTAATGGAACTCATTATGTTTTCCAACAAAATTCACTGTTAATTTAGGTTTGTCAATTTCTATTGAGAGCATTAGTATCTTTCCAGTAAAAATTAATCTCTCATTTTCCCTTTCTCTCTCTGTCTGTCTCTGTGTGTCTCTGTTTCTCTTTCTCTCTTTCTCTCTGTCTCTCTGTTTCTCTCTCCATCCAATTATAACTTCTTTCAAAATATGTGAAATGAGGCAGCTACCAGGTCAGTGGATAAAGCACTGGGCATGGAGTCAGGAAGACCTGAGTTCAAACTGGGCCTCAAATACTTACTAAATGCTTGCCTCATTGTCACCATTTGTAAAATAAGCTGTAAATCTTTGAAATTAAACACAGTGTTTCAGGTGTAATCTAAGGTAAACATAGAAAGATTGAACCATCATTACATTCTACTTGAAATGCAGGCTCAAGTTAATTAGCTTTTTAAACTATCGTGTCAATCAAACAGTTCATTCATCAATCAACATACATTTATAAGGTACCTGATATATTATGAGCCAAGGAACTGTGTATGTCACATTAACGATAGGTTATAACCAACTAAAATCTCAGCTTTTTTCATAGAAACCTATATATAGTCATACGACTTCCATCTTAGATTTGAAAAGTTAATTTTTAAAACAACATCTGAGTATTATATTACTATGTATTAATTATCAATTTATTGTAATAAAGTTCAACTTTTATTTTGGGCCAATCTAGCTGGATTTAGTTTTTCCAACATGCTAGCTTTCTCTCACAGCTTTGCGATAATTTACACATATACATATATATGTATATATAAATATACATATATATGTGTATATATATATTACATATGTGTGTGTCTATGTTTCTGTGTGTCTGTGTATAATATATGTATATATGTATGTTCTTATAGTGGCATCATGGGAGGATGTCTTGATTTGCATGTGTATTGGATTTAAGTGAAGCAGAGTTGCACAAAAGTCATCAGAATCACTCTCCATTCCAGAGTCATTTAATTCTAGTGGTAAGACAAAAGTCAAGATGTCTGGTGATGACTCAGGATGCAGTGAATGACCTTGGGATCTTCAATGTCTAATTAAGCTCCAAGTGCTCCATAGAGCTTGATTCAGTTCCTTTCATTGCTGCTGAAACAAATTGTTCTCATCTGCCCATTCCTCCAAGGGGAGTTCTCCGCCCCCCTATATTTAGGGTGATAATGGAGGATATGATCATGTTAATGTTTTGCTTTTGTGGACTTTCTATTTTTATTTTTATTTTTGTTAGAAGAGTGAGCAAGGTGTTCACACAAGGGAATATGAATACCCCCCCCAACCATGCCTTTTCAGAGATACCTCAGAACTAGCTAGAATTTTAACCCCCAATGCTAACCCTAACCCTAACCCTAACCTAATGCTAACCCTAACTAGGGTTACCTAGTGCTTGATTCAGTTGCTTTCATTGCTGCTGAAACAAAGTGTTCTCACCTGCCCATTCCTCCAAGTAGAGTCTTCGCATGTTTGGGATAGACAGTCCCCTAACTTACTGATGGATTTGAGAACTAATAGGCAAACACCAGAGGTGAATGAGGAGCCTTGAAAAGGGCTGACAAACCTTCACACTAGAAGTTATGTGAATAAAACTACAAGCAGAAAAAAAAAAAGATCTATGCCCTCAAGGATGTTACATTCTAATGAACCGAATTTACAAAAGGAAATTTGAAAATCAAAAAGACATAGTGTAGGAATTTCTTTGCATAAAGCATGTTATAAAATATCTGTAGAGTTCAGAATGAAGAAATGATTGGCTTCAGTGTTTTCCTTAAAAAGGATATTCTGTGAAAAACCAGTCTATCAGAGGAAGGCACCAAAGGAGTAGAATGTTCTTCCAATGTGAGGAATCCAGCTAGAAGTCTTCTGTATTATGGTACAAAGAATGAAGATAATGTATGTATGACTATGCACATACACACATGCACACATACATACATGCATAAATGTGTATATTCACATATACATATATTTGGATATGTAATCCAGCAGAATGTCATGCTGCTTTGCATATATATATATATATATATATATATATATGTATAGTTGATTCAATAGGCAATAGACAATATTACCAATAAATACACGTAACTAATCAATACAAATACATTAAGAAAAAAGAATACTCTTTCATTGTATAACATAGCAACAAAAATCAGAGGAAAAGGTAGTTAACATGGAGAAATTGAGAATGAAAGAGAGGATATCATTAAGGAAATAAGCTCACACAGAGAGAGGAAATTGTATCAAGGGTACAATTAAATGAGTTAGCATTGGAAAGATGGGCCAATCATCATTAGAGACTAAAACAAAGAAGGGATGACAAAATCACGCATAAGAATTTTTACTCATAGAATTGAGGAGATAAAGAAGGTGATGATGAATGGCCTTTATTTTTTCAGTTATGTTGGAGATTCCATCTTCTGTTGAGTTGGAATTGGAAGACTGGCTTCAAATAAAAGGTTTCAGTGCATCAGTAAGGGACAGTGGAGATTAGATGATAAATTAATAGTAAAACTGAGTCTACAGGGTTGCATGACTTTCTCTAGGAGCTCTCAGAACCTGAGTAGGAACACAAAATGCAGATGTTTGTTGTTGATAATCCATGTATTAGATTCAGGAAGCTGGAACAGAGGGAAAAGGGGTTTAAATTTCCCTGATACCATGTGATTAACTTAGACAATCTTAGGTAATTACAATGTAAAAAAAAAAGACCAAAGTAGTGATGAACTTGGAAAAATAAAGAGAGGCAAGAGACTTGAGGTCTTTCAAGACAAAGAATAAGCTTAGAAAAGTTTAAGGAAAAGGCAACATTTAATAAAAGGTTATTGTGGTGTGTGAGAGGGGAAATTTTGAGTTCTAAATAGTAAAAATTAAACAATAGGGGATAATGTTCATAACAAGGGTATTATTCATATTTGTAGAGATGATGGACATTATGGAAATTTAGAAGACCATTAATTGGGAAGATAAGGTGATTAGGGGCACTTATTTGCTTCAAATCTATTTGGAGTAAGAAAAAACAGAGATAAAAGTTGTTTTTTTGGACAATACCCTATGGGTATTACTATCAAGAATAAATAATTCCCATTAAACTCTCTCTATATACACATATATACATACATACACATATGTATACATACATACACATATGTGTACATACACACACACATATATGTATACATATATACACACATATGTGTATATGTATATATAGCTATCTATCTATCCATCTATCTAGTTTTAAGAATATTCCATACAACTCAATCACTTTGGCATTTAATTCTTTAAAACAAAGCCACAAGGTACTTACTATATAATATTTTATTTTTTGCAGAGTTCAGTGTTGCTTTACTATAGTATAGAGATTCTCAAACATACATCACTATGACCTTAAAATGGATGCCTTTGAGGCTTTGCTACTCTAAGGCTGAAAAGTAATTATAAACAGAGGGTACTTGCTGTTGTTGTCCCAGGTTGTTAAGAGCCTTTGGATGATTACATCAATGCAGTAGGAGAAGATAAAACTATATAGTTTTGTAACATCAAAGAATTAGAAACAAAGTAGATGCCTATCAAATATTTAGTGGATAAACTAGACATGTAGTGGTACATTTGTATGACGGAATGCGTATGCATATATGTAAAATGTAATAGTTCAACTATATAGCTATATACACATCAATTTGTATATATGAGGATGTATATTCCTATAGGTACATCTGTTCATGCATGCATATCTATAAAGATATACTATGTGAGTGTATGGACATATTTATGCATACACTGTATGAATGCCTGTGTATAAATGTATGTATACATACAAGCCATTTCCTATTAGATAAGTGGCCAAATAATATAAACAGGTCTCAGAAATGTAAAGTTTTAATAACTATTTGAAAGAATAATCTAAATCAGTAATAATGAGGGAAATGAATATCTAATCAATCCTTTAGTTTCATCTCATGCCATGCAAAATTGCTAAAGATAACAAAAGATGTAACAATTAATGTTAGATGTATTGTGGATATATAGATTAACTGCAGCATTTTTAGTGGAACTGGAAATAAGTGTAGATATTTTGAAAAGTGATTACAGATTATGCAAATAAAGTGACTAAAATGTTCATAAGATCACCTAGAAATTACCTTACTAGACTTAAGTGGAGGTCATTAATAAGAAGAAAGTCGATACATATTTTAATAATTATATTTGAACTTTTTGTAAAAGCAAATAATTAAAAACAAAGTAGATGTCCATCAATTATATAGTGACTAAACTATTTAACAGGATATTGTTGTACTGTAAGAAATGATAAATGAGATGAATAGAGAGAAGCATGGAAACATTTACATGTATAGGTTCAGAATGGATTAAGCAGGGTCAAGAAAATAATATGCACAATAACTGCAATGATGTAAATGAAATGAATGATACCACACACAAATCACAGCACAAATGAATGTTGTCAAATTATAAATAAAAAGCATGATTAAAATGTTATGAGAAGAGACTCTTATACCATTCTCTGGAAAGGTGTGTGTGTGAGGGGACAAAAGTCTTGTATATTGCTCAGATTTTCAGACCTTTACGATGTACTGATAAGGATCTTTCTCAATCTTTTTTTAATGTTTTTGAACTTTAAAAAAAGATACTTGTGTTATGAGATGGCTCTATGTGAAGGAGAAGAGACAAAAGTATTTTGGGGGAAATTATGGCTATATAAAAAAGACATCAAGAAAATTTAATTAAAAAAAAGAATAAATAGAACCAAATAGGAGACTTCCTTTAAAAAATAATGGAGAGGGGGCGGAGCCAAGATGGCGGAGAGGAAGCAGCAAGCTGCCTGAGCTCTCCTTCTGTTCCCTCAAAACAAACATTAAATCAAGCCTCTGGACAGATGCTGAAACTACAGAACCTGCAAAGAGACAGAGAGACACAGTCCTCCAACCAGACATAATGTAGAAGACTTCAGGAAAAGGTCGTTTTGACTCGGGCAAAAGGGAGGCCCAGCACAGGGCAGCAACCCAGCGCGGAGGGGGTCGGGGCGAGTCAGCAGGAGCTGCTGGCCACAGCCGAACAACTGAGGCCCCTGGAACCTGGTTCAAAAATTTGGTGGCCAAGAAGGACAGTGGAAAAACCTACCTGCACCGGCTGAGAGGGCCACGAATGGGTCAGGCGGGATCAGAATCCGGGGTCCGGCGCCTGGCTGGCCGAGCACAATCAGACAGGAAGTGCAGGGTGGGGGATCTCCACACACCATAAAGGCCTCAGAGTAAAAACCTGGTCACACAGCACCTATACCCCTGCACAAGAAGCCCAGAACAGGGTCCCTGGTGCCCCCAGAGCAAACCTCAACTTAAAAAATAAATAAATAAGCTGCAATAATGAGTAAGAAGCAAAAAAGAGCCCTCTCCATTGAGAGCTTCTGTATCAATAGGGAAGAAGCCAACACAAACTCAGATGAGGACAATAGCCTCAAATTGCCTACATCTGAAGCATCGTGAGGGAGGGTGAATTGGTCTCAAGAACCAAAAGCCTTCCTGGAAGAGCTCAAAAAGGATTTTAAAAATCAATTGCAAGAGGTAGAAGAAAAAATGGGGAGAGAAATGAAAGCAAAACAAGAAAACTATGAAAAAAGAATCAGCAGCTTGGAAAAGGAAGCACATAATCTCACTGAAGAAAACAATACATTAAAAAATTCATCTGGCCAAATGGAAAAAAAGGTGCATAATCTCAGTGAAGAAAACAGTGCCTTAAAAATTAAAGTGGGACAGTTGGAAGATAAGAAATCCATGAGACAACAGGAATCAGTCCAGTAGAATCAAAAAAATGAATAAATAGAAGAAAATGTGAAATACCTCACTGGAAAGACAATTGATCTGGAAAAGAGATCGAGGAGAGACAATTTGAGAATCATTGGACTGCCTGAAAGCCATGACCAGAAAAAGAATCTAGACACCACATTCCAGGAAATTATTAAGGAGAACTGCCCTGATATCATAGAATCAGAGGATAAAATCATCATTGAAAGAATCCACCGATCACCTCCTGAAAGAGACCCCAAAAGGAAAACTCCAAGGAATATTGTAGCCAAATTCCAGAATTATCAGGTGAAGGAGAAAATACTCCAAGCAGCCAGAAGGAGCAATTTAAATATCATGGAGCCACAGTCAGGATTGCTCAGGACCTGGCAGCTTCAACATTAAAGGACCGCAAGGCTTGGAATATGATATTCCGGAAGGCAAAGGAGCTTGGATTGCAGCCAAGAATCTATTACCCAGCAAAAATGTGCATTTTCTTTCGGGGGAAAAGATGGACATTTAATGACTTTGGGGACTTTCAATCTTTCCTGGTGAAAAGACCAGATCTGAATAGAAAATTCGATCTCAACATATAAGACTTAAGAGAACTTTAAAAAGGTAAAAAGAGGGGGAAAAAAAAGGTTACTCTATTAGGTTAAACTGTTTATATCCCTACACAGGAAAATAATACTCATAACTCTTAAGAACTGTAAATGTATTTGGGCAGAGAGAAGGACTTTACATAGAGGGTATAAATATAAATTGTCTTTGATGTCATGATACAAAAGAATTAAGGGGTTAAAAAGGGAGTCAATGGGGAGGAGAGGAAAGGGGAGGTGGAATGGGATGAATTATATCATATGAAGAGGTGGAAAAAACCTATTACAATAGAGGGAAAGAAAGGAGGGGGGAACATGGTTTCAACCCTATTCTCATTAGATTTGACTCAAAGAGGGAATAACATATACATTCATTGGGGTAAAGAAACTTAACTCATTCTTTAGGGAAACAAAAGGGGAAGGGAAAGGGGGGACTGATAGAAGGGAGGACAAAAGCACGGGAGAAAAGGGTAAAGAAAAGAGAGGGGGTGATAAAAAGGGAGGGCAGATCAGGGGAGGCAGGGGTAAGAAGTAAAACGTCTGTGAGGAGGAATAGGGTGAAAGAATGGGGGCAAAGTACAAAGGGAGTAAATAGAATGGAGGGGAATAGACAGTCAGTAATAATAACTGTGAATGTGAATGGTATGAACTCTGCTATAAAATGGAAGAGAATTGCAGAGTGGATTAAAAACCAGAATCCTACAATATGCTGTTTACAAGAAACACATTTGAAGCAGAGAGATACACACAGAGTAAAGGTAAAAGGCTGGAGCAGAATATATTATGCCTCAGCTAAAGTAAAAAAGGCAGGGGTAGCAATCCTTATCTCAGACAAAGAGCAGGCAAAAATAGACCTCATGAAAAGAGATAAGGAAGGAAATTACATCTTACTTAAAGGTACTATAGATAATGAAGTAATATCAATATTAAATATGTATGCGCCAAGTGGTATAGCATCCAAGTTCTTAGAGGAGACGTTAAATGAGTTACAAGAGGAATTAGACAGTAATACTATACTAGTGGGGGATCTGAATCTCCCCCTCTCAGAATTAGATAAATCTAGCCAAAAAATAAATAAGAAAGAAGTGAAAGAGGTGAATAGATTACTAGAAAAGTTAGACACGATAGATGTCTGGAGAAAATTGAATAGGGATAGAAAGGAATATACCTTTTTCTCAGCAGTACATGGCACATTTTCAAAAATTGACCATGTATTAGGGCACAAAAACATCATAGTTAAATGTAGAAAGGCAGAAATAGTAAATGCATCCTTCTCAGATCATGATGCAATAAAAATTACATGTAAGAAAGAGCCAGGGAAAAGTAGAATGAAAATCAATTGGAAACCAAATAATTTCATTCTAAAGAATGAATGGGCCAAACAAGAAATCATAGAAACAATCAATAACTTTATCCAAGGGAATGACAATAATGAGAAAACATACCAAAATCTATGGGATGCAGCCAAAGCAGTGCTTAGGGGAAAATTTGTAGCTCTAAATGCTTAAGTGAATAAAAAAGAGAAAGAGGAGATTAATGAATTGGGCATGCAACTTAAAAAGCTAGAAAAAGAACAAATTAGAAATCCCCAATTAGTTACTAAACTAGAGATCCTGAAAATTAAAGGAGAAATTAATAAGATTGAAAGCAAAAAAACTATAGAAATAATCAATAAAACTAAGAGCTGGTTTTAGGAAAAATAACAATAAAATAGGTAAAATATTGGTTAATTTGATTAAAAAAAAGAAAGAAGAAAACCAAATTACCAGTATCAAAAATGAAAAGGGTGATGTTACCACCAATGAAGTGGAAATTAAATCAATAATTAGGAATTATTTTGCCCAACTGTATGCCAATAAATTTGACAATCTAAATGAAATGGATGAATATTTACAAAAATACAAACTGCCCAGGTTAACTGAAGGAGAAATAAAATCCTTAAATAAACCCATATTAGAAAAAGAAATTGAACAAGCCATTAATGAACTCCCTAAGGAAAAATCCCCAGGGCCAGATGGGTCTATGGGTGAATTTTACCAAACATTTAAAGAACAATTAATTCCAATGTTATACAAATTATTTGGAAAAATAGGTGAAGAAGGAGTTCTACCAAATTTGTTTTATGACACAAATATGGTGGAGATACCAAAACCAGGCAAAGCAAAAACAGAGAAAGAAATTATAGACCAATTTCCCTAATGAATATTGATGCTAAAATCTTAAATAAGATATTAGCAAGGAGGTTACAGCAAGTGATCACCAGGATAATACACTATGACCAGGTGGGATTTATACCAGGAATGCAGGGCTGGTTCAACATTAGAAAAACTATTAACATAATCCACCACATCAATAAGAAAACCAATCAAAATCATATGATTATCTCAATTGATGCAGAGAAAGCTTTTGACAAAGTACAACACCCATTCCTAATAAAAACACTAGAGAGTTTAGGAATAGGTGGAGCTTTCCTTAGAATAATAAACAGTATTTACCTAAAGCCATCAGCAAGTATTATATGCAATGGAAATAAATTAGAGGCCTTCCCAATAAGATCAGGGGTGAAACAGGGATGTCCATTATCACCCCTGTTATTTAATATTGTTTTAGAAATGTTAGTTTTAGCAATCAGAGAAGAGAAAGGAATTAAAGGAATTAGAATAGGCAAGGAGGAAACAAAACTATCACTCTTTCCAGATGATATGATGGTATACTTAAAGAATCCTAGAGAATCAACTCAAAAATTACTTGAAACAATTAAGAACTTTAGCAAAGTAGCAGGAAATAAAATAAATCCACATAAATCATCAGCATTTCTATACATGACCAACAAAGTCCAGCAGCAAGAGATAGAAAGAGAAATTCCATTTAAAGTAACGGTAGATAATATAAAATACTTGGGAATCTACTTGCCAAGACAAACCCAGGAACTCTTAACACTACTACCAAACACTCTTCACACAAATCATATCAGATCTAAATAATTGGAAAGATATCAATTGCTCATGGATAGGCAGAGCTAATATAGTAAAAATGACAATACTGCCTAAATTAATTTACTTATTCAGTGCCATACCAATCAGACTACCTAAAAATTATTTTATACAGCTAGAAAAAATAATAACAAAATTCATCTGGAAAAACAAAAAATCAAGAATATCCAGGGAAATAATGAAAAAAAATTCACAGGAAGGTGGGTTAGCGGTACCAAACCTGGAGCTTTACTATAAAGTGGCAGTCATCAAAACTATCTGGTACTGGCTAAAAAATAGAGTGGTAGATCAATGGAATAGGCTAGGCTCAGGAAATGCAGTAGTAAATGATACTAGTAATGTAGTGTTTGATAAACCCAAAGACTCCAGCTTCTGGGATAGGAACTCAGTATTTGACAAAAACTGCTGGGAAAACTGGAAGATAGTATGGCACAAATTAGGCATAGACCAACATCTTACACCTTATACTAAAATAAGGTCAAAATGGATACATGATTTAGACATAAGAGGTGATACCATAGGTAAATTAGGAGAGAAAGGAATAGTGTACCTATCAGATCTTTGGAAAGGAAAACAGTTTTTGACCAAACAAGAGACAGAGTATATTATAAAATGCAAAACGGATGATTTTGATTATATTAAATTAAAAAATTTTTTGTACAAACAGAAGCATTGCTTCCAAAATTGGAAGGGAGGCAGAAAGCTGGGAAACAATTTTTGAGGCCAGTGCTTCTGATAAAGGCCTCATCTCTAAAATATATAGGGAATTAAATCAAATTTATAAGAATCCAAGTCATTCCCCAATTGAGAAATGGTCAAAGGATATGAACAGGCAGTTTTGTGATGAAGAAAGCAAAGCTATCTATTCCCATATGAAAAAAATGCTCTAAATCTCTAATGATTAGAGAGATGCAAATTAAAACACCTCTGAGGTACCACCTGACACCTATCAGATTGGCTAAAATGACAAAAAAGGAAGATAATAAATGTTGGAGAAGCTGTGGGAAAATTGGAACACTAATGCATTGTTGGTGAAGCTGTGAACTGATCCAACCATTCTGGAGAGCAATTTGGAATTATGCCCAAAGGGCGATAAAGCTGTGCATACCCTTTGACCCAGCGATTCCACTTTTAGGTCTTTTGCCCAAAGAAATCATGGAAGGGGGAAAGGGACCCACATGTACAAAAATATTTATAGCTGCTCTTTACGTGGTAGCAAGGAATTGGAAGTTGAGGGAATGCCCATCAATTGGGGAATGGCTGGACAAGTTGTGGTATATGAATACAATGGAATACTATTGTGCTGTAAGAAATGATGAGCAGGAGGAGTTCAGAGAAACCTGGAGGGTCTTACATGGGCTGATGATGAGTGAGATGAGCAGAACCAGAAGAACATTGTACACAGTATCATCAACATTGAGTGTTGACCTACTGTGATGGACGATATTCTTCTCACCAATGCAATGGTACAGAAGAGTTCAAGGGAACTCATGATAGAAGAGGATCTCCAAATCCAAGAAAAAAAAAAAAGAACTGTGGAGTATAGATGCTGATTGAACCATACTATTTCTTTTGTTTTGGGTGCTGTTTTTTTTTCTATTTTGAGGTTTTGCATCACTGCTCTGATTTTTTCTCTTGTAACAGGATTAATGCAGAAATAGGATTAATGTTATTATGTTTATATATATGTGTGTGTATATATCTTTATGCATATGTATATAGATATATAGATATAACCTATATCAGATTACCTGCTGTCTAGGGGAGGGGCAAGGGAAGGGAGGGAGGGAGAAAAATCTGAAATCGTAAAGCTTGTATAAACAAAAGTTGAGAGCTATCTTTACATGTAACGGAAAAAATAAAATACCTTATACATAAAAAAATAATAATAATAATAAAAAATAATGGAGAGGGGGGCAGGGCAAAATGGCAGAGTAAAGACATTAAAGCTCAGAGTTCGTGATACAATTACTCCAAAAAACAGTCATAAGACAACTCCTAGATGAGCAGAACCCACAAAAAGTTGGGGTGAGGTTATTCTCCAGCCAAAGACAGCTTAGAGGCTCAATAGAAAGGGGCCCCTGTACTGGGCTAGATTGGAATCCAGCCCTGCAATAACACTGAAACAAACCCAGCTCCTGGCAGGCTACACCAGAGAAACTTACCCCTGAGCCTCCCAATCAGCTGCAATACCTGTGTCTTCTGGAAATAACCATATGGTTGGGTGAGAGGACTAAATGGCAGGCCAGGGGAGAAATACAGGGGTGTCTGAGGGACATAAGTAGGAATTTGGCTGTCCCACCCCAGCAGGGAACCAGTAAGAAATCTTGAGTGGCTGGAGGCCCAGGTTGGGGAGGGGTGCAGGCTCATCAGAGCTAACAACCACAGAAAACAAAATTTTGCTGTCTGGTTAGTTATCAAGTTGGTTTGAGGTTATCTTCTGACCAGAGAACAGGCTAGTGAAAAACTTGCCCTTCCTTAATCTGAAACACCTGGGACAATCTGAAGCTTGAGACAGTGTAGTTTGGAAGTAGGGGCCTAGTATAAAAGGGAGTTAAAAGCAAAACACTATAATCTTTCAGGGGAAAAATAGGACTTTAATGTAAAAAAGGACTTTCAGGTATTTGTGATGAAAAGACCTGAACTAAATAGAAAATTCAACTTTCAAATACAAGACCCTAGAGAAGCATAGAAGGGAAAACATGAAAACGAAATCATGAGAGATGTTAAAAGGTTCCTACATAGGAAGATGATATGTCTAAACCATAAGTTTTCTGAGTATTAGGGCAGATGATAGGAATAAATTTAGACAGAGGGCACAGGTGGGAATTGATTATGAAGGGATGATATCTGTAAAGCAGTTATTGTTTATTTATCTTTTGGGGGGGCTGTCAGGATTGGTGAGTGTCTTGTGTCTGAGGTCCGATTTGGGCTTAGGTCCTCCTGAGTCTAGGGTGGGTGCTTTGTCCATTGTTTCACCTAGCCGCCCCTTGATGACATCTTTAGGGTAAAATTGAGAGGGGAGAGGAATGCACTGGGGCATGGGAAAGGAGAGAGGTAGAATGGGGTGAAATCCACATGAAAGAAGCAGGAAAGGGTTTATGGCATGGGGGGAGATATGGGGGAGAAGTGGGGATGTGAATGAACCTTACAGTTAACACAATTAGCTCAAAGACACTAATATCATCAGAGTTGGCTGAAGGAGGGAATAATATACACACTCAATTGGGTAGAGTAATCTATCCAACCCTGCAGGAAAGTAGGAAGGGAAGGAGATAAGGAGGGAGGTGTGAAAGAAAGGAGGGCAGACTGGGGGAGGTGGCAGTCAGAGGCAAAACACTTTGAGGAGGGATGATGATGCTAGATTGATTGATTGATGAATTGATGAGGATTGGAGAAAGATGAGGATTGATTGATAAAGAGGAATGATTGGTGATGAGGAGGATTGAAAGCAGGAGGATTAGGGCAGCTAGGTGGCACAGTGGATAGAGCACTGGCCCTGGAGTCAGGAGTACCTGAGTTCAAATCTGGCCTCAGACACAACACTTACTAACTGTGTGACCCCAGGCAAGTCACTTAACCCCAATTGCTTCACTAAAAAAAAAAAAAAAAAAAAAAAAAAAGAAAGCAGGAGGCTTGACAAGGATGAGGATTGACTGAGGATAATGATGAAGATTGATGGATGATGCTTGATAGATTTGATGATGATGGTGGCAAAATGTATGGTGCTTATTTTGCTGGGTTGTTGTGAAGAAAATTCTTTGTCAAGTTTAATGTGCTATATAAAGGTCATCTATTGCTCTTAGTGCAGTGATCAAACTTATGGGCTCATTGTAGGGGAATCTCTCTAAACTACTATGTGACTGTAGTTTACTATAAGAAAAATGATGAGCAGGATACTATCAGAGAGACATGGAGGGTCCTGCATGAGCTGATGCAGAGTGGTATCTACTGTATACAAAATAACCGTAATATTGTGAGATGTTCTGCTGTGAGCCACCTGGTTGTTTTTAGGATTGCAATGATCCAAGACAACTCCAAAGTTCTTGTGAAAGATGTGGTACATCTATGGAGAGAGAACTGATGGTATTTGAATGCAGATTGAAACATAATTATTTTTGCCCTTTGGAATAACATATTCCATGCTGTCAGATCCTTTATGGTAGAAGCTGTTAGATCTTGTGTTATCCTGACTGTAGCTCCAAAGTATGTCAATTGTTTCTTTCTGGCAGCTTACAAATATTTTCTCCTTGATGTGGGAGTTTTGGGATTTGGATATAATAATTCTGGGAGTTTTCATTTTTGGATCTCTTTCAGGAAGTGATTGGTGTATTCTTTTGCTCTTTTTTGATCATATTTTTCAGGGAGTTTGATACTTTTCAAATGATCTTTCCTGGATCTATTTTTAAGGTCAGTTGTTTTTCCAAGGAGACAGTTCACATTGCTCTCCATTTTTACATTCACTTGGATTTGCTTTATTGTGTCTTGATTTCTTATAAAGTCATTGGCTTTCATTTGTTCAATCCTAATTCTTAAGCAATTTTTTTTTCACAGAGCTTTTCAATTTGTTTTTTCAAGATGTTGACTTTTTTCATGACTTTTCTGCATCACTCTCATTTCTTTTTCCATTTTTCCTCTATCTCCCTTACTTTATCTTCAAAGTTCTTTTTGAGTAATTACAAGGCATGAGACCAATTCATATTTTTCTTGGAAGTTTTGGATATCGGAGCTTTGACTTTGTTATCTTCTTGTGAGGGTGTTATTTTGATCATCCTTGTCACCAAAGAAACTTTCAATGGTCCACATTGTTTTTCTGTCTGTTCATTTTTTTCTAGCCTATTTCTTGTCTTTCAACTCCTTCTTAAAGTGGGGACCTGCCTCCAGGATACATTGTTCAAAGCTTCAGGGGATCCCTGGTGGATCGATTTAAGGAGAGGCAGGTTCTTCATTCCCCTGGCCTGTGCTCTTGTCTGTAAATAGTCCCAGGCTTATTTGCTCTTTAACCTGGAAACAGAATTCTGTCTCACTATGGTTACTAAATTCCTGAGTGCCTGCTCCCCTCACCCACCTGGGCCCACCACTCAAGAATGCTTCCTGGTTGCTATCATTTGGAAGACAGCTGAATTCCACCTCAGTACCAGCAGCAACCTCTGTAATCTCCCCCTGGCCATCCACTCAATCATCTCACCAGCCTGTGAGCTGAGGTTCAGAAGTAGCCATAGCTGCAGCCTATTCAGAAATTCCAGAGGTCTCCTTCTCTCATTTAGCCTTCCTGAGGCTGGACCTGTGTCAACACAACTCATGTCTGGGTTCTGCTTCCACCTGTGTACAACAGACCTTTTCTGCTGATCCTTCTAAGCTGTCTTTGGCTGGAAAATGATCTCACCCCGTCCTTTTGTGGGTTCTACTTTGACAGGAATTGTCTTATGGCAATTTTTGGAGTGACTGTGTTGCTACAAACAGTTTCAAAAGCAATTTTGAACTACAACCAAAAGGAAATAGCCTATACTTATCTTGTAAACTAGTCCTAAAACTGGTTGGTCTATATCCCCAAAAGATCAAACACAGAGAAAAGGGATATACTTGTACAAAACTTTTACAGCAACACTTTTTAGCAGAGAAATAAAACAAATAGGGTGCCATTCAACTTGGGACTATTTGAAAATTTTATAGTATATGAAATTAATGAATACTCTAAGAAATTACAAAATGGGACTATTTAGAGAAATAATGGTAGATATACATCAAAGTGCAATATATGCTAAAAACTGAAAGAATCCAGGGTATGTTGGATTAGGAGATGACTCGAGGATAGTATGTTTGGTAACGGGACACTACCAGTATAAATCTATAGAGTCAGGAGAGAGTGTTATACATGAAAAGCAGAAATTAGGCTAGTATAGCTATACTGTAGAATGTGGGAGGATAGTGAAGTTTTAGAAACCTGGGAAGGGAAGGGATAAAGTCAAGATTTTGGAATAGAGGCAGCAATACAATTGAATTATTCCAACATTCTTATAAAACAAAACAAAACAAACAAACAACAACAACAACAACAAAACTTTTAAATAATGTCTCAAAATGCGGGGGAACATGTGACATTTATGCATTGTTGGTGGAGTTGTGAATTGATTCAGCCATTCTGGAGAGAAATTTGGAACCATGCCGTGTGAGAATTAGAACACTGCCAACCTGCAGGGAAGCTCCACCATGAAAAAATGCATGTGACATAGCTTCCAGAAGTGACATTTTCTGGGGTTTCAAATGTCAGATTGTCTTCAGGAAGTGATGTCTGCTCCCTATGGGTCTTGTGAATCAGTGTTACCAGCCAGTTATCTTGGAGCTGTGTTTGTGGATGGCCCTGTTTCCTGTTTTACAGGAGGCTTCTGGGAGAAGCCTCAGAGGAACAAGATCCAGACTTGTGCTTTTTGAGAGGTCAGAGGCTGGGTTTTAAAGATAGCTAGATGAAGGCTATTTTACCTCTCTCTCTCTCTCTCTCTCTCTCTCTCTCTCTCTCTCTCTCTCTTCACTAACTTCTAATGCAGTTTAAGAAATACTTAAAGGCTAAACTCTTGCTAAAGATTCTAATTTAAATCGACTACTCATTAGATATTAAACAACACAGAAAGAATTTTAGACCTTACCATTTGGTGAACACAAGGAGAATGCTGAATCCTATGATCTTCTGATCTTCCTGTTCGGTAAGGATTTTCCCCTATTTCCCATGTGCTGTCTCTTTAAGTTTTAAATTAGCTGCTAAGTATATACTTTACCTCTTAAGTATCCTTTTTCTAATTTTAGCCTCCTATTTTCAATGGATGAAAAAAGCCTTCTAAATTTTAGCCTTGTAAGCTTCCTTTTGTGGTTATTCACACAGGTCAGGATTGACCTCTTGTTTAAGCTTGGTCCTTATGAATTCAGATGTTCTATTCCTATTTTAATTTTTATTCTTACTTTTCTTTGTGTTATAGTGAGGAAATTTTTGAATTACAGGCAGGGGATTGATGATATAACATACAATATAATTTGGGTTCCCCCCTTGAGAAAATAATCATAGCGTGGGACCCTTATAAAATACCAATTCAGCCAGGCATGACAAAAGCAAGGCTTTTCAAACCTTATAGCCTAAAGGTCTATAAAACTATGAATAACCTTTTATACATCATTATCACTACCAGGTCAATATGCCAAAGGGGAAAAGATCAACTTGTACAATGATATCTATAGTAGCTCTCTTGTGGTGGCAAAAAATTGAAATTGAGGGGATGCCCATCAATTGGGGAATCACTGAACTAGTTGTGGTATATGAATGTAGGAACACTAAATTGCTATAAAAATGACTAACAAATGAATTTCAAAAAATAAAAACTGAAAAGATTTACATGAACTTATTCAAAATGAAGGAAGCAGAATCAGAAGAACATTGTATACAGCAAGAGCAAAATTGTGTGATCAACCATGAGTGACTTAGCTCTTCTCAGCAATAGAGATCCAAGAAAATTCCAAAGGACTCAGTATGGAAAATGCTATCAACATCCAGAGAAAGAATTGAGGAAGTCAGAATGCTACTGAGGCATACTATTTTCAATTTCTTTATTTTTTCATGTTTTTTTCACAACATGAATAATATGGGAATATGTTTTACATTATTACATATATAAAACCTCTATCAAATCATTTACCATTTTAGGGAGAAGAGGGAGAAGGAAGGGATATACATTTGGAATTATTTTTTTAAGTGAGTGCTAAAATATATCTTTCATGCAATTGGAAAAAAATAGAATACAATTTTAAAAATATCAAATAGAATTATAGAGTGGCAGAGCCACTCTAAAAGATCCAAGTGAGATAATTTTCCAACATAAGCCATATTAGGAAGTAAGCAAGAGAGGTCTGTAAAATTAGGGTGGAGACCAGCTCAGAGGGGACACTGCAGTAACACAAATTGTGTGCCTTGGTGGTGACTATGTCTTTAGTAGCAGCAGCTTTTGGTGTCTGGATCCTCAAATCAGACGACTGGTCAGAAAGATAGTTCAGGTTACCCTGAACTGATATTGGAAGCAAGATTGTAAGAAATTTGCCAACTGTTGCCTATATCCAGTTCTGGTTCCAAATTCGATGATGGAAAGGAGTCCTTGTGGTTGGTCACAATGGAGTAGGGGTCCTGGATACAGCTCTAGGGCAAAGAAGGATATTAGTGCTTACTGATACAGGAGAATATGAGATTTAGTCCCAGTTACAGGACGAAGAGGAGCGCTAACACTTGCAGCTGAAGAGTTCTAATAGCCTTTACTAACTAAAGATTATATCACAGACAAAGAAAGCAGTGACCACACCTCTCCCCAGATCATACTACCTTGGAAGCAGAAAAGATTTGCAGAGCTACAGAACTAGTTCTGAAAACATCAACATGAGTGTGAAGCTTGTGCACATGCCTTCTCACAACTGGGTAAACAGAGCCCAATCTTAACATAAAGTCTAAAATCAAGAAATAGGCAAGAAATAAATGAACAGGCAACAAAAAAATACTCAAACACAAAAAGCTTTTATGGTGGAAAAAATGATAAAGACAAAATCATAAGATGATAAATATGCAAATAGCTGCAAAAAGAAGGAAAGCTTAAAATAAAGATGATAATTGGACACAAGAAAAATAAAAATTACTGAAAAGTTAAATAGATAGCAATGGTAGAGGAAAATGGGGAAAGTAAATGAGAGTGATGCAAGAAAATTATGAAGAGTATTACAGATTAGTAGAAGAGGTACTTAAAATACTAAAGAAAATAACACCTTAAAGAACTGAATTTACCAAATGAAAGAAAAGTTACAAAAGCTCACTGAAGAAAATAATTACTTCAAAATCAGAATTGATCAAGTAGAAGCTAATAACTCTATGAGACATCAATAAACAATAAAGCAAAATCAACAGAATAAAAATAAGAAAATGTATAATTTCACATTGGAAAACACCATATATTAGAAGCAAATAGCAGAACCCAACTGTGTTGTTTGCAAGAGAAATAGAGAATTGAAAGAGAAAGACACCCATAGAGTTAAAATAAGTGTCTGGGACAGAATCAATTAATCTCCATCTGCCTTAATCCACTGGAGAAGAAAATGATTAACCGCTCCAATATCAATGCTCAGAAAACTCCACGAACACTATTGGCATGCTATGGTTCATGGGGTCAAAAAGAATTGGACATGACTGAACTATGAATATTTTGGCAAGCAATGTGGTCAGCCAGGTTGTAAAGTGGATATCAGATTGGCTAACTAGACAGAAAAGGAAAATGACAAATGCTTGAAGGGTTATGGAAAAACATGGACATTGTTGCATTGTTAGTAGAGTTGTGAACTAGTCAAACCATTCTAAAAATTGCTTTGGAATTATGCCCAAAGAACTATGAAACTATGCACACTCATTAACCAAGCAGCACCACTCCTAAGTCTATATCCCAAAGAGATCAAAGAAAAAATAAAATGGCCTATATGTACAAAATATTTGTAGTAGATCTTTTTGCTTTGACAAAGAATTGGGTACTAGCTGTGTGACCCTGGGCAAGTCACTTAACCCCAATTGCCTCACCAAAAAAAAAAAAAGAAAAAAATGAAAAAGAATTGGAAATTTAGGGGAATCCTCTCAATTGAGGAACAGCTGAACAAGTTGTGGTATATGATTGTAATGGAATACTATTGTGTTATACAAAATGATGAGGTTGATGGATTTCAAAAACTTCGGAAGTCCTATATGAACTGATACAGGGTGAAATAAGCAGAGTCAAGAAAACATTGTACACATTAAGATCAATATTCTAATGACAAACAACTGTGAGGGTTTTAGCTACTCTTATCAGTACAATGATCCAGGACAATTCTGAAGGACTCAAGATGAAAAATGCTATCCACCTATCTCTCTCCAAAAAGCAAACTGTTGAATTATGAGTACAAATCAAAGTATAATTTATTATTGCTTTATTTTTCTTGCCTTTTTTGCAACATAGATAATATGGAAATGTTTTACATAATTCCATGTGTATAATTTATATAATGTTTTCTATCTAAATTCATGGGTATTGGCTGGAGGGAGGGACAGAATTTTTTTAAAAGTATGTTAAAATAAATAAACTGGAATAGTTTGAAGGGGTCAGGTTTTAAATGTCAAATATATAATTTTATATTTGATTCCTAAGGTAATAGGGAGCCACTAGATCAAAACTGGCCTTCAGGAAAACAATTTTGTCAGCTAAATGAAGAATGGATTCAAGTGGGGTGAGATAAGGGAGGAAGATTAATTAGAAGGAAATTACCAAAATTCAGCCAAGACTTGATATCTTGACATAGTTTATGGCTACATAGGTAGAAAGAAGGGGAAATATAAAATATAAATTACGAAGGTACATATGAGTTGAGAACAGATTAAATATATTGTTGAGAGTATCAGAAGAGTCAAAGAAAACATGAAGATTGAAAATCTGGGTGATCAAAAAGATGGTGGAGTTATGGACAGGTTAGAAAAATGATAGAATTTAAAGAAAATTTAATGGGCTCTGTTTTTCACATGTAGAATTTGAGATGCTCATTTATTATCCAGTTTGAGATCAAAGAAATCTGCAAAAGGACAAATGTGACTGAAGAGCTAGGGGAGAATCTTGTAGAGACTGATGGTCACCAAAACATGATTTCATTTTTCCTCTGGAAATTTCCTAGGTTACTAGGGAAAATGAGACTATCTCCAATTTTAATTATTGACTTTGAAGTGAACAATAACTGAAATGTCCAAACACCATATACATTGAGCTAAATTTAATTTGTACTATGATAACAATTCACTGAAATGTCTAGGTGATTTCATGTTAAATGGCATTTGCCCAACACATGTAGGAATACTAGTCAATGATGAATTCCATATGTTATCAGGAAGAGAACACTAATATGCTTATAGAAGAGCTGTCCTAAAAGACTACATGACAAATAAACTATGATCATAGTTATGGAAGAAAAAAAACATATAAATGACACCTCTACATCTGAGCCACAAAAATAGAAGTGCATCTGAGAGTTTGAGGCATCTACAAAGCAGCATGCCAACAGAGAATGCAAACTTTTTGTTGTTGCTTTGTTTTCCATTTTAACTGTTTATGCCTTTATTGTCTACAGATAAAATCATTTCATACTTCAGTCATCCTTTATTCTTATTAGATATGTATACTTAAATAGCAACCAGAAATTTCCCACAGTTACCAAAGTGTTTTTTATGGCATACAGATATTATTGTTTTTATTCTTATTAATCATTATGATTATTTTTTCTTTTTTATTTAGAGTTTTATTTACCATCAATTACATGTAAAACAATTTTAATGTCAGTTTTTAAAACTTTATGTTCCAAATTCTCTTCCACAATCCCTCCCCAGTCTTTCCTCTTTAAAAATAAAAGCAATTCAATATAAATTATACATGTGTAGTCATGCAAAACATTTCAACATTTCTCAGGTTTTGAAAGAAAACAGACAAAAATTAAGAAAAAGAAACTAAAAAATATGCTTCTATCTGTATTCAGACACCATCAATTCTTTCTCTGGAGATGGATCACATTTTTCATAAAGTCCTTCATAGTTGCCTTGGATTGTTGTGCTACTGAGAATAACTGTCATTCACAGCTAAAAAAAACTTACAATATTGCTGTTATTTTGTACATTCCACTTTGCATCAGTTCATGCAAGTCTTTCCAGGTTTTTCTGAGAGCATCCTGCTCATCATTTCTTATAGCACAATAGTGTATAATAGTATGATAGATCATACTCTCATCACAAGATTTTTTCAGCCATTCCCCAGTTGATGGGCATCTCCTCAATTTTGAATTCTTTACAACAGAAAAGATATGTCATAAATAATTTTTGTACACATAGGTCATATAACTTTTTTGGTTTATATCTCTTTCTGGATACTGACTTAGTAGTGATGTTACTAGATCAAAGATTATGCATGGTTTCATAGCCCTTTGGCCATAGTTCCAATTTCCTCTAAAGAATGTATGAATCAGTTTACAACCCCACCAACAGGGCATTAAGGTCTCATTTTATCCACATCCCTAAAACACTTGTCATTTTCCTCTGCTGTCCTATTATATAATCTACTAGGTATGAGTATGAGGTAGTACCCCAGAATTATTTTAACTTGCATCTTTCTAATCAAAAGTGACTTAGAATATTTTTTTTCTTATGGCTATAGATAGCTTTGTTTATTTCATCTGAAAAAATGTTTATGTCTTTTGATCATTTATCAATTGAGGAATGGCTCTTAACAACTTTGACTCAGCTCTCTATGTGTTTGAGAAATAAGGCCTTTATCAAACACTTCAAAATTTTTTTCATTATTGCTAACTGAATTTCCCTCCATCCTACTCCCTCCCCATCCCATATACTCTATTCTCTATTTTTTTAGCCTTTGCCTCCTTAAAAGTGTTTTGCTTTTGACTGCCCCCTGCCCCAATCTATCCTCCCTTCTATCACTTCCCCCACTTAGCCCCTTGCCCTCTTACTTTCCTGCAGGTGAAATAAATTATTAGCTGGCTTGCTAATCTAAGGTTTTAGTTGGCAAAGCTATATCTGGCTATTAGCTGCCTAAGCCAGTCTGTAAGGGTTGTTTTAAAAAATATATCCCCCAACTGCTTCTCCCAGACTGATAAGCAAAAGCCTTTTTTCAATTAAAACAAATACAGGGTTTATTGAGGTGAACCAATTTAGAAATAAGAATAGAAGTAGGATGATAGGACCTGACTGCATTTTAACTTTCTCCCTGCCACAGTGAAATCTCCTCCCAAGTCTCTTGCCTGTGGGTATACTGGCCGCTGCTGCTGATTCAGCCATGCCTCACTCTATGTCTCTCCTTCAGTCCTCTGCAACTGCTGCTCTTTCCTTCTCTGCTCCCTTTCTCACTGTCATCCTTCCCTGAGGATCCATTCTCAGTCCCTCTACTGACCACTGCTCCTCTTCACTACCTCTAATTTTCAGCCTCCCCCAACTAACTCTCAGTCCTCAGTCCTCTGCAACTGTCAGCCATGCCTACTAACTTCTTCACTACTCCCTCTCACTATCCCCCCAGGCTATATAACCCTTCTTCCTTTTAGAAGCCTCAGGCTGGGCCACACACACACACACCAAGCTAATTGGTTGGCACCCCCAGGGCCATACTCAAGGCTGGCTGGGTCTCCCTGTGAACCCCTGCCTGGCTGGTGGGGAGTGAGTGAACCTGCTCTGGGAGAGCAGTTGAGCTGGGGGAAGGTGGCCCATTCTGGGTCCCTGAGGCTAATTTTATCTGCTTATTAGGGTAAGATAGCTTACTATAATCCACTCTGCAATTCGCTTCCGTTTTATAGCAGAGTTCATCCCATTCACATTCACAGTTATTATTACTGACTGTCTATTCCCCTCCATTCTATTTACCCCCTTTGTACTTTTCCCCCCTTCTTTCACCCTATTCCTCCTCACCGACGTTTTACTTCTTACCCCTGCCTCCCCCGATCTGCCCTCCCTTTTTATCACCCCCCTCTCTTTTCTTTACCCTTTTCTCCCTTGCTTTTGTCCTCCCTTCTCAGTCCCCCCCTTTCCCTTCCCCTTTTGTTTCCCTAAAGAGTGAGTTAAGTTTCTTTATCCCAATGAACGTATATGTTATTCCCTCTTTGAGTCAAATCTAATGAGAATAGGGTTGAAACCATGTTCCCCCCTCCTTTCTTTCCCTCTATTATAATATGTTTTTTTCCACCTCTTCATATGATATAATTCATCCCATTCCACCTCCCCTTTCCTCTCCTCCCCATAGACTCCCTTTTTATCTCCTTAATTCTTTTGTATCATCACATCAAAGAGAATTTATATTTATACCCTCTATATAAAGTCCTTCTCTCTGCCCAAATACATTTACAGTTCTTAAGAGTTATGAGTATTATCTTCCTGTGTAGGGATATAAACAGTTTAACCTAATAGGGTAACTTTTCTTTTCCCCCTCTGTTTACCTTTTTAAACTTCTCTTGAGTCTTGTATGTTGAGATCAAATTTTCTATTCAGTTCTGGTCTTTTCACCAGGAAAGATTGAAAGTCCCCAATGTCATTAAATGTCCATCTTTTCCCCTGAAAGAAAATGCACATTTTTGCTGGGTAATAGATTCTCGGCTGCAATCCAATCTCCTTTGCCTTCCGGAATATCATATTCCAAGCCTTGCGGTCCTTTAATGTTGAAGCTGCCAGGTCCTGAGCAATCCTGACTGTGGCTCCATGATATTTAAATTGCTTCTTTCTGGCTGCTTGGAGTATTTTCTCCTTCACCTGATAATTCTGGAATTTGGCTACAATATTCCTTGGAGTTTTCCTTTTGGGGTCTCTTTCAGGAGGTGATCGATGGATTCTTTCAATGATGATTTTATCCTCTGATTCTATGATATCAGGGCAGTTCTCCTTAATAATTTCCTGGAATATGGTATCTAGATTCTTTTTCTGGTCATGGCTTTCAGGCAGTCCAATGATTCTCAAATTGTCTCTCCTCGATCTGTTTTCCAGATCAGTTGTCTTTCCAATGAGGTATTTCACATTTTCTTCTATTTTTTCATTTTTTTTATTCTGCTTGACCGATTCTTGGTGTCTCATGGATTCCTTTTCTTCCAACTGTCCCACTTTAATTTTTAAGGCATTGTTTTCTTCAGTGAGATTATGCACCTTTTTTTCCATTTGGCTAAGTGAATTTTTTAAGGTATTGTTTTCTTCAGTGAGAATTGCAGAGTGGATTAAAAACCAGAACCCTACAATATGCTGTTTACAAGAAACACATTTGAAGCAGAGAGATACACACAGAGTAAAGGTAAAAGGCTGGAGCAGAATATATTATGCCTCAGCTAAAGTAAAAAAGGCAGGGGTAGCAATCCTTATCTCAGACAAAGTGCAGGCAAAAATAGATCTCATTAAAAGAGATAAGGAAGGAAATTACATCTTACTTAAAGGTACTATAGATAATGAAGTAATATCAATATTGAATACGTATGCGCCAAGTGGTATAGCATCCAAGTTCTTAGAGGAGAAGTTAAATGAGTTACAAGAGGAATTAGATAGTAATACTATACTAGTGGGGGATCTGAATCTCCCCCTCTCAGAATTAGATAAATCTAGCCAAAAAATAAATAAGAAAGAAGTGAAAGAGGTGAATAGATTACTAGAAAAGTTAGACATGATAGATGTCTGGAGAAAATTGAATGGGGATAGAAAGGAATATACCTTTTTCTCAGCAGTACATGGCACATTTTCAAAAATTGACCATGTATTAGGGCACAAAAACATCCTAGTCAAATGTAGAAAGGCAGAAATAGTAAATGCATCCTTCTCAGATCATGATGCAATAAAAATTACATGTAAGAAAGAGCCAGGGAAAAGTAGAATGAAAATCAATTGGAAACTAAATAATTTCATTCTAAAGAATGAATGGGCCAAACAAGAAATCATAGAAACAATCAATAACTTTATCCAAGAGAATGACAATAATGAGACAACATACCAAAATCTATGGGATGCAGCCAAAGCAGTGCTTAGGGGAAAATTTATAGCTCTAAATGCTTACATGAATAAAAAAGAGAAAGAGGAGATTACTGAATTGGGCATGCAACTTAAAAAACTAGAAAAAGAACAAATTAGAAATCCCCAATTAGACACTAAATTAGAGATCCTGAAAATTAAAGGAGAAATCAATAAGATTGAAAGCAAAAAAACTATAGAACTAATCAATAAAACTAAGAGCTGGTTTTATGAAAAAACCAATAAAATAGATAAAATACTGGTTAATTTGATTAAAAAAAAGAAAGAAGAAAACCAAATTACCAATATCAAAAATGAAAAGGGTGATGTTACCACCAATGAAGTGGAAATTAAAGCAATAATTAGGAAATATTTTGCCCAACTGTATGCCAATAAATTTGACAATCTAAATGAAATGGATGAATATTTACAAAAATACAAACTGCCCAGGTTAACTGAAGAGGAAATAAAATCCTTAAATAAACCCATATTAGAAAAAGAAATTGAACAAGCTATTAATGAACTCCCTAAGAAAAAATCCCCAGGGCCAGATGGGTTTACGGGTGAATTTTACCAAACATTTAAAGAACAATTAATTCCAATGTTATACAAATTATTTGGAAAAATAGGTGAAGAAGGAGTTCTACCAAATTTGTTTTATGACACAAATATGGTGGTGATACCAAAACCAGGCAAAGCAAAAACAGAGAAAGAAAATTATAGACCAATCTCCCTAATGAATATTGATGCTAAAATCTTAAATAAGATATTAGCAAGGAGATTACAGCAAGTGATCACCAGGATAATACACTATGGCTAAAAAATAGAGTGGTAGATCAATGGAATAGGCTAGGCTCAGGAAATGCAGTAGTAAATGACACTAGTAATGTAGTGTTTGATAAACCCAAAGACTCCAGCTTCTGGGATAGGAACTCAGTATTTGACAAAAACTGCTGGGAAAACTGGAAGATAGTATGGCAGAAATTAGGCTTAGACCAACATCTTACACCTTATACTAAAATAAGGTCAAAATGGATACACGATTTAGACATAAGAGGTGATACCATAGGTAAATTAGGAGAGAAAGGAATAGTGTACCTATCAGATCTTTGGAAAGGAGAACAGTTTTTGACCAAACATGAGATAGAGTATATTATAAAATGCAAAGTGGATGATTTTGATTATATTAAATTAAAAAATTTTTGTACAAACAGAAGCAATGCATCCAAAATTAGAAGGGAGGCAGAAAGCTGGGAAACAATTTTTGAGGCCAGTGCTTCTGATAAAGGCCTCATCTCTAAAATATATAGGGAATTAAATCAAATTTATAAGAATCCAAGTCATTCCCCAATTGAGAAATGGTCAAAGGATATGAACAGGCAGTTTTCTGATGAAGAAACCAAAGCTATCTATTCCCATATGAAAAAATGCTCTAAATCTCTAATGATTAGAGAAATGCAAATTAAAACAACTCTGAGGTACCACCTGACACCTATCAGATTGGCTAAAATGACAAAAAAGGAAGATAATAAATGTTGGAGAGGCTGTGGGAAAATTGGAACACTAATGCATTGTTGGTGGAGCTGTGAGCTGATCCAACCATTCTGGAGAGCAATTTGGAATTATGCCCAAAGGGCGATAAAGCTGTGCATACCCTTTGACCCAGCAATCCCACTTTTAGGCCTTCTGCCCAAAGAAATCATGGAAGGGGGAAAGGGACCCACATGTACAAAAATATTTATAGCTGCTCTTTACGTGGTAACAAGGAATTGGAAGTTGAGGGGGTGCCCATCAATTGGGGAATGGCTGGACAAGTTGTGGTATATGAATACAATGGAATACTATTGTGCTGTAAGAAATGATGAGCAGGAAGAGTTCAGAGAAACCTGGAGGGTCTTACGTGAGCTGATGATGAGTGAGATGAGCAGAACCAGAAGAACATTGTACACAGTATCATCAACATTGAGTGTTGACCTACTGTGATGGACTATATTCTTCTCACCAATGCAATGGTACAGAAGAGTTCCAGGGAACTCATGATAGAAGAGGATCTCCAAATCCAAGAAAAAAAAAGAAAGAAAGAACTGTGGAGTATAGATGCTGATTGAACCATATTATTTCTTTTGTTTTGGGTGCTGTTGTTTTTTTTTTCTATTTTGAGGTTTTGCATCACTGCTCTGATTCTTTCTCTTGTAACAGGATTAATGCAGAAATAGGATTAATGTTATTATGTGTATATATATGTGTGTGTATATATATATCTATATGTATATGTATAGATATATATAGATATAACCTATATCAGATTACCTGCTGTCTAGGGGAGGGGGGAGGGAGGGGAGGGAGGGAGGGAGAAAAATCTGAAATTGTAAAGCATGTATAAACAAAAGTTGAGAACTATCTTTACATGTAACAGAAAAAATAAAATATCTCAAAAAAAAAAAAAAAAGATAGCTTACTATATCCAATTCAGTGTGTATGTTATTCCCTCGTTGAACTGATTCTGATGAGAGTAAAGTTCACTCACTCCCCATCACCTCTCCTATTTTTCCCTCCACAAGATAAGCTTTTACTTTATTCTTTTATGTGAGATACTTGAACCCATTCCACCTCTCCCTTTCCCTTTCTCCAAGTACATTCCTATCTCATCCTTTAATTTAATTAAAAAAAAAAGATTTCATCCCTTTTTATTCAGCACATATCTGTGGCCTCAGTCTACATATGCTCCATCCACCTGACCTAATAATGAGAGAGTTCTTATGAGTTATAAATATTATCTTCCTGTGTAGGAATGTAAACAGTTTAAACTTTTAATTTTCCTTATGATTTCTTTTCCCTGTTTATGTTTTTATGCTTCTCTAGGGTCTTGTATTTGAAAGTCAATTTTTCTATTCAGTTCAGGTCCTTTCATCAAGAATGACTGAAAGTAGGGGTCGCTAGGTTGCACAATGGACAAAGCACTGGCCTGGGATTCAGGAGGACTTGATTTCAAATCCAGCCTCAGACACTTGACATTTACTAGCTATGTGACACTGGGCAAGTCACTTAACTCCCATTGCCCTACAAAAAACAAACAAAAAATGAATGACTGAAAGTTATCTCTTTCATTGAATTACCATTATTTCCCCAGAAGGATTATACTCAGTTTTGGTGGGTAGGTGATTTTGGGTTGTAATTCCAGTTTCTTTGCCCTCTAGAATATCATATTCCAAGACTCTGTTCCTTTAATGTAGAAGCTGTTAGATCTTGTGTTATCCTGACTGTGGCCCCGCAATACATGAATTGTTTCTTTCTTGTTGCTTGCAATATTTTCTCCTTGAGCTGGGAGCTCTGGAATTTGGCTATAATATTCCTGGAAGTTTTCATTTTAGGATCTCTGTTAGGAGGTAATCAGTGGATTCTTTCAATTTCTGTTTTACCTTCTTGTTCTAGAATATCTGGTCAAAAAGACCTCATTTACACTTTTATTGTTGTATTATCCTGCAGGTTGGGCTTCTGGCCTTCAGTCTCCTTCTAATCAACTCACCCTCTATTCAGTTGCCAAACTGATTTTACTAAAGGACAGGTCTGATCATGTTAACCCCCATGCCCAGCTCGGTATTTGCTAGTGGTTTCATATTCCAGGAAAAAAATATATATAAAATCCTGAGTTACATTCAAAGACATTCAAAATAAGACCTTTTTTTTTTCTTTCTTATATTTTGCTAACCCCTATGCACTCTGTAATCCAACTACACCAACATACTTACTGTTCTTCAAGCTTCATCTAATGGCTCTTTGACTTTGTACTAACTGTTCTCATGCTTTGGAATGCTCTTCTTTCTCACCTTTAATTTTTTGCTTCCTTGAATTCTTTGAATAAGACTCAGCTGAAATATTACATTCTAAAAGAAGCATTTAAGTGGTCCATCTCTCCCTATGATGAAAACTATAGTGCTTTCTTTTTAGCCATTATCTATATCAGGTTTTCTCATTCAGTACCATGTTATTAATGCTATCTCTGCTAATGTAATATGAGTACTTGAGGGCAGGAAAAGGGTCTTTTGTGTCAAGGCATATTTTTAATTATTTTCCATCCTTTACACCATAGAGTACTTTTAAACCATCTAGCACACACCATGAACTTAAATGCTTTTCGACTGAATTATCAAGAATTTTAACAAGAAAAGGTAATTTGTTAATAAATCTTCATGTACATGGAACATGCATTTTACCTTCTCTCTATCAAGATTTGGCATTACTGGGCAAATTGATAGTTTATAGAGTAGTTCCAAAATGTATTGCGGTTCATATAAAGACATTTCAATGAAAATAATTATCTTCTAGAAAATCTAGTAATGGTTTTTGATGAACAGGAAAAAAGATATAAAATGCAATTAGCTAAGCCAACTAGCAAGAGAAGAAAGTACCTAAGAGCTGTAGAAAGATTATGTGAACTAAATCATAATTCACAAAGAATTTCTTTCAGTGAAGAAGAAATTATGTACAGTAATATAAAAACATTGTATAGATTTGGTGAAAACCAGTACAGACAAGAGTAAAGGCACTGAATTCAGATCATCACATTTCCTGCCTAGTGCATGACCTTAAGAGACTGTTAAGGTACAAACACAATGTACAGAACTGAGACAGTTTATGTATAGTCTAGTCCATTAGAAATTCAGGTTTAGGAACATAAGACTACATATAATAATGATTATCAATTCATGCCATTAAATGACTTAAATACAAATGCATAATTATCACAGAGTATAACACAAAGGTACTAGAAGCACTTGACCAGGCTAAGTTGTGGTATAAGAGAAAGATAATTAGTTACATGTTTAGCCAAAATAGAATATTGATTCTTTTCATGTAATAATGTGTCACATGTCTGTGCATGTGTATACTCATTATTATTATTGTCTTACTTTTGTTATAACTACAGCTGGCTGTTAGGTAGATTTTTTTTCATTAAACTTCATCTTGATGTTATAAATACTTTTGTTATATGTTTATTGTTATTGTTATTGCTATAACAACTTTTCCATTTTATTATTATTTGATTGCATGCTAATGATATATAACTATTACTGTAATGTATATATCATAACATTCATATGCAACCATTGTCAAGTGATGCATTGAGGATTTTATTTAAATGTTATCATGAGGGGCAGCTAGGTGGCACAGTGGATAGAGTACCAGCCCTGGATTCAGAAGGACCTGAGTTCAAATCCGACCTGAGACACTTGATACTTACTAGCTGTGTGACCTTGGGCAAGTCACTTAACCCCAATTGCCTCACCAAAAATAAATAAGAAAATACGTAAATAAATACATAAACAAACAAACAAATGAATGAATGTTATCATGATATTTTGTTTCAAGTTAACAAATATTAAATGAAACCTTAAGTGATTTTTATAGGACTGCCATATTTTAGCTGTGGGGAGGTAATGTAACCTCTAGTGTCTGAGACCCAGGATTGTAGAGATTCAAGAAAACATTGGTGTATATAGACAATCTTTAACATCACAGGAATTTTGAAGGACCTTCTTAAATGATAGAAAATCTTGGAACCAAACTACTTGTATATATTCTTTAAAACTTAGAATATATAGGGGATCTGGGGGGCAGCTAGGTGGCACAGTGGATAGACCACTGGCCCTGGATTCAGGAGAACCTGAGTTCAAATCTGGCCTGAGACACTTGACACTTACTAGCTGTGTGACCCTTAGCAAGTCATTTAACACTCAACAAACAAACAAATAAAACTCAACAACAACAAAAAAAGAATATGTATGGGATCTGGTTAGTGTGAAGAAATATTTCCATGCAAGTTTTGGTACAAATCATATAGAGGTGAGAGAAGGACTTCTGCCTATAAGCTTATGGAATAGAGTGAGAAGAGAGGAGAAGAGGGCTGTGTAGTAGAAATGGGGCAGGGTGGAAGCAATACTGAACAACCAATATTTATGGAATTTGTGGCAGTTGATGATACTGAACTAAAGGGAGATAGGTGAGCTAGTCTTAGATTCTACATCTCTTTCTTCATGTCTTCTTTCAAGAGAAAAAATTTTCCTTCCCTTCCCTTCCCTATCCTTCACTACCAACCCATCCCTCCTCTTCCATTATTTTCTTTTCTTCTCTTTTCACTTTCTTTAACTTTTCCATCTTCCTTTTTATCACATGTTGATCTAGAACAAACATGTTTTCAGTCTTGACTTGAATCACATTTTTCCTATACCACTAAATGATACACAGATATGAACACATTTATACATAAATACAACACACATGCACATAAACATATTGGCATTATTTTCACAGACTACTTTAAGTGCCTTTAGCATTAGGACAATTTAAATAAGTATTCAGGTATATAAAGTGTTATTTGAAAGCATGCCTTGATGATTCCCCATCTCTACAGAAGACTAAATAAGAGGAAATGAATTTAAGCAACAGTGATAGAATCAGGTTAGAACAAGGGGAAAAATTATTGAATGCAAGGGTGACTAAACAATTTAATATATTGCTAATGAAGGTTGCAAATCTGTCTGGCTCTCTTTTGGCTTTACAAAAAAAAGTTGAAGAAATATCTTACATGACTTGGATGTAGACCTGGCAGAGACTGATCTAAGTGGATTTTTGAGGCATTTTCTAATTTGATAATTCTAAATTTGCTGATATTATGTGTCTCTCTGTGTGTATACACACAAATATATATGCATATTCAAACACACACATATGTTTCTAAATATTTTCAAAAATAATAAAAACAGGAGGGCAAATACAGTTGGAAACTGCATTTTAACTGGGAGCAAGAAGTCTGTTCTGTCAATTATATAGAAAGGTTTTCTAAGGTAAATATGTGTATGTGTGAGGTCATATATCTGACATATTTCTTTCTGTATGTGTTTTCATTTCATCCGTTTCTGTATCCGGGCTGATGAACAGTTCTAAAGTATTTCTGTGAAAACCATTCTCTTCTAGCATCAAAATAGAAATTACTGGGATTGTTGTCTTTTATAAATAGAACTAAAATGAACCACACAGTTCATTGTCTGATTTATCTCAGTTAGAGGTGGTCACTTGAATGGATTAATTAATTAATTTTAATTGTCTGGTTATTAAATTGGACAGGGTTGTAATCTATATAAATTTTCTACTTGATTCTTTTCAATGTGAAAGGTATTATTTTTACTAAATAATTTCAGTATGAGAGAAGTAATGAAAATATATCAGTATCAATAAGCTAAATAAAAGAAACTTTCTATGGTCCTCATCTTTTTCTGTCTATTCATTTTGCTAGCCTTGACTTTTAACTCCTTTTTAAAATGGGGCACTGCTTCCAGGATACACTGTCCCAAGCTTCAGAGGTCCCAGGTGTATTGATTTAAGGAGAGGCATGTTCTGCACTCACCTGTCCAGTGCTCTGGTCTGTAAATAACCCCAGGCCTACTTGATCTTTAACCTGGAAACAAAAATTCTGCTTCACTGTGGTTTCTAGCTCCAGCAAGCCTGTGCCCCTCCCTCACCTGGAATGCCACTCAATACTGCTTCCTGATTCTCAGGATGGGCAAAACAACTGAGTTCCACTTCATCACCAGCAGAGACCTTTCTAAATACCTGCTAGGTGCTCAGCCCTCTCACCACACCCTGAGCTTAGTTCCAGAAGAAGCTGCCACTGCAGCCAATTCAGAAGCTCTAGAGGTCTCTTTCTCTGATATGGTCTGGGGCTGAATCTGCATGTGGCAGTTTGGGTGTGCTTAACTCTCATCCTGGTACAACAGACCTTTGCTGCTGACCTTCTAAGCTGTTTCTGGCTGGAAAATGATCTCACATCATACTTTTGTGGGTTCTGCTGCTCCAGGAATTGTATTATGACATTATTTAGAAGTTGTTTTTTTGTTGTTGTTGTTTGTTGTTGTTGTTTTTTTTTGTGTGTGTGTGTGGTTTTTTTTTGTGAATGTGTGGGGAGCTTTGAGAAGTTACTGCCTTTCCTCTGCCATCTTGGCTCTGGCCCTCTTCTTGGTAGTGTTTGTAACAATTATTTTTAATGTCCTTTCTCCCCTGAGTAGATAGTCCTTTCTAAAAGCTAATTAAATCTGGATGACTTAATGATTTTCAATTGATTATCATAGCACCTAGCTTATGAATGGGTCCTCATTTGTTATATAACCCTAGGAAAGATGCCTCTCAATCCTATAATCTGAGTTATACCTCATATGTACTTCTAGAGTCCTGAGAGGAATATAATAGCTACTTGGGGGATGTAAATAGAGTGTAAGCTGAAGTTGGATGAGTAGCCATAGTGTATATGTTACATAGATAAAATAATATAAATTACAAAATTTTTATTGTTATTGAGTACAGGCAAACTGGAGCAAAGGAGGATTCTGAGGAAACATCAAAACAACTTTTTCTTCAGAAATTGGGTTTAATGGTATATTTTTAAAAAAGATTTATGCACAGAACAATTTATTTTCTTCATTTTGCCTTTATAAAAAAACAAGCTAGATAAAAAATAATTTTGAATTACCTTTCATATTATGTAGAACAATTATATTTTGGGGGTTTCTTTCTTTTGGACTCAGTTAAATTTTGAGCTTACCATCTCCTAACTATATTTGTTAATTAAGTACATTGATCTTCAGTGTTTCCCATTTCCCCACAATTAAAACCCTCTTGATGATTTAGTATAATTTAATTTGCCATTAAAAAAAAAAAAACACGCCAAGTGCCAAACATAAAATGTCTAGCTGGTGCAGTGGATAGAATGTAAGGATTGAGGAATACTCATCCTCCTAAATTCACATCTGGCCTTAGCACTTTATAGCTATATTGTTCTGGTCAAGTCACTTAACCCTATTTGCTTCAGTTTCCTTGTCTATAAAATAAGCTAGAGATGGAAATGGTAAACTATTTTATTTGCCAAGAAAAACCAAAGGTCAAGAAGAATGGGACACACCTTTAGCAAATGAATATGTATAAAATACTATGCTAAAAGCTGATAAGGATCATTTTCAAAAATTATGATCCACATGCTAAAGAACCTCTGGGCTACTTCACATTCTTCTATTCATCAAAGTATAATCAAGTATAGCAATAATAAATGCCATTCTACTTTGCCAGCATGAACCAATGCCAGTCCTAGAGGAAAGGCATTCAATGTGACACATGGTGACAGATTGACATGAAGTCTAAAGGAGGCATAAAGTCATACTAAGTCTAGACTTTGGCAAGTCTTAGTTGTCAAATATATTTCCTAGCTTGTTCCTTTCCAGGATCCCATTTGATAGATGATGTCAATTTGTCTCTTTAGACATTCATGAATGAGGCAGTATACACACTGAATACAGAGGTGAAATTCACATCTCTTATTTGAACTTGGTAGATGAATATGCAATCAGAAATAAATCTGTCCCTGACCTCTTGCCAGTTGAGTCCTGAATATATCTACCTTTCCTAATTTGCTAACTAGGTCATCATGCCTAGAACTCTAGTAGCTACTTAATAGATTTGTGGCATTGGTAATGACAGCAAGCAGAAAAACTCTACAAAGTTTAGGAATGTCTGAGATATAAGTGGGGCTGGGGTATAAAGAGGAAGGGAAAAGTTGAGTTTCCTTTTTTTCCCTGTGCATTTAAAGAGAACAGCTGGATGTCACAATAGATAGAATGTCTAGTCAGACTTCAGGAAGATATCTTGCTGAGTTCAAATATGGCCTGATACATTTATTGGCTGTGTGACCTGGGGAAAATCACTTACCAGTTTTGCCTCAGTTTCCTCACCTGTAAATTAAACTGTAGAAGGAAATGTCAAACCATTAAAGTACCTTTGCCAAGAAAACTCCAAGTGGGTCATGAAGTCAGAAATAGCTGAAACAACTTGGCAACACGAACCAACAAAATGAACAGGACACAGCACTACCTTCAAGGTATCAATTTTAGGTGGAGTGACAGAATAGAATTTAAAAGAAAGTTATGAGCCAGATAAAGTATCCTTTTTTTGTGGGGCAATGGGGGTTAAGTGACTTGCCCAGGATCACACAGGTAGTAAGTGTCAAGTGTCTGAGACTGGATTTGAACTCAGGTACTCCTGAATCCAGGGCCGGTGCTTTATCCACTGCACCACCTAGCTGTCCCCTAAAGTATCTTTTTTAATAATAAACTTTTTTATGTATAGCTTTGGGTTCCAATTTTTATCCTCCTTCCCTTCCCCCCATGTATATCCAAAGTATAACACATGAGTTATACATGAATGATCATGCAAAACATTACCATATTTGTCACTTTGTTAAAAGAAACTTGATCAAAAGAAAAAAAAAGTGAAAGTGAAAAATAGCATGTTACAATCTCTTCTATCAATATAATTTCTTTCTTTGGAGGTGTATAGTATGTTTCATCTATAGTTCTCTGGGATAGTCTTGGATCATTGTATTGTTATGAATAGTCAAGTCATTCACAGTTCTTCACCAAAAAATATTGCTGTCTCTTTATACAATGTTTTCTTGGTTCTGCTCACTTCACAATACATCATTTCATATAGGTCTTTCTAGGCCTTTCTGAAGACATCCTGCTTGACATATCTTATAGCACAATCATATTCATTCACCATCATATACCACAGTTTGTTTAGCCATTCCCCAATTGATGGGCATTCCTTTGATTTCCAATACAGAGTCACCACAAAAAGAGCTGCTATAAAATTTTATACAAATAGGTCTTTGTCTTTTGGGGAGGGATGTCTTTGGGATATAAACCTAGCAGTGGTATTGCTGTATCAAAGGGTATTCACAGTTCTATAGCCCTTTGGGCATAGTTCCAAATTGTTCTCCAGAATGGTTGGATCTTTTCACAATTCCACCAATAGTGGATTAACATCTCAGGTTTCTCACATCCCCTCAGACATCCAATATTTTCTATTTTTGTTATATTTAACATTCTGATAGGTTTGAGGTGATACCTCAGAGTTGTTTTAATTTGTATTTACCTGATCAATAATGACCTAGAGCATTTTTTTCGTATGATTATAGATAGCTTTGATTTCTTTGTCTGATAATTGCCTATTTATATTCTTTGATCATTTGTCAATTGGGGGATGACTTGCATTTTTATAAATTTGATGCAGTTCTCTATACATTTGAGAAATGAGGCCAGGTAAAGTATCTTTATCAAGGTTAGGTTGCTTATAATCTATAGGACCTTTGTTTTTATTTCCACCACCTTAGATCTAAGTGTGGCAGCAGAGCTCTGATTCTTAGGAGGTTTAAATGATTATTAACTTAGATAAAATAAAACCTCTTTTTCCTCTACCCTGGAGCAAAATCTGAACTAAGCAATTTACAGCTTAAATGGCATTCCATAGCCTTTACTTTAGTAAGAGCATTTATCCAGAGATAAACCCAGAATCTCCTAAAGAACAGATTTAAACAACTTGCGAGTGTTTTGTATTTTTCTAACTAGAGAATAATGTGTGTTCTTCAAAGAATAATTTAAAATACAACCTACAAAGACCCATGGCAATTTTCTGGTGGAATACATGACTACAAATAATCTATATTATAAATGTGTTTTTTGATCTCTATTTTAGGAAGGGAAATGACATAATGAAACATGTATTTGGCATTTAAAAATCTCTTTCTTCCCAGTGCCATAATTATTCCCTTCCTTATTTAGGGATGAAGAAATTACATTAGCTTTTTTCCGCCAGAACCCCCCACAAGAATGAATATGTCATGTGAGCTGTAGCACCAGAAAGTGGTGCAGTAACATAAAAATTGGTGCAAAAAGCCAAAGATTTAGGTGACATAGTGATAGGCATCTAAAAGGTATAACTAAAAAGTAGCAAGGCTGATATTTACAAAAGAAATATTTACCCAAAAGATGGTCATACATCAAGGTCTTTATCCTGTGAACATACATATTTATCCCAATATTCCCTTAATTTTTCTAAGACATTTTGGTCCATTTTCAAATTAATTTCTTTAGAATGAGATTATGATCTACATAAAGAGCTCTTGTAAAACACTTTTTTTAAAAATTTGCCAAAAAGAAATATTAATCCCCAAGCCATAGCAGAATTCCTTGGTCACATCATTGATGGAGGGATATACCAAAGTGTTAAGTGCTTCAATCTATGCAGATTGCCAACTTGTCTGAGCTCACTGTGGCATGGAGATGGTGTCTCTGGCCTAAGTACACATAGCTATTATGTATCAGATGTAGGATTTGAATCCAGATCATCCTGGGTCAGAGGTTAGTTCTTTATGCTGTGCTGCTCTGTGTTCCTTGTACATGGTATACATTTTACCAATTTTTAATTTTATTTCAATTAAATCTAATGAACAAACTTAATTCCTTCATTCAACAGATTTGGCTTAATATGCTTATTGGCACTTTCCAGAAGTAAATTTGTTCTTAAAGGACAGATATCTGCAATCATCAAGGCCATATAGGATCATATATTGAAGGATTGAAAGGAAATTCTAAACCATTATTTCCACAATATTTTTTTGAACCACAGTAGTAGTAACTTTTATAATAGATATAAGGAAAACTAACATGATTAATTTGAAGGGAAATAAGATTTATTGGTCTGTATAAATCTGCTAAAGATGAAGATTAATTCAGATGTGTTGGGTAAGAAACTCTTCCCTATCCTACCCACCAAATTCCCTTGCATTTATGTATCTGTTTTGCATATGCTAGTCTATGTACATGCCAAAGTATCATTTTTGTGTTTGGGTCTCTTTAACATCTTGTACAGTTCCTGAAATATAATAAATGCTTGTTCAATCACTATGTTTTTGATAATTTTATGGGACATGATGGGAAACTTTGGATTTTTAGTTGGTTTTTCACATCTGGGATTCTAAGAATCCAAGACTGATTTTTTTTTTCAGGGCAGAGGGTTAAGTAATTTTCCCAGAGTCACACAGCTAGTAAGTGTCAAGTGTCTGAGGCCAGATTTGAACTTAGGTCCTCCTGAAACCTGGGCCAGTGCTTTATCCACTGTGCCACCTAGCTGACCCTAGTTGGTTTTTCAGCATTTTTATTATATTTGTTATACTCAGGGTATTTGAGCAGCTAATTTATACCAGTCTCATGTATGTCCACAGTCTAAGTGCATTCATTATATTGTTTCCAGGGCATTCCCATTTGTGAGTACATGAAGAAAATTGTCATTAGATAATTACTGAAATATCATTTTTAACTTGTAAAAGGTCAAGTAAACAAGCATTTATTAAACACTGTGTGCCAGGCACTGTAATATGTGTTTGGAATTCTAATACAAACAAAAAGATAAAATAGTCTATGTCCTCAAAGAATGTATATTCCCTACTCAATAAACCTTGGCATTTCCCTATTACTAAGTCTTCTAAATATATTGTACAGCTCAGATCCTACCTTCTTAATGAGTCCTTTCCTAGTCCTCTACCTAACCCCATTTACTACATGCATGTACAATTACCTGTAAATGTAATCCCATTTACTATATATGTTTAGATATATGTGTATATAGTATATATACACACATATACATATTTCAGATACATGAGATATATCATGTATCATTATTATACATTATGATATGTAGCATAATATAGTAAATAAAACATACATACTATACTGTACACATATATACATATTTATACACACATAAAATAAATATAATGTATACCATAGCTTCTTGGTTTTTTTTAGTTTTTTTAGTTTAAATCTACATTTCATTGGAAGAGTAATACTGAATTACTCCCAGATAATCATCAATCTAATTTTTCCCACTCTGGATAAAGTCCATTCAGTTTAAGGATCATTGGAGTGGGAAAAACATAATAGGTCAGAGTTTCACAGTTTCTTATGTTAAGTAATAGTATTCTGTTGTAATTTCTGATTGAAAAGTAAAGTGTTTCATAAGAGAAGGTATGGTAGAGAAAGAGCAGGGTTAGTCATGGGAATAAAGGGATGTACTTTGAATGCAAATGATAGGATTCATTAGTGGAATAAGAAAACACTCCCTCTTCAAGTGCAGGAGACAAGGGGATGATATAATTTTTTATGAAAAGAAATTATTAAAAAAATTGTGAAAGAGGTTTTTTAAACAAAACTTCAGGGTCACATATCAAAGGAAAGCAAATATGGAGGAGGATGCCATCCAATTTACTACATCACTAAATAGGAATTGAGCACTTTCTAATATTAGGTCACTAGGTCGTTGTTAGTCAATTTTAGATTTTGGGGAATAATTGAAGTTTTTATTCTTTTCCCAAACCTTAAATATTTTTTATTTCCCATAATACCTAGCACTAGAACCAGGCATATAATAGATACTCAATTTAAAAAAGAAAAGAAAAAAAATATGGCTTTTTTATTTTAGGTAATAAAGTATAGAATAATGTTATTTAATGAAAATTCTCCTTAAATTACCTATAGTTATAATTGAAGAACCATATGTAATTTCAATAAATATAGCTCAAGTCATTGGTAGACAGAGGTGTGTGCTTGGGGAAAGGAATTTTGTATATATGGAAAGGATTACATGGATTTTAGGGACTAAATCTCTAGGTACCCAGAAGGAAAACTTAGAAATATGCAGACTTCATTATACCTGAATTTGAAGAGATTTAAGGATAACATTACAGTTTTAGTGGCTTCATGTTTTATTTTAGATGTTGCTTTAAAAATACTCAACACAATTTAGAAGTTTCCTTACCTGTTACTTCTTTTTTTTTTTTGGTGGGGGTGAGGCAGTTGGGGTTAAGTGACTTGTCTAGGATCACACAGCTAGCAATTGTTAAAGTGTTTGAGGTCAGATTTGAACTCAGGTCCTCCTGTTACTTCTTTTCCCTAAAATGTTCTGCTTAATTAAGAGAAAGAGTTAATAGGGTTCTCAATATTTATGCAGTATTAAATAGTATTAATACTGGATTTGGAGTTAGGACATCTAAATTCAAATAATAACTCAATTAGCTGTGTGATTTTGTGTAAATATTCCCTCCTCTATGAGAATCACTTTCCTCCTCTGTAAAATGGAAATTATATCTCCACTACATATTTCACAGGGTTACTGTGACAAAATGCTTTATAAACCTTAAAATACTATAGAAATGTGTGTTCTTTTTATAATTACAGATATTAACAGTATAATCTTCATCTATCAAAAAATGCAAATAGTTAAAGTGTTGGCCTAAGGATAGTCCTGCCAAAAAAGGGACCTGGCAGAATATAAGAGGATCTTGGGACTTCTTTTAACATATTTGGTTAAATCAGATTTATCAATCAAAATCAAGGTTTAATTGTAGTTGTGGGGGGCGGGGGGAACATAAGTCCTGGAACCCTCTAGATATGATTCTGGGTAAAATAATTGAAGATGATTTTCCTGCTTTTTTTTTCTTGAACACCAAGCCCATCTTGAACAATGGAAAGTGGTCACAGTGGTCTTCCTAACATAGCTCCATAGAGACAGGTGATTGGAGTAGGAATTATTCTGTTGCTTTAATAAGGCTTTAGAATTTTCTAAATCCCAGAACTTTAGCTACCTAGTAAGAATACATGCAACTACCTGTGAAGCGATAGGTCCTGAGCACCTGCAGCGTTATTTTTGAAGGAAGATACCATAGTGACATCATTAGTTCTCCCTGGAGTCACTCTTTGGAGTGTTACTGAATGGTTAAAGCAATGATCCTCATAACCACAATGTTAAAGTGAACTTGGATCCCTGTGAAGTAATTCATAGGCAACCAAAGTAGCATAACTGTTGGTTTGTTGTTGTTGTTTAGTAATTTCAGTCATTTCCAACTGTTTGTGACCTCATTTGGGATTTTCTGGGCAAAGATATTGGAGTGATTTGCTATTTCCGCATCCAGCTTATTTTATAGATAAACAAACTTAGGTGGACAGGGTAAGTGACTTATTCAGTAACAACTAGTTTATGTCTGACATCATATTTGAGTTCAAGATTTGTTTTCCTAAATCTAGTTCTGGCAGTTAATCCACTGTGCTATCTAGCTTCCATATAACTGTCCAATAACTGTTGATACCAGAACTGATAAACTATCTCAGACTTTCCTAAATATTAGAGCTATTTAAGTGAAATAGGCTGCTCTGAGGAGTAATCAGATCTTTGAGTGGAAGGTGAATGAAGATTTAAATGAAGACTTTTAGAACTCAGAGGGAAGTCAGAGATTACCTAATACTCTCATTCATAGATGGAATTTACTTATTTGCCTAAGGAAACCATTCGACTTATTGAAAAAACCCAAGACTTGAATGCGTTACTTTTGAATTCTTCTTCAGTATTCTTTATTCTGTCTTAGATTCAGCCTATAGCTTTCCCACCCTGTGAGTATTTTTGTTATAAAATTGATTTAATTTCAATGTTGCCATCAAAACCATTCAACGTTACACTAAGGGACATTTCTCAGTGGGAATCTATTTGGTTTTAGACACAGCTGCTTATAACAATACTTTTGAACATTAATCAAATTTTACTAGAGTTCCTGATGATATACTGAAAATACAATTAACCTCAGTTCCAGTGCTTCCTGTAGTTTCAAAATTCAGTTTATTTTCCTTGATTCTCACACTATCTTCTTACTGTAATGATGAGAATTTCCTCCAACCTAGACTAAAGGCAGATATGGCCTTTTGTATTCCAAAAGCTTTAATTTTCTTCAATGGGAAAGATACTTTGAAACCTGCTTAGGAAGTCTGTCTCACGGTACCATAAAATAAAACCAATTATTTGTCAGGGAGTTGCAGTCTTTAATAAAAGGTCTTCAAACAGAAGTACAGAGTGAAAACCCTGGAGATATTTTAATGGGTCACTTAAAATAGAGGCAGTGTCTGGCACTTCTTAGGTATACTGTGGGCAGGTTAGATGGCAAACTTCCTTTTTGGTCTGTAGTGTCCACCTTTCATGTACTGAACATTAGAAAAATTCTTGAAATATCCATTCTTAAATTGCTAAGATGAATATAAAAACAAACTCATCATCCTTTATTCCAAAATGTTATTTTCTGAAAAAAAATTACTTCTTATTTGGAATATAATAAAAATACATCAATTTTTTATTTATTATTCAGTTTTCATAAATGCCTTGCCATATTATAGTACTAAAAGTTTAAATATATTCAGAGACAGACTAAATCAACTACAAATTACAACCTCCCCAAATGTTTAATTTATTGATGTACTTTTTTTGTCCTTTACATCTAATATTGAGAGTTTATGACAGTCATTTAGGATTATTGTTTAAATCATTTTACAAATCATAGAATATTGGACTTGGAAGATATATAAAAGATAATTTAATGCAAGCTTTTATTTTAAAGAAGAATTTGGTGTCAAGGAGATTAATTGATTTGTCAAAGGTCATATGTCTATGAAGAGAAAAGCATGAATGTAAACCAAAGCTGCATGGTTCTCAGTGTAATGCTCTTAATATTAACTTCCTATTAACTAATACTTTTTTATGATCACTACTAACATATTCAGGAAGCACTTTGAATCTTTGGAACAGTCATGTTTTACAATCAATTAGAAAGAAGAACAGAACAAAGCTCTGTCCAAATTCATGGAGAAGACAAGATAAGAGTAGAACCCAGCAAAGGCAAACTATAGGCACCAGGGGACAGGGCTAGAGTAGATTCCAGTGCTGGGGGATTCAGGGGTCTCATTTTTGACAAAAGATAGATATTTTCTGATGCTCAGACATGATTTAGGCATTCCATGCCCAATCCAGTATTTAGGAATATTGGGCCCAAATAACAGTAACAGACAATGACAGAAGGTTGTGAGGTCTTTGGAGGCAGAACCATTCAGGATCTATCCACAGAATTCAGGAATACAGGAACATAATTTGACATCAGGACAAGGACACAATCTAGATACTAAGGACCAAGTTATATAGAAAGTATAATGAGGAAATTACTTAGAATGAGAAAATATGAGACAAGCCCAGAAGAGTAACTTCACAAGAATTACAAGAACAGTCTTAGAGAAAAAAAAATCTTGGTCAAAAAGTCTACAATATTAAATGGAAGAAATCAAACCGGTGATATAGAATGAAATGGCCAGGGAAGGGAAAAAAAGGTAAAGAAATGAAATACCATAGAACATATAGTGTTAAACATTTCTCAAGAACTGAACTCCCTGAAAATTAAAATGTGTGAGAGGGAAAATCATTTGTAAAATAAGAAAATTTAAAGGAAAAATGATAAAAAATATAAGATTAGAAAAAAATGACTAGGAAAACAAATGAAAAAAAAGCTGAGAATCTTCAGACTGCCTAAAATCATGACCAGAAAAATACTGGAATTATATACATATACATTATATAAATATATACACACATACACACACACACATATGTGTGTGTGTGTGTGTGTGTGTGTGTGTGTGTGTGAATTAGAGGGCAATGTGAAATAGAAAGGATCCAGTAATCACTACTTTAAAACAAAGTAAAATGAAAACCTTACAGATGTCACAGTTAAATTTATGATCTTCTGGAATAAAAAAAATATACAATCACCAAAAAGAGAGTTCAGTGTTAAAAAGAACAACAGTAAGAATCATGATAGTCTTAGCAATTATCAAATAAGAGAGGAGAGCTTGGAATATAATACTCATTGCCACTTACAGGTTCTCTCCTTACTGCCATCAGTAAGGTCCATTGAGTTGTACTTTGAGGTGCATACAGTCTTCATAAACGTTCCAATCAGTATACACATAAGGATTATCTACAAATTCCAGAACTCTCTTTTCTTCCTCAATGAGTTCAGCATCTGGTTTCTAATTGTTTCTTCTACATTTTCTATCCTCATACTAGAGGACTGCCATATATATGAATACTCCTTTAAACATACTAACCTCCTAATTCCTTAACGCCTTCATTTCCCATGTACTACTTCTCCACCCCATCTCACAAACAAAGATGGGTATGCACCTGATTTGACCATCCACCGAAGTTTAACATCTACATTGTAAAACAATTCAAAAATCCCTTTTTCTGACCAGAATATTTTGGCTCTTTACTTCTTTTTATTTACCTTAACAAAATTTATTTCTTAACCACTATGTGACTTTTAATCCTTCAACCCCTCGGTTCTTTACCAAATAACTTCCCTGTACTAGCCACTTTCATCTCTTTTCATCATCTTGACCCCTTACTGAATCATTTGAGCTTTTCTCACTGTCCTCTTCTCATGAGTCCATATATATATATATAATTACTAACATAGAGTCAATTGTGCCCTGCCAAGTTTCAGCCTCAAATCATTCTCACCATTTATCTTCTTGACACTTATACATGTGCTGGTGATTGAAAATGGAGAAAAATCATGAAATTACTCTGATGCAACATTTATGTTGCTTTGCCTCATCTGAACTCTTACTGCTGCTAGAGAATCGTATTATATGTCCCTAATTAACTGATTATTCTCTTGAACAAAGCCACAATACATTTTTTTTTTCATTTTCCTTGCCAAATGACTCTCGCACTCCTTAGTCTTTCAACTGAGAACTTCACCTCAGATTTTTATGGAAAAATTTGAGGCCATTCTTCAAGAACTCTCTTTTCTCCTCCTCATTTCATAATCCCCATATGCCTTCTGTCAATATTTCCTTCTTCACCCATTTCATATGAAGAGAGGACCCTTATTCTTCCTAAGTAGACAACTATTTTTAAAAGGGATGCAATTGTATCTCTTTCATTAGATTGCTATTCTATCATTTCTAGTCTTTTTTATAAAAGTATTTTATTATTTTCCAGTTACATGTGGAGATAGTTTTCAACATTTGCTTTTTTAGATTTCTAGTTTCAAATTTTTCTCCTTCCTTCCCCTCCCTCCACCCTCCCCAAGATAGCAAGCAATCTAATATAGATGATCTATCTATCTATCTATAAGTAATATTACATTAAACATGTTTCTGCATTACTCATGCAGTGAAAGAAGAATTAGAACAAAAAAACCCTCAAAAAAGAAAAAGAATAAAAAAATAGAAATAGTATGGTTCAATCTGCATCCAGATTCCATAGTTTTTTTGTTTTGTTTTCTTTTTTTCTGGATTTGGAGAGCATTTTCTATAATGAGTCTCTGGAACTATCTTAGACTATTGTATTGCTGAGAAGAGTCAAGTCTATCATAGTTGATCAACACACAATATTGCTGAAACTGTGTACAATGTTTTCCTGGTTCTGCTCATCTCACTCAGCATCAGTTCATGTAAGTCCTTCCAGTTTTCTCTGAAATATGCCTGTTCATTGTTTCTTGCAGCACAATAGTATTCCATTACATTTATATACCACAACTTGTTCAGCCATTCCACAATTGACAGGCATCCCCTCAGTTTCCAATTTCTTGCAACCACAAAAAGAGCAGCTATAAATATTTTTGTACATGTGGGTCCTTCTCCCTTTTTTTGTTTGTTTTTTTGCAGGGCAATGAGGGTTAAGAGACTTTCCCAGGGTCACACAGCTAGTAAGTGTCAAGTGTCTGAGGCCGGATTTTAACTCAGGTACTTCTGAATCCAGGGCCAGTGCTTTACCACTGAGCCATCTAGCTGCCCCTCTCCCTTTTTTATGATCTCTTTCAGAAAAAGAACTAATAGTGGTATTTCCAGTTCAAAGGGTATGCACAGCTTTATAGCCCATTTGGGCATAGATCCAAATTGGTCTCCAGAATGGTTGGATCAGTTCATGGCTCCACCAACAAGCATTAGTGTTACAATTTTTCCACAGCTTCTCCAACATTTATTATTTTCCTTTCTTGTCATATTAGCCAATCTGATAGGTGTCAGGTGGTACTTCAGAGTTGTTTCAATTTGCATTTCTCTAATCAATAGTGATTTAGAGTATTTTACATACGGCAATAGATAGTTTTAATTTCTTCAGCATAAACCTGCCTGTTCATATCCTTTGACAGTTTCTCAATTGAGGAATGACTTAGATTCTTATAAAATTGATTTATTTCCCAATATATTTTAGAAATGAGGCCATTATCAAAAATATTGGCTATAAAAATTGTATTTCAGCTTTCTGCCCCCCTTCTAATTTTGCATGCATTGCTTCTATTTGTACAAAAATGTTTTAATTTGATGCAATCAAAATCATCCATTTTGCATTTCACAATATTATCTGTTTCTTATTTGGTCATAAACTGTTCTCCTTTCACACATCTGACAGGTTTTCCTTCCTCTCCTAATTTACCTATGTTATCACTTTTTATGTCTAAATCATGTACCCATTTTGACCTTATTTTAATATAAGGTCTAGGATGTTGGTCTATGCTTAGTTTCTACCATACTATCTTCCAGTTTTCCCAGCAGTTAATGTCAAATACTGAGTTCCTATCCCAGAAGCTGGAGTCTTTGGGTTTATCAAACAGTAGATTACTATAAACATTTACTACTGTGTCTCCTGTTCCTAATCCATTCCACTGATCCACCAATCAATTTCTTAGCCATTACCAAATAGTTTTGATGACTGCCATTTTATAGTATAGCTTCAAATTTGGGATGGTTAGCCCACCTTCCTGTGCATTTTTTTTATTGGTAAATGTTTATAGTAATCTAATGTTTGATAAACCCACCTTCCTGTGCATTTTTATTAGTTCCCTTTATATAAGTATATGATCATATCATCTGTAAAGAGTGATTGTTTTGTTTCTTCCTTGCCTACTCTAATTCCTTTTTTTTTCTCCTTTATCTTCCCTTATTGTTAAAGCTAACATTTCTAGTACAATATCAAATAATAGAGGTGATAAAGGAAATCCCTGTTTCACCCCTGATCTTATTGGGAATGCCTCTAACTTATTCCCATTACATATAATGCTTGCTGATGGTTTTAGGTAGATACTGCTTATTATTTTAAGGAAAGCTCCACCTATTCCTATGCTTTCTAGTGTTTTTAGTAGTAATGGGTGCTGTATTTTGTCAAAAGCTTTCTCTGCATCTATTGAGATAATAATATTATTTTGGTTAGTTTTCTTACTGATATGGTTGATTATAGTGATAGTTTTTTGAATGTTAAACCAGCCCTGCATTCCTGGTACAAATCCCACCTGGTCATAGTGTGTTATCCTTGTAATCACTTTCTATAATCTCCTTGTTAATATATTATTCAAGATTTTTGCATCAATATTCATTAGGGAAATTGATCTACAATGTTCTTTGTCTTGCCTCTGCCTGGTTTTGGTAACAACACCATATTTGTGTCATAAAAGAAATTTGGTAGAATAGATTCACCTAATTTTCCAAATAATTTGTATGGTCTTAGAATTAATTGATCTTTAAATGCTTGGTATAATTCACTTGTAAACCCATCTAGCCTTGGAGATTTTTTTCTTAAGGAATTTATTAATGGATTGCTCAATTTCTTTTTCTAATGTGGGCTTATTTAAGGATTTTATTTGCTCTTCAGTTAACCTGGACTATTTGTATTTTTGTAAATATTTATCAATTTCATTTAGATTGTCAATTTTATTGGCATATAGTTTTGCAAAATAGTTCCTAATTATTGCTTTAATTTCCACTTCATTGGCGGTAAAATCACCCCTTTCATTTTTGATACTGGTAATTTTATTTTCTTCTTTCTTTTTTTTTTTTAATCTTTTTTTTTACAGGGCAATGAGGGTTAAGTGACTTGCCCAGGGTCACACAGCTAGTAAGTATCAAGTGTCTGAGGCCAGATTTGGACTCAGGTACTCCTGAATCCAAGGCCAGTGCTTTATCCACTGTGCCAACAAGCTGCTCCCCTTAAATTAAATTAACAAAAAATTGATCTATTTCATTGTTTTTTTTTCATGAAACCAGCTCTTAGTTTTAATGATTAATGCTATGTTTTTCTTCCTTTTAATTTTATTAATTTCTCCTTTGATTTTCAAGATTTCTAATTTAGCATTTAGTTCAGGATTTTTCATTTGTTCTTTTTCTAGCTTTTTTAGTTGCATGCCCATTTCATTGATCTCCTCTGTCTCTTTTTTAGTCATGTAAGCATTTAGAGATATAAAATTTTCCCTAAGCTCTGCTTTGGCTATATTCCATAGGTTTTGGTATGTTGTCTTATTATTGTAATTCTCTTCGATGCAGTTATTGGTTGCTTCTATGATTTGTTGTTTGACCCACTCATTCTTTAGGATGAGATTATTTAGTTTCCAATTAATTTTCAGTCTACCTTTCAACGACTCTTTATTACATGCAATTTTTATTGCATCATGATTTGAGAAGGATGCATTTTGCATGTATGCCTTTCTACATTTCACCATGAGGTTTTTTCCCTAATACATGGTCAATTTTTGAACATGTGCCATGTAACGCTGAGAAAAAGGTGCATACCTTTCTATCCCCATTCAATTTTCTCCAGACATTTATCATATCTGAATTTTCTAATATTCTATTCACCTCTTTAACTTCTCTCTTACTTGTTTTGTAGCTAGATTTATTTAATTCTGAGAGGAGAAATTCAGATCCCCCACTATTATAGTTTTGCTGTCTATTTCCTATTGTAACTCAGTTAACTTCTCCCCTAAGAATTTGGATGCTATACCACTTGGCACATACATGTTTAGTATTGATATTACTTCATTATCCATCTTAGCTTTTAACTAGAGGTAGTTTCCTTCCTTATCTCTTTTAATTAAATCTATTTTTGCCTTTTTTTGTCTGAGATAAGCATTGCTACCCCTGCTTTTTATACTTCAGCTGAAGCATAATATATTCTGCTCCAACCTTTTACCTTTGCTCTGTGTATATCTCTCTGTTTCAAATGTGTTTCTTATAAACAGCATATTGTAGGATTCTGGTTTTTAATCCACTCTGCTATTTTCTTCCATTTTATGGCAGAGTTCATCCCATTCACATTCACAGTCATATTTCCCTCCATCCTATTTAACCCCCCCTTCTTTCACCCTGTTCCTCCTCACCAGTGTTCTGCTTCTGACCCCTTCCTCACCCAATCTGCCCTCCCTTTTATCAGTCTCACTCCTTTTGCTTTACCCTTTTCTCCCCTCCTTCTGTCCTCCCTTCTACCTTCTATCAGTACTCCCCTTTCCCCTTTCCTTTTTACTTTCCTAAAGAATAAATTTCTTTATCCAAATGTGTTGTCCTCATGTGAGTTTGTGTTTAGCTCTTCCCTGTCAACACAATAACTTTCAATGTTAAGAGCCCTCTTCCGTTTCTTACTCATATTGCACCTTATTTTTTTGAAGTTGAGATCTGCTCCTGGAGCACAAGGGTCACTGTTTTAAGCTTCTTGTGCTGGAGCAGCTAGGTGGTGCAGTGGATAGAGCACCAGCCCTGGATTCAGGAGTACTCAAGTTCAAATCCGCAAATTCGGCCTCAGACACTTAGCACTTACTAGCTGTGTGACTCTGGGCAAGTCACTTAACACCAATTGCCTCACCAAAAAAAAAAAAAAAAAAGCTTCTTGTGCTGTGGGGTAGGGGCTGTGTCACTGGCTTTCTACTTTGAATCCTCTATGGCTTGTGTATTTCTTGCTGCCCTGCATTTGCTCCTTGCACTTGCTCTAGGCTTTTGGATGGCCAGGCCCAGTCATGCCTGTCCTGTGGCTGGCCCTCCAGGTGGCAGCCTGCCCTCTCAGCTGGTGCTTGTGGATCTCACAATTGGCCTGCTGTACCACCAGCTTGCTGAGCCAGGATCAAGGGGCCTCAGTTGCTCTGCTGTGGCCTAGAACTTCCTGCTGACTTGCTCAGACCCCCTCTATGCAATGCTGTGCTTTCTGACCCCCTTTTGCTGTGCTGCATTCCCCTTTTGCTTGAGACCTGACCTTTCCTGAAGTCTTCTAAATTATCTCAAGTTAGAAGATTGTGCCTATTTTTTGTAGGTTCTATAGTTTCAGAATCTGTTTAGAGGCTTGATTTAATTTTTTTTAAGGGAAACCTGGGAGATTTCAGGCAACTTTTTGTCTTCTCTCTGCCATCTTGGCTCCTCCCATTCTTGCTCTTTAATTTAACTTCAATCACTTTCTTAATACCTACAAACATACCTATGCGTCCCCTATAAGAAAAAAAAAAAAACCTTAATCCATTATTCATCCTCACTAACTGTTATCCTAGGTGTCTCTAATTCATCTCCTCTCACTTTCTATTTAAGTCTCTTGAGAAATGCTTCCACCTTATCATTCCACTGAAACCGATCTCTCCAAAGTTACCCATGATCTCTATAATATCAAATCTAATAACATTTTAACATTCCTAATGCTTCTTGACCTCTTTGCTGACTTTGAAACTATTGATCAGGGCCAAGACAGTGGAAAGAAGCCCAGAAGTTACTTGAACTCTCCTCAGTTTTCCTCACTCTCACTCTCATTCTCACTTGTTCTCTTCTCTCACTTCCCTGTCCCTCCTTAACAGTCTATTTTTATTCTAACAACTACTTCCCCTAATTCATCTTCTCATCTATCACTCCCCCACCCTCCTGCCCCAGTTTCTTATTCCCTTCCCCTCTTATTTCCTTATTGAGTCAGTTACATTTCTATACACAAAAAAGTGCATAAATATTTTTTTCTAACTTTGAAACATTCCTGATGAGAGGGAAGTTCAAGTATTGTTCATCTTTTTGTGCCCATTTTACGTGAGAAAAAAATTCCCATTCTTTTACTTTCAATCTTCTTTCTGTGCATTTCTCTTTCTCCACTCTTCATTCTTTTGGACATCATGCTAATGAAATTTATACACACATGTCCTCTGTCTATCTAAACTCTTTTCACTGTCTTAATAATGATAAAGTTTTTAAGATTAAGAAGTATCATTTTCCCATATATTCCCATATAATAATGTAAATAGTTTAACTATATTGAATCCCTTATAATTACTCATTAATGTTTACCTTTTTATCCTCTTCTGTTTGAATGTCATTTGAAAAAAGTTTTCACCTATGGTCTTTTCATCAAAAATGCTTGAAATTCCTCTATTTCATTAAATATCCATTTCCCCTGAAGTATTATGATGAAGTTTTTATTTTTTTTTGGAAGGGGGGGTGGATGATTCTTGGTTATAATCCTCACTGGTTTGCCCTCCCAGAAAATCATATTCTAAAGCCTCCATTTCTTTAATAGGGAAGCCACTAAATTTTGTGTGAACCTCACTGTGACTTCATGATATTTGAATTGTTTCTTTCTTCAGCTGCTTGAAATATTTTCCCTTTTTTTTTGTATGTTTGTTTTTTGGCTTTTTTTAGTGAGGCAATTGGGGTTAAGTGACTTGCCCAGGGTCACACAGCTAGTAAGTGTTAAGTGACTGAAGCTGGATTTGAACTCAGGTGCTCCTGACTCCAGGGCCGGTGCTCTATCCACTGCACCACATAGCTGCCCTGAAATATTTTCTCTTTTGCTGAGAGTTCTAGAATTTTCCTATATTATTCCTGGTAGTTTTGATTTGGGGGTCTCTTTTATGGAGTTGATTCTTTGAATTTCTCTGGATCTAAGATATCAGGGTAATTTTCTTAATAATTTATTGAAATATGATATCTGTGCTCTTTTTTTAATCATAACATTTTGGCAGTCCAATAGTTCTTTTTTAATGTTTCAAATGATTATTTAATTTTTGATCTATGGAATGAAACTAAAATTTGCATAACAGAATAATAAAAGAGATTGAACATGAAACTACAAATCTATTATGTACAGCTTGATATTCCTTTCAAATATATAATAAAGTTAGGATTTAAATTTTATTCCTTTGCTCTTTGCTGACCCTCCCACCCTAGAGAAAGCGGCTATTACACACAAATATGTGGGTGTTTTATATATATGTATATGTGTGTGTGAGTATGTAGGTAAAAATTATTCTATACATACTTCTATTCATCAGTTCTTTCTCTGGGTGAAAGTAGTGTCTTCCTTCTTAGGTCCTTTGCAGTTGAGTAGTTATATTAGTTTTTACTCAAAGTCATTCTTCTTTTTTTTGTGGAGCAATGAGGTGCAAGTGACTTTCCCAGGGTCACACACCTAATAAGTGTCAAGTGCTTGAGGCCGAATTTGAACTCAGGTCCTCCTGAATCAAGGGCCAGTGCTTTATCCACTGCACCACCTAGCTGCCCTCAAAGTCATTCTTAAAACAATATGACTGTTAAGTTATACAATGTCCTCTTGCTTCTGCTCATTTGGCTCTTCACTAATTCATGCAAGGCTTTCCATGTTTTTCTAAGATCAATAAGCTCATAATTTCTCATAGCACAGTAGTATTCCATCACAATTATACACCATGATTTGTTTAGCCATTCCCCAATTCCTGGACATCGTGTTCAGGGTTGTTTCTAGAATGTTTGTGAAATTCTAAATTTGAGTGGGAATCACTGTAATTCTTAATATTAGTCTGACTACTAAAACCTAATAGCTAAGCAATAATGAGATTTAATAGTCTCAGCCCAAACCTGTGATGTAATTGATATAGGAAGGTACTGACAAGAATAATTCCCTCTGCCCATGCAGAGCAGCTTGTGAGGTAGAGTCTTAGAGAGTTGGGGGGGGGGGTGGGGGCACTAACCCAAGCCCAGGCTTGTCCAGAGACAAATGATCTGGTCTTAGCACAGGAATGGTCAGAATTTTATTGTTAAATGCTAGATAATTTTTCGAGATTGCTAGCCTGGTAAATAATATGGCGGATAGATTTTTCCTAATTCCTCCTCTTGAGTTCAGAACTGAGTGACTGAACAGAGGAGGTATCTTGGCCAATCCAATAAGCTTAAGGGATAATTCTCCGTGATAAGCAGAGCTACATTGTCTCTCATGTTAAATTTATAATAGGAGTCAAAAGGAAAAAAGGTGCATGTTATCAGAAGTTGTAGCCTTGCTGCAGACACTGGGAGCCCTACAGTTTGGAGGAGGATCTGATGTAATTTCTACAAATTCTTTCTGAATTCTTTTTGCACTGGTTGACAATTCCTCTGCAGTCTTTTTTTTATTAATAAAGTATTTTATTTTTCCTGTTACATGTAAAGATAGTTCTCAACTTTTGTTTATACAGGCTTTCCAATTTCAGATTTTTCTCCCTCCCTCCCCTCCCTCTGCCCTCCCCTAGAGAGCAGGTAATCTGATATAGGTTTTATATATATATATATATATATATATATATATATATATATATATATACACATAATAACATTAATCCTATTTCTGCATTAATCCTGTTACAAGAGAAAGAATCAGAGCAGTGATGAAAAATCTCAAAATAGAAAAAAAAGCAACAGCACCAAAGACAAAAGAAATAGTATGGTTCATTCAGCATCTATACTGCACAGTTCTTTTTTTTTTCTTGGATTTGGAGATCCTCTTCTATCATGAGTTCCCTGGAACTCTTCTGTACCATTGCATTGGTGAGAAGAATATAGTCCATCACAGTAGGTCAACACTCAATGTTGTTGATACTGTGTACAATGTTCTTCTGGTTCTGCTCATCTCACTCATCATTACCCCACACAAGACCCTCCAGGTTTCTCTGAACTCCTCCTGCTCATCTTTTCTTACAGCACAATAGTATTCCATTGTATTCATATACCACAACTTGACCAGCCATTCCCCAATTGATGGGCATCCCCTCAACTTCCAATTCCTTGCCACCACATACAGAGCAGCTATAAATATTTTTGTACATGTGGGTCCCTCTCCCCTTTCCATGATCTCTTTGGGAAAAAGACCTAAAAGTGGAATTGCTGGGTCAAAGGGTATGCACAGCTTTATCACCCTTTGGGAATAATTCCAAATTGCTCTCCAGAATGGTTGGATCAGTTCACAATGCATTAGTGTTCCAATTTTCCCACAGCTTCTCCAACATTTATTATTTTCCTTTTTTGTCATTTTAGCCAATCTGATAGGTGTCAGATGGTACCTCAGAGTTGTTTTAATTTGCATCTCTCTAATCATTAGAGATTTAGAGCATTTTTTCATATGGGAATAGATAGCTTTGGTTTCTTCATCAGAAAACTGCCTGTTCATATCCTTTGACCATTTCTCAATTGGGGAATGACTTGGATTCTTATAAATTTGATTTAGTTCCCTATATATTTCAGAGATGAGACCTTTATCAGAAGTACTGGCCTCAAAAATTGTTTCCCAGCTTTCTGCCTCCCTTCTAATTTTGGATGCATTGCTTCTGTTTCTACAAAAATTTTTTAATTTAATGTAATCAAAATCATCCATTTTTCATTTTATAATATACTCTATCTCTTGTTTGGTCAAAAACTGTTTTCCTTTCCAAAGATCTGATAGGTAGACTATTCCTTTCTCTCCTAATTTACCTATGGTATCACCTCTTATGTCTAAATTGTGTATCCATTTTGACCTTATTTTAGTATGTTATAAGATGTTGGTCTATGCCTAATTTCTGCCATAGTATCTTCCAGCTTTCACAGCAGTTTTTGTCAAGTACTGATTCCCTATCCCAGAAGCTGGAGTCTTTGGGTTTATCAAACACTACATTACTAGTGTCATTTACTACTGCATTTCCTGTGCCTAGCCTATTCCATTGATCTACCACTCTATTTTTTAGCCAATACCAGATAGTTTTGATGACTGCCACTTATTTTAAAGCTCCAGGTTTGGTATTGCTAACCCACTTTCCTGTGAATTTTTTTTTCATTATTTCCCTAGATATTCTTGATTTTTTGTTTTTCCAGATGAATTTTGTTATTATTTTTTCTAGCTTTATAAAATAATATTTAGGTAGTCTGATTGTTATGGCACTGAATAAGTAAATTAATTTAGGCAGTATCGTCATTTTTACTATATTAGCTCTGCCTATCCATGAGCAATTGATATCTTTCCAATTATTTAGATCTGATTTGATTTGTGTGAAGAGTGTTTGGTAGTTGGGTTCATAGATTTCCTGGGTTTGTCTTGGCAAGTAGACTCCCAAGTATTTTATATTATCTACTGCTACTTTAAATGGAATTTCTTTTTCAAACTCTTGCTGCTGGACTTTGTTGGTCATGTATAGAAATGCTGATGATTTATGTGGATTTATTTTATATCCTGCTACTTTGCTAAAGTTGTTAATTGTTTCAAGTAATTTTTGAGTTGATTCTCTAGGATTCTTTAAGTATACCATCATATCATCTACAAAGAGTGATAGTTTTGTTTCCTCCTTGCCTATTCTAATTCCTTTAATTCCTTTTTCTTCTCTGATTGCTAAAGCTAACATTTCTACTACAATATTAAATAATAGGAGTGATAATGGACATCCCTGTTTCACCCCTGATCTTATTGGGAAGGCCTCTAATTTATTTCCATTGCATATAATACTTGCTGATGGCTTTAGGTAGATACTGTTTATTATTTTAAGGAAAGCTCCACCTATTCCTAAATTCTCTAGTGTTTTTATTTAGAAATGGGTGTTGTACTTTGTCAAAAGTTTGCTCTGCATCTATTGAGATAATCATATGATTTTGGTTGGTTTTCTTATTGATGTGGTTCATTATGTTAATAGTTTTTCTAATGTTGAACAAGCCCTGCATTCCTGGTATAAATCCCACCTGGTCATAGTGTATTATCCTGGTGATCACTTGCTGTAATCTCCTTGCTAATATCTTATTTAAGATTTTAGCATCAATATTCATTAGGGAAATTGGTCTATAATTTTCTTTCTCTGTTTTTGCTTTGCCTGGTTTTGGTATCTCCACCATATTTGTGTCATAAAACAAATTTGATAGAACTCCTTCTTCACCTATTTTTCCAAATAATTTGTATAATATTGGAATTAATTGTTCTTTAAATGTTTGGTAAAATTCACCCATAAACCCATCTGGCTCTGGAGATTTTTTCTTAGGGAGTTCATTAAGGGCTTGTTCAATTTCTTTTTCTAATATGGGTTTATTTAAGGATTTTATTTCCTCTTCAGTTAACTTGGGCAGTTTATATTTTTATAAATATTCATCCATTTCATTTAGATTGTCAAATTTATTGGCATTCAGTTGGGCAAAATAATTCCTAATTATTGATTTAATTTCCACTTCATTGTTGGTAACATCACCCTTTTCATTTTTGATACTGGTAATTTGGTTTTCTTCTTTCTTTTTTTTAATCAAATTAACCAATATTTTATCTATTTTAAAACCAGTTCTTAGTTTTATTGATTATTTCTATAGTTTTTTTTTGCTTTCAATCTTATTAATTTCTCCTTTAATTTTCAGTATCTCTAGTTTAGTATCTAATTGGGGATTTCTAATTTGTTCTTTTTCTAGCTTTTTAAGTTGCATGCCCAATTCATTAATCTCCTCATTCTCTTTTTTATTCATTTAAGCATTTAGAGCTATAAATTTTCCCCTGAGCACTGCTTTGGCTGCATCCCATAGATTTTGGTATGTTGTCTCATTATTGTCATTCTCTTGGATATAGTTATTGATTGTTTCTATGATTTGTTGTTTGGCCCATTCATTCTTTTTTTTTTTCTTTATTTAATTAATTTATTTTTTGAATAGAATTTTATTTTCCAAAATACATGTAAAAACAAATTTTAACATCAATTTTTAAAAAAATTGTGGTCCAAATTCTCTTCCTCCTCCATTCCCACCTCCCACCCACTAGAACTAGAGCATTTCAAAATAAGTTAATGAGTAGTCATGGGAAACATTCCCACATTAACTAGCTTACGAGAGAAAACAGTAAAAAAAATTCCCAAAACTTCAAACTGAGGAATTGTCAAAGGGAAAAAAAAAATTTTTAAATGTGTTTCCAGGGGCAGCTAGGTGGCACAGTGGACAGAGCAGCAGCCCTGGAACCAGGAGCACCCCAGCCCAAATCGGGCCTCAGACACCCAACCAGCTGTGTGAACCTGGGCAAGCCACCCAAACCCAATTGCCTCACAAAAAAAAAAAAAAAGAAAAAAAATTGTTTCCATCTATTTTCAGATACTGTCACTTCTTTCTCTGTAGATGGGTTGCCATTTTCATAAGTCCTTCAGGGTTATATTGGACCATTGCCTTGCTGAAAATAACCACATGCTTCCCAGCAGATCGTCTCACACTATTGCTGTTATTTTGTGTACAGTACATTTCACTCTGCTTCAGTTCATGTAGTTCTTTCCAGGTTTTTCTGATAGTATCCTGTTCATCATAACCTAAATAAAGTTAACTTAAACTTGACAAAGAATTTTCTTCATATCAGCCCAGCAAAGTAGGTACCATATGTTTTGCCATTATATTCAATCATCATAACTATTTCCCTCCATCCTATTCCCTTCCCATGCTATTTACTCTATTTTCTATCTTCTTTTAAACTATTCCTCCTCAAAAGTGTTTTACTTCTGACTGTCCCCTCCCCTACTCTGCACTCCCTTTTTTTTTCACCCTTCCTTCCTTATCCTCTTCCTGTCATACTTTCCTGTAGGTTTAAATAGATTACTCCTCCCAACTGGGTGTGAATATCATTCACTCCATGAGCCAACTCTGATGAGTTTAAGGTCTTTGAGCTAATTCTATGTTCCAAATTTTCTTCCCCCCTCTCTCCTCAACCCCCCCTATGAAATCAAGCAATTCAACATGTCATACTTGTGCCGTTATGCAGAACATCTTTACCTTCCTCAAAAGTATTTTGCTTTTTACTGCTCTCTCCCCCAATCTGCCCTTCCCTCCTTCCCCTCTCCCACCCCTTATCTCCCTCCCCTCCCTCAGGGCAAAAATATTTTACTATACCCACTTGAGTATGTATGTTAGTCCTTCTTTGAGTCAGTTCTGAAGATATTAAGGTTCACTCACTCTCCAATTCCTTCTCCCTCTTCCCCTCCCCTCCACAAGCTTTTTTCTTGTTTCCTTCATGTAAACAACCTCTCTGCAGACCATCTCTCCCCTTCCCCCTCCCCCAGTCTATTTCTCCTACACCTCAACCCTATTTTAAGGATGTCATTATGGATTACTTAGGTGGCACAGTGGACAATGCACCAGTCCTGGACCCAGGAGGCCCCAAGCCTAAATCCGGCCCCAGTCATAAGACACCCCACAAAGAACTAAACATAACATCCCTTCGTATTCAGTTCAGTCCTGTGTCCTCTGTTAAATCCTTACTGAGATGGTTCTTATGAGTTTGAAGTCTTATCTTCCCATGTAGGAATATAAACACTTTGATCTTTTAATATCCCTCGTGAAGTCTTTTTCTTGTTTATCTTTTTATGCTTCTCCAGAGTCTTGTATTTGAAAGTCAAATTTTCTATTCAGTTCAGATCTTTTCATAATAAGTGCCTGAAAGTCTTCTTTCTCCTTGAAATTCCATGTTTGCCTCTGAAAGATGATGCTTAGTTTTGCCGGGTACGTGATTTTTGGCTGTAGTCCCAGTTCCTTTGCCCTTTGAAATATCATATTCCATGCCCTCTGGTCCTTTAATGTAGAAGCTGCTAGATCTTGCTTTATCCTTATTGGAACTCCTCAGTACTTAAATTCCTTTTTTCTAGTTACTTGAAAAATTTTCTCCTTGACCTGGGAGTTCTGGAATTTGGCTATAATATTCCTGGAGGTTTTCCTTTTGGGATCTCTTTCAGGAGGTGATCGGTGGAATCTTTCAATTTCTATTTTAGCTTATGCTTCTAGAATATCAGGGCAATTTTCCCTCACAATCTCTTGGAGGATGGTGTCTAAGCTCTTATTTTAGTCCAATGATTTTCAAATTATCTCTCCTAGATTTATTTTCTAGGTCAGCTGTTTTTCCAAGGAGATATTTCACATTGGCCTCTATTTTTTCATTCAATTGGATTTGCTTTACTGTGTCTTGGTTTCTCATAAGGTCACTAGCTTCCATTTGTTCAATCCTAATTCTTAGGCAATAATTTTTAGCAGACAGTTTTTTAATCTCCTTTTCTATTTGACTTTTCAAACTGTTGACTTTTTTCTTATGACTCTCCTGCATCACTCTCATTTTTCTTTCCATTTCTTCCTCTCTTTCTCTATATCTTCATTCCATCTTTCCTACTTTCTCTTCAAAGTCCCTTTTGAGAGCTTCCATGGCCTGAGACCAGTTCATATTTTTCTTGGAAGCTTTGGATGTTGGAGCTTTGACCCTATTATTATCTTCTTCCTCTGAGGATGTATTGTGGTCTACCATTCCCCCAAAGAAGTTTTTGATGGTCTTCTGCTTTCTTTGCTTACTCATCCTGGCTTACTATTTCTTGGCTTTTTACTGCTTCTTAAAGTATAGCGCTGCTTCCAGAACACACTGTTCCTGCTACAGCCTGACCCAGGGAGTGATTGGGCTTCTTCTCAGTCTGCCTGGCTTGTGAGTAATCACAGCCACTTTCTCTTTGACCCAGAAACAGAAGTCTGATTGAACTCTGATTCTCTATGGTCGGGAAGCTTGGTGTGCTTTTACCCCTCCCCCACTGGGTCACCACCACTCGCTCGATTCAGCCCACTGGTTCAGACCCAGGGTGCTTTGCCCCAACTCCAGTAGATACTGCCTCCACTTCACCCCAGCCTACTGCCAAACCCCCTCACCAGTCTGTGATCAGAGTCTCAGAAGCTGCTGGTGCTGATGACTCTGACATGCACTAGAAGCACTGTCCCTGGCTTGGTATGGACCGTGCGCTGAGCTATTCAGCCTGATCAGTAGGGGATCAGAATTGCCCTCTTTTGCGGGGAAATATTCTCACTCTGTTCTTATGTGCATTAGGCTGTTCTGGGTTTTGATTTTTAGGGCATTATTTGGGCATGAATGGACAGGTTTATCTGGAGTTTGTGGGAGTCACAGCCTCTCCTCCATCATCTTCCCATTCATTCTTTAGAATGATATTATTTAGTTTCCAATTGATTTTCATTCTACTTTTCCCTGGCTCTTTCTTACATGTAATTTTTATTGCATCATGATCTGAGAAGGATGCATTTACTATTTCTGCCTTTCTACATTTGACTATGATGATTTTGTGCCCTAATACATGGTCAATTTTTAAAAATGTGCAATGTACTGCTGAGAAAAAGGTATATTCCTTTCTATCCCCATTCAGTTTTCCCCAGACATCTATCATGTCTAACTTTTCTAGTAATCTATTCACCTCTTTCACTTCTTTCTTATTTATTTTTCAGCTAGATTTATCTAATTCTGAGAGGGGGAAATTCAGGTCTCCCACTAGTATAGTATTACTGTCTAATTCCTCTTGTAACTCATTTAACTTCTCCTGTAAGAACTTGGATACTATGCCACTTGGCGCATACATATTTAATATTGATATTACTTTATTATCTATAGTACCTTTAAGCAAGATGTAATTTCCTTCCTTATCTCTTTTAATGAGATCTATTTTTGCCTGCACTTTGTCTGAGATAAGGATTGCTACCCCTGCTTTTTTTACTTTTACTTTTACATTTTTTTTACTTTAGCTGAATATATATTCTGCTCCAGCCTTTTACCTTTACTCTGTGTGTATTTCTCTGCTTCAAATGTGTTTCTTGTAAACAGCATATTGTAGGATTCTGGTTTTTAATCCACTCTGCAATTCGCTTCCGTTTTATAGTAGAGTTCATCCCATTCACATTCACAGTTATTATTACTGACTGTCTATTCCCCTCCATTCTATTTACCCCCTTTGTACTTTCCCCCCCTTCTTTCACCCTATTCCTCCTCACCGACGTTTTACTTCTTACCCCTGCTTCCCCCAATCTGCCCTCCCTTTTTATCACCCCCCTCTCTTTTCTTTACCCTTTTCTCCCTTGCTTTTGTCCTCCCTTCTATCAGTTCCCTCCTTTCCCTTCCCCTTTTGCTTCCCTAAAGAATGAGCTAAGTTTCTTTATCCCAATGAATGTATATGTTATTCCCTCTTTGAATCAAATCTAATGAGAAGAGGGTTGAAACAATGTTCACCCCTCCTTTCTTTCCCTCTATTGTAATAGGTTTTTTTTTCACCTCTTCAAATTTTATAATTCATCCCATTCCACCTCCCCTTTCCTCTCCTACCCATAGACTACCTTTTAAAACCCCTTAATTTTTTTGTATCCTGACATCAAAGACAATTTACATTTATACCCTCTGTGTAAACTCCTTCTCTCTGCCCAAATACATTTACAATTCTTAAGAGTTATGAGTGTTATCTTCCCGTGTACAGATATAAACAATTTAACCTAATTGTGTAACCTTTTTTTTCCCCCTCTGTTTACCTTTTTAAGCTTCTCTTGTGTCTTGTATGTTAAGATTGAATTTTCTATTCTATTCAGATTGAAAGTCCCCAATGTCATTAAATGTCCATCTTTTCCCCTGAAAGAAAATGCACATTTTTGCTGGGTAATAGATTCTTGGCTGCAATCCAAGCTCCTTTGCCTTCCGGAATATCATATTCCAAGCTTTGCGGTCCTTTAATGTTGAAGCTGCCAGGTCCTGTGCAATTCTGACTGTGGCTCCATGATATTTAAATTGCTTCTTTCTGGCTGCTTGGAGTATTTTCTCCTTCACCTGATAATTCTGAAATTTGGCTACAATATTCCTTGGATTCTCTTTCAGGAGGTGATTGGTGGACTCTTTCAATGATGATTTTATCCTCAGATTCTATGATATCAGGGCAGTTCTCCTTAATAATTTCCTGGAATATGGTGTCTAGATTCTTTTTCTGGTCATGGCTTTCAGGCAGTCCAATGATTCTCAAATTTTCTCTCCTCAATCTGTTTTCCAGATCAGTTGTCTTTCCAATGAGGTATTTCACATTTTCTTCTATATTTTCATTCTTTTGATTCTGTTTGATTGATTCCTGGTGTCTCATGGATTCCTTATCTTCCAACTATCCAATTTTAATTTTTAAGACATTGTTTTCTTCAGTGAGATTATGCACCTTTTTTTCCATTTGGCCAAATGAATTTTTTAAGGCATTGTTTTCTTCAGTGAAATTATGTACTTTTTTTTTTCCATTAGGCCAGATGAATTTTTTAAGGAATTGTTTCCTGCAGTCAATCTTTGTGCTTCCTTTTCCAAGCTGCTGATTCTTTTTTCAAAGTTTTCTTGTTTTGCTTTCATTTCTCTCCCCATTTTTTCTTCTACAATTGATTTTTAAAATCCTTTTTGACCTCTTCCAGGAAGGCTTTTTGTTCTTGAGACCAATTTGCCTTCCCTCGTGAGCCTTCACACATAGGCAATTTGAGGCTATTGTCCTCATCTGGGTTTGTGTTGGCTTCTTCCCTATTGATACAGAAGCTCTCAATGGGGAGGGTTCTTTTTTGCTTTTTACTCATTATTGCAGCTTGTTTATTTATTTTTTAAGTTGAGGTCTGCTCTGGGGGCACCAGAGTCACTCTTTTGGGCTTCTTGTGCAGGGATATAGGTGCTGTGACCGGCTTTTTACTCTAAGGCCTTTATAGTGTGTGCAGTTTGACCCCCTGCACTTCCTGTCTGGGTGCTCTCCGCCAGGCGCCTGATCCCGCCTCTCCCATTTGTGGCCCTACTGCCTGCCCTCCCGGCCAGTGCAGGTAAGTTTTTCCACTGTCCTTCTTGGCCACCAGATTTTTGAGCCAGGTTCCAGGGGCCTCAGTTGTTTGGCTGTGGCCCGCAGCTCCTGCTGACTTGCCATGATCCCCTTGGTGCTGGGCTGCTGCCCTGCGCTGGGCCTCCCTTTTGCCTGAGTCAGACCAACCTTTTCCTAAAGTCTTCTAAATTATCTCTGGTTGGAATACTGTGTCTCTCTGTCTCTTTGCAGGTTCTTTAGTTTCAGAATCTGTCCAGAGGCTTGATTTAATGTTCTTTTTGAGGGAACAGAAGGAGAGCTCAGGCAGCTTGCTGCTTCCTCTCTACCATCTTGGCTCCACCCACTCTGCAGTCTTGCTAGAGATCTTGCCTTCCTTTTTCTTGTGTTTAACTTGTTCTCTTTCTTGTTCCTGCTGTATTCCTTCATGCTAGTCTCCATCAGAGCTGTCTATGCTAGTACTTGGGCTACCATCAACTCTTTGTCTTTCAGTGGACAACTTAGATGCTGGCCCACAGACTTAGGGAGAGGTGGACCCCAGGGTGCCCAGGATTTATTCACTCATGCACCCTCACTACTCCCTTGAATTTCTCTAACCCTGATCTGGTTCCTATAGCTCCCATGCCCTTTCACTTGCGTGCTAGCTCAAGCGTGGGCTTGGGCTCCTGCCACCCCAGACAAGTGAATCAATCAGCCCTTCAAGGCCTATTGTTTTTCTGATGAGATTTTTCAAATTTTATTCAATTAAAAAAAAAAATCACTGTTTCTTTTTTTTTTATGATGTCTCATGGAGTCTTTAGCTCCCAGATATACAATTTTATTTTTTTTTAAGGCATTCTTGTCTTCAATGAATTTTGTGACTTTATTTTCCATTTGATTTATTTTGCTTTTTAAGGAGTTTGGTTTTTTTTCCAGTGAATTTTTGTACCATTTCTTTTTTAAGGTAGTATTTTCTTGAGTATTTTTTGTGCCTCTCTTACCAAATTGTAAATTCTCTTTTTAACAGTTTCTAGCAATGCTCTCATTTCCTTTTACTGATTTATCTTTGACCACTCTTACCTCTCTCTTCAACTCTTCCAGAAATTCTTCTTAGGGTTTATTTAACTTAGCATTTTTCCTTTGAAGCTTTTTTGTAGTTGTTTTTGTAGTGTTTTGTCTTGGTCTTCCCAGCCACCACATTGTTACATTATTGTTAAAACTTTACTGTCCAGGGCAGCTAGGTGGTGCAGTGGATAGAACACTGGTCCTGGAGTCAGGAGTACCTGAGTTCAAATCTGGGCTCAGAAACTTGACACTTGCTAGCTGTGTGATGCTAGGCAAGTCACCTAAGCCCAATTGCCTCACAAAAAACAAAACAAAACAAAACACAACACAACAACAAACAAAACCTTAACTGTGGCCATAGTACCCTTTCTTTTCTTTTCTTTTCTTTTTTTTTGTGGGGCACTGAGGGTTAAGTGACTTTCCCAAGGTCACACGGCTGGTATCAAGTGTCTGAGGCTGGATTTAAATTCAAGCCCTCTTGAATCCAGGGCTGGTACTTCATCTACTGTGCCACCTTGCTGCCCCCCCCCCCCCATGGTACCTTGTTATCATTAAATTATTTGTACTTCTTTTTTTTCATTTCCCATACTACTTTTTTTCTCTACTTTGAACTTTAAGTTAACTTGGACTCTACTCACATGGCCATGAGGAGGAACTGTTCCAAGAACCTAACTTTCTCATGCTGCTATTTTGAGAGCTAATTCTGGGGTTCTGCAAATTTTTGGTGTTCCAAAGTGGTATGATCCTGGGCTATGTATGGTCACTGCTCCCGTGGCCTACACTATGATCTTTACTAAAAAAGGGTCTCTGGTCTCCTAAACCTGCACCTGCCAGTGCTCTCTTTGCTTTGGAACTGAGACCAGGGCCTCTGCTCCCTTGTGACCAATAACCAGTGCCCCTCTCATCCATGGAACTGCAACCCAGAACTATGTATGGGCAATAGTTTCCAATAATCATTATGTATATCCAATGGCTGCAAAGTTCTCTCTGTAATTTCTTTCTGAACAGTTTTCTGACTACCTCACCATTTCTGGACTGAGAGGTCTTAAAAGTTCTGATGCTGCTTCAGTGGCTGTTACTGTTCCCAAGGATCTCCACCAAACCTTCAATCTGATGTCACAGACTTCTCCTGCCTACTTCGTTTTTTGTTTATTTGTTTATTCTTTTGTTTTTCTTTTTTTAGGTCAGAAAAACATCTCACCCTTCTTATTGCTTCTGTACTTCCAAACTTTGATTTAAGCCACTGTTTTACAGCTAATTTGGATATGAATATTAGGATAATTGACCTGGTTGGCTACCCTTAATCTTCTATCTTGTTTCTTCTCCCTGCTAAACAGCTAGCAACCCCATTTTAAAAGGAAAGGTTAAATGAGTTATAGAAGAAAATGAAATGTAAAACTATACTAATGGAAGATTTCAATTTTGCCACTGACACCTAGAAAAAGCTGACCATAATTAAAAAAGAAAGTTAAGATGAGTAGAATTTAGCAAAAGTTAAAAATGATAGACATCTAGAAAAAAAAATGAAAAGGAATGGAAAGGAATGGAAAGGGTTGCACTGATTGCTTAGTTGTGTATGGCACCTTCATTAAAATTGACCATATATTAAAGCATAAAAACCTCACCACCAAATGAAATAAAAGGAAAATTATCTGATACATCTTTTCCAGATCACAATCCAATAAACATTATATGGAACAAATGACCTTTGAAACATAGATTAAAATTAATTGGAGATGAAATAATCTAATCCTGAAGATTGAATGCATCAAAGAGCATAGAAGCAATGTATATTTGCATAAAAGATAATTACAATAATGAGAAAATATACCATAATTCATGGGATGAGGTCAAATCAGTACTTAGGGAAAAATCTATATCTCTAAGTAGAGAGAAGAAACAGATCAATGAATTGAGCATGCAAGTAAAAACAAAATAAAACAAAAACAAAACCCAACAACTAGAAAAAGCAACAAACAAAAAATCCATAATTAAACACTGAAATAAAAATTCTGAAAATCAAAGCAGAGGTTAATAACATTGAATCAAAAAGAAAAAAAGACATAAATAAAAGTAGAAGCTAGTTGTATTAAAGTAACAGTAATGTACACATATCATTACCTAATTTAAGAAGAGGAATAAAAAACCTAAGTAATATCAAAAATAAAAAGGATTAATGTAACACCAGTGAAGATGAAATTAAAGCATGTATTGGGAGCTATTTTACAACCACAGTTTGCCAATAAAGGCAGTAATCTAAATGAAATGAATAATTACAAAATATCAATTGTCCAGATTAACAGGAGGAAATAGAATGCTTATATAACGCTATGTTAGGAAAATAATTGAACAAGACATACAAATGCTGTAAGAAAAAAAATGGATTACATGGATTTGCAAATTAATTCTACCAAATATTTAAACAACAGTTGGTTCCAAAACTATATAAACTATTTAAAAAACTATATGAAGGAGCCTTACCAAATTCCTTCTAGAACACAAATATGATTCTTAGAACAAGGAGAGCAAAAACCAAAAGAAAATAGATCATTTTTCATAATGAATACTGTTACAAAAGTGCTTAAATAGAATGCTAGGAAGGAGATACCACTTATATCTCAAAAAAATCATACACTAAAATCTGATCATTTTCATACCAGAAATGCAGGGCTGGTTTAATATTAGGGAAATTAAAAGCATAATTCAACATATCAATTTTTAAAATACCCACAAATTGTATTATATCAACATATGTATAACAAGCTGTTAATGAAGTTTAATACCCATTCCTATTTAAAACACTGGAAAGCATAGATATAAATAGAGTTATCAGAAAATGATAAATATTATCTATTTAAAATCAAAAGCAAGAAATATCTGGGATGTGGCTAAAAAGAAGCTATTCAAATATGATCAAGGGTGAAGTAAGGATACCCATTATCACCATTATCCTTCAACATTCTACTAGAAATGCTACATATAATAATTAGACCTGAAAAAAATTGAAGGAATAATAATAAGTCATAAGGAAACAAACCTATCACTCTTTGCAGATGATATGATAGTATATTTAGAGAACCCCACAGAATCAAATAAAAAGAACCTAGTTGAAAGAATTAACAACTTAGGGAAATTTTATTGTTGGTCAGTCATTTTCAGTTGTGTATAACTCTTCATGACTCCATTTGGGAATTTTTTGCAAAATTATTGGAGTAGTTTGCTATTTCCTTCTCTAGATCATTTTTACAAATAAGGGACTAAGGACAATAGGGTTAAGTGACTTGCCCAGAGTAAAGCTAGTACAAGTCTGAGACCATATTTAAACTCATGAGTCTTCCTGATTCCAAGCCCAGTGCTCTATCCACTCAACCATCTAGTTGCCAAAATATTTCACAGCATCTCAGAAACTCTAAGGGCATATATATTGATGATAATGGAATCCCACTACTTAGGAAGGTGAGCATCAGCTATATAAAATTTTATTGGTGTTCAGTTGTTTCAGTCACACAGTTAGAAATATCTGAGGCCACATTTAAACTCAGATCTTCCTGACTCCAGTGCTGGCACTCTATCCACTGCTCCATTTAGCTGCTTTTAACAAAGCTAAATGATATAAATTAAACCATACAAATCACCAACATTTTTATATTACTAAGAATACCCAGAAGGAAGAACTAGAAAGAGAAATATCATTTAGAATAATTTCAGACAGTATAAATACTTGAAAATCTTCATGAAAATACACACAGGAACTGTATGAACAAAATTACAAAACACCCTTGACACAAATAAAGACAGATCTAAATAATGAGAAACATATTTATTGCTCATTGTTGGGCTAAGTCAACATAAAAATGATAATAATATCTTAATTAATTTACTTATTCAATGTCATATCAGTCAACCAGAGCAATACTTATTAGAGACTGAAATAGTAATAAAATACATTTGAAGGAAGAAAAAGTAAAGAATATAAAGAGAATTAATGGTAAAATAGAAGGGAGTCCATCAGTGTCAGATTTCAAACTATATTACAAAGTGATATCCTTCAACACAATTTCTTAATTGATAAGATATAGAGTGATTGATGAATGGGATAAAGTAAGTAAATAATTTATTGAGTAAATTGAGTACAGTGACAGTGTTTGATAAACCCAAAAGCTATTGAGGTAAAAACTAACTCTTTGGTTAAAAAAACAAAAACAAAAACAAAATCCTGTGAAAATTGGAAAGTAGTCTGGCAGAAAATAGTCATAGATAAGCAACTCAAACTGTATGATAAGAGAAACTTAAAATGGGTGCACAATTTAGGCATAAAAGATAATAAGATGGAAATTAGAAAGCATGGAAGAAATAATCTGTCAGATCTGTGGCTCGGGAAAGATTCCTCACAAAACAAGAAATAGTGATGTTCACAGAAAGTAAAATGGATAATATTGGTTACAAAAAATAAAAAAGCTTTTATAAGAAAAAAATTAGAATAAAAGCAGAAAACTGTAAAGATTTATGTCATTTTTCTCTGATAGGTATCTTAATTAATAAATATATAAAGAATGGAATGAAATTTATTTTAAAAAATAAGATCCATTACCCAATTGATAGTCAAAGGTTATGAAGATGGAGTTTTCAGAAGAACAAATAGAAAATATCAGTAGTCTTAGGAAAATGCTCTAGATCATTAATAATTAGAATAATACAATTTAATCATCTCTGTGGAACTATTTTATATCTATTTGATTGACTCACATTACAGAAAAAAAACAATGACAAATGTTGGTTGGTATATGGGAAAATAGGTATACTGTTTATGGAACTGTGAACTAGTCCTACCATTTTGCAGAATATTTTGGAACCTTTATCAAAAGGCTATAAAATAATATATACTCTAACCCAGCAATACTGCTACTATGTTTATACTCCAAGGTGATAAAAGGGAAATGATCCATATGTACAAAACTATTTATAGCAGCTCCTTTTTATTTTTTTATGATAAAGAATTGAAAACTCAAGGAATTCTCCTGAATTAATGAATGACTGAACAATTTATGGTATATGAATGTGATGAAATACTATTATGCTATGAGAAATAATAAAAGGCATGGTTTAGCAAAGTCTGGGAAGACATATGAACTGATACATATTGAAGTAACCAGACCCATAATATTGTAACTAGCAAAAACAATATCTTACAGATAAGTATTTGTGAAAAACGTAGTTAATTAGTTAATTTGATCAGTACAACTGTATGCAAGACCTGTGCATTCCTAAAGACCTACTCTATGACTAGTTAGCCTCAGGCCAAAGACTTGCTGGATGCCCCAGCTTTGCTACAGAGATGTATGCAAGAGAGACTTGAGGGCTCTGGGAATAGACATCAGCAGCTGGGAGATGGCCAAGGACCCCGCCCAATGTAATTCAGTACTCAGGAGCAGCTTGCGCACAGCTGAGATGGGCCTTCAAGCTCGGGAGGAAGAAAAATGAATGAGACACAGGAACCGACGGGCAACAGAGAGTGCAGTTTTCTGATGTCCTCATTGTGGCAGGAACTGTGGCTCCCCTATCAGACTGCACAGCCACACCGTGGCCTATGGCTCTTCAAGGCGCTAATCCATGGTCATCCACGACTGGTGGAAGCCTCCTACAATGATCCACCATAACTCTCCAGAGAAAGAACTAATGGACTCAAATGCAGACTGAAACACATTATTTTCCTTCTCCCTCCCTTCTTTCCTTTATGTCTCTGTCTCTGTCTGTCTGTCTGTCTCTCACTGTCTCTCTATCTCTGTCTCTCTCTCTCCTTCCTAATGGAGGTAAGTAGCACTTTGGTAACTGCAATAACAATAGCATTCCCCCTCAAAACAGTCATAACAGAAGCTTGTTGCAGCTTTTTTTTTTTTTGATGTAGAGAACAGAATGAAAACTAGTCAAAAACAGAAACAAGTAAGGCAGCTTTGAAAGCTACAGATTCAATTTATTATATACTTAAATGAAAAGTAACATAATATGAAATATTATTTTCTCCTCTACTGTGTATATGGAATTGGCCATTTTATTTAATGGGTTTTTTTAAGTTCAAATTTTAAAATTTTGTTAAAAAAACTCAAATGGAAAAAATGCTTTCTATCTTTATCTACATTATAACAAACAGGTAGTGCATATATGTAATATATTTATATGACTATGTATATATGCTTTGGGCTATGCATACATGTGGTTCTATTTTTTTAATAAATTTTACCTTCCCTTTGGTCATGCCCTTAAGAAGGAGTGAATAGAGAGACTTTAGGGAGGGAACTTAACCTGAAGAAAATGTCATTTGCTCATCATTCTAGAGTACCAGGGCCTACCTTGTATGGGATTTGTGGGAAGAAAAACTATTTGAGGAAAGTATCATGGTTGAATACTGGAAATCCATGTTAGACAGGAAGGAAATGTAGAACAACCATCCTCTGAGAATTTGGTTAAGAATTGGGAACAAAGAAGTGTCACTCCTAACTTCTTAGACACTGGGGTGTGACCCCATATGGGGTAATGTAAATGAATGTGGGGGTCATGAAAAAGTTGGCAAAATAAAGGTATACCTATTTTATATACATATATGCCCAGGATCGTTTAAAAATTTCTCAGGTGAAATGGAGTCATGAGTAAAGACGATCGAATGTGTCAGATTACACTATAATGACCAGCAGTTAAAAACTCCACACCACAATGCTTTTCATTCACTATTCATTTCCCTCCTCTCTCTGCTCCACCCTCCAAATAAACAAATAAACAAAAAAAGATCATGGAGTGGAGAGAGCAATTTCCAATTAACTCACTGAATCATCCACTCCATTTTATTCTCTGGTTCTATTAAACCGTAGTCGGCTATTTGAGGAAGCAGCTGGGGTTTCAGAAGCATTTTTTTCATTTTATACTTTTTTTTCATAGTCTCTGTCACTTGTATCACTTAATGTGTAGCTATAGGTAAGGAGAGAAGATTGGGAAACCCCTTTTTGAAAAGTGAGGTATACTTTCTTTGCTAGGCAAAAACTCTGCTGGAGGTAAAGCCCCAAATAACCTCCATAACCAAATCCTTATTCCACATTCAGAAACAAATATGTCTGAATAATGTTGCTACCAAAAGCACTTATCTCTTAAAAATTTATGTCCTAAAGATATATCTATTCTTTTTCATTTTCTATTCCCAGATTCTTGTTCCTCCCACCCTCAGCAGCAATATATTGTCTTCAGGTCATAGATGCTGGAACTACAAACCACAAACATGTGGCTGTGAGGGGGAGAAAGTGATTGACCAAAGAAATTCCATGTGTGTGTGTGTGTGTGTGTGTGTGTGTGTGTGTGTGTGTGTGTGTGTGAAATATATTTTGAATATAGTTTGAAAGATATTTTTTTGTTAAGGAACAGTAGTCATTAGTCTATTTGTACAATCCTCTTTTGCAAATAGTAATCTTGCCATTAGATATTGAGGTATGTATTCCTACATGTATACATGTAGGAATGTATGCATACATGTATGCAAAACAATGTACATGTATACAGATATAATGTAGATGTGTACATTCATATATGGCATACACATCTACACATATCACATACACATGGTATATGAATCTATCTTAATACATGTGCATGTGTATTTTATATATCTTTTATACATGTATGTATGCATGCATGCATGCATGTACATGCGTATGTATGAGCCCTAATAGACGAATCAGGGATATGTATGAAAAAGAGAATCTTACTTTTTTTTTTTTTTGTGGGAGAATGTCACCTCAATATGACTCAAGAGTGTGATATGGCATCCTGTCATTTTAATATCAAGTTATTGAAAGATAATTTTATATGTATTAATTACGTACCTACTATGTGTCTTATACTGTGTTAATTACAATTATTATTTTATGGGATCCTCATCAAAACCCTGGAGTGGAGGTACTATTATTATCCTTGTTTTATGTTGGAGTAAACTGGGGTTGTTGAGAGACTTGTCCGGATTTCCACAGCTAGGAACTATCTGAGGCCAAATTTGAACTGATATCTGAATAAAGGCCCAGTCCTCTATCCACTGCATCACTAGCTGGTCATTCAATCATATACCATTCAATAGGCATGTGTACTGTACTTCCTCTGTGAAAAACTCTATGCTTTGCACTGGGTCAACTCAATCCTTTGTCCTTAAGCAGTGTACATACTACTAGGGGAAACAACATATACACAAATAAGAAAATATGAAATTTATAAAAGGTAAATAATGAGTTTGTTTCAGGAGAAGAGAAGTAATAATTAGGAAAATCAGCTGTAAGGGCCAAATTTAGTATGAGGAAAGTTAATTGTGTGGCTAACCATAATATTGGGGTGCAGAAAATAATGAGAGACCTCTATATCCAAAGTTTCCTCCCTTCCAAACTGCCTTTTTTTTAAAGTTATTTCAATTCTAAATGGCTTTAAATGTAAAACTTAGTCATTTCTACATGGCCACTGGGACTAAAAGAAAAAGAGTGCTTACAACCAAGTTTGAAGTGATGTCTATTCAATGATTCCCCCCCATTTCCCCGACATCATAGATATTCAGTCTAAAATTGAAACTGAAGATAGTTTAGACAGGGTGGAGCTTAAAAAGAGAACAATGCTAGAGAAGGTAAGAGAGGAGAAAAGAATCCAGAATCAGAAAGCAGAAAATGAACAATGACAAAAAGAACAAAAGTTAAGAAAAATGAGGACCCATAAAAGCCATTGGTTTAGCAATAGAGATTGTTGGAGACAGCAGTCACCGGAAAATAGTAAGAACAAAAGAAAAATAGTAAAGGGCTAGTAAAAGAAAATATTTCAGTAAACTAATACATTGAGTCTTCAATAAATCTGTACAACATTATTTACATATGGAAACATCTGTAGTGAGTTGTGAAATTTAAAAGTTTCAAAAAATAAATATTCCTATCTATAAAGAACAGAAATGAAGAAATTTATGACTGTCAATTTATATTACACTCATTTTGCTTTTAAAAATATATATTAAATTTTATATAAAGTGACAAAACTACCCTCTCAGTGTCCTATTTCTGTACTTCCTCTTGCTATCTTATTTTTCAATGTTTCATTGACATTTTTATTTCTACTGCTATATCTCTATCTACCAACTTCTCACTCAAAACAAAAATCCTGCCTTTGAACAAATAAATACATCCAAGCAAAACAAAATGATACATTGAGCAAAGATGAAAATCGGTGTTTAATATTACATTTCTGTTTTATCAAATTCTTTGCCAAGAGGCAGGAAGCATACTATATCAGTGTTTTAATGTCATGAGTAGCCAAAAAATCATTTTTCTTGCTTTTTCACATGATATTTACCCCAAAGTCTTTATCTTGCATTATTTCAATAATTAGTATTTTCAAAATGATATCAAATAGTGGTGGTAAAAGGCATCCATGCTTTACCACTGAACTTATTGTGAAGGCTTCTATCATTTCTTCATTACAGATGAGCATACACACACACACACACACACACACACATATTTCCTATAGATAATTGCTACAGTTTTAAGGAAAGTGCCATTTGTTTCTATGTCTTTTAATGTCACAATAAATTTTGGAGTATTTCATTAAAATGCTTCTTTAAAAATATGCTTTATTGCAACCATGTCAGGTCAGCTAGCTGGCACAGTGGATAGAAAGTCTGGCCTAGATTCAGAAAAACCTGAATTCAGATTAAGCTTCAGACACTTACTAGCTATGTGACCTCAGGCAAATCACTTAACTCTGTATCCCTCACTTACTTTTCTGTAAAATATGGTGTAGAAGGAAATGGCAAACTATTAGAGTATCCTTGCTAAGAAAATCTCAGAAGGCATTATGAAGAATCAGATATGTAAAATGACTGAACAACAAATAACAATGTTATTTATGTTATTTTCCTAATCCTTTGGTATATTTTGTTCACAGTTTTTCTAACATTGTACAAACAACACATTCATATAAATCCAACCTGTTTATACTGTTCAAACTTTTAAATGTCTGATTGTAGTCTAATTGCTAATATTTATTAAATATTTTTGCTCTGACACTCATATCAATATTTGTCTATAGCTTTCATATCTTGGATTTGAGCATTATGATATTTGTCTCAAAAGAGTTAAGTAGTAAATCCTCTTTCTCTATTTTTGGAAATTAGTAATACCAATAGTAGAGTTGATTTTTCTTACTCTCATTATCCACTTTACAAAAATAAAATGGATGAAAATTAATATTTCCCACACTATAACACACCTCTGAATTGGGAGTTTGTCTAGAAACGTATCTAATAAAAATAGGAGAGGCAGATGGAGAAAGAATCAGTCTCTTTTGATTTTGACAACAACCCTGCTAAGTATATGAAGGTAAAATTATCTCCATTTCACTGTTGAGAAAACTAAGGCAGAAAGAGGCTAAATGACTTTATCAGGGTCACAGAGATAGAAAGTGTCTGAGACTTAATTTAAATTCAGGCCTTCCTGACTCCGGGTCCCATTGTTCTATATGCTGTACCACTCACTACCTGCCCAAAGGAAAAATGTATGATGCATTCAAGTATGCTCTCACTGGGGTGTATGGTAGGACTAGCACTTCTGATGTGAGTGCTTACTGAGCCCTTTCCAGTGATGCTTATTCAATTTTTGTGTCCATTTGATTCACCCAACTTTCACCTGAGGTTTGAAGTAGCTACAGAATGCCCAACAACCACACCCCACTAAAACCATCTCAGCAGTCAAAACAAACCAGGTTGAGGGTAATCTATAGGCCTCAAGCCCATCAGTGAATTAGGGTGATGTCTACCCCAAGCATGTGAAGACTTCCCCTGTTGGAATGGGCAGATGAGAAAAATTTGTTCCAATGACCATGAAGCTGGCTAAAGCAGGCACTGTGAGGTGCTTAGAGCTTGGTCAGACATCAAATGCCAAGGTCATCTATTGTATCACAGGCCATTGTTAGTTATCCTGACTTTTGACTTGCCACTGGACTTGAATGACACCAGAATAAAGTGAGGGTGATGACTGTGCAACTCTAACTCATTTAAATCCATTTCATGTGTACAGCAAAACATCACCCAAAGATGTCATTGATCTTTTTGAAAAAAATGAAGGATGAACAACAGTTTTAGTTATAATCTGTGCTCAAAAAGACACCTAAAATATAGTATCAATGATATTGTCCCCCAAAAGGGGTGGTTTGGTTTACATATCAAGAATAAGATACTACTTGTGTAGGTAAAATTTCATATTTTTACCCCAGATATATTAAAATAATATAGAGGAAACCCTTCTGTACTTTGTAGAGCAACATAGGCAAGAAACATATACACAGAGTAGGGTTTACAATCTACACTGATTAAAGAATATAAATCAAAGGATAAAAATCAAAGATTGACCAAATTTTCAAATTAACAAGTTTCGGAGTAATTTGTAAAATTAACTAGAGGTTTAACACATAATTAAAAAACAAAATATTTATCTTTATAAACAATACCCACCTTAGGAATCAGAGGATCATAGATACAGAGCTGGAAAGGACCCTCAAGGGTTCCTGGTCCAATTTCTTTATTGTATAGATGAGGAAAATAATGCCAAGAAAGATTTTTTTTCAAAGTCATACAGATAGTAAGTAATAGAGTCAGGATTTGAACCTAGGTTGTGTACCAAACTAAATCTTAGATTCTTGGCAACATATGCAGCATAACTATCTCCAGGAAAACTAACAGTTAGTACTAAGCTTATAACAATTAAATACAGATGATTGTTACAAATCTCCTCCATTACTAATGGAGCAGAACATCACTGAGATAACAAATATTAAATGAAAATTTGCCTTAGACTTTTCTGCTGAGGGAAGGCATTTAGGTGGTCAGAAAATTGGATAGGGGCACTCAAGAAATCCTTGTGTTGTTTCTAAATTAAAGGGAACTGGAGGCATGAAGAAAGAAAGGAGGCTGAGAATAACTAATTTTCTTATGCTAGGTTAAAAGGAAAACAATAATTCTGTATGTGAGCAATATCATGAAAGTGAAATGGAAGAATAATTCTTTATTTCATAATTCAATAGAAACTATTTCCTGGCCTGCCCAGAATAGTAGCACAAGGACATCACAAGGAAAGAAGGGACCTTAAAACTTGTCCATGCCATGGATATGAGTTGTCTGGTCCACTTGTGTTCGCTTCATTTGAGCTTCACAACTAGTGTAATCACTGTGTGCTCACTCTTCCCATTAATGTTGTGAATTATTGGGGCAGAGTGTACCCCAGGGTTTTTATGGGGTGGATGATGATGGTGGTGGTGGTGGTGATGATGATGACAATTTGAGCAAATGACATGCTTCAAGGCCATGGTATCAGCTAATCAATTGTTAAAACTAAATATGCTGGCAATTATTCCTGTATTATGTATTTAGGAATACAAAATCAAAGAGTACTTCCAAACTAGAGTAATTCCTTGGCTTGTCATCCAATCTTTAAGAATGAAGTTGGAAATAACCCCAGAAAGGAAGCTACACTTGCATAATGATTAAAATGCGTTGTTTTTTTGTCCTTTCATATAAGTGATGACTCCCTAACCTTAAGAATTATAGGACCTCGAAAAATATATTTGTATTAGATGAAAGCATAGACTACTCATAATCAAGCTCACATGAACTGAGTGGTCACTCATGAACTAATCCATGCATTTGATCATTCTTGTGCTCATGTGGACTGGTTTACTAATGTCAAACACTTAGCCTGTTCAGAGATTCGAGTGGTTAACCTCAGTGGAGACTGCTCGCTTACCAATGAAATGATCCGATTTAATTTTGGATTAAAACAGCACCATCAGACTTGTGTCTGAGACCAGAGTCCTTTGCTCCATTCTGGCTGTTAGAAAAGTTAGCAAAGAAGATTCCCAGAAAGCAGTTGATGAAGTTTTTGAATCCTGCTTTAATGACTATGAGCCTTTTAGAAGATTACCACACAGCAAGAGTGATGCAAAGTATGCCCATTGAGACTTTCAGAACCAAGATCGCTATTATGCAAATGTATGAGGACCACGGTGCTCATCTTGTGTTCAGTAATTACAGTGTTTATAGACTGACATGTTAAGGCCAAAGTTAACATGTGAGTATGGATCCCAAAACAGAGGTAAGTTCCATTTGTTGGTCAGAAATGAAGGGCAAGGCAGAAATGAAACTGCCTTAGAGTTTTGTATTTTGTATTTTGGTTTTTAAGCCTCAAGGCAGAGACTTTTTTTCTTTTTGCCTTTTCAGAGGTAAGTATTTGGGATACTGCCTTCTTATTGCAAATAAATGAGATTTGAGTATTAAAAAAAAAATTTTAAAGAATGAAGTTGGAAATAACCCCAGAAAGGGAGCTACACTTGCATCACGATTAAAATGCATTGAGGTTTTTTTTTTTCCTTTCATATAAGTGATGACTCCCTAATCTTAAGAATTATAGGACCTTGAAAAATATATTTGTATTAGGTGAAAGCATATATTACTCAAAAACATACATTCTAAATGGATGAAAAAAGAGAAAATTCCTTAAAATACATTTTGATATATGCCACAGTTAACATGAGTCTAGGATCTGTTGTCCTCATTAAGGGATATTTTCTCAACAGAGGCTATTTAAAAATAATAATTTGCCTCTGGAAAAAAGTTCAGAGATGAAATGCCCATATCGTTTTGTCAGGTTTAACAAAAAACAGTTTATTGTAGAAACAGCAACCCACAAGTTAAATAACCAGAATCAAAAATCTCACATTAAGTTGAGGATAGAAATACCATATAGGAGATATAATTTGGGGTGTACAACAAAGACACAAATGTACTCGAGTTAAATGGAGAAAAAACATATTTTCAAGCATTATATGACCAATAAAAGTCACTATCTGGGCTTAAGAGATATGTGATGGCAAAATAGAAGCAGATCAGTGCTTCTAGCATGTTGGCAACATAAAATAAAATATTAGGAAACAGAGCCAAGAACTTCAAATATAAAGAGATAAGAATATAGGAGGGAAAAAGAAAGACAATATGAAAATTGAGAAATATACTTTCAAAATAAAAAGTAAGAGACAGTATGAAAAGAGGGGTCAAGAGTCAGTAACCAAGCATTTTCGAGAAGAACAGGAATAATGGGTGATTATAGTGGAAAGAGGAGATGACTAACCATAACCTATTTTTGTTGGAGAGGAGAAAACCTACTGGAAGTTATAAAGTAGATAATACTCAAGTTTGGAAAAAGTATAATGGTCATGGAATAGGTATTGATGTGATGCAGCTCACATTCTAAAGTAAGAACAAATTTTCCTCTTTGCATTTGAACTGGAAGGAGAAATCAATCTTGTTCCTTGATTACATTGTCAAGCATTTTTCCTCCATCTACTTAAACCTAAAGAGAAGTAGCATCTGGAAACTGGACAACTCTATACTGCAGAGTCAAGGTAAACAGAAAACCACTGAAGAGACCAGAATAAGAGTTTAAGAGGGTTTTAAAGAATCAACTTTCATGAATATGAAGTATCTGAAGTATCCTTTAAACTTTTGTTAAAAAAATCTGGTTCCAATTGACTTCTCCAGCTTGGTGTGACTGAAAGAAAAAAAAAACAAAAAAAACAAGAAAAGAAGACTGGCTGCAACCAGTATCCATGATCAAGTTACATATCGGCACAAAACAAAACAAAACAGAACAAAACAAAAAACACGGAAACATTAGAAAGAAACAATTCTTTCTATTGGACACATAAAAATATATGCACATGATCAATATGTATGTTTATGTTCACCTTCACTTCTTCCTTGCCGATGAGAAAGGATTTTTTTTGGTTTGGATCAAATATTAGTACATTATTTTTTAAATAGATATTTTTTAGTTTTAATAGTTCATTTTAGGGTGTATCAATTAAATACAATCTGTTCCTAGTTTTTTTCTAAACAATGCATTGTTTAAATGTAAGTGTAAGCACACTATAAAAATAACTAATATTATTTAGTAGTTATGTATTAGTATTATGGTAATAAATGTGGCTTTGAATAAATGTGCAGTTTGTCTAAAATATTGTGCTAATTATTAAATACATAACCTCTGGTTTTGCTTGCTTGATATATTTTTGGTATACTTGCTAGATACATAATCATCCCCTTCACTTGGTCCCTTATTATGACTCTATTCAAAACTGTTCTCTCCAAAGTTACCAATGATTTTTATTGGTCCAAACTAATGGCTTTTCATCAAACCTTATTACATTTGAGCTATGTGTAGCCTTTGATACTGTCATCCACCTTTTTCTTAATATTCTCTTTTCCCTATATTTCTGTTACACTAATATATGATGATTTCCCTCCTATTTGACTAGAAATTCTCATTCATTTTTTCTGGATATTTGTCTAGGCTGCCATATCAGTCCTGCTTATGGTAAGTGTAGAGTCTTTATGAATTCAGACCCAGCACTCTATCCAACATGCCATGTAACTGCAATTTCCAATCAAATGTTTAACATTACATGCTCCAGAAAAGATGCTCATGGGCCTTAGTACTGGCTGATCATCACACTGGAGTTAAAAAAGGGCAAAGGCGAGCCAGCGCCTGCGCACTAGGACCCATGTGCCGCAGCAGCAGCAGCAGTGGCCTCGGCTGCAATAGGCTTGGCAGTAGCAGTTGAGTTTGAGGCGGGCGGACGGGGGTCCAGTCAGTACGTTCGCACAAGTTGAAATAGAAGTCTCTCAAAATGGCAGATGACCTGGACTTTGAGACGGGGGATGCAGGCGCATCAGCTACCTTTCCTATGCAGTGCTATGCCTTGCGCAAGAATGGCTTTGTGGTGCTCAAAGGCCGGCCCTGTAAGATAGTTGAGATGTCCACCTCCAAGAATGGAAAGCATGGCCATGCCAAGGTTCATCTGGTTGGTATCGACATCTTTACTGGGAAGAAATATGCAAATTATCTGCCCTTCAACCCACAACATGGATGTGCCCAATATCAAGAGAAATGATTTCCAGCTGATTGGGATTCAGGATGGTTACCTGTCACTGCTCCAGGACAGTGGGGAGGTGAGGGAGGACCTTCGTTTACCTGAGGGTGACCTTGGCAAGGAAATTGAGCAGAAGTAAGATTGTGGAGAAGAGATCCTGATAACGGTGCTGTCAGCCATGACAGAGGAAGCAGCTGTTGCAATCAAGTCCATGGCAAAGTAACCGACCTTCAGGGTGGTGATGGCTGCAGCAGCCGCAGCAATCCACGCCTGAAGAGGCCTTCCCTCTCCTTCCCAGCCTGGTCAGGCTTTGGCCCCACCCTGGCTGGACGCCTACTCTTTCTTTGATGTTTAATTTTGTTTTGTTTTTTTTTTTCTCAATCGGGGAGCTCCCCCCACCCCCTTAGTGCTTAGTCCAGCCCTATCTCCCCCGATGCCTCGGACAAGATGAGGGCGGGGCCTTGGTAAAACTGCCCCCTTCTTTCCCCCACCTCACACTACAGCCCTGGTGGTGGAGAGGGGATGGGGGCTCCTTGAGATTTAGTTTTTTTCTTTTTCATTATTCAATCTGGAAGCAGAAAGCTGTGGATTCTGGATTCTGGAAAAAATCCTCTGCCCCCTCTCCCTACCTATCCTGTCTAGCCCCCTGGTTCCCTATACCTCACCTAGCACCATTCCCTCCTCCAGCAGGGAACCAGACTCCCTGCCCCCCCTCCCAATCTGCCTGTGTCTTTCCCAAAATCTCTTTAGTGGGAGAAGGGACAGGAGTGGGGAGGGGCTCTACTCCCCTCCTCAGGCATCCAGGAGGGCCCCTAGCACCCATGGGCCCCACCCCTCCTCGGGGTTTTCTCCCTGACACATTTGTTAAAAATCAAACCTGAATAAAACTACAAGTTTAATATGAAAAAAAAAAATAAAAGGCAAAGGCAGTTATATGCATTAGTGGATAGAATGCCTCACCTGGAATCAGAAAGACCAGAATTCAAATCCAGTATCAGATACTTACTAGTGTTGTTGCCCTAAACAAATAATTTCACCTGTCTACATAAGTTTCTTTATTTGTTAAAATGGGCATAATAATAGCAACTACTTTCCAGCATTGTTGTGACCATTAAAAGAAGTACAATTTGTAATAATTCATGGCAAACTATGGCATTGCTAGCTATTATAATTAAGTCTTGTCACTCTCCCAATTAATACCAATAATGGTCAATATAGAATGTTTATATTTTATAAATATAACCCCAGTCACAAGGCCCATTTCTTCATTGGTAGAAATTAATACTCTTCCCTAAATGAGAGATGGGGTGGAGTTATTAAGAACAGGAGATCTTTCTTCAGTTTTCTTCAGGGACTCTTCAAATTTCAATTCTTCAAGTGCTGAATGAATTTTGACACTTCTGGTATGCAATTTTGAGAGAGTAGATGGAAGAGGCAAACTCTAATTCTAGTTGCTGATGGAAAAAGATTCTAGAAATCAGCATCTGGTTCCTATTCCCAACTACTTACATATATTTCAGGGAATTTCCCCTTGGGTGAAGTCCAGAACTCTCTCTCTCTCTCTCTCTCTCTCTCTCTCTCTCTCTCTCTCTCTCTCTCTCTCTCTCTCTCTCTCTCCTCTTCCATTCTTTATTTTCTGCTATTTATTCTCCCATGGATGATACCTTCTTTTATTTCTGTTTTACTACCAATTTGAAGAAATGGGTTGTGTTTTTTTTTTCTATTCACTTTGTGTATATTGTGGAACTGGCATTTCATGGCAAAGAGAACATTTTGGATATAATGATTAGGGTATTCTTTTCCACCAGTAGTGATGACAGTGATCAAAAGTTATATTGAACCTTATCATATCTCTTAGATTAATAAAGTTTAAGGGAGAAGATAGATAAAATTTTAGCTTAATAAACTCTCTCTCAGAGGAGAGCAGAGTGGCCTCTAGCCCCAATTTCTTATTTCCCCTCCAGGGAGGAAATAAAGTCTTCCTTGGAGAAAGGTAGGTGAGAAGAGGATAAAGACCTTTATTCTACATAACTATGAGCCACACAAGGACAGTCCTTACAACACAAGGATCCCTGTCTATACTTGAAGGTCCCTTCCTTACATTTAAAAATCATTATTATATTTTATTATGATTTGGAACAGTATGATGTAAAGTAGAAAGAACACTGAACTCAGAATTAGAAAATCTGAGTTTAAACAAATTATTTATGCTTCCTAACCATGGGACTCTGAAGAAGCACCAACATCTTTTGACTTCAATTTACTCATCAAGGGAATTAGATAAGATATTCTAAGTATTAACTTAGTTCTAAATTAAGGGAACCTCCCATCACTGCCTTCATTTAGATTTTACTTGCAATACCCATTAAATTTCCTAGTACAAGATTAATATGGGGGCAGCTAGGTGGCGCAGTGGATAGAGCACTGGCCCTGGAGTCAGGAGTACCTGAGTTCAAATCCAACCTCACACACTTAACACTTACTAGCTGTGTGACCCTGGGCAAGTCACTTAACCCCAATTGCCTCACTAAAAAAAAAAAAAAAAAAAAAAAAGATTAATATGAAGAAAATTTCCCTAAATTGAATCTGTTTCCAGTGACATCCATTATATACTTTGATATTCAATCCTATAGGGCAAACAATATGTGGTATTTAAAATCTAATGTGTGGTTGCCTTGTTTCTACCCCCAGTGTGAGGGGTGAACTAGCTAAGGTTTACTTATAAGGTAGAAATGTCAGCACCAGTTTTGGGCATTGAATATTTATTAAAGAGTAAAGAGAACACATGGAGTATAGAAAGTAAAGAAAGAAAAGCCTATCTCCTTTCCTCTCTCTGCCACCAACCCAAAGTCCCAGAATGAAAAGGACAGACCCAGGGAGCCAGCTTCACTTCTTACTTCCTGTCTCCCCTCCCAGAAGGGGAATTCCTTCAAACTGATTGGTTGAGGGTGGTCTCATGTTAATGTTGTAGTACACAGCCTCTAAGAACAACACCCCAGTCAGGGCCAGCTAGGTGTGGTCTCGATTTAATCAACCTTAAGTAGGTTCTCAGTCAGTCTATCAGTCAGTCTCAACCAATTCAATCAATGCCAAATCAATCTTCATGTGGGACCCCTGGGCATCTGCCAAATCCAATTATTTTTCTCACAAACAGAATATGTAATCTAGTTCTTCTGGAAGTTGTATTCTTTTCTGGTAATTCATCTTTCTTTTCCATCTCTTTTCTAACTCATTTTTTCCCCTATTCCCTCACTAATTCCATTACACACCTGACATTTCTCTCATGTCTGGCCATCACATGACTTCCAAATGAAAGTCCATTGAACTTTGTTTACCTCATTTCCTTGTTTGAGTTGATATGTCTGATAGAAGCAGAATAAAATATTTGCAGCCAATTTGCTATAGTGGAGAGAATGGAACATTTAGATTAATATCCAGTCAACACATTTATTTAGCTATTTCATATTAGACAAGCATGTAAACTACCTTGGCTTAAGTATCTTATTTGTAAAATGAGGAGATTCTTTCTAGATGCCTTCAAATTTAGAGTGTCTAGCTTTAAATCCCTGGTCTATTATCAAACTTTGTCGACTGGCAATATAATCTAACACAAGATTTATCCCACTCTGAAACTCAAGGTGTACAACTTCAAGTTATGTATGTATTACCTGCAGCTATAGGTAAATTCTTGCCAAACAAGAAAGAGTAATTCTAGAGAAAAAGTCATCATTTAATTTCCATTTCATTAATATATCCATTGTGAAATTAAATATTGGGTTGAACAAAATGAAAAAATTCCATATATAGGAATTAATGACCATCTTTGTATTACTATTAAAATATTTTAACAGATCATATTTTAGACAGGAGAGAGAACTTGGCAGAGTAATTAGAAAACTGGCCTTGGAGTCAGAAAGAAATACTTTCAAGTCCTCTCTCCTAAATTAAGTGGATCTGTGACCCTAGGCAACTTGCTTAACATATTAGTGACCCAAATCACTGTCTAACTTACAAAGAAAGTGCATCTCTCCATTGGTGATGACCATCCCTCCCTGGAAACTTCAACACCAATGAAATAATACACCTTTAAAAAACAACAATAAATTTTTACCAATGTGATGAAAACTATAAATCATTATAGAACCATGTTAATAGATTGGACCTATAACTTTTTATGATTTAAGTTTGTTATACTTCAATATATGTCCACATTTAAATAATTTCTTTGTGTTTCAAACATCATAGTCCAAATAGGAAGTAAATATATTTTTAAAAAATAAATATGAAGACAAAGATTAAAATTTGACATAAAAAGAAAAAGTGTCACCTTACCAAGAGTGCAATACAAAGTACAAGTGAAATTTAAACAAAGTAAGCATTTTCTGAATCAAATACTCCTCTATGTTCAATCCAAATGCCTTCCTGAACAGAAATAAATCAGCTCCTACCATTATCATTTCCTTTTCAAAAAGGATAAGTTACTATCTAAACCAAAAATTAATTTGCACCTCAAGAGATACAAGTAAAGAAAGAATTACCCATCTGCCAGGTAAGAAATTGCTTTAAAACAGAATGAAAAGCGTTAGCTTTCCTTAAAATTGAATTTGCACCTTGCTTCAGTGGGGTGGAGGGAAGGTAATGAGTTCAGTCTATTATATGTGTTATGGTTTCTGCACAATTCTTCTCCACTCTCCTAAGGAGTCTTTGTCTTTTTTTGTTTTTATAGAATGACAGAGAGACAAACAGACAGTTAGCTGAAGTCTATCCAAGCCAGAAAAAGCATTTTGAGAGGCCAAAAGGTAATTCAGTTTCCATACCTATTTAATCTCTGATCATTCCTCTCCAGGTTGCTAGTAAATGAAACAAGCAGGAACCAATCATTGAACACCATTTCATCATTGCCACAGAGGTGTTTCAATTTATTAGTTTTATTCTAAAGCTGAATTTGTATTAGCATGCTAGTTGCAAAACATTCTGGAGGCTGCTTTGTTTTCAATGATTTCTTTTCTCTAAATCTCTGAGGGACCCTGGGATTGTGAGTTTAATCAGAATCTTCATTTGGAATTTATTTAAGAAATATTGATTAAGCACCTATTATGCCCAAATCTAAGTGCTAGGCACTGGAGATAGTAAAATAGTTACATAACAAGTCATTTTCACATAGATGATATCCTCTGCAAGCTATGTCTTGGGAAAAGGAAATTCAAAAGATGGAACTAAGGGAATCCATAGGTAAGTGTAAGAAGAGAACATGGAAGAAATACTAGCCCAGTTTGACTTGAAAGTATTTTCAGGAATGTGGTACAAGATCCTCCTGGAAGGATAGAGGGGAACTAAAAATGGCAATGTCCCTGAATGCCAGGAAAAGGTTGTTATTCATGAATGCATTAGAAGAAGATAAAGAACCTATAAAGGAGAAAGAATAAATAATCACAGTTGTAGGAGTTATGCCCTGAGAGTTTAGATTTACAGTAACCTAAAAAGAAGAAGCTTCCAACCTGAAGAGGTATTGATCAAAAATCTCAAATATTGCAGAAAGGTGAAGAAGGAAGACAAAATCAAAGACAATGAATTAATAATAATAACTATTATTTATATAGTAACTACTATATGCCAAGCATTGTGCTAAGAGCTTTAAAAAGATTATCTCATTTGACCCTCACAACAAGGTTAGGACATAGACATCATTAATATTCCCATTTTGCAGTTGAGGAGACTGAGGTAAATAAAAGTTAAGTGATTTGCCCAAGGTCACTCAGCTTGTAAGTGAGATTATGTCTTCCTGACTCCAAGACTAGAGCTCTATCCACTATGCATAAGAAGTTAATCATTAATTAATCAAAAAGCATTTATTGAGCACATCCTATGTGACAGATACTGTGCTAAGGTTTTTTAGATTCAAAGAAAGCAAGGACCTTATAGTCTAATGGGAGAGATGACATTAAAAAATATTAAAAATATATACATAAATGGCTGAATAAATTGTGGTATATGAATGTAATGGAATCCTATTGGGCTGGTAGAAATGATTAGCAGGAAGATTTCAGCGAAACCTGGAAGGATTTACATGAACTGATGCTGAGTAAAATGAGCAGAACCAGGAGAGCATTGTACATGGTATCATCAACATTCTGTGTTGATCAACTGTGATAGACTTGATTATCAACTTGATAGACTGAGAAGCAGCATTACAATGGTCCATGATAGTTCCAAAGGACTCATGATGGAAAATGGTCTCCAAATCAAAAGAAAAAAGAGCTGTTAAGTCTACACATACATGATTGAGGATAATTGACAGATATAAGTGTGATAGTGAGTTCATTTAAAGAGGTATAAAAAGATTGCTGTGACAGTAAGCTTTCATTTAAAAATAAGAGCATATATTTGTAGCAGAATCAGCACAGCTTATTTACTGACTCCTGCTACATTCAGCAGCAGGTAAGTAGGAACAAAGATGGCTCGTGTTGTGAGCTCAAGGTTTTGCAGTGCAAAGTTGACAGCAGGATAAGGAGGGAAGATATTTAAAAAAGGATACTAGTTTTCAAGGGTGATAGCTTAGGAGAGACCTGAATGTTTGAGATATCAAAAGTCACATTGAAGATGATGAACAGGATCTGGGTTTACAAGGCAGAAGGAGAGGGGAAATGTAAAGAGATTGTTGTCAGCAAGGGAATTTCAAAGCTCACCATCCTAGAAGTTGCATATTTGTGTATGGTGGAAAGATAAAGAGGTTAGCTATTTTTGTGTGCAGTTGAGATGGGGTGGGGGAGTAGGTTATGTGAGGAGAGTAAGTTGACAAACTGATATTATGATGTTTGATGGAGTATCAAGTATCCTAGTATGAAGTAAGAAATTAGGGCAGGCATTGGACTTCGTTAAGAAAAAAAGATGAGTATTGGGGAGATTGAAAAGAGAATAGCTAAAAGAATTTTAATTTGGTGGTAGATATGAATTTACTGAAAGAGCTTATGAGTAAAGAAAGTAGGGGGTAAGGAGCATTCCAACAACCCACAACCGCTTAGACCAGTAAATCAGGGGGAACATGTGAAATTATAATCAGTGCTAGAAAGAGTAATCAGAAATATTGTGTCATCAGGAAGGAGTCAGCTCTCCATTAGAGTCAGAAGATTGAAGAATTGGTTGATGGAAAAGATTTAAAATGCAAACAGTTTTGTTACCTATAGGTGATGCATCCCAGAAGCCATTGTGAAAGGGGCAGGCAAATCCAGAGTGGTTCATTAGGGGCAGGATGATTGAAGGGGATAGAAATAGGAAATTGGGAAATAGGGGTAGATATAAAACATGTCCAATATGATGTCAACTCAGAGTTCAGAATCACTTGGATGGAGAACGCATGATGAAAGTGGTATCTATCAATCACTGAAGAATATTTAAAATAATTTGGAACTATGCCTAAAGGGTTACAAAACTTTGTATACCCTTTGAAACAGTAATAGCACCACTAGTTCTGTAACCAAAAGTGATCAAATAAAAGAGGTAAAAGATTTATTTGTATGAAAATATTTATAGCTGCTCTTTTTTTTTTACATATAAGGTATTTTATTTTTTCCGTTACATGTAAAGATAGTTCTCAAATTTTGTTTATACAAGCTTTACAATTTCAGATTTTTCTCCCTCCCTCCTCTCCCTCCCCCCTCCCCCAGAGAGCAGGCAATCTGATATAGGTTATATCTATATATCTATATACATATACATATATAGATATATCTATAAACACACATATATATATATACACATAATAACATTAATCCTACTTCTGTATTAATCCTGTTATAAGAGAAAAAATCAGAGCAGTAATGCAAAACCTCAAAAATAGAAAAAAAAAAAACAACAGCACCCAAAACAAAAGAAACAGTATGGTTCAATCAGCATCTATACTCCACAGTTCTTTTTTTTTTTTTCTTGGATTTGGAGATCCTCTTCTATCATGAGTTCCCTGGAACTCTTCTGTGCCATTGCATTGGTGAGAAGAATATAGTCCATCACAGTAGGTCAACACTCAATGTTGATGATACTGTGTACAATGTTCTTCTGGTTCTGCTCATCTCATTCATCATCAGCTCAGGTAAGACCCTCCAGGTTTCTCTGAACTCCTCCTGCTCATCATTTCTTACAGCACAATAGTATTCCATTGTATTCATATACCACAACTTGACCAGCCATTCCCCAATTGATGGGCACCCCCTCAACTTCCAATTCCTTGCTACCACATAAAGAGCAGCTATAAATATTTTTGTACATGTGGGTCCCTTTCGCCTTTCCATGATTTCTTTGGGAAAAAAACCTAAAAGTGGAATCGCTGGGTCAAAGGGTATGCACAGCTTTATTGCCCTTTGGGCATAATTCCAAATTGCTCTCCAGAATGGTTGGATCAGCTCGCAGCTCCACCAACAATGAATTAGTGTTCCAATTTTCCCACAGCTTCTCCAACATTTATTATCTTCCTTTTTTGTCATTTTAGCCAATCTGATAGGTTTCAAGTGGTACCTCAGAGTTGTTTTAATTTGCATCTCTCTAATCATTAGAGATTTAGAGCATTTTTTCATATAGGAATAGATAGCTTTGGTTTCTTCATCAGAAAACTGCCTGTTCATATCCTTTGACCATTTCTCAATTGGGGAATGACTTGGATTCTTATAAATTTGATTTAGTTCCCTATATATTTTAGAGATGAGGCCTTTATCAGAAGTACTGGCCTCAAAAATTGTTTCCCAGCTTTCTGCCTCCCTTCTAATTTTGCATGCATTGCTTCTGTTTCTACAAAAATTTGTTAATTTAATATAATCAAAATCATCCATTTTGAATTTTATAATATACTCTATCTCTTGTTTGGTCAAAAACTGTTTTCCTTTCCAAAGATCTGATACATAGATTATTCCTTTCTCTCCTAATTTACCTATGGTATCACCTCTTATGTTTAAATCATGTATCCATTTTGACCTTATTTTAGTATAAGTTATAAGATGTTGGTCTATGCCTAATTTCTGCCATACTATCTTCCAGTTTTCCCAGCAGTTTTTGTCAAATACTGAGTTCCTATCCCAAAAGCTGGAGTCTTTGGGTTTATCAAACACTATATTACTAGTGTCATTTACTACTGCATTTCCTGAGCCTAGCCTATTCCATTGATCTACCACTCTATTTTTTAGCCAGTACCAGATAGTTTTGATGACTGCCACTTTATTGTAAAGCTCCAGGTTTGGTACCGCTAACCCACCTTCCTGTGAATTTTTTTTCATTATTTCCCTGGATATTCTTGATTTTTTGTTTTTCCAGATGAATTTTGTTATTATTTTTTCTAGCTGTATAAAATAATTTTAGGTAGTCTGATTGGTATGGCACTGAATAAGTAAATTAATTTAGGCAGTATTGTCATTTTTACTATATTAGCTCTGCCTATCCATGAGCAATAGATATCTTTCCAATTATTTAGATCTGATTTGATTTGTGTGAAGAGTGTTTGGTAGTTGGGTTCATAGATTTCCTGGATTTGTCTTGGCAAGTAGACTCCCAAGTATTTTATATTATCTACCGTTACTTTATATGGAATTTCTCTTTCTATCTCTTGCTGCTGGACTTTGTTGGTCATGTATAGAAATGCTGATGATTTTTGTGTATTCATTTTATATCCTGCTACTTTGCTAAAGTTGTTAATTGTTTCAAGTAATTTTTGAGTTGATTCTCTAGGATTCTTTAAGTATACCATCATATCATCTGCAAAGAGTGAGAGTTTTGTTTCCTCCTTGCCAATTCTAATTCCTTTAATTCCTTTTTCTTCTCTGATTGCTAAAGCTAACATTTCTACTACAATATTAAATAATAGGAGTGATAATGGACATCCCTGTTTCTCCCCTGATCTTATTGGGAAGGCCTCTAATTTATCTCCATTGCATACAATACTTGCTGATGGCTTTGGGTAGATACTGTTTATTATTTTAAGGAAAGCTCCACCTATTCCTAAACTCTCTAGTGTTTTTATTAGGAATGGGTGTTGTATTTTGTCAAAAGCTTTCTCTGCATCTATTGAGATAATCATATGATTTTGGTTGGTTTTCTTATTGATGTGGTTGATTATGTTAATAGTTTTCCTAATGTTGAACCAGCCCTGCATTCCTGGTGTAAATCCCACCTGGTCATAGTGTATTATCCTGGTGATCACTTGCTGTAATCTCCTTGCTAATATCTTATTTAAGATTTTAGCATCAATATTCATTAGGGAAATTGGTCTATAATTTTCTTTCTCTGTTTTTCCTTTGCCTGGTTTTGGTATCACCACCATATTTGTGTCATAAAACAAATTTGGTAGAACTCCTTCTTCACCTATTTTTCCAAATAATTTGTATAATATTGGAATTAATTGTTCTTTAAATGTTTGGTAAAATTCACCCGTAAACCCATCTGGCCCTGGGGATTTGTTCTTAGGGAGTTCATTAATGGCTTGTTTAATTTCTTTTTCTAATCTGGGTTTATTTAAGGAATTTATTTCTCCTTCAGTTAACCTGGGCAATTTGTATTTTTGTAAATATTCATCCATTTCATTTAGATTGTCAAATTTATTGGCATACAGTTGGGCAAAATAATTCCTAATTATTGATTTAATTTCCACTTCATTTGTGGTAACATCACCCTTTTCATTTTTGATACTGGTAATTTGGTTTTCTTCTTTCTTTTTTTTAATCAAATTAACCAATATTTTATCTATTTTATTGTTATTTTTCCTAAAACCAGCTCTTAGTTTTATTGATTATTTCGATAGTTTTTTTGCTTTCAATCTTATTAATTTCTCCTTTAATTTTCAGGATCTCTAGTTTAGTAACTAATTGGGGATTCCTAAGTTGTTCTTTTTCTAGCTTTTTAAATTGCATGCCCAATTCATTAATCTCCTCTTTCTCTTTTTTATTCACTTAAGCATTTAGAGCTATAAATTTTCCCCTAAGCACTGCTTTGGCTGCATCCCATAGATTTTGGTATGTTTTCTCATTATTGTCATTCTCTTGGATAAAGTTATTGATTGTTTCTATGATTTCTTCTTTGGCCCATTCATTCTTTAGAATGAAATTATTTAGTTTCCAATTGATTTTCATTCTACTTTTCCCTGGCTCTTTCTTCCATGTAATTTTTATTGCATCATGATCTGAGAAGGATGCATTTACTATTTCTGCCTTTCTACATTTGACTATGATGTTTTTGTGCCCTAATACATGGTCAATTTTTGAAAATGTGCCATGTACTGCTGAGAAAAAGGTATATTCCTTTCTATCCCCATTCAATTTTCTCCAGACATCTATCATGTCTAACTTTTCTAGTAATCTATTCACCTCTTTCACTTCTTTCTTATTTATTTTTTGGCTAGATTTATCTAATTCTGAGAGGGGGAGATTCAGATCCCCCACTAGTATAGTATTACTGTGTAATTCCTCTTGTAACTCATTTAACTTCTCCTCTAAGAACTTGGATGCTATACCACTTGGCGCATACATATTTAATATTGATATTACTTCATTATCTATAGTACCTTTAAGTAAGATGTAATTTCCTTCCTTATCTCTTTTAATGAGATCTATTTTTGCCTGTACTTTGTCTGAGATAAGGATTGCTACCCCTGCCTTTTTTACTTTAGCTGAGGCATTATATATTCTGCTTCAGCCTTTTACCTTTACTCTGTGTGTATCTCTCTGCTTCAAATGTGTTTCTTGTAAACAGCATATTGTAGGGTTCTGGTTTTTAATCCACTCTGCAATTCTCTTCCATTTTATAGCAGAGTTCATACCATTCACATTCACAGTTATTATTACTGACTGTCTATTCCCCTCCATTCTATTTACCCCCTTTGTACTTTTCCCCCCTTCTTTCACCCTATTCCTCCTCACCGACGTTTTACTTCTTACCCCTGCCTCCCCCGATCTGCCCTCCCTTTTTATCACCCCCCTCTCTTTTCTTTACCCTTTTCTCCCTTGCTTTTGTCCTCCCTTCTATCAGTCCCCCCTTTCCCTTCCCCTTTTGCTTCCCTAAAATGAACTAAGTTTCTTTATCCCAATGAACGTATATGTTATTTCCTCTTTGAGTCAAATCTAATGAGAATAGTGTTGAAACAATGTTCACCCCTCCTTTCTTTCCCTCTATTGTAATAGGTTTTTTTTTCCACCTCTTCGTATGATATAATTCATCCCATTCCACCTTCTCTTTCCTCTCCTCCCCATAGACTCCCTTTTTAGCCCCTTAATTCTTTTGTATCATCACATCAAAGACAATTTATATTTATACCCTCTATGTAAAGTCCTTCTCTCTGCCCAAATACATTTACAGTTCTTAAGAGTTATGAGTATTATTTTCCTGTGTAGGGATATAAACAGTTTAACCTAATAGAGTAACCTTTTTTTATCCCCCTCTGTTTACCTTTTTAAACTTCTCTTGAGTCTTGTATGTTGAGATCGAATTTTCTATTCAGTTCTGGTCTTTTCACCAGGAAAGATTGAAAGTCCCCAATGTCATTAAATGTCCATCTTTTCCCCTGAAAGAAAATGCAAATTTTTGCTGGGTAATAGATTCTTGGCTGCAATCCAAGCTCCTTTGCCTTCCGGAATATCATATTCGGTCCTTTAATGTTGAAGCTGCCAGGTCCTGAGCAATCCTGACTGTGGCTCCATGATATTTAAATTGCTCCTTTCTGGCTGCTTGGAGTATTTTCTCCTTCACCTGATAATTCTGGAATTTGGCTACAATGTTCCTTGGAGTTTTCCTTTTGGGGTCTCTTTCAGGAGGTGATCGGTGGATTCTTTCAATGATGATTTTATCCTCTGATTCTATGATATCAGGGCAGTTCTCCTTAATAATTTCCTGGAATATGGTGTCTAGATTCTTTTTCTGGTCATGGCTTTCAGGCAGTCCAATGATTCTCAAATTGTCTCTCCTCGATCTCTTTTCCAGATCAGTTGTCTTTCCAATGAGGTATTTCACATTTTCTTCTATTTTTTCATTTTTTTGATTCTGCTTGACTAATTCCTGGTGTCTCATGGATTCCTTATTTTCCAACTGTACCACTTTAATTTTTAAGGCATTGTTTTCTTCAGTGAGATTATGCACCTTTTTTCCCATTTGGGCAGATGAATTTTTTAAGGTATTGTTTCCTGCAGTCAATCTTTGTGCTTCCTTTTCCAAGCTGCTGATTCTTTTTTCAAAGTTTTCTTGTTTTGCTTTCATTTCTCTCCCCCTTTTTTCTTCTACTTCTCGCAATTGACTTTTAAAATCCTTTTTGAGCTCTTCCAGGAAGGCTTTTTGTTCTTGAGACGAATTCACCTTCCCTCACGAGGCTTCAGATGTAGGCAATTTGAGGCTATTGTCCTCATGTGAGTTTGTGTTGGCTTCTTCCCTATTGATACAGAAGCTCTCAATGGAGAGGGCTCTTTTTTGCTTCTTAGTCATTATTGCAGCTTATTTATTTATTTTTTAAGTTGAGGTCTGCTCTGGGGGCACCAGGGACCCTGTTTTGGGCTTCTTGTGCAGGGGGATAGGTGCTGTGTGACCGGCTTTTTCCTCTGAGACCTTTATGGTGTGTGGAGATCCCCCGCCCTGCACTTCCTGTCTGATTGTGCTCGGCCAGCCAGTCGCCGGACGCCAGCGTCTGATCCTGCCTGACCCGTTCGTGGCCCTCTCAGCCAGTGCAGGTAGGTTTTTCCACTGTCCTTCTTGGCCACCAGATTTTTGAACCAGGTTCCAGGGGCCTCAGTTGTTCGGCTGTGGCCCGCAGCTCCTGCTGACTCACCCCAATCCCTCAGCGCTGGGTTGCTGCCCTGCACTAGGCCTCCCTTTTGCCTGAGTCAGACCGACCTTTTCCTGAAGTCTTCTAAATTATCTCTCGTTGGAGGACTGTGTTTCTCTGTCTCTTTGCAGGTTCTGTAGTTTCAGAATCCATCCAGAGGCTTGATTTAATGTTTGTTTTAAGGGAACAGAAGGAGAGCTCAAGCAGCTTGCTGCTTCCTATCTGCCATCTTGGCTCTGCCCATAGCTGCTCTTTTTTGGTGGCAAAGATTTGTAACATGAGGGGATATCATCATCTGGATGATGGCCAAATATGTTGTGATATATGATTGTGATAGAATACTAATGTGGTATAAGAAATGATAAGCAATATGATTTTAGAAAAAAAAATCTGGGGAGACATATGAATTGGTTCAAAGTGAAGTTAGTAGAACTAGGATAAAATTGTAAAACTGTATTAAATACTGTAAGGATGATCAACTTTGAAAGATTTTGTTATTCTGATCAAGGAAATGATATAAAACAATTCCAAAGGAACCAAGAAGAAAGATACTATCCATCTCTAGAGAAAAACCTGATGAACTCTGAATGTGAACTTTATATTTTTCTTTTGTTTGTGTCCATATTTTCTTTTGCAACATCTTTACTATGGTAATATGCTTTGCATGACCTCACATATATGATTTATAATATATTGCTTGCCTCCTCAATGGATATGAGAGTGGTAGTAGGAAGGGATATACTTTGTAATTCATTTTTAAAATGAATGTTATTTGGGGCAGCTAGGTGGTGCAGTGGAGAGAGCACTGGCCCTGGATTCAGGAGGACCTGAGATTAAATTGGCAAAAAAAAAAAGAATGTTATTTTTACATGTAATTAGGAAATATTTAATGAAATGTTATTTTAAAAATAGATATTTAAAAAATAATGAGTTCAGGTAGGTTTTCAATATCCTTAGGAATTTGGTTTCAGGCTGAAGTCCTCTTAGTGCATTAGGCACCTGAAGCAGGAGAGTATCTGGTAAAACAAAGAAAAATCCAATGTTACAAAGGTAAATATTAAATAGGAACCTGCAATGTAAGATCTATGAACCAAGGCAAACTAAATGTGGTCAAATATGGGGTAGAAAGATTAAACATCAACATCTTGGGTGACAGTGACCCTAAAAGGATGGAAATGAGTGAATTTAATTCAGATTATCACTCCTTATACTACCGTGGGAAAGAATCCCTTAGAAGAAATGGAGTGGCCTCAGTCAATAATAGGGTAAAAAAAATCAGTACTGGAGTATAATCTCAAAAATGACAGAATTTTGTTTGTGTGAATCTAAGATAAAACATTCAGCATTTCAGTAAGATAAGTCTATGTTTTAACCACTGATGCTGAAGAACCCAAATATGATCAGCCTTATGAAAACCTATGACAACTTCTAGAAATAACACCAAAAAAGGGGCAGCTAGGTGATGCAGTGGATAAAGCACCGGCCCTGGATTCAGGAGGACCTGAGGTCAAATCTGGTGTCAGACAATTAACACTTACTAGCTGTGTGACCCTGGAGAAGTCACTTAACACCCATTGCCCTGAAAAAAAAAAGGAAAAGAAAAAAGGAAATAACACCAAAAAAGAGTCACATCATAAGGGATTAGAATGCTAAAGTAGGAAATCAAAAGATAGCTGGAATAACAGGTTATACAAACATAAACATATAGTACCTTTCTTCTTCTTCTTCTTCTTCTTCTTCTTCTTCTTCTTCTTCTTCTTCTTCTTCTTCTTCTTCTTCTTCTTCTTCTTCTTCTTCTTCTTCTTCTTCTTCTTCTTCTTCTTCTTCTTCTTCTTCTTCTTCTTCTTCTGGATCTCTCTTAGGTGTAGGCGCACCAGTTGTATCTGATTAAAGGGTGTATGCTGATATTTAGTAACCTTTTAATGCATAATACAAAATTGTTTTCTCAAATGGTTTTACCCATTAAAAGATAAAAAAACCTCATCAATATGCCTATTTTCCCACAACCTTTCTAAGATCTATAATTTTTCAGTTTTGTCATACTTGTCAACTAGAACCTCAGAATTAATTTAATTTGCATTTCCCTAATTATTAATGACTTGGAGAGTTTTATATGGTTATGAATACTCTGAGATTCCTCTCTTCAGCAATATTTGTTCATATCCTTAAAGAACTTTGCAACTTGAGAATGACTTTTCTTTTAAATTTGGATCACTTCAGGGGCAGCTAGGTGGCACAGTGGATAAAGCACCGGCCCTGGATTCAGGAGTACCTGAGTTCAAATCTGGTCTTGGACACTTACTAGCTGTGTGACCCTGGGCAAGTCACTTAACCCCCATTGCCCCACCAAAAAAAGAAAATTAAAAAAATAAATTTGGATCACTTCCTTAAATAGTTTGGAAATGAGAGTTTTACTAGAGGAATTTATTGCAATATTTTTACTCAGTTTATATTTTTAAAATTAATCTTATTTTTATTAGATTTATTTGTTGCTAATAAAAATGTGGTACATGGATGTTATGGTGTTCAATTGTTCTCTAAGAAATAGAAAAAGAGATTATTTCAAAGATTGGGAAATGCTCATATGGATTGATAGCATGTAGTGAGAAAGCTAGTTCCTTCATTGGGGTTCATGGAGGAATATCATTTTATCTGAAGGTTAAGCCTGGGCTAAGGTCTGACCCCAAACAGTGTGTTTTGGATAGAAAAATGTGTTGTACCCCACCATCCCCACATACTATGGTAAAACTTTTATCTCCAATAAAAACATAACTATCTTCATAGCCCAACACTCTCTGACTTTGCCCATTCCTTCTATTATTCAAGTTGTCAATATCAGTCTTTTGAGCTAGGCAGTAGTCCCACATAACAATTCTAACCTACAAGCTACCAGGGCATGAGAAACAGCAGCTACATAGGTGCTACTGAGAAAATTCAGTAATTACACCCTACAAGTGTAATCTTTACCTCCCTTCAGACCACCTCACGGTTGTGTTAGGCAATAGTTCAAAGAGAGACTCTATGGCAGGATCATTACCAGTAAGGGGAATCCCAATCTCCTTATGATTTGTTTGGGTTTGACAGAGTGATTTGTACAGGATGAGCAGAAATGCTTGGCTTTTGACAGATTTAAGAAATAATTTCCCCTCAAGCTCACTTTTTTATCAAATCTCTCATTTCTGCCAAGGACAACAATATTGTTCCCTCAGGTTCACAACCTTGGTATCATCTTCAACTCTTCATTTGCCCTCACCTAAAATATCTAATCAGTTGCCAGATACTGTCATTTCTACTTTCACGACATCCCTGGCATCTTTTAATTCCTTTGTATTCATACAACACTTACCCCACTTCATCCTTTCATCACTTTTTTCACGTACTATTGCAATACCTTCCATTCCTGTCTAAAATTTCTCCACTATTTTATCCATCCTCCACACTGATGCCAAAGTAATTTTCCTAAAGTACAAGTCAGAGCATGCCACCCCCCAATCAATAAATTCCAGTCATTCTATTGATTCTAGGATCAAGCATAATATAACTTTGATCTCACTCATATTGAATCTCAACTTTATTATGTGTTTTATAATTTATATAAATATTCATGCAATATAAATACACACATATATTATATATATAATTTGTGTATACATATAACAGTAAATAACTAGCATTTTAGGCATTTACAGAATATTTTAACATTTGCACAATGCTTTAAAATAGTATCCAGCTTTATATATATATAATATTACTGGTATGTATATATATTATATATATATATTATATATATAACTGGTATATATATCTATATTACTGGTATGTGCTGAAAAATTCTTTACTGATAAGGATATATGATAAGAAGAAAATAGATGTTGACTACTGTGCACCATATTTATCTCAGTCTCTGGGGATTGTAATTGATTTAACAGCAATTAATCTTCCTTTCACTAAAGTGGAATGATGGGCCTCCTAAGTGTGTTTGAAATAGTTCCTTACATGATAGAAAATGTGAATGTTAATTTAACGATCACAAAATATGACAATGACAGAGTTTGAAGGGAAATTATAACTTAAATCCCTTCTTTTGTTCTGTTTTAAGGATTAAAGATCTGCCATATTTTATGCCTAAAACCCAAATATTTATTTAAGAAAAAATATGTAAATATGCAAATTTGCAAACATATATGCATACATTTTGCACATAATATACACACATAGTAGAAAATAACATCCATTATTTGTCACAATCAATTTTTGTGTAAGTCAAATTTGGAGAAAATGTATTCTCTATGCTTAGAACAATATGGCTATCTCCTCTTAAGACAAACCCCTTGTATAACATCCTTCTAAAAAAAAAAAGCCTTCATGTTCACAAATGTAGAAAGCAGAATCCCAGGTACATGGGTGGAATACAAAGCAGAGGGCAGTCTCACCATTGAAGTGAAATGACAAATAGCACTGTATCAACCTGAAGGAAAATGTCTAGCAGAACAGCAGGTTTGGACATGAGTCAATAGACAACGGATTACAGGAGCATATTAGAAACAACCTTCAACTTCCAACCAGAATATCCATTGGCTGCCCAAAAGGGTACTAGCTACACATTACTTTATCCCCAAATAAAAAGTATTTTAAACTCAAAAATACTTTAAAAAATGAGTTTAAACCAAGAATCAAGAAATATCAGCTAGCATTTAAAACCTATCCAAAATCACTCAGAAATCCTCAAGGAGCTAAACAATGACTACAGTTACTTAAAGAGAGTAAAGAAAAGAAAAATGACTGGACAGTGTTTTCTGTTTACTTCAGCTTCTATAACATAAAGAACCAATAGACCTGCTGCGAGAAATTCATTTCCTCTAAGCTTATATGCTTCTGAAAGGGGACCTGACTCAACCTTGAAGCATAGTTTGTTTGTTTTATTCCTTATCAAAATAGGGAACTGTGGGACATTGAAGCTTTTAATCCTCCCTTTAGTCCATGAGAGCTTTATCTCTCCTGAGCCAGGAGGGAAGAAAACCCTCTCCTTTTCCCACCCTGCCATTAGACATTTAGAATGGATGAAAGGAAGATTAGCACCCTATTTCCATTGATAGTGTCGCCTATAGGGATATTTCAGAAATAGTATGATGAATCTGACCTTCAGATATGATGTGGTGGTTGACCACTGGGAAGATGGGAGAATTAAAAACCATATACTACTGTATTCCCTGACCTTGACTAGCATAGGGAATATGACAAAAATGGATATAAGTTAAAAAAAAAAGCCTATGGCATATTCACCACACACAGAGGTTAATTAGGCTGGATATTAAAGTATATGGAAATGTGTCAGTATAATAATATGTAGAATGTGCTTCATCTGATCAATAACCCTTCCATACCATACCATTCCATACCAAGACCCAGGACTGACATTGATCTTGGAGGCAAAATTTTTATGTGAATTCAAGGGCACCTCTGACATATACTAGTTATATGACCATGGGCAAGACATTTAACCTCTTAATACTTTATTAAAATTTTTAAGACTGTAAGGCAGCTAGGTATATTAGTGGATAAAGCATTAGGAATACCTGAATTCAAATCCAGCCTTAGACATTCACTAGCTATATGACCCCTAGCAAGTTGCTGATTCTTTGTTTGCTTTAATCCTTTTGACAAAGAAATGACAAATCACTTCAGTATCTTTCCAAAGAAAACCTCATGGACAACATGATTAATGGGGTCACAAAGAGTCAGACATGGCTGAATGAATGAACAAGAACATACATCACAGCCAATTTACTGATCTGCATTTCTTAGAGAAATTTCCAGATTGGGAACTCCCTGTTTGATAACATCACATTTTCATAGTCCCTCAACAATAAAAAGATCTCAATAATCTTTCTTATATGGTACAGAGAGCACATATAATCCTTACTTGGAATTACAAAGGTTACTGGCAGATGCAGAGCAAACAAAAAATCTGATCTGGATCCTAAGAAGGTCTTTTACCCCATTCTAAACTATTATATTAAATAAAGATGTCAGATACCTGAGATCTACTCTTCTCTATTCATAGGATGAAACTCAGAGTAAATGATCAATTGACATACAATACTGAAAAATACTTCTGTAGGACATACAAGTAATAAGCCTGTCTTTCAAATGATAAGCAAGGGAAATAAATATATATTTTTATAAAGCCTCCCAACCTAAAAAACAAAATTCCAAGTAAAATGATTCTTCTGATAGAATAGCTAACATAGATGATTTCGTGTACATTGAAAAAAAAAGGATTGTTTTTATAATGAGCCAGGTCAATGGGAGTTCCTTTCTCACAGCATGAATACAACTGGGACTCTCATTGTCCAGTCCTCTCTCATGAGTTTATAATTGAAAAAGAAAGTTCCTTGGTTTAATCCTTAAATTTATACATTCTGGATTTTGAAGTTATTGTCTGAATAATTGAGGAAAAAAGCAAGATAATAAGAAAAATTTAAGAATCTTTTTGGTAGGGGGGAGGGAGGGGGGAGGGAGGGGGGAGGGATAAAAATCTGAAATTGCAAAGTTTGTATAAACAAAAGTTGAGAACTATCTTTGCATGTAATGGAAAAAATAAAATACCTTACATGTAAAATAAAAAAAATAAAAATAAGAATCCTTGTGGTAATAAATATAAGTACTACTTTCATCAACATATATTGGAACCCTGATTTGTGCCACTCCTCTACTATGATATTCACAGTAGATAGTCTTTGTGGATATGGAAATACTATTTATCTTAGAACATATTTAAAATTCATGGAAAATTAAGAAAAAAAAGTGAGAGGGGAGAAAGAGACAGACAGAGATATAGAGAGAAACAGAGATGACCAGTTACAGAGAAACACAGAGAGACAGAGACAGACACATAGAGGCATATAGACAGATACATAGAGAGAATAGAGTCAGAAATGGACAGAGGCAGATGAGTAGACAGAGAGAAGCAGAGAGAAACATATACAGAAGGAGATAGAAAAAAAAAGACCATCAGAAGGGCAGCTATATAGATTAGAGATATGGAGAGAGAAAGAAAGAGACACAGAGAGAGAAAGATAGAGAGAATTGGTGGGCAGGGGGGAGAGAGAGAAAGGGATGCTTTATACTTGCTTTCCCTTCCCTTGTTATAATATATCACATCTACATCTTCACATTTCTTTTGCCTTCAGATCATATGAACTTTATAGCATATCTCTGAACATGAGGGGTACCAAGAGAAATGCAAAAGAACTTAGGTTCTAACTCATTCCCATGAATTATGGAGAAGACCAATTGTACTGTGACCTAGAAAGCATGTGTGATGTCTTCATTTCTGCCCTTGACAAGTGACTGCTATATGTACTCAAGGAACAGACTGTTCTTTTTCTCTGAAGTGAAAATCACTGATATACATAATGACTAAAATACTACAAATGACAACCCCCCTGAAAGACAATAGAACATGGAATAACTGAAACACCAGTGAAGCTGTTGGAGAACATAAAATGAATCATATATCCCTCAAAGCTGACACATGGGAGACTACCAGAACATGTATATCACACTGGAATGTAATATAGAGGAGACTACTTGGACAGAAAAAGAAAACACATGAATTCAAGAAATAAATCAAAAGTCTGGCATGGAGTGATATAGAGATGAGCCACTTTAACTATCCAGAATTTTTTTCCATTTTTTCTTATAGAAAGCAGAGTAGCTAATAATGTCTTATTGATACTGTTATGCTTCAAATTGTAGAAAAATCAACAAGTGGAACTTCTGTTGTAGTGTAGATCTGGTCCACAACAAAGAGGAACTGGTTGCTTCTTTGGAAATGATCTAAGTCTTTAAGAAAAATGATCACTCCCTTTCTATTTCCCACAAAGGAAAGGAAAGTTAGACATATTTTAAATTGCACCATAGATTTTTGGAGAAAGGTGTGAAAGGAAGATAGGAAAGATTTCATGGACTAAAAATTACATGAAATGCCAACCTCAGAGGGATGCAGAGTTGTCAAGAATAAAATAGCACAGAGACAATAAACAATTTTAATGAGGAAGAGAAGGAAGTATTGTCTAAAGAGACTGATGTGGATACACAGAAGACTCATCAAAGAATCTAAATTTTAAAAAACTAAATACTGTAGTATATCAGTTGTAGCATAGTCCTTAACAGTAGTGCAGTTAATGCTAAATCAGAATGATACTGAGATGAACAAGAAAAGTTAAGGATGACAGAAAGGTGGTTGTTTATTTTTCTGTATGGTGTGTTTGAAAAGAGGAAGATGAACTAAAAGGATAGGAGAAGTTTTTGAGGCAAAGGGCGCAATGCCAATGGGCAACAGGGAGGATGCAAATATGTTTTACTCATTTTGTTTTTATTTTCTCTACCATATGAAGTAATATTTGGGCCAGACAGAACAAAATAAAAATAGACATTAGGGATTTAGAAAATTGACGTTTATGATAAATAAGGAAATACAAAGAGGCAACCTACATGCTCACAATTAGTCTAATTCACCATTTTCATGGGAGGTATATCTCTAGGTATAGAAAGTCAAGATTTGATTACTGAGTCATTGCCAGAAATCTTTGACAGATGGTCTAAAATGGGGAATGTACCATAGGTATTGAGGGGGACAAAGGTTATGTAGGTTTTGAGAGTCAAAAATTAAACCCACAAGATGAAAAGAATCGAATACATTTTCTAGTACAGTTGTCATAAAAAAGATAAGAAACATTTAGAAAAATAATGAGATCATAAAGAACCACATTTTCATATAGACCATATTATGCCAGATTTAACTCATTTTCTTTCTTAAGTGGTATAAAGAATTAATTGTTATTTGAGGGTTTATGACCCCCATCTTTTGGCTAGAATTTTTAAAAAAAAACCTCAGTGCATGCACTGGCCTCTGGGGCTCTGCAAATGGCACAGTGCTCTACCCCCTAGTTGTAGCCGTTGCCATGGCACTGGCACCTCATGTCATCACCACTTGCCCATGCCTTCATGGGCCTGGCAAAATTTTAATGATTGGAAGCCTATTGAGGGCAGTCATGTGACTGTCAGAGCAGCTAGGCAATTGGCTGGGGTCTGTGTGTGATCAGCCTGGGGTCTGCTGGGAAGGAGGGAGGAGATTTGCCATTCTAGCTGGAAGCTGGAAGGTGACAGGATGCTGCTATGTATTCTCAACTGATTCCTGAGCGGTAGTGTTGTTCAGGTTGTATAATTTCCCTTTCCCCATTTTATTTCCTTTCCCTTGATCCTACTGATCCTGCTTGTGTTTTTTTTAAGTTTGTTCTTGTTAAATAAACCCTGCTCTGTTTTGAGGGAGGCTGCTGGTCTCCTTTCTTGTCCAAATATTGCAGTGAGCTGCTTAGTTAACACTCCCCAATTAAAAATTGGTCCCCACAGTGGCTTGTTTGATTGGTAAAAAATGGTTTTATCTATCTATCTATCTATCTATCTATCTATCTATCTATCTATCTATCTATCTATCTATCTATCTATCTATCCATGTGTATGTATATATGTGTATATATGCACACATATGTATATCTACATATACATATATGTATGTATGCATATAAGTATATATAGTGTGTGTTTGTCAAAGTTTTTGTTCCTCTCCTTGTGAAAATAATGAAATATGTAGTGATAATAATTAATTTAGGCAGATTCAGAACTAGAAGAATGACCATGAGACTAAATTCATTTCCACTTTGAAAAGATGACTTGGAGAATCCTAGGCACCTCTGTTTGTCCTATGTTGTTTAATAATGTTAAAACTGATGTAGGTGGGGCAGCTAGGTGGCACAGTGGATAGAGCACCAGCCCTGGATTCAGGAGGACCTGAGTTCAAATCCAGCTCAGACACTTGACAATTACGAGCTGTGAGACGCTAGGCAAGTCACTTAACCCCAATTGCCTCACAAAAACAAAACAAAACAAACAAAAAAATGGATGTAGGTAAAACCAAAAATGTCATGCACAGTGAATTTTCATATCAAAGAAATCTATGAAAGGATATTTAATGCATTGGATAGAAGTTTAAAATACAAAAAGATTCTTAGACTTTAGAGCACTGTATTGATACAATATTGTACTAGGTTTAAAATCAACATTACAAGTATAATATTTAGCCCAATTTTTGTTTAAGTAAACTTGTAGTTTTATTCAGATTTGAGTTTTAACAAGTGTGTCAGGGGGAAAAACACAAAGAGGGGCAGAACCCATGGGTGCTAGGGGACCTCCTGAATTCCTAAGGAGGGGAGTAGAGCTCCTCCACACTCCTATCTCTTCTCCCACTAAAGAGATTTGGGGAAAGACACAGACAAATGGGGGGAGGGGAGCCTGATCCTCTTTTGGAGGAGAGAGTGGTACTAGGTGAGGTATAGGGAAGCAGGAGGCCAGAGAATTTAGGTAGGGAGAAGGGGCAGAGGATTTTGCAATTATCCAAAATCCATAGCTTCTGCTTTCAGATTAAATAATAAAATAATAAAAGAAAAAAGAAAATAAAAAATAAGAAAAAAGAAAAGAACTAAATTTCAAGGAGTACTCATCCCTTCCTTCTCCCTGACCAGTGCTGTACTGTGAAGTGGGGGAGGGAAAGTGCAGAGGGCAGTTTTCCCAAGGCCCTGCCCCAATGTTGTCCAAGGAGTTGGAGGATCTAGGTCTGGACAAAAGAGATGGAGGTGGGGAGAGGTCCACAGACTGAGAGATGTGACTGATTAGGCAGCCATCAATCAGAAAAAAAAATAAGATCTCATCATTTTAGCAGACAGAAAGTTGAACATGATTCTACAATTCTATAGGGCACAAAAGGAGCTATTGAGGTGTTAGACTAAGTACATAAAGGCTATTATACAATGCTAGCAGGTTGAAAATACTACTGGGGGAACTACTATGTTGTGGTCCCACTAAATTTATAGTAAATTGCTAAATTCTGAACTCATTTTATTAAGGACATTGGTAAATTTAGAGGAGATAGTAGGGATTTTTTTTCTATTTGTGGGTTTGACTACATGGTTTTTTTAATAGTATAGATGTATGTATGTTTATGGTAAGAAGTAGTGATAAGAAGCTGGTGTATTCAACAGGGAATTGTGAATGAGAAAAGAAGTAATAGTTTCCAGGGTCAAGTATGAAAACTTGGAGGAAAAAGAATATATTGGAAGGTAGGGAAATTATTGAGACTTAATAGGGTATCTTTCCTTCATACAGTTAAGGGTTCTGAAGACTTGGGGTGAACAATTTAACTTTAAAAGGAGATGAATTTAAATATCTCACTTTTAAGAAATAGATTCTTTAGTAACGTTGAAGGCATGATTTAGTGTTATAGGCTTCATCAGGTTGGAGTTCCAAATTTTCTCCTCCTCCAACTCTTCCCCACATATTGAGCCATTCTCCAATTGAGGAGCATCAACCCGATTTCTAATTCTTTACAACATAAAAGATTTGCAATAAATATTTTTGTACATGTATATGAATATAGAAAGCTTTCATTTTATCTTCTGAAAACTTCATCTATATATACACATGTATGTGTGTGTGTGGGGGGGAATATGTATCTTTTGACCATTTATCAATTGGGTAATGACTCTTATTTTTTTATAAATTCAATTCCATTCCCATATATTTGAAAAAGGAGGTCTTTATCAGAAAAACTTGCTGTAAAATGTTTAATGTTATTTCATTGTATATTGAAACTATTAGTATCTACAATGAAATATTTTATTTTTCATTTGATTTTCTTCATTGAGCTTTTCTACCCCCCACCCCAAATTTGGCCAATTCTGCTTTTTAAGGGTTCTTTTCTTGAATGAATTTCTGCTTCTTAATGAGTTCTTTAGTGAATCTTTGTGGCTTCTTTTAAATCATTAGACCATTCTTTTTTTTTAGGGTGTTACTTTCTTTAGAATATGTGTGTTTTTCTTATCAAGTTATTAATTCTTTTTTTCATAATTTTGTTGGGCATAACTCTCATTTCTTTTTCTATTTTTCCTCTCCTACTTATCTATCTATTTTTAAACTCTTCCAGGAACTGTTTTGGACTCGTGACCAATTAGAGTTTTACTCTGAGATTTTGATTTTACCTATTTTCATATTATGGTCCTTTTTTGAGTTTGTGTCTTGATCTTTCTGGCCACTGTAGTAGGTTTTTTTTTAATTGTCAAGCTCTTTTTGTGTGTATGTGTTCTTCTTTGATCATTTTCTACTCTATTTCTTGGTTGTGAACATTATATTAATGTTGACCTCTGCTCACCTGGGTATAAGGATACCCTGTCCAAAGCTTCAGACTTTTTTGTGCTGCTATTTTCAGATGTTCTGCAAGTTTTTGGAACTTTTGTGGTATTGATACAGGGAGAGGTGTGTTAACTGCTTTCCTTTTCTTGGCACTTGGCTTCTGCTCCCCTACTGCTATAAGATTTAGCATTCCTCTTGGTCCTGGAACTGTGACTAGGATTTCCTGTTTTCCCCAAGACACAAGCACAAATGCTCCTCTCTGGCCGGGAACAGTGACCATGGCCACTACTACCTTATGATTTCAGGAGTTTAAAATCTAATGTGGGAAGGCAACATGCAAAATGAGGCTAGAAAAGGTCTGTGATGGACAGTAGGAAGAAAGATTGTTGGGGCATCTTTTTCCAAGTAACTGAATCCAACCAGAGCTACAGATTTAAAGTAGAGTAAGCTGGAAGTTTAATTTCTACTTCCTATAAAAGAAAACTCTTTGAGAAAATTTGGTATTTCATCTACTGTTCCTATAATCAGAGAGAGGAGGAGACTAAGGTAGGTTGAATTCAGACTTTTCAGCAGCAGAATGATGAAATTATAAGTGAAGAGTTTATATTTGAAGGAACAACTTATGGAGTTGAAACTAAGGAGAGCTTCAGGTTGTGTGTCAAAGTGAATAATTATTGACTCAGAGCAGAGATATGCATACATCATATGGCTTTCCTTCTGCCACATGCCAGGAGGATATTCCTACTGGCTCTTCACTTGAGAAAAATGTTTATAATCTATACCTGCTTATGAATCATAGCTAAGTAATTACTTCCACTGATTTTAAACTTTGGAGTAAATTCCAATCATTCAGATGTGCTTACCTGTGGCAAGGGCACTGGACTGCTCATGTTATCAATTAATTTCACCTCTTAGTGTGCATTATCTCTCTGATACATAGGATTGATAAGAAAGAACATCTATGTCTACACATATTCGGCAAAGGCACCTAACCATTTCTGCTTGGTGGCATCCTATTTATTGCTAGTCAGAATATAGGTCAATGGTATTTGATCTAGAATTTATATCCTTCTGTACAGTCAGTCTTGAAATTTTTCAGCAATAGCTCACTTCAAGGATAAGAGCTACACTCCGTAGGTGGGATAGAAGGTCTCACTGTTAGTAGGATCATGAATGGCAAATGCATTAGGTTTCTGTTATCCATCATTTTTTTTCTGGTATGAAACTGCCTTTCAGGCAGCCAGTCTAGTGTTCACATATATCATAAAGATATTGCTCAAGTTGGAAAAAGTTGACACTAGTGCATGTGTGAGGCAATGAATCAAGTCCATGAAGATGTGGTAAAATTTTCTATTCCACAGAGCTCCAAATAACAGGAGGGGAATTTGTTTAGGTGACTATTTTTTGTTATTTTGATTTTTAAAATGTAATATTTTATTTTTCCCAATTACTTGTAAGAACAATTTTAATGTTCATTTAAAAAAAATCAGAGTTCCACATTCTCTCCTTTCCAACATCCTTTCCACTGTGATTGAGAAGGCAAACAACTTGATAAAGATTATCCATGTGCAATCACAGAAAATATATTTCCATATTGTGAAAGAAAGCACAAACCAAAAAAACAAAAACAAAAACAAAAACAAAGAAACAAGACACATAAATTTATTAAAAAGGTATGCTTATATCTTCATTCAATTTCCATCAATTTGGTCTCTGGAGTCAGATGGCTTTTTTTATTATAAGCCCTTCATAGTTGTCCTGGTCTTGCTAAGAATACCTTAGTCATTCACAACTGATCATCATACAATATTTCTGATACAGTGTAGAATATTCTCCAAGTTTTGTTCATTTCACTTTGCATCCATTCATGTAAGTTTTTCCAGGTTTTTCTGAGAGCATTCTGCTAATTTCTTATAGCATGATATTATTTCATCAAAAACGTATACCACATGTTCAGCCAAAACCCAATTGATAGGTATCCCCTCAATTTTCAATTCTTTGCCACTACAAATTGAGCTACTATAAAATTTTTGTATATATGAATCCTTTTTTAAATGCCATTGAGATACAGACTTGATAGTGGTATTGTTTGGTCAAAGAATCTGAAGTTTCATACCTAATCAGGCATTGTTTCCAATCTTCTCCAGAATAATTGAATCAGTTCACAACTAATATCTCAATTTTCCCACATCACCTCCATTCTTTGTCATTTTCCTTCTCTGCCATATTAGCCAATCTGACAGGTGTTGGGTGGTTCCTCAGTGATATTTTAATTGTATTAATCTAATCAGTAGTGATTTAAGGCTTTTTTCATATGACTATAAATGGTTTTGATTACTTCCTCTGAAAACTATTGACCATTTATCAATTGGGGGATGGCTTATATTTTTTTTAAATAGGACTCTGTTCTCTAGATATTTGAGAAGTGAGATCTTTATCATAGAAATTAAGTGCAATTTATTATTTTACTCTCCACCTTAAAAACTCTTTCATATTTTTTTTGTGGGGCAATGAGGGTTAAGTGACTTGCCCAGGGTCACATAGCTAGCAAATGTCAAGGGCCTGAGACCATATTTGTACTCAGGTCCTCCTAATTCCAGGGCCACTGCTTTATCCACTGCTCTACTTAGCTGGCCCTCATGTTTCTTTTATGTGAAATAATTTATCTCATTCTACCTCTTCCATCCTCCTTCTTCCAATGCATTTTTCTTTCTCACCACTATTTTTTTTAATTATCTCATCATATTCAACTCATTCCCATGTCCTTTATCTATGTATACTCCTTTTAACAGTCAGAATAACGAGAAAGTTCTTAGGAGTTGCAAGTATCCTCTCCCCATGTATGAATGTAAAAAAGTTTAACCTTCAACCAATCAAAAATGTCTATCAAGCACAAAGTATTTGATAGTTGGAATGGACATAAAGACAGTCTTTCTCTGCAAAAAACTAACACTTTTACTGGAAAAAATACAGAAAATATATATAAGCATATGCAAAACATAACACAAACAATACAACATAATTACAAAGATCAGATAAAACCTTTTTTGGAAGTGGTACTTGAATCAATATCTGAAAGGAATTAAGGATTATAAGAAGAAAAAGATAGGAGTATATTCTAAACAGAAGGGGACAACCTGTGGAAAGGCAATGAAATGAGAGGTCGAATCAGCAGTGTGCTGAAGCCAGGTTCTATTGTTTAACAAGAGCCAATTGTTAAATTTTCAAGATGACCATTTACACTTTGAAGATTTGCAATTACTACAAACCAAAGCCTGATTTATTTGTTTGTTGATTGAATAGACCTAACTAAATGATAGAGAAAAAGCAAATGATTAGGATTAAACTTTGTCTCACACACACACACACACACACACACACACACACACATTCCACTGAGAGTCAGTTGTTAAACATTTAGAAGTTCACTCCCAGATAAAAAAAAATTCCATGGGTGATAGACAGTAAGATGACTACTTTATGTGAAATATACAGAGAGAAGAAAATATATAGAAAAAAAAATTTTTCAACAATGTCAATGATGTAGAAAGGTCAAGAAAGATTTGAAGTCAGAAAAGAACTTTTGATTTTGCAATTTTAAAATGACTGACCATTTTGGTGACAGCAGGTTCAGTTGAAGCTTGTCAGAATCACATTACAAAAGTTCAGTAAGGTAGACAAGAGGAAGTCAAGGCAGTGAGTGAAGACAGGTTGTTTGTTATTTTAGCATGGAGGGGCATATGATAGTAACTTGAAATGTTGAGATAAAGTGAGGGATTTTGCTTGTTCATTCATTTTAAAGGATGACAGAGTCCCAAATATTTTTGTAGATGTCAGGGTCAAAGACAGTAGATAGGGAGAAACCATATTAGATATTTTTCAGATAAATTAAAAGGGAATAACATCCATGTTACAAGTAGAAGGGGTATCAATGTTGAGGAGAAGAACGTCATTTTTTTCCCCATTACAGACTCGAGTAAAAGAGAAGAGAATATTGAATGTGTGGTAAGTGGACCTGATTGCAAATTCTGGCTTTGCCACTTGCTACTTGTTGGACCTTATAAAAAGTACATACTTTTTCTTAGTATCATATGGTTATTCTAGCTCTAGATTTATGCTCTTATGAACAATGACTTCAAACTAAAAAAGTGAAGTTAATACATTTAGTGAGAAACAAAATGCTCAAAGTACAAAACATTGATGCAATGAATTTTATCTGCTAATACCTCATATTTTATAGAACAATTAGGTTTGCTGTGGTGGAATTCATTAAGCAGAGGTAATTTATTAAGACAACAGACTTAAGACCCTTACCTAGATTTCTCCTTTCCTTTCCTTTCCTTTCCTTTCCTTTCCTTTCCTTTCCTTTCCTTTCCTTTCCTTTCCTTTCCTTTCCTTTCCTTTCCTTTCCTTTCCTTTCCTTTCCTTTCCTTTCCTTTCCTTTCCTTTCCTTTCCTTTCCTTTCCTTTCCTTTCCTTTCCTTTCCTTTCCTTTCCTTTCCTTTCCTTTCCTTTCCTTTCCTTTCCTTTCCTTTCCTTTCCTTTCCTTTCCTTTCCTTTCCTTTCCTTTCCTTTCCTTTCTTTCCTTTCCTTTCCTTTCCTTTCCTTTCCTTTCCTTTCCTTTCCTTTCCTTTCCTTTCCTTTCCTTTCCTTTCCTTTCCTTTCCTTTCCTTTCCTTTCCTTTCCTTTCCTTTCCTTTCCTTTCCTTTCCTTTCCTTTCCTTTCCTTTCCTTTCCTTTCCTTTCCTTTCCTTTCCTTTCCTTTCCTTTCCTTTCCTTTCCTTTCCTTTCCTTTCCTTTCCTTTCCTTTCCTTTCCTTTCCTTTCCTTTCCTTTCCTTTCCTTTCCTTTCCTTTCCTTTCCTTTCCTTTCCTTTCCTTTCCTTTCCTTTCTTTCCTTTCCTTTCCTTTCCTTTCCTTTCCTTTCCTTTCCTTTCCTTTCCTTTCCTTTCCTTTCCTTTCCTTTCCTTTCCTTTCCTTTCCTTTCCTTTCCTTTCCTTTCCTTTCCTTTCCTTTCCTTTCCTTTCCTTTCCTTTCCTTTCCTTTCCTTTTCCTTTCCTTTCCTTTCCTTTCCTTTCCTTTCCTTTCCTTTCCTTTCCTTTCCTTTCCTTTCCTTTCCTTTCCTTTCCTTTCCTTTCCTTTCCTTTCCTTTCCTTTCCTTTCCTTTCCTTTCCTTTCCTTTCCTTTCCTTTCCTTTCCTTTCCTTTCCTTTCCTTTCCTTTCCTTTCCTTTCCTTTCCTTTCCTTTCCTTTCCTTTCCTTTCCTTTCCTTTCCTTTCCTTTCCTTTCCTTTCCTTTCCTTTCCTTTCCTTTCCTTTCCTTTCCTTTCCTTTCCTTTCCTTTCCTTTCCTTTCCTTTCCTTTCCTTTCCTTTCCTTTCCTTTCCTTTCCTTTCCTTTCCTTTCCTTTCCTTTCCTTTCCTTTCCTTTCCTTTCCTTTCCTTTCCTTTCCTTTCCTTTCCTTTCCTTTCCTTTCCTTTCCTTTCCTTTCCTTTCCTTTCCTTTCCTTTCCTTTCCTTTCCTTTCCTTTCCTTTCCTTTCCTTTCCTTTCCTTTCCTTTCCTTTCCTTTCCTTTCCTTTCCTTTCCTTTCCTTTCCTTTCCTTTCCTTTCCTTTCCTTTCCTTTCCTTTCCTTTCCTTTTCCTTTCCTTTCCTTTCCTTTCCTTTCCTTTCCTTTCCTTTCCTTTCCTTTCCTTTCCTTTCCTTTCCTTTCCTTTCCTTTCCTTTCCTTTCCTTTCCTTTCCTTTCCTTTCCTTTCCTTTCCTTTCCTTTCCTTTCCTTTCCTTTCCTTTCCTTTCCTTTCCTTTCCTTTCCTTTCCTTTCCTTTCCTTTCCTTTCCTTTCCTTTCCTTTCCTTTCCTTTCCTTTCCTTTCCTTTCCTTTCCTTTCCTTTCCTTTCCTTTCCTTTCCTTTCCTTTCCTTTCCTTTCCTTTCCTTTCCTTTCCTTTCCTTTCCTTTCCTTTCCTTTCCTTTCCTTTCCTTTCCTTTCCTTTCCTTTCCTTTCCTTTCCTTTCCTTTCCTTTCCTTTCCTTTCCTTTCCTTTCCTTTCCTTTCCTTTCCTTTCCTTTCCTTTCCTTTCCTTTCCTTTCCTTTCCTTTCCTTTCCTTTCCTTTCCTTTCCTTTCCTTTCCTTTCCTTTCCTTTCCTTTCCTTTCCTTTCCTTTCCTTTCCTTTCCTTTCCTTCCTTTCCTTTCCTTTCCTTTCCTTTCCTTTCCTTTCCTTTCCTTTCCTTTCCTTTCCTTTCCTTTCCTTTCCTTTCCTTTCCTTTCCTTTCCTTTCCTTTCCTTTCCTTTCCTTTCCTTTCCTTTCCTTTCCTTTCCTTTCCTTTCCTTTCCTTTCCTTTCCTTTCCTTTCCTTTCCTTTCCTTTCCTTTCCTTTCCTTTCCTTTCCTTTCCTTTCCTTTCCTTTCCTTTCCTTTCCTTTCCTTTCCTTTCCTTTCCTTTCCTTTCCTTTCCTTTCCTTTCCTTTCCTTTCCTTTCCTTTCCTTTCCTTTCCTTTCCTTTCCTTTCCTTTCCTTTCCTTTCCTTTCCTTTCCTTTCCTTTCCTTTCCTTTCCTTTCCTTTCCTTTCCTTTCCTTTCCTTTCCTTTCCTTTCCTTTCCTTTCCTTTCCTTTCCTTTCCTTTCCTTTCCTTTCCTTTCCTTTCCTTTCCTTTCCTTTCCTTTCCTTTCCTTTCCTTTCCTTTCCTTTCCTTTCCTTTCCTTTCCTTTCCTTTCCTTTCCTTTCCTTTCCTTTCCTTTCCTTTCCTTTCCTTTCCTTTCCTTTCCTTTCCTTTCCTTTCCTTTCCTTTCCTTTCCTTTCCTTTCCTTTCCTTTCCTTTCCTTTCCTTTCCTTTCCTTTCCTTTCCTTTCCTTTCCTTTCCTTTCCTTTCCTTTCCTTTCCTTTCCTTTCCTTTCCTTTCCTTTCCTTTCCTTTCCTTTCCTTTCCTTTCCTTTCCTTTCCTTTCCTTTCCTTTCCTTTCCTTTCCTTTCCTTTCCTTTCCTTTCCTTTCCTTTCCTTTCCTTTCCTTTCCTTTCCTTTCCTTTCCTTTCCTTTCCTTTCCTTTCCTTTCCTTTCCTTTCCTTTCCTTTCCTTTCCTTTCCTTTCCTTTCCTTTCCTTTCCTTTCCTTTCCTTTCCTTTCCTTTCCTTTCCTTTCCTTTCCTTTCCTTTCCTTTCCTTTCCTTTCCTTTCCTTTCCTTTCCTTTCCTTTCCTTTCCTTTCCTTTCCTTTCCTTTCCTTTCCTTTCCTTTCCTTTCCTTTCCTTTCCTTTCCTTTCCTTTCCTTTCCTTTCCTTTCCTTTCCTTTCCTTCTTTCCTAGAGATAGAATAGAGTTTCCATTGTGAATATTCAATTGTGTATGTTTTTGGATATCAAAAGTGATGTAAAGACACTCTCAAGGTCTATCCGAAGAACTTAGTAATTAATTTGTGAGATAGGAGGCACTGGCAAAGAATAGCCCAGCATCCATCATCAGCATGCCTGCATCAAAGAAGGCACTGTGTTCTATTGGCAAAGCATATTTGCAGTAACTCAAAAGAAACATGAGATAAACAAATTTAGAGACACCTCTCTAAGTGTTTATGTGGATTATTTGTGCCTAGCTTATAATAGAGCCTTCCAAGCTTATGTTGGTCTGATCAGCCACAGTTAGAAACACTGTACCTTGACTCCAACATAGTGATGTCATTTTGGATCTTTTTGATAATGAAAGACCAACCAAAGCAAAGCAAATCAAGAAAGCCTTGCTTTTGAAAGGCAAAGTGCCCATATTTGTGGTTTCACTCCTGCAGAGAGTGTGTGTATGTACAAACATGTATATACCTACATGTATATGTAGACATACATACACACACATACATATGTTTAGAAAGATATGTTTACTTGTCCATAATTGAAACATATTCAGTTAAAGCCACAATAAAAAGTAAGATTATTATTAATGTAAAAGGAAAATAATTCATCCAAGAGAAATATGATAATAATTATAATAATATAAGTTTTTTTCAAGATGCCTTGAATCATGTGGAACCAACTAAAACTTTTGATCTAAATTTAATTGAAGAAGTGTCAGGTTCAGGGATGGAGGCAAGATGGCAGGAAAAAGGCAGTGACTTGCCTGAGCTCTCCCCAAGACCCCTCCAAATTCCCTCAAATAATGGCACAAAAACAATTACTGGAGCAGCAGAACCCATAAAAGGACAGGATAAAGTAATTTTCCAGCCAAAGACAACTTAGAAGGTCATCAGGAATGGTCTATTGTACTGGATTGAGAGTGGAACACAGCCCAGTGCAGGCCCCACCAGCACAGATCCCACCCTAGTGAAACCCCAGCAACAGTGAAGACGTAGCCCCAGAGAACCAGGAGCAGGCATTAAGAGCTTCTGAATTATACTTCTTGTAGGACTTAGCCCAGAGAGTAAAGGGATTGAACAGTTGACCAGAAGGACATTACAGGTATCTCTATGCTAGCACTGAGGCAGGATTCTGTTGTTTTTCCTCTTACTTGGATCCAGGTTACAGTCTTCGGTGGGGGTCCCAGGTGGGGGAGGAGCAAAACCAAACCAGAGCTTAGAGCCACAGTAGAGCAGGATTCTGTTTATAGTTCCAGGGCAAAAAAGTAGACCCTCCATTGTTTGCAGACCAGAGCACAGGCCAGGGGAGTAGGAAACATAGCTCTCCTTAACTCATACCACCTTGGAAGAAATAAAAACTTACAAATTCCTAGAAGTATCTCTGGAAACAGTTGCAGAAACTATTTGGAACAGTGGGTCCTCCAACTTGGAAGTAGTGTCCAACTTTAACAAAAAATTAAAAGTCAAGAAATAGGCTGGGAAAATGAACAAACAAGAAAAAAATGCTGAACATAGAAAGTTTCTATAATTACAAGGAAAATCAAAATACACCCTCAGAATAAAATAACAAAGTCAATGCACCTACATCCAAAGCTTCTAAGAAAAATATGAATTGGTCTCAGGACATAGGAGTATTCAAAAAGGACTTCAAAATTAAAGTAAGGGAGCTAGGGGAAAAATGGAAAGATAAATAAGCGTAATACAATAAAATCATGATAAAACTCAACAGCTTCGTAAAAGATACAAAAATACTGAAGAAAATAAAACTTAATAAACAGCCTAGGCCAAATGTAAAAAGAGGTACAAAAGCTCACTAAGGAAAATAACTATTTAAAATTTAGAAATGAGCAAATAGAAGCTAATGACCTTATGAGAAATACAGAAACAATAAAGCAAAACCAAAAGAATGAAAAAATAGAAGGCAATGTGAATTGTCTCATTGGAAAAACAACTGACTTGGAAAATAGATCCTTTGAAGATAATTTGAAAATTATTGGACTACCTGAAAGCCATGATCAAAAAAAAAAAGTTTAAATATCATCTTTCGATAAATTGTCTGGGAAAACTTCCCTGACATTCTAGAAGTAGAAAGTAAAATAGGCATTGAAAGAATCCACCAATCACCTCCAGAAAGAGTTCTTAAAATGAAAGCTCCCAGGAATTTTATAGCCAAACTCCAGAGCTCCCAGATCAAGGAGAAAATATTGCAAGATTCAGAAAGAAATAATTCAAATATTGTGGAGCCACAGTCAGGATAATACAAGACTTAGCAGCTTCTATATTAAAGGATCAGAGGGCTTAGAATATGATATTCCAGAGGACAAAGCAACTGGGATTACAACCAAGAATCACCTACCCAACAATACTGTGTATAATCCATCAGGGGAAAAAATGGGCAACCAATAAAAGAGAGGATTTTGAAACATTCTTTTTTTTTTTTTTAATGAGGCAATTGGGGTTAAGTGACTTGCCCAGGGTCACACAGCTAGTAAGTGTTAAGTGTCTGAGGCCGGATTTGAACTCAGGTACTCCCGACTCCAGGGACGGTGCTCTATCCACTGTGCCACCTAGCTGCCCCGGAAACATTCTTGATGAAAAGACCTGAGCTGAATATAAAATTTGACTTTCAAATACAGACCCTAGAGAAGCATAAAAAGGCAAACAGGAAAAAGAAATCATAAGAGATATTAAAAAGTTAAACTCTTTACATTTTTACATGGGAAGATGATACTTGTAACTCATAAGAACTTTCTTATTGTTAAGGCAGCAGAATGGAATATATTTAAATAGAGAACACAGGTGTGAGTTGAATATGAAGGGATGGTATATTTTGGGGGGCAATGAGGGTTAAGTGAATTGGCCAGGGTCACACAACTAGTAAGTGTCAAGTGTCTGAGACCAGATTTGAACTCAGGTCCTCCTGAATCCAGGGCCAGTACTTTATCTACTGCACCACCTAGCTGCCCCAGGGATGGTATATTTTTTACAAATAAAATGAAATGAAGGGGTGGGATAGCAATGTACCGGGAGAAAGGGAAAGGAAGATGTGGAATGGGGTAAAGTATCACCTAAAAGAAGCAAGAAAAAACTATATAGTGGAGAGGAGTGAACCTTACACATCTGAACTGGCTTAAAGAGGGAATACCTGCAGGAAGGTAGAAAGGGAAGGGAATAAGTTAGAGGGGGGCGATATATGGGAGGGCATATTGGGGGAGGGGACAATCAGAAGCAAAACACTTTTGAAGAGGCACAGGGTGAAAGGAGATAGAGAATAGAAAAAAATTCATGGGAAGGGAATAGAATGGAGAAAAATACGATTAGCAATGACTGAAAAAATTGTGAAGCAAGTTTGTCTGACAAAGGCCAGATTTCTGAAACACCTTGAGAACTAAGTCAAATTTATTAGGATGAGAGTCATTTCTTAATTGATAAATGATCAAAAGATATGAAGAGTTTTCAGATGAAATAATCAAAGCTATCTATAGATATGAGTAAAAAATAAGGTCTCTGACTCACTATTGATTAGAAAGATGCAATTCAGAGCAATTCTGTGGTACTACCTCATACTTATTGGATTGGATAATAGGACAGCAGAGGAAAATGATAAATGTCATAGGGGATATGGGGAAAATGGGACATTAATAAATGTTGATGGAGTTGTAAACTTATTCAAACATTCTATTGAACAATTTGGAACTATGGCCAAAGGGTTATAACCATGAATACTCTTTGATCTATTAATATCACTACTAGGTCAGTAGCCAAAAAGAGATGAACCCCCCCCCCCCAAATTTAAAGGACATTTATGTACAAAATATTTATGGCAGCCCCTTTCTGGCGCAAAAAATTCAAAATTAAGGAGATGTCCATCAATTGGTGAATGTCTGAACAAATTGTGTGATGAGACTACAATGGAAAATTATTGTGCTATAAAAATGATGAGCAGGATGTGCTCAGAAAAACCTGGAAAGATTTGCATGAGTAGATACAAAGTGAAAGGTATTATATACAAAGTAACAGCAATAATGTAAGATGACCAACTGTGAATTACTTGGCTACTCTCAGCAATACAATGATCCAAGACTACTATAAAGGACTTATGAAAAATGTGACACATATCCCAAGAAAGAACCAGTAGTGTCTGGATACAGACTGAAGCACATTTTTTTATATAGTTCCTTTTTTTAAAAGATTTTTTGCCTGTTTCCTTTTACAACCTGACTAATATGGAAATGTTTTGCATGACCACAAATGTATAACATATTGAATTGCGTATGTTCATAAAGGGAGTTCTGGGGAAAGAGGGAGGAAGAGAGTTTGGAACACAAAGTTTTAATAATGGACATTGAAATTGTTTTTACATGTAATTGGGGAAAAGATAAAAGAATCAATGTGAAACAACAACAAAAAAGAAGTGTCAGGTTCTATGACATCTAGGGCAGGTTTTAATTCAAAGAGCTGATTTTGTCTCAGTTTAACAGATCAATGAAACAGTCCATCGCTAAATCATATCCCCCCTCTACTTGTGTATTCAGCAAGACTTTATGCTGCTGAAACTGCTTGGCAAAGCTGTATTCTATCCCTGTTGCTCAGATCCATTTCTCTTCTCTTCACCATTGCCTACCCTTTGCTTTACTTGTGCTTGGTTACCCGGTCACAGGATTTATGTTTTAACATTTGCTCAGGCCCCATCCATAATGAGGTCTTAATAATCGAAGCTATGTGAGAAGATCAGTGTCTAGGAAACCCCCCAAATCAAAGAACATTCCCCAATCATATATATATATATATGTATGTATGTATGTATGTATGAAATGAATCAAATCATAATCACTCTTCCTGGACTTCATGAGCTCTCACCTCTATTACTGAAATAATTTTTATTTGAATCCTTTTCTTTTCTCTTTTCTTTTTTGAATCCTTTTTCTTCAGCCTATAATCCATTCTCTACACAGTGGAAAAATTGACATTGCTAAAGTGTAGTTCTAATAAGCTCATACCACTACTCACAAAGCTTTAATAACTCATCACTGTTTTTAACATAAAATACTATTATTTTTGTTTCACATATAAAAACTCTTTTATAATATTTATTCATCCTACCTTTCAACACTAATTATGTATTATATCTTTGCAGATAGGATATGCTACCCAAGCCATGTTAGTCTAACTCTTTGTTACAATAGTGACCTTGTTTAAACCAAGGGGAATTTTAATCCTTACCCCATCCTCTGCCAAGTTTCACTTGGTTCCCTCTCCAGTATGAGTGCCATTTTAATTATTTTTTTTCTTTTAAAAATAGTATTTTATTTTATTTTTATTGTTATATGTAACAATGGTTTTCAACATTCATTTTTGTCAGATTTTTGATTTCCAAATTTTTCTCCCTCCATTTTCTCCCCCTCTTAAAGCCAGTAAACAATCTGATATAGATTATATATTACAATCATATTAAACATATTTCCATATCATTCAATCTGTGAAAGAAGAATCAGAACCAAAAAAAAAAAACATAAGAAAGAGGAAAGTAAAACACAACAACTACAAAAGTGAAAATACTTCAATCTACATCCAGAATTCATTGTTCTTTTTTCTGGATCTGGGAAGAATTTTCCATCATGAGTCTTTTCGCAATATCTTGGATTGTTGTGTTGCTGAGAAGAGCTACACCTATCAAAATTGATCATCACACAATATTGTTGTTAATGTGTACAATGTTCTCATGGTTTTGTTCATTTCACTCAGCATCAATTCATGTAAGTCCATGTATTTTTTTCTGAAATCTGCCTGCTCATTATTTCTTATGGCACAATAGTATTCCATTACATTCATATACCACAACTTGTTAAGCCATTCCTAAATTGATGGGCATCCCTTCAATTTCAAATTCTTTGCAACCACAGAAAGGGCAGCTATAAATATTTTTGTACATGTGGGTCCTTTACCCTTTTTGTGACCTCTTTGTGATATAGACCTCGTAGTGGTATTTCTGGGTCAAAGGGTCTGCACAGTTTTGTAGCACTTTGGGCATGGTTCCAAATTGCTCTCCAGAATGGTTGGATCAGTTCATAACTCCACCAACCATGTGAATGCCATTATTTTAAAGAAAAACATTTGATTGTAGTGACAAAATTTTAGGGTGTTATCCAGTTTCTCACACATTGACTTTATTTAATAGAAGGGAGCATAAAGTCTCTATTCACACTGAGTTTTGATTGTTTCATTCAATAAATAAAAACAAAAACATTCTCACCTAATAAAACTATCAGAGCCAAAATGGGGTTCTGTCAATGCCAGTCTTATACTTGTATATGCCCTTTAATCTCCTTCCTCAATATAGTTGACCATGCTGTGTTGCTTCCTAAAATGTTTTCTACCCCATTGTCTGCACCTTTTGAAACTGCTAGTTCCTTCAACAATCATCTCAAGTGCCATTTCCTTCAATAAACCATTCCTGATCCTTCTAGTAATTGGTACTAAGCCTACAAGAGACAAATAAATATGTATTAATGTGTATATCTCCTGTCTTTATCCTCATCCATAGGGGAATGTTTGCTCTATAAGCCTCACTTGTGGATTTCTATCTCTACCACACTGTGTGGTATATAGTAGGTACTTAATAGATGCTTGTTGACTAAAAAAAAATATTCTTTACCAATAACTAGAATACAATTCTACTTTCTTTGATTCTTCAAAACTATTTTCTATTGATCTAATTTCATTATTCTACATATATTCTATTCCATATCTTTTCCAGTTTATTATAGCACCCTAGCCTACTTTTACTTCCTTCAGAAGACCTTAACCGTTCCTTTGCCCCCCAGTGAGGCACATTTCAATTTATTTGCCTTACTATCTCACCTTAATAGCCCCAAATAGTATCTATAGCTTAAATTATCCTCCCTTTCATTTTGTCTTAAAGAAATATGTAAAGATCCTTTTCAAAACTAATTTCAAATGTATTTGATTGTATCCCTACTCCTCCCCATCATTCCCACCTATTTCCATAATTCAGTAAATACCTCTTGCCTTTTTCTTGAAACTTAAATATTGCCATCACCTTAGTTCCTTCCCTATTACCTATGAATGTTTTTCATCACTATCAAGAAATCAAATATCATCTCAATTGTTGTAACCTTATGCTATCCTCCTATTATTTTTCTTCTATCATAAGCTAATCTAAATGATAATCTATAGAAACTATCTGTGCTTCTTTATTCTTCATCCTCAACCTCTCAGAATATGAATTTTGTTCTTAAATTCTCTACTGAATATCATGATCTTTCCTAATCTCTTAACATTTTATCTTATCTACAATTCTTAAAAACATTACAGCGAATTTCATACCACTGCACTCAACTGGTTTTCTTCCTACCTCTTTTTTTTTTGTTTCTGTTGCTGGTTGCCCCTTAAATTTCTGTCCCCCCTTCTAGGACTATTCTCTAATATAGATACCTACAATCTATCCCTTGCATTTTTCATTCATTCCTAAAATTTCAACTATTATTAGCCCTTATTTCCCTCCAGAAGACCTGCTGTTTGTTGGATGTTAGAGTCTTGATATATGACTTGGGTCACAAAATCAACAAATTGAAAAATGAACTATCCCATCCTTCTTCCTCAGAACAATTCCTCTTCCTGGATTTCCTTTTTTCCTGTTACTGAAACATGTCTGAGAACAAGTATTTATAAGTCATTTACTATGAGTTAGGCACTGTGCTAAGTACTTTACAAATATTATCCCACTTGACCTTAAAATTAGGAAGATTTTCCCAGATGGAGGACACTAATAGTGGTGGAGGACTGGGAAATGTCTTACAAGAGAAAGGATTTATTGTTGTTGTTGTTTGTCCTTCATTCACAAAGAGGAATATGACATGGGGAGGTTATGTCATGGCTTGCAGTGAATTGGATTTAAGTGAGGGAGGCCTGTGAAAATCATGAGCCTCACTCTCTCCTCCAGAGACATCTGGTTCCAGTGGCAAGATACGCATCAGGATGATTGGAGATGGACCCAGATGTTTGAGGCAATTAGGTTAAGTGATTTGCCTAGGGTCAGTAAATATCTGTTTGAACGCAGGTCCTCTTAACTCCAGGACCAGTGCTTTATTCACTGTACCACATAGCTACCCCTAGGTTAGATCTGAACTGATCCTTAAAGGAAGCCAGGTCATAAAGTATAATAGTCTGGATAGATAGGAAAGAGCCTCAATTATACAAGTAACCTGGGATACATGGCCCAATGTCTGCTCCACAGCCTTTACCCAAGTAGAGGTCATGGGGAGCATTCTATGTTTTGCAAAATAATGCCTTAGGTTATGCCTTGGGTGAAAAAATTCACTTCAATGTGTATCCTCCTCTTTTCAAATAGAACATAGAATTTTATTGCTTTTTAATATTTCTTCTGCCTTAGATTCTATATTCAATTGATCACCACTCTATTTTTGTATTCCTATTGACAATATTATTATTGTCACTAAATTACCAATAAGCAATTATTAGGTACCCCAAATTTCAGGCACCATTCTAATCTCTGGAGATACAAAGGAAGGCAAAACCAAATCAACCAATAAACAACAGTTCCTTCTCTAAATAAGTTTACAATATAATATGAGAGATAACATGCAAAGATCTATGCACAAAAGGTGTAGGCTTGCATGTATGTATGTGTGTCATTTGAAAATATGTGGGAGTGCCTCTCTCTGTTCTAGGTTTTAGGGAACTTAGCTGGGGCTTCTAATATATTGCTACTTATAAATTAGAGGCTATTGCACCAGTCTTCATCATTAAGTATTTAATAAAGCAAAATAAATGTTAGTAAAAAGAGAACACGTGGCTCTTAAAGTTCAGAAGCTCTATATTACCTAGAATAGAGGGAGAGAGATTTTTGCCTCCTCCAGCATCCCAGGCCCAGCACAAAATCCCAGAATGGGGAGAGGTACAATGAGAAGAGCAGGGGAGAGAAGAGCCTAACCTGCCTTGACCCAAGGATTTTTATCCTCTCTCAGGTAGAGGCCAATCACTGCACATTGAAACATGCTAATTGGCCAGTCCATTGATTGATTGATATGACTTGGGGGGGGGGTGATCACTTAGGTGATTTAACTTCCTTTAAGTAGTCAGGTAGGTCAATCTGCATTTCTATTGCATTTCTACTGACTCTGGGCTGGCCTTAAAATAGGTTAGGCAAGGCTCCCTCGAATGGGGGACCCCCAAACCCCATTATTTTCTCACAAATGTATGTTTATATTGGCATACAAACATGCACATGCACATATGGATGTTAAACTGGAGGTAATCACTAGCTTTAGGGGAAAGAAAAAAGCTTTTTGCAGAAAGTAGAATATTACTTAAGACTTGAATGTCAGAGAAACTAAAATATAACATGAGGGATCAATTATTACAGGCAGAAGGTACCACTAGTGAAAATGCATGGAGTTGGGAGATAGATTGTTTTACATAAACAAGAGCAAGTTCGGTGTCACTACATAACAGAATATATGGAGAAGAGTTAGATGGCAAATGACTGGAAAATTAATAGAGTTCTAGGTTATGATGGGTTTTACAAGCCAAAATGAGAATTTTGTATTTCATTCTGGAAGTAATAAGGAGTCACTAGAATTTACAAAGTAGGGGAGAGATTTGATCAGATTACTGATTTCGAAGGATTACTTTATTAACTGAATGGGGATGAACTGGAATGGGGGAAAACTTGAGGCAAGAATCTCAAATAATAGACTATTGCAAAAGTATGGGTATGAGGTAATGATGATCTACAGCAGGATGATGGTAATATTGAAGAAGATAAAGGGATATATACAAGCAATGTTCTGTAATTAGAATCAAAGGACATGGTGGGAGCAGCTAGGTGGTACAGTGGATATATCACTGGCCCTGGATTCAGGAGGACTTGAGTTCAGATTCAGCCTCAGACACTTGACACTTACTAGCTGTGTGACCCTGGGCAAATCACTTAACCCTCATTGTCCTGCAGAAAAAAAAGAAAAAAAGAAAAAGAAAAAGAAAGAAAAAGAAAGACATGGCAACCCTTTATCTCTTGAACACTTGGTTCTTTCTCCAGGCTTTGAAAAGTGAAGTAGTTATGGGAATAGAGAGAATGAAATATATATGAGAGATTTGATTTTAATAATACATTGGCTACTTGGATTGACTGTTAGTGAGAATTCAAGTGTGACACCAAGTTTAGGAACCTGGGTGACTACAAAAATGGTGATGTTATCAACATTAGGGAAATTTGGATGAGGGGAGAATTTAGTGAGAAAAATAATGAGTTCTTCAGTGGCAAAGGCTGAGCTTGAGATATCTATTAGATACCTAATTCATTATGTCCAAAAAGGGGTTGATGAGGTGTAACTGAACTGTAAATCAGGACAGAATATGACTAGATATATAGATATATAGGTTTGGGGATTATTTGAATTATGATGATAATTTAATGTAGAGCAGCTGAAATCCTATAGAGGGAAGAGAAGGGAGAGAAAGGCAGATACTTGTGGGAAAGCCACATTTAGTGGATATGGTCTTAATGAAGAACCAACAAAGAACAAGAAGTAGTCAGACTGATAGGATGATGGCCATGAGAAAACTGACAGAAAATGTAGAGAAGAGAGAGTATCTAGAAGAGGATGAACAATAGTGTAAAAGTTTACTTATCAGTCATGAAGAGTAAGCATTGAGAAAAATCCAGTAGATTTAAAAATCAAGAAATAAAAGGTAGAGTTTTTGTTTGTTTGCTTGTTTGTTTTTTTGCAGGGCAATGGGGGTTAATTGACTTGCCCAGGGTCACACAGCTAGTAAATGTCAAGTTTCTGAGGCCGGATTTAAACTCAGGTACATAGGACTAATAGAAAGAGATGTCATGTTTCTATTAGAATAGAGTTAGGATCTCTCAAAATCAGGATGGTGATGAATATTAAGGAAAATAAAGCAGAAATGGTTACTAGGTTTTATACACATAGTTACATAGTTGGGTAATATTTTATGTGTATATATATATATATAAGTATGTATTATGTATTTATATAGAGAGACAGATATAGATATAGATATATAGATATAGATATATACACACTTCTATATATGTCTTTACACACACACACACCAGGTGACCTATCTCCAAAAATTTGTTAACTGAAGAGCTTCCCTCAGAACCTACAAATATTTGAAAAAGGACCATTTTTGCTGAAAAAAACTGTTATAAAGTATTCAAAAATTCAATAAATTCTTATTGTTGTAATGAACCGCATTTAATTTTTAATTCTTTTAAAAAGGACAAATATTTATTTCCTTATTTTGTAAAATGCATGTGCTATTATATTGACTTTTTTGGGGTAAGAATTCTTAATCCATTGTTTCTTGATACTTGAATGAGCCCAACTTATTAATTCCCATACATGCTATTATATTTACAATGCAGCCATTTGCTGAAAATAGAATTCAAAATCCAAGTCATGTCATCATGTGTGTGAAAGATATAAATGACATAAGAGGTATATTTATGTTTTTTATGACATTACATTGTTTTTTTTTTCTGTACACAAACAAATTTTGTCAATTTTTAAATTGTAAAATCTATTTTCTAATTCAAGGAACTGAGTGATGGGGTTCATCATTTTTCTTTTGTTGTTAAAACCAATAAAAACCACTCCCAGTGTTTTTGGAAAGCTAGGAATTTATGTATTATTGAAAGCACTTTTGTTTGCTGTATGGCTTGGTAAACTCAGTGGAAATCTAGCCAAGTCTTTGAGGTTCATTGAATCTGAAGAGAGAATACTGCTTTGGCTCATTCAACCTTTTTAAATGAAAAAATAATCCAGGCCTAATCTCCAATAATTATCTCACCATAATGTTTAAATAAAGCAATTCAGTTGCTAAATGTGTATTGCTCTCTTCTAATTGATAAAATAGAGAAATAGATTACTCCACATCTGCAAATTCTGCCGAATTATTTTTTCTTTGTTAGTATCAACCTAATTATAATTGGGGGCAAAGGGCCTTAAGCCTGTTGGAAGATTTTCTTAGATAATGTGCATGTGAATTTATGATCCCATAAGGTGCTTGTTATGTGCCTTCCAGCACCCCAAACTTGATAAATTGAGCAAGGCAATATTCCATTACATAATTCTATGTTTTAAATTAAGAAAGTAATTTTATTTTTCCTGGCAAATTTTAAAATGAATTTTGTAGAAATTAATTTGGAACAACTTTTGATTCATCTTTACTTTAGGAGACTATTTTAGATCTATTCATTTCTGTAGTTAGCAAACTGAAGCACAGTCTAGTCAGATTTATAACTGTTCTAAGAACAAAGATACAAAGGATTTTGATTTTCCTTTGTTTCCTTTCCAATGATCCATTTCTTCTGCACTTGTATCTAGTCACAAACTACCTTCCATACTCAGGCAGCATTGGGATACAGTAGATAACAGTACCCACAATAATTAGAGTTAGGAAGATCTGAGTTCAAATTCTGACATACTAGTGTGACATTGAGCAAGTCATTTAATGTCTCTCAGTCTCAGTTTTTTCATGAGGTTTTTTGGAAGATCAAAGCAGATAACACATATAAAGCACTATAAATCTTAAAATACTAAATAGATGCCATGTAGTATTATCACCATCAAAGAAGAGCCTAGCATTACAAATTAAAAAAAAAAAGTCTAAAGGAAGATAAATCACCCAGAAGGATCTCAGCTTTGTCAGAAGGTGTCTCAGTAACTTAATAAAATAATTTTCTCAAAACTCTGTTTTACCTCTTCTGCCTGTCTTGGGGTAATCAACTTTAAGTTTTATTTCCAAACATCTGTGTCTTTTTGAGCACCAGTACATATATGGGCTATATTTTATTAAGTGCATATGGAAATGGAGATGGAGAGTGAGATCCTTGCTCAAAATACATGGGTCAAATATCATAGAAAGAACTCACATAGCCTAAAGCTAAAGACCTGTCACTTAGAAGTAGGGAAGTTGATTGATTATTTCCTTTCTATGGTCTTTAAGGGCTTTTTATTGTTCTTGTTCAGTTATGTGAAATTCTTTGGAATCCCATTGGGTTTTCTTGGCAAAGATACTGGATTGGTGTGTTATTTCCTTTTCCAGGTCATTTTACAGATGAAGAAACTGAGGAAAAGAGGGTTAAGTGACTTGCCCAGAGTCACACATCTAATAAGTATCTGAGGCCAGATTTGAACTCAGGAAGAAGAGTCTTCCTGACTCCAGGCACAGCAATCTATCCATTCTGCCACATAACTACCCAACTTCAAGGGTTTACTTAATTATTTTGTAAAAATTAAGCAAAAAATACATTCTCTAAGGCCCTTTCAATTCTAAAATTCTGCAGCTTGGAGTAAGATTTACTGAGCACCACCATATTTGAAAATGTGAAGTTTACTTTGATATTTTTATGTGATAAATTCTTTTCCTTTTGGAAAAAGATGGTGGAGTAGGAATTTCATAATGAATGGCATCTGACAATATTTTCTAGTATAAATTGGGAGCCTGGAGAATGGAATATATTCTTCCTAATTAGAAGATTCTAAGAAGCCTTCTTCCAAAAAAGCATGATAATATGTAAAGGAAGATTGCTGCACCTTGACTTCTGGTGGTTTGCCCTTTCTTCAAAGCTCTTTATATCACAGTCATAACAAATGTTATTTTGCCTAAAATCAAGGAATAAATACATCAGAGGCAGAAGAAATAACAGAGTTGTATGCCATCAGGGTATATGGAGAGTCCCAGGAGGGAAATAAAAAGGTCAAATGAAGCCTTTCTCGCATCTCTTCCCATTCAAGGCTTACATCATTTCTCATCTCTAAGCTTCCACACAGTTATGTTAGAAAGAGTCCAAGAGTTTCACTTTAGCTAGTGACATTTGAATGTATACCACCTCTAGCTTAACAGCCAATCAACGCACCAGTCTTATTTTTTACACTAGGTTATTAGCAGACAGAAACCAATAGCAGAATGTATAAGCATTCTATCAAATGTAATCACACCTTTCTGGAAAGACTGCCCTGTCTATTTCACATTTGTTGACAGAAAGCAACACACTCTGCCCATGTTTTGGAAGTAGAACTCCATTGGCTAGACACCATAAGGAAGCTTTCCTTAATTGGAGCATCAAATGAATCTGAATGTTGTTTTTTTTTTTTTTTCCCAAGAAAAATCAATGGCAGAATTTTTTTAGTTTAATTTATTTTAATAGCAAACATACAGGAACAGCACAGAAGACAGACAACATTAAAAACATGTACTTGCATGTAGGACAACTCAGAAAAGTTTAGTGAATGGATGAAAACTAGTGTATGATAAAAATGCTACAAACATAATTTAGTTGCCATCAATAAGAAATTTACTTTAAAAAATACAAATGCTGGCACTGTGCAGAAAAATTTAACAGGTTTATTTATAATTGTTATAAAGTTGGACCCCCAAAAGAGCAATAAAACCACCCTTGGAGCAACAAAACAAAAAGATGGGCTGAGATTATTTTCCAGCCAAAGACACATTAGAGGCAGCTGTGCAGGGCTGAAAGAAGAGTCCAACCCCTTGTTTGTACTGACACAGACCCCAGACACTCTGTGCCAGAAGAACTTACCCCCGAGTCTCCAAATCAGCTGCAGCAACAGTGTCTTCTGGAAATAAGCTTATGGTTAGGTGAGAGGGCTGAACGGCTGCTTGGGGGTGGGGGTTGGATACAGGGGAGCTTCTGGGACTTAAGGAGGAATTCAATTACCCCAACTCCAGCAGGGAACCAGGAAGAAATCTTTAGTGGTAGGAGGCCTAGGTGGGTGAGGAGTGCAGGGCTATTGGAGCTAAGAACCACAGACCACAAAGTTCTGCTGGCTGGTTAAATAACAAGTTGGCTTTGGACCAAAGAACAGGAAACACAAGAGAAAAACCCGCCCTCCCTAAAAACAAAACACCTGGGACTCTCTGAAACTCAGGACAGTGTATCTTGAAGTACTGTCCCACTGTAAGAAGGACTTAAAAGTCCAGTAAAAGGGGCAGCTAGGTGGCACAGTGGATAGAGCACCGGCCCTGGAGTCAGGAGGACCTGAGTTCAAATCTGACCTCAGACACTTAACACTTACTAGCTGTGTGACCCTGGGCAAGTCACTTAACCCCAATTGCCTCACCAAAAAAAATAAGTCAAGTAAAAGATGGCAAGATAAGCAAGCAAAGAAAGTTGAGAACTATCAAAATTTTCTTTAGCAACAAGGAAAATTGTGGTACACCCTCAGAAGAGGATACCAACCTAAGGGCCCCTACATCCAAAGCTCACAAGAAAAATATGAACTGATCTCAGGCCATGGAAGCCCTCAAAAGAGACTTTGAAGAGAAAGTAGGAGAAATAGAAGGCAGATTTAGAGAGTTAGAGGAAAAATAGAAAGAGAAATGAGAAAGATGCAGGAGAGTCATGAAAAAAAGTCAACAGCTTGAAAAGCCAAATGGAAAAAGGGATACAAAAGCTCTCAGAAGAAAATAATTGCCTATGAATTAGGATTGAACAAATGGAAGCTAGTGACTTTATGAGAAACCAAGACACAATTATGCAAATCCAAATGAATAGAAAAATAGAGGGCAAAATGAAATATCTCCTTGGAAAAACATCTGACCTGGAAAATAGATTCAGGAGAGATCATTTGAAAATCATTGGACTACCTGAAAACCATGACCAAAATAAGAGTTTAGATATCATCTTCAAATAAATTATCAGGAAAAATTGCCCTGATATTCTAGAAGCAGAAGGTAAAATAGAAATTGAAAGAATCCACCAGTCACCTCCTGAAAGAGAACCCCAAAAGGAAAACCTCCAGGAATATTATAGCTAAATTCCATAGCTCCCAATCAAGGAGAAAATATTGAAATCAGGTCGCAAAAAAGGAATTCAAATACTGTGGAGCTACAATAAGGATAAAGCAAGATCTAGCAGCTTCAACATTAAAGGACAGGATGGCATGGAATATGATATTCCAGAAGGCAAAGGAACTGGGACTGCAGCCAAGAATCATGTACCAAACAAAACTGTGTATATCCTTTCAGAGGAAAAAAATGGGATTAAATAAAAAGAGGAATGTCAGGAATGTGTGATAAAAAGACTTGAACTAAATAGAAAATTTGAATTTCAAATACAGGACCCTAGAGAAGCATAAAAAAGGTAAACAGGAAAAAGAAATCATGAGGGATATTAAAAGATTAAACTGTTTACATTCCTACATGGGAAGATAATACTTTGAACTCATAGGAATTTTCTCAGGATTAGGATAGCTGAAAGGAATAAACTTAGAGGTCTGAATTGAATATGAAGGGATAATATCTGTAAAGCATTTATTTTTTGTTTATCCTTCATTTTGTGGGGTAGGCAGGATGGAGTGTCATGTCTGGGGCCAGATTTGGTTTCAGGGTCTCCTGGTTCTAGGGCTGGTGCTTTGTCCACTGTACCACCTAACTAACCAATGACAACATATGTAAAATTGAGTTGAGGGGTAGGAGAAATGCATTGGGGTAGAGGGAAGGGGAGAGGTGGACTGGGGAGAAGCAGCTCACATGAAGGAAACAAGAAAAAGTTTATGGAGGTGAGGAGAAGAGGGTGAAGGTGTAGGGGAGTGAGTGAACCTTACTATTATCAGAACTAACTCAAAGAGGGAATAACATACATACTCAAGTGGGTATAGTAATATATTTTGCCCTGATGGAAACTGGGAGGGGAAGAGGGTAAGGGAGGGGGGTGGAGAAGTGGGGAAGGAAGGAACGGTGGATTGGAGGAGGGTGCAGTAGAAAGCAGAATTACCGAAAAGACCTTAATCTCATCAGAGTTGGCTAAAGACAGGAATAACAAACACACCCAATCTGGAGGAGTAATCTATCTAACCCTTCATAAAAGTTGGAAGCAAAGAAGAGAAGGAGGGAAGGGTGAAAGAAGGGAGGGCAGAGCAGGGGAGGGGATAGTCAGAAGGAAAACACTTCTGAGGTGGAATAGGGTAAAAGAAGATAATAAATAGAGCAAATATCATGGGAAGGGAATAGGATGGAGGGAAATAGTTATGATGATTGAGTATAATGACAAAATGTATGATAACTACTGTTCTGGGCTATAGTGAAGAAAATTCTTGATCAAATTTAAAGTACTATATAAATGTTATGATGAACAGGATGCTATCAGAAAAACCTGGAAAGACCTACATGAACTGAAGCAGAGTGAAATGTACTGTATACAAAATAACAGCAATAGTGTAAGATGATCTGCTGGGAAGCATGTGGTTATTCTCAGCAAGGCAGTGATCCAATATAACTCTGAAGGACTTATGAAAATTGAAATCCTTCTATAGAGAAAAAATGATGATATCTGAAAACAGATTGAAGCATATTTTTTGTCAGTTCTTTAATTTGCAGTTTTGTTATTATCTATTTTCTCTCATAACCTAGCTCATGTGGAGAAATTTTCCATGACTACTCATGTATAACTTATATTGAATTGTTTGAGTTCTTAGGGGTGGGGGGTGGGAAGTGAGGGAGGAAGAGAAGTTGGAAAACAAAGTTTCACAATTGATGTCAAAATTTGTTTTTACATGTAATTTCAAAAATAAAATTCTAAACAGAAAAAATGTTATAAAGTCGAATTGTTGAAACTTGTTTATGGAAACATTTTTATTGCATTAATGCTTTATGTCCTCACATTTATATTCAAAATTCCCACACAAATGAAAATGGGAAAAAAAAACAACAAATTTGCCAATACTGATTCTACTCCCATAATTTTCCATTTGCAATCATATACTTAGGTACCTTTTGACCCTATGGGGAAAAAAATCTAACATTCAGAACTAACAATAACAGGAAGAATTTTTTTTTTTCTGTTTTAAGAATGAAGAATGTTTCCCCTCATAGTGGAGTTTAAACATGTTCTTCACATATGTGGCTTGCTAGCTGGATATCTTTAGGCATGATTGTGACATGTTTGGCATGGATAGAACATAGGTTGTTCTGCTCAAACAGGCCAACCAGATAGGCTTCACTTGCTTCCTGCAAAACACCAGTCACTGTACTCTGGATGCACAGATCTGTTTTGAATTTCTGAGCAATTCCATGCACCAGATGCTGGAAGGGAAGTTTAAGAATTTGAAGTTCAGTGGACAGTGGACCTCTGATATGGTCTGATTTCATGGAGAGCCACAGTACCTGACCTGTAAGGATAAAGTTTCTTGACCTCTCCAGTAAGATTGTACACTCTAGTGAGCAGCTTTTATAGTGAGCTGCTTCCTGGAGGCTTTACCACTGGTGGATTTATGGGCAGTTTGCTTGTTATGAGCCATGTTCCCGAAAACTTCTCCTTATGCATCCCCCCTTCTCTTTGGGCTTCTGCTCGAGGAGTGAGAGGAGGCCCTAGAGCTGGAGAGCTACAGTGACAGTGGCTGGGAACTGGGCGGGGGGGATTTTTTAAAAGATAAACTAACAGTTTTCTTTCATTTTGCCTTTTGTTTTCAGCCCCAATGAACAATTACTATTTTATAAGAAGGGACAATTTGATGAAAGATCAATCCCATTTATCTGTACTTGAAAACACAATTTGTTGTAAAGTAAAACACAACAAGAAATGGAAACAAGTTTATTTAGATGAAGACAAATGTTAACTAGGTTAGCCCAAGTTATAAAACTAAAAGAAGACAAAGTAGAATGATAAGCCCAGTAGGCATTGAGTCAATGCTATTAGTGTGGATTTGCATGAAAAGACATAAAACTGATTTTATGTATTAGTATATTATGTACGAGATAGGTTACTATCTTTTCATGTTAATTTGTATTTTAGTGGATTTTGAAAATATTTCCATTTGAAAAGTTTTTCTTCTTTGTATGTATGTGCATTTATGTACATGGGTATAAGTGTATATGCATTCATATGCATGTATGTGTGCATTTGTGTGTGTGTGTGTGTTTGGAGGAGAGCTGAAGTAAAAATTAAATTTTCTTCAGGAGTAAGGGTAACATCTTCTGCAAATACTTGTTTTGTTCCTTAGTAAAGCTATCTTTTTAAAATGAGTATTAGGGAATAAAAATAACATTTCCAGAATTTCCAAATTTTTGTATTATAATATTTATTTTAGCTACATATATTCTATATAATTATATGAATCAAATAGAATGATGTATATTGCTATATGATTCTATGTGCACCTCATTCACAGGATCAAATATTTAAAGCTGGAAAAGACCTTCAAGTTCATGAAATCCAACCCTCTCATTTTACAAAAGAGGAAAATGAGATTGTAAAATCTTAAGGGATTTCTCTAGAGTTGTCCCGCTAGTGTTTGAAGCATTATTCAATCCCAGGTCTTATTGATTCTAATTCCAACACTCTACCCACTGAAACAGGTGGCCAGCTCAAAAATCATCTGGTACAGGGCAAGAGAAAGACTGCAAGTTTAGTTTCTGAAAAACGATTTAGGTAAATCATAGTACTCTATTATAAAAATTTTAGCCACAAGGCAATTAATTGTTTTTATTTCAGAAATTAATGAAAATTTTTTAAGTTGTTGATGGAAGAGTCACTTACAATGATGACCCCATAGACATTTTATGCTTTATGACATAATGAAAAATGTAATATGTTTGGAGATTCACAAGAAATTAGTATTTAGAGATTAAAAAAGACCTTGAGCAAACCAAGGTCCTGTCAAGATGAAACATTTTGTTGAGAGTAAGCAACTAGTAAATTCCAGAGATTGGATCTGAACCCAAGTCTTCTGACTAAAAATCGAATCCTCCTTGTCAGTGTTTTCATGTAAGAAATAACAACATTAAAGACACACATTACACAATATAAGGTTTGTGAAGTATGTTCCTCATAATTCCCCTATTAAAATGATAGGAGCATATATTAAGAGCTGCAATTGACCTTAGATGTTGTGCTCCATCTCCCACATTTTAAAGATGATGAAATCAGGGGCAGCTAGGTGGCACAGTGAATAGAGCACCGGTCCTGGAGTCAGGAGTACCTGAGTTCAAATCCGACCTCAGACACTTAACACTTACTAGCTGTGTGACCCTGGGCAAGTCACTTAACCCTCATTGCCCCACCAAACAAAAAAAGAAAAAGAAAAAAGAAAAAAAATGAGTAAAATCTATCTGACAATATTCCCCTAGTAAGTCCCCTCATCTTTTGATTGGCTTAAGGGAAGAGTTTGAGGGACCCAGTGATATGATTGGACACTGAGGGCACAGGAATTGAAGACATCTTGGATGGTCTTAGAGATGCACCTCCTTAGATTTTACCGTTTGGTCTCATCCTTGGTATAGGAAGGGGAGATGCATTGAAGCACAATGGGGTGCAAGGGGCCAGGGCTAGGTGGATGGTTTAATGGACCTGGCAGCCAATTTAATAGCAAAAGATCTGCCCTATGATACCCTTGTGGTGTGGAGGAGTTGATACCTTGGTGCCCTTGTCAGTGCATAACAGAGACCTGACTGTTTAAGTTTATGGCCTCAAGTAGGTCCAGAATCTCCTTTCCAATAGAATTCTTTGAGTTCAATAGACCTCTTTCTTTCCAAATATAAAACATGAAATGCATAACTATCTTTATAACATAAATCAATCCTCCTAGTTACCATCCTCCCTCTCATCAAAATGTGTTTGCAATGGGCAGGAATTTCAGTTTCTTCTAAACCCCAAAGATACCGGGTTAAATTAGCCTTATCATAATACCATGTAAGCAATAGCAGGCAGATGGCAAACCTGAGTAGAAATGGATCTGATTGTTTGGCATATCAAATGATCGTACATTTAGAGTGAAAACAGTAAGATCGTACATACTTGCATTATGCTCATTTCTTCTACTGACTACTCACTATGATTATACAAATCTGCTATAAAAGAAAAAGCACAGAAATGATTACAACAGCTAGGATAAAGCATCCTTAGCTCTGTTTGACTTCAGTTAAGAGTCACAAGTGACCAACAGTCATGCAGTAATAGCCAGATAGATTCAGGAATAGCCAGGTGGGAAACATTTCCTGTTCAGCAGGAACACAATGGGAAATTTGAGCCAAGATCCTACCTTAGATGAGATCAAGATCATCCTCTTGGCTTTTTCCCAGATCCCTCTACCTGTAAGCAGCACATTACCTCTTGTGGCATTGATTTAAGGCATTCTCTCATGTGGTAGATTACTGACTTCATGATCCAGACAACTATACCCGAATTCAAAACTCAAAACAATATCAATTACAGTGCCAAAATATTTTATCTTAAATAGCAAATTTCTATTCTCATGGAGTTGCAATGAGCAAAAAAGATTAACATGAGACACACATATGTAAGAGGTTTCATATAACATATTTTTCTTGTTTTTTCTTTTCCTTCTTCTGGAGTTTAAACTGATCTGGGTGTTAAAAATCAATCATTTGAAATTACTTTTATATTATAAGCAAACTTATAAATTCTCAGTAAGACTGTTCCTTGTCTAGGAATTTCACAACCTATAACAAGCTCTTTTGAGACAATTTCACAAAACAAGGGGAGTCTAGAAGGTCTTTTTTTCTGTGCCTTTTCCCAAACAATAATTTACCAACTTAATAATAATAATAATTTACCCTTAGTTCCAAGATTCTTCCAGTGCTTTCCTCTTTGTCTTAGAGGAAACAAAAAAATTAACATAGTCTATAACAAAAAATGAATAGGAGTCTCAAAATTTACTAGTACTTCAGTTTTCAAAACTGTAAATATCCAACTAGATTTTCCAATCAAACTAAATTGCTCTTTGGTTCTTCCTAAATAATTGCAGGTAAGCACTTAAAGTGACAGTACACACTTTTTATTTTTCTTCAGGTTTTCAAAATCTTTGTACTGTGCACACGGGGTACAACTCTCTTTCTACTTGCTTTTGCCAATCTTATAAACATATAAAATTATCTGGACTTACTTTCGCTCCCCGCCCCATCCCCAGTACTTCTGCAGTCAGCATCAGAGAAGGAAGGAGGGAGAGAAAGAGAGAAAAAAAGACATCTCTGTTTCCCCACTTTAAAAAAAAAATCTATGAACTCCAAATAGTTTAGTTAACAGTATAAGTTCTTAATCATAGTACTTCAGAACATATGTTCAGCAGACCAACAGTTTCCTAACCCATTCATTCCCTTTTTAACAGTAACTTTTCTATAAGAAAAATTAGAAACATAGTACCTTAAAGCAACATTAGGAATTTTTTAAACTTGAAACAAAAGCAATTAATTACCAATGAGGTGTTCTTCATTTACTTGCATGTGTTTTTGCTTTAGACTTTTACATAGAAAATCTATTGTTAGGCCTAATGAGACAGTAAATTGAACATTTTAACTTTCTAAGGCCTAATACTTTTAGTACTTTAAAAGAAAAATATTATTAACCATAAATTCATATACTATATTTGATATAACTAGTTGGAGTTAAAGTGTGGCAGCTTTTGCCTTTGTTTATTTTTTCCCCTTTTCATTTGCCCCCACCCCCCTCCCAGGGCTTTTGTGGCCAGCAGGTCTTAAGCAGAGCTGACAGTGTGGTCCAATTAGATTTTTTAAAAAAAATTTTCCTTTGCAACTTTTACACATTACAAATAATTTCTGATTTTAAACTATTCCATTCCAAAAGATTTCAAAAGTGTCAGTATTGTTTTCTAAACCAGCTTTTACAAGGTTCATCTAAGGCTATGAATGCCTAGCAGAGAATTTACATTCCAATGCCAAATTCAAACTCTGAGTAGTTCACAACATAAAGACATCCAGAAGTCAGAGACTGCACTTTCCCCACCTTCAGAACCTGGCCACAGCTCAGGAAGGAAACAGGGGTTTAGAATCAGCTTTTTATGGGCTAAAACCAAAAATTTCCCATAGATGGTACAAACAATTATAAAATTTGACAGATACATAAATGCACATAAGTTTACAAGCAAACAAAGAGCTGTCAGATGTTACTTCTTCCTTTCTAGCCTGCTCTGAGGTGTGGTAGGGGCTAATCAGGAGGCCTGTCTACCTTATTTATCCTCTCTCCTGAAAATAATGGCCATTTGGGGTTACAATAGAAAATAATTTGTTTCTTTTTACCTATGTCCATTTTCCCCCCAATTTTTAAGGATACACCTGAGGGGGTGGGAGTCACACAGAATGCTCTTTTCTTTTCCTTGAATGGTGGGTTAGACTAGACTGCACCAAAAGACCACACTTGCATCCAAATGGGAGCGCACAAAAACCAGAGGAGCTTTTCTGTAAGTCAAGATGTCTCCCAACTAAGAGAAACGAGAATCCAGGAAGTAGCCTGGCAATTCCAACCTCAGACCTTGGAGGCCCACCCCATGTGACTGAAGCTCCTGAGAGAGGAAAGCAGCATAGTGTATACCCCACCCAGGGCATCCAAGAGCCAAATGAGCAGCCCCCCTTTTACCTGTCTGACAACTTCTCCCAGGTTTTGGCACCAGAAATGTTTGGGGGTACTTGTGACCTGGATCAGGGGGCTATCTCCCCTACAGAATTAGAGGCTCATCAAGAATTTTGTAAACTAAAAAGAGATTTATTAGGAGAGGAATATATGGCCAGGTAACAGATCACCTTGGTGACTGTCCCAAGAGTTTATATTTGACAGTTGTTCCTACATGAAACAATTTTTTGAGTTACAATAATAGAAATAATTACTGAATTGAGCATATCAAATTCATTATAATACTATTCATGTTTTTATTTTAACAAGGGTATAAGTAAATGAAATACTTATTTTTAATGTAGCCCTTGACATAGATACCTCTAAAAATCATGTATTATGAATTAAAACCTTTCTTAGACTTGTTGATTGGGTATAGAAAAATCACAACTCTCTAGATCAAACGTGAGTTTATTATAGTTAATTATCATGATGATGATGATAAATAGCTAGCATTTATCTACTATCATACTACATACATCTACTATGTTCTAGAAACTATTCTAAGTACTGTACAAATGTCTTATTTTATCCTTATTAAAACTCTAAGAGGCAGCTGCTATAGGTATCCTCATTTTGCAATGAGGAAACTGAGACATAAGAAGTTAAACAACTTGCCAAAGGTCACACAGTATCTGAAACAACATTTGAACTCAGGTCTTCCTGACTTTAGACCCAGTGTTATATACAGTGCCCCTATCAGTCAATCAGTAAGTATTCATTAAGCCCATACTATGTATCAGGTACTCTGCTAAGTGATGAGGTTACAGGAAAAGGCAGAAGATGTTCTGTACCCTCATGAAACTTATATTCTAATGTACTATCTAGCTGCTTCCACATTAAAAGTGGAAATGTTAGTTTCCTCAATAAATAAGCTAAGAATTATGCATGAAATTTTTTTTTTCAACTTTGAAAGTGTAACATGTGGGCAGCTGGGTGGCCCAGTAGATAAAGCACTGGCCTTGAATTCAGGAGGACCTGAGTTCAAATTTGGCCTCAGACACTTGACACTTACTAGCTGTGTGACCCTGGGCAAGTCATTTAACCCTCATTGCCCTGCAAAAAAAGAAAGAAAGAAAGAAAGAAAGAAAGAAAGAAAGAAAGAAAGAAAGAAAGAAAGAAAGAAAGAAAGAAAGAAAGAAAGAAAGAAAGAAAGAAAGAAAAAGAGTATAACGTTACTGATTTTTAAATTTTTTTGGAGAGGAGGAAGGTAGGCAAACTAAATATATAGCTAAATATTATTCTTCCTAAATATAAAGAAAATATTTATTTTCATAAGAATGCTATTATTTCTTCTAATGGTATGCTCTTATTTATTCTTGACTAATGTCATGGGTGGTATTTTTAACTCTTTTGTTTCTTTGTGTCTATGACCTGCTTTTTAGTAATACTTTTCTTCTTTGATTCATACAAGAGAGGAAAGAAAGAGAAAGATAGAGAAAGACATACTGAAATAGAGACAGAGAGAGAAACAGACAAGAGACAGTAATGCAGACAGACACAGAGACAGACAAATAGAGAGAGAGATGGAGAGAGACCAAGAATAAAAGATTGGCCATGAAGAAATATTTAAGCTGCTACTATGTACCAGGCACTGTGTTAAATGCTGGGGATTCAAAAAGAGACAAAAGACAGTAGCTAATATAAAGGACCTCACAATCTAATAATGGAGGAAATAAGCAATCAAATATGTGCCAAGTTACATACATGAAAAATATAAAATAATTTAAAAAGGGAAGGCTATTAGAATTTAGAGAGATTAAGAAAATCTTCCTGTAGAAGATGAGCTTTTAGACAGGACTTGAAGGAAGGAAAAGAAGTCAGTAGGCTGAAATAAGGAGAGAGACCATTCCAAGAATGGAGGATAGAAAGAGAAAATGCCCAGAGCCAAGACGTAGAGTGTTTTGTTTGAGGAAGAGCTAGGATGCCAGTGTGACTGGATCAAAGTGGATCAAGTAAGGAGCATAGGTATAAGAACACTGGAAATTTAGTGAGGGGGCTAATTTATGAAGAGTTTTGAATGACAGATAGAAGAATGTTTTTTTTTTTTTAATCTGATCCTTGAGTTCATAGGGAACCACTGGAGTTTATTGAATAGAGGATTAAATGGTTGAACTTGTGCTTTAGGAAAATTGAATTCATGGCTGAATAGACTTGTAGAGAAGAGATACTTGAGTCAGGCAGACCCACTAGCAAGCAATTGCAATAATCCAGGCATGACATGATGATAGCCTACATTAGAATGGTGGAAGTGTCAGAAGAGAGAAGGGAAAATATTCTTGAGAGGTTGAAAAGGTGAAAACAAACTTTTGCACTAGAATAGATACAAAAACAGAGAGGTAAAGACAGCGAGAGAAATAGCTGGGAATATTTTATACTAGATGGTATAGGACTTTTTAACATCCCATTTAAACATTCCTACAACTTTGTCTATATCAGGTAGAAAACAAGAAAATTAGTAAGGCTCACTGGTTCACCATTGTGAGCCAAATTGAATTTTGCTCCTTATGATACCTTCTGTATGATAATAGTGATCCTGCAAACTCCCTATAGATGCGCATGGGCACAGACTATTCTCCTAGCTATGTAGACATAGCCTATTTGTGAGTGAATATGTGCATGTTTATATTTTCTCCTCATCAGCTAGAACACCACAGGGGATAACTACTAGCAGATTCAGGATTACTAAGTAAGTGATTTTTGGAGGCAAAAATTGAAATTTATTTGGATTTTGGTGAAGGATGATCCTCTTTTTGGAAGACTGCCCTGAAAAAATCTGCAAATGTTGAGATAACAGCTAAGAAAATATAAAAAAAAAATTGGCAATTAATATATGTTTTCCTCTTGTTTTATCTGATAACTGGTATAATAGATACCTTTTTGATTTGTTACCTGGAACTAAGTGAACTAATAAAATCATAGTTTTGATTCCATGGATATGGATATGGGAAATAAATCATTGAATTCACTTTGAAGTACACATTTAGATAAAAGGCGATAGGCTTGAGAAACAAGAGTTTATTTTTATTTTTGGTTGTTCTTGTTAAATCATTTATCCAGAAAATAAGAAGGATTATTAACAAACCCCAAGTGTGCTGGCTCAGTTTTGCAGAAGGTGGCCAACTTATTCAACAATGTATGTACAAATGTGCTTTGTCTCTATAATACATTCAATAATTTATGATAATACCTATGCCATTGGGGGTCTGTTAATAGTTGATTACAGGAATATGAACATATCTCTTGTTTGTTTAAGGCATACTAATGCATCCACGTCTGAGCTCATTTCTAACCAATTGCCTTCTCAATATTTAATTTATAAAGCTGTCACTAAGCATTACAATGACTTCTAACTTTATGAAGAGATAGAGGGTTTTCATTCATTCTTCTGTGAGGTAAGATTATGAACAAGGAAAGTGAAGTAGTTTCCAATACCCATTTGGCAGCCCAGAAGCAACAGGCTTCATTTATAGATAATGAATAAGTAGATATAAAACCAAGCAAAGCATAGGATGCAAGCAATGGCTACAGAAACAGCACAGATGGATTAAACAGGTGGTGTGGGCACAGCAGGAGCAGATGATGGATGGAATACTGATAGTAGAAAAATATGACCAGATTCAATAAAAGTCAGATGAATTTCAGTCCCGGCTACTAAATTTTGGAGAGTAGTATCACAATCCCATCTGGGGCACTTATGGTTGATATAGGAGAGTTGCCAACATCTTAAACCAATACAACATACACATTTGATGGAACAAATTGGTTGGAAAGAACTAGTTGAAGATTGATAAGGGCTTATTGGATTTTACCTCTTGAAATGACATGGGCAGTAAGTTTGCTGGGTGAGAATTGAAGATACTTAATATTGGGAGGACATAGCATCATATAATAAAGGACACAAAGCAAAAACATAGCCATTTTCTCTATGTTAATTGGCAATGATGTGCAATATGTCATTTTAGTTCTTGACTGCTTCTTTTAGAAAATACAAAATATTAATAGTATAAATCTGTCAGTATGAGTGCATTCAAAACATAGACAGCTTTTATATCTTCTTTGATACCAGTTATTATGAAATGCTGCATCTTAGACCTCAAGAACATTTGAATTGAGTCACTTTTAAAGTGTGAAAACATAAGTGTTTATAATTCAAATTGGACAGACTACTTTGGTTTAGGGAAATGTACTTGAATGATTTTCTAGTTGTTGAGATTTCACCAAGATTAAAAGAAAGAAGTAGCTAGGCGTCAGTTCAACAGTCATATATTAAGTGTATACTATATTACAGCCACTGGAGTAAGCACTGAAATAAAGAAAAGCCAAACCATCCTTGTCCTCCATGAGCTCAAAGTCTAATTGATCATGACTCTTGTTATTCTTTACTCAGACTTAGCAAGAAAATATTATTAATTATTTTAAAAATATGAAATTGCCTTATATAGTACTCACTATTTAGACTTTTTCTTTACAAATTTCAATAAGAAAATCAACTCCTCTTCTTCATTTTCCCTTTCTTGCATGTCCTCATGACTCATCCTTTCAAATAAAACATTGAAGTTTCTAAATTGAACGATTTGCACTAAGTAGCAAATTGTTTCCCATACTACAATGAATAGATTTTCAAAATGACAATAAATTTACAAAAATCAGCACAACTCATTTCATCTTTGAATATCAATTCAAAAGTTGAATGCTATTAGATTATTTCCTTCATAATAAACCCTACCAATTTCACTGTCTTTTGGGTAGCACTTATATATCAAACCATTTCTTATCCCACAGATATGCACGTTCTGATTTTCAGCTGCTGGCCATTTGCTGGAACAAGTTTGAGCTTGCATATGTGGGTAGATTTGCATCCAATTCATAATAAATTCCCCTATAGCTAGCTCAGATATGAATCTGGCCAAGCATTACTCTTGCAGGGCCAATGAATCTACACAAGTGTTCTGCTCTCCTTCAAGCACATCCATAAAATGCCAGAAAAAATTTGATGCATTGGCCTGATGTGAAAATGTACAAAATTTAGATTGATTTCCATATCCCATGTTGGGTTTCTCTGTCAATAGTCAAAAATATGAATGTTAGTTGCAAATATAATAAATTAATTTATTTGATAATGATATGTCAAAATATTGAAACATTAAGAAATAAGAGGGTAGGGAATCAAAAAGAGAAATTCATCCTATTAATTCTAATCTCTAAATTTTGACCTCTCATAGGTCAAATAATCTGTTAGAACTATAGACAGTTTGTCTTCAAAGAGTATGTAGTTGTGTCCCAAGTAGTAGACAAGGTATTTATTTTAGGAAATCACAAAGAAAAGTCCAGAATATTCTACAAAACAAAGAATATTTATTCTTAAAGTCAAATATTGAGCAAATACTAATTTTCCTTCTCTCTGAACTTTTTAGATTCTGTCTCCATTTAAATGGGGTAATACATGTCCACATAGAAATATACATATATTTGCACATATACATTTATATAAATATATCAAATAAACATATACATACCTATGTATGTACATGTATACATTGTGTGCATATGACATACATGACACATATATGACATGTACTCAGAAATAAATTCTACAGCTTGAATTTATGTAGTACATGAAACAAAGCACTGTATATGTGCTATCTAATTGTAATAAGTACAATATGAACATATATATGTGTACATATACACACAGATACAAATACACAAACTTATGTATAACATCTTTGCAATTCTAGATTTTCAAACTAGTTCCCTTTTCCTTCTCCTCCTCTTTCTCTTCCTGTACAACCCTGGGCCTAATGCATTATACCTCTATACTGAGTGTCCTAGATATTATAATACTTGTATTGGCCTAAGGAAAGCCTAATTAGGAAGATGCACCTACTGAGATAATACTGACTGAATGACCTTAGGATTTGTTGTTGTTAACTTGATCCATAAACATTTCATTCACTAATTCAATGAGTATAATAATAAGTGTTCCAATCCTAAAAGAACTTTCTTGGCAGATAAAACACATATTTTGAGGAAATACAGGGCAAAATATAATAAATGCAGATGATATCTGCTTCCTAGCCTTTATATCTACATCTTTCTTCTAAGATGTTGCTATTTGACTCCCAATTTTAAGTTTAGCTTGTACTTTGGGTCTAAGGTGGTCCATAGACAGGGGACATAAATTAACCAAAAGATCCATAAGATTTCTGAGTGTCAATTTAATCTTAATTCTGATCCTCCATCCTAAGTCTCATCACTAGGAGCTTACATGGTCTATTATATCCAAGGTCCAAAAACCAAATCACTGCTCTAAAATCCTGTTTCTTTCAGTCTGCTTTTTAATGTCAGACTTATTAGGCTCTAGATCTCTAACCCCAAACACATGTATGCACACACACACACACACACACACACACACACACACACACACAAATATTGGTTCCCAAGTTTTTTTGTCAGTTTATCCTGATACATGTGTAAGGGGCTAAAATTCTAGCTAGTCTGTCTAAAATATGTAATGAGTGGTCGCCAGTAAATTATAAACTTTAGAAAGAGTTTAGATTTTTGAGCATTTATTAAGGAGAATATAATTTGGTGAAGAGAGAAAGAAAGGTAAAAATCTAACTATTTCTAAAGGATCCCATCATCCAACCTGCCATGGAGAAGTCAGGAACCAAAAAGACCAACACTTCCTTCTTCATCCCACAAACCTCCTGTGAAACTGGGAACATTCCATCCACATGCACACACAGCTCCAAGCTAATTGGCTGTTTGCTTTGATAGACATTACCCATGAGCAAATGTCACTTCCTGACACCAAGGAAGAGCTGTATGACTTGCCCTCAAATGCCTTCTCCTCATGGCAGAGCTTTCCTACAGTAACTCTCCAGCAAGTGGCATCACTCCAATCATTTCACATGTTTGTCATCTTTGTTGATTTCTACTTCCTATCAGTCAAACACCCTTACTCCAGCTTTTACTTTTTTCTAACTCCTCAGATACACCTACTCATTTAAACTTTGTCACTTTCATGACCTTGTTCAGTTCATGACTCAAACTTTCAAAAATGTGTTTCTTGAATTTTGGATTTGTTTTATCTATGACCAAACTCTGGTATCAATTAAAACAAATTATTGGATTACACAAAAGGTAGTAATAAAATACTTATGAATTACAGTAAAGGAGAGAAATCACTTCTACCTGGGGTAAAAAAAAAATGTTTCCATTAAAACCAGTAGCACTAATAAAGAAAAACAGTGAAACAAATATGCATTATCAAGTGACTTAATATGTCAGTATGTACAACATCCTGCCCTAGAAATTATTAGTAGATTTTTAAAGACAGAAATGAAAGAGCTTTTCTTGAAGAGGGAATTCATGAGCAGAGATTCAGAAATGGGAAAGGGTAAAACATATTGGCTGAAAAATATGCAGTTGGAGTTCAGCTAGAATGTAAATTATATGAAAATTAATAATTGGGATTTAGTCTAGAAATGTGGTTTAGGGACAAAAATATTGAGCAGAACTACGCATTAGTAAATTGAGTTTGGTACCTATATTCATAATGAATTTCAAGACAAGATATAAAGACCAGAGAAAATATCTCATAGACAAGTTGGAGGTAACAAAAATCAAGCACTGACCTCTCCCTGGATATCAAGTCTCACATCTACAACTATCCATTAGACATTTTGAAATAGATTTTCCATAGATAAATTAAACTCAAAATGTTCTAAACTAAACACAACATTTCTCCCTCAATATACTCCCTTCTACCTCATCTCCTTAATACTTTAAAGAGTACGATTATCCTTCCATGTCTTGAAGGTTTTCAACCTAGGTGTAATACTTGACTTCTTTATCTTTATTTCAACTTCCATATTAGTAGCTTAGTTAATGAGCATTTATTAAATGCCTAATGCAACTGTGCAAAACATTGGAGGCACAAAGAAAGAAAAAAAGTTTACATTATAACGAGGGTGAAAAACATGTGAACAATGTACAAGCAATATAGGTTATAGAAAATAAATTTTAAAAGGAAGGGACTAGAACTAAAAAGGGTCAGGAAAGATTTTCTCTAGAAAGTGAAATTTTAGCTGGGACTTGAAAAAATCCATGAATACTAGGAGGTAGAGATGAAGAAGGAGAGTATTTTAGGTATTACAGAAATCCAACTGAAAATGGCCAAAATTGGAAGATGGAATGTCTTGTTTATAAAGAGAAACTGCACAAATACCAGTTTCACTGGACTGAAATGTACAGCAGGCCCAGGAGAGATGGTGCAAAGTATAAGAAACCTGGAGAGCTGGTGCTAGTTTATGAATGGCTTTGATTGCTAAACAGGAGTTTGAATTTGAATCTTGTTATGATAGAGAGTCTCTGTAGTTTATAGAGTAAAAGGAGGTGACATAGTGGGACCTGCACTTTAAGAAAGTGGCTTTGCTGGTTGAATAGAGGATATACTGGAGTGACAAGAGACTTATGCCAGTCAGAACAACCACCAAACTATTGAAATAGTTTATAAGTGAAGAAATAAGGTCATGTCCTGCGATGATTTTAGTATTAAAGGAGAGAAAGGAGCTTACCTGAGTGATGCTGCAAAGTTCTTGGCAAAGGATTGAATATGGAGGTGAGAAATCACAGATGACACCTAGATTGCAATCCCATGTAACAAGGAGGATGATGATGTTCTTAACAGTAACAGAGAAGTTTGAAGTGGGAAAGGGTTTTTGAGAAAAGATAATTATGTTTAGACATGTTGAGTATTGCCTACTATGACTCACTTAATTTTTCCTTCAAGAAACTGGATTTTGAGCATTTTGTTTTGTATATATTCACTATTGAGATTAATTAATTGTCTATGGTTTCTTTTAGCCAAATTTAGTCTACCTAATTATCTCTTTTAATTAGGCTGATTTTTGTTTTTGCTTTGTCTAAGATCAAAATTGTTACCCCTGATTTTTTCTATTACAACTGAAGCAGAATAAATCCTGATATAACTTTTATTTTGACTCTGTATGTATCTTTCTGTTTCAAGTGTTTTTCTTGTTAACATATTGCTTTTGTTAAGTATTCTGGTTTCTAATCCATTCTTCTATCTGCTTCCATTTTAAGGGTAATTTCATTCTATTCACATTCATTCTCTATTAGAGAAATATAAAATATTAGTGCTGCAAGCAAAATAAGAGGTCATCTGATCAAATATATTCATTTTAAGATGAAAAAATTAAATACTAAGATCTGTCCAGAATGGCATGGCTAATTAGTGGAAAAGCCAAATTTAGACTTATGTCTCTTTTGCTTTATCTATTATGCTGCACTGTGTGCTCTTAGCTCCTTACCTATCATGTCTTTCAATTCTCCTTTACCCAATCCAGTTAGAGGATAATTCCCCTTGACAGAAAGGACAGACATAAAATAGGAGTGGAGACATTCTGCCTTTTTTCTCAATACAATTTATGATGATTTCTGAAAGTTAATATAATTAATAATTTATATTGTTTCCTCATGAATACAGGGCTATGCTAGGTACTTTATGACAGAAAACATCCAAATGAAATTGATACATGCCTCTACAAAAAAATTCTGTGTTTTTAGTTATTAGGCTGTGTGTATATATTTGTAAGATTAATTTTACACCAATATAAAACTGAAGAAACCATTTCAAATGCTCTTTGATTTAGTAACTGGCTCATGAATTCTACGAAAACCAAAATTTGGAATGAAGGGTGGCATGGAAGGCAACCAACAAATAACAAGATCTGATGTGTGGGAGACAGATGAATAGAAAAACGCTTTTTATTACCTTTTAAAAAAAAAGTAGGCATTTTTAATGCCAGAGAATCTCTTCCTCATTGTATAGAGGTATTTTTTTTGCTAAGTCAAATCATGTATATTATAGTTGTGTCACAAGCATTGACCACCCCTTTCTCTATATTTCTGGGCATACTCACTTACCAAATCTGATCCTTGGAGATAGATTAGAAGTGGGTTTACATTTCCCAAATTCTATTAAAATAAATTTTCTCAAGTTTCTCCAGGTAACTCATGTACATATAGCAAGTAGGTAACTTACTGAACTAATATGAAGACTTAAAGTACACAATGGACATGCAGAGAATATGATGTTAAAAGTTTGGGAATAAGGGCAGAATTTGTAAACCTTGTCCATGATGCATAGATGCCTTGTTCTGAATCTTGAGAGAGCATAAGAATTTGCATTTAAGTAGAGTCAGGAACCTGGAAAGATGCATGATGAACTGCGTGCTAATTTGTCATAGAAATATACAACTGTGAAAATGCAGTATCCTGTAGTGACTAGAAAATCAGGAAGAATCAGGAAAAAAAAACAATAATAGCTACAACAAAGACAAAACAAAATTTTAAAAAGTAGTCATGTTCTCCATTTTGTATCTCTCAAATCTTTTGCTTTAGTGAAAAGAACACTGGACTGCTGTAAAAGAGGTTTAAAAACTTGTTGGAAACTTTTATTTTGTCATAAGCATCCCTTTCTCAAACATGATAAGAAATTTAGGACTATTACAATTTTTGAACTGCAAGGCAGATTTGAATCATGCACCAGTGTTCCTAAAGAGACACATTAATTTAGGGAAGATGAACTGAGGGGAAAAAATGTGGGAATCTCAACAGGGACTTAATGATATAATCTGGAAATAATCAGAGACACAGGAACAATGGGAAAGATGGGGGGGAAGTAGAATAAAATTAGGGCAAAGAAGTGAGAGATCAATCAAGAAGGGTCATGGGTCCCACAGGCATCTAAGAGCAGATCTCACTTATCTCACTAAGGCTCAAAACTGATTTTACTCACTTTTTCAAGGACTGAGGGAGATTCTGAGAAATGGTCTGCTCTGTGCTTACCTTCTTCCAGTGTCTGTCCATTAATAGTCACTAACATACTCTAATCACCTCTTTTCCCAAACATTTTCAGTAACCTGTATTTTGTCTCAATTATAAACAAGTCAGGGAACAAATAGCAAAGTAAAAATGAATTAAACAATAGAACCAAACTTCTACCTAAGCATTAAGATTTACCCTAACTTGGATGTCCTGAATGATACTCCTAAATTTTCACATAATACAATTAAAATTTATAAAGATGCAAAAGGGTTGGAAGATCGGAAAGAGGAAGCTGCTGTGCCAAGGAAGGAGAGGAGCTCCACCCCACAGTCACACTGACATAGATCCAGTCCCAGAAAGTCCTCACCAGAGAAAGAGACGCCCAGAGCCTCTGAATCAGCTACAGTGCCAGTTGTCGCCAGTGTCATCTGGAACTAAACTCACAGTCTGGTGAGAGGGCTGAGTCTTTGGCAGGGGTGAGATCACAGGGGTCTCTGCTAGTGCTGAGACAGAATTTGGGTTTTTAACCCCTGCTGGGAACCAAGAGGTAGGCTTGAATAGCAGTGGTCCAGGTGGGGGAGGGGCACAGGTTTCTCAGAGTTGATAACCATAGCACAGTCCAGTGGATTGGCCAGTTGGCCTAGGGTTATCTACAGACCAAAGAATAGGCCAAGTTGAATAATCTATTTAATCTGGGTAGTAAATGAGCCTAACACTCATCAGAATTGGCTCAAAGACCTTAATCTCATCAGAATTGGCTCTAGGAGGGAATAACATATACATTCAATTGGGTGGAGTAATCTATTTTACCCTGCAGGAAAATAAGAGGGGAAGGGCATAAAGAGGGAGGGGCAAAAGAAGGGAGGGCAGATTGTGGAGAGGGGACCATCAGTAGCAAATCCCTTTTGAAGAGGGATAAAGTGAAAGAAGATAGATAATAGAGTAAATATCATGGGTAAGGGAATAGGATGGAGGGAAACAGTTAACAATAGTGATTGTAAGAAAGAGAAAAGGGAGGAAAATGTACAAAAAATATTTATAGCACCTCTTTGTGGTGGCTAAGAATTGGAAATCAAAGAAATGTCCATAAATTGGGGAATGACTAAAGAAGCTGTGGTACATGATTATAATGGAATATTATTTGTGCTATAAGGATGGGCAGGATGATTCCAGAAAAACCTGGAAAGACTCATCAACTTACATTTAGTGAAGTGAGCAGAACTGGGACTACATTGAACACAGTGCCAGCAGTATTGTTCTATGAGTAATTGTAAATGACTTAACTACCTTCAGCAATACAATGACCCAAGGCAATCCCAATGGCCTAAGGAAGAAGCATACTATCCACTCCCAGAGAAAGAACTGATATTGATTGAACACAAACTAAAAAAAAAAAAAGAAAAGAAAAGAAAAAAGCACTTGTGGATTGTACATATAAAATCTATATCAGATTGGTTGCTGTCTTGTGGAGAGGGGAGGAAAGAGAGGGAGGGAGAAAAATTTGGATCTCTAAATCTTATGAAAATGGATGTTGAAAACTACCTTTACATGTAACTGGGAAAAAATTTTAAATCTAAAAAAAGAAATCATAGGAATAATGAATCTATTTTACTCAAAGAAAAATAAATAAAGATGCAGAAAGTGTCCTGAGCGACCATTATATAGCCCCTAACTTCAAAAATGTACTAATTATAATACTAGGGTGTGTTTTTTTTAAAACTCTATAGATAAAGGAGCTAAGGATAGGGCATTGAAGATTGTCTCTTGTCACCCACCACCTCATGACTAACACCCTTTGTTGTCATACTGATTGTTATACTTGGATTTGGGGAATGAATATTCCAGTCCAGACACTGCTTTTTGACTTTATTTGCATAATAATAATAAATATTTTCAGTTGTTTCTGACCCTTTTGTGACCCCATTTGGAGGTTTCTTGGCAAAGATACTAAAGTGATTTGCTATTTTCTTCTCCAGCTCCTTTCACAGATGAGGAATTGACTCAAATATGATGAAGTTATTTGCCCAGGGTCACATACTAGTTAGCATATGAGGCCAGATTTGAACTCAGGAAGATGAGTCATCCTGACTTCAGACCAAGCACTCTATTCATCATGCCACCAAGCTGCCTATAATAATAAATACTGAAAGGTTTTTTAGGTAGTATTTTCCTCACATAAATCTGTGAGTTTAACATATGTACCATTAATCTATAAATGTGGATACTGAGGTTCAGAGAGTCTTAGTTATTTTTTAAAGGTCACACAGCTGTCAGTAAGAAAAAAATTCCTTAGCTTCTTACCAAGTGCTAGGTACTGTACTAAGTTAATATAAAAGCAAAAAAAAATAATTCTTACTCTCAAGGAGCTTCTATTTTAATGCAGAAACATCATGTAAAATATTAAGTTCATAGAAGGTAGCTACATGTTGTGTGTGTGTATGTGGGGAGAAAGAGAAAGAGAGAGAGAGGGAGAGAAGGGAAAGCAAAATAACAACTGACATTTATATAGAATATTAGTTTTCACAGCGCTTTATATAGCTTATCTCATTTAATCCTTATGACAACTGAGAAAAATAATCCAAATATTATTATATCTATTTTAGAGATGAAGAAACTGAGGTCTAGAGAATTTAAAGAATATTTTTCACAGAACCTTATGTTACATTGTGAAATAACACTGTGACCAGAATCCAGGTACACTAAGGTCACATATTATGATTTTCCTATAATAGTTGCCCCTTTGGTTTTCAGATAAAACATTTATCATTTATTACATGTCACCATACTTTTCTTTCTTTTCTTTTTTTTTCTTTTTCTTTTTTTTTTTGCAGGGCAGTGAGGGTTAATTGACTTGCCCAGGGTCACACAGCTAGTAAGTATCAAGTGTTTGAGGTTGGATTTTAATTCAGGTCCTCATGAATCCAGGGTCGGTGATTTATCCACTATGCTACCTAGCTGACCCCTCATACCTTTCTTAATATGAGGAGATTCATGTCACTAAATCCAGAATATTTTGTAGATTTTTTGGTGGTGCTGAATATTCAAAGAATATCACTATGGGAATAATTAAAAGAAACAAGTAAACAATAAAAATTCTAATTTTGACCAAATGAAATGATAGACTATAGAACACTTGGGCAGGAAATAAAGGATCATTATTATAATTACACCAAGAGAAATGACAATTTTCTACTTTATTTTGCCAAGAGATTTAATTCTTCCATTAAAGATGAGCTCCAAGAGACTGATGAATATGTAATAACATTCAAATGAAACTGTTTTCATGGAATCAATCTCGTATAGGCCTAGAATATAGCAACATCTAATAGACAAGTCAATAATTAGTCTGAATACAATATTCATTGAAGGAAGGAAGGAAGGGAGGGAGGGAGGGAAGGAGTGAGAGAGGGAGGAAGTGATATTGAGCCTAGAATCTCTCAAATTTTTCCTAAATTATATCTTATTACTTGAATATATAGCTTATTAGAGCCAGATAGACCCATAGGAAAGATCTGGTATAATCCCTTCATTTCATTGAGGAAGAAGCTGTGGTCCGCAGTGACTAAGTAAATACTAACTGCCCATTCAATTAAAGTTTCTGACACATCTTTAATTTGTTTTTATATGGGCCAAGACACAGTTCTCTAATTGCTATCTCATATTATCCATGTATCAGATCTATAGTTTCCCATATATACCTTTATGTAACCTGGTGAGAGCTTAAAGGTCCTATACATGACATTGAGGTAAGTTCCCTGACCAGTGCCAAGTCCTATTCGACAGTCAGAAACTGTACAGGTACTCCTGCTCCATTATTCCTGGGGGCAGGGAATGTACAACTTAATCAAGATTTGTGATATTGAACAAAGTTTACATCATCTTAAACTCCCTTATTTTTCTCTACATCCCTATTGGTAATGTTATAAGATGATACTAAAATGTGTATATTATTTGAAAGTTTGCATAGCACATAACATTATTTCATGTAATACCTGATAATGTAATCATGCACTCAGCTACACCTGTAATGTACCCAAAATCAAATAGTGTCCTATAGAGTAATTGATTAGCAATCTGTACCTGTCTCTGTTTCACCACACACATATGATGCTCTTGCTCTGGCTATTTGTTGGGCAATAATCCTTGTATTTCTAGGCGTTCATGTAGATTATTTAATAAGGTCAATAGTTTTGGGGGTTTTTTTGTGTGGTGCAATGAGGGCTAAGTGACTTGCCCAGTGTCACACAGCTAGTAAGTATCAAGTGTCTGAGGACAGATTTGAACTCAGGTCCTCCCGAATCCAGGGCCAGTGCTTTATCCACTGTGCCACCTAGGTGCCCAGGTCAATAGTTTTTAATCTACACTTTGTTCAAGGGGTTTCTTTCTATTTGTCTCACTCCTGCTGTGTTTCTATTATGGTCTGTACAAAGAAATCTTTCTATGTAAATAGAATGCCAATATTCATGTACTCAGAATATTAAGAATGTATCAAAGCAAGCTACTTCCATAGGAACCATTTTGAACACCTCCCCTAGCTTACATGGTCTAAGCCTCATCCACTCAACATACTAACTCTCATGTATGAAGCAGGCTAAAAGCCCAGAAATTTAGCTCTCCCCAGACACTCCAGTGAGCAGTAAGCAAAGCCATTTACCTAGGGCTTTTTATACACAGCCAAATCTCTATGGTAAATCTATGTGTACTGTCAACTACTGAGCTTCCTGTTGTTAAAAATGAAAGAAACTGTCTTTGGAGTTATTCCTGGGGTCAGGGAATACACAGCTTAATCATGATTGGTGATACTGAACAAAGACTGCATTGTCTTAACTCCCTTATTTTTCTTTATATCCCTACTGCTAATGTTATGATACTAAAATTTGTATAATATTTGAAGATTTGCAAAGAATACAACATATTATCTCATGTAATATTTAAAATAAACCTTTGAGATGAGTATTGCTATTATTTCTATTTTTAATGAAGTTAAACTAGATTAAATGTTTTTGCACAGGATCGCACAGTGTCTTTAGGTAGCAAACAAGTCTTCCTAACAAGAAGTATGGCAGTGTAGCCACTATTCCACTTAGCTCACTCCTAGGAACTTGCCCCAAAAGGATGATAAACAAGACCTGCTGTCAAAATTTCTTAAAACCCTAATGCTGACTAGCACCCAAAGAAGAGGTGGGAAGCAGAGATATAGAATCTATGGAAGTACTAAAAAACTGACAACTAAACTGACAACTAAATATTTTGACTGAAGTTAATAATTCATGGTATGTTTTAATGTACAAATGTACATAATTAAAACTATTTTACTGGGAGCAGCTAGGTGGCACAGTGGATAAAGCACCGGCCCTGGATTCAGGAGTACCTGAGTTCAAATCCAGCCTCAGACACTTGACACTTACTAGCTGTGTGACCCTGGGCAAGTCACATAACCCCCATTGCCCTGCAAAAAACCCAAAACAAAACAAAACAAAAAAACAAACAAAAATATATTTTACTCTATTGGAATCATGTCATTAATAAACACATTGCCAAATTCTCCAGAAAAGTTTAACTTCATTTTACAGATGAGGGAAACTGAGATAATATGAGGGAAATGAATGATTTCATCAAAAATAGTATATTTAAGACACAAGTAGAATACAGTTCCCTTTACTCCTATTCCAATGATTGGCATTGAAAAGCTCTAATTGCTTCTAGTACTTAGTACATTTAGAATCATCAGAGATAGGACTCTAGCTTCAAGTTTCTTCCCTGACTCATTTGCCTTCTAATAAAAAGACAGTTTTGAAAAGTGCTACACCAAAAGATTGAAATGTGTGTAGGGAGGGTGGAGGTGCATGACACCTGCAGGAAATGGTAATGAATCAGAACTTAATGCTTTACCCAAATGTTATATAATCCAAATGCAAATAGTGTGAAATGAAGATAGACACAATACCACTTTGGAAATTCAGTTAAATGAAAATCTCAGTGAATTTGGAGTGAGTGCCTTGCCATATCACTTCAAGATTTTAAAACCAAAATGAGGATCGACATAGCTGTCTGAACCAGGCTGAATAGTTGGGTAACCTTGTACATCACAATTAAGTTAGTGACTCCAAGTAGACATTGCTTAAATTCAGAAGATTAGATGTAGCTTTACTCCATTTAGAAGGATTGGCTCCCACTATATACAAGTTCTGGGATGAGTTTTAATTGGGTTAGTTTGCAAAAGTTTGACACTGCTTATCTGAAGTTTATCCAATTACCCTAAATTTTGAGGAGTTCTAGGACTGTAACTTTATAATCCCTTGACAACACAGTGGTTCCAGTGGCATAAATCCCAGCAGACAAGCAAATGGACATTTCCTGAAGGGCCATTATTTAGTAGTATTAATGAGACCTCCTCAATCACCATTCAAACCTGCAGAAATCAGGCAGCAATCTTCTTGATTCCATAACCCCATACAGGGGTAAGTACTCAGGCGTACCCCTACTTTTGCAATGATGAGCAAGAGGTTAACACAACACCTTTGCACTATGTGAAAATTTGCTACATTAATCAGAGGAGATTCTCTAGTTTTGCCATTAATTTTTGGCTCTATTGTTACTCAAGGCTTCTGAAGAGTTGGTACATTTTGTGGTAATAATGATGGGAAAAAAAAGAAAAAAGATTATACAGTTAAGTGACACACCAAATAAAGCTCAGGGATTAGGAATCAAGAAAACCTGAATTTAAATTGTTAAGATATTCAATAGCTAGGTGACCCATGGAGATTAATTTAATCTCTATTTACTTAAATTTCCTTATAGGGTTGTTGTGAGGATTAAATGAGAAAATATTTTTAACAGCACAGTGCTGCCATATGGCAAATAGTCTATAAATGTTAATTATTATTGTTCGTTATTATAACTATTGTTTAATTGGTATCGGAGACTCCCAATGAGAAATCTCCCTCTTCCAAAGTAGTATGACCTCATCCATCATCTGAGTAAGGATGATCATGGAATCATAGGGTTATAGATTTAGAGCAAAAGGGACCTTAGATCAATTTAGTCCAACACTAATTTTATAAATGTGTAAATACAGGTGAGGAAATTAAGTAAATTATCTCAGGTCATGTAGCAACTAAGTGTTTCAGTCAAGATTTAAAATCAGAGGTTCCTTCCTCCATGCCTAACCTTCTATTCACTGTGCCACCTTGTTGCCCCTAAAGAAACTTTGGAAATCCTGTCATTATCTTTCACATTGTAGGACTATTACCCACCCATATATTAAGTTATTATTTAATTAATGAGAGAGAGAGAGAGAGAGAAGGAAGGAAGAGTAGGAGGAGGGGGAGGAAGAGGAACAAAGAGAGAGGCCACTATATCAATGAGGTAGGCATAAAGAAAGAAGTTCAAGCCCCATCTCTTATCTATGTTAGATATTTGATCATGGCCAAGTTATTTTCCTCTCATATCACACAAAACTATTCAGGAAATAAAATAATAATTATAATAACAATAACAATAATAATTCACACTCATATAGCACATTAAGGTATTAAAATTATTTTCTCTATCACAGCAGTCATACAAGGAAGATGTTGTATATTCTCTTATGTCCATTTTATAAGACAGAAGATTTAGGCTCTGTGATATTCCATGCATTGTCATCTAAGAAATGAGTTTTTGTGATCCCAGTGATGAAGATTTCATGTTTTGTTCACTCTGTGTTCTGCCAATACTGGGACCAGAGATCCCAGTGTAATTCCAATTTTAGTCCCAAAGAAGGAGAGATCCCTCAAAGATATCTATGTTAAAGCACTGGCATACCTTAATGGTGCAATACCATTAGGCTCTCTCAGTCCTTTACAAATGTTCAACAGCTCATTTCCCATAAAATATTAAAGGTTGAAATAATATCACAGCTTCTGTTAGTCTGGAGACATATATATATATATATATATATATATATATATATATATATATATATATATATATATGTGTGTGTGTGTGTGTGTGTGTGTGTATATATATATATATATATGTGTGTGTGTGTGTGTGTGTGTGTGTATATATATATATATATATATGTATATATATATGTGTGTGTGTGTGTGTGTGTGTATATATATATATATACATATATATATACATACCATTTAGAAAAAAATTAAATTTCAGGAACATTGGAAAAACAGTGTAATTTTTAATGGCTGAAGAAATGCAAACACCCCCAAAATGTAGTTCCAGTACAATGTTTTGTTTTGTTTTAAAGAAATATGGCTTTCCTTGCTCTACTAAGTGCCCTTCCATGTGTCAAAGGAAGTAGTTTGCTTTCTAGAATACACATTTCTTCTTCTTCTTCTTCTTCTTCTTCTTCTTCTTCTTCTTCTTCTTCTTCTTCTTCTTCTTCTTCTTCTTCTTCTCCTTCTTCTCCTTCTTCTCCATCTTCTCCATCTTCTCTGACTTCTTCTTTGTCTTCTTCTTTGTCTTCTTCTCTCTCTTCTTCTCCTCCTCCTTCTCTTTCTCCTTCTGTCCTTGTTTTTTTATCTCTCTATTTCAACCTCTGACTCTTTCTCCCCTCCTTTCCTTTTGTTTCTTTTCATCTCCCTCTTTCTGATTTGATTGCTAGTAAAAGGAGACCCTCTCACTGAAATAGAATTTTCAATTTTTGAAAGAAAATTACTCACTTTATATAATTATAAAATATCTCCATGACAGTATAAGCATTTAAATATCTGTATGGGGGGAGAGTAAAAGAAAAAGTTCATATTCAAACATCATGTGAAAGCCCGATTACCTGTCCATAAGTAGGATCCCCATTTGTTCTTTTAAAATATAATAAAGAAAAGAAGTATGAGCAATAAAATGTTAAATTGAGAAACATTCCACATCAGTAGGATGGGCCAAGTCTATTTATATAAGTGTGATGGACACAATTATGTTTTATGTGTAATCCATCAGGAAGCAATTAAGGCAATTAGATGAGATACCTAGAAGTTATCTTGTGCTGGTGATTGTTCAGTTGTCATACTTTCAATCAAAATGAAAGGTATTCTTTTTATATTAAGGATTCAATTAACAAAGTAAATATTAACTTGTCCATTAGTTTTATAAATAAAACAGTTGTGATAATTAGTTAAGTAATGAAGTATGACCTCCCTTACTGCCTCGCTGTCAGTGTGAGGTCACTGTTTATACTGACTTTGGAAAGAGTCATTGAGGATAGAAGACAACATAAAATGTTCCCCACAAAATAAGAGACAGAACTTTGAGTTATTCCAATAAATATTTTCTATCATCTTCTCCACACACACAAATCAAAGCATAATAGTCGCCAAGGAATAAACTTGAACTTTCAAAGTAAGAAAATTGGTATTTGAATTTGTATTGGAACAAAAAGAAAAGACCAGGGGAAGTTTTACCTAAAAGGAGTCTAGCCACATAGAATCATCTAAAGAGATGCAAAACTTAGCCTTCAAAAGCTTTCACCAAGTATTAAAATTATCAATCACCATACACCTGAACCTCAGCTATCTTGGTGGCTGTTTCTTCAATATACCCATAACATCACTGCAACTATGCCTATCCAAAATAAAGAATAGCAGAAATGGTGCCACCAAGTTTATTTTATAAAGTGGTTGGGTGAAAAAAAAAGAAAAAAGGTTTGGGGCAGCTAAGTGACACAGTGGATAAAGCACTGGCCCTGGATTCAAGAGGAGCTGAGTTCAAATTCGGCCTTAGACACTTACTAGCTGTGTGACCCTGGGCAAGTCACTTAACCCTCATTGCCCTGCAAAAAAAAAAAAAAAAAAAAAAAAAAAGGAAAGTATGTGGATTGATCAACCATTGGTTAGACCAGCTCATGGATTCACTGTGAAAGCATCAAGGCTGTAAAATATTTGGGAACCTTTCAGTTTCCAACTCCATCTCTATTATGTCAAAGCAGGAAAACATTATCTAGCAATCTTGTGATCCAGCAAGCTATGAGATCATGGAATAGGATCATGTACCTGACAAACCCTATCTTCGTTCTTCCATTATCTCCTCTTAGACATTTCCAGCTCTCCTCCTGAGGCTGGCTGGGCATGTTAAATAGTAAATAGGTTACAATTATTAAAATAAGTTTTTTTTAATTAATATTCATGGATCATGAATAGGTAGGAATAGTGATTTTGGTTTTCTGGGATGGAATATTTTTTGTTTGATTATTCAAGGAAAATCAAGCTATCCCAGGTCAGCAATGTTTCTTTGAGGAGTTCTTATCCCAACTTGGCAAACAAGATGAGAAATAGGTTCTTTCAACTCCCCCGATTTCCATTTTACTTTTCCTGTAGCTCAATATGTGGTAGGCCTATATCTAGACCATGGTTCTTACTGGGAAAAGGGTAGAGACAGAGTTCTATCATAGGATCTCCTTGCAAATGGGGTAAGAAATCTTATCTTTAATTTTTGAAAAGGATCATTTACATCAGTGTTAGAGGCAGGTTGCATTGTGTTTGGATGTGGCTAATCAGTCCAATTCAAATTCAGAGTTCTACCACAAGTCAGATATTGGATTTAAGTATCATCAGCCTCACTTTCTATTCTAGAAACAACAAGTAGAGAAACAAGACAAAATTCAAGACAACTGGTGATGGCATGGGATTCAGTGGATTACTTTGGCATCTTCAGTGTATGAACGTTGCCCTAAGCTCTCCATAGCATTTACTTCAGTCACCTTCATGGCCATTAGAGCAAATTGTTGTCATCTACCCTTTCCACTGGGGAAAGCTTCACATGCTTGAAATAGACATACCATTGACCAACAGTTACCCTTAATCTGGTTCACCCATCTTCTAAGACAGTTCTACCTTGGTGTGGCTGCTGAACATGCTGCTGATTCTTGGAGCTACAGGTGAAAATTGGGGGCCATGGTGAGAACTCTAGAGCAGAATTGAAAGAACAAATATTAGCTTGATAGAGTTTTCTTTCTCCAGTCCCAAGTCTTGCCATATATCCCTGAGGTGGAGAATCTGCCTAAAGGATAGGCAAGATGGGCTATGGTAACCCACAGAGGTCTACATGACTTATACTGAATAGACTCCAACCACAATTAAATTTTTATAACAACCTACCAGTAAACGAAAGGTTTAAAAATAATGTTAATCCATGGACCCAGAAACACTACTTAACAGAAAAAAGAGTAAAGATGGAAAATAAGGAAAGCTTTTGTTATACAAGCCAAATAATCTTTTCTGATAGCTGCAACCACTTAATTGATTCCATAAATCTTAATATTCAATACTGAACAGGTTATTGAAGCAAGGGACCAATAGGAATAGGGAAATAGCTGAAGCTAAAGAGTTCTTCAATATTTTCAATATCTCGGCATTGAAGAAAACAATACTAAACAGTAGTTATACCAAAGAAATTCGGGAAATATCATCTGATCTGACCAATGTATTGAAAAAGTGAAGCTAACAGAGAATAAGAAAAAATTGTCAAAAGTCAAAGCATCATGTAGTGATAAAAGATTATTTTTGTTCAGTCATTCAATCTTGTCTAATTCTCTAAGACCATAGCATACAAGGCCCCTCTATCCTCTACCATCTCTCAAGAGAACTGAAACAAATTTATAAAAAATACAAGTCATTCCCCAATTGATAAATGGTCAAAGGATATGAACAGATACTTTTCAGACAAAGAAATCAAAGCTATCTATAATCAAATGAAAAGATGCTCTAGATCACAATTGATCAGAGAAATACAAATTAAAACAACTCTGATGTATTACCTCATACCTATCACAGTGGCAAATATAACAAAAAATAGAAAATATTGGATGTTGGGGGTGATGTGGGAAAACTGGATGCTAATCTACTGTTGGTGGAGTGGTAAAAAGAACAACCATTCTGGAGAGCAATTTGGAACTATGCCCAAAGGGCTACAGAACTGTGCCTACCCTTTGATCCAACAATACCACTGCTATGTTAATATCCCAAAGACATTCCCCAAAAGAGAAAAAGACATATTTGTACAAAATTATTTCTAACAGCTCTTTTTGTAGAGGCTGAGAATTGGAAATCATCAAAGAGAGCCCATCAATTGGGGAATAGATAAACAAGCTGTGGTATATGATAGTGATGGAAAATTATTGTGCTATAAGAAATGACAAGTAGGATGACTCCAGAAAGGCCTGGAAAGACATGTATAAAATGATGTATAGTGAAGAGAACAGAACCTACAGAACATCGTCCACAGAGTTAGCAATATTGTTTGATGAAGAATGGTGAATGACTTAACTGTTCTCAAAAATGCCATGATCCAAGACAGTCAAAGGTCTATTGATGAAATATGCTGTCTTCCTCCAAAGAAAGAACTGATATTGATGAAATAGACTTAAGCATGCTATTTTTCACTTCCTTTCATTTTTTTCTTTTAATAGTTTCCTTGTAGAAAATCACAGGGACAGCTAGATGGCACAGTGGGTAGAGCACCGGCCCTGGATTCAGGAGTACCTGAGTTCAAATCTGGCCTCAGACACTTAATACTTACTAGCTCTGTGACCCTGGGCAAGTCACTTAACCCCAATTGCCTCACTAAAAAAAAATAGAAAAAGAAAAAAAAAAGAAAATCACAAATGTGGTAATGTTTTGCGTAACCAAAAATGTATAACCAATATTTGATTGTTTGTCACCTTGGGGATGGGGGAGGGGAGGAATGGAAGGAGGGATAAAAATTGAAAATCAAAACTATAAATAAAAATGTTGCTTTCAGGCACTCTGTCAGATCTAATTCCTTAAATCTATTCCTCACCTCTACTTCATAATCATAAGGAATACTATTTAAGGTCTGATGGTTTTCCCTACTTTCTTCAAGTTTAACATGATTTTTACAGTAAGAATATCATGATCCAACTTATATGGTTCTTGTTTTAACTATATAGAGCTCCTTCACCTATGGCTGCAAAGTATCTAATCAATTTTGACTATCTGGTGATATCCACATAGAAAGTCACTTTTTGGGTTGTTGAAAAATAGTGTTTGCTACAATCAGCAAGTTATCTTGACAAAACTCTATTAGTCTCTACCTTGCTTCATATTGTACTCCAAAGTTAAGCTTGCCTATCATTTCAATTATCTTTTGATTTCCTACTTTGGCATTCCAACTCCTTATGATTCATGTGACTATTTGTTTCATATTATTTATAGAAGATTTTGTAAGTCTTCATAGAACTGATTACCTTTGTTCTCTTCAACATAAGTGGCTAGAATATAAACTTGTATTACTGTGATGTTGAACAGTTTGTCTTGGATTCAAACAGAAATTATTTGGTCATTTTTAGATTATCTCTCAGTACTACTTTTCTCACCTAATTAATGGCTATGAGGATAATTCCAGTTCTTCTAAGTGCTTTTTGCAGACAGTAGTGTATGGAATGATCATCTGAATTAAATTTACCCATTCCTATCCATCTAGGTTCATTGATAGCTAAGATGTCAATGTTTATTCTTCTCATCTCCCATTTGACCAAACCCAGCTCTACTTGATTTATAGAACTTACATTGTAGGTTTCCATGCAATATTGAACTTTATGTCATTGGACTTCCTTTTAGCACCAAATGCATTCACAACTGAGATTCCTTAAGATAGTGAATTGGACACATTCTAACTTCTGGTATCATATCTTTTATCATGTAATACTATCAATGGAGTGTAATGGAAAGAGCCCTAGATTTATCATCAGAAAATCTGAATTCAAATTTTGGCTTTGACATTTTCTTCCTATAGGAGTTAGAAAAAGTCATTTACCTTTGTTTACTCAGCTGTAGGATTAAAGGACACCATATAAAAAATACTGCCTCTTGAGTAGGAATACTTACTCTAGAATGAAAGGAAAGCAAGTGGGAAAGCAACAGTCTTTTATTAAGTACCTCCATATTCCAGGAACTGTTCTAAGTGCTTTTTTTCTTGTGGGACAATGAGGGTGAAGTGACTTGCCCAGGGTTACACAGCTAGTAAGTGTCATTTCTGAAGCTGTATATGAACTCAGGTACTCCTGAATCCAGGGCCAGTGATTTATCCACTATGCCACCTAGCTACCCCCAAAATTCGATGAATTTATTTGTTTAATTTGATGAATTTTGCTAAGTGCTTTACAAATAGTATACTATTCAAAGAACTGGGTGTCAGTTTTATCTCTGACACCTACCAGCTATCTGTGTGACCTTGGGCAAGCCATTTACATTTTGGGGTCCTAAGTTTTATCAGCTGTATGAAGGGATGGTTGGATTAGATGACCCATGGAGTTTCTTACAGACCTCCATCTATGATCCTATAACCTCTCAATTCTTATCAAGTTAAACTATGATCATATGATTCTGTGATAGGTGTGATGAAGTAGAAAGACTATTTTAAGTCAGAATATATTCATCAGATTTATCACTCTGCTAATTGCAACCTGTGTGATCTTAAGCAAGTTACTTAATTTTACCGAGTCTCAGTTTCTCCATCTATTAAAGAAGGGTTTGATTAGCTCCTATGGAAGGTCTATTCTGGGCCCAAATCCTAGGAACATATGTTAGTGCAAGAAAATCACAGTGTTTAGCAGATTTTCTCAGACTATGAATATTAATATAATATTATAATAGTATTTCACTTTGATGTATGAATAGACCTCTAAAAACAAGATCTCTACCACCTGCTGTCAACTAAAGAGTTTACTGTGATAACTCTGGGAAATGTCATCCTGAAATTGAGGTGTTTGTTTCATGTGTTAATGCATATGTTTCTGAAATTTTGTGCACACTTTAAAATTTTCATCAGAATCTACAGTACTACAAGAATCTGACAGCATGAGAAACAGGAGTTTCAGATGTGTGTTCCATCATAATAGGATACTTGTCAACTCTTTTGAGTCACAAACTCTCTTTAGAGCTTTGGAAGGGGTAAAAAACTGGTGCCTTATATATCATAAAATGTATGTTCTATTTATATTCCCTCACACCTTATTACTGGAGAGAACCTTGAATATGAGAATGCCACACATTAAGAATGTATTTCTTTTGTTCCATTTAGGTTAACCCTGTCTGTTAATATAATCAAGCTATTAATGAAAATGGTATACATAGAAGACAGGACAAACAAAACTGTTTTATTAGTAATTATTGCAAAATAATTTTATATAATCAATTTTATAATGATAATAATTTGCCAATGCTTGCTGACATAGAAATTCTCTAGATATAAAAAAGAAATATTTTAGAAACTATTCAAATTTAATTCATTCTATCAATTACTAAAGATAAATCAGACATTTCATGAAATTATAATCTCAGAGTTGGAAATCAGCTCAAAGATTTTCTAGTTCAATTCATAACTGAATATAGATCCCCTTTACAACATTTCAGTGAAGTTTTTAACTATCAGCCCATTTCACCCTGGGGCAAGTGGAAGAAGAGTTTTAGCAACAAAAATACATATCAGATCTGACCACCAGTCACATTTCTGAATCCACATTCAACAACAGTTAGAGTGGGGGGAAAAAGGTGCATTAATTTTCTGGCAATTAGAATTTTTCAGTGATATCCTTCCAGAAGTTTCCCTAACCAATAGAATTTTAATTGCCATTCTTGATATATTATTAAAATTGTGATATGCCGATGTAACATTATTTGGTCCCTCATACCTTCCAAAATATATTATAGCTAATAGCATTATTTTGGGGGTAATATACAGCTTTCATGGCATACATAAACAACAAATACTCATATCTATGCTAACAGCATACCAGTAGGCTTCTGAAAGAAAGTCTATGAGGTCTCCTTTCTGCTGAGTCAACAGAAAATTCTATTACTTCAGTCTAGGCAATGGGATGACTACAAAGTGGTAAGAAATAAAAGATTTTTACTGCAATCAGTTAACAGAAACATCTGTGTAACTAAAATATTGTTGTTTATAAAACAATGTATGAACATCTATCCCTTACAGAAAATGTCTTTGTTAAACAAATTTAGGCCCTCCTTTGTTTTGGTTGCATTCTATCTAGGTACATAAGCCCTCCCCCCAATTCCCTAAAGGTGTAAAAATGGATAACTTGATTCCATTATGCTAAATGATAATTTCCTGCTCAAGCTTTCACTTTAAAAAAGACTAATGAAGCTTTTATTCTGGAGCAGCTAATTCAAACAATAATCTTTTTTATAATCTTGACAAAACAGAGAGTGTTAATATGCCAAAGAGTGGAGGGAGAGAGAAAGAATTGTTTTATTCAATGGGGAAATTATTTTATGACAAAAGGAAAAATACTCCCTCATAGGACTTCTCTAATTATGCTTCAGGTTTCAATTCTTCTTACAAAGTGAATTTTCCCTGCAAGGCAACCAATTACACTTTATGTGGCTGGGTATCCTGTATTTCTGCCTTGGACATGTAAGGCTCTCATTAACACACCGTCTTCATTGCCTAGTTGCAAAGTACAATCTTGTTTATTACCAAATGCAAGCTCTCAGCACATTCTTGGAGTGGCAGGTGAGTTAAAAGTGAAAGAAACCAGTCCTGACACTTAAAAAAAATATTCTGGCCTTTAGACTATGGAAATGAAATCATATCTCCCCATGTTGGTCATTTATGAAAGATACAATTTAATTAATACAACTTTTTAAAAAATTGACAAAAAATTTTCTGCAATTCATCTTGCCATTCTTATGGTCATTATTATATTCCTCTGCAGATATGCTATATTTCAGGCAGTCTTTTCTTTTGTGGGGAGGGTTTTAAAAAAAACCTGTTCTTTATACAAAATGATCCATCTCTTTTACCCATGTTTTTGCACTGGTTGTCTTCCATGACTGAAATCCATTTTTTTCTTTTTTCTTTAGAATCCTTAATTCCCAACAAGATTCAACTTTTCTGTCCCCTTCAAAATATATACTAGTCTAATCCCCAGAAATTATAGTGTTCTTTCATTAAGCACATACATACACACATACACACATACACACACAAACACACATTGTCTTCTCCTAATTAGATTGAAATCTCCTTGATATCAGTGAATTTCTTTTTTTTCCCTTTCCTTTTATTGAAACGAGATTATAAGGGAATTATTTTGAACAATAACTGATGTAAATAAAGAGTGGATAAATAAAACTTTTCTAAAAAGAGAAAAGGAAGCATATAAAAACCTTGTCTCATTTCAATTCCCAAAGGGTCTAATTCTTTGTTAAGCTTTTGAAGATTGTCTCCACCAAAATCAATCCCACTTGTGCAATATATTAACCAATCAACAATTATTTATTTAGAACCTAGTAAGTGCTAGTCCTAATGGCTCCTTCCCTTCCCTTTCTTTTTTTTTCCCTTTCCTTTCCTTCCCTTTCCTTTCTTTTCTCTTCTTTTCTCTTCTCTTCTTTTCTTTTCTTTTCCTTTCTTTTTATATTCCAAGTAGTAGTAGGACTAGGACTTACTAGGTTCTAAATAAATAATTGTTGATTGATTACCATATTGCCCAAGTGGGATTGATTTTGGTGAATGACCCTTTTCAAGAGTTTAACAAATAATTAGACCCTTTGGGAATTGAAATGACAGAAGGTTTTTATATGCTTCCTTTTCTCTTTTTCAAAAGTTTTATTTATCACTATTTACATCTGTTATTCTTCAAAATAATTTTCTTATAATCCTGTTTCAATAAAAAAAATAAATTTTACCAGGAAAAAATGAGGAAAAATGACATATATAGCATGTCCAATAGTATTTTTAATTCATAATCACCCTAAGTCCATAAATGAAAGATGAAGATACATTTCCTGATTTCTTTTGGGGGGACCAATTATTTGTTATACTTACAGTAAACTTTATTTTCCTTTATATTTTAATATTAACTATATATACTATTTTCCTGGTCCTATTCACATCAATCTGCATAAGATTGTACAAATATTTTGGTATTTTCAGTAATAATTCATATTCTTTGTTTCATATGGAAAACAGTGATATATTAAATTCATTTATCACAATTTGTCTGACCCTCCCTCCATCAAAAAGCATTCACTTTGTTTCTAATTCTTTCCTCTGACAAAGCATAATTATATCAATATTTTACAATTGATTAGTCAGTTCTGATACTTTTTTGACTCATTGTAATATATGCCTATTAGTCAAATCATGAGGTCAAACATTTTTCTAAAAAATAATTATTCTTCACCTGATAATAAAATGCTTTGCAAAATGTTTAAACAAATTACCTCCATTAATAGAATTTTAGTGTTCTCATCATTTTGCAATTCTTCCAGATTGGCTATTTAAACCTTTTTTCATCTTTGTTGATATGCTGGGTGTGAGATGAAACCCCATCACAATTACTATAATTTGTATTTCTCTTATAATTGATCATTTTGAGCAATCATTTTTATATCTGTTTAGAGAATCTTAAAAATAACTATTTGGTCAATTATTAATTGGGCAATGGTAAGTGGTTAGTGAAATTCATTTTCTCTATATATGTAGGAATGACATTTATCAGAAAAAAATGATGAAACGTTTACCGCCACCACCACTCTAAGACACAATTAATAATTAACCTTTTAGCATTTATATTGTTCAGGCAACTCCCTCTATTCCACCTATTAAGAATTGTTATTATTTTTATGACTTTTTTTGCTAGGATTTTTTTACATAAATATGCATTGATGATATTGGTCTACTAATACCTTTTTCGGATATATATATATATATATATATATATATATATATAAATTAGGTATAGGGTTAGGTATAGGGATAGAGATAGAGATTGGGATAGGGATATGGATAAGGATAGGGATAGAGATGGAAATAGAGATAGAGATATGTATGTGTATATACACACACACACACACACATACACACACACACACACACACACACACATATACAGATATATAAAAAGAGAAGTAAATGGTCATTTCCCCTTACTTTTATTCATGGAGTGCTCACTCTCCAAAGCTAATTGCAACTAGAAAAAGGTTGATGTGACAGCCATCAGTTACTCAAATCTACTAAGCACTCATTGATCTTTTCATGATCAGTAGAAAATACGCTCCTTGAGGATAGAGGCTCTTTTTTTTTTTTCTTTATGCCTTCGAATTCATGCATGTAGCATAATTGCTTGCACTTAGTAGGCACTGATTACATGTTTTTGGAATTGAATTGAATATAACCTCTTCATCAAAAGCCTGTTTCCAAAGGGTTTCATATCAAACAATTAACAAAGCTATGGGGATTGGTTCTCTGTCCCAGTGAAAGCAAAATTGATTGGGTTATTTGATTTGAGAGAGTGAGCAGTTCCCCATGTTTCCAAAGAAGATTAAAAATAAGTCAGGTGAAATTAATCAAGTCAAAAATCAAATGAGTGGGTGGGAATGAAGTTCTGTTTAAATCTTGTCCTTCAATATATCTGAATAGGGAAAGCAAAACCGGTCATTACAAAAATGTGTGTTAAAATGCAACAGTCTACAATCTATCCCAGTTCTGCTTGATTGACTTCCAGGAAGGTATGGGCTGACCTCATTTAAATTAGAAAACAAAACTTTTCATGCTGCATTAATCTTAATATTTTTGAAATTCATCTATTAATTTTAATTAAGATCATTCATGCCCTCATTGACATACTGTTTTATTATAAATGAAGTATTTTTTTCCTGAGTAACATTTTATATGATGTTAGAACTGTGTAAAGAACAGATGCAATATTTCTTCTTAGTACCACCTTTAGACTCAATGATACAATTTGATTTTAGGAGGAAATAAATTTTGGCCTCGGGTTAGATTCCTGTCACTCACCCATTTATAGAACAGAATCTTTAAACTAATAGGAATACATGTGCTCAGGAATCAGGGAACACATGCAAAAAATTTTTTGAAACACATATATTAAATAATTAGTTTAACAAATATGACTCAAGAAATAAAATAGTATGGTGACTGACACTCTCTTGAATAATTGCCTACTTCATAGATCCTGATATAAGGATATCCTGAATATCTTTTGATAGCCCATTTTATTCACAAAAATTGGGCTAATCTGATTGATTTGTGATTTTGTATTTTTTAGTCATCATCATAATCTTCATATCAACAGAAAGAATTTCTCTTCCTCAGGCCTTCTATATTTTAAGTCAAAATGTTTCTATTCCTTTAGAAATTGTTAAGTTAACAATCATCAAATGTAAACATATCAGGATAGAAAGAAGAATATGAGAAGGAATTCTGTTATACACAATTTCAATTATATATATATATATATATATGTTTATATGTATATACATTTATACATGCACAGAGGTAGATATTTTAACATTGTTGTAACAATAGCACTATATTAATCTCCTGCATTTTCAGAACACTTAAACATATTTTATTGATACCCTTAACATTTACATCTCTTATTACCCACTGGGTCACCTCTACTAAACTTTATTAGAAATCATTCCTTCTTAAAATTAAATTTTATTCTTTTCCATTATACAGTATATATTTTTCTTTTCCTCACTAAATTAAAAAAATATTCTTTTCCTCACCAATTTAAAAATAACAAAACTGTCATAAACAAGTTGATCAATATTTTATATATAATATATGTATTTATATATTATATAAAATTAAACTCCCTTTTCTACCCCAATGATGCTAGGGTTCTAAAGAGATGTGTATCATCTTATATAATATATTAGAGTTTAAAAAGTTTATCCGTATTTATTCTCTTATGGTAGTTTGTTCTTTACTATATATTTTTATTATGTTTCTCTTTATTGTTGTGATTATATGTCAAAGCTGCTATGAATCAACACTCTTTTCATCAGGAAGCTTTGGAAGTCCTCTATTTCATTAAATCTCTATTACACTCCTCCCCCCCACCCCCGTCCCCTCACCTCACTGAGTAAAGTAGGATTTTAGTCAACTTTACTGAGTAAGTTATTATTGATTACAAGACTGTGTCATTGATTTCTGGAAGTTCCCTGGTCCTTTATAATTTGTTATTTTTCAGTTATGTTCATCCCTTTATGACCACATCTGTGGTTTTCTTGGCAACTATAAAGAGAGGTTTGCCATTTCCTTCTCCAGCTCATTTTACTGATGAGGAAACTGAAGCAAACCTGACTAAGTGCCTTGCACAGGGTCACACAGCTTGTAACTCTGAAGCTGGATTTGAATTCAGGTCTCCCAGACTCCAGACTTGATACTTTATCCATACACTACCTAGCTGCTCCCCATGTCCTTTATAATGGTGGCTATTAAATTATGAAGTGATCCTTACTGTAGTTTCTTGAATTCTTCCCGGGGGCTTAAACGAATTTGAACTATAATAATCCTGGTCTTTTTTACTTTGGAGTTTTGGGATATGAATGATGAATACTTTTCTTTTTTCACTTTTCCCTTTAGTTAAAACAAGTCTGTGCAGGTTTCTTTTATGATTTCTTGACATATGATATCTAGGTTTTTGAAGAGTGCATGGATTTCAGGTAGTGTAGCAATTCTTAAATTATGTCTCCATTGGGAAGTAGTTATGATTGACTATAATTGCAAAATGTATGGTGCCTACTTTGCTGGACTATTGTCAAGAAAATACTTTGTCAAGTTTAAGGTACTATATAAAAGTTATGATGAACAGGATGCAATCAGAAAAACCTGGAAAGACTTACATGAACTGAAGCAGAGTGAAATGTACTGTATATAAAATAACAGCAATAGTATAAGATGATCTGATGGGAAACATGTGGTAATTTTGAGCAAGCAATGCAATGATCCAATATAACTCTGAATACAATCCATCTACAGAGAAAGAACTTACGGTGTCTGAAAAGAGATTGAAGCATATTTTTTTGACAGTTGCTTAATCTGAAGTTTTCTTTTTACCTGTTTTCTCTCACAACCTAACTAATGTGGAGATGTTTTCCATGACTACTCATGCATAACTTATATTGAATTGCCTGAGTTCTTGGGGATGTGGGGTGGGAAAGGAGGGAGGAAGAGAAATTGGAAAAAAAGTTTGAAAAACTTGATGTCAAAATTTATTTTTACATGTAATTTGGAAAATAAAATTCTAAACAGAAAAATGTCTCCATCTTTTTCTTTATAATAGTTGTTGCTATGAGTTATCTTAAATTTTATTCTTTTTCATTTTTGACTCTGATTTAATTTTTTTCTTATCTCAAGGAATCATCACTATATTCTTTTTTATTTATTCTCACTATTGTGGAGTTTGTTACTCAAACCATATTTTGTACTTTTGTTATTATCTTTTCCTATATTTTCTTCAATTGCTTTCATTTCACTTTTATTTTTTCTCTTGCACCCTCATTTCATTTATAAATATAAAAATTTAACACCTTAAAAACACTTTTTTCATTTCTTCCAGATATTTTTGTTCAACTTGTAGCCAAAGCTATGTTTTCCTTTGAGGCAATACTTGTAAAAGTTTTAGAGTCATTCTTTTGTTCTGGGTTTTTGTTGTGTACAACTCTGTCACCAAAATACCCTTTGTTTCTGTGTGGTGGGATTATGTATGTTTGTTTATTTGCTTTTCCTTAGAGACTGTTTATTTACCTTAGACTTAATAATGGTTTCTTTATACTTTGGGAGGGAAAGCAAGGACTGATCCCATCACTTTCTTGGGATATGGAGTGCAGTGCTATTCTAGGATTTCAAAGAAATGTCAGGCTAAGGGCCTAAAACATTTCAGTGCTCCCGAAATGTTCTGATTCAGCACAAACTCAATCTGCTGCCTACCTGTTCTAACCTCTGAAATATCTTGATCTGTTTTCCATTTAAGCAACACACCTAGTGAATTTCGTCACTTGAAATACTAGTATACTACTGTTAACTTCAGGTATTATTAGCCAACTAGAAAACTTTTCTGATTCAGAATGACATAATGCAAGCTCCCCACTGGTCTGGGATACTAAAACTGGTTATCCTCATGGAGACTTTAGACTGAACAGGAGGCTAGAACTGAGATCCTGCTCTGATCCTGCAGTCAGAAGTACTGACATACTGATATATATATATATATAATTAGGAAAGAAATAAAGGAAGACTACAGTTTCTTCTTGTTTTCTTCAAGAAGATGTTAGGGGTGTGCTGGATTGAAAAGATAAAAAATGAAAATGACTATCTTAACAAATAAGAAATATTAAGTATAGGCATGAACAGAAAAGTAGTTGGTCATGTCATTTAAAAAGAGTAAGAAAAACTGGTACTCTACTCTCACATGCAAATAGTAATAATTTTTTAAAATTCTAGAAAAGTAACAAAAGAAAATGCCCCAATTAAACAACAAAATAGAAACTCTCAAAAAAGAGCTTAATAGAATTAAATGTAAAAATGATGATTTACTCAGAGAAAAATAGTAATAAAATAATTACATATGTTAATTACTGAAGAAGTTGTAAGATATATATTTATATAACATATATATATATATACATATGTATCATATATAGCACACACCCACATATATATTGCTTAGGCTAGTCTGATCAACAAGATTATTGATTATTGCATGATGCTTGATGCCTTGTCACTTGTCTTGGTAACCCTTTGATTTTATAATTCATAGCTGGAACCATTCAGAAGAATTACACGATTGTTTAAGGTAGAAGGGTTTCGTAACTTGCCCATGGCTACATACTTATTAAATGTCAGAGCAGGGATTGGAATGCAGGCCTTCCTAAATTCAAATTAATCTACCCACAGGGAACAAGGTCATTGGATGGATTGAGGAACCTTTAGTCATCTTTAAGGTTCTCACAAAACCAGTTGATTTCATACTATATGAATGTTTCTTTGATCTTTTTAGTTAGTGTCATTAAAATGATATGTTAGTCTGTAGCTGGGATTTAAAAATGCTGAGCTAGCTATAACCAGGCATTTTTGATTATCCTCTGATCAATATCATCAGAATATGCTTCAGGGGCCTCCAAACTACCTTCTTGCCCTACTTTTTGATAAATTACTCTTAGATCACATTATTTCTTTTTTGCCACCAGAATTGCAAGGGAAGCAGAATACACCTTGTTTATTATCACCACTATCATAGGCTCTATCCACCACCATCCTTTAGTAACATTTCTTCCTTTGAAGTTCATTCACTCAAGATTTATCACCCAGTGGAGATTCAGGAACCTTTATTTTGAGCCTTTGGATCTTCTCATTCCCTCCTTATTAACTCAAAGTCTTTCTCTTCAATCAATTCCCTGTCTTATTATAAGTCTTCAACATACATATTGCTATTCTCTAATTTCCCATGTCTCATTCTACTTAATTCCCTTGACATCCTCCTCCTTTCCTGATTAGCTACATACATAAATGGTCATACCTTTGGTACTGATATATTTTACAAATGTTCCCTTTCCATTTTGATTAAACATCAATATTGCTTTATTTGCTTACTTTGTTTTACTTTCCCTCTGTTTTATAACACCTAAACATGATCTTTAATCTCACTGTGATTTCCAATCCCTTATCTTCTCAATTCTTTAAAAGGTCATTGTCCATGCACTGGATACATTCCCGCCCCCCCATATAAATCCCTTGGTGAACTAGTATAGCAGGTATACTATCCCGTATACTTGAGTCCTTGGCCCCTTTATCCTATACCAATCACCTTTTGCCAAATTCCATACTTGGCCATCATTAATAGCCTTCACTCTTCTATACAAGCTGTTGAACTGAGCTAGAGAAAATCATGAAGCATGTTGACTCAACATACATTACTGCAGCCTGACAGTCATTTCACATCTACCTAATCAATTCATGATGAAATTCACCATAGCAACTATAATGTATCTTTTCATCCTTCTTTAAGCTTCTTATGGAACCCAGTCTCCCATCCCCTTAGTTGAAAACCTTGCTTCATACTTAACCAAAAATAACTGAGGCCATCCACTGAGAATTTTTTCTTCTCCTCATCTCACATCATTTAGCTATCTTATCATATAATTTCCTCTTCATGGATTTCTAACCAAAAGAGGCTGAATGAAACATGCGAGCAAGTTTTCTGTGTTATGTGGATTGAATTTAGCTATGAGGAAGCATGAGTGGAGCTGGAATCTGTAAGCTAGGCAAAGTTTTCAACCAGTAATAACATGCAGAATTCCCAGAGTATGTGAATAGCAGTGCCTGTCTCTCTAACAGCAGGAGAGAGAACAGTATCTACAAGACAATTAGTTCTCCTGCTTTGTAGATTCTCCCTGCCTTGCTATTTCAACAGCTCATTACTAAGTTAATGAGTACCACTTCAGAGGCAGACATTTATGCAGTTGGTGATGGTTTGACCTCTCCATAAGTGAGTACCTAATTATTTCTTCATGTGGAGCCCCTAATTTAAAGGTTACTGCTCATTCCCCAAGCCAGATGTAAAATTTCTTATTGACTTACCTGGCATTTGGTAAAACTGTAGGGACTCTAAATGTTTTGTGAATAAAATATTCTGAAATCCAAAGTATTCTTGCCATATTTCATACTGAATGGTTTGCTTCCATTTTCTAATTACCCACTGACTCCTAAGTCTCTTGTAATCTGCCTTCCATCTCAGCAGACTACTGAAATTTCCTCTCAAAGATCATGACAAGCCTTCTAGTAACCAAATCCAAAGGCTGTTCTCAGTCTTCATTTTACCTGGACCCTCTGCTGTTTTCTAAATTAATAACCACTTTCTTATTTAATGTACTTTTCCCTTTGTTTTCATGACGTCATATGTTCCTAGTTGTCTTCCTTCTGCTTTTAAGAGTCTTTATTTCCATCACTCATAGGACTCCCTGGAAATTATTGCCACATATACAGCTATTCTCCAGTATTCTGTTCTCAACCTTCTGCTCTTTTATCACTGCATTTTCCCCATTACAACAGTACATATTCTAACAGATTCAACTATCCTTTCTATACAAGTAAATCCATGTTTTCAGTTTTCTGCTATCAAGCTTCAAATCTGCTTACCGCCCCCCCCAAACATTTATTAGAAAATCATACCAGGTGACATCCTACATTTAACATTTAAATTAAAATTACTCATGACTACAAGTGTGAATACTACAATTATTACCACTCATCATCTCCTCCCAGTTTATTTCTCCAAAATGTTCCATTTCTATCAATTAGCCTCTATTAGCAGTAGCTGGTAGGACATAAGTTAGAATGTTGTGCCTAAGTCAAGAAAACCTGAGTTCAAATCTAACCTCAGACAAGTATTAGTGGTGTGATTCTGGGCAAGTAACTTAACCTCTGTTTTCCTCAATTTCCTCAATTACAAAATGGATATAGCAAGAGTCTTTACTTCACAAAGTTGCTGTGAAAATCAAAGGAAATAATACTTATTAAAAATGCTTAGCATTGTGCCTGGCTTATTGTAGGAACTATATCAGTGCTTATCCTCTTTCCTTCCTCCTCAGTATCATTGGGATAAAAGGAAAAACAAGTTAAAATAAAGTATTTTCCCCTGAAATTGAGTTGTTTAAATTCTTTGTTTCTGGTTCTATTAGTTTGGGTATTTTATGCTTTTGTAAATAGTAATTAAATTCATTGAAGTTGCTGGGTTTATTGACATAGGCAAAAAACTTTGTAATAAAATCTTTTTTCTTCATTTGTTATGAATTCTTTTCTTTTATTTTGCAATACTAATAATTTGGTTTTTATATTCTTTTAATCAATTAGAAAATAGCTTATTATTTTAAAATTTTGTCATGGATCCCAAGTTTATATTTTTCAAATTTGTTAATATGCTCTATAATTTTCAACATTGTTTTTTAAATTGGCTTTCAATTTTTTAAAAAGTTCATTTTTGGACATTTTTCATTATATTCCAAGTTGAGTAAGGTTTTTTTTCCCACTTTTTGTTAATAAATGTGTAAATAAATAAGAATTATTTTGAATAAAACTAAGGTAAAGGAATAAGCATTTAAATAGTTCCTATTATTTCCAGGCACTATGCTATGCATATTTTACAAATATCATCTCAGTTTTACTCCAGAGTCAATCCTCTATCCTCCACACCTCCAACAGCCTTTATTGTTATTGTATAAGAAGTACAAGAGAGACGGCAGCTAGGTGGTGCAGTGGATAAAACACCGGCCTTGGATTCAGGAGGACCTGAGTTCAAATCTGGATTCAGACACTTGACATTTGCTAGCTGTGTGACCCTGGGCAAGTCACTTAACCCTCATTGCCCTGCCCCCCCCATTCCATAGGGAAAAGGAACAGGATGCTAACTGGTAATAGATAAAAAAATACTAATGTCTTTCTTAGAGTTCCTCAGACCTGACACCCCATCTCCCATCTTAATGTATTTTTTTTAAGTGAGGCAATTGGGGTTAAGTGACTTTCCTATGGTCACATAGCTAGTAAGTATTAAGTGTCTGAGGCTGGATTTGAACTCAGGTCCTCCTGACTCTAGGGCCAGTGCTCTATCTACTGCACTACCTAGCTACCCCTTAATGTATTTTCAGTGGCTATTCCCCATGACAGGAACATAGTCACTAATTACCTCTGCTTTATACCTAAAATTTCTAAATGACTTAGTTCAATTACTTTCTTTTAAATAACTTTTCCTGTCAGTGCTAGCCCCACCACCAATATATCTGATATTTATTTTTTACTAACTTCCAAATTTACATGTTTTCTTCCCCAATAGATTGTAAATTTCTTTATTATAGGGACTATTTTCATTGCATTCTCATTCCCTAGAATGCCTGGCATACAGTAGTGATTAGTAAATAGTTGAATGATTTATCCTATTTGTTTCTTTTTTTTGAAATATATACATTTTGGGGCAGCTAGGTGGTGCAATGCATAAAATACTAGCCCTGGATTCAGAAGGAAATGAGTTCAAATCCAGCCTCAGACACTTGACACTTACTAGCTGTGTGACCATGGGCAAGTCACTAAATTCTCATTGTCCAGCAAAAAAATTACACACACATACATACACATGTATACATACATACATATATACACGCATCAGCATACACACACAAATACATATATATTTTTATATTTTTCTTTAACTTATACAAATACATACATAGATACAGATACAGATACAGATGTAGATGTAGAGATATAGATATAGATATAGATATAGATATAGATATAGATATAGATATAGATATAGATATAGATATAGATATAGATATAGATATAGATATAGATATAGACATAGATATATTTACTTTAGGGATTAGAAGACTAAGAAGTTCAAGAGAACTAAAGTACAAGATAAGTAAAGAGATAGTGAGTACTTAATTATTCTAAATGAGATTAAATTACGACACCTGGGCTAATATTATGATAAAATTACAAATGTGTGCATATGGTTGCTGAACAATTGTTTCAAATACTTTAAGAATAATAAAAAAAGAAGAGATACTATAGGAGTGGATATAAGCAAATTTGAGAATTATTCAGACTTTAGGAGTGATTAATAACAATGCTTGACAATTCAGAAACCATTATTAAAAGGGTGAGTACTTAGATTAATAATCAATGATCTCTAAGAGGCAGTTCATTATCAAAAATTTTACAGAATAAATTCATTTTCTTTTTTTGGAAATGATTACTTGATTGTTAAATATAAAGACAACAATAACAACAAATAAACAACAACAAAACCAAACAATATTCTTTTATTTTAATATCTAACGCATAAATATTTAGGTTTCAAAAGAAATTTAGATGTAATCTCATTTTATGTGCATGGTTTTCAGCAAGGCACTTAAAGGCTTTTCAAAGTTTTCACAAAGAGATGGGGGCTGGATAATAGCACATTTTGATGAATTTAAAACTTTCTGAGTAAAATGACTCCCCAAAATACTGATTAACAGCTTTATGACAAATTGGCTGTGGACCTCTATCATTGTATCACAGTTTTCTGGAATTGATCATATTCTGCTCAACATTTTTATCAATGACTTGATGGAAGACACAAATTAAATGTTTATCAAAGCTAAGAGCAATGGAATATATAATTGGAATCTGAAATTGAATCAAGAGATTCAGATGATAAGAGAATGTACTCAGATTCAATTCACCACCATAACCGTAAAGCAGCATAGATAGAAAGATAATTAAAAAACAGCATTTAAAATTTTGTTGAATTCTGCCCCATTCAGTTCAAATCTGAAATATTCTATACTGTTTGGGTGTCAAATTTTAATTGTTACTAGGCATGATTGGGAGGTAGACAATCTTAATCATATGTATAAAATAAAAACTAAGGTGATGGTATAATTCAAAATTTTCACTGGAAAATGATTTAGATGAAATAGTGATGAATAGTTTGCAACATTAAAAAATAGATGTTGAGAATTTTAAGATACTTGCTGTCTTTAAATATTTGAAGTGCTCTTCCATAAAATAATAATAATAACAACAATAATAACAACAACAACAATAATGATAATATTTTCCTTCTTAAAGGAGAAAACTAACACCAATGGTAGAAATTAAGAGACAATTTAATCATTTTTTTCATTGTTGTTGTTCTTTGTTTGTCTGTTTTTCTGGGGTTAAGTGACTTGCCTAGGAACACACAGCTAGTAAGTGTCAAGTGTATGAGGTCAGATTTGTAGATTTGTGCTCAGGCCCTCCTGAATCCAGGGTGGGTGTTTTATCTACTGTGCCACCTAGCTGCCCTGAGGAAATTTAATCTTAATATACAAAGAAATAATTTCATAAAACCTACAGCTAGTCAAAGATGGAATAGACTAAAAGATAATGAGCTTTTGACTACACAAAGAATCTCAGAGCTAGAAAATATCTGAGAGTCAATATTGTCTGTATTTTGCTTAATCTCTTCTGGGTCAACCCCAACATTTGATAATTAGCTCTTCTTATCTTCTAGTCAATGAACAGTCCCATATTTTCTAATACAATACATTTTATTTTGGTTTAGATTGTTCTCAAGATCCATCTGCACCTTGCTTACTTTCCTCTATCTGCTCTTCAGATACTCAGAATCCTTCACTAAGTACTCAGGACAATGGTCAAGATGTGCCCTGAGAAAGCATGAAGACAGTCAAATGATTTCCTTTTCAATCCTCCACACTGCTTTTTTTTTTTCTTTTTTTTTTTAGTGAGGCAATTGGGGTTAAGTGACTTGCCCAGGGTCACACAGCTAGTAAGTGTCAAGTGTCTGAGGCCGGATTTGAACTCAGGTACTCCTGATTCCAGGGCCGGTGCTCTATCCACTGTGCCATCTAGCTGCCCCTACACTGCTTTTCTTAACCTACTCTGAGATCAGGTTTATATTTTAGTTGCCCAACTGCTAATGTTCTCCCTCCCTAAAATTCCTTTTATTTTTATACATTCTATTTGTATTTATATATTTACTAAATAATGTCTACTCCATTAAAATCTAAGTACCATGATGGCAGCATCTACAGAATTCTGAGTTTATATCCTCATAATGTACCATAGTATCTGAAATATACACTGCTGAGCTTATAATCCACTGAAGCTTCTAAATTTTTTATAGGAATGTCTTTTGTCTTGTGATTTACTTGTGAAGCCAATTTTTTAAATGATGTATATTTTTGTAGAATTATTGTGTTGAATATAATTTTATTTAACTTCAGGCCAGTATTCTGATAATGAGTTCTTTTTTACATGCCTACTACTTCACTGACCAGATCAAATTTTTTCCTAGCTTTATATCATTTTCAAATTTGATATCTTTGCCATATTTGATACAAAACATTATTTTTATTGCCTAAGATCACAGGACTAAGCATAATTAATAGAATATTCTACTGAAGATTTCACTTAACATTTAACCATTGGTGACCGTTCTTTGGGTCCAGCCTCTTAATTCATTCTAAACTCATGTAATTACGCTATTGCTTAGCCCATATTACTCTGTATTTTCCAGAAGAATAGAATGATTTATTTTAATTGTTTTGCTACACATAAGAAAACTATTTTTACAGCATTTCCTGAAGTACTAGTCCATTAATCCTTCCAAGAAATGAAACAAGTTTACCTTATTAATAACTGTTCGTAGTGAGGTCATGCTGCATGTTTCTAATCATTATTTCCTTTTAAATATTGCCTAACCACCTCTGTATTAATACTTGCCTCAGGTGGTGGTTGTGACATCAACTCTAATGTCTAATTATTATCTTAGATTCTATAAGTTTATCTTATCAGTCATCATGTTAATGGCCTTGTTGTTTTGAGGCTGTGGAAACAAGCACCTCTCAGAAATTAAGTATATCAGATACATAGCGATATTCAATACATTCCAAAACATTAACATTGGTTATGAATAAAGAATTTATCATCCTATTTCCATTAGTTTACATAAAGTTACTTATAAATCTATTATCTTCTACATTTAAAATAGCCTTAAAATCTACCTGTCTTTTCCATATCCACTTCTACCAGTATTATTCAATACTTCATTACCTCTTCCATAAACTTTTTCAATAATTTCCTCCTAAATTATTTCCCTATTTCTTTTTGCCCTCTCATTTCTACAACCCATTACCAACATATTAGTTTTCATAAATTACACTTAATCATCAGATATAAAATGATCAATTCTTCTCCATTTCTTTAGTGAGACATTTTAAGCACCTAAAATTATATTTATTAAAATTCTACCATCCATCCAGTCATATCTTGCCCAATTCTTATTAATGCATCCAATGCACAAACCAAAATAGTACTTTCACTTTAACAAAATATCTCATGATTTTCCAAATTAGAGACTTTTCTTATGATCTTCCATCTGCCACTTCTATCCTTATCTAAGCCATGTACACGAATAATTATATTACAAATTTAGATGACATAACTATTATTCTTTTTTATATATGGGATGTACAAGACAACTTCTGAATTCTCAACTTTGAGAATCAGTAATTTGATGAATTACTTGAATTGCCTAACTCATAAACCAATCCTTTTGTAAAGTATGTAAAAAATCAGAATGTAAGGTATTGAAAAATGTTTTGAATTTATTAATGTTGTTTTTATGTTTCTATTATTCCTTATTCATCATATAACAAAAGAATACTATGAAGCTGCAACCTAATTGAGGGCCATTCTTATACTTTATTTTTCATCATAGCCCCCAAAGTGTATGCAGCAATATGTTTAACATAATTATTTATATGATATGCACTACAATTTGCTGAATGACAGACTAAAAGAATGGATTTTTGTCATTTAATAATATTGCTGGATAATAAGATCAGAGATTTAGAGTTAGAAAGGTTCTTAGATAAAATCTAGGCTGATATATTCATTTTGGAGATAAAGTACAGGAAACCTAGAGTTATGATGCATTGTATCTAAGTTCCTATGGGTAATAATGGATAGGAAAATGATTTCAAAATTCTCCCCAAACCAAATAAAACATTCTCCACTATTCTAAAGTGCTGTTCTGGCTAAAGTATAAACATAAAATTTGTGTATTTGGTTCTAAAGATTTAAAACATCTCAAAACTGAATAACAAGACTATGATAATAGTGAAGCATAAATTTAGAAGAAAATCATCAAATTTATTCATATATGATAGCAAATATGTTTTTATATATTAATGGACAAATAAGGTAAAATGTGGAATTTTTAATAATTTTTGGAAAGTTATTTGTTTTACTAAGTTAAGTGTTTTATATTAAATAATTATTTTAATAACTGGTTTTACTTTGTATCCTACAACAAAACATATTGATTATATATCTGGGAGCAATGAACATTAATATACCAAAGAAAGAAATTATTAGTATTCAGATTCTCATTGAGTATTTCAATCATTGCATTCCAGAAATCTGGTTTCTTTTTTCCTAGGATTTATTTATTTTCACCTAACATCAAACTGTACTAATTCATATAATTGCTTTTTCTAGAAACATTAAATAGAAATGACTGACATCAGTGTGATAAACCTCTTATCTATAACCAATTGCAATGTGCATACCCAAACCAAAAACTATCTCATTGTTTGGTTATATACTTATTTCCTGAATCTCAGAAACACAAAACAGTTAACTTTAAATTATTTTTTAAATGTTACATTCATAACTAACCTCTGGCATAATTGTAAAATCTTTAGTCATTTATTCATTTTACAGATCAAAACCATTTGTCATGTTATTGTATAGGTGTTTAACCCATACAGAGAAGAACAATTCTACTGACTTCTTGTTTATTTCAAAACAGAGATTTCAAAAGAATGGAGTCAAATTGTTGAGTCTAACTCAGTAGCCTTGAAATGGCTATAGCTAGGCTTATCATTTGACATATTCATCAGGCACTGTACCTGATTGATTGCACTGCCTATGAGGCATTGGAACTGAATACCAGAATGAAGGATTTTTCCATCTACATTGAAACACAAAGTCATTTTAAAGACTAATTTGAAGATGGTAAGCAATAACAGACACCTGCTAAAACACCCTGACTTATTAAAAAGTAGTATCCAAAACACAGTGTGAAGAGAGGGACATGATTAAAAAAGTAAACATATTTTGGTATGTACATGTAATGGAATACTACTGCATTGTAAGAAATATCAGATATGAAGAATTCAGATAACCTTGGAAAACTTCATGTAATTTGTTGCAGAGTAAAGTATACAAGACCAGGATAATAATTAACTAAATATCTAAGTCTAACCAAATATAAACAATAACAAGAACTTAATGCTTTACAATCATAATGACCAATCTTGACCCCACGGATGAGTTGAGAAAGCTTTTTTTCCCCAAGGGTGGAATTTACATGACAATATCCTTTCTACTTTCAAAAAGATTACTGATTTGATTATTGATTTTGCCGGCATTTTTTGCTTCTTCTTGTGATCCAGGCATGTATCAAAATCCTATCACCTTTTTTTTCAAAGATATATTGGAAGAGAAGACACAGTGCATAAAAGAGGAAAGGATTTGTAGAAATTAAGGGGATATAGAAAGCAAATACATCAATTAAAAGTAAATTGTTAAAAAGAAAGGGTTCTATAGAGCAAGCAGTTAGTTAATGTATTATGAATATAATTAATTTCTTGTTCTATTTGAGAATAGTAAACATATATGCACCCTTTGCTTTTCAAAGGTCAAAAAAATTTCATATTTGGTCAATTCAAACAAAATCAAGAAATAAAACATCTGTTTTTCCTTACTCAAAAAGGATAGTATTTTACACTTACTAGCTGTGTGACCCTGGGGAAGTCACTTAACCCCAATTGCCTCAAAAAAAAAACAAAAACAAAAAACAAATTAAAGATAATTTCATACTTTTTTCAGATTTCTAATATATGCCATATGACAGATCTAGATAGTAGCTAGTGGCAGAAGATGATTCAAATTCCATGAATTTTCTAGTACATAGTTATAGAACTAAAGAAAAGTCATTATCTCTCTGTATTTAAAATGTCTTACCTTCAGTTGAAATATTCTACACTTTTATGCCATTAACTATCATCTATATATCAACTCTGTGGTATCTGTCAAGCTCTGTGGTAGGTGCTAAAGATACAAATACAAAATAATTAGCTTATATTTCATTTAGATAGAGTAAATAAAACAGAATAGCTCTTCCAGGGTCATATTGAATGAATGATATATACACACACACACACACACACACACACACACACATATATATATTTGTGTGTATGTATGTATGTATGTATGTATGTATGTATGTATGTATGTATGTATGTATATGTATATATGTGTGTATACATACATATACACATTTACACTTGTATATGTGTGTATTTATGGATAGATGAAAGACAGACAGAAAGATAGATATGATATGATATGATATGATATGATATGATATGATATGATATGATATGATATGATATGATATGATATGATATGATATCCCAAAGGGAAGTGGAATGCTAACTCAGTGCAAAAACCATTATACATAATACAAATTTAATAAAAGATAATATGAACTTACATATAAATGGAGGTAATGTCCAGAGCAATGGAAGCGATAGCCTCTATATTCTGCCTTGGAGAAAAATACAGAAGTATTAATATTTATTTCTAAGCACAACATTTTACAAAATACATTGAGAATATAAATTAGATATGTATAAGCATGATCAAGGGATCTTTTAGATAGTAAGGTTAAAGATGTTTAACCTGAAGGAAATGAAATGAGAAGAAAGGATTGAAAATCAGTTTGCTGCTTTCAAAATTTTCAAGTGTTGTCAAGTAGAAGTACTAGATTTGATTTCTATGATCCTAGAAGGCAATAATTGTCAAAAACAGAGTGGAAACAAACTCAATACAAGTTTGCATTGTGACATGGTAGCAAGGAAAGGGGAAAAAAGGAAGGAAGGAAGGGAGGGAGAGAGGGAGGAAGAAAGGGAGGAAGGAAGGAAGATAGATAGATAGATAGATAGATAGATAGATAGATAGATAGATAGATAGATAGATAGATAGATAGACAGACAGACAGACATATAGATAGATTATTGGCTCTACATAAGGTATAGAATGTGATAATTAAACCTGTCCATATGTAAAATCAACTACCTAAGGAAGTTAAGTTTCCCTTCACTGAAGGTGTTCAAGTAAAGGGTAGATAGACTGAGTCAAGGATATTGTAAAAATTATTTCTATTAAGGTTGAATCACATGAGTTCTCTCAACATTTATAAATCTCAGATCCTGCAATTCCATGATTTGGAAATTCTTTGTAGATTTGTTTTGACCTGATTGGTTTTTTCAACATTTGCAAATCTATACATAAATACACGCATATATATGTATGCATGTATATATGTTTATAAATGTTTAGCTGTGTGTATATGTACATGTATATACGTTTATTAGCTTAAATATGCTTTCTCACCTTTCTAATCCAACCCCTTCATCAACTGTGAACACAATAAAAACACAACTCATCACAAACATGTATAGATAGTCTTAGCAAAATATTTTTCCCCAAATTGTCCATGTCAAGGAAAGATGATGTCCCATTCTATATTCTAAAACCTTTATTACTCTATCATTAAGTAGACATATTACATATTAGTTCTTTGGGAATGTGTTTGGTCATTGCCCTGATAAGCTAGGGCCAGTTCTTTCACTCAAAAAGTCAGGTGGTCAGAGACTCAGTCTGGTAAACCATGAAGTGCCAAGCATGAGAGGAGACTGGAAGGGAAGTCACCATCAAAAGGCAGGGAGTCAGAAATTGTGTAATAGCAGTGGGGAGAACCTAAAATTTCCAGACATCTCAAATAGAAAAAAGAAAAGCCAACATCAAAGACCTTGATCATTAACAGAATCAAGAGAGAAAACATTAATTTTATAATGCAACAAGATTTCCAAATTTAGAATATATTCATGAATAAATTTTGGAAAATATTGGAAAATGATCTAAAACTTGATAAGACACCAAACACAATGGAATTTGAGAACATGAAACTATAAATTGATTATCCTCCTGTTTTTTTTTTAAGATAGCAAATTATACCAAAGAAACAAAAGAAATAAAACACAATATACTTCAAATGTAAATACTGAAAAGTTAAGGACAATTTCACAGAATAGAAGTAAAATAAATCAATCATATTAAAAGGAAAATATTCTCTTCAGGGTGTTGAACAAAAATGGTAGAGAGGCAGCAACCTAGCAAAGCTCTAACTTTCCCCTCCAAACTAGTTTAATTTAGCACGTTAAATAGATGAGACAATTTCCCAGTCCAATAATATTAAGGAGATCAAGAGTAGAGGAGAATGACGCTAGGGTGGGGCCCAGCACAGAGCTTACTCAGCAGCAGAACAATGGGAGGGCCTTGGAAATAGGGACAGTAGTGGCATCAACACTGTCCCAAACTTTTGGTCTAAAGAAGGTAAGGAAATAAGAAAATTCGTTAGAAAGATATTATAGGAGACCTTTTCCTGACACTGGTCACAGGATTTGGTGAAAGTTGTCAACTTCACTGATCATATACATCATTAATATTTGTGACTATAGGGGAGTAGGGGATCTAGTTGCAGTTCCAGGGCAGAAAGGAATACTTATGATAACTCACAAGGGAGCAGGGGCAGGGATGATTTTTCCAGTTCTAAGACTTTGAGCAGTGCTACTAATTGTGATTGCAGTTGAATAATAGCCCTTCCTAAATAGATACCAGAGAACACATCAGGAGAGAAAAGGTCACATCTCTGCTAAGATCACACCAAGCTGGAAGCACTGAAAGCTTAGAGATAACCAGAACTAATTCTTAAAAAGCAGGACAAAAAAAAAACCATGAAGCTTTTTATAGTGTTTCCGCACATCCACTTTAGCAGAACTCAACTTTAACATAAAGTTGAAAGCCAAGAATAAGGTTAGAAAAAATGAGCAAATAAGAAAGGAATGGAACAATTGGAATGATGCCACCTGCTGGGGAATTACTGTAGGAAAATTCCACCATGAGGAGAAGGCCTCTGAAGGCAAGGCCATGCAGCTTTTCTTTGGCGTCAGGAAGTGATGTTTGCTGTTGGGAGGAAGAGGGGGGCAAGGCTGACTCTCTCACTCTCTTTCCTCAGGACTCGGGTGGAGAAGGGAGCTAGAAATGCACCCTCACTTTAATAGATAGATGAATCTAGGCCTTTCTCTTTCTTTTCACCAAATTCTTATTCTCCTTAATAAATGCTTAGAAGGCTAACTCTTGCTAAAGCTTATAATTTATTGGAGACCACTCATTAGATATTTTAGAAAGACTAGATAGAATTTTAGCCCCTTACAGATGGCTGACCATGAAGAGGAAAGCTGAAACTATAATCTTCCAATCTTCTGGTTGGGTAAGAAATTTCCCCTACCCTGTCCCTTTAAACTCTAATGTACCCGCTGTTTTCCCTTTAAATTTTCAAATGGATCTTTTAAACTCCCTAAGTACCCTGTTCCTGATTTTATTCTGTTTAACCAGACAAATGGGGGATAAGATCATGTTAATGCTTTGTTTTTGTGTATTTTCTGTTTTTATTTTCTTTTTGTTAGAAGAGCAAATAAGGTGCTCACACAAAGGAATAAAAATACCGCCCCCCCCCTTTCCCAACCATGTCTTTTCCGAGAAACCTCTGACTCCTGCAGCTTTTCCAAATTTTAACACTAATTGTTAGTCTAATTTTGCATGCCTGGAAGCAATGACCCAGCCTCTAGAAGCCTTTAAGCAGTCTGGCTCAGCCCTTCCCCAGCCTGGCTGTGATTATGACTTGATGTGCTGGGGTTCTCCAAAACCAACCTTAGAAAACCCTTTAAATTCCAGATAAGCTCATTTTGTTCATAATTTTGTTAATCTGCTTTTGTCTTTAATTAGTAACTGTATAAAACATTTGTATTATGAACAGACCAACAGACAATATACAGGAGTTAAAGAAGACAACCTTAAGCTGCAAAAAATGACAATCATCATCATATTTCAAGACATATTTTATAGAAATATAGAAGTAAGCAGCAAGGTATTAATATGAGTATTGGGGATTTTAGATATCTGAATCAAAAGTGTTCTTAATTCACTCAGAGTAATAGTATCAGTTCAGATGTTACATAGGATTTCTATGACATTATATCTACATTTTGAAATTAATGGTATGGGTTTATTTTCATAGAGATTTTCATGCTTTTGAGATTGTGTTTTATACTTAGCTTTTTAAATAAAATTGAATATTTGTAAAAGCTTCTTATAGTCATGATCAAGTTTATATTTTGTAATAATTTTATTAATATTAAGTTCATATTCATTTAAATTTCCCTAGTTTGAATTTCATTGTCTTTTTATTCTTCCATGTGTATTTTCTTCTATTCATTGATCTATCTAATTTTGAAACAATGCAAGGTGGTTTTGATTTCATAATACAATGTTAATTCTGGGATTATTGTGCTCCCATATTCTGAGTTGTTTGTTTTTGTTATTTTTTCTCAACTGATTATTTGATCGAACTCTATAAAGCATTGCCCTGACAAATTGCTTGCCATGGCAAGTGTAAATTGATTCTAGAAGTATTATTTTTGATAAGCATATTCAAAAAAAAGAGGGGAACATTAGTAAAAGTTTTCTTTTTTCAAAAAAAGTTTTCTTTAAGATTGTGTTGTGTTTTAACTTGTATTTAAATATGTTCTGATTTTTCACAAAAGTAATTGTATCCTTAGTAAAAAAAAAAAGGTATTATTTGAAATTGTTGCATAATTATATATTATATTCTGAGTCAAGGTACATTCACATTTTTTGTGATCATCTATTATCCTCAATTTTTAAATCCATATGAGACTTGGATTATGGGAACTTATCATTTAAGACATTAACTGTCTTCATTCTGAGTTACCAGATGCCAGTTGGCCAAGATGCCATCCAATCACAAGAGGAATATATGCAAGAGCAGACATTGAACTGTCACATGAGGGGAGACATGCATGAAGTCAAGGTACGGCCTAGGGAACAGCTTTTGACAAATATTGAGGTGGGTTTCTCTTGGTTTAATTTTCCCCACAATATTACCTGGCTTCTATGCCCCCTCCTATATGCCTGATGCCTCAATCCCATGCATCTGATTTAGTCTGACTATTTCCTCCAATATGTTTGGCAGTGTGGATATATATCCCATCCACCTATTTAAGCCTGGCATACTGCATGGACAGTACATATTGCTCAAGTGTGGGAATGCTCATATCCTTTCATTTCTCTGTTCTTTTATGGTAACTCCCATAATTATGTCATGTGTCATGATAAATACAGTTTTGGATTTGGCCTTGACATCTGTTACCAATTATATTAGATTCTTTAATTTCTCATATTGGCATGAGGATAATTAGGCAGATGATGCAAAAATTGATGAAACAAAGATAAAAATTATTTTTTAAAATTAATATCGCAGCAATTGTCTTCTCAATTTACCCTCTACAAGGTTGAACTATGTAATAAGTTTTAGAGAATGTTTCAATTTTTTTAATTATATATTTCATGTATAACAACTAAGATTCTGAATTCCCTTAGACATGTTTTTGAGAAATCTCACTGTTTAATTTATTTATTGACAAAGCTATTTTAGAGTTATGTTAAGCTCAATTTTGTAGGAAATTTTCCTGTCTGATTACCAGCACCCACACATCAACCCCTGAAAAGAATTCCATTCCATGACTACACCCAGAGGACATCCCAAGAATCATTTGAGAAAAGACTTTCAAAGACTTTAAATGAAGAGTTTTGTTTTGTTGATTGTTATTCCTTTCTGTTGTTATGTACACCATTTGTAATATGTATTCTCTGCAGAGGCCCTCCCTCTGCAGGCTAGTGTCAAAAGCACCGGTTCATGAGAGACCATCCCTCTGGACAAAACTGTTCTGTCTCCCTTTTCTATATTGTTATTAACACATTGTTTGCTATCATAGGGTATTATATTCTGTTATTTTTGACTGTTTCATCAAGGAAACATCCCGTGTTTCTTGAAGAAACAAAGGAGGGACTGTAATAACTGGAATGATGCCACCTGCTGGAGACTTACTGTAGGAAAGCTCCACCATGAGGAGAAGGCCTCTGAGGGCAAGGCTATGCAGCTTTTCTTTGGTGTCAAGAAGTGATGTTTGCTGTTGGGAGGAAGAGGGGGCGAGGCTGGCTCTCTCACTCACTTTCCTCAGGACTTGGGTAGAGAAGGGAGCTAGAAATGTGCCTTTCTCTTTCTTTTCACCAAATTTTTCTTGTTCTTAATAAATGCTTAAAAGTCTAACTCTTGCTAAAGCTTATAATTTATTGGAGACCACTCATTAGATATTTTAGACAGACTAACTAGAATTTTAGACCCCTACAGAGACCTGACCGCAGCAAGCTACCATGATGACATAAAGGATCAAGAAACAAACTTAAAGAAGATAGTAAAGTGAAAACAGTTACAAAAAAAGTCTCAAGGGAAAGAAAAATCTAATTGAACACAAGCCCCAAAAGAATAACTGGTAGAGATAAATTGATGAGTGGTAGAGGAAACATTGGGAAAAGAAATTTTTGATAAAAGGAAATTATAAAAAGAGAATTAACAACATGGCAAAATAGGCACAAAAAGGCAGAAAAATAATACCTTAAAAACAGAAATAACCAAATAGGGATAAAGGCACCAAAAATTGATGGAGAAAAGAACTCCTTAAAAAGAATTGGCAAGTGGTAAAAGAGGTACAGACACTCACAGAAGAATATAATAAAAATTTGAATTGGGCAATAGAAGCTAATAACTCAATGATAAATAAATGAAAAAATAGAAGAAAATATGAAATATTTCATTACAAAAAGAACTTATGTGAAAAGAAACTATTCATAAAATTTCTAGAAAGCATGAATAAAATTATCCTGATATGCTGAAACTATAAGCATAATTGACCATGTTAATAATAAAAACAATAAAACAATCATCTGATTTCCCCCCATAGATATAGGAAAAGTTTCTGAGTAAAGAAAACATAAATTCCTATTAAAACACTAGAAAGTATAGTAATAAATGGAATTTTTCTTAAAATAAGTGGTATCTATGTAATACTAAAAGCAATCTTTGTCTGTAATAGACATGTTAGCAACTTTCCAAGTAAAATCAGGTAAAATCTTTTTTTTTTTTTTTAGTTAGGCAATTGGGGTTAAGTGACTTGCCCAGGGTCACACAGCTAGTAAGTGTTAAGTGTCTGAGGTCACATCTGAACTCAGGTCCTCCTGACTCCAGGGCTGGTGCTCTATCCACCGCGCCACCTAGCTGCCACAATGTTACTTAAATCAGGTAAAATCTTAAGTAAGAATATCTATTATCACCATTAGTACTTAATGTTGTACTACAAATGATAACAACAAAATAAGAGAAGAAAAAATAAATAAAAAGAAGCATTAAGAAAACAAAACGGGGGCAGCTAGGTGGTACAGTGGATAAAGAACCAGCCCTGGATTCAGCAGTCCCTGCATTCAAATATGACCTCAGACACTTGACACTTACTACCTGTGTGACCCTGGGCAAGTCACTTAACCCTCATTGCCTCACAAAAAAAAGAAAACAAAACTATCACTCCATGAAGATCATATGATGGTATACTTAGGCAACCTTAGAGATTCAGCTAATAAAGAATAATAATTCAAACAAGTAACAACTTTAGAAATGGGGCAGAGGGTAAAATAAATCCACATAAATCATTAGCCAAAAGAAATAGAAAGAGAAATTCCATTTAAAATAATTGGAAACAGGGGCAACTAGGTGGCACAGTGGATAGAGCACCTGCCCTGGATTCTGGAGGATCTGAGTTCAAATCTGGCCTCAGACACTTAACACTTACTAGCTGTGTGACCCTGGGCAAGTCACTTAACCCCAATTGCCTCAATTAAAAAAAAAGTTTAAAAAAAATAAAATAATTGGAAACAGCGTAAAATACTTTGGAGTCTATCACGACAAACCCAGGAATTATATGAACACAATTACAAAATGCTCTTCTCACAAAGAAGACAGATTAAAATAATTAAAGAAATATGACTTAGACATAAAGGTTGCTATAATAAGCAGAATATAGGAGCATAGAACATTTTACCTGTCATATGGGGAAGATTTTATGATCAAAAAAAGAGATAGACTAATATGAAGTAGAATGGATAATTTTGATTACATGAAAAAAATTTTAAAAGGTTGTGCAAAAACAAAACCAATTCAGCAAAATTAGAAAAGAAAGGCAGGGAATTTGGGGGGAATTTTATAACCGTTTCTCCAGTAAAGACCTAATTTCTTAAATAAATAGGGAACCCAGCCAAATTTCTTTGAATAAGAGCCATTCACCATTTGAAAAATGATGAAAGGATATGAATAGGAAGTTTTCAGGAGGAGAAATCAAAACTACCAAGAGTCATATGAAAATGTTCTAAATCACTAGTGATTAGAGAAATGAAAATTAAAACAACTCTGAGGTACAATGACTAAAAATGACTAAGATGACTAAAAAATAAAAATGAAAAATGCTGGAGGTGATGTGGAAATTCAGGAACACTAATGCACAATTGGTAGAATTTTTAACTTGTACAACTATTGAGGAGAACAAACTGAAACTATGTCCAAAAGGCTATAAAACTCTACTTCCCTTTTCACGCAGCAATGTTAGTTTGGGTCTATTTTCTTTTTTTATATAAGATTTTTAGTTCAAATTTTTCTCCCCACCTTTCCTTCCCTACCCTCCCCAAGACAGAAAGCAATCTGATATAGGTTATATTTGCACAATCACATTAAACATATTTCTGTATTAGTCATGTTGTGAAAGAAGAATCAGAACAAAAGGGGAAAACCTCAAAAAAATGAAACAAAAGAAACAAAAAACAGAAAACAGAAACAAAAGTAGAAACAGTATGGTTCAGTCTGCATTCAGAATCCACATTTCTTTTTTCTGGATGTGGAGAACATTTTCCATCATGAGTTCTTTGGAATTGTCTTGGATCAATATATTTCAGAAAAGAGCTAAGTATATCACAGTTGATCTTCATACAATGTTGCTCTTACTGTGTACAATGTTCTCCTGGTTCTGCTCACTTCACTAAGCATCAATCCACTTAAGTCTTTCCAGGTTATTAGGTCTATTTTTCAAAGAGATCAAATAAAAAGAAATTTCCCATATATACAAAAAATTATGTCATCTCTTTTTGTTCTGTGTTTTGTTGTAAAGAATTATAAATTGAAAAAATAACTATCAATGTATTAATATTTTGTAGTATATGATTGTAATGAAATATTATTTTACCATAAGGAATTATGAGCAGGAGGATGGAGCCAAGATGGCAGGGGAAGGGCAATGACTCACCTGAGCTCATCCCCAAGCCCCTCAAAATTCTTTCAAATAATACCATAACAACTGACCTGAAAAATAGATCAAGGAGAAATAATTTTAAAATTATTGGACTACCTGAAAGCCATGATCCAAATAAGAGCCTAGAAATCACCTTCCAAGAAATTGTCAAGAAAAACTATCATGATATTCTAGAACCAGAAGGTAAAATGGAAATTGAGCGAATCCACCAATCATCTCCTGAAAAAGATCCCAAAATAAAAACACCCAGGAATATTATAACCAAATTTCCTAGCTCCCCAATCAAGGAGAAACCATTGCAAGCAGCCAGAAAGAAAAAAAATCAAGTATTTTATAGCCACAGTCAGGATAAGAAAATATTTAGCCCCTTCTACATTAAAAGATCATAGGGATTGGAATATGATATTCCAGAGGGAAAAGGAACTGGAATTACAACCAAAGATCAAGTGTTCAGCAAAACAGAGTAAAATCAATCCTTCAGGGGAAAAAGGGCAATCAGTGAAAGAGAGGACTTTCAGACATTCTTCATGAAAAGACCTGAGCTGAATAGAAAATTTGACTTTAAAATACAAGATCCAATAGAAGCATTAAAAGGTAAATAGAAAAGAGAAAACATAAAAGATATTAAAAATTTAACTGTTTACAGTCCTACACGGAAGATGGTAAGTGTAACTCATAAGAACTTTCTCATTATTAGAGCAATTGAATGGAGTATAAATAGCCAGAGGGCACAGGTATGAGTTGAATATGAAGGGATGATATCTTTTAAAAATAAAAGGAAGGGGTGATAGAGAATTCAACTGGCAGAAGTAGAAATAGAGAAGTGTAATGGGGTAAATTATCTCACAATAAAGAAGCAAGAAAAAGTTTATACAGTGGAGGGGAAGATGGAGGAGGTTCAGGGGAATTATTGAGCCTTCCTCAGAATTGGCTCAAAGAAGGAATAACATACACACTCAATTGCATTTAGAAGTCTATCTTACCGGGAAGTTGGAGGGGAAGAACATAAAGGGGAAGGTGATAGAAAAAAGGCAGATTGGGGAGGGCATTCAGAAGGAAAGCACTTTTGAGGAGGGGCAGAGTAAAAGAAGTAGAGAATAGAATAAATGGTTTAGGGAGGGAATAGGATGGAGGGAAATACAGATAGCAAAAGTAACTGTGAAACAAATGTTGAAGCAAGTTGGTCTGATAAAAATCTCATTTCTCAAACATATAGAGAACTGAATTAAATTTATTAAAATCCGAGTCATTTACCAATTGATAAGTGATCAAAAGATATGACGAGTTTTCATATGAAATAATTAAAGCTATCTATAGTCATTTTACTAGAAAGATGTGAGTCAAAACAATTCTGGGGTACTATATCATACCTATTAGATTGAATAATAGCACTGAAGAGGAAAATGACAAATATTGTACAGGAGAGGGGGGAATGAGACATTAATATACTGTTGGGGAGTTGGAAACCAATTCAACCATTCTGTAGAACAATTTGGAACTATGGCCAAAGGGTTATAAAATCATGCATACTCTTTGACTTAGCAATACCACTACTAGATCTGTATCCAGAGATTAAAACACAAAAGGGAATAGGACCTATAGGTACACAAATATATATAGTAGCTCTTTTATGCTGTCAAAGCAATTGAAATTTAGGGGATGCTCATCATTTAGGCTGAACAAATTGTGATATTTGCTTTTGATGGAATTCCGTTGTGTTCTAAGAAATGATGAGCAAGATGTTTTCAGAAAAACCTGGAAAGACTTAGATGAGCTAATGCAAAGTGAAATATACTATATAGAAAGTATTGTTCAGATTAGACAAGTCATTCACAACTGATCATTTTGCAATATTGCTGTTACTTTCTATATAGTATATTTCACTTTGCATTAGCTCATCTAAGTCTTTCCAGGTTTGGAAAGTAACAGCAATAATGCAAAATGATCAGTTGTGAATGACTTGTCTATTCTGAACAATACAATGATTCAATACAAATCTGAAGGACCTATGACAAAAAATGCTATTCATTCCCAGAGAAAGAACTAATGATGGCTGAATGCAGATTGAAGCATTTTTTTTGCTTTATTTTTTTTGAGGGTTTTTTTCTCTGTTTTTCTCTTACAACCAGAGTAATATGGAAATGTTTTTCATTACTACATATGTGTAGCTTATACTGCTTGCCTTCTTATGGGAATGCATGGAGCAGGAGAAAGAAAGATGATCTGGAACTCAACGTTTTAAAATTTTAAGAACATTCCAAAAGACTCATGAAAAAATTGCTATCCATCTCCAGAAAAATAACTGATAAATTCTGAGAGCAAAAATATAATTCATACATTTTTTCATTTTCTTTATTTTCTTGGCATTTTGGCAATGACTAATATAGAAATATGCTTGAATACTTTCACATATATAATTAGTAGCATATGTCTAGCCTGTTCAATGGGTAAAGGGAGAGAAGGAAAGAAGAGAGTTTGGAACCCAAAGTGTTTTTTTTAAAGGAATACTAAAAATAAATACATAAAAATTAAAACAAAGAAAATATGTTCTTTTCCCCAAGCAATATATACTGATCTCAATGATGGGCTTGTTGTAGAGATGACATTAGAATTATAGGTCTCCCAGATCAAAACAATAAGGTAAAAAAAAAAAGGTAACCTGAAAAGGATACTGCATGAAATAATATAAGAAAACTACCTAGAACTTCTGAACACGGAAAATTGAATACTAATTGAAAGAAATCGTAGAATAACTCCAGAAAAAAACAAAAAAAAAACAAAAACAATCAAAGATTTATAACTAATTCATTGCTTGGGTTTAGTAAAGGTTGGGTGGAGACAGGACTAGAACTAGAGTGATTTGATAATACTGGTCAGTGTGGTATTTATTTATTTATCTACTCATTCATTCATTTATTTATTTATCTATTTATTTATTTATTTTTGGTGAGGCAATTGGGGTTAAGTGACTTGCCCAGGGTCACACAGCTAGTAAGTGTTAAGTGTCTGAGGCTGGATTTGAACTCAGGTCCTCCTGAATCCAGGGCTGGTGCTCTATCCACTGTGCCACCTAGCTGCCCCAAGTGTGGTATTGAATTGCTTAACTATGGAGGTATGATTAGATAAAGAACAGTGAAGTTGAGGGGAAGATGTTAATACTCATCATGTCATTGAAAAAGGGATATTTGCACAGTTATATCTATCATAGATTTCTTTGACAAATGACTTTAAAAGTGCATTATATTCATGGTCTTCCTTGTAAAATATTTAACAACCTAGCATTTTTGGAAAACTGTTTATTAAACATTCACATATATATCCATGAAAATAATACACTTATAAAATCATTCTTCCAAGAGTGGCCTGGTTATAGAGAGCTTTGAAAATGAACCAGAAGATTTTATTTTTTATTTTGGAAGGAATAAAGAGTTACTAATGCTATAGAATAGAGGGGAGAGGGAGAAATGGTCTGAGTTGCATCCTCCTTTTCCTCATTTGTGTCCATGAATAATATCTGCTGAGGGCTTAACATGTTTTTATTCTATTCTATTGCATAAAATTAAGGAAGCATTATCAAGGAGTGGGAAAATGAGAGTTGAATCAATAGTAGCATTGTGGTACCTGACTTGACTGATCATTTTTCATTTTTTGTTGTGGTATGTAATGAGAATTCATACTTTTTCTTTAACTCAGAATTCATGACTAGACCACTCCAGTATTTTCCCATTATGTTCCAGAGAATACTCTTATTCTGTCTTGTGTCTTATGGTCATATATTCAACTATAAAGCCCCAATCTCATCTAGGTCTATGGTTTTCTTACTATGTTAGTTTTCTTTTAGGGATTGCATTCCTTCCCTAATTCCACAAGTGTAGGGGCAGGTCATTTTGGATGACAGGGTATGTCTTCTCTTATTGTATGTGCATCCATAATAAGACGGTCCTTTCTGACTGTGCTGTTGCTGCTGCACAACCCTCTTAGAAATTAATCAGATTGTCCTTGCCAACCCTACTCAATTTTAACATCCTCTCTATTCTGTGTGACAAGACCTATGGGTCACATGCTAGGAAACTACACAGAGCTGGTTATTCTGTTCAGAGACATTCAAGGCCTGAGATATTTATTAAACTTTTTCATATATTCAACCAAGATTACTGGATCACTTTAGAGAATTCCATGAAAATTTGGCCTTTGAAGAACTATTTTAGTATAAATAGTTCTTCAGCAATGCAGTCCAAATTATTGTCAACTTAATTTGTGGTGTCTGTGTGTATGAGTCATAGGCTGAAAAAGTATGTTCATATAGAAAATGATTTGATATCAGTCAAAGGAAGACATAACAGCAGGGCATTTGTTTTTTAACTTGATATAATGAAACAGTGCATGAAAGAATGTGTTTGTGACAGTATAGTTGGACGAATTCAACTATGGAAACTATAAACCTAGATTATGAACCATGTTTTTTTTCCTTCTATAGATTTTAGAGGAAGTAACATAATTTCTATGTTGACAAATAATTTACATTTGTTTTAATTAAATAATTTTAAATTGCTTATAATTTCATGTTCTTTCATATCAGCATTAAAAAATCCACCTAATTTTCATTAAGATCATAATTTTAAATAGTTTCTTTCAACTTTTTATAAGCATGTGTGTATTCCTTATTTCTCCTAGGAGTAATATTTTTAAAACGCCAAGAGAAAGTAATCTTCTCTTTCTTAACTCTGAGATAATTCATTTAAGCATTACTTATTAGTTTGGCAAGCAGTTTCATTTAATAAATAAAATTCCATTTAATAAAATAATGCTTCATTTAAAGGGAAAAATCCCCTTTTCTTATTTTAATATTAAACCTACATGTAATTTCATAAAGAATAATATATCATACAAAAATAGTGTCAGTCAGTCCATCAATAAACATATGAAGTGCTTACTCTATGCTAGGCATTGTGCTCAGCACATCAATAATGTCAAGAATTAAGTACAATGACATCTCTCTTCAAGTAATCTATTGTTTTCTATTGTACGTGGTGCTGTGGCTTCTGCTTGTGAGTAGAAAGTCACGCAGAATAATCTAATTCAGAGAGATACAAAGGGACTAGACCATACAACTGAAGGCATATATTTGTGTGGTACAAAATTCAAATGTAGTAACAGATTTTTAAAAAATCAAGTATGAAAAGAATTGAAGTAAAAAAAAATCCATGTTTTGTATGAGATTATATAGTCTTAAAAATGAATGGAAGGAATAAGAATCTCAAAATTGATACAAATAAACAACTGGAGTAATAAAGTGAGGACCCAATTTTAAATTCTAACATCACTCAGAAGAATCAAAATAACAATTGACCCAATGGGAATGGGAAAGCACATGATAGCTATCAAGAAGATGTAGCATATTAAAAGACATGACTCACATATAAGATGTGGTAGGAAATGTGATATATTGTAAAGGGGAGTTTAGATTTCTCCAAAGACACAGCATGCAGCTCCAGAACTGGGAACAGGCAGAGTCAATGGCAAAGCAATGTGAATTTCTGGACTCTATCTCTTGCTCAGTAGAATAGTTGCTGGACATCATCAAATTCCTAGAACTGGTGGAGAAGTTTCAAAAACAAGCAAAGGGTAAATCTATGATAAGAAGATCAAATATTGTCCTTGCCTTCCATGACTCCTGTTATTTGTAGAATTATTTAGATCCATGGGAAGGAGTTTGACTCTCCATTGTCCACAAGTTATTTTCCCTTTTAAGAAGACTCAAATCCTAATTAGTACTATCATGGAAGAAATAAATTTTAGTTATTTTGGAATATGTGTATAAATCTCTCCTCCAAAACTGCCATGGTTGTAATCAATGAAGTGAAAACAACATGCATTATCAAGGACATATGTTAACAGAAAAGAAGATAAGCCAATCATATAAGAAAAGTAAAAGTTGAAACAGAGTAACAGATTGGAATTTGAACTGTTATACTTGTAGATACTGCAGTGTCACAGATCAAGCTCTAGCTCTGAATTCAGAGAACTTGAGTTCAAATCTTAACTGTGACACTACTTGCATGATCTTGAGAAGGTCATCCCTTTCTTTGATCTTCACTTTCGACAGTTATAAAATGAAGGCTTTAGACCAGATGACTTTTGAGGTGCCTTCTTGCTTAGAGTCTATATTTCTAGGATCAAATGTGAATACCCTCCCAAAATAGACCCCTGAAGAAAGGTATGTAATATTTGCATTGACTGGATCCTCTATATAGTAGTGTTTGAAAGTATAAAGTCAAGAATTACAAAGATTGAGAAGATTTGACATGTTGAAATATGAAATATGAACCTACACTGATAACATCAGGGTTCCATCAAAATCATGTAACCAAATCATTACAACTTAAAGTATTAGATTCACTTCATACTTGAGGTATATTCCTTCAGACTTACTGCATAATTTAGGAGACTCAATAAAGTAATGGTGAATAGAATGTATAGGAAGACAAGAAATAGCTCTGTCAATATTCAGGCTTGTGCCTGCAAGCAGGTCATTTAACTAATTTAGGCCTCAATTTTGTGATACAAAAAATGAGGAAGTTAAAAAACAACATTAACAACAATAGATGAATCTCTTCATCTCCTAGCAAGTGCTATACTTGGTTTCAACTCCACCAATATCAGGACCACAGCCACCCTGCCCCCACCCTCAACTTCAGGATAAAATTATCATCAGAAAGCTCACCATTATGGAAACTGCATCTTGCTCACACCTAATCAGTATACTTAGTTGCTTCACCTGTCTTATTACAGGACTAGAAGTCAGAGCAAAATTTCTAAATCTTCCAAGCTCAGAATTTCCAGTGACCTCTTCATTTCTAACAGTTGCTCTGCTTGACTTTGACTACAATATTATACTCTTAAACACAACCACCCTCCCCTGGTACTTTTGGTAGCACCCCCCTCCCTTTTTTCAGTATCTTTCTATGTATTGCCTTTCCCTATTAGATTGTAACCCTTTTGAGGGCAAAGATTCTCTTTTTTTTTCTTATTTGTATCCCTAATAGTTAGCACAGAGCTTGGTATATAATAAACATAATAAATTTTGTATCATGTATCATGTATGTGTGTATATACACATAGATACATGCATACATATATACATACAGAAAAACTATGTATGTGTGTGTGCAATTATTAAAAAAAGAATGTATCAAGACCTTCCCAACCCTGAGGGTGGAAGAACAAAACACTTGACTTTGAATTTTGATAAGTAAGTGATAAACTAAAAGATAAAAATGTAGCTATGTTATTTTTGACCTAGAAAATCAAAAGAATTTGCATGGAATTTAGCTTAAATAAATTTCATACACACACATACATATATGCACATACACACACATATATATTCTTACATATATAATTTTCCTATTTTATATAGAAAAAATTCTAGAATCCTTTTTTTACAAATGACGCATAATCATAATTTCATATTGTTGTAAAGATGAAATGAGAAAATATGTGTTGAAGGACTCTCAAAAGCATTAAACACTATGCAGATAGATGTGAAATATTATTTTTATTGTTTCAGAGAATTTATTTTTTAATATAATGGAAACTTGGAAGTTACCACCTACTACTTTTATGCAATCATAAAATAGCTAATTCCTCACTAACCCATGGGAAGTAACAATTTATGATAGATAATGGGTGAGTACTAATACACATATAGGCATATACTGAATACCTAAAACTTGGCTTTTTATCCATACTCACAACTACCTCTCCAAAAAGTACCAAAAATCCATTCCAATTTTACCAGTTTCTGCTAATAGCAACATTTCTAAAGACCAAAATGTCAAAATTATCTCTTACTACTCTCCACTACCCTATTCCATTCATGCCTGCTACCATCATTGGAATTCAGGCCCTCATCATCTCATGTTTTGATTCTAAAATCTGCTCTTTATAGTCTTCCTTTTTCTAATTGAATAGGTTTTGACACAGCAACACTAGAGTGGGCAGCTAGGTGATACAGAGGATAGCATGCTGGGCCTGAAGTCAGGAAGACCAATCTTCCTGAGTTTAAATCTGGCTTGAGACATTTACTAGACTTGTTACCTGGACAAGTCACTTAACCCTGTTTGCCTCAGTTAAATATTCTGGAGAAGGAAATGTAAAACACTCCAGTATCTGCCAAGAAGACCCCCAATCAGGGGATTGAAAAAAAGAATAACACTACAGTAATGTTCTTAAAATAATGGAATTGATATGTAAGAGGCTATAACAAATAATTTTTAAAAAGCAACATGAAAGTAGATTCTGGAGCCCTGACATCTAGCTCCACCTACAATATTAAAATTGATCCTATGGAATCCACCTGGTCCTCTCTACATTTTCATATTCTTTCTTTAATCTACATTCAATCTCTCCTCATGAAGCTTTTTCTAGTTATTCTATTACATATTAATTTTTCCTTTTCCTAACTCATTTTAAATTTGATTTTGAGCACTTTATAATTATGATCTTATTTACTTCCATTTTTTCTAATAATATTTACTGACAAATTTAATTTTTTTTATATTGCCTTTTCAGTATTTTTCTTATGTAAATATTTCACTTTCCCTACTAGAAACTATAGGTTTATGAATAAAGACTATGTTTAATATGGCTTTGGACCCCCACCTTGAATTTTGAAATAGAATTATGTTTATATGTCAATAGACAATTAATATTTTTGGTTTCTTTTCATTTGATGTTATAGTACATAGTGATTTATATATTTTAGTGCTAAGTATTTGAGTCATTAGCAGATAGATACACAGACATTTTTGTTTTATTATTGCAGGGTCTGGCATGGTAAAAGGCATGGAATATTTTGCTCACTACTATAAAACTTGTCTTCCTTATGTAGTGAATATCCAAAGAACAAAAAAAAGATGCAGGTTCAAGATGTAATTGTAGAGTTTCATCAGCCATTTCTTAGACAAAACCCTTCGTTCTTCATATATTGATAAAAGTCCAGGCAACTGCACACCTATTCAGACTATCTTGGAGTTAATCTTTTCTAATTTTTACCCAGGTTTCAAAGTTCAAGAGATACTAAACACATAAATACCAGGGCAATACCACAAATCTGCCTGTGGAATAAGGACAACAACTTAGAATATTATAACATACACAGAAAAATCTCTCAAACATTTTAAGAAACTAATTTAAAAATGAAATCATTAATTCTGATATCAATAGAATTTCATATGTTTGTGATTAAATAAATCTCATTAATCTGTGGCACTCTGTGCTCACCATCCTGTGATTACACATTACTTTGATTTACTAGTGAGAATTTATACAATTTTTACTTCTAGGTCACCCCAAGAAATTGTTCACTGGAAAAGGGCAGCTCAGTAATAGAGAAAATGAGCTCCTAGTTTCAGCACTTTTCCTAGTGAACAGAGGCTAATATCATGGAAATCAACATTCATGGTTTGCAGATTGTGGGGAAGTCAAAATGGAATGGATATGAAAAGTTGGGAAATGAAATATGACCTCATCTCACCACTACATGTAATGCTGCTATGACAATTGGATGGAAATTCCTTTCAGCTGGTACCAATCATGTAAAAATTTCAATTGGTAACCCAGAGGAGAAAGGTTCCACAGAGTTAAGAGCATTATAGTCAGTTGATCTCATTAATCTTCACAATATATTGAAGTGAAGTAGTTTACAAGTCTATTCACATCTCAATTATTCAGTCAGTCAACACTTGCTGAGTTTCCACTCTATGCTGAGCACTGTAGTAGCAACTGTAGACAACTATAGAAAGTATTTTTTAAAGAAAAAAATGTCTCTGAATACTATGGTTTATCAAGATCTTCATACTTTCCTTCCCTTCCACCTCTTACCAGGCCACTGGCAATGAGTATCTCCACAGAAGTTAATAAAGGGCACAGATAAAAGAAAAATTTAAATTGGCCCATTTAACTTCCAAGTATTAGTAATTACTGTGAAAAGAAATTAGGTAAGTAAAGGGCCACCTCTGGATAAAATGAGGCTTACAATTTCTTATTCCTTCTTTTCTTTTTTTTTCTTTTAATCAAGGGGAAAATGGTTGCCTATTATGTGTGAACCCCTCTAATAAAGAAATTTCCAGAGAATTTTTTTTATAAGAAAATTTGATTAAAATGTTAAGTGTATATCTCATCTTGGGAAGCTTAGGTTTTAGCTTACAAAATTGTAAACACTATTAGGAAAGGAAAGAAATTAATAAAGTAATAAGCATTATAAAACAAACAAACAAACAAACAAACAAACATCATTCCCCAACAGGACAGATAATCCAGAGATAAGTATCACTTTTTTAAATGAAGGGGATAAAAATGAGAGAGTCTTCAGGGATTTTTAAAATTATTACACAGAGAGAAAACAACAATTCTATATAAATTAAAAAGAGGTCAAAACAACTTACAGTAGTACTATATGTATCCTTCCAAAAAAAAATAAGGTGAAGTTGTTATATAATTTAGCTAATGGTATTCATATTATAATAGAAGTAAAGCCAGACAGGACCTTGGTTGCCATATTGTCCAACACCCTCCATTCACAAGTATAAAAACTGAGGCATAATTTACACAGAGACTCAAAAGTACACACACAGAAGGCCAGGATTTGAATATTTGAATATTTGAATAAGTCCTATCGCCAGAACTTAGGTAGGGGGAGAGTAGGGGTCAGGTGTGTCACTAGGTGCTGGTACCAAAGGTTGAAGATTATTATTGGCCCTCCCAAGGACTTTTACAAAGTGAGTTCTCTGTCCAATAAATCTTACTTCTTCTCTAGTCATAGAATGCAGAATGAATGTAAATACTCAATTTCAAATACTTGCAAGATTAGAAAAAATCAAATTAGTCATTTGTTAATCATGGCTATGAGCCACAGCCAACAAACATCTTATGATAATACTATCATAAGAAATATCAAGGACATATTCTTATAAATTAAAACAATTTTGGCAGGTCAATAACTTATTTTGCATTTAACCAAAGATACATTTTCCCTCACATATCCTTGCTTTTATATCTGTATGTCTTCCTAGAAGCTTCAGTGCTAGCAGTATGACTTGAATTGTTTTTCATCACAGCAGCATCAGTTTCCTTGTTCAAACTGGTTTTTGGTAATTTAATATGTAGCATTACTTTTTCCAATATTTGTTTGAAGCTTCCAGAATTGAAACCTATTTCAACACCTCAACTGCCCTTAACAGAATATACAATGAATCAGTGTTCTGTTGGCATTTTGAACAGCCACTTTAATGCAGAGAAAGAGAGAGCCCAGACTAACATTTCACTCCTTCAGATTTTGAGGGGTTAGTTGCTCTTATCATTTCTTTAAAGTGCTGAAATATAAAACCATGTAGCAAAAAATTTCTAAGCCTGAAGTAATTAAATAATACATCACAACATAATGATCACTCAAATTTATATAACTTTTTCAGGATTGTCAAGTACTAGTACATGTATTATCTCATTTGATCTTCATAGCAATTTTGAGAGGTATGCACTGAAAGTATTATCACTTTGAGAGGAGAGGAAACTAAAGCTATGAGGAACCCAGAGTTGCCACACATCTAGTAAATGCCAAAGGCAGGATGAAAATGTTTCAATTTTCAATTCAGTGTCTCTTCTACTACATCCTATTATCCTAACTTAAGTCCAAACCTCAGATGTTAACCTAAGTTATATAGAACATCATGTACATATAAAACATTCCATAAATATTGCCTGAATAATTAAAAACCTAAAAAATGTCCAAACTAAAGATCAATTATATCATTAACTTTAGAGCTGACAGGGACCTTAGAGATTATCTAATTTCCTTATTGTTATATATTAGAAAATACAATCTAGTAACATGAATTGAATTGACTCTAGCAAATCTAGAGTTTCAACCAATGTGTTTAATGATCTTTTCTCCCCACTGTTTCACAAAAAATATATAAGCATTCATTACATGAGTTTAGTTTGGTATCATTCAAACACTTCACACACTAATGATTAATGGCTTTTTATCCAATGATGGCAACATTGTTTTTTAAATGACAGCTAGGTGGCACAGTGCTGACCCTGAAGTCTGTAAGACTCATCTTGAGTTCAAATCTTTCCTTAGAAACTTACTAGCTACATGACTGTGGGCAAGTCACTTAATCCTGTTGCCTCATCTTTCATGAAGAGGCAGACATAACTGAAAATGACTGAACAACAACAGTTAAATATTTGTCCACACATTCATTGATTTGTATCAACTATGGATGCCTAAAATTGGCATTAACTGTAGCATTTTAATTTAATTTCTCAAAAGTGAGAACAAAAAATTGTATTTTCCACTCTTTTATAAATAATATTGCTACAGGAAAATGAGTAATGAATGATTTCTGTGGCTGTGTGTCTTCACTAATAGAGAGATCACATATTGAGGATAAACTTAAGAGCTATAATCTCTACCTCTAACAACTGTGCTTATTATGAACTTACATGAGGTCAAAATGATGATAAGGTTAGAAATTTAATTACAATACGAAAGAGCAATATATAGTACACTCTCTGTCTGTCCTCAGGCTACTAATACATACTGGATCAACACCATGACCTTCAGAAGTGTCAGAAGAAATGAAAGATTTTTTTTTTTTATTTGCAGTTTGGGTTAAAATGTTGGAGGAAGATTTATTTTTTAACTTTATGTTTGGGTTATCTTTTGGATCCATGAATAAGTAATGCCGTTTTGTTGTTGTTTATTTCTGGGTTTTTTGGGGGGTTTTTGTTTGTTTGTTTAGTGAGGGAATTGGGGTTAAGTGACTTGCCCAGGGTCACACAGCTAGTAAGTGTTAAATGTCTGAGGCCAGATTTGAACTCCGGTACTCCTGACCCTAGGGCTGGTGCTCTATCCACTGTGCCACCTAGCTGCCCCTGATCGTTTCTGTTTTAATGAGAACTGATGTTTTGTGAACAATGTATACAGAAGCAAGCAAAACATCAAGGAATATAAAACTACACAGGTGCAGGGGTTAATGTTCTTAATTACTATACAAAAGTCTGATGATTGGTTCTAATGCTTTTGGTTTCATTTGGAAATTGGGTTCATAGCTTTTCTTTTTCTCTTATGTGTTCAATATCTTCTCTTCAGTCACCTTCAGTCTTAACAACTTTAACTGCCCTTAATATTAAAATGTACAATGAAATTCTTTGCCAAATATTATAATATGGAAAGAGGAGGGGAGAAAGGGAACATACATTTAATTTGTATAGTGCCTTCTGTGTGTCAAGCATTTGTGGTATGTTATCTTTTTTGATCTTCAGAATAAAAATATGAGGTAGTTACTATTATTATCCCCAATTTACAATTAAATTAACTAAGGCAAACAGAAATTAAATGAGTTACCAGGTTTTCCTGACTATACAGAAAATGTTTTATTTGTAACACTTAGTTGCTTGTACTATATTGGTCCATATACTTTAAAATAGTCTGCTTGATAGAGCAAATATTTTTTCATTGTATTTTTTTTAATTCTTGGATCCTAGCACAGTGACTAGCAAATAATATGTACTTAATTAATGCTTATTAAATTGGTTTGACAAAATCAGAAAGACCAGAAAGCTTCAGGTCTGGTCCCATGCTTACTAGCTCTTTGGCAAGAAGACACTCAGTATCTCTAAGCTTCATTTTCCTCATATAAAAAAGTAAATCTACAGTATCTGGTTTTTTTCTGTCTTAAATGGATATTGAGAGTTTCAAATTAATGTGGATAGAGTTTTGCTAAATTTTAAAGATTTCTATAAATATCAGTATTGTATTTGGTTATTTTAGTTCAGTGGGTCAGTATGGTATTCATTGAGAGATAAAATAAATACCTTTAAAAAATTATGAAGCAGGGGCAGCTAGGTGGTGCAGTGGATAGAGCACTGGCCCTGGAATCAGGAGTACCTGAGTTCAAATCTGGCCTCAGATGCTTGACACTTACTAGCTGTGTGACCCTGGGCAAGTGAATTAACCCCAATTGCCTCACACACACACAAGAAAAAAAAACAACATAGAAAATATTATGGAACTAAATGGACTTTGGTAGATCATATGTTTTATCTTAGTATATAGCAATACTGTATAGCAATTTTCTTAAAACACACTAAGTTGGGCAGCTAGGTGGTGCAGTGGATAAAGCACAGCCCTGGATTCAAAAAACCGTGAGATCAAATCAGGCCTCAGACACTTGACACTTACTATCTGTGTGACCCTGGACAACTCACTTAACACTCATTGCCCCAAAAAAAAAAAAAAAAAAAAAACAAAAACAAAAGCAAAAAAACCCAAAAAATTAAAACAAACAAAAAGCCCAACAACAACAAAAACGAAAACAAAACACAATTAGTAAAGATGTGGCTTAAACACCAAAAAGCACTTCAAGATTGGAAGAATCATGAAATACTGTAATATATCACCAAAATACTTTTGTTTTCTCATTTTTTCATTTAACAAAGAAGCAAGACACTGGTTTTGTATCACTCAAGCATGTTATTTCAAGCCAACAACACTTGGATTTAAAGTACAATATAAAAATATTTAACTAATGGCCATTAATTATTATCCTGTTATAAGAGAAACTTTAACCCATGAGTAGTTTTTTTTTGGTTTTTGGTTTTTTTGCGAGGCAATTGGGGTTAAGTGACTTGCACCGGGTCACACAGCTAGTAAGTGTTAAGTGTCTGAGGCCAAATTTGAACTCAGGTCCTCCTGACTCCAGGGCCAGTGCTCTATCCACTGCGCCACCTAGCTGACCCCAGTAGTAAGTAGTTTGTTTTTTTTAATTTTATTTATTTATTTATTTTAGTTCTCAACTTTTGTTTATACATGCTTTACAATTTTAGATTTTTCTCCCTCCCACCCCTCCCTCCCCCCTCCCCTAGACAGCAGGTAATCTGATATAGGTTATATCTATATATCTCTATACATATACATATAGATATATATAGATATATACACACACACATATATATACACATAATAACATTAATCCTATTTCTGCATTAATCCTGTTACAAGAGAAAGAATCAGAGCAGTGATGCAAAACCTCAAAATAGAAAGAAAAAAAAAAAACCAACAGCACCCAAAACAAAAGAAATAATATGGTTCAATCAGCATCTATACTCCACAGTTCTTTCTTTCTTTTTTTTTTTTTCTTGGATTTGGAGATCCTCTTCTATCATGAGTTCCCTGGAACTCTTCTGTACCATTGTATTGGTGAGAAGAATATAGTCCATCACAGTAGGTCAACACTCAATGTTGATGATACTGTGTACAATGTTCTTCTGGTTCTGCTCATCTCACTCATCATCAGCTCACGTAAGACCCTCCAAGTTTCTCTGAACTCTTCCTGCTCATCATTTCTTACAGCACAATAGTATTCCATTGTATTCATATACCACAACTTGTCCAGCCATTCCCCAATTGATGGGCACCCCCTCAACTTCCAATTCCTTGCTACCACATAAAGAGCAGCAATAATATTTTTGTACATGTGGGTCCCTTTCCCCCTTCCATGATTTCTTTGGGCAAAAGACCTAAAAGTGGGATTGCTGGGTCAAAGGGTATGCACAGCTTTATCGCCCTTTGGGCATAATTCCAAATTGCTCTCCAGAATGGTTGGATCAGCTCACAGCTCCACCAACAATGCATTAGTGTTCCAATTTTCCCACAGCCTCTCCAACATTTATTGTCTTCCTTTTTTGTCATTTTAGCCAATCTGATAGGTGTCAGGTGGTACCTCAGAGTTGTTTTAATTTGCATCTCTCTAATCATTAGAGATTTAGAGCATTTTTTCATATGGGAATAGATAGCTTTGGTTTCTTCATCAGAAAACTGCCTGTTCATATCCTTTGACCATTTCTCAATTGGGGAATGACTTGGATTCTTATAAATTTGATTTAATTCCCTATATATTTTAGAGATGAGTAAGTAGTTTTTATGATGGTAGAATATTGTTATTTAGGTATATATTTCTCTTTGTTTGTCAGAATGGAAAAGATTTTGCCTTAGAGATCCTGAAAATTTCAGCACTCTGTGATTCAGTTTCACTCATATTTCTTTGAAGGTCTAGCGGTGGGACAGAGAGAGAGAAAAAGAGAGAGAGACAGAGAGAGAGAGAGAGAGAGAGAGAGAGAGAGAGAGAGAGAGAGAGAGAGAGAGAAGGAGGAGGAGGAGGAGGAGGAGGAGAAGGAGGAAGGAAGGAAGGGAGAGAAATTCTTTTTTTCTTTTTCATATTTAGAATGATAAAATAAAAAAGGTGACAACAGAGGGTTGGGAAAACTGTGATGTTTAAAATCTAAATGTGATGTCTAAAAAAATTTCACCTTAAATTAAAAGCTTTAGTACCAGTCTTTGAGCATTAAGCATTTATTAGAGCATATCAGGTATTCACATGGAGTTCAGAAAGTTAAGAAAAGGCCTATCTAGCCTAGAGTTCCAGAGTTCCAGCCTGGTTGGGTTCTTCCTCAAGTCCTCTGCCACAAGCCTGTTTCAATAATGAACTCCCCCAAAACTGAATGTGGAAGCTTTTTATAGGTCTGGAGCAGAGGCGGTCCTTACACACTGCTTCAAGTTGATTGGTAGGCATCATCCAAATCCATTGGTTCACTGGACTTGAAGGTGGTCTCAAGTTGAGTTCAAAGTCATTAGCTTCTGAGAACAATACCACCTTAAGGGATAGCCAGGTGTGGTTACAATCCAGTTAACTATCATTTAATTCAATCAGTTTAGATTAATCTCCAGGTGGGCCTTTGAGTATCTTCCAAATCCCATTATTTTCTTACAAAACTAAAATAATTTTCCAGTTCCCATACTATCTCAATTGTGTGAACTCCATTTTTTATAGCTGTCCTTTCTACTTTTTCCCCAAAACCCTACAGATAATGCCAGACATTCAAGAAATAGTTTTCCCAAAGATTTTTCTTTGTCAGTTGTCTTTACAATTATTGTCTTGATATTTTAATTTTAATATAGATTATAACAAAACACAACAAAAACATGTTTCCCTGATACATTTAGTCAGTCTCTCACCACCCATAAAATTGTCATTTTATTATCATTTTAAGTGTCTTATGAACAGGTGACACAACTCTATAGGGACAGATGGATGAATAAGGTTTAGATAACTGCCTGTGGAGTCTTAGCAATGGTATAGCTCACATCAGAGGCCAATAAAGTATCACTATACATTGGGGACCCATTTCTTCCCTTCCATCATGACCTTCAATAACTATTATGGTATTACTATGAAAACAAGATTTCCAACTTCTAGTAGCTCCCTTACTGAGACTGTGTAGCTATTATGACTCCATTTGTCACTTCTGTCCAGAAAACCTGTGAGGGATAAAGATCTGTCATCCTATCAAGCTCCCAAATCAAATTTTTTAAAAAGATAAAATCTGTCTGATGAGTCTTATTTCATTTCATCTAGATTGATTTATCGATGTTTGTTCCAGTGTCCATATGAAAACTAAAAATTAGACAAAAGTAGAAATTGGTTCTGAATGGTACAAAATAACCTCATTTAAATTTGCTGCATCCTGAAGATGAATGTTTTATTTCAACTGGTCATCAGGCTTATTCTTCTCATTAAAAGCATATTTTTTTCTCAAATGCAAGCCCAACATAATGTTAGAGAAGCATAACTTAAAAACCCTGAATTTACCTCTACTTTCATGCATCACATTTTTTATTATTTAACACTAGTCTAACCCTGCTGTTTTATGGCCCACTTACACAGGATGACATATGATCATAAGTACAGACAGAAGCTTACATTAACAGTCATCCTAACGTTATGGAGCTAAGAGGCAGCAAGTAATCAGAAACATATTATCTAGAATTATGAGGGACTCATTTCTACTATGACAATGTTTTAAGCAATTAAGTGCTCTCAGTGGGTATTTACTGGCTCCATATTTCAGCTAAAACACAATGAGACATATGCATATATTTCTCTAATGTATGCAAAAAGGTATACTGCCTGGTTATACTCTATGCATAGCAAAACAACTAGTAAGGAAGTATGGGAAATCAAAGGGGAATTTCATATAATATGTAATATTTACAGGAGAAAAGGAAAAAAGCATATTTTTTGAAAATGCACTAAGACATGAAATACTTATGAGGGAAAATTAAAATGAAAAGGGCTGAAAAAAAGATTCATTTTTGACATCTCTCTTTTAAAATACTTTTTTAAAAAAAGAAGCATAGATATTAGAGATCAGGCATTTTTTCCACATTAAAATAATACAATAATTCAAGATAAGATTGTTTACACGTTGCTATGTTGTAATTAGCATGCCTTTTAACATATTCTCTCAGTCCAATCATTGAAATTATCTGCTGCAGAGACAGGTTCAAAAATAAGTAGATAGAAGTCTGAGAACCATTTGAATAACTCTATTTTTTTCTTACACCCACAATTGGGTTCTCTTTTGTCCCCATCATCCTTCTTCATTGATATATCTCACTTTGAAGCATATTTTGATATCTTATTTTTATCATTAAATGTATTTCAAAGATCAAATAGCACAAGACACTCAAATAAAACCTTCCATGGCTCACAGGTAAAGTAAAAGAGGTCATCAAAAAGAGGTAGCATTTTTTTTAAAGAAAAAGAAAATCAAAATCCTGCTTTAGTGGGAAAAAAAAAAGCAATAGATGCAGTTGAGAGAGGCTGGGTAGATTGTTTTTAGTGGGTCAAAAGAAAACTTCAGGAACAGTTTATGGAGGATTATGAAGCCAATAAAAAAGCTTTGAATACATTAAAAGTAATTCATTCATTCAATAATCATTTATCCCCAATGGATTGCTACATAAAATTCAATGGGACCACATGGTTCTCACAACGTAATAAGGGATGAAGAGGAATAGAAATATATTTGACTTACATTTTTTATTTAAGGAATCTCTTTCATTCAAATAATCTTTTGAAATACCCATGTAAGTGGTATTATATAAAAGAGTAATAAATAGAGTATTTTAGACCAAATTTACAAACTAAATCTTAATAAGGGCATGGGAAATCTAAATACAAGACTTGGCAAAATATAAAAATCAAAGTGCTCAAATATGCAAAATAAAAACAAATGGGCAGTATGCCAGTGAAATTTCAGATTTTCTTTGTAACTACTATCCACACTGAGTAGCTTTCGGCATTGTATATATGAGAAGAAAAGGATCATTTAAAGATGTTCTCTAGGTTCATGTAAATCTACTGTGTGTTCTTTATGAATGAGTCTGCAAGTTTGTTCTCATTAAACCTAAAATTTTTGTCTATATGAGGGGTAACTACTCTGATTTGGGCATGCTTAAACTAAAAGAAAATGTTCAGCTAAATAAAAGTAAGGGGGTCCCTAAATGTACTGGAAAACTGTGTGAGCTGGGGAGTTGGGAAGAAGGGATAGAAGTAATGAATGACACTACCAAAAGACTGAAGTAATAATTTAGAGACAAGTAGACATCATTGTACAGTTGTAGACTAATTAGACCTCTAATTTAGGGTTCTACAATGATGAGGGGCTTGCTTAGTGTTTCAATTCAAAGGGTGAAATCTTCATTGACCGAAGTGAAATTAATTAAGGAAATAAGTAAATAAACATCAGTAAGAGATTGATTGGAATAGTTCCCAGAAGAATTTCATACATTTATAGGGAAATGAGGTTTGCATCTTTGTGTGCTACTCCCTATAGAAAGTATAGGGAATATATTCTAATTGACAATTTTATTGAGAAAATTAAGGACAACCTCCTAAAATCTGGAATTGAAATGATTAGTTTTACTGTTTTGGTATAGAAAGGTCCCTTTGGAATGAGTCTGTAAAAAGGAATAAGTATAATGTTATTGCCTTTCTTTTCTTTTTCCCCTAAGGGAGAGATAGTTCTTAGTTCTCTCTCTCTCTCTCTCTCTCTCTCTCTCTCTCTCTCTCTCTCTCTCTCTCTCTCTTTCCCTCCCCCCCCCCCCTTTCTGTGTATGTGTATAGAGCATTTAGGTTGCACAGTGGATAGAGTGCCAGGCCTGGAGTCAGGAAGACTCTTGTGCATGAGTTGAAATCTGGCCTCAGATACTTAATAGCTGTGTGATCCTGGGCAAGTCACTTAACTGCCTCATAGCAAACTACTCAAGTATCTTTGCAAATAAAACTACAAATGGGATCACAAAGAATCAGACACAACTGAAAACAACTGAGACATAGAGAAGATGGGTGAGCCAGGCAAAGACAGAGACAAAGACAGAAAATGAGACACAAAGAAATATGACTTGCATTAGAATATCATTCCCCTTCTCCTGTCCCTACCTCATTCTACCCCGACTATAGGGAAGCAACCACACACATCCAAACAGAAAATATACTTAGCCAGGGCAGCTAGATGGCAAAGTGGATAGAGCACCGGCCCTGGATTCAGGAGTACCTGAGTTCAAATCCAGCCTCAGACACTTAACACTTACTACCTGTGTGACTCTGGGCAAGTCACTTAACACAAATATACTTAGCCTTGTGTGATCTTTCCTAGATGTGGACAGCAAAGACACTCTATCCTAGTTAGGCACCAAACATTGTCCTCTTCTCAGTTTGAATAAGTGTTTATGAATTATCTGCAATGAACAGTTCACCATCAAAATATGGCTTTGAGTTTTCTTCAGCTATATTGGCCCAAAATTTTGTGTATGCTTTGCATGCTACACACTCATTAAATACTTACTGCAAATCAGTTATTACATTAAACACTTGGAGAGATACAAAAAGTTAAAGTTTGATATGACCTTTGTACATATGTGTTTATATATGGAAACACGTGTATGTGTATTGCATACATGTACACATAGAATCTAGGAACATATATATAATGTAGAACATATATATGTATTTGCTTATGTATATAAAGCAAAATATGTTAATTTATGGCTATATCTTTGTATATATGTATATATGATATGCATGTGTATATCAGTAAAATATATATGCAATATATATTTTTCAAAATAAAAAAATTTAGTCCAGCTCTTATATCAAGTCTTAACTTAAATATATAGCTAGAGCTCATATGTGGTGATAAATTTCTCTGGAATATGATTTGCTTATCTCCAGAGATACAATGTTATCAGCCTTGAAGGGAGCAGGAGAATGGTCACAGTTAGGAACTTTCTTCTTTCTTCACCTATATCCAAAAGTGATCAATCTGGAGTTATAGGTATCTGCCACCATCTCCCCAGTATGTATATGCATACACATGTGTATCTCTCTCTCTCTCTCTCTCTCTCTCTGCACATATGTATACATGTATATTAGTATATTCTATATAACACTGCCTTATCTATGTTATATATGTACACATACACACATATATACAGAGACACAAAGAGATACAGAGAGAGAGAGAGGGGAGATTTTATTGTATGATTTTTAGTGACTGAGAAAGAAAATATCTTTGTTAGTTCCCTTTAAGGGGAAGGTAGCACTTATATTAAAATTTCTAGCTTAGTTCCTTTTTATCAAATTCTGATGACTCAAATGACCCCAATGCATAGCACATGACATTAAGCCCATTTATCCAATCAAAACAACAAACAGATACTGGGCATAATCTACAGAATAGAATATATTTTTATGGGTTTGTGGGGTTTTTTTTGGTGAAGCAATTGGGGTTGAGTGACTTGCCTAGGGGCACACAGCTGGTAAGTGATAAGTGTCTGAGGCTGGATTTGAACTCAGGTCCTCCTGAATCCAGGGCTGGTGCTCTATCCACTGCGCCACCTAGCTGCCCCTACAGAATAGAATATAACAGAAAATTCAGTAAATACGATCTTCTTCAGTGAATGAGGTAAGATTTCAGCTCAAACACTGGGACAATCCCCAATCTTATCCAAAAAACAGTTCTTTTTCTGAAGTCTTTAGGAAGGCAGGCTGGAAATCAGAAACATGTTGAAGGACCAATTGCCTTTATATGTCTGCAGCATACAAATACTTTTTGAAATCTCTCCCTCTTCCCTGGAGTTTCATCAATCTATCTGTCTCTCTTGAGAGTCTTTGGAACCACATGTCTCTCTTATTAGAAGCCCTGGCTCCACCCTCATCCCTAACATAGATAGGTAGTATAAAGCTCAATTCCTGGGAGATAATCTATGGTCATTTCTTCCATACGCAAAAGAACCTAAACTTTGTGGGAAGCTTAATTACATGGAGATAAAGAAAAGGTGACCCCGGGATGATAAGCAATTAGCCCAAAGTAGGCATTCAGAAATTTTATTCTATACCATTGATTCTGACTAGAAACACAGTATTCTTTCTTTTATCTATTTGGGGAGTAGAAGGCATAGTATTAGAACTGTTGGCCAACTGAAAATGTGTTTATGTTAAATGAATGATATCAATCTCAAAGAGAAACATGTTCACTAAACTATATATAAGGATCACTGCTGGCTGCATACTAAATTAGAAGATAATATATTAACATTCTGTTTTATTCTATTTTATTTATTTTATTAAATATTTCTCAATTAATTGTTTTATGTGAGGCAATTGGGGTTAAGTGACTTGCCCAGGGTCACACAGCTAGTAAGTGTTAAGCGTCTGAGGCTGGATTTGAACTCAAGTACTCCTGACTCCAGGACCAGTGCTCTATTCACTGCACCACCTAGCTGCCCCCTCAATTAAATTTTAATCTAGTTCCAGTCATACTTTGAAGTTGTGACCAACAGCCAATATTTGACACATCTGTACTAAATCACATGTCCAAATTTCTCCCTTTGTTGTTGTTTTCAATATTTATTTTTCCATTTATGTGTAAAAATAATTTTAAATATTCATTTTTTTAAATGTTGAGTTCTATATTCTCCCCCTCCTCCCATTCCCTAGCTCCTGATTGAGAGGGATATCCATTTCATACAAGTTATACATGTGCAGTAATGTTCAATATATTTCCATAATAGTCATGTTGTAAAATAGAGCACAGACCTCCCCCCCCCAAAAAAAAGGAATAAGAATAAGTTTTTTTAAAAGTTTGCTTTGATAGACATTTGGACTCCCTCAATTCTTCTTTTTTATTTTTCTTTCTTTCTTTTTTTTTTTTGCAGGGCAGTGAGGGTTAAGTGACTTGCCCAGGGTCACATAGCCAGTAAGTGTAGAGTATCTGAGGCTGAATTTGAACTCAGGTCCACCTGAATCCAGGGCTGGTGCTTTATCCACTGTACCAACTAGCTGCCCCCTCCCTCAATTCTTTCTCTGGAGGTGGATAGCATTTTTCATCATGAGTCCTTTAGAATAGTTCATAATATTGATGAGAATATCTGTTATTCACAGCTGATCATCATAAAATATTGCTGTTACTGTGTACAATGTTCTCTGGGTTCTACTTACTTCACTTCATCAGTTCATATAAGTCTTCCCAGGTGTTTCTGAAATTATACTGCTTATCATTTCTTATATTATAATAGTATTACATGACAATTATATAGCAAAACTTCTTCAGTTATGCCCCATTTAATGGGTATCTCCTCAAATTGCATTTCTTTGTCACCATAAAAAGAGATGCTGTAAATATTTTTGTACATATAAGTCCTTTTCCTTTGTAAAATATCTCTTTGTGATATAGACTTAATAGTGGTATCACTTGGTTAAAGGTTATATACACAGTTTTATAGGCTTTTGGCCTTAGTTACAAATCATTCTCCAAAATGGTTGAATCACTTACTAGCTGTGTGACCAGTGGCAAGTCACTTAACTCTCATTGCCTCACCAAAAAAATAAAATAAAAATGGATGAATCAGTTCAAAACTTCCCCAACAGTACTTTAGTGTTCCAACTTTCCTGTATCTCCTTCAACATTTTTCATTTTCCTTTTTTGTCATATTAGCCACTCTTATAGGTTTGAGGTGGTACCTCAGATTTGTTTTAGTTTATATTTCTCTAATAAAGCATGATTTAGAAAAATATCTACCTTTTTTAAAACTTATTATTTTTCTACCTTTGCATTACTTTGTAATGGAGGCTTTTGATCCTAATTCTAGGCCATGAGAGTTTTGTCTCTCCTGAGCCTGGCTTCCAGAAAATGTCTATGACATCTAGTCATAGACCACCTGTAAGGTGACAAAAGATGGGCAAAGGCAATGTTATACAGGTTGTGGAAAGACAGACCCATGGATACATTGGTGGTGGAACATTGAATATGTATAAGTATTCTGGAAAGCAATAAGAAATTATGCATTATCAAAATAGGGAATTGTGCCATTTAAGCATTCTTTCACCTTGATGAGTTACAAACAGAAAGAAAATTATTCTTCTAGTGACATGAAGGATGATTTAGAAGGGAGAGAAGATGAAAGTAGTAAAAAAAAAAAATCTTTGGAGACTAATTCAGTAGACTAGATAAGTGTGGTGATATAGGAATTAAGAGGGAGAGAGATCTGAGGGTTCATTTGGAAAGGAAATTGACCGAATTTGTTATGTAAGTAAAGAAGAAGTCAAAGGTTTCAAAACAAAGTTTCTGACCTAAGGAGATTAGATGAATTGTGATAGTATGCTATGATATAGGATGGTTGTAGAAAAAGTTTAGAGAGAGTACACAATCCAGGGCTTTGCATGGGGATATTAAATCAGGAATACCTGTCAGGAAATTTTAACATTACCTTGTCTGGAATTGCCCTGGACTCTAGTCACTCTGGGCAGAGAGAACCAGGATCAAATGAGATTATTTGATGGACTTGACATAACTAGATTCAGTAACTATCTTTTGTAAGTGTAATCTCCTTCCTGCATGTAGTTTCTGCCCAGATATATCCCCATACTTGCAATAAAATATTTTTTTGCATTCAAGTTTGTTATGAATGCTTTACTATTGCATAGGATATAGGAAAATGAATTAACATTGGGAAGGTTACATTTCCAAGGTTATCATATTGAGAAAGTAATCTTTGAGAAAATTGGTAGCAGAAGTGAAAAAAAAAAACAGAGAAGCAAAAAAAGTCTCAACTTGTCATTTCATTCACTCCTTGAAACAATAGGTTAGTGAATTTATTTCCATATCTTGCAATTTAGTAACACCTATGAAAAATACATATTATAAAGAAAATTTGCAATATCTAAATAAATAACTTGGGGTTCATAATGGAATATAATATCTTATTAGTCTATCACAAAAGGCACGAATGGATATTATTTAACATTCAATAAAATCTTTTGTTTGGGTTCTAAGATGAAGGATACTTTTAAAAAATAATATAATCATTTTTAAAGTAGAAAACTTGTTTAAAGGCAAGACAAAAGTTAGGTGAAGTGTGAAATGTATTAGATTTATTTATAAGATCTGGATTCAAGTTTTCAATCCTTTATTCAATAGCTTGAGTGATCTTGAGAAAGACTGAAGATAAATTTCAATATCTGAAAAGTGAAAACAAAAAAATAAGGCTTCCTCTAAATATAGTTGTGACCCAAAACACATGGTACAGTTTTAAGCTTTAATAATGTCAGAAATATAAATACTATAAACTTAAAAAATAAAATTATAAATATTACTTGAATTTAAAAAATATATTTCTTGTTAAAATTAAGCATAACTACAATTTTAAACTCTATTAGTTTTTTTTAATTAACAAAGGTGGATCACAATGGATAGATAAGATAAGCACTGCCATTCCTTCTTACAGGGAAGGAGGATTATGGACATGGAACATTGCAGATAAATTCAGACTCAATATTTTGGTTAATTTTGATAAACATTTCTTTTATTTTTATTGCAAAGAATGACTCTCTGGGATTGGAGGTGGAGAGGAATATACTGGGAAATGCAAGTGATATAAAAACAAAAGATATCAATAAATTACATTGTTTAAAGAGCATTAACAAATAGGGCACATACAGAAGGGAGGTGGAGAGAAGCTTAGCAATTATCTTATAAGAAGATGAGGTAATTTGATTAACTCTCATGTAGAAGATAAATTAGACTTGCTTTGATTAACCCCAGAGGAAAGAACTGGAAACAATGACGGGAGGATTTTGAGAGGCAATTGTGTCCTTAATTTATGGGGGAAAAAATCTTTCAAACAAAAGTCCTATACCCAGAAATTAACTAGTGTCCTTTAGGAGAGTAGTGGATTATCTCCTGTAAGGAATTAATTGTGATTTGGGAGTTTTATTACCCTATCTTTGCTTTATTAAGGTCAAACTGAAAAAAAATGTAAGCTTGAAAATCTAAGAGAAGATGGGTGTGTACTTTGGGAGATAATTCAACAAACAAGAGGAACTCTTACCACAGGGAACATTTATTGAAACTAAGTGACTAAGCCTCCCCTGGTGGCTCCCCCATGCCCACATGGGCCTGGCCAGATTGTAATGGGGGCAGCCCATTTGGGTGTGCTGAGCCAATTGGAGACTCAACAGGACTAAGAACCACCCCTTATTGTGGGAGAGACAGTTAGAGGAGTTAGAGGAACAGACAGTTAGAGTGGATTCTAAGAGAAACAGGGAAGGAAGGTAGGGACAGTTAGAGGAGCTGCTGGTGTTTTGACCTTTGTACAAAAACAGAATAAACTACAAAGCTAATTCTCCTTAAAGCTATAGATCTGAGGTGTTGGTGAGTTTGTGGGGTTTTTTGAGCCAAAGCTAGCTCTTTGGAGCTGGCTGGGCTGGAGGCAGGTTTGGAGTACATGGGGCCTTTTTACCCCAGAGATTTAGATTCCCAAGCTCTATTAACCTCACTTGTGTTTTAAACTTGTTCCCATTAATAAACCTGTTTTGTGTTTTTTTTGGAAGGAGGCTTTTTCCTTTCTTACCAAAATACTATGGCAAGCTGCCCACTTAACTCTGCCCATACTAAATTTTGCCCCTACACACTGAAGTAGAGCAGCCCAGTGAAGCCTGATTTACTTATTTTGAGGAGTGTCATAGAAGTATGTCTTGGTCAAGTATGGTCTAAGCATTTGATGATGCCTTTTCCAACTCTGAGATTCTGTAATGTTATGACTTTACAAAGAATGCACTTAATATACTGAACTTCTTATGCTGAGAAATTTTAAAATATAAATTTAATCTATAAAGTTGGTAAATTCCCTTGAAAAATGAGCATGCTGTAACTAGCCAAGCTACAGCAACCTTTCAGCATTAGGTAAATGTTCACTATTGTGAATGCTAATGTACATTATTCGTCTTACCTGAATTTGATGTTAAATATGAAAGAAAATATAATTAATGTACATCTGATATCCTGGAGAGAGAAATTATTCACACATTAAAAGGCCTAATATAACATTTTTTTTTGTCACTGGGTTTACACTGAACCTTATTAGTGTGACCACTGGATTGATGTTAATCATTTGCAAGTTATTCAGTCTTAAATCTATGCAGTCCTTCAAGATTGAAGTATTTCATTTTCATTAATATAAGACTAACTGAAAACAAAGAAAGAATTGATGACCTGACAGGTAGGCCTTTCAATGCTATCTGCTTTTGAAGATTTCTACATTGTACCTCACACATCTTACTGTTTTCAGAGCTCCTCTGCTTTTCCTCTGCTCCTTGCAAGATCCTGACTAGCTCAGTTCCAAATAAACTTTCTAAGCTTTAATGAAGTTTGTTCTCATTTCAAGTTTACTTCCCAAGTTTCTATACTTATTTGTGGATAAGTGTAGCAAAGCAAAGGTATTGAAAAAGTATATCTTAAGCTGGAAAAAAAAACTCCCAAATTATCATCTTTCTCAAATAGTAGTGGCCAGAGATTTAAAACCATGTTGGGGAGGCAGTTAGGTGGTGCAGTGGATAAAGCACCACTTTAGTGAATAAAGCACCTGGATTCAGAAGGACCTGAGTTCTAATGTGACTTCAGACACTTACATTTACTAGCTATGTGATCCTGGGCAGGTCACTTAAAACTCATTGCCCTGAAAAAACAAACAAACAAATAAATAAAACTAAAACTAAAACCATGTTAGTCCCATAAAAGTTTGAAGTGGGAATTAAGTACACATGTCCTATATGTATGAGGATACATATATATGCTAATATGTGGATATGAGTAGAAAAGAAGAGTAGTAAGAACTGTCCTCAGAGTCAGAAAGACAAATACTTCAATATTACTTCTAACACATATTTGCTACATGAGTCATAGCAAGTGATTTAAACTCTCAGGGTATGAGGCAACTCTCTAGGATTATAAATTACAGAGAAGCTGCCAATATACATTAATAGACAAATAAATATCCCTAGTTCAGCAAATTCATAAGTCCACTAAAAAAAAACCAAAATACAGAATGGTAGGTATTTAGAACCACTGCAAAATATAATTACAGTTTTATCTCTACAGGTTGTATGGAGATCGTGGGTGAGGATGTACCCAGAAGAAACATAAGTAAAGGATCACAAGTCAGGTATTGTATTACTCAGTGACTTGCAATCATGTGCTTCTATCATCTTATATTTCCATGGGCACAAAACAGTAACAGAATCACACAGCTGAATTTATCCTGCAATAGGGAGCCCAGATCTCCTGGGTATCTGTCCTCATATGTGACTGCTAATGCTGGGCAAATACACAAAAACTAAATGGGAGGTGGACTCTAAGGACAGTGGGTGTTTTGTTTGTTTTATGAGACTCCTTAATAATCACAAGGACACTGTAATTAGCAAAGTTTGCTCAAGTTACATATCAGGATTAATTGAAATTTGCTATGCTGATAATTTGCTAGCTTTGCATTTCTAACTCTAAATGTAATTGACCAAACCAGTTGTTGGCTACATTAGAACTCCTTTATATATAGGTGAGTTAATTAATAATCAAAACTGTAGTCACTTCTGTAAGCTACATCATAGACTAATATTTAAATAGGCCAATTACAAGCTAGCTTGGAATTTCCTATCAATTCATATATATATATATATATATATATATCTGTGTGTGTATACAGTCATGTATACTTCATACTCTACTAACCACTTGTCCAGTCTTGAATTGTCTCTCCATAACATTTAAACCCAAATCTTATAACTTTTCCCTTCTTTCCTTTTGCTAGTCTTGTGTAACCCACCCAAGAGCATGGATTCCTCACTTCTCACCCAAATTATTTTCTCCTTGAAATTCATCTTTTCCCTTGTTGATATATTGTCTTCATAGTTACCAAATATATAATGGAGTTATTAAGCACAAGTCTTACCATATTTCTTCCCAGTTCATGAAACTTCAGGGTTTCCCCATTGCTTCTTGGATAAATTGCAATCATTCTGCTCTGCATTAAAAGCTTTTCATAATTTTAATCTAGCTCAGTCAGGTGACACTTTGAATCAAGTGCCAAGATCAGTGTCAAGAAGACTGATCTTCCTGAATTAAATTCTGGCATCACACAATTATTAGCTGTGTGACCATGGCAAACTTGTTTGCCTCAGTTTCCACAACTTTAAAATAAGCTGGAGAAGAAAATAGTAAACAATGTTATTGTCTTTGCCAAGAAAACTCCACATAGAGTTACAAAGGGTAATATATGACTGAGAATGAATGAACAACAACAAATGTCAATCTAATTTTATCTTTATAGGCTGATGGCACATTCCTCTCCCTGCTACATACTATATTTCAGTGAAACTGTCCTATCCTCTATTTACTGTATGCAGCATTATTCTTCCCTATAATGTTCTTTGCTTTCACCTCTTAGAATATTAAGTTTCCTTCAAAGCTTGACTTACATGCCTCATTGATGCATCAGACAGATAAATCCAATGAAGAACTTATTTATAATTACATAAAGAGAATTTGAACAAAAACCCCTCTCAGTTTCAGGCATATAATGAACTTCAAATTTAAATAGACCCCAAAATATTCTAATTTCACTTTCTGTGATATACAAAATCAAAGTACTAAACTATGGAGTAACATCTACTTCTAGCCAGAAATAATTCCCCTTAAAAGACTTCAATTTCTTATTTTCAAACATATTGCTTTACCCCAGCTTAGCCCTGCTCCCACTTAGGCTAAAATAAGTTTGAAGTTTATACACTCCTTGCCTATTTATTATCATTGGCCTGTTTGTAGGATTATCATTGGTGATCCTCCCCCAAGTAAAGATGTTTTCACTTATATTTTTGTCACTTCCTGGCATGTTCACCCCCTTTAACTTAGCCTCATAGTTTCCCTAAACTACTTAAAAAAACCCAAATTTCACCTTCTAGAAGAGATCCTTCTGTTTCTTGTTGCTAATATCTTCCATTCTGAGATTACTTTTCATCTGCTCTGTCCATGTATCATTAACACATGGTAGTATCAACAATACAAAAATATTGCAAAGATTAAATGTTATTTTCTTTCATTCATTTACTTATTTACTATAAAATTATAATTCTGGACATAGGACAAAAGTAATAACCTAATAATTTGTAAGACTTAGTATGCATCCTTGCCAACTGGGCTCAAATTTAAAAAAAGATATTAACAACCACATTGGTGAAATTGCATTTAGGGATTAAGTAATAATTCTGATTCTCTTAAAAGTTAGTTAATTTTTCCTCTCCAAACCCATAATCTTTCTATGATTAATTTTATTTCTCATAAGATAGCCTGAAACTAACTCCCAGACTATAAACTGAAGCTACAACATTCAAAAAGTGCCTTTGACATCAATTTCATATATGTATGTATGTATATGCATTTTATATGTATGTGTGTATATGTATATATATACATATATATATATTTGTGTGTATGTATTTATATATGTATTTATGAAGGCCTTAAGGACTGTGGAGAGCAAAAGACTAATAAGACAACAGCTGCCTGTACAAATTTAGGCAATTTTATTTTCTAATGTGAAGTTCTTAAGTGGAAATAATAAATTGCAAACTTTGAATGGAAAATATAATTTCAAAATAAATTATTTTAAAAATGTACCTTTTATTAATCATATATTAAATATTTATTTTTCATTGATTCAAAAAGTCTTTGTTAACAATTTTTAAAAATTTTCTTTTTTATTATGAGGTTATCTATTTTGAAAATTTGAACAATTTAATATAAAAGGAAGACAAGGAGAGGCTTGTATCAGTACCTCTTTAACATATATTTCTAGGTACTATGAGGGATACTAAATGAGGTTAATCTCATTCCTTTGAGGAACTCACAAAATATCTGAACAGCCATGGCATTTCATGCATGAAATAAAAATGTAATACTACAAACCAAGAGATAATTCAAGAGACTTTTTGTTATATGTCTATTATACGCATTTGTTGCTGTTCAAGACTTTTCAGTTGTGTCCAACCATCTGTTTTTTTAATGACAAATTTATTTCTAATTTTCCCCAAATTACATGTAAAAACAAATTTTACATCATGTAAAATAAAAACTTTGCATTTCAAATTCTCTTGCTCCCTCCCTCCCCACCCCTATTGAAGACAAAAATAAAACTTTAGAAAGAGGAACTAAAAAAAAATAAAAGATTATACTTCAGTATGTATTCAGATATCATCAGTTCTTTCTCTGTAGATGGATTTCATTTTTCATAAGTCCTTCTGATAGCATCCTGCTCATCATTTCTTACAGCACAATGTGGTTCCATCCTAATCTCAACCCACAATTTGTTCAGCCATTCCCCAATTGATGGGCAACGCCCCAATTTCAAATCCAGCTTTTTAAAAAAATATCTTTTGGGGTACAATCCTAGGAGTGGTATGACCCTACAGAATGCCTGGATCAGTTTTTAACTTTATCAAGAGTATACCAGCAGCAAGAGAGAGAAAGAGAAAGTCCATTTAAAGTAATGGTAGACAATATAAAATATTTGGGAGTCTACTCTAAAAATTATTTTAGAGAGCTAGAAAAAATAATATAAATATACATCCAGAAAAAACTCAAGAATATCAAGGGAACTAATAAAAAAATGAACAGGAAGTAGGGCTAGCTGTACCAAATCTCAAGCTTTACTATAAAGCTGCAATCATCAAAACTATTTGGTACTAGCTAAGAAATAGAGTGGTGGAACAATGGAATAGGTTAGGCACAGGAGACACAGTAGTAAATGACTTTAGTAATGTACTGTTTGATAAAGCCATCCAGCTTCTGGGATAGAAACTCAGACAAAAAACTGCTGGGAAAACTGGAAGATAGTATGGCAGAAACTAGGCATGGACCAACATCTTAAACCTTATACTAAAATAAGGTCAAAATGGGTACATAAAAGGTGGTACCACAGGTAAATTAGGAGAGAGAGGGAGGAAAAGTTTACCTCTCAGATTTATGGAAATGAGAACAGTTTATGATCAAACAAGAGACAGAGAATATTATGAAATGCAAAATGGATGATTTTGATAACATTAAATTGAAAAGTTTTTTGTACAAATGTAAGTAATGCAACCAAAATTAGAAGGGAGGCAGACAGCTGGGAAACAATTTTTATCAGCAGTATTTTTAATAAAGGCCTCATTTCTGTTTTGTTTTGTTTTGTTTTTTTGTGGGGCAATTGAGGTTAAGTGATGTAATGATTGGAATGACGCCACCTACTGGAAACTTACTATAGGAAAGTTCTGCCATGAAGTGAAGGTCTTTGAGGGCAAGACCATGAGTCTTTTCTTTGGCATGAGGAAGTGACATTGGCTGGTGGGAGGAAGAAGGGGGAACCAGGCGCTCTGCCTCTCTCTCTTTTCCTGAGGACACTGGTGGAGAAGGGAGATAGAAATGCGCTCTCCCTTTAATAGATAGATGAATATAGGCCTTTCTCTCTCTCTTTACCAAATTCTTATTCTCCTTAATAAATGCTTAAAGCCTAACTCTTGCTAAAGCATATAATTTATTGGTGACCACTCATTAGATATTTTAGACAGACTAGCTAGAATTTTAGCCCTTAACAGTGACTTGCCCAGGGTCTCGCAGCTAGTAAGTGTTAAGTGTCTGAGGCCGGATTTGAACTCAGGTCCTCCTGAACCTAGGGCCAGTGTTCTATCCACTGCACCACCTAACTACCCCAAGGCCCCATTTCTAAAATACATTGGGGACTAAATCAAATTTATAAAAATCCAAGTCATTCCTCAATTGAGAAATGGTCAAAGGATATGAACAGGCAATTTTCTGCTGAAGAAGTCAAAGATATCTATTGCCATATGAAAAAATGCTCTAAATCACTATTGATCATAAAAATGCAAATTAAAACAACTCTGAGGTACCACCTGACACCTATCAGATTAGCTAATATGACCAAGAAGGAAAATAATAAATGTTGGAGAAGCTGTGGAAAAATTGTAACATTAATGCATTGTTGGTAAAGTTGTGAACTGATCCATCCATTCTGAAGAGCAATTTGTAACTTATGCCCAAAGGGCTATAAAGCTATGCATACCCTTTGAACCAGCAATACAACTATAAGGTCTTTATCCCAAAGAGATCATAAAAAAGGGGAAAGGACCCACATGTACCAAAACATTTATAGCTTCTCTTTTTGTGATGGCAAGGAATTGGAAATTGAGGGGATGCCCATCAATCAGGGAATGGCTGAACAAGTTGTGGCATATGAATGTAATAGAATATTATTGTGCTGTAAGAAATGATGAGCAGACAGATTTCAGAGAAACCTGGAAGGGTTTACATGAACTGATGCTGAGTGAGATGAGCAGAACCAGAGCATTGTACCCAGTATCAACAACATTGTATGTTGATCAACTGTGATAGACTTGGCTCTTCTCAGCAATACAATGGTCCAAGATAGTTGCAATGGACTCATGATGGAAAATGCTCTTCAAATTTAGAGAAAAAGAACTATGAAATCTAAATGCAGATTAAATCACACTGTTCTTATTTTTCTTTGTTTTTATTTTTTGACATTTTTCCTTTTTGCTCTCATTCTTCTTTCACAGAATGACCAATGCAGAAATATGTTTAATGCCATTGTACATAAATAACCTATATCAGATAACTTGCTGTCTTGGGGAGGGGGGAGAGAGGGAAGGGAGGAAGAAAAAATTGAAACTAGAAATCTTATGAAAACAAATGCTGAAAACTATCTCTATAGGTAAATGGAAAATAATAAAATACTTTTATGGAAACAATGAATTAAATTAAATTTTAAAAAGATTGTATTAGTGTCTCATTTTCCTCACATCCCCCACACCATCTGTCATTATTCTCTGCTGTCCCACCATCCAATCCAATAGATATGAGGTAGTATCCAGAATTGTCCTGATCTGAATCTCTCCAATCAACAGTGAGCCGGAGACCTTTTTTCATATGGCTAAAGGTGGACTTGATTATGCCATCTGAAAAATTCATGTCTCTTCATCATCCATCAGTTGGGTTATTACAGTCTTTCTAACAAACTTGACTCAGTTCTCTATGCATTTGAAAACTGAGGCCCACCAGACAAAACCACCTCAAATCTTTACCTTTTTATGCTTCTCTAGGGTCTTGTCTTTGAAAGTCAAATTTTCTAATCAGTTCAGGTCTTTTCATCCCAAATACCTGAAAGTCCTCTTTTTCATTTAAGTCCCATTTTTTACCCTTAAGGATTATAATCAGTTTTGCTGGGTAGGTGATTTTTGGTTGTAATTCCATTTCCTTTGCCTTCTGTAATATCACATTTTTTTTACCTGCCTGCATTACTCTCATTTCTCTTTTCATTTTTTCCCTCTACTTCTCTTACTTAATCTTCAAAGTCCTTTTTAAGTGCTTCTGTGTCTTGAGAACAATTCATATTTTTCTTGGATGCTTTGGATGCAGGACCTTTGACTTTGTTATCATCATCTGAGGGTCTATTTTCATCTACCTTGTCTCCAAAGAAACTTTGATGGCCTCATTTTTTTTTCTATCTACTCATTCTCCTAACCTATTTCTTGACTTTTAACTCCTACTTAAAGTGGGGCACTGCTTCCAGGATGCACATTCCCAAGTTTCAGCGCGTCTCAGGTATACAATTTAAGGAAAGGTATGTTCTCAGCTCACCTGGCTTATGCGCTGGTCTGTAAGTAACTGTGTCTGACCCTTTGTGATCCCACTTGGGGTTTTCTTGGAAAAGATACTATAGTGGTTTGCCATTTCCCTCCAACTCATTTTACAGATGAAGAAACTGATACAAAGAGCATTAAGTGACTTGCCCAGGATCACATTGATAGTAAATGTCTCAGGCTAGATTTGAATCTTGAAGATGAGATTTCCTGATTCCAGACCAGGTACTCTAGTCACTGAAACTTATTGTGTCATAAAATTTTTTATTGTCACATTATTTCTCACATTATTTTCATATGTAGAGAACATCTTAGTACTTGCTTGAGTTATCCCTTGAAGAACTTATCAAGAGAGAAGCCAGTAATTACAAATTTGAATGTAATATAGGTAAAATTTTGTTTATCAATAGAAAATATAATCAATAAAAATTTTTAACATGAGACTTTCGTTATATCAGAAGTCAACTTAGTTACTAGAGTGAACTGTATAAGGTGATATTAGACATGCAAATGTATACAACTTTCTGATTGGTACAATGTGAGATAATACTCCATTTTATATACAATAGAGAAAAGTAGGTATCAGGAAGAAAATAACCCTCTAAATATTTATACCTGTAAGACATTAGTTCAATCTCAGAGTAATGTTGATTGAGGCTTAATGATACTATAAGACAATATAATTCACAGACAATATAATTAACTCTTCCTCTCTCAATGTATTCATCAATTTAAATTATCGTTTAAAAAATTCAGTCGTATTCATGGCAAATGAAATACAAAATAATGGTGGCAAATATGATTTTTAAAAACTATTTTACAACTTACAATTCCATGATAAAATGTAATTTAATTTGGAACTTTTTATTTGAAAATTACTCATATATACTGACAATTTAAAACAATGAAAAATATGCAACCATATTCAATGAGCTTTGACAGACTATAGACCATATTAAAATCCAGTGGAATAAGTATCAAAAATGAGGGAGAAAGGAGTTTGATTCTGGTAATTGTGTTATTAGTTGTTTGGTTTTTTTTTTTTCCTGAAAAAAAATTCGGTAGAAAGCAAATGAAAATATTGAATACTTTTGCATTATAAGGGAATAAAATACAGGAACGTTATTGTCCACTGAATATTGGCAAAAACAAATAATGATATGCATAGACTCTTGTAATATTCTGAAGTTTACCCTTTATATTTCTTGATCAAGTCTAAAAGGAATCCCTTCAAAATTAATGTACTATGTAATTAACAAAGAGGCAAATATTTTAATATAATTTTAAAAGTAACAATAAGATAACTATGTTTGGAATTAGTTTAATGATTCAATGCTCATTTGGTAAATTAATTTATGAATAATCCTTCTAATTGTGAATGGATATTTTTAATGCTATTGATGGTAGCAACAACAGAAAGAATTCATTCTGATACTAAATTGTATTTTCTTTTTCACATTCAGAATGATAGAGTGAAAATGTCCTTAAACTAACAGCTTTCCAAAAGTCACCAATAATACATTACTGTAAGGCACCTTGGAAACAAAGAAGATGCTTACATAAGGAAATATTGCATGAAATTCTGTGGGAACAAAATTCACCAACTATATAAATTTTCTAATTTACTGGAATAGTTGAAGAAAATACTTCCTTTAATAAAAAAGAAAGACTAAATGTTTGTTTATGATGACAATATAGTATAGCAGCCTGACTCATTTCCCTGATTCTTCTCCATTCCATCCTTACTAATTTATTATTTTATTGATGTTTCTTCCTTACTAAAATAACTTCGATGATTCCTGCTGCTAACAGAGAAACTTTGTACTTTGGAAAAAAATATTTTGCCTTTTATAATTTGGCTCCAACTTACCTTCTGAATATTATTTCATACTGCTACCCTTCATATCATCTGTGTCTTACAATGTAGCTAGACTACTAGTTATCTCATCATCTTGCCCTGTTTTCTTCAGCTTCCTTCAGTTTAGCAACTCTATCTCTTAGGCCCCAAACACAACTACCTATTACACTCTTATTTCTTAAGGTTCCTCTTCAAATGACACATCAGTGAAGTCTTTTCTGAACTTTGGATTTAGAAATGACTTCTACTTTCATGATTCTTCCATTCCCATCTTAATCACACCTAGACAACTAAGTGAGGCAGTAAATAGAGCACTGGACCAAGATGGATAAATATCTAAGTTTAAATCTAGCCTCAGATACTAGCTGTGTGACTGAAGACAACCTGTTTGCCTCAGTTTCCCTATCCAAAAAAATTGGATAAAAATAACACCTCCCTTCCAGGGTTGTTGTGAGGATTAAATAAGATAATAACTGTAAAGCACTTAGCACAGTTCCTAACATACAGTGATTACTATATAAATTTTAGCTATTATGTTTTATCATCATTTTTATTCTCAATTTATTGTGCACATGCCTTATCTCCTTACTAAACTGTAAGGGCAAGGGCTGTGTAATTCTTCCTTCTACAGACTCCTGTACATAAGTGGATAAATCATCGAATTGTTCAAAATATACAGCATTGTTTAATTTAAAAAAAAAAAACAGCAACCCCCCCCCAAATCTATCCATTTGTCATACATCTAAATCTTTTCATGATGCTGTATTATTTCACAATGGATTTATATGACAACTATTTACATTTTCACTCTTAATTGTGAAAAAGTAATTACATTCCTAACAACTCCTACAGCCTTGATTTATCCTATCTACATCTTTACTTAGAGAGACAGAAAAAAAGTCAGGTACCCAAGGAGAAAAATATCTATCTTCAGACAGATATCAAAGACCATGAATGTTAGGAGTTGTGAAAACCACTACCTGGTTCATAAGGCGAACATTTCATCTATTATTGATATGAAAGAATCCATTAAAAAAAAAACAAAAACAAAAACAAAACTAAGTTCTTCAGTATTAATGACATAAAAAACTATCTCTTATAACGATCCACAGTTGACAAAATATATTGGGTTTGCTGAATGCATAGGTTTATCTAATCTTTACTTATCCTAATAAGTCCATTTTTACCATGAACAATTACATGGTTTCATTTTCACTTAAGAGCTATAAAACATATTTTTAATGGATTACTTTATTGAAGACACAAATTTATCCCATTTTGGCATGTTTCACATTCTCACTACTTGCATTAAAATGTTCCATTTTTCTTCCTTAATCAATTAGCTTTGCAGATTTTTAAAAATGTATTTGCATACTTTTCAAGTGCATTCATAAATTTAGAAAGGTTGAACCCATTTTCTGGATTAAGAATACCTCAAAATGACTGTATAAATTTGCTTAAAGGACAAGTTCATATATAACCAAATGAATCAACTTCTTATAGGTTTCTAATACCCTATTTCAGCATTTCTGTGTGAATCAAGAATTCAATATAAGTGTGTCTGCAAAGAGGAAACAGATGATAGGAATGATGGAATTGTGCTTTCACTGCCACTGGCTTTATGCCCTCCCCTTTGGGGTTTATAGGGTATGTAAAGCTAACCCAGAGGGGTATTAATTTAAAGGTGACAAGTAGATAGCTTTTTAAAACAAAATTTCCTCATGTTGAAACACAAAAATGATGATAATTTTTTACATTGAATAGGGAAAACCAATATACTATCTCTGAGAGACATAAGCATTTTATGTTTAATTCTTATTATTTTGTTTCAATACAACCATGCAGATAGGTCTTGGCCATTTTGTGCCTTTGAATTTTAAAATATTAATTTACATCTTTTTATTTAAATTAAAAGGCAAACATTTTTTCATATTTTTATTATATGAAAAATATTTTTATCATCATATTTTTGGTTTTTCACATCTCCAGAATTTTTACCAATATATCTCACCTTTCATTTCTCAGAGAGTGATCCTATAAAAATAATATTTTAAATAAGTAAGACAAGGAAAAAAACACATCAACTGATGATTACATCAAATAATTGTGAATATATGCAATGTACCACAATTGTAGACCTCTTATTAAAAAAAACAGGAAATGTGGGGAGGGTATGTTTTCTAATATCTCTTCTTTGCACATTATTTATTGTATATTACTAATTGTCTAAGTCTTGCATTTTTCAGGTAAGAGGTCATTGTAAAATCATAATTTTATCCATGTGTTTAACTCCATGATTTTCAAGAATTGAAACTTCTTCCACTGATTCAAAGCAGCTCTGTGTCTAAAGGTTTCCTGTATTCTTGAATGGTTATTGACTTTTCTATACACACAACCAGTATGGGCCAGAAATAGGACTTTCACCCAGGTAGTTCCAACAGCAGTTCTCTAACCAGAAATTTGCTGGTAAATATTTAACAACTGGATCTCCTCAAAATTTTCTCTATCATTTTCATGCATCTAGACAATTGATAAAAACAAATCATGCATCCTCAAAAGGAGAAAAAAAATGCCTATTTTCACAAAAATTTTTATAGGCATTTCTTTTTGTAGTGGCTAAGAATTTGTATTCAAAGGAATGTCCATCAATTAGAGGAGGGCTAAATAAGCTGTGCTATATGATTTTGATGGATTATTATTGTGCTATAAGAAATGACAAACAGCGTGATTTCAGAAAGTCCTGAAAAGACTTATATGAACTGATGTATAGTGAAGTGAACAGAACCAGAAGAACCTTGTGCACAGTTCGGGAATACTGTTTGATGAACTGTGAATGACTTAAATATTCTCAGCAATACAATGATCCAAGACAATCCCAAAGAAATATTGTTGAAGCATAGTATTCAACTGCAAACAAAGAACTTATATTGATTGAACACAGACTGAAGCATGTTATTTTTACTTTCATTTTTTCTTTTATTCATTTTCTTAACAAAATGTCTAATACGGTAAAGTTTTGCATAACTGCACATGCATAACCTATGTCTGATTGCTTACTGCCTCAGGGAAAGGAAAGGGAAGAAAATGAAGGAGGGATAGAATTTGGAACTCAAAATCTTAAATTAAAATGTTTATTATTATTTAAAAATTAAATAAATCATGCCCTTTCTTTAACAATTAAATGGAATTTTATGTTTTTTTTTTATTCAAATGAACCCAGGAAATGTTAGTTTGCCTTGCAATAAAAGCTCATAGCATTCAAATATATTTCAAATATTATTAAAATCTTCAGAGTTGAAATCTTTATTTTGGAATAATATTTGATACTGAAATTGGGAATAGCCAATTTAATGTATTTTTGTGCGTGAAATATAGTATGTAAAGTTACTTTCTATTTGTAAAGGCTGAATAGGAAATAAATTGGCCTAAGACAAAGCTTAATTTGGTCAAAGGCCTTCAAATGAAAATAAAATGTGTCATCTTGACATCCCTAACAATAAGTCTTATAACATACCAGGACAATAATTTAAGATAAGAAAACTAAGAGAAGGGAAGCTAGGTGGTGCAGTGGATAAAGCACCAGCCTTGGATTCCGGAGGACCTGAGTTCAAATCCAGCCTCAGACACTTGACACCTACTAGCTATGTGACCCTGAGCAAGTCGCTTGACCCTCATTGCCCTACAAAAACAAAAAAACCAACAACAACAAAAAAGAAAATTATGATGATGTTATTGGATGGTGTTGATATAATAAATGAATGTTGTTACTCCAGAACCAATCTTAGAGGAATTGGAAGACCGAGTCAAAGTTGGCCTGTCATTCACAAGGTAAGAAAGCTGTTATTGTTAGTTTCCAAAATGTAAAGAGCAAATTGTCTCAAGGTAAGTTAACTGATAAAATTTCAGTTTTTATATATGTTGTAAGACAGTTGGGTTTGGCTTATATGAACTACCTTCCTACTCACACCACTCACAGTTGGCAATGGGAGTTAATGGGGTTAGCAGTAAGGACATTGATGGATAGAAGTCATGTTGTGAACCGTGTGGAAGGAGGCTTACATTTTGATTCAGAGTCCTTGGGCTCACAGATAAAGAAAAAGTCCAAGTTGAAAGGCATCTCAGGAATCATCTACTACAACCCATGTATAAATAATAATCACCTATCCAATATCCCTGAAAATTGATCACATAGTCTTTGCTTAAAGAACTCCATTGAGGAGAAAACCACCAACAGCAAATGTTGTTCCTACATTCAAATAGTTTTAATGTGTTGGAAGCTTGGTTTTCATTGTTGTTATTATTGTTTTGATTTCACATTTCTCCATCTAAATTTGATTTTCTTCAACATATGATACATGTACTACATATCCCAGTTTCTTTCCTCTGGGACAAGACTGGATCCTTATCCATATGATAATCTCTCAGATACTTGAGAACAGCATCCATGCAAACCGCCCCCCCCATTCCAATCTAAGAAATATGAACTTTGATTCTCTAATATAAGTACTACCAGTTCCCTAAACATATGGCATCTTCTCATTATGCGGCAAAATGGTGGAAAGGATAGGGCTCTAGACTCAAAGTCTTATTGACCTGAGTTAACATGCTGCCCCAGACATTTCTCAGTTATATAAACCTGGTCAAGACACTTTAGGGAAGCTAGGTGGTACTGTGGAAAGAGTACTAGTACTGGAGTCAGGAAGACCTGAGTTCAAATGCAGCCTTACAAACTTATGTGACCATGGGAAAATTACTTAACTTTATTTGCCTCAATTCCTTTTTTTCTTTTTTTGACAGTCTGTCAAATTTTAATGTATGAGCCAAATAGAAGGGTACTATGTACAGAGGAGATAGGGGAAAATCATTTCTTGGTCTCCTCCTCCTTAGACAAAGTCTTGATGATCTCCTTCTTAGCCTGTAGATGCTCTTCCCGACGCTTTCGTGCTTCCTTAGTCTTGGACTGGCGAGCTTCAGCCTGGTCAGCCAGGAGCTTCTTCTGGGCCTTGTCTGACTTTAGTTTATGAATGTGCTCCATGAGGATCTGCTTATTCTTGAACACATTACCCTTCACCTTTAAATACAAGCTGTGGTACATATGGAGGTCAATCTTTTTGGATTCACTGTATCTTCAGAGTAGCCACCATAGAATCCTAATTCGCCTCATCCAGATCACCTTCTCAGGCATACGAGCTTTGGCAGTACCCTTTCTCTTACCAATGCCCAAGTTCTTGCCCTTCCGTCAAGCCAGAGTATTTTTCCGGCATCTGGCACAGGAGTGCACAGTAACAGGCTTCCGGATGATCAGCCCACCTTTAATCAGCTTCCATATCTGCTGACGGGAATGGGCATTGGCAATTTCATTGGTCTCATTGGGGTCAAGCCATACCTTTTTTCCACATCGAAAGACACTAGAGGCAAGCTTCTTCTGAAGCCTGAGCATACTCTAGTAACCAGCTTGAATTGGGGCCAAGTTAGATGCAGAGTCCTGTTCTGATCTAAGAATGGCAGAAAAATTACCTCTCTCCACTTAGAAAAGTGGAACAATTCGAAGGTGCTGCATAGTGTGCTAGCACAGGAAGTAGATCAGTCCTATGGGTGTTCTGCCTCAATTTCTTAATCTGCAAACCATCTGGAGAAGGAAATGGCAAAGCTCTCCAATATCTCTGACAAGAAAACCCCAAATGGGGTCTCAAAGAGTCAGACATGATTGAAATGACTAAACAGTAACAAAAGTTGTTAGGAAACTTTTAGGGGCAGCTGGGTGGCATACTGGGTTTAGAATCAGGAAGACATCTTCATGAGTTTAAATCTAGCCTCAGACACTTACTAGCTGTGTGCCCTGAACAAATTACTTAAACTTTGCTTCAGTTCCCTCATCAGTAAAATGGGGATAATAATAGATAGAGGTGGGAATGTTGGGGATAGAAATATAGGAGACGTTGCAGAGAAACAGGATCTGTGCATAAATAGGTTCCATTATGAGGTAGGAATATGGGAAGCAGAAAGTTGGGATTTGCTAGCCATATGCCTGGAAGAGTTCCAAGGTGACAGAAACTTGGAGAATAAATTCCTCTTAAGTTTCTAATTGGAATGCCAGTGTGAGCATGCATTTGCTGAGCTTATCTCCCAGGTTGATACTGGTCATTTAATTTCAGCAGGAGAGGCCCAGAGGTTATGTATGGCAATAAGATGCCTTTCAGTAGAAGGAAGCCTCTGCAGATGTGGCATCCTGGGTGCTTTCTTCCTAATTCATTACTGAAGTTGTGTCAAGGGGTATTTCAATATAGTAGTCTGAATGGGCTGTTATGGTTGATTAGAGTTTTAAATCATCCCAATTAGCTGCTAGCATGGCAAAATAAAAATCAAATCACACATGTCATCATTATAATTTTTTAAAATTTTAATTTCTAGTGATAAAAGCCAAATTTCATTAATTGGAAAATCTCCAGGTTAATTTTATTTTTAGTGAGGTAATTGGGGTTAAGCAATGTGCCCAGGGTCACACAGCTAGTAAGTGTTAAGTGTCTGAGGCCGGATTTGAACTCATGTACTCCTGACTCCAAGGCCGGTGCTCTATCCACTGCACCACCTAGCTGCCCCATCCAGGTTAAATTTTGACATAATGGTAAGTATCCATTTCTTTTTGTTATTGCTATGGACATACATATACAAAAATTAAAATAATATATGTGCACAATCATAAGAAGCAAATGATTTCTGGGATACAAAGCTTGTTATGCTCATCAACTGCCACCTGTTTGGCAGCAACCATAATGCCTTATCCTATGCCTCATTATGCCTAAAATCCATTATTGAAGATTTTTTGGAGAAAACTAAGTGATGAATTAAATATAGAACTGTACTTGGAGTCAGGAAATATAGTCTGAACTTTAAGTTAGGTGATTTGCACCCATAACACTTAATAGTATGACCCCGATCAAGTAATTCTAGCTCTTTCATTCTTAGTTTTTTTTGTTTGTTTGTTCTTTCATCTGTATAATGGGGATAATAATAACAACCCTTACCTTGCAGTGTGGTAGTGAGGATTAAATAAGAGAAGACAGAAAATGCTTTTCAAATCTTAAAGTGCTATATAATTATTTACCTGTTATTGTTTTGATTAACTTAAACATGATGAAACACTGACATTACTGAGATGGTCTCATTCATTCAAAAGCTTTGCAAAACTTGGGAATTTTATCAACCTCTATGTCAAACTAAGGTTTCTTCATGTTCTGTGTACTTACCTTTATGGAAGTGAGAAGAATAAGTGTCAATAATCCACATGTTGAATGTGGATTAAAAGGAAAAAAAAAGGCCTATTTACTGTCTCTTACCTACCAAATTAGAGTTTCTAATTGCACCTTCTAAAGCAATACAAATCTATTTCAATGAAGTGATGAACTTTATTTTTCCATAAATGTAGATGGGATAGCAGCACCTTATAAGTAAGATTCTGTGAAAGAATCCATTACAAGGGCATTTGAGTAATATAGGGGTTATTGTTTTAGGCTCCAAATTTTAACTGGGGAGTGTTAGTTAGGTGGCTCACTGCAATATTGGGGCAAGGAATGAGATTAACTGCTTCTTTCAAAAACAGAATAGGGTTTATTAACAAGAAAGAACTTAAAAACACAAGATTAGTAGAATTTAGGGAAAGGAAAAAAAATGAGGGAAGGGAAACAATACAACCTGAATCACATCACTGCCAAGGGTTCAACTGAACACACAGTTGTGCCCTGTCTTTTTCCAGTTCCATGCCAGAATGGCAAAACTCCCCCCTTCTCCTTCCCAGCAGACCCCAGGTTGTCCACATACAGCCCCAAGCTAATTGGCTGGCAGCCCTGACTGACAGTCAAATGACTGCCCTCATTGGGCTTCCTGCCATTATAATTTTGCCAGGCCCATGTAGGCATTGGTGAGTGGTGATGACATGAGCTTGACAGTGCCATGGCGACAGCTACAACTGGTGGGTGGAGCACCACTGCATGCAGAGGCACATGGCCTGAACCCCAGGCCAGTGCGTGCTGTATTTTTTTTAATTCTAGTCAAAAGATGGGGTCATAAAAACCTCAAATCACAATTAATTCTTTACACTGTCTTTCTTCAGTTATCAATAAATGTAAATAATATCATAGGAGACAATTTTTTTAGTTAAAAATAGCATTATTTTGATTTATAGACAGGAAAATTTCTGTCATATTTGTCTTCCTATCTTAAACTTCACCCATTATTATTACAAGTATTATAATTAATTTCCAGACATTATTATAGAATCATATAATTGAAGAGTTGGGATCAAGTATGTTTGAAGCCACTTTTTAAAGTGCATAATGTGACCCCACACTACCATCTATTTCCTTCAAGGAAGGTTAAGCTTCTTACATCCAGAGGAAGCCTATTCCATTTGGAGATGCCTCTGTTAGAATCTGTCTCTCTGAAATTTTACAGCCATATCCTACTTCCCAAGCAATATAAATCTAATGATTCTTCCCCCATTAAAATGCATAAAGTACTATTGGAGAGCTGTCTTTGCCTTTCCTCCAAGTTTTCTATTCTTTAGGCTAATTGTATTAACATCCTTCAGTCAATCATCATAAGACAAGAACTTAAGACTTCACCATCTTGTCATCATCTTATTTATACCCTATAGTATATCACCATTTTTGAGAAAAGTCTGGTACCCCAAACTGAACACAATGCTTCAAACTCATATGATTATAAGAATGTACCATGAAACAGACTAGTTTTCCTTTTTACCATCTAAAGTTGTTTTTTTTTTTTGTTTTGTTTTAGTGAGGCAATTGGGGTTAAGTGACTTCCCCAGGGTCACACAGCTAGTAAGTGCTAAGTGTCTGAGGCCAGATTTGAACTCGGGTACTCTTGACTCCAGGGCTGGTGCTCTATTCACTGTGCCATCTAGCTGCCCCTGCACCATCTAATTGCCCCTAAAGTCACTTTTTTACAATAATATTATATGATTGATTTATATTGAGTTTACTATACAGTATCTAAAAGGCTAATCCAGTTATTTAAAAATGCATCTATCTCTGCCTCTCAAAAATTGTAACAAAGTTTATTTTTTTAAAAAAATATACAATATTGCTTTTATATCAGTTAAATAGTATCTTACCATATTTAACTAAATTCTCAACCTGCTAGGAACATGTTCTTACTCTGTCATTTTCTCAGCCTTGTTTCACCTAACTTAAGGAGATATGCTGGATAAAAGAATTGATTCGGAAGCAGGATAAACAAGGTCAACACAGATGATTCTGCCATTATGATAGCTGTAATTTCAGGATGTGTTTCTTTGCCCAATATCTAATTAGGAATTTAAAAATTATAATTTTTCTTAGTATTCACTCAACTTTTTCACAGTGGTATAAGTGTAATTTCTATAAAATTCAATTTAACAAATATTTATTTAGTTTTTATTATAGGCAGAATGCTCTACTAAATAGAAATAAAAATAAAGTACAGACTCTACTCTCATGGAGATTAGAAGATAATACTGAGAAGTAGAAGACAAGGGGAAAAATATGAAAAGAAAACACATAATATGAGAGAATATTACAGGACTAGGAGATATTCTTATTAATAGTAATAATATAGGGAGGAAGGGTTAGGAAGTCTTCTTAGAGGATGTTGCAACTGACATGGATTATTAATGAAATGAGGGATTTAAATGTGAGAAAATTTTAGGAAGGGTGACATGGGTTTCATTCCATATGTGGCAGATAACATAAGGAATAATGTAGAGACATGAGGTCAGTATGAGAATGCATTTAGAGAGGCATTTAGTTTTCCTGGAATATTGTGGTGGGACCCCAAGAAATCCAAAAGATTCCAACCCCTTGGGCCAAGGGAAAAAAATCAGCTTTGTCTCTCACTTCAAGTATAAAGTGTGGCAGGGCATGACCCCAGTATACTGATAAGTAATACTAAGATCTGCAAGATGATATACAGGACACCTCTATTATTTAATATTGTACTAGAAATATTAGATACATCAATAATAGGAGAAAAGGGAATTAAAGGAATCAGAATAGGCAAGGAGGAGACAAAACTTTCACTCTTTGCAGATGATATGATGGTATATTTAGAGAATCCTAAAAATCAACTAAAAAACTGCTTGAAACAACAACTTTAGCAAAGTTGGAGGATATAAAATAAACCCACATAAATCATCAGCATATCTATATACATGACCAACAAAGCTCAGCAGCAAGAGATAGAGAAATTCCATTTAAAGTAGTGGTAGACAATATAAAATACTTGGGAGTCTATCTGCCAAGACAAACCCAGGAATTCTATGAACACAATTACAAGACACTTTTCACACAAATCAAATCACATCTAAATAATTGGGAAAATATCAATTGCTCATGGATAGGCCAAGTTAATATAAAAGAATGACAATTCTACCTAAATTAATTTACCTATTCAGTGACCTACCAACCAGGCTACCTAAAAATTATTTTATAGATCTAGAAAAAATAATAAAATTCATCTGGAAAAAGAAAAAGTCAAGAATATCATGGGAACTAATAAAAAATGCACAGGAAGGTGGGCTAGCCATACCAAATTTGAAGCTATACTATAGATCAGCAGTCATCAAAACTATTTGGTACTGGTTAAGAAATAGAGTGGACGATCAATGGAATAGGTTAGAAACAGGAGACAGTCACAAATGACTATAATAATGTACTGTTTGATAAACCCAAAGACTCCAGCTTCTGGTATAGGAATTCAGTATTTGACAAAGACTCCTGGGAAAACAGGAAGATAGTATGCCAGAAACTAGGCATGGACCAGCTCCTTACATCTTATACAAAAATAAGGTCAAAATGGGTTCAAAATTTAGAAATAAAGGGTGATAACATAGATAAATCAGGAGAGGAAGGACTAGTTTACCTCTCAGGTCTATGGAGAGGAAAAAAATTTATGTGCATAAAAGAGATAGAGAATATTATGAAATGCAAGAAGCAATGCAGCCAAAATTAGAAGACAGGCAGAAAACTGGTTAACAATTTTTATAGCTGGCATTTCTGATAAAGGACTCATTTCTAAAATAGATAGGGAACTAAATCAAATTTATAAGAATTCAAGTCATTCCCCAATTGAGAAATGTTCAAAGGATATGAACAGGTAGTTTTCTGCTGAAGAAGTCAAAGCTATCTATTGCCATATGAAAAAATGTTCTAAATCACTATTGATCATAGAAATGCTAATTAAAACAACTCTGAGGTACCAGCACACACCTATCAGATTGGCTAAAATGACAAAAAAGGAAAATAATAAATGTTGGAGAAGCTGTGGAAAAATGGGAACACTAATGCATTGTTGGTAGAGCCATGAACTGATCCATCCATTCTGGAGAGCAATTTGGATCTATGCCCAAATGGGCTATAAAGCTGTGCATACCCATTGACCCAGTGGTACCACTGCTAGGTCTGTATCCCAAAAAGACCATAGAAAAAGGAAAAGGACCCACATATATAAAAATATTTATAGCTCTCTTTATCGTGGCAAAGAATTGGAAATCAAGGGAATGACCATCAATGGGGGAATGGCTAAACAAGTTGTGGTATATGAATGCAATGGAATACTATTGTGCTATAAGAAATGATGAGCAGGCTGATTTCAGAAAAAACTTAAGCGGACTGATGCTGAGTGAAGTTAACAGAACCAGGAGAGCATTGTACACAGTAACAGCAGCATGGTGTGATGAACAATGGGGATAGACTTGGCTCTTCTTAGCAGTGCAATGATCCAAAACAGTTTCAAAGAACTTATGATAGAAAATGTTCTCAACTTCCAGAAAAAAGGACTGCAAATTATGAATGTATATTGAATCATATTGGTTCTACTTTTGGACTGTTTTTTTCCCTTCTTTTTTGAGCTTTCCCCCCGTTCTCTGATTCTTCTTTCACAAGATGATTAACGTAGAAATATGTTTAATATGATTGTACATATACAACATATATCAGACTGCTTTCCATCTTGAGGAGGAGGGAGGGAAGGGAGAAAAATTTGGAACTAAAAATCCTGTGAAAACTATTGTTGAAAACTATCCTTATATGTAACTGGAAAATAATAGAATACTAAAAAAGTAAAATTTTTAAAAAGATGATATGCAGGATATGGATGGATGCTGCATATTGTACTAAGACCCTGTTATCAAAGATCCCCTCCCAGTTATCTGGCCCCAGTTTTTGTATTTCATCTTGCTTTGTAATTCTCTCCCCTTTGTTTTGTAAAGATAAAAAAGACCAGGTCTTGTCTTACTCCAGTGGGACAGTCACAATCATGATCAGTTCCCCTGAGATTATGCCTCTCTCCTAATAAATCTTTTTTTTTTATTTTATCAGATTTGTTATAAGCCTCCAATTCTTTGGTTGAGCTAGCCCCTGATCCAGGTCGTAAGTCCCCCCATCAATTTGAAAAACATGTAGGAGAATAGTGTGACATAATCTGCAAAAGGTATATCAAAACGTTATGGAGGGGTAGCTGGGTGGTGCACTGGATAAAGCACCAGCCCTGGATTCAGGAGTACTTGAATTCAAATCCAGCCTCAGTCACTTGACACTTACTAGCTGTGTGACCCTGGGCAAGTCACTAAACTCCCATTCCCCCACAAAAACAAAAACAAACAAACAGAAAAAAAAAACCCTTTATGGAGATGCCTCTGAAAACCAAGATGTCAAGCTTAAACTTTACTAAGTAAGCATTTGGAAGTCACCAATCAGAAATATGATATTTTATTCAGTTTTGGGTACTATGCACTGGTCTTGTTAATAGTAAATTTATTCCCAAACACTGTTGATTCTTCCTGGGGTTTAATAGTGATTCAATAGGTAATTACTAATATATTACATTGGATGTTATATCTTCATTGATGTGCATATTATCTCTAAGATTACAGCTTGCAACACATCCATCACAGCTTACTCTGAATAGTATTAATAATTTCCCATAAATTCTCCAAAAGGAAGTATATCCAACATGTCATGGCCCTTTTACTCTTAGATATTTTATTCATTTATTTGGGGGCTTACCATTGAGTTAAACTTTGGACTCTTAGAATCATGGTAGTTCAATGACAAAAGGAAAGTCACAATGTTTTTTTGCTTCATTTTTAAAATCTAAGAATGGGTACAAAAATATATTCGCTACCAACCTACTCTTTTATTGTGAAGATCAAATGAGAAAATTTACATGAAATATTTGTAACTATAAAATGTGAAGGGTAGAGTAATACTTTGATACAAAATATTATTATTGATATATTTTAAAATCTAATTTAACTGAAAAAAAAAAACAAAAAGCAATATTTACATTTCCACATAATGTAGAACAATCTATAGAACACTGATAAACATCAGATTATAAAAGTAGCACAGATCCAAAGTACTTTGATAGAAAAAATTTAAAAACCATAGCAGATTAAAATAACCTTATGTGCTTTGTCATTATACTGAACTCAGTCACAAGGGAGCATAAATACTTATTAGCTGATGGATAACCTAATTTCCTATTTCCTTTCTTGCTTGCTGGATTTTGATATGAGTATAGACTCATTTTGTCATAAATAAATGGGAATATAATCACATCCCAATTATATAGCTTTGGGTTATTTATACTATTCAGTTATCTGTTACAAATTTATTGGATGTTAATAATGCAATTCTCTCTGGTTACCTGACTGATAAACTTACATTTCCAGTATTTGGTTTACTCTCTGAATGCCTACTTATTGCAAAAATATACCAAATGTTTTGTAAAGTTGCTTTTCTGCCTCTCTTTTCCTTTGAAAGTCATAAAATAAATTATAGTAATCACCTATTTTTTCAAAGTACCCCCACATTTCAAAGAATTTTGAACAGAAATAAAGGATTACCAATACTAGGTTATTCATCATTGTTCAGACATAAGAAATTTTGTACTAGAAATTCAACAGTAAAGGAGTCTCCATAGATCTGACAGAATATTTTTTTTTCATTTTCCTTGATAGGAAATTAAAGTAACCATACCGTGTATATTAGTGCTATTAAGTTTGATCCAAAGAAAAATTAAACCTATGACCAAGCAAACATGCTTCTTGAAACAGGGAAAAGAAAACACAAAATTAACACTAAAGATTCCTACCCAGTGGGGGAAATCTTATTGCCTGTTATTTCCTCCTCTTAGGAAATGTCAGCAGTCACAAATCAGGTTAGGGTTTAGATTACTATGTGTTAAATTATATTTATGTCCTTGTAAAGCTGTGCTACATTGTTACCGCCTATAAGAAATCTTGAAACCAAATGTTATTGCAGTTACTGCTGATTTTTACTTCTAAAATTTTGCCTGGGTGCATCAGAAATTTTAAGAAATGACCTTTTCAGGAGTATATTTTCAGAAGATCCTTTTCAAGATGTTCATTTGCATATGCCATTATTGGCTTATACCTACCCTAGTTAATTTTGAAAATGTTACCCTTTTCCAAATGTTTCTTAAATGCTTGGGATTTCTGCATCCTAATTTAGGAAATTCAAACCTTTGGGAATCTCACACCTTTTCCCAAAATAAAGAGAAACATTATCTATCTCTCCCCTTCCTCAATTAAGTTAAAAAATGTTGTTTGTCATCATTAACAGTACATTAGAGCTGTGTCAATACCTAAAATAAACTGAGACAATTGTCAGATTGAAAAGTATTTTCATTTGAAATATATGGATAATTACAATAAATTATCTTTTGGATATGACTTAACTCAGGAGTTGCCTCAATATTCTACTTTACTTGATATGTATAAAAATCAAATGTAATGATGTTTGATTGCCAAAAATGAATAATAATTATGTGGAAATAATATATGATTATTTATAATTTGTAAAGCTTTCTCCTCACTGCTTTCCCCCAGTTTGAAATTAAGTGACAGACTTAAACTACAGTTGTAGTGGTATGTTATTCCTCCAGTCAAAAGACCTAAGTTCAAATCTTACCCCAATACAGTATGTTCTCAGGCAAGTGATCAAATCTCTCTATCCCTCACTTTCTTCATCTCTAAAATGATCATTGAGGGTAGAAAACTTGGGCTATAAGGCCCCTTTCAGTTCTAACTCTATGATCCCATGAACTACTTTAAAAATCTACAAAATTAAAGATTCAAATGAAAAATTATGAGGGTAAAGCATTTAATCCCTCCTTTTGTTACTGTCCATCTACCTATGAAATGCATGAAAATGAAAGTTTCTTAAAATAAGAATAATTACAGTATTGTTCTTGAAATAAGTTCAGAAATGTGTTTTATAACTCTTTTGAACAATTTTGTTTTAACACTTTACTTTTCCCCACCTAAAACATTACTGATATTATATCATTATTGCCTCTCAAAGGAAGCCTACTTCATGAAACAGGGAGAAGATAACACAAAATTATCACTTAAGATATACAACCATTGAATTATCTCCTCAGAAAATGTCTGCAATCACAAATCAGATTAGGGTTGAGTGAAAGTAACCATTTACCATGAGGGTAAAATGGCTACCTACATTCCAAGCATTTACAACCCTGAGCACTCACCAAGGGTTAGAATTTGACTCACACAATGGTGGTTGGGAAGGTAGTAGAACTTTTCTACATAGTTGACCCAGGTACTCATCATACAAATAAAGAAATAAAGAGTTGTAAAAATACCAAGAAAATCATCAATTATAGGAAAACAGCAATACCAAGAACACATCAGAGGGTGTTCATTCATAGGGGTGAGTGGAGGACCTGAACATTGAAAACTTAAATCACTATTCCTTCATTCCAACAATACTGTTCCCTGGCTTCTCCCCTTACCTTGTTCTGCCTGAAGGGTCACATGTCTTAGCTGCATTTATTGGGGGGTAGTTTTGTTTTGTTTTGTTTTGTTTTGTTTTGTTTTTCTATAGTCATTGGCTGTTAAACTTTTTACAATGTGTGGGCTAGAGTGGGGTGGAAATGAGATTCTCAAAAGAAGTGATGGGGCCCAGGAATCAGAACTACTCAGTGATTATTTAATATAGCACAAAAGAAATCAACATCTAAAAGAAGGAGTGAAACAAAAGCTTTTCAAAGGTTCTATTCAAGATAATGGGCCTCCTCTTAAAACTCTTTTTAAGCTCCTAGGCTTCAATGAAGTAAGGAAAAAGTGAAATTCTGAAACAAAGATAGAGTCTATAAGTGTGAGACTGGGGAAGGTAGAGAATATGTACAAATACAGTGTCCCAATTGACCACTTTCAATGTTAAATGAAAAACTTCATCTAAAAACTGTGGTCAAAGTGAACAAAAAAAAAATAAAGAGCAGGAAAGGGATACAGCAGCTCTGGGGCATCACAGAGGGAAAAGATTTGCAGTAGGGAGAAAATTAGCATTTTTACATGGTCACTGTGAGGATTTAGTTTGTTTAAATATGCATATTTGTTACAAAGTTTCCCTTTCTTTGTCTTTCTTTTTTTTTTTCAAATAAAGAGGCATGAGAGGAAAAGGGAAAAAAAAAACCCTGTTAAAAAAAAAAGAATAAATATTACAATGATTGAGGAAGATAGAAAAAAGTTGGCTGAAGCAAGAAATGAATTATCAGTCATCTCAATAAACTAGATCTTTATATAAAGTAAATGGAGTAAAAATCTAAGGAATAAGTGAATTATTACAATCAATTCTGCTTAGCTCTCTAACATGATATGGGACCAACTATTTGAACGTACAGAATGGTTATGAAAAATAATCAAGTTTTAAGCAATTTTAAAGAAACATATTTTTAAGGACCATAGTAAAGAAAAGTATTTTTCAGCATATCATGGTATATTTGCAAGGGTCTAAAATACTAGCTAAACTATCTAAAATCTAATGAGTGGTCACCAATAAATTATAAACTTTAGCAAGAGTATTTAAATGATTAAGTATTTATTAAAGAGCATTAGGATCAGAAAATAAAGGTAAAAATCTAACTATTTCTAAGAGGCCCTATCATGGCGAGGTCAGGAACCAAAAAGAGACAGAACCCCTCTACCAGCATCCACTTCCTACTTTTTGTCCTCTTCCCAGAAATGGGAGGCTCCTCAAGTTGATTGGCTGGTAGCTTTGATAGACAGTACCCATGAGCAAACATCACTTTCTGACTCTAAGGACCTTGACCACATGGCTTGCCCTCAGAGGCCTTCACCTCATGGCGGCACTTTGCTACAGTAAGTCTCCAGCAGGTGGCATCATTCCAATCATTACACATTGATCATATGCAAGGGACTAACTGAAAATATGCATTAAAAATAAAAATAATAAACATACTTTAAATTCCAGAACATTTTAAAGAAAAAATATAAATCAACAAAATGTACAAACCTAAATGGAAAATGCATATTTTAAATGGTGAGTGACTCAATAAACAAATCATAGCAACAACAACAAAAACAAAATATTTATAACAATGAGATGACATATCAAAATTTAAAGAACATTAACAAAGTGGCCATTTAAAGAAAATGAGCTGAATATGCAATTAAAAAATAGAAAAATAATTTTTGATGGTAACTTAAAGCATTATAAAAATAGATTTAACAGAGAAATTTGGGAGAAAAGACTACAGTAATGTAAAAATTACCATCTATTTTTAAAACAAGATTAAGAAAATCAAGTAAGAATTGACTAATCTGATCAAGGAAAGGGCAAAATCAATTGATAAAATTCAAAATTTGGCAGAGCTAGGAATTATGAGAGAAATCAGGAAGTTGTATGAGCTCTCCCAAATTTCCTTCAGAAATGACATTAAATCAAGCCTCTGAATAGCTTATGGAACTACAGATTCTACAAAAAGACAGAATGAAACAATATTCTTCTTTAAGATAACTTAGAAAGACTTCAGCAAAAGTCTGTCTCACTTGGATAAAAGGGGAGCACAATACAGCACAGAGGGTGTTGGGGCATGCCAGCAGGAGGCTCTTAGCCACAGCACAGATCAACAGCTAAGGGCCCTCATTCCTAGCTCAACAGACTAGTGACACAGCAGGCCAGTTGTGAGGCCCCCAGCCCCAACACAGAAGGCAATTGGCTCACTAGAGTATTCAATACACAACAGGTACAATGAGGTTAGGCAATCCCAGTGCAGTGAGCAAGCTGTGACCCTCTAATGCCTCAGAGCAGAAATCCAGTGATCAGGTCCCTGGTCCTCAGCCAAAGAAGCTTGGAACACTGCCATCTGTGCCCCATGAACAGAGCTCAACTTTAAATGGAATAAAATAGGCTAAGATATGAGTAAGAAACAGAAATGACCCTCACCACAGGAAGATACTATGGCAACAGAAAAGATCAAAACATAAGAGGACAACACTCTCAAAATGTGTACATGTGAAACCTAAAAAAGGAAGATAAATTTCTTTCAAGGCAAAAAATCCTTCTTGGAACAAATCTAAAAATATTTCATAAATCAAATAATAGAGTTTGAAAAAATTTGGAAAATAAATGGGAGTTATGCAAAAGAAAGTAAATTACTTGGAAAATGAAGGCCAAAAATAACTAAGGAAAATCATCCTTTAAAAAATACACTTGGCCAAAAGGAGAAGGTGGTGCAAAAGGTGACTGAAGAAAATGATGCAATAAAAATCAGAATTGAGCAGATAGAAGCTAATGACTCTATGAGTCATCAGAAATCAGTCAAATAGAATCAAAATACTGTAAAAATAGAAGAAAACATACAATGCCACATAAAAGCAACAGAGGTGGAAAATAAATATAGCAGTGACAAATTATGAATTATTGGATTGTTGAAAGCCACGATAAAGAAAAGAACCTGGATACCATGTTTCAGGAAATGATCAAGGAGAACTGCCTGGATAAGCTAGAACCAGAGGGTAAAATAGCCATTGAAATAATCCACTGATCATCTTCCAAAAGAGACCCAAAAATGAAAACTCCAAGGAGTAGTATAGTCAAAGTGCAGAATTTTCAGGTGAAGAGAATATACTTCAAACAGCCAGAAAGAAGAAGTTCAATATCAAGGCACAACAGTCAGAATTACACAAAATCAGATAGCTTCAATATTAAGGGATTGAAGGACTTGGAATATGACATTCCAGAAAGCAAAGAATCTTGGATTGCAACCAATAATCAACAGTCAGCATAACTGAGCATAAGCTTTTAGAGAGAAAGATAAAAGAGGGACATTAAAAGTTTCTGGATGTAAAGGCAAGAACTGAACATCAAATTCAATATTCAAATGCAAGACTCAAGAGCAACATAAAAAAGCAAAAGAGAAAAAAATGTTATTCAATATATTTACATTATTTACATCCCTACACAGGAAGATGATAGTTGTAACTCGAGAAATGTATCCCTGTTAGGGCAGATAAAAGGAGTATACATAGAGAGAGTGTTTGAGTATAAGGTGATTTTGATATTATGATATAAAAATTAAAGGGTGAAAAAATAACATCCTGGGAGAACAAGGAAGGGGAGTCTGAATGGGGTAAATTATATTACTTGAAAAGGTGATAAAGATCTATTACAGTAGAGGGGAAGAAGGGAGGGTGTGAGCATTGTTTGATCCTTATATATTGGTTTTGGCTTAAGAGAGAATAGAATACACATTCAGTTGGGTATAGAAATTTATTTTACCATATAGGGAAGTAGAAGCATAAAAGCAAAAGAAAAAAGAGGACACTGATAGAAGGGAAGGCAAAAAGAAGTAGGAGGGGAAAGGGGAAAAAATAGAGGGGTGTGATAGAAGGGAGGTCAGATTGAGGGAGGCAGTGGTGAGAAGTAAAACACTGGTGAGAAGGGACAGGGTGAAAAAAAGTGAAAAGTATAAACAATGAGAAAAATAGGATAGACGGAAATATGCAGTTAATAATAATTGTGAATGAGAATGGGATGAACTCTCCCATAAAACAGAAACATATATGAGAGCAGATTAAAAACCCTAATTCTACAATATATTGTTCACAAGAAACACATTTGAAGCAGAGAGATATAGACCAAGGTAAAAGGCTGGAACAGAATATATTAAGCTTTAGCTGAGGTTAAAAAAAATTTAAAAAGCAGGCGTAATGGGGGCAGCTAGATGGTACAGTGGATAGAGCACCAGCCCTGGAGTCAGGAGTACCTGAGTTCAAATCCGGCCTTAGACACTTAACACTTACTGGGTGTGTGACCCTGGGCAAGTCACTTAACCCCAGTTGCCTCACCAAAAAAAAAAGCAGGGGTAGCAATCTTTATCTCACTTAAGGCAAAAGCAGGAATAGATCTAATTAATAGGAAAAAAAAGGAAGTAAACTACATCTTACTAAATGGTATCATCAACAATGAAGCAAAAGGAATACTAAACATATATGCACCAATTGGTATTACATCCAAATTCTTAGAGGAGGTGTTAAGTGAGTTATAGGAAGAAATGGTGAGCAAAATTATACTAGGGGAGACCTCAACCTCTGCCTTTCAAGGCTGGATAAATTTAAACACAAAATAAATAAGAAAGAACTCAAGGAGGTGAATAGGGTTTTAGAAAAGTTAGATATGATAGACCTCTGGAGAAAACTGCATGGGGTTTGAAAAGAATATAGCTTTTTCTCAGCTGTACATGAAATCTACATAAAAATGGACCACGTATTAAGGCTTAAAATCATCACAGTCAAATGTAGCAAAAATTAGGAGCTATTTTGCCCAAATCTATGCCAATAAATTTGACAATCTAAATGAAATGGAAGAATATTAAAAAAAAATCATAAATTACCCAAATTAACTGAACAGGGAATAAAATCCTTATATGAGCCCTCCTAAAAAAATAAATTGAACAAGTCCACAATGAACTCCCTAAAAAAATCTCCAGGGCCAGATAGATTTACAAATGAATTCTCCCAAATATTTGAAGAAAAATCAATTGCAATATTATACAAAATATTTTAAATATAGGCAAAGGAGTCCTACCAAGTTCCTTTTATGAAACCAATACAGTGCTAATACCTAAACAAGGAAGCACCAAAGCAGAGAAAGAGAATTTCAGACCAATGTCCTTAATGAATATTAATGCAAAAAAATATAAATAGAAAATCACTAAAGAGATGAAACAATTTATAACCAACAATAAAATATGACTAAGTGGTATTTGTACCAACAATGGAGGACTGATTCAATATTAGGAAAAATATCAACATAATTAACTACATCAATAATTAAACTAACCAAAATCAAATTATTATTTCAATAGAATCAGAGAAAGCTTTGGACAAAATACAGCACCCATTCCTATTAAAAGCAATAGAGAGCATAAGAATCAATGGAGCTTTCCTTAAAATGATAAACAGTTTCTATGTAAAACCATAAACAACAATTATATATAATGGGGATAAGTTGGAAGCATCCCTAATAAGATTAGGGATGAAACAAGGATTTCCATTATCACTAGCATTATTCAATATTGTACAAGAAATGTAAGCTTTAAAAATAAAAGAAAAAATAAATTGAAGGAAATAGAATAGTGAAGGAGGAAACAAAATGATCACTCTTTATAAATGATATAATGATATACTTAGAGATCCTAGGGGATCAACTAAAAAACTACTTGAAAGAATTCAAAATTTTAGCAAAGTTGAAAGATATAAAATAAATCCACAGAAATAATTGGCATTTCCACCTATGCCCAACAAAGCTCAGAAGTAAGAAATAGAAAGAGAAAGTCTATTTCAAATAACTGTAGATTATATAAAATACTTGGTAGACTACCTGCCAAGACAAACCCAGGAATATTATGAAGACAATTATAAAACACTTTTCACACAAAAAAAATCAGATCTAAAGATTGGCAAAAATATCAGTTGTTCATGTGTAGGCTGACTAATATAATAAAAATGACAATTATAACTAAATTAAATTACTTATTCAGTGCCATACCAATGAAAATACCAAAATATTTTATAGAGCTAGAAAAAATAATAAAATTCATCTGGAAGAACAAAAGCTCAAGAATACCAAGGGAATTAATGGAAAAAATTCAAAGGCAGATGGCCTTGCCATACCAGATCTAAGACTATATTATAAATCAGCAACCATCAAAACTATTTGGTACAGGCTAAGAAATAGAGTGATAGGTCAGTGATATAGGTTAGGTAAAAAAGACACAGTAGCAAATGACTATAGTAACATATTGTTTGATTAACACAAAGACTCTACCTTCTGAGATAGAAACTTACTATTTGATCAAAACTGCTGGAAAAGCTGAAAAATATTATGGCAGAAACTAGGCAAAGACCAACATCTTATACTATATGCCAAAATAATGTCCAAATGGATACATGATTTAGACATAAATGGTGATACTATAGGCAAATTAGAATAGCTTACATGTCAGATCTATGGAGAGGGGGATATTTTATGAACAAACAAGAGATAGATACATTATGAAATGCAAAGTTGATCATTTTGATTACATTAAATCAAAAAGGTTCTGCCCAAACAAAACCAATGCAAACAGGATTAGGAAAAACACAGAAAGCTGGGAAATAATTTTCATGGGCAGTGTTTCTGACAAAGGCTTCATTTCTCAACTATATAAAATACTGAATCAATTTTACAAAAATATAAGTCATTCCCCAATTGAGAAATGGTCAAAGGATATGCACAGACAGTTTTCAGATGAAGAAATTATAACTATCTATAGTCATATGAAAAAATCTTATCAGTCTAATCCTGTTGATTAGAGAATTAATTTTTTTTTGTTTTGGTTTGTTTTGTTTTGGTTTTTTTTTGCAGGGCTAAAATGGATGTTAAATGACTTGCTCAGGGTCACACAGCTAGTAAGTGTCAAGTGTCTGAGGCCGGATTTGAACTCAAGTCCTCCTGAATCCAGGGCTGGTGCTTTATCCGCTGTGCTACCTAGCTGCCCCAAGAATTGAAAATTAAAACACCTCTGAGGTACTAACTCATACCGCTTAGATTTGGCTAATATGACGATTTTTTTTTAAAAGGAAAATAATAAATGTTGGAGAGGATGTGGGAAAGTTGGAACACTAATGCATCATTGGTTTTGTTGTAAACCTATCAAACCATTCTGGAGGTCAATTTGGAACTTTGCCCAAAGGGATATAAAACTGTGCATATTTTTTTTAAATAAAAATTTTCTATTTATAGTTTTGGATTCCATTTTTTATTCCTCCTTCCATCCCTCCCCTCCCCCACCCTGGGGTAGTAAGCAATCAGATATGGTTTATACATGCATGATTATGTAAAACATTACCATATTAGTCATTGTATAGGAAAATGTGAATAAAAGAAAAACATGAGAGGAAGTGAAAAATAGCAGGTTTCAGTCTGTGTTCCATCAATATCTGTTCTTTCTTTGGATGTGGATAACATGTTTCATCAATAGTCCTTTGGGACTGTCTTGGATCATTGTATTGCTGAGAATAGTTGTCATTCCATTCTTCATCAAACAATATTGCTGTCTCTGTGCACAACATTCTTTTATTTCTGCTCACTTCACTATACATCAGTTCATACACATCTTTCCTGTAAGTTTTTGTTTCTTCCAAGGTGATATGATTGTATTATAGGAAGAGGTGTGCTTACCACTCTCCTCTACTGAGAACTGGTTTGTGACTTACCACAATCATTTTTTTCTACCCTGGAACTGTGACCAGGATCCCAGCTCACCTGCAGCAAGCTCTGGTGTGCTAGTGCTCCTCTATGCCTTGGTACTAAAACCCAGAACTATGACCAAGATCCAAGTATGGACCATGCAATAGAGTCCTTCCCCCAGTACCAGCAAAGGGATTATTGTAATTGCATTTTGACCAGTTGTCTAAGCCCTTTACCATCTGTAGACTGAAAGGTCTGGAAACTGCCACTGCCACTACTGATTCAGTCACCCTAAAAGACTGTTCCTGGATTGCTATGGACAGGTTTGCACTGACAAGCCCTGCACTGGGCTTCCCTACACTCTCATTCTGGTGCAATAGAACTTTTCTACTGAATTTTTAATCTTTCTTTGTTTCAAAAATTATTTCACTCCATCCTTTTTGGGGTTCTGGGCCCCTAGAATTTGTTCTGAGTAATTATTTAAATATATTTGGAGGAATTTGGGGGAGATATCAGGCAAGCCCATTCTTTTTCTTCAACATATTGAATCTGCCTCTGAAACCAGTATTTTAAAGGGGGGAGAGTAGTGGTTAGAGAATAATAGGTTAAGGGAAAGGAGTTCTATATGATATAGGACCTTTATTTGATTATTATGTGAAGGGTAGTATAACACCCTTCTCCCTACCTTCAAGTAAAAGTTTTACTTCCTAAAGGACATATTTCAATGACTGTTAGAGGCATTACATTATCTGTTTATCCCAGGAAATATAGTATTTCAAGCATCACTGAAGAGGAACAGTCACAACAACATGCAAAGGGAAAAATGTAGTAAAAATGGAGAAAAATCACAAGAATTTATAAACTATCAAGACCTTCATGAATATATGACATCAGTGTATAGAGGGTAGTAGTAGTGACAGTGGTTACTATTGTTTTCTTTATAATGTTAAGTAGTATAAACACACATTCATGATTATTCCCTTATTTAGCTGAAACCTTATCAAAGTTGTTCCTTTTCCTAAGTATATTACACATCATTATGTGTGTAAGAGTTAAAAATGAATATCTATTCCTTAGTTTTCTACCAGTTAGTAATAAAATATGATGAAAAAAATCAATGAGTAGCTTTATAAGGAAAATATTTGACTTTAAAATTTATATTTTTACATAATGTGTATCCTGAAAAAGGATGTCTTGAAAGGTAAAAATTACTCAATCTTTCCAGGACACTTTTTCCTTATCCATAAAATGTAGGAAATGTACTGTATCTCAAATGTGGTTTGAAGTTCTAGATCTTGTGAAGTATGTAATGTTTCATTCCATTTGTAAGCAGTATTGTATGGGCCAAATTCAGTATGGGGAGAGTTAATTGGGTGGCTCACCGTAATATTGGGGTTCAGGAAATAATGGGAGACCTCTAGGTCCTGAGTTTCCTCTCTTCCAAACTGCCTTTTGTTTAGTTATTTCTCTCAGACTGATAAGAAAGGAGATTAACAACCTCTTTTCCACAAACAAATCAGGTTTTATTAATGGGAACAAAATTTACAACACAAGTGAAGTTAATAGACATAGGGATAATGAGAAAGCAGATAGAGAAAGGGAAAAATATGACCCACTTCTCAGATGGTTAGAATCTAAATCTCTAGGGTAAAAAGTCCCCCAGGTACCTCAAATAAGTTCTGCTTCCTCAGCTACTCAAACAGCTTTCCTCCAACAAAAACTGACTCAAACCCTAAACTTGCTTCCAGCTCAGTTGGCCTAAAGAGCCAGCATTGCTTCAACAACACAAACTCTCCACCACCTGGAATCTGTAGTTCTAAAGAGAATCAGCTGTGCATTCTCTCTCCTTATTTGGTGTGAAGCTCAACCACCACCAGTTCCTCTCTCATTCTCTACCTTTCTTCCTTGTTCCTCCCAGATTTCTCTCTTCCCCCTTCCTGCCTCTCCCACAGGAAGGGGAGGTTCTTAGTCATGCCGAGCTTCCAATTAGTTCAACATACCCCCTGGGCTTTCCCCATTATAAGTTGGCCAGGCCCACGTAGGCCTGCAGGTGTCCAGCATGAGGTCACCACTCACGGCATGTGCAGGGGTTTCTAATTTTATCCAAAGATGGGGTCATAGAAACCCCAAATCACAATTATTCTTTTACAGTATAAAATGAGAGTCTGAAGGAAGCCTGAAAAAATAAAGACTCAGTGGGCAGCTAGTTGGCTCAGTGCATAAAGCATAGGCCCTAGATTCAGGAGAACCTGAGTTTAAATCCAGTCTCAGATACTTGACACTTACTAACTCTGTGACCCTCATTACCCTTCAAATACACACACACACACACACACACAGAGATATAGATATATAGATACAGATATGTATACACATACATATATGTATGTATACAGATGTATGTATATATGTCTGTATCTATATCTATATCTATCTATCTATACTTAGTGTTGACCATTTTTCAAGTATACTTGATCAGTATAAAAGACCAGCCTAGGGAATATAGCCTAACATTCTATAGTCTATTCCAAATAGGAAACATTTTGAGTTTGAATGTTTTTGGCATTTTCTTGTACTTTACCTCAGGTGTAGACATGTCATGGCTTGAATATCTACTGGATAATCAGCCATTTGAAACATAGATTTGTCCATGTTTCACAAATATGGGTGACTTCCACTTCATAGCTTTTTCTATATAGAAGTCTTATTATTTTAGTAGAGACCCAGAAATACTTTGTCCTTCAATTCAATAAAATTGTCTCAACAATTCAGTTTTCTTGGTCTAATGGCACTATATGATCACTTAGTCTTTAACAGCTGATCAGAAGCCCAGTCTTAATTGATGTAATGGAAAGAATGACAAAATTTAAAATGCATAATTCATCAGGCAAAGAGCTATACTAAGATTTTTCTTGGGAGCACTTCCTACTTAATTCACCTACTATTCACACCTTTCACCTCTCCTACATTTATCAATTATTTTTTAAATTATAGGTGTGGGTATATGTAAAGACATGTCTTATCTGCCCAATAACCATTTCTTTTTCTTTGTTTTACTGTCACCACTTTCTATGGTTTATTGTTCACAGATCCTGAATAAATATTGTTTGAAATAAATGGAAACTTAATCTGGTATAGTGAGCAGAGTTCTGGACTTGAAGTCAGGAAAACTTATCTTGAAAATCCACTTTAGCCACACACTGACTATAAGGACACACACAATTCATTTTATTTCTCAGTGCTTTAAGTAACCAAGTTCAAAATAATGTGTTCATGTGCATTGGAAGAGAGAGTTTCCTCTAAGAAGTTTGGAATTACATATACCAATGAAATCATAAGCCTAATCTCTATTCCCATTATACAGACTTTGACAGTTATTAATTCAATTTATTCATTTATATATGGATTTGGGGGAGGGATCATATTTTTATTCTCAAATTAGCAATAGAGGGATAACATAGAGTCATAGCCCTTGATACCCATGAAAATATTGTAAGAGCTCTATTCAGCCCTAGGGCTATGCATTTTTCATTCTTCTTCTAAAACACCTTGATGTGCATGTGAGAAAAAATAATTATTTTTAAAAAATTTCTATACTGAAATCCACTAATCATTTGCTCTTTTTGGCGGTTTTAGTTAACTGTCTGATGAAATGGTTAAATAGAAAGATGTACAATTGGCAGAACAAAACAATCCCTTCCATATTTTCAATTTTAATAATTAATATTATGACTTTTGTTAATTTTCATAATTAAGAAATTTCAGAAAGAAAATGAGGCACTGTTTAACTTTCTGTATCTTATTAAAACAGTATTTTATCCAGGTATTTCTATTTTTTTAATCTCAACTAGCTACACAGAAAAATTAAACTGCTCCCAATGTGACTTTATAGTTTGTGTCAATTTAATTAACCTATCCTTACTCTCCTTAAACTCAAAGTATCATAGAATGACTACAATGAAACAGATCATGGAATATCCATAAGAACTATTGGCTCATTTGTTTGGTAAAATTCTAGAAAATAAAACAAACAAATTATAATTAATACTATGGGGATGCAATCTTTATTTTTCAGACTATTAAACTTAATTTAAAAATATTGTAAGTCATCCAACTTAAAAGCATTAATGGAATTACTACAGATTCATTACATCATTACATTTTTTTCAGGGCAATGGGGGTTAAGTGACTTGTCCAGGGTCACACAGCTAGTAAGTGTCAAGCATCTGAGGCTGGATTTGAACTCAGGTACTCCTGAATCCAAGGCCGGTGCTTTATTCACTGAGACACCTAGATGCCCCACATCATTACATTTTAAGAAAGTATGTATCTTTCTCCATTTGACAAAATGTGGAGGAGGGCTGAAAGCTCTAATAGCAGTCAACCATTTGAGATTTCTGAGGGGTAGGACTACCTCTCCATATCCAATCTTAAAAGACTTGCATATGATATTAGCTCACTGAGCATAATAAATTGCAATGAGCTCTTTTGATCAGGCATAAACCTTTCTTTTGTGCAGCATTGTTACTGATTGTTTTTACCTCATTTAGACCCTGGACTATCAATCCAGTTTCTGCTCATGGATCATGCCACTTCCTGTTTCTAACAACTTTCTTATAAGATATGGGCACACTCAACCTCATTAAAGTTTTCTTGGGACTCTTCTACCATTTTCACTATTGGCCATATTAGCAAATCCTGGACTGACAATATCACACCACATAAAACCTCAATCAGAGATATGAAAAATGTATTGCCCCTACAACTTATTCCAGTTCCTCAATAGGCCTCTAGCTTGTTTTGACAAAGTTCAAATAGGGCAGAAACTTAATGGTTGACAGATTTTTTTTTCCTTCCACAGTCCCTAGCAGACAGAGTGACATTTATAATATTAATTCCCAGACCAGAAATAATCAAATATATTGTTAGGACTTAAAGAAACATTTCCTAATATCACTTAACCAATGTCAATGCTTAAAATTCCTATATAACTTCTCTTCTACATATTTTATGATTGATATGTTATACTATTTATTTCATACTTAAACTCATAATCATTTAAATTGCTAAAACATAGTTATAAAAGTGATAGCTATCATATATGTGGAAAACACAAAGTTTGAAGTAACAATTAAAATATGGGAGTTTGCATTATGTGCTAAAATGCAGAGAAAAAATATATGCATGAATTTAAAGTCTGAAATTTGCATTTTTAAAAATTGCTATAAGCATAGTGCTTTCCCTCTGTAATTACCTACAATTTATCCTGTATATGTTTTGTTCATGTACAATTACTTTCATATTTCCTCTGCCGCTAGAATGTGATTTCCTTCAAGACAAGTACTCTTATATTTCTAGTGCTTTCTGCAATGCTTGACACATAATAAGTATTAATTAGTTTGCTCTTATTGATGTATGGATGAATTGACTAAGGGGCAGGTTGAGGTTCATATTTCATGCAAACTCTACCTCTGGGCATTCTATAACCTAAAGGCTGGCCCAGACAAAAGAAAGCTTGATTACTCTTCTCTACCTATTCCTATTATACCCACCCATTGGTCCTCCTCCTTGTAGAAAGGGAAATTCAACAATTAGTACTTGAGGTAATGAAGTGGTTTGAGAAAGATCACAATTTTGGTGAACTTAAATTTTCTAAAAGGGTCCATGAATGGTTTTCAGAGCACAAACCCATGGTAAGTTTTTTTTTTTTTTTTGCTTTGTTTTGTTTTGTTTTTTAACTTTGAGAGTATGGAGGAGATGAATTGAGCATTCACTACAGTTAATTCATAAGACTGTTACATGGTCAGATTTCTTGTTGTCTTTCTCTTATGGAAAACTACCTCTAAGGAAGCAAGGACAGGGAAAGTATCTATTTCCCCTTTTTGGTGTAATTTAAGCAAACATGACTTTTTAATGTGATGTAGATTTGACTTGTGTAGCTCCAAAGGGAAAACAAATGAGACCAATAATTATGGGGATGGCCAGAAAAGTGTACACTATGAGAGATAATTTATTGAATAATAGCATAAAAGTGAAAGTGGTGACATGATCAACTTGCATATACTTACTTGAACATAATTACATTTACTTTCAAACTCTGGGCTTGTCCCTCAATACCCTCTTTTCAGGGACTCAGAATTGCATTGCTCAAATACAACATCACTTAGGACGCTGTCATAACTGTCCCCAGATTCTGATATCACTACAAGGGATATCAGGACTGAATCTCAGGGCCACACAGGCAGGGCTTAGTTAGTACTCTGCTTGGGTCTCAAACTCACTCACTTGGAAACAGGCTTTGCTACAAGATTCTAAAATGAATAGCTTCATAGCTGTCCTATCATATACTATTCCCACTCAGTGCAAATTCTAATCCCAAAATATTCTTTCTCTCTGTCTTTCCATCTTGTCTGTCTTTATGACTCTATCTCTCTCTATGTCTTTGTCTTTCTCTGTCTTGCTGTGTCTTTCTCCTTGTTTCCTCATATTCTAACTCATTCCTGATATGCTCATTAATTCTAACTACAAAATTCTATACATGAAGAAACCAAGCCAAGGGAGTATAATTGACATTCCCAAGATGATTAATCTAATATGTGAAAGAGGAAGGAGTTGAATACAGGACTCTGACACTAAGTACCAAGGTCTATACACTCTAATAAAACTTTCCTACTCCATCAGAAATAAACCCAGGGGCTATATTTTGTGCTGTTATGAAAAAACACAATATCTATGTTCATGAGAATTCATCAAGCATCTAACAATACCTTTATGAATTCTTGGTATCCTTTTGCACCCAGCATTTAACACTGTGTCTGCAACATAGTCATGTTCAGTAAATGCTTAGTAATTTATAAGCAAGGTGGGCATCAATAATTTTAGACAACTGTGCAGATACTACATTTTTCCTACCACCAGCCTTTCCATAGAATTTTTTTTTTGGTGAGGCAATTGGGGTTAAGAGACTTGCCCAGGGGCAGCTAGATGGCGCAGTGGATAAAGCACCAGTCCTGGAGTCAGGAGGACATGAGTTCAAATCCGGCCTCAGACACTTAACACTTACTAGCTGTGTGACCCTGGACAGGTCACTTAACCCCAATTGCATCAAAAAAAAAAAAGAGAGACTTGCCCAGGGTCTCACAGCTAGTAAGTGCCAAGTGTCTGAGATCAGATTTGAACTCAGGTCCTCCTGAATCCAGGGCTGGTGCTTTATCCACTGTGCCACCTAGCTGCCCTCCATAGAATTTTTTTGTGTGTGTGGGGCAATGGGGATTGAGTGACTTGGCCACAGTCACACAGCTAGTAAGTGTCAAGTGTCTGAGGCCGGATTTGAACTCAGGTACTCCTGAATCCAAGGCCAGTGCTTTATCCACTGCGCCACCTAGCTGCGCCCCCTCCATAGAATTTTTAACAGAAACAATGGTTGCTCATTCATTTCATTATATTCTAACATATCCATCAACAATTTTCAATAAAAGTTGGAAAAGGAAGCTAGACTATCTCAAAGGCACCCACTACATCATGCAGGTTTTTGTTTTTCTTTGTATTTATTAGAATACCTCATGTTCTTTAAGATGTAACACCTGGTAATTTCCCTGGATATACTGGAAGTACAGAGTGCCTTTATACTTGTATTCAAAGCCAAAGGCTTGTTTGACTAACTCCAATCTTAATTCTTTCACCTCAGTTATCATGTCAGTCTGTCTTTATTTCTTTTATTTATCATAGATATGGCCCTAGTCCTTAAAAGGACTTGGAGAACATTCCATAAAAGAACATACACATCATTAAAGTGTAAAACAACATTAGCTTCTACAAGGTGATGCTCTAGTCCTTAAATAAAACACAAGACATGAAGTAAGATAACCTTTAGAATAAAGGATCGGGGCAGCTAGGTGGCACAGTGGATAAAGCACCGGCCCTGGATTCAGGAGTTCCTGAGTTCAAATCCAGCCTCAGACACTTGACACTTACTAGCTGTGTGACCCTGGGCAAGTCACTTAACCCCATTGCCTCATTAAAAAAAATTTTAAAAAATCTTCAAAAAAAAAAAAGAATAAAGGATCAAACTGGGTATCATTCTCAGAGTTTTCAGATCCTTGAGTATTTGGTACTTCAAGGTTCAGCAGAAGGAGAAATGAAAGCTAGTTATGATGCTCTAGAATGGCAGCCCTTGAACTCAGGATACTCAGATTGCACAGAGTTCAAGGACTTTCACTTTCAATTGTGTTGGTACACCTAAGGCTTCATCTCCTTCACAAATGGGAAGATGATGTCTCCAATTTGCCCATTTTTTTTTTCCTAAGAGCAGACCAATTGCTTGATTCAGTTAACTAGTTAGAATTCAAAACATCTCTATTCTCTATATCTGACTTCAAAAATAGGAGATAATTTTAGTAGTTGAAACAAACAGGGGTTTTAGTAAAATCAACTTATATAAGGGTCCCATACAAAATTTATTGTTATTCTGTGTCACATTATAGTAAGGTCATACCATGTGTAGATGTGTTTGCTTGTTTAGTGATGTGAAAGGATATAAACAATACAATTGAAGGAAAGAAAATAATGGGAATTGTTTTCTTTATCCATATGCTTAAAACCTCCAAACCTAAAAGTCACAGAAAGAGAGAAATAGATATACATATAAGTACTTATATATGGGTTGTGCATGTGTGTATATGTACATACTGTATTAGCATATGCATTTATATATATGAATTTCTTATCTGTATATACATATACATTTAATAAAGAATTCATAAATAAGAATTCAAAAATAAAAAACTAACAGAATAATTATTTTTCCTGAGAAGAAAAAAGGAGAGAATTTTAATGTAAGTTATTCTGAACTGAAGGCTAACAAAAGTTTTTTTTATAATACTATTTTCTTCATATAAGATATTCAACTACATCTTCTCTCCTGTCTAGACATCAAAGATCCAACTGACTTTGTCAAAAGTGAATAAAACGGCATAGTATAGAATTAAGCTTTGCTTTCTAAAAAGATAATTAATAAAATTCAGAATTTTGATTAACATCATAATATGATTTTAAGAGTGTTTAAATCATTAAGATATCAAAATAAATCCTAAATTGACTTGCATCATTTTTAATTTCATTAAATTCAACTTTGAAAAAAAAACTTTTAGTACTTCAGGCAGCTATAAATTCAATAATGCAATAACAGGTATGTTATTTCTTAAATTGGACTAAATATATAACTAATCTTCGCATAAACTTGAAAGTTTCATTTCTGGTATTTACTGTACTTTAAAAAATATCCAAAAGAAAGATATAGTTTTATGGGATAAATATTTTCTTTGTCATGAAGCATATGAAAACAAAGACAATATTCCCCAAGTGGATGACAAGTATATATTTAAATTTACAGGTAACTTTAAGGAATTTACATGTAGTGATATGTTTAATTTGGGTATGGCATTATTTAGAGCTTTAAATAGGTAATGCCAAATATGGAAAATAATATGAAACACTGAGTCAGAAGCCCTGTGTTCAAATTCCAACTACACAGCTTATTATGATACCTTTAGCCAGTATCAATTAACATCTCTGAATCTCAGTTTCCTCAGAAGTAAAATAAAGATCTGACCTTGAACTCAAAAGGACCTGTGTTTGAGCCTTGCCTCTGACTCTTATTGGTTGAATGACCATATGGAAAGCAATTAACTTCTCAGGGCTCTCTGAGATGCTAAGCAGATAGAAATTTGAACTGGTAAGGGGAATTCCTTCACCCTGAATTCCTATACTAATTAAATCATGTCTTTTTTTTAAGGACTATGTATTTAGGTGACACTATGGGCAAAATGATTCATTGCATGACTATTGTCCTTCTTAAAATAAGGAGCCTTTATGCAGATCCTCAGATAATAAACACACAATTCATTACCAAGAACTGAAATCTTTCTAGTTTTATAAGACAAAATTTGGTCTTCTTGAAATGACTTTAAAAAATACAAGTTTACTGCAATATCACAATGAAGCAATATATCTTAAAACTGTAGTGAGTTTTTTTAAATCAGTTACATGTAATTAATTCACAAAAATGCAAATTCTGAAATTCTGCTTCTTGAAGGGTATGCATAAATATATACTTGTTCCCTAATATGGTGACAACTCACACAGAAAGATATTAATTAAGGAAAACATATTCTTAAATTGTCTAGTCCAACCTCTAACTAAACAAGAATCCCCTTTAGTACGTAATTAATAAGCCATATTTCAGTTTCCAACCCTATATAAGCAATATGGAAGAATACAATATCTCATAGGCCATACAAATCTTTCTGGGAAAACCAAAATGGTTGGAAATTTTCCATAACTTATGTCAAGTTGATATGCTTTTCTGCAGGTATACCTATGGATCTTATTTCAGTCTTTTAGGATCAAATGGAACACATCTAATCCTTCTTCCACATAAGGCTTCATCAAGTATTTGGTAATAGCTGTAATATTCCCTGTTAAGTCTTCAAACTAATCATCCCTACCATTCTTCTTTCTAACTGTACAGTGGCCTTTTGATGACCACATTTTGGATCTAATGATTTAATTAGATACTGAATATGCCTAACTGTAATATTATCTACCCTGATTTTCTTCAACTTTTCTACATGTATAGAATTATGCAGTATGACAAATCGCATACACACATGTATATGATTTGATAGAATATACATGTATATATGTATGTGTATAAATATTCATTCATTTGCTTATTTATTTATTCATTCATTCATTTATCAACCTACCTACTTATTTGTTTGTTTCTTAAGGGTAAGCAACAGGTTTCAAACCACTTGGTAAGAAGCAAGTGGTGTGGAATGTTGAAAATTTGGTCAGACATTGAAGAAATCATCATCTAATGCATCCCAGGCCATTGCAATTCATCCTGACTTTTGTCTTGCCAATGTACTTCATTGATTCTGGAGGAGAAAGTGAGGCTGATGATTTTGTACAATTCTCATTTAAATCCAATTCACACATGAGTCAAGACAATGCCTGTGATATTATCAGTCCTTTTATAAAATAAAGGACAAATAACAATTTAGGCATGCATGCATATATGTATGTATGTATTTATGTATATATGTATGTATGTGTGTATGTGTTTGTGTGAAATCTATATGTAATTCTCCTGATATACCAGCAAAATGTGTGACCATGTGTGGGGGCTAGATTGGAATGGGTTAACAAAATATAGTATGATTACTGTACTTGAGCAAAAGCCCCTGTGTCATCAAGTGGAAGGCCAGCAAAATGATGTCAGGACTGTAGCCAAGATACAGAAGAACAAGATATCAAAAGCAAGATACAAACATATGATTAGATAGAATGCACTAAAAGAGTGTTTCACTCATACGAGCTGAAAAATAATCCCATTCCTGATATTCCTCATTGTGAAAGTTCTAAGCTTACATTGCTTAAGTTTGGTTCACTGACATAGATACATGACCAGCCTTCTGATATGTTCTTTTTTTGTTGTTTTTGTTTTGTTTTGTTTTTTTGTGAGACAATGAGAGTTAAGTGATTTACCCAGGTCACACAGCTAGTAAGTCTCAAGTGCCTGAGGCCAGATTTGAACTCAGGCTCTCCTGAATCCAGGATCTAGGGCCAGTGCTTTATCCCCTGTGCCCCCCCCACACACACACATGCACATGCACACACACATACACATATATACTCAACATCCTACAATTAGACTTTGTCTCTTACCAATGACTTGAGACCCTTGCACTTCTCATTTATGACCCCAGCAACTGTGGCCTTCCCTGAAGATTTCACTTAGCCAATTGGTGGACTGGCTAATGATGGCACACAAAGACATAGTTTACTCCATATTCCATAATTGTACGTATGATATTTCCTTCATTTTTCTATCACCCCTTTTTTAAACTATACAAATACTATTAATGCTTCAAGTAACTGTAGTTTGTTGATTGTACTCTCTCCTAATTTGCCTAATTTGCTTAATTTTCTGTCTATTTCTTTCAAAATGTTATACCACAGATATCCATTAGTCCCTTGGCAGTCCAAGGGGCTATGAGGATCAACCTAGGACAGTAGAACTAAGAGAATTGAAATTTTCTGTAGTCTCTATTTTCATTTATTTTGTACTGAAACTCTGTCTTATTTTTTAAATAGATTTTTTTCTGTCTCTTAGTATGATGAAATCCAGCTTCCTCTGTCATATTTCAAAGCTTGCACTCTTTATTTTTTTTACTAATTATGTGGCTCTATCAATTTGTATAGATCATGTAGGTATGTCTATATTAAAATGGCTTTCAGTTCATCTCTGGATAATGAGAGCTATGACCATTGTTTTCTGCTACTGTCCCATATTATAAATCCTTAAGATTCCAAGGAGGTCTAGTTGGGCAGCTAAGTGGTGCAGTAGATAGGGCATCAGACTTGGAGTCAGGAAGATCTGATTTCAAATCTTACCTTTCATACAATGTAATTTAAAATTCTAAATGTGGTTTCTAATCTGTCCCCCCACCCAGTTTTTGGGGGAAACTGACTAAAATCACAATAAATGAGTTTAGAATTTTTTAAGGGTTTATTGAAAGATAATAAAAGAAAGAGAAAGATTGAGAAGAGATTTCTTATAACCAGGCAATCCTAGCCTTCCTAATCTCCCAGTTCAGAAGTTCCCTGCCACCATGCCGATGTCTTGCAGCCAAAGAAGAAGCACAGTCCCACCAGCATCCACTTCCTCCTTCATGTCCCCCTCCCAGAAATGGGAGGCTCCTCAAGTTGATTAGCTGGTAGCCTTTATAGACAGTACCCACAAGCAAACATCACTTCCTGACACCAAGGAACTTGACTGCATGGCTTGCCCTCAGAGGCCTTCTCCTCATGGCGGAGCTTTGCTACAATAAGTCTCCAGCAAATGGCATCATGTCAGTCATTACAATACTTATTAGCTGTGTGAACCTCACCAAGTAACTTAACATCTGCTTGCTTCAGTTTCCTCATCTGTTGTGTGATCTTTCAGACGTTGTCTTGCTCTTATATCCATGCTTGCACTTTCAGACATCCCAAAACTTGAAAGTCCTTTATTCAAGCCAATCAAAATCCCCAAATAAACCATGCTCTCTTTTAATACCTGTGAACATCATAGTCCAAATATTCTCTATTATCTCCATAGATCTTTTAATTTCTCTAGGATTCTATAAATATCTTACCAAATCTCTGTGATATATAGTGGTCTTCCTGAGGCTACTTTTACATTAAACCCTACTTTTACTGGTATTCAGTAAAACCAATTTTTCTACCTGTTTTGAGGAAAACAACAACTTAAGACTCTCTGCTGAGAACCCTCTGAACTTTCTTGTAGAAAGTATTGGCTTTGCTTCACCATGAGCATTTAATTTTTCTCCAATTATTTAGATCTTCTTTTATCACCATAAACAATGTTTTGTGGCTCTGTTGATATAGTTATTTTGTTATGCTTAAAGTATTCAATTACTAACTACATTCTTGAGATTTCTTGGGGTCACGTGACCAAAATGGAGTACTTGAAACTTTCTCTGCTCCAAAGAACCTTTCAAACCTGTTTTAATAGAAATTATATCATAGAGATAAAGTAATCTCATCTCTATTGTATAGGATATTAAGAAATCAAAAGTAAAACCTCCATAAAACAATGGCTCCATCAGCATCCCTTCTCCCACTTCTCCCTGAAATTCAGGTAGTAAGAATATATAGCCAACTCATGAGCTTGCAAAATAATGCAAATCTTAATCCTAACTTTGCCCTTCTTTTTTAGTGTTGTGGAGAGATAATATCAAACAGCATAAATTGGCCAAGTTTGCAAGAGTAAAGGCTGAGAGGGAATGGGGCAGGGTATATGTCTAGGATTGTAATAGAGCTCAACTCATAATCAAATCTTCCTTCCAGTGCAACTGTGTAGCAGTGATCCACAGGGCAGATAATTGAATAACAGAAGGAAAAGGCAAAACACTGTGTGCGGGAGTGGGGGCAGGGAGGGGAAGTGTAGATCATGCTATACCCTGGATGAAATAGCTCAACATCCATCTGGGTTCAATTCTATTTCCCTAGAGACCTCGGTCAGTGAATTTTGAATTATTCAGCAGGGAGGAGGCTTAGACACTACAAGGGGAGAAAGATAAAAAATGAGCAACAAGAAAAAAATAAGGGTGAAAAAGACTGGAAATACCAAAAATTTCAAGAGGAAAAACCTACCCTAAAAGATCTTGAGCATATGCAGATAAACAAAAAGAAAGACAACAAAAGAAGGACATATGGCCTCCAAGTCTTGTCAACCAGTTCATTCTGCAAAACAGTGAAAAGGGATTCAATACCTCATGAATAAGAGAGAATTTTGAAGAGAGTAGAGAATAGAGTTACAACACATTGTTTCTACATTGTATAAAAGAGGAATGGGATTTGTAAGGGCAGAATCTATGTCCCAGAAAAAAGAAACAATTGGCAGAATAGAAAAACTTGAATTTGTAATGACAAGCTTCCCAAAATGAGCAAAAGAGATGACAAATGATTTGCAATTTTTTTTAAAATGCAGCTAAGAAGGGCAATCTGGAAGAAGAGATGAAAAAGACAATGACATTTAAAGAATACACACTGTTCTTACAAGCTAATATACTGATCTTGAAGACAGTAAATAATGTGTCAGTTCAAATAACCCATGTCTTGCCTCCAAGGATGTCCAAAGAAGGCTAGTTGGACTTTCTATCTCTGCTAGGTTTTGTCAGTAATATAGAGAAAGTAGCAATTGTAGCAATTACAAGTAGAGTTGATGGTTTTCTTTACACTTAATTGTTGGTGATCATGGCTTATATAGTCTTCTCATTTTTACACACAAAGATACTTCAAACCCAGAGCTTAAATGATTTGCCTGGGATCACAGATAGGGAAAGCTGGAATTTGAAGCCAATGTTCTGACTCTAAATTTAGCAGTAAATTTCACACTACACCATGTTACTCTCAAGGTAGCAATTTGTCCAGTATCTTTTATAAGAGCCACAAAGAACTAAATAAAAAATCCTTGTGTGCAAGAGAACCCATGACTAAAGTTTCTTCAGTCTAGTTACTACTGCTGAACCCTAGCTAAATAAACCACAAGGAGGGGATAACAAACCAGAATCCCAGCTTGACTCATTCTGTTCTAGAGGGGAGAAGAAAACTCAATTCCTATCTTGACCATAGAGTGACACAGTAACAGTCTGGCAAGACTGTGTTAGGACTTTGAACTGTTTGAAGGACTTATAGTTGGTATAAGGAGAAAGGTTCAGATTTCCTTCAAAGGAAGAAATGACGATTTTACTTTCTTTGTTTAGATCCAACTCTTAGAACTTTTTGATTAACAAACTGGATTAAAATCTATTCAATCATAACTGGGGGGGTTTATGCTTTCCAAATATGAAAAACTACTTTTTAACTGTGAATATAATGTATCATCTCTATACTTGCTATAAAGAACAGATAAAATTTTCCTCTCATCTTGTGTAGAGGATTCCGTGAAGATAGTAATCATTGCCTCAAGTGAGTCTTCTTTTTTTTTTTTTTTTTTTTTTTTGCAGGGCAATGGGGGTTAAGTGACTTGCCCAGGGTCACACAGCTAGTAAGTGTCAAGTGTCTGAGGCCAGATTTGAACTCAGGTACTCCTGAATCCAGGGCCGGTGCTTTATCCACTGTGCCACCTAGCCGCCCCGAGTATTCATTTTTATAGCAGTTGTTTGGTGTGAGTAGTTATGTGTGCTTGTGTGTGTGTGTGTATGTTGCATATGGGTGCATGCATTTACATGTAAGTAAAAAAGTTTTGTTTGTTTTTTTTAATAACATTGTGCTCTGCATTTAAACATTCAATAAATACTGAATTATAACCTCTGGGGGGGAGTCTAATTATTCATGTAGAATTATTTTATATCCTGAAACTTTGCTCAAGTTATTGTTTTAATAATATTAATTTAACTCTTTTAAAGTTCTCTAAATAAATCATAAATATGCAAAAAGCATTTTAAAAAAAATTCCTCTTTCCTTGTAATCATTGTCTCAACTTTTGGTTTGTTTGTTTGTTTGTCTTTTTCTGTCTGGTGTGTATAGTTAGGTTTTCTAGCCCTATATTGAATGATACTGTTGACAATAGACATCCTTGCTTTATTCTTGATATTATTGGAAAATCCTCACTTTATGCACCTTAAAGAATGAAAGCTTTGGTTTTTTGGGGGGAGAAAGGGGGATAGCTACTGCATATTAAATTCAGGAAATGTACAGTTATTCCTATTTTTTAGTAAAAAAAACAATTCTTTTTTAAAGCAAATATGAGGATATACCTTATATATTTTTTTCTTTTCTGGATATTTTCATATAAAACTATATATTTTTTTTAATGTTTGTGTTAATGATGTGGTCGGTTATGGCTAAAATTTTCCTAACATTGAACAAAACACTGCATTACCAGGAGAAATCCAAAAAAGGTCATACAATCTTTGTGATATATTACAATAATATGCAGATATTTTATTGATATTCATTAATGATATACTATAGTTTTATTTATCTGCTTTGGGTTTTGCGAGTTTAGTTATCAAAAAGGACTTTTCTAAAATTTCTTCTTTTCCTCTTTATAAGGGGTTTATATAATATTGTAACATGTCAAGGATGTTGAAGAAGGGATTTTTCGGTACATGTAGTTCAAACTGGATAATCTTTAAGTTCCCTTTTAATCCTGAGGTTCTATGATTTTCTGAAGTTATAATCTCTATACATATTAACTTTCTACTCTTTCATGTATAATAACTCATATTTATATAATGAAATGCTACCATACTTGATCTTCACATATAATGACTTCTTTTTATCTTGAGAAATTGTCTAAGATTAGCTAGGACTGGCAGCAAAATACATAAAAAATTAAGGTTGTTTTATGATTGATCCACTTTATTAAGTCATTTAATGTATGCTTTCTTTTGTTCATGTAAGCAACTTGGTATTGCAATAGCACCTCAAGGAGAGTGGTGAAACTAAGTGGTGTAACTAAGGCTAACAATAAATGACTAAATGATTTTATTTATAAGTAATGCATCTGATAGTGAAAATCCCAGGTGCAGTTTGAGATTATTCCATCTGTACTCATATGACTTCTTCCATTCATTCCACATCTAATTTAGAGAGGGAAGTTATGTATGGTCACTAAATGAGATAAGTGATTTAGATTTTACTGGGAGAAAACATATTTGTTTTATGCCTTGAAAGGAACAAAAAGAAGTAATTCATTAATATTGTGAGAGTAACAAAAATGCCCGTACCTGGATATAGGGAATTCATTGCTATGCATATACCAAAAGATGGTCAAAGAAAATAACAAAAGTGACAAAAAATAAAGAAATGTATTTGTAGTATAAGTTTAGCTATAGCAAAGAACTAGGAACAAAATGAAAAGTCTTCAACTTGAGTTAATATTATATAGATATTTTCATCATAGTTCAATTCAGAAGCATTCTAACAAACTCACTGTCTTTAATGATATGAATAACAATGTCTTTCTTATTGCTAAAATACTTTCAAATAATATGAAATGAAATTTTAATTTTGGAAGATTGAAAAATAAATAATATTCTTGATGCAAAAAATAAAATGACATTTAAAAGTATTTGAAATTATGTAAATCATATTCCATATAAACCATATTGAAAAAGAAACAAAACAAAATAGAAAGAAAAACTATACTTCCATTTGCCCACAGAATTCATAAGTTGACTCCCTGGAGGTGAATAGCATATATTTATTTTCATCATGAGCACATTTTTATCATAAGTTCTTTCATCATGAGACAATTGTAATAGCCCAATTTAGCAATCATAGTAGTTAAGGCTTTCACAATTGATCATCACCACAATATTGCTATCAATTGTGCATGACAATCTCCCAGTTCTTCCTCACTTCACTGTGCATCAATTCATATGTCTTTGGAGGTTTTTCTGAAACCATCTTTCTCATTTTTATAGTGCAATGATATTCCATCACCATCATATACCATAACTTGTTCAGCTATTTCCTACTTGATTATCATCCCCTCAATTTCCATTCTTTCCCCTAAACACACACACACACACACACACACACACACACGGCTGCCACAAATATTTTGTATATATAGGCCCTTTTTCACCTCTGATATCTTTGGGCTACAGATCTAGTAGTGGTATTACTGTAACAAAGGATATGCAGAATAATATAGCCCTTAGGGCAAAGTTCCAAATTTTTCTCTAGAGTGATTGAAGTTTATTTCTCCACCAGTAGTTCATCAATGGACCTATTTTCCTCATCACTTCTAGCATTTTTAATTTCTGATATGTGTGAGGTGATAGAGTTGTTTTAATTTGCCTTTCTTTAATCAATAGTGATTTATAAGCCTTTTTTCATATGACAATTGAAAGCTTTGTATTCTTATAAGTTTTAAGTTCTACTAACCTTTTTCTTCCCTGCCTCTGTGGTAGCTTTTTATCATTGTTGTTGTTTCTATTTTCCCATAACATGCTCACTTTCCCAGCCTATTTCTTCACTTTGAACTTTATATTAAAGATAGACTCTGATCTTAAGTTTGGGGAGGCAATATTCCAAGCTTAAGGCTTTTTTGTGTTGCTGTTTTTAGGGATAGTTCTGGGGGGTGGGGAGTGCAAGTTTTTGGTGTTCCCAAGATGTTATGATCTGGGTAGAGGTGTGGTTACTGTTCTCCTGGTCTGCACTCTGGATCTTACCCAAGTAGAGGCAATGCTCTCCTTCAGCAACAAGCTCTAGTGCTCCTTTTGGCTCTGGAACTTTGACCAAGTCCTCTCCTCTATTGCAGCATTAAATTGTAGTACTCTTATCTGCCCTGGGAGTGCAATCCAGAATTGGTCATTGGCAATATTTACTAGTCAGAATCAACTGCACAGAGTGCCAGCAATTGATCCCCTTTAATCATATTCTAACCAATTGTCTGACTTCCTTATGTCTCTGTACAGAGAGCTTCTAAAACTCCTTCTGCTATTGCCTTGGCTTCTTCCAAGGTCCACTGCTGAAGCTTTCATCACACTCTGCACTAACCCCAATGTTACAGCCCTCTCCTGAAAACCTCTCAGGTTGTCTTACCTTTTGTTGACTCTGTTGCTCCAAAATTTTATTTGAGGCATTATTTTAATAATGTTTGGCAGGAATGTTGGGAAAATTCAGTTGCTTCCTAGCCTGTTTTATACGATCTTGGTCAAAACATCCTTTAAATATATTTTTTCAAAACTTATATTCAAGGGTTCCTGGAGCAGCAGAGTCCACAGAGGGACATGCAGAGATAATTTTCCAACTGGGGACATCTTGGAGGGTCAGAGGGATTGAGCTGTTGTGCCAAGACAGGAGTGGAGTCCAACCCCACAGTTGTACTGACATAGATACAGTCCCAGGAAGGCCTTGTCAGAGAAAGAGACCCACCCAGTGCCTCTGAATCAGCTGCACTGCCAATGTTGTCTGGAACTGAGCTCACAGTCTGGTGAGAGGGCTGATCCCTTGGCAGGAGGGAGAATACAGGGGTTTCTGCTGGTGCTGAAGTGGAAATTGGGTTTTTCCCCCTTGCTGGGAACCCTGAGGAAGGCTTGAGTAGCAGTGGCCCAGGTGAGGGAGGGACACAGGCTTGTATAACCTGACAACCACAGCACTCAAAGTTTTGCTGTCTGGTTGATTGATCAGTTGGCCTTGGGTTATCTACAGACCAGCAAACAGGCCAGGTGAGTGAAGAACCTGCCCCTCCTTAAATCATACCACCTGGCACCCCCTGAAGCTGGGGACAGTGCGTCCTGGAAACAGTGCCCCACTTTAAGGAGCTAAAAGTAAAATAAAATAAAGGCAAGATGAGCAGACAAAGAAAGGGGAGGACCATAGAAACTGTCTTTACTGACAAAGAAGATTGAGGTGCACCCTCAGAAGAGGATGGCAATGTCAGGGACCCTATATCTAAAGCTTCCAAGAAAAATGTGAATTGGTCACAGACCATAGAGGTGCTCAAAAAGGACTTTGAAGATAAAGATAGAGAGGTAGAGGAAAAATGGCAAGAGAAGTGAGGGTAATGCAGGAAAGACATGATAAAAAAATTCAGCAGCTTGAAAAGCCAAATGGAAAAGGAGATACAAAAGCTCTCTGATGAAAATAATTGCCTAAGAATTAGGATTGAAAAAATGGAAGCTAACAACTGTATGAGAAACCAAGACATAATAAAGAAATCCAAATGAACAACAACAACAAAAAAAAAATAGAAGACAATGTGAAATATCTTCTTGGAAAAACTGCTGACCTGGAAAATAGATCCAGCAGAGATGATTTTAAAATTATTGATCTACCTGAAAACCATGATCAAGGAAAGAGCTTAGCCATCATCTGCAAGAAACTCTCAGGGATAATTTCTATGATATTCTAGAAGCAAAATCATAAAATAGAAATTGAAAGAATCCACTGATAACCTCCTGAAAAAGATCCTAAAAGGAAAACCTCCAGAAATATTGTAGCCAAATTCCAGATCTCCCAGATCAAGGAGAAAAATTGAAGCTGCCAAAAAAAAAATCAAGAACTGTGGAGCTTCAGTCAGGATAGCATAAGATCTAGCAGTGTCTACATTAAAGGATCAGAGGGCATGGGTTATAATATTCCAGAGGGCAAAGTAATTGGGATTACAACAAAGAATCACCTATCCAGCAAATTGAGTATAATCTTTCAAAGGAAAAAAATGGGATTTCAATGAAAAAGGATACTTTTAGGTATTTGTGATGAAAAAACCTGAACTTAATGGAAAATTTAACTTTCAAATACAAGACCCTAAAGAACCATAAAACATTGGAGTTAGATGACATACCTGGGGTTGTGTAGTGGGTGAGTGTCTTGTGTCTGAGGCCAGATTTGGGTTGTACTTCTCCTGGGTCCAGGGTGGATGCTTTGTCCACTGTGTTACCTAGGTGCCCCATGATTACATCTTTAGGGTAAAATTGAGGGTTGAGAGGAATGCACTGGTGGAAGGAAAAGGGGAAAGGTAACATGGGGTGAAATCCCACATGAAAGAAACAGGGAAGGGCTTATGGAGTGGTGAAAGAGATGGGGGAGGAGGAAGGCAGTAAATAAACTTTGCACACATAAGAATAGGCTCAAAGTCCTTAATCTCATCAGAGTTCACTCAAGGAGGGATTAACACAAACATCCAATTGGGTGGAGTAATCTATTTAAGATAGCCAGTAAATGAGCCTAACATTCATCAGAATTGACCCAAAGACCTTAATTTCCTCAGAATTGGCTCAAGGAGGGAATTACATACACACTCAATTGGGTGGAGTAATCTATCTAACCCTGTAAGAAAATAGGAGGGGAAGGGATAAAGAGGGAGGGGCAAAAGAAGGGAGGGCAGATTGGGGAAGGGGACAGTCAGACATAAATCCCTTTTGAAGAGGCATAGGGTGAAAGAAGATAGATAATAGAGTAAATATCATGGGGAGGGTATAGGATGGAGGGAAATAGTTAACAATAGCAACTGTGAAAAAGAGAAAAGGGGGGAATTGTACAAAAAGGGGAAGAGAAAAGGGGTGGTATTGATAGAAGAGAGGGAAGAAGCTGGGTAAAAAATGGGGGAAAAGGAAGGCCAGCTGATAAAAAGGAGGGCAGTTTGATGGAATCAGTGATCAGATACAAAACACTGGTCAGGAGGAATAGGGTGAAAGAAAGGAAAAAAGTACAAACAAAGAGGAAAAGAAGATGGAAGAAAATAAACAGTTAATATCTCAATTGTGAATGTGATTGGGATGAACTCTCCCATAAAACAGAAGTGAATAGCAGAGTGGATTAAAAATCAGAATCACACAATATGTTGTTTACAAGAAACACATTTGAATCAGAGAAATATGCACAATTAATGAATAAATGAATGAACTAATGAAGAAACAAATAATAAATAAATAATAAATGAATGAAGAAATAGATAGATAAGCAAATAAATAGATGGGTAGATGGATATTGACAAAATACAATCTATACTGATTTATATAACACAAAATAGAAAAAGTACATGACTCAATAACATGAAAAGTATTTGAACAAGCTCTATATCCGGTTGCAAACAGAAAAAAATTCCCAGGGACAGAAGAAATTAATATAAGCATATTCTATCAAACATTCATAGAAAGATAAATTCCAATATTGCATGAATTATTTGCAAAAATGGGGGAAAGGAAATGAAATTCATCTGGAAAAATAAAACTTCAAGAATCTCTGGGGAACTAACAGAAGAAAGGATAATTACTGGATCCAAAATTGTATGACAATGAAGTAATCATCAAAGAAAATAGATATCAATCAGAAGAATAGATGAGATACAAAATATACAGAAGCAACAGAACCTTAAAGCACAGTGTTTAAAAACCTCAGTGGATTCAGTCACTGGGCAAGAACACATTATTTCCAAAAACCAACAAAACAAAAAATAGGACAATTGGAAAGCAGTCTGGAACAAATTAAGTGTAGACCAACATCTCACTCCATATACACAAATAAGCTCTAAATACATACATAACTGAGAGATAAAATATAACATCATAAACAAAATAAATGAATAAAGAAGAAATTGCCATTCATAACAATGGGTAAGGGAAGTCCTGAATATTAAAAGGGATAGAGAGGATCACAAAAGAAAAAATGGAAAATTTTGAATGAAGAAAATATAAATGATTTTCCACAATGGGGATGGTCTTCAGAATGTTTCTCTATTTAAAGTTTAATTTCAAAGATATATAAAATATACATAATTCTCATTCAGAGGTATAAGAGCCATTTCCCATTTGGCAAATGGCAAAATAATAAGGACAAGAGGTTCTTGAGGGAAGAAATCAAAGTCATATATGTATATATACTTATATTTTTAAAATCAAAGTTGTATATATATTGATATTGATATTATCATAAACAAATAAATTAGTAAGAACAGGCAAGTTTCTACCTCATACACTTTAGATTAGCCAACCTTGAACACACACACACACACACACACACACACAATCACACAATGTTGGAGTGACTGCAGCTAACAGATACTTTAATGTGCTGATAGTGGGGCTCATTGGATAGAGTGTCAGGCCTGAAATCAGGGAGATATATTCCTGAGTTCAAATATGACCTCAGACACTACCTCTTTAGACCTGAGCAAGTAACCTAACTCTGTGGGCCACAATTTGCTCATCTGTAAAATGAACTGGAGAAGGAAATGACAAATCATTCCATTGTCTCTGTAAATGAAAGGGGGTCTTGGAGAGTCAGCTGTTACTAAAAATGACTGAAAACAAACAACATTGTGTCAATGAATTGGTCTAGACAACCTGGACAGAAATTTGAATTGTGAAAATACTATGTTTTCCATTTCTTAAGAGATTCACCACAAAATATCATAAAAATTACTACTTAGACTCATTTGAATAGTATGGATTAAAATCTGGATAACTTCTCAAAAGTTCTACCCTCATTTCCAGTTTAGAGAATCTTTAATAATTGTTAAATTGAATCAACACAGATAATATGATGTAAAAAGCTCTGACCAAGATAATCACCTTGACTGATATATAAGAAGTATTTTTTGTTTTAATTATTCTTAATTGTTATAGTTTTCCATGTTATTTTTCTTGGGTTATTATAACTTTTGCAATTTTATTGGTCTTTTAACATCATCAGTTTGGGAAGCTCAGTGAAAATCTCACCCTACCAATTCAGAATGTTTGTCACATTATTTTAGAAAGCGTTCTGGAGTACTGTGAGATTTAATGACTTTTCTAAGATCGTACAGACAGTAGGTAGGAAGTAATAGAAAGCTAGCTGGTCTCTGACTCCAGGCCCAGGGCTCCATCTACTGTGCCACTTAGCTGCCTTGATTTCCTTCTTTTTTCTATCAAGTTGATGTTCTAACTATTTCCACAGCTATATATTAATTAGTCATATTAGCAGAGTACTTATAAGAGGATTTAGAAAAATTGCAAAATAAAAGATTATTTCTGGTCCTTGAAACTGAAAGTTAAAAAGACCTGAATTATAAAATCAACATCTGAAAACCTTAACTCTATCTGTACTGAAAACAAAGAGAGAAACAAGTATTACTTATTTTGTCTACTGCTTACTGGTTGTACGGACATTTATCTTTAAAAAAAAAGCAAATACACACACAATGAGAGAGATAGATGATAGATGATAGAAAGATAGATGATAGATAGACAGACATAGATGGATGTGTGATGAAATAATGGGACTTAGCAGATACTCAAAGACCCACCTGGAGATTAATCTAGACTGATTGAATCAAGTGAGAGTGATTGACTGCTGATTAGTTAACTGGATTGTAATCACACCTGACTATCCCTTAAGAAGGTATTATTCTGACAAGCTAGACTGTGAACTCAACTTGAGAACACCTTCAAAGCCAATGGATTTGGAGGACAGCAACCAATCACCTTGAAGCAGTGTGTAAGGACCACCTCTGTTCCAGACCTATAAAAAGCTTCCACAATCGGCTTGCTGGGGAGTTCCTGATTAAAGCAGGCTCGTGGAGGAGGACTTGAGGAAGAACCCAACCAGGCTGGAACTCTAAGCTAGGTAGGATTTCTTTTTCTTAACTTTCTGAACTCCTTGTAAATATCTGTATGCATTAATAAATGTTTAATGCCCAAAGACTGGTACTGAAGCTTTTTAATTTAAGGCAATCACACAATATAGATTTTAAACATCACAGATGGATGGATAGAGATAGATTATAATACATAATACATGCAGTTATATAGTTGTATGTAATCATATACATTTAGTTATACAAAAAGAAAACATTTTGAGACAAATATCATTTTTTAGGGAAATATATTAGATTTTATTTATCTTTGAGCTCTCTGAAAACCATCAAGTAACTTCTAAAAAAATGTTAACTAATAGGGGCAGCCAGGTAGTACAGTGGATAAAGCACCAGCCCTAGATTCAGGAGGACATGAGCTCAAATTCATCCTCAGACACTTGACACTTAGACCCTGGGCAAATCACTTAACCCTCATTGCTCTCCCTCCCCCCCCCCAAAAAAAAAAAAAAACAATGTTAACTAATAGCTAGGATAAGGGAAGTAACCTTTGCTTTGTTGAAAACTTAATTTTTCTTGGCATTCTCAGGCTTGAGTGTCAAAAATATGACTTGCCAACTTCCATTAACTGATGTTTGTTCAGTGATTTGGAAAAAAAAGTTCTTTGGTATTTTTCTTGCCCGCTTTCTTCATCAGTGAACAATGGTTTTAGTAATGTATATTTTATAGTATAAGAAATTATGCAGTCACAGAAATAGGAGTCCTGTGGTTGTTTTTTTTTAAATATGTTTTCCCTAAAACCAGAATGTTGACAAAAGTATTTCTCTGAAGTGGATGTAGAATTTTAGCTTCAAAATTGAAAACTCATACTTTATGAGAAAAGTACATATGAAGAAATCAATGAGCCCTGAAGAATTTTTATTTTGTTTCATTTTGTATTTTCACATCATTTAATTCATTGTTTTATGTACCAAATATTTTGATTTTGCATATTATAAATCTGTCCCTCATTGACCTTTGGACCTACAACTTCTCTATTTCTTCAAGTTTATGTTTTCCTCATGAGTTTTTAGTCAGAGTTTTAAACAGAGCTACTATTTTAATAATCTCCCCCAAATAAAAATATAGCATGAATGAAAGGGAGTTAAGCTTACTAGGATACTGTGGTACCACTGAATCAAAGGGTAGGAAGAGTCCCATAGCCCTTTGGGCATAGTTCCAAATTACTATCCAGAATGGTTGGATCACTTTACAGCTCCACCAACAAGGCATTGGTGTTTCAATTTTTCCACAGCTTCTCCAACATTTATTATTTTCCTTTTTTGTTATATTAGCCAATCTGTTATGGGTGAGGTGGTACCTCAGAGTTGTTTTCATTTGCATCTATCTAATCAATAGTGATTTAGAGCATTTTTCATATGGCAATAGATAGCTTTGATTTATTGATCAGAAAAAAGCCTGTTCATATCTTTTGACCATTCCTCAATTGGGGAATGACTTGGATTCTTACAAATTTGATTTAGTTCCCTATATGTTTTAGAAATGAGGCCTGTATCAGAAATACTGACTATAAGAATTGTTTCCCAGATTTCTGCCTCTCTTCTAATTTTGGATGCATTGCTTCTGTTTTTACAAAACTTTTTTTGTACAAAACTTTTTAATTTAATGTAATCAAAATCATCCATTTTGCATTTCATAATATTCGCTGTCTCTTGTTTGATCACAAACTGTTCTCCTTTCCAAAGATCTGAGAGGTAAACTATTCCTTCCTCTCCTAATTTACCTATGGTATCACGTTTTATGTCTAAATCATGTACCCATTTTGACCTTATTTTAGTATAAGGTGTAAGATGTTGGTCTATGCATAGTTTCTGCCATGCTATCTTCCAGTTTTCCCAGCAGTTTTTGTCAAATACTGAGTTCCTTATCCCAGAAGATGGAGTCTTTAGGTTTATCAAAGAGTAGATCACTAAAGTCATTTATGACTGTGTCTCTTCTGCCTTATCTGTTTCATTGATCCACCACTCTATTTCTTAGCCAGTACCAAATAGTTTTGATGAATGCCATTTTATAGTATAGCTTCAAATTTGGCATGGCTACTCCAAATTACTGTACATTTTTTTTCATTAGTTCCCTTGATATTCTTAACTTTTCGCTTTTCCAGATGAATTTTGTTATTATTTTTATAGCTCTATAAAATAATTTTTAGGTAGTCTGATTGGCTTGGCACTGAATAAGTAAATTAATTTAGGTAGAATTGTCATTTTTATTATATTATTTCAGCCTATCCAAGAGCAATTGTTATTTTTCCAATTATTTAGATGTGATTTCATTTGTGTGAAAAGTGTTCTGTAATTGTGTTCATAGAGTTCAGGAGTTTGTCTTGGCAGGTAGACTCCCAAGTATTTTATATTGTCTACAGTTATCTTTTTTTTTTCTTTAAAGAAATGATTGGTGGATTCTTCCTATTTTATCTTTGTCTTCTTTCGCCCCTCCCCAAATTATATGTAAAACAAATTTTGACATATATGTTTTTTAAATTTTGTATTCTGAATTCTCTTCCTCCTTCTCTCCCCCGCCCCCCACCCCAGGAAATCAAGCACTTCAATATGAGTTATGCATGAGTAGTCATGAAAAACATTTCTACATTAGTCAGGTTGGGAAAGAAAACAGACAAAAACAAAACTTCAGAAAAAGGAACTAACAAAAAATTATGCTTCAATATATACTCAGCTACCATCAATTCTCTATAAATGGATTGTATTTTTCATAAGTCCTTCAGGGTTGTCTTGGATCCTTGAATTGTTGAAAATGACCAAGTCAATCACAGCAGATCATGTTATAATATTTTTGTTCTTTTGTATAAAGGATATTTCACTCTGCATCAGCTCATGTAGGTCTTTCTAGTTTTTTCTCTTAGTATCCTGCTATCATTTTTTATAACAAACTACATTTCTATATTATTTTAAACAGAAATGTCCTTACAATAAACCCATGAGATTGATTATTGCAGCAGTGATAGATAACATTTATATAGTACTTTATGCCTGACAAAGAATTTTCTTCACAATAGCCCAGCAAAGTACCACCACCACCACCATCATCTTACATTGCTCTTGCCTCTGCTTCAAAATTTTTTTCACAATTACTATTCCTAATTGTGATTCCCTCCATCCCATTCCCTTCTCATGATATTTACTCTATTTTCTATCTTCTTTCACCCTCCACCTCCCCCCTTCTGTCCTCCCTTCTTTCACCCTTCTTCCTTTATCCCCTTCCCCTCTTACTTTCCTATAGGGAAAAATATATTACTGTAGCCACTTGAGTGTTTACATTTTTCCATCTTTGAGTCAGTTCTGATGAGAGTAAGCCTCACTCACTCCCCCACACTTCCCCAATCTTCCCCTCCACTCCCTAAGCTTTTTCTTGCTTCTCTTATGTGAGATACTTTACCCCATTCCACCTGTCCTTTTCCCTTTCTCCTAGCACATTCCTCTCTCAACCCTTAATTTTATATTTTTTAAAGATAACCTTCCTTCTTATTTAATTCACACCTGTGCCCTCTGTTTAAATATGTTCCATCCACCTGCCCTAATAATGAGAAAGTTATTATGAGTTACAAGTATCATCTTCTCATGTAGGAATGTAAAGAGGTTGACCTTTTAATATCCTTTATTATGTATTTTTTTTATTTTTACTGTTTTGTGCTCCTCTAGGCTCTTATATTTGAAAGTCAAATTTTCTATTCAGCAAAGGTCTTTTCATCATGAATGCCTGAAAGTCCTGTTTTTCATTGATTTCCCATTTGTTTGCCTTGAAACATTATATTCAGTTTTCTGGGTAGGTGATTCTTGGTTGTATTCCCAATTATTTTACCCTTCCTAATATTATATTCCAAGCCCTCTGAACCTTTAAGGTAGAAGATTTGGTGTTATCCTGACTGTCTCTACACCATAATTGAATTGTTTCTTTCTGGCTACATGTAATATTTTCTCCTTGACCTGGGAGTTTCCGGAATTTGACTATAATATTCCTGGAGGTTTTCCTTTTGGGATCTTTTTCAGGAGGTGGATTCTTTCATTCTACTATGGCTTCTGGTTTTAAGAAATTTAAGAGATATTTAATTTTTCTTAAACGTCTAAGTTATTTTTGGTTATATCTTTCAGGTCATCCAATAATATTATTTGTTCTTTCATCTTAAGCTTTTGTTTTTCTCTCAGTTGTTTTGCAGCAAAAAAGTATATGTTATTTTTGGTTATATCTTTCAGGTCATCCAATAATATTATTTGTTCTTTCATCTTAAGCTTTTGTTTTTCTCTCAGTTGTTTTGCAGCAAAAAAGTATATATGTGTGTATGTATGTATGTGTATATGTATGTGTATATGTATATGTATATGTATATGTATATGTATATGTATATGTATATGTATATGTATATGTATATTATATATATGTACATTTACCAGTCTTCTGGCTTCACTGTAATCTTTGTAATTTGTAATGTAATTGTAATATAATTTGGTCATTCTAATTTTATTGTAATTTATTACTTAGTTGAAGAGTTTTTTCTTATGTCTTTAATGGATCTAATTTTTTTTACAATTTTTCCTCTAGCACTACACACACACACACACACACACACACACACACACACACACACACATTAACATCAACCAGGAATTCTAGTTGAATTTATACTTATACTTTGTTTTTCTCCTTTACATGTTTTTAGCATCACTTTTTCCTTTGGGGCTTATGTCTTTACTATCCTTGGCCATAATGGTGGGCTTCTAATTTTGTTTATTTGTTTTGGTTTGCTCATGTATCCAGACTACTTTCTGATTTGGGATTTGATGTTTGGTCCAGGCTCTGCATACTTTTGGTGAGAAGGTCTCATTTTCTCTTTTCTTCTCTTCTTTTCCTATTGAATGTTGTGTTATTCTAGCATATCAGGGACATGTAGGGTAATGGCAAGCTTTCAGAGCTCCTAAAGTGGATTGGTCTAAGTCAAAGTCCAATTACTGTTCTCCTGTACTGAGCTCTGTGAGTTCTGGAAGTGAATTTGTGTCTAGGTAACAGTGGACTGTTGCTGGACTCAGATACTATTAGATAACTGGCGAACTTTGCTCATCCAGAGATATATATCTACAGGTTTCACATTGGAAACCCTGCCTTGATTATTCTTCTGCATGTTTCAGATTGGGATAGAAGCAAGAACTGTGATAAAATTCTGCTCCTGATGTCTTGGGCATCACTCCCCACATTGCTTTTCTCAGCATATAGCCTAAGGACTGTAACCTCTTCCTGCCCCAGATTGCAAAACCTATTTGTAAGTAACCTTCTCAATCCACTTTGAATCTCTGACCCTAAATTGGGTAGTCAGCAATAGAACTGCTATTTGGCACCTGTAATCATTGTGGTGACCCAGGATGGGTCTGATTCCTTATCTTCTCACATAATCTCCAGCATTCAAGTACTCTATAGATCTATGTTTCTGTATCCTCTAAAGAAACATTCCCCTGTGTCCATAGACTTTTCTGTCTATCATCCTATGCTGACCTGAGATGGGAAAAATAACTCACCATGACTTTTTCATTGAATTATTACATTCCACTAGCTACATTTATGAGATCTGTTTGGAGAAGTTGTGGGAGGCGGGAAGAGGGAGAGGAAGATTTGACTCTACTTCTTCCTGCTACACTGCCATCTTTTTCTGATTCCCTACTCACTCACTATTGATGTCTTAATTAACAAATATAATAGCCTTGTCTTGATTCTCAACCTTTTTGACCTTTCTGCATCCTTTGACACTATTGAACATGCTTTTCTTCTAGATACTTTTTTCTCTAGGCTCTGGACCAATGCTCTATCCAGGTTTCCTATTAGTCTGACCTCCTCCTCTTTGTCTGATTTGCTACATCTTGATAAATATTACACTTTATAAATGTGGACACCCCAAATTACTGTCATCTCAAGTCAGATAATTCTTGGATTGATTTATCCAGTCATAACCTCTTTCATGACCTATAAACCTGCATCCCCATTGCCTATTGAAGATCTCAAACTATATGTGCTATAAAAATCTTAAATTCAATAAGTACAATTATCTTTTTTCTTACAGTTTTCTTGTGATCATTTTATTATATTTTTCCCATTCTTAACTTTCTTATTACTAATGAGGGTACAACCATATTCTTAATTACCCAGACTTGCCATTTTCGATGTGTTGCTATTGCCCTGTAGATAATATCTTTGCAAGACCTCTCATGGATGTGTCTTTCTTTCCCCTGACACTGCCACCCTTGAATTCTAATGCAAACCCTCAAACCCTATTGTGAGCTCTCCTCACCTCACTTCAACTATTGAAGTGATTTTCCTATGCTTTATTTGATAAAGTCCAATAGATCCCTATTACCTCAACGATCAAATATAGTATCATCTGTTTTAATGTTTAATGTTGTCCCTTTCATTTTTTCAGTTTTCTACATCTTATTCCCCTCTACTTATCCTATGATCCAGTTACACTGCTCTTTTCTTTTCTTTGCATATAATCTTCTTTCTTACAATTCCATGTTTTTCATCAGATTCTCCCTATAATGGAAATTCTTCCATTCCTCTCCTATACCTCCTGTGTCACCTTGCTTACTTGAAGTCTTTGACAGATACCATCTTCTACAAGAAAATGTTTTTTGTTTTTTCTGGTCTTAAAGTTATAATCTTTCTTCATTTTTCTCGCCTATAACTTGCTAACATACAGTTGTTTGCAAGTTGTCTCTCTCATTATAATTCAAATTCCTTGAGGACAGGGATATTTGCATTTATATGTCCAATGCTTAACACAGCTACTGGCACATAGCTTGTTGACATGACTTGCCTTGAAAAAGCTATGGACAAAATATAAAACCCATTAAGACAAAATATTAATAGTATGGTTTATAAAAGGCTTTTCTTCAATATCTTGAATAGTATCTATATGACTACATATGGGACTATTTGAGAATAGAGAATCATCAGAAGTCTTTCTAAGAATATGAACCATAAAATAAAAAGGTATTAATTATCACTGCTATTATTTAATACAGTTCCATAACTGTAGCATTAATAGAAGAAAATACAAGTTGAGAATATATGCATTAAAAGAAAAAACTATTTTTATTTTCAGATAATATGTTTATAAAATCTTAGAGTTTCAATCAAAATTATCTAAAACAATTAATTTCATAAATTTACATGAAATAAAATGACAAAAATCACAAACTTTTCTGTACAATACTAACAAAACCCAAAAAGATGAAAAACAAAATCCCATTAAAATGATTATCAAATCTATAAATTATATCATAATAAACAAACTATGATGCATAAAACTTTGCCAAAATGAAATATTTAATTGTAGAGATATGTAATGTTCATAAATCTGCATTTCAATATATTAAAAATGATTGATATATAAATTCATTTATAGCTTTGGTCTTTTAATAAACTAACAATAAGTCATTTATAGAACTAGAGAAAATAGTAAAATTAACATGGAAGAAGAAATGTATGATAATCTTAAGGGGGAGTTTTTTTAAAAAAGAAAAATGGGGGGATTTTATCAACAAACTATTTAAAAAGTATTAATCACCCATACTATGTGTTATTGCCTACTAAACAGAACAGTTGGTGAGTAGAATAAATGAGATAAATAAGACTAAAGAACAACAGGATATATTTGACTGATGCTTGATAAACTCAGGACACCAAAAATTAGAGTAAAGATTCTATTTGTAAAAACAAGCAAATGACCAAATAACATTGCTGAGAAGAATATAAAGCACTTTTTTTTGAAGATTAGAACACTTTTAACGTTGTAACAAAAATTTAAAGTAGACATATGATCTAAATGTAAAATATAATGACACAAACTTTTATTTCAAAAAGCAATAGAAGCGAATGGAAATGGATCTGTTGAACAATTATGACTAGAAGAAAAATATTTATATAACTAAAATATAAGAATGATCATTTTGTCTAAATAAAGTTGAAAATCGGTGCATAAACAAAATCAATACAATGAAAATCGAAAGATAAGTACTTACGTGGGGAAAACCTTTGTAGTTGTTGAATGTGTGTATTGGTCTTCCTTTCAAATCTGATAATTTTAAGGTCCACCTTCAGATTTTGTTTTAAATTTGTATTTCTCATCAATAGGGATTTGGGATATTATTTGATATAGTTGTCAATAACTTGCATTTCATTTACTGAAATCTGTCTAATTGTGTTCTTTAACCATATAAGTTTGAGAAATGGCTCATATATACACACACACATATAGTTAGCCTGTAAATTAATGAAGCAATCAATATAGGAGAAATAAGGTCTTTAATCGGGGCAGAGGAACTATAGTTATAGCTCCTGGTATAGCAAAACAAGAAGCTGGGAATACCCAAAGATGGGGGACTGAGGACAGGATTTATATGGGGTAACAGAACAAAGGGACTGATAGACTACCCTTTAGTTAAGTATAGAAGGCTATTTAACTCTAAATAGAAACTACTTAATGTAAATGGACCCTTTTACATAATAACCCAAAGTCCAGGGAGTAATTTGGGGAAACTTTGGGAGAGGATAGTTTGTTTGGGGGAGATCCATAAGACAAAAGAGTCTGGAATTGACAAAAATTGGTTAGCCCCAGGTAATACATTGGCCTGGGAATGGAGAGTAGGTGGGGATCAGTCAGTTTTCAGTAAATTTGTGGTTATCAACATATATTTGTACACCTATACCAAATAAACATTAACCTATGTAAATAAGGAGCCAATACATAGTCAGAAAGACCTGGGTTCAAGTCCTACCTCCCTACATATCAGTGACATCTGTTGACTGAATAGTATAGATATATCACTTAATCTTTCATTTCCCCAAGCAATTCTTTATGACTATAAATTGCAGAGTAATTGCTAATAAGCATTACTAAATGAAACTTCCTCACAAGAAGTTAGTTGTACCAATGAAAGATTTTTTTTTTGTGGGGCAATGGGGTTTAAGTGACTTGCCCATTGTCACACAGTTTGTAAGTGTCAAGTGTCTGAGGCCAGATTTGAACTCAGGTACTCCTGAATCCCAGGCCGGTGATTTATCTACTCTGCCACCCAGCTGCCCCAAAAGATCTTTTAAAAAGTGTAAGATATATAGTTACAGAGATAGAGATAGCATGTGTGTGTTCTTGCTCTACATGACCTGCCAAAATGTGCTTTGCTTGAACAGACTTCAGAAAATCAGAATCATATCCCCATCCCAATGGCATTAGAGTAGATTTTCATAGAGCACAGTATCTATATAAATATGCAAGTAATACATGATCTTATCAACTTGTATTGACTCTTCCTCTGTTGATACAAATTGCAGCACAGCTATGACATCTCAAATAAATTCTGGAGAATTCAGAAGCTATGTAACTAGCTTAGAGTCACATATGTAGTAAGCAGCAGAGATAAGAATTGAATTCAGATTTTTCTGATTCTAATCCAAGAATTCTAACCACTACCCCACACTGCCTCTAATAGGTACAAAAAGAAAAAAAATAAAAGATTCACAGTAGACATGTTATAATGTAGTTAAATAGATAAAATAATAATTGTAAAATTTGTAAGAGCATTGAGAAGGAAAGTAAGACATAGTATTTGATCAAGTATTTTTTAAGGTTAATTTTCAGTAAGAAATAATGTGAAGACAAACTTTAGAAGAAATGAAGAACTTCTTTCTATTGTTCCAAAGAGGTCACTGATATAAACCTATTTAGAAATCATTTCTCTCTCTACTGAATGTGACAGACCACAACCTTTTACATCCACAGCAAGTACCACGAATAATGCCTAGTTGTTTTCTGTTTCTAAGATTTGAGCAGTCAATGTCCTAGATACCAAACTTTTTTCATGCTCCTCTTGCAAATTCATGATTTATTCATGATTTGGACTATCAACTGGAAGACTTATTTCATTTTTCTGGCATGCATTTTGACATTGCTCATCTTCCTTTATTCCTTCCAAAGCACCTGCCCTGTTGCATCTTTTTTTTTTTAATTTTATCTCTATAGTGGATCAGGTAATAGTATCCCTCAATTCAGCAAAGCTTCAATATAGCCTTTACCCATGACTTTGGTTAAATGCTTTTAATCTGTGAGTCTAATATAGGCAAGTACGGGAGAACTGGTGTTATTATAGCTGATTCCAAACATTATTGTGTAAAGAATTAAATCTTAATTGAGGTTTTTATGCCTCGGTGTGCACTGGCCTGGGGCTCCACAAACTGCACAGTGCTCCACCCACTGGTTGTAGCAGTTGCCCTGGCACTGGTACCTCACATCATCACCACTCGCCAATGCCTACATGGGCCTGGCAAAATTATAAGGATTGGAAGCCTAGTGAGGGCAGTCATGTGACTGTCAGAGCGCCCATCCAATTGGCTGGGGCGGTATGGGGTTTTCTGGAATTGGGGGAGGAGAATTGGGCATTCTAGGTGGAAGCTGGAAGCTGGAGACAGGCCTTCAGTTGCGTATTCTCAGCTGATTCCTGGGTTGGTGGTATTTTCTCAGGTTGTATAATTTCCCTTTCCCTATTTTATTTCCTTTCCCTTGATCCTACTGATCCTGTTTGTGTTGTTTTTTGTTTTGTTTTGTTTTGTTTTTTAAGTTTGTTCTTGTTAAAATAAATTCTGTTCTGTTTTGAGCGGGGCTGCCGGTCTCCTTCCTTGCCCCAGTATTGTGTTGAGCCACTTAGCTAACAGTCCCCAATTAAAAATTGGTCCCCACAATTGGTAGATCAGGATAAAGAGCTGTTAGAACTAAATACATAAAACTCTGTTTTTGAGTATGTTTCTTTTAGAAGTGGAGATGATGTGTGTGTGTGTGTGTGTGTGTGTGTGTGTGTGTGTGTGTGTGTTTTCCCCTAATGTATCATGGATTTCTGGTTAGTAAAATGCAAAAGAGCACTAATAATCTGTAATGTCAAAATTAATGTTTGGTTTGGGCATGCGCTCCCCTTAAAGACTTTGAATTAATTCTACGGTACTCTCAATTTCAACTTCCCTTCCCAGACATAAGGATATTTTCTACAGATATCTTAATATATGGGAGTATATAATGGCTGTTCTTGACATGCACATGATATTGCTGAATGTCTGTTATATTAGATCAATATCAGCAAAACCTAGGTTGTTCCTCTGGCATTCCCTTGGTAATAATATCATGAGGAATTATGACTGCTTATGAGATTCTAATTGTGGTGAGTGTTTAAAACAAGACTTCTGATTGATTAATAAATATTTGTCACAATAGAATTTGCAAAAAGAACTAATATACTAAGGGTCAAAAGCAAAACAAAACATAAACACATTGGCCAGTATATGCATTTAACTTTGTTTATGTTGTAGTTTTTTATTGTCTCTGAATAAGAACCAAATAATATGTAGAAAATGATTAGTTTATAATCAACACTTTAAAAACATTCCTTAATGGAGGTGGCTCAATGATCAAAGAAGAGACAGAATCACAGTGAAAAAACCATTATCTTGGAGGCCACAGGCTCTAGGTTCTCATTCTAGTCATATAAGCTTTTGTAAGTCACTCAAGAACTCTTGGCTCTGAGTTCTTTTTCTGTTAAATAAATGCATGGGGTTAGATTAGGTGTCTTCTAGTTTTAAAATACTTTTATTTCAGAAAAGATTATTTCAAATTGAGCAAAAGACTTAAGAAGTGAAACTGAACATAAAGAGACATATTTTGGATTGTTGTTCTTGTTTGTCATTTATTCTTTCTTTAAGAAAATAATTTTTATTATAAAGGGTTGACTTGACACATTAGCTACCTCCTACTCCTGCAACTTCAAAATAATGGGGATAGGGGGTGAAGCAGAAAGGGAAATGGACTAAAAGACTGATTCAGTGTTTTAGTTTTAAAACACATGCTCCATTTTACCTTCTCCCCATTTTCTCCTTTCCTCTAGATCAGAGCTTGCCACTATCCTATCCATTTCTAAAAAGAGTGGGAACAAGGATCAGTGTAATTTAAGGTTCAGGACTTTCTGCCATCCATCCCTTAAACTCTGGAGCACCACTGACATCCATCGCTTCTATTGGCTTCCTCTCTAGTGGTCACTTGGGGTTTCCTCTCCCTCTGTGGCCATCTTAAGTTTGCTATGGAACTATAGGCATCATCTCTGGTAAAGGGCCACTCTCTTCCCTAAGGTGGCCTTGATATAGATGATGAAGGTGAGCCAGCTCTCTCTCAGGTGGCTGCTGCCAATTGCACCATGGATACCAGGAGGTGCCTGCAACTAGGTAAGGAACCATTGGGATACAACCCACAGCTCCATGGGAATTACTGAAATCAGTATCCCGTGGCTGTACAGGGGATGTGGTAACTGAGTCAATCATGGACTCTGGCCTTCAGGATGGCTGCTCTCAGCTTTTTATGCTGCTTCATACCTGTGTATGGAGCATGGAAGGTGACACCTGTGTGGGCACATACTGTTCCAAGAGCTTCACATTTCTAATGTGCACGTGGAGATTCAGGTTCTGGCAGATGGGGCAAGGGTTGGCAGCAACTTTGTTTCCTTGAATGAATGTCTTACGGGTTCTCTGTAGTGGGATGCCCTCTTTGTGGTTGCATCGATAGTCATCCCAGACTAGACTGGAGTCATAGCAACTCAGGTTTTCTTCTGTCTCCAGATATTCCCATGGAGCATCCTGATAGGGGGATCTTTGGTGCTTAGTGGCCAGGCAGAAGCCTGCACTCAGTGGATCCCTCTAACAGGTGTGAGGCCTGGGAGCTGCCTAAGCAGCAGGGTTAGTAGAGAAGCTACCATTTTGGTGTGCATATAAGGGAGGAGTGGGCTTGCCATTTTTTCTTTTTCTTTTTTTTTGTGGGTCAAAGGGGGTTAAGTGACTTGCCCAGGGTCACACAGCTAGTAAGTGTCAAGTGTCTGAGGCCAGATTTGAACTCAGGTACTCCTGATTCCAGGGCCGGTGCTTTATCCTCTGCGCCACCTAGCTGCCCCACCATTTATTCTTAAAGAGGACCATGACAACAGGAGGTGATGTAATGAGTTGCAGCAAATTGTATTTAAGTGAGGCAGGGCTGTGCAAAGTCACCAACCTGACCCTCTCCTCCAGAAGAAATCTGGGTCCAGTGGCAAGGTATACATTAGGATAACTGGCGATGGCTCCCAATGTTTGAGGCAATGGGGGGTTGTGACTTGCCCAGGGTCACACAGTTATTTAAGTACCTGAGTCAGGATTTGACCTCAAATCCTCCTGAATCCAGGGCCAGTGTTCTATCCACTGTGCCACCTAGCTTCCCCATATGTTTGATTACATTTTGTTTGTTGATGTTAAATGATTAAGAAATCTTTATAGATAACTAAGTATCTACAAGTACTATCTAAAAATACAGATAATCAGTATGATCACATTATACTTTTCATTATGTGGTCAGTAAAATTATATGTGGTCACCTTATTTCCATCCTAAGTTTAGGGATAATTTGCTGGGGTTTCTAATATATTTGCTACTTATGAATTAGAAGCTTTATGACCAGTTTGGGGGCATTAAGAATATATTAAAGTATATTAAATATTAGGAAAGAAAGAATGCATGTATCTGAAAGATAGGAAAGGCTAGCTAGGATTTGAGAGAGAGAGACAGAGACAGAGAGAGACAGAGAGAGAGAATGAACTTGGACTGCATGGCTCCCATTCCATGTTCCCAGGCCTTGTCTGTGTAAACTTGCTGTAGGCAGGGGCAGAGCCTGACTATAGACATTTTTAAAAGCTAATTGGCTAGCATCACTCAAATCTATTGGTTCACTGGATTTGAGGGTGGTTCAGTGCAGTTGTGCTGACATCAGAGCCCAGAGAATAGATCCTCTGGCAGGAACAAGGATTTCAGGTAGGTGTGATTTTGAGTGAGATAACTTCCTGAATCTGGGCTGACCTTAAGAAAGGTCAGGTGAGGCTCTCTCATCAGGGGGTGGGGGAGGCCTAGAAGTCCCCAAAACTCTATTATTAATAATTTTCTCACAATTAGAACTATTTATATAATCTTATTAAAAATAAATAAACGGGGGGCAGCTAGGTGGCACAGTGGATAGAGCACCAGCCCTGGATTCAGGAGGACCTGAGTTCAAATCCGGCCTCAGACACTTAACACTTAACTAGCTGTGTGACCCTGGGGAAGTCACTTAACCTCAATTGCCTCACTAAAAAAAATTAATTAATTAAAAATAAATAAATAAATAGATGGGGGGTGGGGCAGCTAGGTGGCACAGTGCATAGAGCACCTGCCCTGGATTCAGGAGGACCTGAGTTCAAATCCGACTTCAGACCCTTGATAGTTACTAGCTGTGTGAGCCTGGACAAGTCACTTAGCCCCAATTGCCTCACCAAACAAAAAACAAAACAAAAAATAAATAGATAGATAGATAGATAGATAGATAGATAGATAGATAGATAGATAGATAGATAGATAGATGGGGCACCTAGGTGGTACAGTGGAGAGAGCACCAGCCCTGGAGTCAGGAGGACCTGAGTTCTAATCTGGCCTCAGACACTTAACACTTACTAGCTGTGTGAGCCTGGGCAAGTCACTTAACCCCAATTGCCTCACACACACACACAAAAATGAATAGACAATGTTTGAATTATTGCCAATATTTAGTTACTCATTAATTCAACACTTAATCAGACAGGGTTGAATGCAGTATGTTGTGCTAGGTAGTGAAAGCGATACAAAAATTAATTATAGCCAGTTACTATTTACATAACATTTTTATGTTTGCAAAGTGCTTTACAAATTTTATCTGATTTCATTAAAAAGAAGGCCAGCCTACCATAAATTTATCTAAGACTATGACATCTACATAAATAAATATTTAGAAATAAAACATGAAAAGAAAAAAAGGAGAAAAACAGATCTCAAGAGCACATGGGGGCAGGGAAAGAAACTATAGAAGGATTTAGGGAGAAAAGAAGAAAGAAGTATCTGAATTGAGATTTGGGTAAGTAGTATGTCAATAGGCAATAGTAATAGGAGAATGGAGTTCAAAAAATGACTTTTACAAACTTTGTGTGACCTTAGGCACATAGACCTCTGTCTTTCTCAGTTACATCATCTATAAAGTGAGGATCACGGATAGTTAGGTGGACAGTGGATAGAGCTCTAGACCTGGAGTGAGGACAACCTGAGTTCATATTTAGCTCCAGATACTAAATAGCTATGTGACCCTGGGCAAGTCACTTAACCCTTTCTGTCCCAATATGCTCATCTGTAAATTGAGTTGGAGAAAATAATGGCAAACCAATTTGGAATCTTTGCTAAGAAAATGCCAAATTGTGTCATGAAGAGTTGGACATGACTGAAAAATAACTGTACAACAACAAAGTGAGAATCATGGTATCACCTAACTGTTAAGGTTGTTATGTGGACAGATATGATAATATATGTTAAGTACTTTGAAAACTTTAAAATACTATATAAATTCCAGATATTATTATAATCATAAGCACTATGATATCATCATTATTATTACATCATAAGATTAGAAAACATATCAGATATGTGAGGTGAGAGGGTCAGATGTATAATTTATTTTTGCCTAGGATTATTATTATTTTACATTCTTGTGTAGTGTCACCATTGATCCTAAAGTGATTATACAAAATTTGACTCATGTTTAATTACAGCAGCTCATATTTATAATGGAATTTTTAGGAATAGTATTAAAAGGCAGTCACTCTGAAATGGTTATGATTTTTGTAAATCTATCTATTAAAACCTGTGATTATAATGGGAAATTTATGTATTTCTAAGCATATGTTTCTCTTTTTATATTTTTCACATATTTACATGAACTTTTGGTAGAGTAAAATTGTGTGATTCAATATTTAACCTTTCATATTTCCTCTAAATCGTCTTATGTTCAATATTTTTAACACATTTTATTTGTATTATAGAAAAGAAATTTTGTTTTGCTATAAGATTATAACTTGAAGATATTTCTATGGGGAGTTTAACAACTTTCTTTATTAAGGAATAAATTGAAGAAAACAATGGAATGCAACTCCTGGTAAATAGCTAGTGTTAAGAATCTAACTGTTATGGGGCAGAGGAGCCAGAATTTTAAGTCTGACACTTTCTTTCTTAGGTATACTATTATATTATTTGGTTCCTTTTAAAAGTACCTATTTTCAATAATACAACAAAAATATTCATTCTAGTTACAAAAAAATTCCATTCATTTAATGTAGGAAAACAAAAAAAATGGGTGGTTATCATTCAAGTAACATGCACTTTTTGATCATTTTATGAAACCATGCTGCTTCAGTTCATTATAAATGCTACATTGTTTCAAATCAACCCTCATTAATAGTATCTCTAATTGATTCATTTTGCTAGCTATTACAGTGGTCAATATAAAACTTTTTGTCGCTCTTCAAGCTGCATATTGCACCTCTTTCTCAATCATGACAAAGACCTCATATCACATTTCTTTAAGAGCCCTCTTTTTGATCCAATTCCTCATCTTACACAGCATTCCATGATACTTCTTTCCTGCCTCAAATGATAAGGTGGGCCTTTTTCTAATCAAGGAAAACTGATCTTTTTATATAATTGATGTCATTAGGTTCTCTCTTCTCCAGCTGATCAGTCCCCATATCATCCTTATTCTCTAATCTTCAATTACATATATATTTATATAAATATACATATATGTATGTATGTATGTATATGATTTTTCTATATTAGTTGACCACAGCCAAACCCATATTTCCTCTATCCTTAAATATTCTCACTGGATCTGACCATCCCTGATGGCTGTCCAATGTACAATTGGGCAGCTAGGTGGCACACTGGATAGAGCACTGGCCCTGAAGTTGGGAGGACCTGAGTTCAAAGCTCACCTGAGACACTTAGTAGCTGTGTGTTCCTGGATAAATCACAACTCCAATTGCCATAAACATCCACAGCCCTAGCCATCCTGATGTATATCTTTCTACTGGACCCAGATGTCTCTGGAGGAGAGAGTGAGGTTGGCGACTTCTTCCAGCCCTCCCTCACTTAAATCCAATTCACTGCAAGTCATGACATCTGTCAATATTCTTCTTCAAAAATGAAGGACGGGGGGGGGGGGGCAGCTAGGCGGTGCAGTGGATAGAGCACCGGCCATGGAGTCAGGAGTACCTGAGTTCAAATCCGGCCTCAGACACTTAACACTTACTAGCTGTGTGATCCTAGGTGAGTCACTTAACCCCAATTGCCTCACTAAAAAAAAAAAACAAAAAACAAATTAATGAGGAGCAGCTAGGTGGCTCAGTGGATAGGGCACCAGCCCTGGAGTCAGGAGTACCTGGTTTCAAATATGGCCTCAGACACTTAACACTTACTAGCTGTGTGACCCTGTGCAAGTCACTTAACTCCAACTGCCTCACTAAAAAAAAAAAAAAAAAAAAGTTAATGAGGGATATTGATTTTTAAGGAATTTTATAGATCCAACCAGGTCAGTTCTTTCATTTCATGGATGAGGAAACTAAGGTTTGATGTGGTTAAAGAGTTTGCCCAAGGTCACAGAAGTAGTGACTAAGGGAGAATTCAAAACATGGTCCTCTGACTCCAAGTCCAATGTACTAGACTATGTACTATGATATACATTTAATAAATGTCTACTGGGTTTCATCCTCAAGTTGCCAAATTTATATTCCAAAATACAAATTCTGACCATGTTACTGGCCAACACTAATATCTCCAATTGCTTTCTACTGACACCAGGACTAAATATAAACTCTTACATGTGCAATTTGAAAGTCCCCTATATTGTGTATGGGTGTTCCAGGGGAATTAAAACCTCCTCTATGAGGGGTTGCTGAGCCCTTTGCAGGGCTGGTCATCCAACTTTGGTGTCCACCTTTCAGCCAACTCTCACCAGTGGCCCAAAGAAGCTGAAGCAAGTGCAGCAGTAATGCCTGGGTGAAACCATATTAGTAGAAGGACTAAACCAGGTTAAGAGTAACAGGCCTCAAACATGTCATTTGGGTCAAACATTTGGGAATGTTTACCCAAAATATGTGAAAGTTCCCCACTGCTGACACTATGGAACAGGTTGATGAGAAGAATTTGTTCCAACGGCAATGAAGTCAGCTGAAGCAAATTCTTTGGAGTACTTAGAGCTTTGTCAGACATCCAAGACACCAAGGTCATCCACCATATCCTGGGCCATTGCTAGTTGTCTTGACTTTTGTCTTGCCATTGTACTTTGGTGACTTTGAAAGACAGGGAAAGCTTGATGACATTGTGCACCTCTGCCTCATTTGAATACAATTCATGCATAACTCAAGATACCACCTCATGGTATCATTGGTCCTCATTGAAAACAAAGGATCAACAACAACAACAAAATCATTTAAGTGCTTCTTATGTTATATAACACTCCACACTCTCTTCAATCAAGCCAAACTAACCTTTTTGCTTCAATCACAGACGATATTACATATATAATACCCATGTTGTTGTAGACTCTCCACCTTACCTATTTATAATTCAATTGTTTTTCAATTCTTCTTGGAATATTTTGTTGTTGTTTTAGAATTTTGTTTTCCAAATTACATATAAAAACAAATTTTGACATCAGTTTTTTAAAACTTTGTGTTCCAACTTCTCTTCCTCCCTCCTCCACCCCCCCCCAATAACTCAAGCAATTCAGTATAGGATATACATGAGTGGTCATGCAAAACATCTCTACATTAGCAGGTTTATGAAAGAAAACAGACAAAAAAAGAACTTCAGATTAAGGAGCTACCAAAAAACAAATTATGCTTCAATCTGTTTTCTGATACCATCAATTTTTTCTCTCTAGATGGATTACAATTTTCATAAGTCCTTCAGAGTTATATTGGATCATTGGATTGCTGAAAATAACCAAGTCCATCATAGGAGATCATCTTACACTATTGCTGTTATTTTGTATACAGTACATTTCACACTGCTTCACTTCATGTAGGTCTTTCCAGGTTATTCTGATGTCATCCAGTTCATCATATTTTTTGTTTTTTTGTTTTATATGAAGTAACTAACAAAAAGAATTAGGTTTCAATCTTTATTCAAATACCATCAGTTCTCTCTGTAGATGGATTGCATTTTTCCCAAGACCTTCAGAGTTGTCTTGGATCATTGTGTTGGTGAAAATAACTGAGTCATTCACAGCAGATCATCTCACAATAATATTGTTCTTTTGCATACGGTAGATTTCACTTTGTATCAGTTCACAAAGGCCCTTCCAGGTTTCTCTGATAGTATGCTTCTCATAATTTTTTATAGTAAGCTAATATTAAATTGTACTTTAAAGAGAGATTTCCTTACAATAAATCCATGAGGTTGATTATTGCAATAGGTGACTTTTATATAGTACTTAAAACTTGACAAAACATTTTCAACTGTTTCGCTCCATCCTATTCCCTTCCCAAGATACTTACTCTAGTTTCTATCTTCTTTTACCTTATTCCTCCTCAAAAGTGTTTTGCTTCTGACTGGCCCATCCCCCATATTACCCTCCCTTCTTTCACTTTTCTAGCAGCACCTTTGTATTCAGTTCTGGTATTTTCATGAGGAAACCTTGAAAGTCCCCTATTTCATTGAATGCCCATCTTTTCCCCTGAAAGAGAATGATCAGTTTTGCTGGGTAGTTGAATCTTAGTTGCAATCCGAGCCCCTTTACCTTCTGGAATATCATATCCCAAGCCTTGTAATCCTTTAATGTTGAAACTTCCAGGTCCTCTGCAATACTGACTGAATATCCATAATATTTAAATTGCTTCTTTCTGTTTACTTGGAGTATTTTCTCCTTCACCTGATAACTCTGGAATTTCACTACAATATTCCTTGGAGTTTTCCTTTTGGGGTCTCTTTCAAGAAGTGACCTGGGGATTCTTTAAATGACAATTTTATCCTCTGATTCTATAATATCAGGGCAGTTCTCCTTGATAATTTCCTGGAATATGGTGTCTAGACTCTTTTTCTGGTAATGGCTTTCAGGCAGTCAAATAATTCTCACATTTTCTCTCCTGGATCTATTTTCCAGGTCAGTTGTATTTTCAATGAGATATTTCATGGTTTTTTTTTCCATTCTTTTGATTCTGTTTTAATGATTCCTGGAGTCTCATGGAGTCATTGCCTTCCATCTGTCCAATTCTAATTTTTAAGGCATTGTTGAGTAAGCTTTTGCACCTTCTTTTCCATTTGGCCAAATGAATTTTTAAGAACTTATTTTCTTCAGTTAATCTTTGCACTTCCTTTCCCAAGCTGCTTATTCTTTGTGCTTCCTTTTCCAAGCTGCTTATTCTTTGTGCTTCCTTTTCCAAGCTGCTGATTCTTTGTGCTTCTTTTTCCAAGCTGGTGATTCATTTTTATAGTTTTCTTGTGTTGCTTTCATTTCTTTCCCCATTTCTCTCTATTGATTTTTTTTTAGTGAGGCAATGGGGGTTAAGTGACTTGCCCAGGGTCACACAGCTAGTAAGTGTCAAGTGTCTGAGGCCGGATTTGAACTCAGGAACTCCTGACTCCAGGGCCAGTGCTCTATCCACTGCGCCACCTAGCTGCCCCCTCTATTGATTTTTAAAATCCTTTTTGAGCTATTCCAAGAAGGCTTTTTGGTCTTGATAACAATTCATCTTCCCTCTTGAGGCTTCACATGTAGGCAATTTGAGAGTATTTACCTAATATGAGTTTGTGTTTAGCTCTTCCCTGTTGACACAGAAGCTCTCAATGGTAAGATCCTTTTTCTGTTTTTTTCTCATAGCTTATTTTTTTATAGTTGAGGTCTGCTCTTGGGGCACAAGGATCACTGACAAAGCTCACTGTTTTAAGCTTCTTGTTCTGGGGGATAAGGGCTGTGTCACTAGCTTTCTTCCCTGAGGCCACTATGGTTTGTGGATTCCTCACCACCTTAGGCTTGATCCCTTTGCTTGCTCCAGGCTCTGGGATGGCCAGGCCCAGTCACACCTGTCCCATGGGTTGCCCTACAGCTGGCAGCCTGCCTCTTAGCTGGTGCTGGTGTATCTCACAACTAGCCCACTGTGCTGCTAGCTTGTTGAGCCAGGATCAAGGGGCCTCAGTTGCTCCCCTGTGGCCAAGAGCGTCCTGCTGATTTGCACAGACCACCTCTGTACTGCACTGTGCTGATCTGTGCTAAACTCCCCTTTATCCCAAGTGAGACTGACCTTTCCTGAAATCTTCTAAATTATCTCAAGTTGGAAGATTGTGTCTCTCTCTTTTTTATAGGTCCTATAGTTTGAGAATCCATTTAGAGGCTTAATTTAATGTTATTTTGACGGTACCACAGGAGAGCTCAGTCAACTTGCTGACTTCTCTCTGCCATCTTGGCTCCACCTCCCCTTATTGGCTTTTAACATAGAAAACAAATGGGACCCAGGGGTAAAAAAAAGATGAGAGATTATTTCTGCATTATTGTTGAGTATTCTTTCTTCTCAAATGTCTCTCTATTGCCTTGGTGTAGAGTTGGAAAACCTCCATGGTACCTTCAAGCTTCTATGATATTATGCAGATCCTTTCTCACTGATCTAGCATTTAAGGAATATATTGATTGCCAATATCATTTACCACCAGAATTATATAGTGACTCAAACAGAATCAGAATCAACAGGGTAGTAGTGTTATAGGTGCTTTTAATTCAAAGGAATGCCCATCCATGAGGGAATGGCTAAACAAGCTGTGGTATATGATGGTTATGGAATATTATTGTACTATAAGAAATGACAAGCAGGATGACTTCAGAAAGGCTTGGAATATGTCTAAAATAATGTATTGTGAAGTCAGCAGAACCAAGAGAAAATTGTACACAGAGACAGTGATATTATTGTTTGATGAAGAAGTGTGAATGACTTGATTGTTCTCGGACATACAATGATTCAAGACAATCTCAAATGACTATTGATGAAACATACTATCCACCACCAAACAAAGAAGTGATATTGATGGAAGAGAATGAAGCATGTTATTTTTCACTTCCTTTCCATTATTTTTCTTTTAATCAATTTACTTGAACAAAATTATAAATCTGGTAACGTTTTGCATAATCTTATATGTATAACATATATCTGATTGTTTGCTGCCTCAAGGCGGGGGGAGGGTAGGGAGGGAAAAAGGGATAAAAACTGGAAATCAGGGTCAGCTAGATGGCACAGTGGATGAATCACTGGCCCTGGATTCAAGAGAACCTGAGTTCAAATCTGGCCTCAGACACATGACACTTACTAGCTGTGTGATCCTGGGCAAATCACTTAACCTTCATTGCCCTGCAAAAAAAAATTGGAAACCAAAACTATGAATAAAAAAGTTTATTATTTTTAAAAAATTGGTTTATTTAGGCCACATTTAGAAGTCTAGTCACCTGTTGGCACACTGGTATAATGCTCATTGTCATTAGTGGGAGCCACATGCCTGCTTCAGGGCATAAACAAAACATGTCATCATAAAGATATCCAGTGAATTTGTAGGACTGGATCGACTTTAGCAAGATATGCACAATTATAATTTGAAATAGTATATCTGACATTCTAAATCTAGCTATATATCAATCTATCTATCTCTTTTCATCTACCTCTATCTATCTATCTATCTATCTATCTATCTATCTATCTATCTATCTATCTATCTATCTATCTATCTATCTGTCTGTCTGTCTGTCTGTATAATCTTCTCTGTGATGTTTTTTCCTGGTTTAAAAAAACAACAATCTAATCTGTATCTATGGATATTTTCTTGGGTACTATAAATTGGTATTTAAAAAATAATGATACATTATCATTTGAGTATCAGAAGAAATAGGAGTATTTGAAAAATCTTTCCTCTAAGTAAATTAGAACTAAATTACTTTATTTCGGTAGAATGTGTGTGCAAAAATGAATTAAAAACCCCTATTTCTGGTCTTATTGTTGGCCTTGATACCAACATATATTTGTATTACTTTATATAACATGTATCAAGTAGAGATGTTATATTTAGGAATTGCATTTAAATCATGCTAGTGCTATATGCAACCTTCTTGAGGATGCTCTTCCAAATGAATGCTATTCTCATAGTGAGGAGGGGGATGAGGAAAGCACACTCGTCATTGCAGTGGAGATAAGGCAAGACACAATTTTGACTTGCTGTCACTAATAGTTCTAGGAAATTGAGGAATGGGGTTGGAGAGAGAGCACTGACAGTATGAATGATGTCATTCTTATCTCTTTAGTTCATGTTGTATTATTATCAAGTACTGTGAGAAGTTGATCTAAACTTTTGTCGTTTCTTCTATTCCTTAATCCATAATTTAGTAATGGCTTTAACTTCACATGTTTCTTCTTTCTTTATCCATTAAATTTAGAAAGGCTAAAATTATTCTTACAAGTCATTCAGCCTATCTGTTCATCTATCTGCCTGTCTCTCTATCCCCTGTCATCACTTGTGATTTTTTACCACAAGAAGATCATTATAGAATTATAAATTGAAGGATGGAAAGGACCTCAGAAGCTAGCTAATCCAACCATCTCATTTTATAGATGAAGAAAATGAGGTTCAGGGAATATTCTAATTTACCCATGGTCAAACAAGTGGTAAAGTCTCAAAATCAGTTGGTCTATGAAGCACACCTCATTTTACTTTTCTTATACAAGTATTGAAAAACAAATAAGAATATATAATAAATTTGAGATACTAGGAAATAAACAATAAAAGATGTAAGTCAGGTAAATATGAATGAATTTTTAAATTGCTAAATAATAACTACATGAAAAGTTCTACCTTAATTGCCAGAGATATAAATAGAAAAGCTGGAAAGTACAAGATCTCATATTCTAGTCAGGGGAGACAACACATATAGGACAGTTCAGATACAAAACAGATGGATATGCCTGTGGTCCTTAAGGCCTCTGCTTTCTTTTCACTCTCATTGATAATACCATTGACATTAATGATTTTGACCCATTTAGAAGTACTAAATACTGGTAAAATAAATTATGTTTCAGACTTCAATAGCTATGGATTCTGATGAGATGTAGATGGTACCAATGTCAAGTAATGTATACAAAATTATTGCTCCCCTTAAAATTACTCAGTATCCTATAGTGGTCCTTAGCATAGTGCCTATCCCTCAGAGGGCATTTAAAAATGTTTACTGACTCACTGAATGGAGGAATGGTGTTAATATTGCCATAGTTATTGAACTAACTTGCTCACAGGTGGCAGGTGACTAGTAATTGATATGGGTGGTAGAGTGGATTGGAGCTGCTTCCTAGATGATGGCTTTGGGGAATAAGACTAGAGGTATGGTCAGTGGCTTTGGTCAGGGGTGCTATTGCTCAAGTTCTTGGGCTTCCTCCATCAGGTCTGAGTAGTGATGGTAGTCTAGAGGATAGTGATAATTTGGCCTGCCTATCTTATTTTCCCTTCTAGCTTTTATGGCACATTGATGCTTTGTTGAGTCTGACTCACCTGCTCTTCTTGGTTTTAGGATGGTATTATTGGTGGAAGGGATGGCAGATCCTGAACGTCAATTTTTCAGTTCCTTCTCCATTAGCATCATTATTTTCCAAAGCATTGCTTGGACAATACCATGCTTCAGTAGTTAAATTTCAGGTTTATAACTGCTATGACACTGATGAGAAAAGGAATATATGGACCTTAGGAAAATGAATACATGAAGCAATTAAAGAAGCCACTTACTGGCTTTTAGCATAGTCCTTTGTACATGGCAGGCCCAGGATATTTATTAAAAATGAGAAAATAAAGGAATATTTTTTAAAAAATTTGGAAAGAAATGAATATTGAAGAGAAATGAGTGTACAGAGGAAGAGATATATACAAGAAGAGGGAACAAAGGAAGTAAAAAGAGATTAACTAATCAAAGAAGGAAGGAAGATTTTCCAGAAATTTAGTATTAGGGGTTCATCAGGGGAATCATTTGTCCTTTTAGGAAGAACGTGCTATGGACATGCCCACATTCATGACAAGATGCAACTTAGCTCAAAAGTGTCACAATCTGTCATCTCTTCACACTACTGTGGAACTAGTAACTAACTAAATCATCCTCCTCATCATCCTTAATAACATATGATAAAGGATGATCAAATAAATGAGATGTCATTCCCATACCTATAATTATTGGTTCCCCTTTAATGTCCTCATCCCACTATTACTGGAATGCAGAGGAAATCACGATAGAATGTGAATAGTCATTCCAATGATGTCCCTCTCACACCCTTCAACCACAGAAGTATCACCATATAGATGCAGAGTAGTCTGACATCAACATTCTGTTATGACATCTAACCGTCTGTTAATCCTCCTTGAACCATAGAAGCAAGAAAGAGAAATTGTGTTGTGCCTCCTCCAAATTACAATGGTGGAAGTGCTTTCTTAACTCTCCTCCTTTTTAAGGGATATTGATGAGGAACAGACCTTTAATTTCATGACTATACAGAATTTAAAGGTGAAGAAACTCCCTCTGCCCATATAGGTCAACCCCTTCTCCGCAACTTCTAATATTAGAGAATTGCTTGGAGCACTGAAAGGTTAATTGACTTGCCCGGGGTAACAAAACCAATATATGTCAAAGGAGAGACTTAAATTCAGTTTTTTCTTGGGTTTGATGCTCTCTCTCATTCAGTATTCTAAGTTGTGTCTTCTTTTAGAGTGAATATTATTTTGAGTTCCTGAACTAGCAAAACTGTTTCTATCTCAATTAATTCTTTAAATGCAAAACTGGGTTTTAAAAAATATTTTAAGAAGTTACCTGATTTCTCAGTTAGTTCCCCCTACATCAATTTATCTAGTGTTATTCTTATTTATATAAGTAGTGTGGCCCCAATAAAGTGTAATCTCCTTTAGAACAAGTATTGTTTTGTAGGTCCCTATCATGTTGTCCTAGACAGAGGAAGTTGTATTAATACATACCTACACTCATACATGAATACATACGCACATGCATTCACAGCTGTATATATGTACACAAGTACATATTACACACTTTTTAATTTGCTAAAAATTATTTTTAATCCTTTTTTCTACTACATAAAATAAAACTCTCTAAATCATTAAAAAACAATATATTTATTTAGTTTTCAGTGATAAAAAACCTTTCATTTTAGATGAATCCAAAATTTCAAAGGTGTATTCATATTGAGGTGACCAATAATTTAATATAGAAAAGAAGTGAAATTCACATTAATACTTCAGAAAAGTCCAAGTGAAAAATTCTGAAAAATGTGAATGGCCCAGAATCTGGAAATTTATCTTTGTTATATTGTGCAATTTTATTGGAAATCGGATCTTGAAGAATTTAGCAATAAAGAGATGCAAAAATGTGGAATTTATTTGTTTTTAATAATCTTTAAATATTTTGTATATTTTTCCTGCAATTTTTCCTATCTGTTTAAATTCATTTTAAGTAAAATTAATTTCAAACAGGCTTGGCAAACTGAATTTGAAATTAAAATTTTATCCTATTTTCTCTGATTTTCCCATATTCCTATAGTAAAGTGGCTCAGTGGATAGAGGTCTGGGCTTGGAGTCAAGAAGACCTGGTTGGATGACCCTGGGCAAGTTAGTTAAACTGTTTGATTCAGTTTCCTTAACTAAAGATGGATATAAATAGCACCTACATTACAGGGTTTTTTGAGGATCAAATGAGATAATATTTTTACTTCTCTTAGTCCATAGTAAGTATTTAATAAATGCTTATCCCTTTCCTTTACTTTCTTTTAAGTGGTATAGCATGGTCCTTTGATGTATTTTTAATTCCTAGTCTTTTTAGCATTAAGAAGCCACACTTCTTAGGGGGCGGCTAGGTGGCGAAGTGGATAAAGCACCAGCCCTGGGTTCAGGAGTTCCTGAGTTCAAATCCGGCCTCAGACACTTGACACTTACTGGCTGTATGACCCTGGACAAGTCATTTAACCCCCATTGCCCCACAAAAAAAATAAAATAAAAAAAAAAGAAGCCACGCATATTGATATATGAAATAACTTGTATTGTTATTTTACTACTGTATGTATATCCTAGTTTTGAAGATTCTTAAAACTTGAGAGTAGGAATTTTGCTTGCTTCAGTGGTGGAGTGGACTAGGGGGTTACTTTAGGATCAAGGGCAAAGCTATAGAGATAAGTCTATAGAAGCTATAAGTATATCTTTTTCCTCTTAAACAGAAAGGAGGAAAGAATTGGATTTTTTCAGAATTATTGAAGGGTGAAGGAATATTTGAGGGAGCTGCAATTATATGGCCTAACATTTCCCAGTGAAATGGGAGCTGACATATCTAGCCTAGATGGAAATCTGCAAGGCAAAAATTCATTTGAGATTTATGGAGGGTCACTCTTAATAGAAAACTGAACAGAGGGGTGATTGAATAATACAAGCAAGAATATATTTGCATTTGTCCAGAATACATAATTCATATTTCTTCTTAGGTTAAATAAGGCACATAAAAACATTTATACTGATAGATGATTAAAAAATCTATGAAAGAAATTGTGAATAAGAGTAGAGGTAGGAAGACATATTTGGTAATATTTCAAGATATCTATTGTCAAGATGAGGGAATGGGATTGTTAATTAGTAAATAAGCCTAATCAAAAATTACAAAGAAAGATGAAATAGCATCTCTATTCCAGAAAACTTTTAAATTTCAAAAGTTTTTAATCTAGTTTATCCATTTATTAGGGACAAAATTCATTGAGACATGTTCCTATTAGATTCCCTCTGTTCTTATAGAAATTTGTAAACCAATGAAAAGCAACATTGCATAGTATTTGTTTTGGATTTAAGCAAACGTAGGTTCATACTCTGCCCCTGACACCTATTACCTATAGGAACATGAATCACTCTTATTATCTTTCAGAACCTCAGTTTCTTCATCTGAAAAATGGAGATAATTCCTACTATGTCTAACTCATAGGGTTACTGTAAGGTAAATAAAATAATATTGAGGGCTTCAACAGTGTTTAATTCCCATGTAAATATTAATGAATATGTTTTGTTTTGTTTTGTTTTGTTTTCATTTTAAAGGGCTCAGTTTGCCACATGGGAAAGCTGAGATGAAAATGCAAAAAAAAAAAAATTACTGATTTGCTTTCTCAAGGAGAGAAGAAAAGGGGAAAAAATCAGGAGGGCAGCTTCTAAATGTTGAATAATTGAAGTTTTCAATTTAGAATATCAGCTACTTGGGGGTAGTAATCTAATATTTAGAAATACTGCATTAGTATTGCAACAATTGGAATGACACCACACGGTGGAGAGGTACAGTAGGAAAGCTCAGCCATGAGGAGAAGGTGCCTGAGGGCAAGCCATGTGGCTTTTCTTTGGCATCAGGAAGTCATGTTTGCTTGTGGGGGGAAGAAGGGGTAAGGCTGGCTCTCTCGCTCTCTTTCGCCAGGACTCTCATGGAGAGCAGAGCAGAACTGTAGCTCCCTGAGATAGATAGCTGAATCTATCCCTAGATAGATAGCCTCTTTCTCTTTCTCTTCACCAAATTCTTATGCTCCTTAATAAATGTTTAAAAGTCTAACTCTTGCTAAAGCTTATAATTTATTGGTGACCAATCATTAGATATTTTAGACAGACTAGCTAGAATTTTAGCCTAGAATTTATACCAATAGGCACCTACTAGATGAGTAGTAATGCTCAAATGCGATCCTGATTCTAATTTCCAGCCTCCCTAAAATAATTCTTCTCTTGCATCTTCCTCTTCTTCCTCCTTTTGTTCTTGTTCTTGTTCTCATTCTACTTTTTCTCCCTCTCCTCTCCCCTTCTTCATCTTCATCATCATCACCATCACTATTACTCATTGCCTAATGTTGCTATATTCACTTCTTTTAAAAGATTAGCATTAGTAGTGTTAAGGGCTAAAATTCTAGCTAAACTGTCTAAAATATCTAATGAGTGGTCACCAATAAATTATAAGCTTTAGCAAGAGTTTGACTTTTAAGCATTTATTAAGGAGAATAAGAGTTTGGTAAAGAGAGAAGAAAAGGCCTAGATTCCTATCTATTAAAGGGAGAGCACATTTCCAGCTCCTCTCTCTACCAGCGTCCTCAGGAAAAGAGAGTGAGACAGAGCGCTAGTCTCTTCATTCTTCCTCCCACTACCCAACGTTACTTCCTGATGCCAAAGAAAAGACTCCTGGTCTTGCCCTCAAAGACCTTCGCTTCATGGGCGGAACTCTTCTACAGTAAGTCTCCAGCAGGTGGCGTCATTCCAATCGTTACAGTAGGTCTCTAGAAAGAGCAAAGGAAAGATAAGCTACTCAAGGTTTTGCTGTAAAACATACTTGAAATAGCAGAGAGATTTCATGGGTTCTGAAGGTTATGGGAAATCAATGTTAATCAGAATTCTTTCCTAAGCAGCATCAATTTCAACTGGATCAGTCTTGCAGGTCTAGTTTTATTTCAGACCAGCACTATCTCCTTTGTCTAGAGTGATGGATTTTTAAAAATATGCATATTTCAGAGAAAAATTCCTACCCCTTCAGTTTCCATCATGTTTTCAGGAGCATGCAATTCCAGAGATGCTATCATGCCTTTTGATGCCACAACCTGGCTGATGAGGATAAGGTAATTTGTACAACTCTCTGTCATAATTCACAGCACTGATCAGTTGATGTTTTTGGAATCTGTGATTCTCAAATCACAAATCCTTTTTAGAAAGATTGCATATGCATAATCTAAAGCAATTGAGAGAACACCATTCATGACAAACCTGCATTCTTGCTATCACATATAAACACAAATGTGCAATAAGAAAATTCCAAATTTGTACTTGAAACAACTATTTTTCAGTGTTTGGCTTAAAATATTCTTTGTAGTGACCATCAAAGCCACTTGAAATTTCATTAATATACCATGCTGCTGAATCCATTTTGTAAGCCTACTAAATTGGAGAAAAAAGAATGAAAAAAAATCTACTTGTCCAATTTTAAAATGGAGCTCTAAAATTCAGAGTCATGTCAACCAGGGACTTGCTTCTTGGGCCCAAATGTCTTTAATACACAACAGCTTCTTGAATGATTTTTTGGCACATAACCACATAGAGACTGTCTATGGCACAATGCTTCGTTTGTAAACATGCAAATTACTTGGCTTCCAACAATAGGCCCATAAAGGTGAATTCTGATTAAATTTACAGTCAGACTAGGATTTTATAATTACTATGAATTATAAAATTGTAACTGTTTATGCTTGTATTGTTTATGAGTTACAGAGTAAAACTACACTGTAATTCTTCAGATCACTTCAAATATTATTAGAGTACTATATTTACATTCAGTAACTACACTAAAGCAATAAATGGCCCAAACGGTCATTGAAATGAGAAATCAATAAACATGAGTTTACCCCAAATACAGTTGTGGGGAAGGGGGGCACATCAGCAAGTAACACACAATACCTGTATGCATATGCATACAAAACATATGCATAATGTCTATATATGAGTATGCATACATATGCATGAATACATACCAATTCCCGGAAAATGTATATGTCCATTAATGGAGTATTTCAGTTAATTGAAATATACATATATTCATAAAACAACAAACACTATACCATAGCATCATTACCATTAGGGTACTTCTTCTGGACCCTCAGTATTTGGGGAAAAGATGAGAAGTGTATTATAAGAAGATTATGGTTTTAGCATCTTCAGTTTTAGTACAGTGATAAATCTCTGCAATCTCTTTTTGTAAAAGTTTTCTAGCTTCTTCCTGATCAGGCATCTTACCTTCATTCCAGTTAGAGAGTATAATGGATACTTCAATACTTATTGTTAGATCTGTGATCTCATGAATGTGTGTACTCCCTCCAACAATGAAGATTGCAATATACTCATGCCTGTCCAATTCTGAAAACCTTTTTTCTGTGTTCTCCCCTAAAATCTCAATAAAGTGTCTATACAATGTCCTTTATGCTTCGCTTACAATATTTGTCATCTTGTGCATATCAATGCCTTTAATTATCATTGTTGTCATCAGTGTCATTATCTTTATATCTAAAATTTTTCTAGTACTTACCATGTACCAGATACTGTGTTGATTGCTTTAAAATTATTCTTTCAGTTGACCCTCACAAGTACTTCGAGAGGTGGGTACTATTATTATCCTCATTTTGCAGATTAGGAAACTGAGCTTAAGGGACTTACCCAGGTTTCCTTGGCTAGGAAGTGTCTAAAGCTGGATTTTAGCTCAAGCTTTCATGATTCTAGGCCCAATACTCTATCCACTAAGCTACCCTAGCTGATCCAATGTAGCATGCAGGCTCAACACTGGCCATCCATTTATCTTGCTACATGAACAACTCCATGTTGTTTGTTTGTTTGTTGTTGCTATTTCAAAGAAATATAGCTTTCTATTAACACATTTCTATTACTTTAACTGTATATTTTTTCATTAATAAAAATGCATCACTCTATTGCCCTTTGTGTGACTTTCAGATATTGTGGAATTCCAAAATTAGAGTCATATAGTTGTACTTACAAGCCAGTGTAATTAAGGAAAATAAGAGGCAATAATTTCTGAGATATTTAACTTTTCCTTACTTTTCTTCCTGTCTTTCTTCCTTGCTTCCTTCCTCCCTTCCATCCTCTGTAACAGGTATATATAGCACCTATAAATCTTCAAATAAAATAATTATATTATGTACATTATATTACATTATGGATATCTGCATATACACACAGAGAGAACGCTCATTTCAAATCATTCCATTAATGTTGTTTCCTTCAAACTTCCATTAAATTATAAGCATTGCTCTTTTTGCTTTAAGCAGAGGCTGCTTGGTCACTTACTGGGGATATAATTGAGGGAATTCACATTTCAGCTATGGATAATTAGAGGAGTTTTGAGGTCCATTTCAAACCTAAAATTCAATATTTCTATGATTCACATGGGTATTATTCATGTTTGCACAGACAATTGTTTTTGATAAGTTTCCCCATCTACTCTTTTCCTTAGCCAAATTGGCCTATTTACTATTCCACATACCCACCTTTTTGTCTACTGACTCATTAGCTTTCTAAAACATCTTCCCCCTCCCTAAAATATTCTTACTCCTTATATGTACTTCTACTTTTCTTACATTCCAGCTTTAGATGAAGTGGCTTTGCCTGAATCTCCCAAGTTTAATGTCTCCATTATCCATCATTATGTATTTATTTTGTATATATACTGCATTTACTTCTCATGTAAACATGCTTTATACTAATAGTAGAATGTAAGCTATTTGAATGAAGGAACTGTTTAATTTTTTTCTTTGTATTTTCACTCCTGAAAACAACTCTTGACATATAGTAGGCTTTAAATAATTACTTGTTGATTGAGTGAAAGAAAAGTGTGGGAATTTATAGCCCTTTGAAAAATTTGGGTCTTGATTATGAAAAGCAAAAGCATATACTTTCTTTGATTTTTCTTGATTGTCAGTAGGTGAGTAGGTAGCTCTAAATTCCTCAAAGAATTGGATTAATTTGCATATATTAATGGCAATTTAAAATTTAGTAGATATTCCTCATAGACCAAAACATACAAAAGGGTAGTAGTTTCCCCAAAGAGACTCATTATCAGGGCTAAAAATCAGTACTAGATATCTGAACTTCTTGATAAGTGCTTCTAACTATCATAAAAACTAATTAGTTAACATTATTATATGACATGATTTACTGATGTATGAAATTTAAAAAATATATATGAAACATAACATCACTTCCTTAAAAGTCAATTTAAACACCCCGGAAATTGACTCACTACTTCCCTGTTGAAGGCAAAAGAGAAGTAATGTAATATTTTTGTTCCACCAAAAGTTATCCATTATGAACGATAAACAAATGAGGCTGAAAGGTAATCTTTCATCATTCTGTCACAAGGAAATTTTTATGGGGACACTGCAAGATTGGAACAACTCAAAGTGTTTTACTAAATATAAAGAGAAAGGCAGTGAAAATTGCTGAAGGGTGAGTTTAAAAAAATCACTGACTAATTCTTTTGGGTTAGACCTATCAAATGTCAAGTTATGTTGCCTGTTTAAACCCTTTAATCTTCTAATATTGAAAGTATTTCTTAATATAGGAAAGTCAACAAAGATGCTTTAGAAATCATCCTTCTATAAAACAAATTCCCTCAGAAATAGTAATGAGTAAGTTATAAAGCTTACCTCCAGTGATTCAGTTTACTCAGGCTGAGTGGCCTATATAAATGGTTTTGGAAAGAAAGGATACCTTGTCAAATTCAACTTACAGTTTCAAATCCTAGAGTCAACAGATATACAGTAAAACATATATTTAAAAGTCATATTAAATGAGAATTGCTCTTTAGAAATCATAAATCATTTATGGAATCCAGAATGTTAAGTACAAGGGTATCATATAATTATGCTGTCACATGTTAAGAGCATTATTAAGGCTTACTGAGATACCATTCATTCTAAATATTAATAGCTGAAATTTCAGTTATGATTTTTATAAACATCAACAAATTGTTTTCAGTGAGTTTGGGCAAAGGATTAATAGGAAACAAATGGCAAGGCTTGTTCACATTAAATTATTCTTGTGGGTTTAAAACAATGTTTGTTTAGTCAAACATTTTAAGCATATTCTTACTAGGACTGAGTAGACAAATGTGTGATATTCAATAGGTCTTTGATTATAAAATCAAGAGATCTTGGTTCAAGTCCTAACCTTATCAGCAATTAGCTAAATTTGGCAACTCATTTGACAAATACAGGCTTAACTTTCCTCAGTTCTAGTTTTAATATTCAATTATTTTGCATTATACTCTAAATACATATTTTAAGTACAGATGAAGGGAGCATTCTTTTATAGGTATGGATATTCTTTTGACATTTCAAATTTTATTTACCTTGGTAAGCGTTCTTCACTATTTCAGTCAACATATATTTAAAGAACTACTACCTGCAAGACAGTTTTCTATGCCCTAGAGCTATAAAGGTAAGAATTATACTTCCTATCCCCTTATTCAGAATGTGAATATGCATATATGTATATACATCTAAGTTGTTCTGTCGTTTCAGTTATGTTTGATTCTTTGTGACCCCATTTGGGTTTTTTCTTTTTGTCAAAGATCTTATATTGGTTTGCTATTTCCTTCTCCAATTAATTATACAGATGAGAAAACTAAGGCAATCAGGGATAAGTGACTTGCCCAGCTAATTAATCAGTGTTGGAGGTTAGATTTAAACTTGAGATGAGTCTTTCTGACTCCAGGTCCATCACTTAATCCACTTAGCTAACTTAACTGTTTGACACATATATTCATTCATACATATACTTGCACAGGTATATAAGTACACATATAAACATTAATATGTACATATATTAATATATGTGTATGTATTTATATTATGTGGAAAATATTGATCCTTTTAAAAAGTTACTTTGGATTAACAGCGCCCCCCCCCATATTCCCCAAGATAAGTGGTCAGAAGATATGAATAAACAATCCTTAAAAGAAGGCTTTGAATCAATTAAAAAACAGAAGAAAGGAAGTTCCTTCTCACCAATTCTAAGAAAAGTGAAAATCAAACCAACAGGGATTTTACCTTACAATGAGAAAATTAGCAAAGATGATAAAAGAGGGGCAAAGTCAGTGTTATACAGGTTTTGGAAAGACAGACACATGGATGCATTGGTGGTGGAACTTTGAATGTGTATAAGTATTCTGGAAAGCAATAAGAAATTATGCATAAAAAGCAATACTAGTTGACTCAGATATTCCCCTGCTAGCAATATATGCCAAGAAATTATTAAAACAAAGAAAGTCACTATATGTGCCAAAATTTTTATGATAGCACTTTTATGGCAACAAAGAACAGGAAAAATACATTCTCACTGATTAAGGAATGGTTAGAAAAAATATGGCACATGTATGGACAAAAATATTACTATAAGAAAAATGAACATGAACTATATATATTCATGGAAAGACATCCATTAATGATGCAAAGTGAAGCAACCAGAGCCAGGAAAAACAATACTTACTAAATGCAACAAAATAAGTGGAAATCAAAAGTATAACTACCTCAAATGATCACAACTGAATCTTGTAAAATTATATACAACAAGCTTTACTCCTAAGAAGATACATAAGAAGACACCTCATCCTATTTCTTAGAAAAGATCAGGTGCATAATTATGAAATTTTCTATGGTAGTTAGACTTTTATTTTCAATGTGTTAATTTGGTTTCATTGATCTTGTTCTTTCTATTGTTCTTTAAAAAATATAAGGGGGTCAGCTAGGTGGTACAGTGGATAAAGGACCAGACCTGGACTCAGGAGGACCTGAGTTTGAATCCCGCCTCAGACACTTAACACTAGCTGTTTGACCCTGAGTAAGTCACTTAACCCCAATTGCCTCACCAAAAAAAAAAAAAAAAAAGGAATTATTTGATGGTAAGTGTAGGTAGGATAATAATAACTGTGAATGTGGATGGGATGTACTCTGCCATTAAATGGCAGCAAATAGCAGAGTGGATTAAAAATCAGAAACTTACAATATGCTATTTACAGGAAACACATCTGAAGCAGAGAGATACATTCAGAGTAAAGGTAAAAGGTTGGAGCAGAATATATTATGCTTCAGCTAAAGTAAAAAAAGCAGGGGTAGCAATCATTATCTCAGACAAAGCAAAAGCAAAAATAGATCTAATTAAAAGAAATAAGGAAGGAAACTACATCTTGCTAAAAGGTACTATAGATGATGAAGTAATATCAATATTAAATATGTATGTGCCAAGTAGTATAGCATCCAAATTCTTAGAGGAGAGGAAATAGAAAGCAAAACTATAGTAGTGGGGGATCTGAATCTTCCCCTCTCAGAATTAGATAACTAGCCACAAAATAAATAAGAAATAAGTTAAAGAGGTGAATAGAATATTAGAAAAGTTAGACATGATAGGTTTTTGGAGAAAATTGAATGGGGATAGAAAGGAATATACCCTTTTCTCAGCAGTACCTGGCACATATTCAAAAATTGACCATGTATTAGGGCACAAAAATCCTCATAGTCAAATGTAGAAAGGCAGAAATAGTAAATACATCCTTCTCAGACCATGATGCAATAAACATTACATCTAATAAAAAGCCATGGAAAAGTCGACTGAAAATTAATTGGAAACTAAATAATTTCATTCTAAAGAATGAATGGGTCAAACAACAAATCACAGAAGCAATCAATAACTTCATCCAAGAGAATGACAATAATGATGCAACATGCCAAAACCTATGGGATGTAGGCAAAACAGTGCCCAGGGGAAATTTTATACCTATAAATGCTTACATATTAAAAAAGAGAAAGAGGAGATCAATGAATTGGGCAAGCAACTAAAAAAAGCTAGAAAGGAACAAATTAGAAATCCTGAAAATCAAAGAAGAAATTAATAAAATTGAAAAGAAGAAAATTATAAAATTAATAAAACTAAGAGCTGGTTTTATAAAAAAATAAAATATATGAAGATTTGGATAATAAGATTTTTTAAAATGAAAGAAGAAAACCAAATTATACAAAAGGGGTGATTTCAATACCAATGAAGTAAAGATCAAAGCAATAATTAGATATTATTTTGCCCAACTGTATGTTGATAAATTTGATAATCTAAAAGAAATGGATAAATATTTACAAAAATACAAATTGCCCAGATTAACTGAACAGGAAATAAAATCCTTAAATAGGCCCATATTAGAAAAAAGAAACTGAACAAGTCATTCATGAACTCCCTAAAAATAATCTCCAGGGCCATATGGGTTAACAAGTGAATTCTACCAAACATTTAAAGAACAATTAATTCCAATATCATACAAAGTATTTGGAAAAATAGGTGAAGAAGGAGTTCTACCAAATTCCTTTTGTGACACAAATATGGTATTGATACCAAAACTAGGCAGAGCCAAAACAGAGAAAGAAAATTATAGAACAATTTCCCTAAAGAATATTGATGTAAAAATCTTAAATAAGATATTAGCAAGGAGATTACAGCAAGTGATCACTAGGATAATACACTATGATTAGGTGGGATTTATACCAGGAATGCAGGGCTGGTTCAACATTAGGAAAACCATCAACATAATCAACCATATCAATGAAAAAACTAACAAAAAGCATATGATTATCTCAAGAGATGCAGAAAAAGCATTTGACACAGTACAGCATCCCTTCCTAATAAAAACACCAGAGAGCAGAGGAATACGTGGAACTTTCCTTAAAATAATTAGCAGTATCTACCTAAAACCATCAGCAAGCATTATATGTAATGGAGATAAGTTAGAGGCCTTCCCAATAAGATCAGGGGTGAAACAGGGATGTCTGTTATCACCTCTATTACTAGAAATGTTAGCTTCAGCAATAAGAGAAGAAAAAGAAATTAAAGTATTTAGAATAGGCAAGAAGGAAAGAAAAATTTCACTCTTTGTAGATGATATACTTAGAGAATCCACTAAAATATAACTTGAAACAATTAACAACTTTAGCAATGTTGCAGGATACAAAATATATCTACATAAATCATCAGCATTTCTACACATGACCAACAAAGTCCAGCAGTAAGAGATAGAACGAGAAATTCAATTTAACATAATGGGAGACAATATAAAATACTTGGGAATCTACTTACCCAGACAAACCCAGGAAATCTATAAACACCATTGCAAAACACTTTTCACATAAATCAAATCAGATCTATGTAGTTGACAAAATGTTAATTGCTCATGGATAGTCTGAGCTTATAGAATAAAAATGAGAATTTTACTGAAATTAATTTACTTATTCAGTGCCTTACCAATAAGACTACCTAAAATTAATTTATAGAGCTAGAAAAAAAATTACAAAATTCATCTGGTAAAAACAAAAGGGCAAGAATATCAAGGGAACTGATGGAAAAAAAAATCTCAGGAAGGTGGGTTAGCTGTACCAAATATGAAGCTTTACTATAAAGCAGCAGTCATCAAAACTATTTCGTATTGGGGCAGCTAGGTGGTGCAGTGGATAAAGCACCTGCCCTGGATTCAGGAGGACCTGAGTTCAAATCTGGCCTCAGAAACTTGAAACTCACTAGCTTTGTGACCCTGGGCAAGTCACTTAACCCTCATTGCCATGCAAAAAATAAAATAATAACAATAAAAAAAAACACTTTTTGGTACTGGCTAAGAAATACAGTGGTGGTTCAATGGAATAGGTTAGGCACAGGAGACACAGTAGTAAATGACTTTAGTAATGTACTGTTTGATAAACTCAAAGACTCCAGCTTCTGGGATAGGAATTCAGTATTTGACATTAACTGCTAGGAAAACTGGAAGATAGTATGGTAGAAACTAGGCATAGACCAACATCTTATACCTTATACTAAAATAATGTCAAAATGGGTACATGATTTAGACATAAAAGGTGATAATATAGGTAAATTAAGAGAGGAAGGAATAGTTTGTCTCTCATATTATGTAAAGGAGAACAGTTTTTGACCAAACAAAAGATAGAGAATATTAATGAAATGCAAGATGGAACTTTGATTGCATTAAATAAAAATGTTTTGTAGAAACAGAAGCAACACATCCAAAATTAGAAGGGAGGGAGAAATCTGGGAAACAATTTTTAGAGCCAAATTTCTGATAAAGGCCTCCTTTCTAAAATATATTGGGAACTAAATCAAATTTATAAGAATCCAAGTCATTCCCCAATTGAGAAATGGTCAAAGCATATGAAAAGACAGTTTTCTGATGAAGAAATCAAGGCTCTCTATTGCCATGTGAAAAAAATGCTCTAAATCTGTATTGATTAGAGAAATGCAAATTGAAACAACTCTGAGGTACCACCTGACACCTATCAGATTGGTTAATATGACAAAAAAGGAAAATAATAAATGTTGGAGAATCTGTGAAAAAATTGGAACACTAATGAATTGTTGGTGGAGCTGTGAACCAATCCAAACATTCTGGAGAGTAATTTGCAACTATGCCCAAAGGATTGTAAAGGTGTGCATGCCCTTTGATACAGCAATACCACTATTAGGTCTTTTCCACAAAGAGATCATTAAAAAAGGAAAAGCACCCACATGTACAAAAATATTTATAGCTGTTCTGTTTGTGGTTTCAAGGAATTGGAAATTGAAGATATGTCCATCAGTTGGGGAATGGTTGAACAAGTTGCGGTATATGAATGTAATGGAATACTATTGTGCTGTAAGAAACGAGGAGCAGGCAGATTTCAGAGAAACCTGGAAGGACTTACATGAACTGATGCTGAGTGAGATGAGCAGAACCAGGAGAACTTTGTACACAGTATCAACAACACTGTGTGTTGATCAACTATGATAGACATGCTCTTCTCACCAATACAATGGTCCAAGATAGTTCCAATGGACTCATGATGGAAAATGCGATCCCAATCCAGAAAAAAAGAACTATGGAATCTAGATCCAGATTTATCCATACTATTTCTAATTTTTTGTTTTTATTTTTTTTTGTTTTTCCTTTTTGCTCTTATTCTTCTTTCACAGCATGAATGATGCAGAAATATGTTTAATGTGATTGTACGTATATTACCTATATCAGAATACTTGCTGTCTTGGGGAGGGGAGAAGGAAGGGAGGGAGGGAGAAAAATTTTAAACTAGAAATCTTATGAAAACAAATATTGAAAAGTATCTCTACATGTAAATGGGAAATAATGAAGTACTTTTATGAGAAAAAAATAAGAATGAGTGACCAGCAGCAACCTTTACACCTGTGACTAAGAAATGTTAGTTGTTTGAGTCCAACTTCAAGGTGAGAAAGAGTGGAACAGATTCTTTTGGATAACAAAACAAATATCCTTGAAAACAATGCTTGGTGGTGTAAAGATATTAGACCAGCCTCGCTGGTATCTACCTACATTCCTCAAATGTAACAGATTTCTTTGAAGAATGAATAAACCAGTGATTAGCATTCAAAGTGGATTTATAAACTTAATTCATTACAGATCAGCTGAATTTCTGAACTAAGTTCAGAGACCAAGAAACATGATTTAGTCAGTTACAGTACAAAACAAATTAATTGTAATTTTGGATCAATTAGAAGATGAAATAGAATCATTCCCATTATTTCCCAAGAATGCTTAGTTTTACAGAGTGTTTAGATATGTACAAAAATCCAATGAAGGAAACAGGACAGGAATTATTACCCTAAATTTAAAGCAGAAGGATGCATTATCCTTGAGTTCACATCTTCAGACTATAGTAAGCTCTAGAACAAATAATCAAAGAAAACTTGAAATGAGACTTAGCATTAGCATTTCTCTTAGAGTGTCATTGGACAGAAATAATGCAGATTTTTAAAAGAAAACAAAACTTTTAGAATAGGTGAAGTATTACATGAACTTATCCAAAAAATGCTTTGATTTCCTCAGTCAAACAGCTGTGTAGGTAGGCAAAAATATTAAGCAGGTTAATTTTAATATTAATTTAACAAAGAATTATTAAACTAATACCATGTACATTATATAATGCTAGACATTTCAGAGCTACAAAATAGAACTTGTGATCTGCAAATTCAAAAATTTGTAATCTAGTACTTAAATTCTATATTTTCAAAGAAAAACAACCAATAAAAATGAATCACGTTTTAAATCCTTGAAAGCAGTTGTCTTACAAAAGAAAACATATTCTAAATCCCCTTCTTTTCAGACAGCATATTCTGAGCAAAATAATTGAATTAATATCAATAATCTTTGAAATTTAAAGAGAGGACAATCTCATTGTCGAGATGGCAGAGTAGTTGTTTTCTACAAATCTCTCCAACTTAAAAAAAAAACAAAGAAAAATAAAGGATTGTGTATGGCTAGATATTATCCCAGCTCATGAAACAGGAATATGAATCTCCATGGGTAGTCAATATTCAATTTATTAAGAAAGACATAGAAAGAGGGTGCAGCCAAGATGGCGGAGAGGAATCAGCAAGCTGCCTGAGCTCTCCTTCTGTTCCCTCAAAAAGAACATTAAATCAAGCCTCTGGATGGATTCTGAAACGACAGAACCTGCAAAGAGACAGAGAGACACAATCTTCCAACCAGAGATAATTTAGAAGACTTCAGGAAAAGGTCTGTCTGACTCGGGCAAAAGGGAGGCCCAGAGCAGGGCAGCAGCCCAGCCCCGAGGGGGTCAGGGAAAGTCAGCAGGAGCTTTGGGCCACACCCAAGCTACTGAGGCTCCTGGAACCTGGCTCAAAAATCTGGTGGCCAAGAAGGACAGTGGAAAAACCTACCTGCACCAGTCGAGAGGGCAAGTTGCCAGCTGTAGGGCCACGAACAGGACAGGCACAACTAGGCAGATTGACTTAGCGCGCTCAGACAGGAAGTGCAGGGGGGCGAACTGCACACAGGCCTCAGTGTAAGAAGCCGGTCACAAAGCACCAATACCCCTGCACAAGAAGCCCAAAACAGGAACACTGGTGCCCTCAGAGAAGACCTCAACTTAAAAAATAAAAAATAAACTGCAATAATGAGTAAGAAGCAAAAAAGAGCCCTTTCCATTGAGAGCTTCTGTATCAATAGGGAAGAAGCCAACACAAACTCAGATGAGGACAATAGCCTCAAATTGTCTACATGTGAAGCCTCAGGAGGGAAGGAGAATTGGTCTGAAGAACAAAAAGCCTTCCTGGAAGAGCTCAAAAAGGATTTTAAAAATCAATTGAGAGACGTAGAAGAAAAAATGGGGAGAGAAATGAAAGCAAAACAAGAAAACTATGAAAAAAGAATCAGCAGCTTGGAAAAGGAAGCACAAAGATTGACTACAGGAAACAATTCCTTAAAAAATTCATCTGGCCAAATGGAAAAAAAAAAGTGCATAACTTCACTGAAGAAAACAATGCCTTAAAAAATTCATTTGGCCAAATGGAAGAAAAGGTACATAATCTCACTGGAGAAAACAATGTCTTAAAAATTAAAATTGGACAGTTGGAAGATAAGGAATCCATGAGACACCAGGAATTAGTCAAACAGAATCAAAAGAATGAAAAAATAGAAAATGCAAAATACCTCATTAGAAAGACAACTGATCTGGAAAACAGATCCAGGAGAGACAATTTGAGAATCACTGGACTGCCGGAAAGCCATGACCAGAAAAGGAATCTAGACACCGTATTCCAGGAAATTTTTAAGGAGAACTGCCCAGATATCATAGAATCAGAGGATAAAATCATCATTGAAAGAATCCACCGATCACCTCCTGAATGAGACCCCAAAAGGAAAACTCCAAGGAATATTGTAGCCAAATTCCAGAATTATCAGGTGAAGGAGAAAATACTCCAAGCAGCCAGAAAGAAGCAATTTAAATATCATTGAGCCATAGTCAGGATTGCTCAGGACCTGGCAGCGTCAAAATTGAAGGACCGCAAGGCTTGGAATATGATATTCTGGGAAGGCAAAGGAGCTTGGATTGGAGCCAAGAATCTATTACCCAGAAAAAATGTTCATTTTCTTTCAGGGAAAAAGATGGACATTTAATTACATTGGGGACTTTCAATTATTCCTGATGAAAAGACTAGAACTGAATAGAAAATTTGTTCTTAACATACAAGACTCAAGAGAAGTTTAAAAAGGTAAACAGAGGAAAAAAATGGTTACTCAATTAGGTTAAACTGGTTATATCCCTACACAGGAAGATAATACTCATAACTCTTAAGAACTGTAAATGTATTTGGGCAGAGAAAAGGATTTTACACAGAGGGAATAAATATAAATTGTCTTTGATGTGATGATACAAAGAAAATTAAGGGGTTAAAAAGGGAGTCTATGGGGAGGAGAGGAAAGGGGAGGTGGAATGGGATGAATTATATCATATGAAGAGGTGGAAAAAAACCCTATTACAATAGAGGGAAAGAAAGGAGGGGTGAACAATTTTTCAACCCTACTCTCATTAGATTTGATTCAAAGAGGGAATAACATATAGGTTCATTGGGATAAAGAAACTTAGCTCATTCTTTAGGGAAGCAAAAGGGGAAGGGAAAGGGGGGACTGATAGAAGGGAGGACAAAAGCAAGGGAGAAAAGGGTAAAGAAAAGAGGGGGGATGATAAAAAGGGAGGGCAGATTGGGGAGGGAGGGGTAAGAAGTAAAACGTCAGTGAGGAGGAATAGGGTGAAATAAGGGGGGAAAATTACAAAAGTGGTAAATAGAATGGAGGGGAATAGACAGTCAGTAATAATAACTGTGAATGTGAATGGGATGAACTCTGCTATAAAACGGAAGGGAATTACAGAGTGGATTAAAAACCAGAATCCTACAATATGCTGTTTACAAGAAACACATTTGAAGCAGAGAGATACACACAGAGTAAAGGTAAAAGGCTGGAGCAGAATATATTATGCTTCAGCTAAAGTAAAAAAAGCAGGGGTAGCAATCCTGATCTCAGAAAAAGTGCAGGCAAAAATAGATCTCATTAAAAGAGATAAAGAAGGAAATTACATCTTGCTAAAAGGTACTATAGATAATGAAGTAATATCAATATTAAATATGTATGCACCAAGTGGTATAGCATCCAGATTCTTAGAGGAGAAGTTAAATGAGTTTCAAGAGGAATTAGACAGTACTACTATACTAGTGGGGGATCTGAATCTCCCCCTCTCAGAATTAGATAAATCTAGCCGAAAAATAAATGAGAAAGAAGAGAAAGAGGTGAATAGATTACTAGAAAAGTTAGACATGATAGATGTCTGGAGAAAATTGAATGTGGATAGAAAGGAATATACCTTTTTCTCAGCAGTACATGGCACATTTTCAAAAAATTGACCATGTATTAGGGCACAAAAACATCATAGTCAAATGTAGAAAGGCAGAAATAGTAAATGCATCCTTCTCAGATCATGATGTAATAAAAATTACATGTAAGAAAGAGCCAGGGAAAAGTAAAATGAAAATCAATTGGGAACTAAATAATATCATTCTGAAGAATGAATGGGCCAAGCAACAAATCATAGAAACAATCAGTAACTATACCCAAGAGAATGACAATAATGAGACAACATACTAAAATCTATGGGATGCAGCCAAAGCAGTGATTAGGGGGAAATGTATACCTCTAAATGCTTATATGAATAAAAAAGAGAAAGAGGAGATTAATGAATTGGGCCTGCAATGTAAAAAGCTAGAAAAAGACCAAATTAGAAATCCCCAATTAGATACTAAACAATAGATCCTGAAAATTAAAGGAGAAATTAATAAGATTGAAAGCAAAACAAAAAAAACACTATAGAATTAATCAATAAAACTAAGAGATGGTTTTATGAAAAAAAACAATAAAATAGATAAAATGTCGGTTAATTTGATTTAAAAAAGAAAGAAAATTAAATTACCAGTATCAAAAATGAAAAGGGTGATGTTACCACCAATGAAGTAGAAATTAAATCAATAAATAGGAATTATTTTGCCCAACTGTATGCCTATGAATTTGACAATCTAAATGAAATGTTTGAACATTTACAAAAATACAAACTGCCCAGGTTAACTTAAGAGGAAATAAAATCCTTAAATAAACCCATATTAGAAAAAGAAATTGAACAAGCCATTAATGAACTCCCCAGGGCCAGATGGGTTTACAGGTGAATTTTACCAAACATTTAAAGAACAATTAATTCCAATATTATATAAATTATTTGGGAAAATAGGTGAAGAAGGAGTTCTATCAAATTTGTGTTATGACAAAAATATGGTGGAGATACCAAAACCAGGCAAAGCAAAAACAGAGAAAGAAAATCATAGACCAATTTCCCTAATGAATATTGATGCTAAAATCTTAAATAAGATATTAGCAAGGAGATTACAGCAAGTGATCACCAAGATAATATACTGTGACAAGGTGGGATTTATATCAGGAATGTAGGGCTGGTTCAACATTAGGAAAACTATTAACATAACCACATCAATAAGAAAACCAACCAAAATCATTTAATTATCTCAATAGATGCAGAGAAAGCTTTTCACAAAACACAGCACCCATTCCTAATAAAAACACTAGAGAGTTTAGGAATAAATGGAGCTTTCCTTAATATAATAAACAGTATCTACCTAAAACCATCACCAAGTATTATATTCAATGGAGATAAATTAGAGGCCTTCCCAATAAGATCAGGTGTGAAACAGGTATGTCCATTATCACCCCTATTATTTAATATTGTCCTAGAAATGTTAGCTTTATCAATCAGAGAAGAGAAAGGAATTAAAGGAATTAGAATAGGCAAGGAGGAAACAAAACTATCACTCTTTGTAGATAATATGATGATATACTTAAAGAATCCTAGAGAATCAACTCAATAATTACTTGAAACAATTAACAACTTTAGCAAAGTAGCAGGATATAAAATAAACCCACATAAATCATCAGCATTTCTATACATGACCAACAAAGTCCAGCAGCAAGAGATAGAAAGAGAAATTCCATTTAAAGTAATGGTAGGTAATATAAAATACTTGGGAGTCTACTTGCCAAGACAAACCCAGGCACTCTATGAACACAACTACCAAACACTCTTCACACAAATCAAATCAAATCTAAATAATTGGAAAGATATCAATTGCTCATGGATAGGCAGAGCTAATATAGTAAAAATGACAATACTACCTAAATTAATTTAATTATTCAGTGCCATACCCATCAGACAAAAATTATTTTATAGAGCTAGAAAAAATAATAACAAAATTCATCTGGAAAAACAAAAAATTAAGAATATCCAGGGAAATAATGAAAAAAAATTCACAGGAAGGTGGGTTAGCGGTACCAAACCTGGAGCTGTACTATAAAGTGGCAGTCATCAAAACTATCTCGTACTGGTTAAGAAATAGAGTGAAGGATCAATGGAATAGGAAACATAGTAGTAAATGACACTAGTAATGTAGTGTTTGATAAACCCAAAACTCTAGCTTCTGGGATAGGAACTCAGTATTTGACAAAAATCGCTGGGAAAACTGGAAGATAGTATGGCAGAAATTAGGCATAGACCAACATCTTACACCTTATACTAAAATAAGGTCAAAATGGATACATGATTTAGACATAAGAGGTGATACCATATGTAAATTAGGAGAGAAAGGAATAGTATACCTATCTGATCTTTGGAAAGGAAAACAGTTTATGACCCAACAAGAGATAGAGTATATTATAAAATGCAAAATGGATGATTTTGATTACATTAAATTAAAAAAAAATTGTACAAACAGAAGCAATGCATCCAAAATTAGAAGTGAGGCAGAAAGCTGGGAAACAATTTTTTTTTTTAGTGAGGCAATTGGGGTTAAGTGACTTGCCCAGGGTCACACAGCTAGTTAAGTATTAAGTGTCTGAGGCCGGATTTGAACTCAGGTACTCCTGACTCCAGGGCCAGTGCTCTATCCACTGCGCCATCTAGCTGCCCCTAGGAAACAATTTTTATGGCCAGTACTTCTGATAAAGGCCTCATTTCTAAAATATATAGGGAACTAAATTAAATTTATAAGAATCCAAGTTATTCCCCAATTAAGAGATGGTCAAAGGATATGAACAGGCAGTTTTCTGATGACGAAACCAAAGCTATCTATTCACATATAAAAAAATGCTCTAAATCTCTAATGATTAGAGAGATGCAAATTAAAACAACTCTGAGGTACCATCTGACACGTATCAGATTGGCTAAAATGACAAAAAAGGAAAATAATAAATGTTGGAGAAGCTGTGGAAAAATTGGAACACTAATGCATTGTTGGTGAAGCTGTGAACTGATCCAACCATGATAGAGAGCAATTTGGAATTATGCCCAAAGGGAAATAAAGCTGTGCATACCCTTTGACACGGCAATACCATTTTTAGGTCTTTTTTTCCAAAGAAATCATGCAAAGGGGAAAGGGACCCACATGTACAAAAATATTTATAGCTGCTCTTTATGTGGTTGCAAGGAATTGGAAGTTGAGGGGATGACCATCAATTGGGCAATAACTGGACAAGTTGTGGTATATGAATACAATGGAATACTATTGTGCTGTAAGAAAAGATGAGCAGGAGGAGTTCAGAGAAACCTAGGGGGTCTTGCATGGACTTATGATGAGTGAGATGAGCAGAACCAGAAGAACATTGTACACAGTATCATCAACATTGAGTGTTGGTCTACTGTGATGGATTATATTTTTCCCACCAATGCAATGGTACAGAAGAGTTCCAGGAAACTCATGATAGAAGAGGATCTCCAAATCCAGAAAAAAAAAAAAAAAAAAGAACTGTGGAGTATAGATGCTGAATGAACCATACTATTTCTTTTGTTTTTGGTGCAGATGTTTTTCTGTTTTAAGGTTTTTAGTCATTGCTCTGATTTTTCCCTTATAACGTGACTAATGCAGAAATATGTTTAATGTTATTATGTGTGTATATATATATGTTTGTATATATATGTGTATATATATTTATATATATATGTATATATATATGTGTGTGTGTGTGTGTGTGTATATATATATATATATATATATATATATATCAGATTACCTGCTGTCTAGGGGAGGGGGGGAGGGAGGGGAGGGAGGGAGAAAAATCTGAAATTGGAAATCTTGTATAAACAAAAGTTGAGAACTATCTTTACATGTAATGGGAAAAATACTTTATTAATTTTTTAAAAAAAGAAAGATATAGAAGTAGATAATTAATAAACTGGACTTAGTGGTCAAGATCAGCAGTCCTTTCTCAAGATGCAGAGAGACTCCTAAAACATAATATTGTTCCTGTTGAACATTTCTATTGCAGTAAATTAAATAAAATTCTATCAATTTATCATGGGATAAAATCAGTATAGATAAATGTAGAAAACCTAATATTATAGAAAAACAGATGGGGAATTTAAGTGTTCTAGTACAGAAAAATACTCTCATGGGTAACATAGTAAGAATGAAGAAGCATATAATGCCATTAATTAGATAACATAATTCAGAAGAGAAAGAGGACATGTATCAATATGGAAGATAAAAAAGTAAAGGAGCATATTTTAAAATTTATAATTAAAATAGTTATTTAATGTAAAAGGGTTTTAAAACTCAATTATACCTATGTGAAGAAACAAGAAACAAAAGAGGAAAAGAAAGTAATAAAATAAAAATAAAAAATAAATGAAATGTAACTATTTCAATAAGTTCAAGGAATTTAGGAGAGGTTGCTAAAAAAGAAACAAGGGTGAGAACAGAATGAAGGGACAGAGTAAGGGGATAGACCAGCATTTATAGTGTAAAGAAAATCCATAGTAATGGAAGGGTGTTAAATCTAAAAAAGCAATAAAAATTTTTACAGAAGAATTAAACTCATTAAAACACCTACCTTACAAACAGAACTTAAAAATGAATTAAATATATTTTTTAAATTGAAAAACTGGAAAATGTTATATATAAGTTCATCAAAAAGAAAAGATATATAATTATGAAAATGAAATCTTGTTATAAAGTATATTATATATCAAAGGACTCCACAAAGGTAAAGATTTGGGATCATTCAATTAGAGGAAGTAACAATAGAAACAATAATGATATAGAGAGATTAATAGACAAACAATATATTTACCATAGGAAATGAAACAAGATAAATTCCAACTATATTTGCACCAAAATATATTGTTTAATTCATATATATATATATATATATATACACATATATATGTATATATATGTGTATATGTGTGTGTGTGTGTATATATACACACATATATATGTATATATGTGTATATGTGTGTATATGTGTGTGTGTGTATATATATATATATATATATATGTATATATATATATATATATATATATATATATATATATATATATATATATATAAAACAATTGTGAAAGCCATGGAGAGCAATTTGATTGTAGGAGACACTAAATTTCCACTCAAAACTAGATAAATATAAAAATAAAGACAACAAAAGGGGAAAAACAGCTTTGTTTTATTGTCATTAGCTTTCATTTGCTCAATTCTAATTTTGTTTTCTTTAGTGAGCTTTTGAACTTCTTTTTCCATTTGGCCAATTTGGCTTTTCATGGCACTCTTTTCTCATTAGCTCTCTGTACCTCTTTTACAATTTGGCCTAGTCTGGTTTTTAAGGAGTACTTTTCTTCAATATTTTTTGTGTGTGTATCCTTTATCAAGCTAACTCCTTTTTCATGATATTTTTCTTCAATCTCATTTCTCTTCCCATATCTCTTACTTTATTTTCAAGTTCTTTTTAAGCCTGAGACCAATGCATACTTTTCTTCAGGCTTTGGATATAGGATCTCTGATTTTATTAACTTCTGAGGAGATGGTTTTCTTTTCCTTGTCACCATAGTAACTTTTAATGGTCTGTCCTGGCACAATGTGCACTGGACTGTGCTCCACTATCATCTCAGGATAGCAGACCTTTCCTGTCAACCTTCTAAGTTGTCCGGCTGGAAAATTATTTCACTCTGTTGTTTTGTGTGTGCTGCTGCTCCTGGAATTGTATTTTGGCTTTATTTGAACATATTTGGAGGGGTTTTGGGGAGAGTTTAGGTAAATCACTGTTTTTCTTCCTCCATCTTGTGCCCAAATTATTTGTTCATTTTTTGAGGTAATTTTGTTAAAATTTGGATAGTTTACATTTTCCCCCTTTTTTAGTCTTTTGACTTTTAATGCTTTTATTGTTATTATGTTGTGGAATCATTAACTTTTATCAATGCATTCCAATTCTCAAGGCTTCTCTTAATTAGGTAAGGTTTTGCATCTTTTATATTATGATATTGATTTTTCCTACAAAATATTTTCTCCCCAAAGTTTACATTTCTCTCTTAATACCTTTCTATGAAAAATGTCACTTTTGTATCCATAATGTCATCTAAATGGCTTTTTAAAAAAATATGTGTTCTTCCTTCTAGTAGTTCTAATTATGAAAGCTAGGTGGTTCAGTGGATATAGTGCCAGACCTGGAGTCAGGAAGACATACTTCCTGAGTTCAAATCTGACATCAGACACATGCTAGTTGTGTGATCCTGGCTAAGACACTTAACCCTGTTTGTCTCAGTTTTCTCATCTTTAAAATGAGCTGGGGAAGGAAAGAGCAAACTACTCCTGTACCTTTGTCAAGAAAATGCCAAATGAGGTTAAAAAAAGTCAGACACAACTGAACAAAAGAACAACAAAATTTCCATCATTTTCATGCCCAAGCTGTGTTTTCCATTAAGGTTTGGCTTGTAGTTGTTTTGTAGTTTTTCTCCTTTTCTGGGTTTGGTTGTCTATTGGGTTTCCTTGGCATACCATGATAGCATTTTTCTATGGAGAAATATATGCATGCACGTATGTGTATATATGTATGTATTTATGTACAAATATACATATATGAATGCATATTCCATGAACACTCACATGTGTTTGACGATGAACAGTATTCACATGTGTTATGTGAATATTTATTATGCATATATTCTATATGAATATATGATATATGTATATATATTCTTTAACTCATTCTTTCTCATTATTGTTATTGGGACTTTTTATTAGAACCAGATTATGACCACATCTGAAGGGAATGACAGGCCTCTATATATCCTAAGGGTTAAATCCATTATCTTTTCTAGGGCCGGAATGGCAGAGCTTCCTGTTTCCCTTTAGTCCCATAGTTTCTTCCCAGATCACTTATCTGTGGGCTGAATTTTATTTTTGCCTAGAAAAATAACCTACCATGGTTTCTGCTTATATTAGTAATTATTTTCTTCTTCATCTGCTATTCTTAGATCTTTTTTTTGGAGTGATAGATTTATGGAGATCTGGACTATACAGCTTCACTGTATTTTTCATTTTTTTCTGGTTTTCCTAACCCATCCATTTATATGTATATATATATATATATATATATATATATATATATATATATATATATATATAATTTGGGGGGAGGGAAATGAGGGTTAAGTGACTTGTCCAGGGTCCCATAGCTAGTAAGTGTCAAGTGTCTGAGGCCAGATTTAAACTCAGGTCCTCCTGAATCCAGGGCCAGCGCTTTATCCACTGTACCATCTAACTGCCCCCTACCCATCAATTTTTAAAATTAGAAAAAAATAATAACAAAATGCATTTGGAAGACCAAAAACACTGCAATCAAAATAAAACAAAAATGTACAAACCAATAAGCACTAGTTTTCTAATACCTCAAATTATGCATATTGTAAAACAGTAATTACCAAAACCATTTGGCATAGGTTAAAAATGGAGAAATAAATCAGCAGAATAGATTAGATAAGCAGAAATCAGGAGTAATGGAACTCAATAAGTCAATGTTCAATAAACTCAAAACCACAAAACATTAGAAGGACTCCTGATTTAATAAGAACTCCCAAACAAGCTAGAAAGCAGTTTCAATAAAAAAATGTAATAGATTTAGACAAACATCTTTTACTATTTGCCACAATAACTTCAAAATGGAAACCTGGCTTAGATATCAAGGTAAAATCATTTAAAAAAATAATGGAGCAGAATGGATAGAAATGACCTTCAAAACTGTAGCTACTACAATATTTCTAAACCAAGCAAAGCATCAATAAAGGATATTACCACAGATGAAACATATTGTGATCACCTGGGCCCTGTTATCCTCAATTACATGGATGTGAATCCAGTCTTAAAGAAAGAGTACTTCATTTTCCTGATGGAAAAAAAAATGAGGGCAGAGTAAAGGTTCTAGGAAGAGACTGCATATGCTCATAGATGTATTTGGGAGATGGATACACAGCCCAAAATTCAAACAAGGAGGTTAGATGGGGTAGAAAATCTTCAATATTATCTTGGATGTTGGTATCATACTTCTGGCCTAAACTACATGAACTCCCCACCTGGGGCAGAGAAGGTATGATTACATTTATTTGTGGAGTAGGAAAATTGTGTTAATTCCCTTGCTCCCTCTTCTCCCTCTCCTGGTTTTCTCCTCCAGGGGGAATTAATTTGTCTTGAAATATTTTCCTGTTCTTAAAATTATTTAGAAAAACTTCTGTCTTAAATATAAGGAATGCCAGTTTGATAAAGGATGGATATAATTGTCTGTTTCTATTTGTGTTTTCTTTATTTGTTCTTTTAAAATTTATTTTTCCATATACTAAAATATAAATTCTCTCCCTTCAATAACCAGCTCCCCTCAATGGGAAAAAATGATGGAGGTGGGGTGTGGAAGCATCTTGTCAAAAATATGCATGTTAGATAAACCTGGTAATATTTGAATGACTTTTTATAGTACTGCATTCTCATAGAAAAGTAAATGATATAACTATGTTATAGTCAAGATATAGTGTGTCCAACTGTGGCTGATCAGACCAATAGGATCTCAGAAGACTCTACCACAGGTCAGGCACAAATAGTCCACATGAACATTTGAAATAGAAATGTCTCTAAAATTTTGAAATCTTCTCTTTCTTTTAATATAATGCAATTCTGCTTCACTCAGAGAGTACAATGCCTACTTTGATGCAAGAATACCATGCTGACCCATCTTATGCTGATGTCTCCCATATCACACAATCAATTTTAATGTTCTTCAGAGAGACTTTCAGAGTGTCCTTCTCTCATGTCTTCTGAACTCCATGTGGGTGCTTGCCTTGTGTGTATTATCCATTGAATAGTCTTTTAGGCAAACATAAGTTTAGTACTCAAAGAATGTGGTCAGCCCATTGGAATTGTCCTCTCTTTAGTAGAGTTTGAATGCTTGGTAATTTAACTCTCAAAAGGACCTCAGTATCTCATACTTTTTCTTGCTAGGTTATCTTCAGAAACCCCTTAAGACAATTCAAATGAAAATGACTCAGTTTCTTGTCTTACCGTATGTGCTAGTATACTATTCAACTTTCCCAGGCATATAACAATTGTCAGCTTTGTAGCCCTTCAGTTTGTTAGTCAGTCTAATATCTCTTCTCTCCTACTTTCTTTTGGAGTCTCCAAAACAATGAGCTGGCTTTGGCAAGCCATGCATTACCTTCATAATTTGTGTAGTATATATTATTGGGAATTATACTGCCAAAATAAGTGAACCTATTCACAGCATTCAATATTTCTTCATTAGGAATGGTTTCCTGCTGACTGGTAGATAACCACCATTTTCTTAGTGTAAATTATCAAGCCAAAATGAGCACAATGGCAGAGTATCAGTTCCACAACCTATTGAATCTTAGCTCAGAGTCTTCATTGAGTGCACAATTAATTATCAATGAAGAAAAAAATATGCACCAACTCTCCCTCCAATTTTGTCTTTGCTTGTAGCCTTTTAAAGTTAAATAATTTATCCTCAATGTGGTAGCTTACCTTGGTGCTGTTTTCATCCTTATTGAAGATGTCTAACATCACTGAAAACATTATGCAAAAAAGCATGGGAACAAGCAGATGGTCTTGCAGCATGCCATCATGAAACTCTCATACAATATGGATGAAATTCTCCAGGCAACAAAAATTTCCCTTGATCTTCCACAAGCCCTAATGACTAACATTATCAGAGGTCTTGGTCAGATGAACTGTGTACACGTCTTATACACAAATGTTTTTGTACAAAAATGATTGTAGGGGCAGCTAGGTAGCACAGTGGATAGAACACTGGCCATGGAGTCAGGAGTACCTGAGTTCAAATCCGGCCTCAGACACTTAACACTTACTATCTGTGTGACCCTGGGCAAGTCACTTAACCCCAATTGCCTCACTAAAAAAAAAAAAAAATTTAAATGATTGTATATCCATTGTGTTTTTCACATTTCTCCTGCAGTTGTGGGGCAGTGAACACCATGTTTACTATTTTTTGGATCTTTCTGAAATCACCCTTGCTCTTAGGTAGATAACTATATTCTGTGTGAAGGATCAACCTATTAAGAATAACTCTTTAAGACTCTTGCCTGCCATGACTAAAAGAGAGATAACTCTCCCCCACCAATACATGCACTCTGTCACAGGACAACTTGTTTCTGTTTCTTTTATATATATGGACAAGTAAGGTATCCTTTAATTTGGGGGAGATTACATCTTCTTGCCATATCAACTAGAAGATGTCATTCAACTTTTGGATGAACAGTGGACCCCCTGTGTTTTAAATCTTAGCTGGAATAGAATTAGATCAAGGTCCTTTGCCACAGGAGAATAGCCTAATGACATTAAAAAACTCTTCTTCATTTGGAATTTCAGCTAGAGAGGGATTGACTTCAACCTTAGGTATATGGTCAATGGATTCAGCATTGAGTGATGACACTCAGTTGAGAGTACTATAGAATGGAAGTGTTTAGCCTATCTCTCAGGATAATGTCCTTTTCACTGATCAACATGACTCCATCAACACAGAGTAGTTCAGATGCCCTTAATGGCCTTCAGAGCATGTTTGTATCAGTTTAAAATTGAATTTCAACTGCCTTATTAATGAGCCAAGAATCCTGCATCTCTCTAAGCTTTACTTGTACTTTACTTTTGATGAAATTAAATGCTGCCTTCTTAGATACAGATGAACTATCTTCCTGTTAAATGCTGCGAAATTCTCATTATTCACTGAGTATTCATTGAATTTCCCCATCATTTTCATCAAGACAATCTTGATGTTTACAAGTGTTCTGGCCCAAATGAAAAATTCAGTGCTCTATACCAAATTTTTGAAAGCTTCCCACTCCGTCTCTGCTCCTTAGTTGCCAACCGTGTTGGCTCAATTTTACATCTAAGTTACTAACAAATTTTTCATGATAGGAGAAGCCCTTTAATCTATTGACATTGTCATCTAGTAGTCATCTTGCATTAGGTCTCTGCATTCACTAAATGTGATTATTTAGCTTGAAGAGGTTAAGTCTATGATTAGTCTAACACTATATCATACATCACCTTCATCACTCTGAAATCCTATCTATTGTCCTTACAATGACATAGTATGCATGAAGCTTTATTGCCTGGAGGTAAATGGAAGATAGTGTTGGTGATGAGAAAGTCATGAAATGCACAAGTCTTCATTAATAAATGACTGTTGGGACAGCTAGGTGGCATAGTGGATAGAGCACAGGCCCTGGATATGGGAGTACCTGAGTTCAAATCCAGCCTCAGACACTTAACACTTAACTAGCTGTGTGACCCTGGGCAAGTCACTTTACCCCAATTGCCACACTGAAAAAATGTGATTGTTGCTTTTGCTCTTTTTTACTCCATTCCTTCCAGGGATTCCCTGCCATGTTTGCTAATCTTTGATTTCTCAAACATTAAAATCACCCAGAATTATATGCTTGTCTGAGAGTCTCTAGTTTTTAAATTTTTTTCTTTGTCCTCATCAGAATTCATCATGATTGGAGCATTGGCACTGTTGAAGGTAGTAAGCCACTTTCCTGAACATGGAAATTGCATTGTCATGAGCCTATCATTAACTCCCTTTGGTAGGCATACAAACCTGTTGACTAGATTAGTCTTTTTTCAGGGCAATGAGGGTTAAGTGATTTGCCCAGCGTCAAGCCGTTAGTAAGTGTCAAGTGTCTGAGACTGGATTTGAACTCAGGTCCTCCTGAATCCAGGGCTAGTGCTTTACCCCCTGCACCACCTAGCTGCCCCAACTTAAGATTAGTTTTATTTGCAAAACCTATGCCAGCTTCACATGGTTCCCCTTCACTGTGGCTCCTCCCCAAAATGTGTATCCAGCTCTGACTTCAGTAAACTGACATTCATTTGCCAACCTTGTTTTACTCAGGGCTGCTATTCAGATGCTATACCTGCTGAGTTTCCTTGCCATAAGAGCTATTCATTTTTCATGTCTACTCTATTTCATGTAGTTCATAAGCCTGCTCTAATTACATATGCTGATGGTGAGCAGAATCATCTTTGCAAAAAGGTTTTTATATATTTTGCTCATGTTTCTATCACAGGGTAGAATCTCTACCTACCATGTCAAGCAGACTACAAGTGGATGAAGCAGACAATTTTGGGGAAAGCTTTTCTAGCCCCTTCCTCACACCAGTTGTTGAACAATATGGTCCTTAAAAAAAGATGGTTCAGACACCGAAGGGACTGCTGAATCCCACTGCTGATTCAGTCCAGTGAAGCCCAGTGGCCTGGGCCATCCACGTGTAGAGTGGTAACTATAGCTTCCAGTGTATCCACACCTGGTACTTTATTACTTGCCTGTCACCACAGGGCTTTGAGGTAGATTAAAATGGCAAAAGGGCATGTTTGATGTCTTTTTATTCACACATAAATTTGATTTAAGTGAAATAGTCTTTCAAAGTTCTTTGCTTCACTCTTTCTTTCAGACTTCACTGTCAAGACAAAGTCAAGATGACAGCTGATAGCACAGGATGAAGTTAATGACCTTGGAATCTTTAATATTTGACCGTGATTTAAATGTTCTATAGCACTTGTTTCAATTACCATCATGGCCATAGCAACAAATTATTCTATTCCACTCATTCTACCAGGGGAAGCCTTCATCATATGCTTGGGGTAGACACCCCCTAACTCACTGAAGGGTTTGGGACCCCTCCATTACCCTTAACCTAGTGTAACCCACCTACCAAAATGATTTATGGGGGTGTGGCTGCTGCATATGCTACATCTTCTTGGAAGCCACAAGATGAGAATTAGGTGGATCAGGTGGACACCAGAAGTGGGAAACAGTCCTGAAAATGTCTCAGAAGCCCTCACAGTAGAGTTATTAGTCTTCCCTTAACAGATCCTATACCACATGTAATGAAATACTATTGTGCTGTAATAAATGGTGAGGGAATTATTCCAAATAAGTCTGGGAACCCCTCTATATACTGATTCCAAATCAAGTAAGCAGAAGCATGACAACTTTGAAAGACTTAGTAACTATTTTAAACACAATGACGAACCAGGATTCCAGAAGATTTATGACTATTTGTACAGCCTACCTCCTAAGAGAAAGGTGATAAATGAAATATATACATTTATACATAAACACACACACATATACATATGTATATATATATATATATATATATATATATATATATATACACATATATATAGACACATATATATAGACACATCTTAGAGGTCTCTCATTATCCACTGCAGCAAAGTAGATAATTTATTGATAACAATGATAATTTGATCCTTCAGTATGAGATAAAAAACAATGGGAACATCTTAATTTGATTGTCTTGAAGAAAAATGGTCAGGTAGCTGGGATAGAAAAGATGAGAAGTTTGAGGTCAAGGAATCGCTCTATCTAAAAATTTGTTTGTTTCTTTGTTCATTCATTCATTTGTTCATTCATTCATTCATTATTATTTTTAAGGTAGGTATTTTCAAAAGTGCATTCTAAAATTTGGAAAATGATATTTCAAAATGGTCAGAAAAATTATAGGAAGATTCCCATGGCCTAAAGTCATAGGAAGTTATCACAAACAAAATTTTGAAAATGAAAACATTGAATTTGAATAATGAAAGGGGGCAGAACTAGCCAAGGAGAACAGCATGAGAACATATGTAAGCAACATGTTAAACAATTGATTTTTAAATTTATAGAATGTAGACGCAAAGACATATAGATGATAGTGGATGGATAAAACAAATGTGACCCAATTGCAAAAAAGGATTAATGCTAACAATCAGATGAGGAGCTGAATTAAGAATTGAAAAATAAAAATATTCAGATTTGAATAGAGTTTTTAAAAAATTTATTTAGTATAGAAGCAGAAAATCTAAGTTTTATTCATGGCTTGCTTGTAAATTGTGATGCTATGTTATTGTAGATGGAGCTTAGGATAAAAAGAGTAGTAGAAGTTTAGTTTAACATTCCAGAAAAGTTGAGTAATAATAGTCACCATTCTTATATTTGTTTGTTTGGGGTTTTTTTTTTGTTTTGTTTTTTGGAAAGAAATCTATAGGATCTCTGGCGTAAACAAAAGGACCTCATACATTTTATTAATGTATACTTTCTTTAATGTAGAAGTTAGGCTCCCAGCCCATGCACTTCAGGAGTGATGCGATATTACCTAGATAAGACAATAGTACTGTTATAAAATGTAGTGCAGAAAATAGAGCTCAGGACCTGGAGTCAGGAAGACTTTAATTCAAATACAGACTCAGACAGTGACTAGCTGTGTGATCCAGAGCACCTCACTTAACCCTATTTGTTTCAGTTTCCTCATCTGTAAAATTGTCTGGGGAAGAAAACCCCAAATGGGTCAAGAAGAGTCAGACATAACTGAAAATGACTGCAATGATTAAACAACAAGTGTTTGTTATCAAGCTTAATTCATTTAATTTTTAAAAAGCCTTTTTGTTCTCTACTTCTCACACAGCTTTCCAAGAGGCATTTCTTAGGAGTCTAAAATGGTCTGTAGAGAAAAATATCATTTCTTCATATTTCTACTTTTACTAAAATGTTGTTTTTTAATATGCTTGAGAAAAGCACAGGTAAATGGTTTGACATGATTTGAAACCCTAAATGAGTGAGAAATGGATAAGAAAGCACCTAGTTGTTCTAACTTACCTCTATATTGCAGAAATACCTGACAGACAGGATTTTTAAGACATTGAAGGATCCTCTGAGAAACAGTATAGTGGAGTGTCAGCCACTAAGGAAATTAGTCAAGATTCATTTATTCAGCACTTACTATGTGTCAAGCACTGTCCTAAGCAAGAGGAATGAAAAGAAATGTAAGAATCAGTCTCTACTATAAAGAAGCTCACAACCTAATCAGAATGACAAACGTAAGCAATGAGATAAAGGAAAGATAAATTCATATGGGAGAAATTGGAGAAAATCGACAGAGGCAAGGTACTTGTATTAAGGGGATCAGTAAATAGCAGGTGAGTTTGTAACTGAGACTTAAAGAAAACCAATGAATGAAGAAGTCAGTCAATAAACATTTATTAGATTCCAGGCACTATGCTAAGTGCTGAGTAAACAAAAGTGGCAAAAGACAGACCCTGCTCTTTAGGAGCTTACAATCTAATGTGGGAAACAACATTACATACATACAAGAGGAAATAATTTTGAGAGGAAAGATAGTCAAATTAAGAGAACTTCCTGGAGAAGAAGATTTCTGCCAGGAAGCAGAAATGTGGAGGGAGAGAAATGTCCAGAATTAGGATATGTCATTTCATGCAAGGAATAGCAAGGAAGCCACTGTCAGTGGAATGCAGAGTATGTATAGGTAAGTAAGAAATAGGATGACTGAAAGTTAGTTATATAGGGCCACATTATAAAAAGCTTCAAACATCAAAAAGAGGATTTTATGTGTGAAATATAAATCTCGGGTTTCTTGAATAGTGGATTGGTTAGAACTGTTACTTTGCCTCAAATTAGAGATTTATTCCAATATTCACAATTTTCATATGGAAGAGGGGTTACCCTTGTCTTACTTGGCCCCAATGGACAAAAATGTTGGCAACAGGTAGAAATTACAGACATAGATTTCAACTAAATATAAGGAAAATTCTCCTTATACTTTCAACTTTTCAAACCATAGGTTTCAGGACTTAATGTATTGCTACTAATGTATTACTATTCAGGTATTATTTTTAACTAGATAAGTTTTTACATGTCTTCAGGTACTGAGATTCATTGAGTCTGTATTCCCCCCCCCCCCATTTTCTGATTTGAAGACCAAGACATTTTGTAGCAGTGCAATCAATGGGTCTTCAGACCTAGGAAACATTAGTCTTTTTTCTGATTACAGAATGTCCATGTTTAGTAGAACATTGTTTAGTAGAATTCACCCGAGTTCTCCCTGTGAACTCCATGAGAAGCAACATGTTATACTAGAAAGGCTATAAGGTTAGAAGACAGAGATTACCATCTCGTCTCTTTAGCTGTAGAAGCAGCTTGTTGGTATAGTAGATAGATATAGTGCTGGGCCTGAAGACAGGAATCTGAGTTCAAATCCAGCCTTGGAGACTTACACATTTTGTGAGCCTGGGCAAATAACTTTATCTTTGCTTCAATTTCCTTAACTGTAACATGTAGATAATAATAGTACCTACCTCCCTTGGAGGATTATTGTGTAGGTCAAATGAAGTAATATTTATAAAGTACTTTTCAAGGACTCGTTTATCACTTAGAATTACATTTGTTGTTCAAATGCATTCCTATTTTTCCAAGTGTGAGTATTATTAATGCCTTTTGATTTGAACATTAAAAGTCAGTCGTAAATGCATTTTTTTTCTTTTTTGTTAATAATTTCTTAATTATATGCTAGAGACAAAGCAGGAAAGGCTTTATTTGCTACAAAAGAAATCCTTCAAATAAGCCTCTGCTCTTTATCTGTTACAAGGTCTAATAATCCTGTCGCTGTTGTCCAGTGTTATACTTCCTTTCTTTTATCTACACCTTCAGTTGAATTGAAACTATCCATCACTGAAGTTCTTATGATTGTTGAACCCATGAACACTGGAGCTTAAGAAAAAATAGTTTTATCCATGAGAAATTATTATAGTGATACTTATAGACAATGTTGATGACATTTCACCAAGGTGTTCATGCATTAATAAAATATTAAAATAAAATAACATTTTCCCAAAGAAAATGTTTCTGTATGAAGCTGATTCCCAAGGAAAAGCTGTTCCAGTAACTTTGATCTGTGAGAACAAAAGGCTTTGAGTATTTACATAAAGAAAAATAAATTCTATAAAGTTTAAAGCTCATTAAATTCTTATCATACCTGTTATAATCAGGCTAGGAAGGAAACTCACATGTTCCCCAAAGTCAGTTGATTTTCTTGTGATATTTAAATGAATGGGTGGTGTTTTTCGGCCACAAGTAACATCAAAGCATACTATTCATGTGTTGGGATTAATGTTCTCCTGTTGCTCTGAAGTTAATCATCTTTACAATTATACAATCAAATGAAGGAAGTTTAGCAATTTTTTTAATAGAGGGAAAAGAATAATCCCTCAGGCTTCTCTTCACACAAGAAAGGGAAAAAAATCTGAAAAAAGCAAGATTCTATTAATTTTAGTTCCCTGGGGAATCCTTCTTTTATACAAATATGTGCAGTTTCAGTAGGTTTCATGAGAGTGGGGAAATGAGAATTTCTTTAGGCTTTAGACCTTGGGTCTACCATGTACATAACTCACAAAATAAAGGGGGAAATACAAACAAGGATGAGGGATTAGTAGGGTTCAAGAAGCTCAAGTTTCTGATATATTTGGATTATTTATTCTAATGTCCAGTCACTCCAATGAAATGAAGGAACACAATTAAAGAGGAAAAGAAGGGAGAGAGAAACTTATCATTTCTTCAATTTGAGATGGTGCAAGAAATATACCTAACGTTAAACACCTAGATAATTTCCCATGCATAGCTAATACATTCATCTGATAAGAGGAACCTTCTTTCCTATTCTGTCTGTAAATTAAATGTCCTGGTGTTACTGAATTAAGAGGAGGTATATTAAATCCTATGAATTATTCACAGGGAGCTTTAGAAAGCTGGAGATACAAAGAAAAAACACATTTGCTTCAGTTTTTAGATTAAAATTTGACCAAAATAAATAAACCTATGCTTTCTCTAAACATACCTAAAATCCCTATAACAAAATATTGGATTTATGAAAGAACTGCCTACAAAGTTCCATAGACATTTTAAATATTATGGTTTATATTGGCAACATCATGAGAAAGCAAATGTCTCCATTTTTTGACAGAAAATATGTCTGTTGAATTTACATGATATTGTGACTATTTCACAACCTAAGGCAAATGGTATCTAAAAAAATAATATTATTGTTTCAGTCTTTTTCATTTTTATTCTTTGTTACTAAAGAGTGGGGGGTGGGAGAAATGTACTTGGAAATCAATTGACAGAGACAAAAGATAATATTTTTTGAAAGAAATAAATATAGTATTGTTCAGTTATATCCAGTCTGCCTTTTGTTAATTTCAGGGTGATTCTTTACACAATTTAAAGATAACATAGATCTGTACTAACATTATTGTCCTTAGCTACATGATGTAATGGGGCTTCTAGGTGGTAGAATACATAGATCTCTAGGCCTGAATTCAGGAAAATCTGAGTTGAAACTTGGTTTCAAACACTTACTAGCTGTGTGAACCTGGGCAGGTCACTTAATACTGTTTGTTTCAGTTTCCTCATCTTTAGAATGAACTAAAGAAGGAAATGGCAAACTACTCCAGTGTATTTGCCAAGAAAACCCCAAATATGATCACAGGGAATTATACGCTATTGAAAATACAAAACTACCACCCCAGACAGTTATTCCTCAAGAGGCATACATTCCCCACTATGTAAATAATAGAGCATCCAAGGGGACACAGCCTTAAAGTAGGTCAAGTCTGAGATAGTTATTTACTCATTTCATTCAGTGAGTAGCACCTACTAAGTATTTAATATTTTGTTTTTCATTCATTCAGTAAGCATTTTTTGAGCAGCTACTAAATACATAGTATTTAGTTACCCTTGTGTGGGCTAGAAATAAGACTATATAATGGTCCCTCACTTTGATAAGTTCATAGATTGACTGGGAAGTCAGGATATGTAAATTAAGCTAAAGAAAAATGTGCCACAGTTTTCAAAGTGCCAAAGTATTAGGAATAGGATAAAATGTAACTTTAGAGAAAGGGGAAAAAGCTTCTGGGCTGGAATATTCAGGGAATTATACTGGAGGAAGTAAATTGAAGTTAGACCTTGAAAAATAGATAGGATTTGGGGGAAAAAAGAAGAGTTGTAAGGGGGTTGATCTGAACCCACGATTCCATCATAATAGTGAAATCATGGTGAAATCTTCTTCACTTAATATCAAATGGAAACTCACTTAGAACTTTGAGGACTCCAAGAGGTTAAAGAACATGTGAATATTAACAAGTTGGTGGTGTCTGTATTAGAATTCAATCTCAGATTTTCCTGATCCATAGGCTATCTCTGCATCTATTATGCTCTGTGACTTCCAGGAGAAGTATGAGCAAAGACTTTAACAAGAAAAAAGTCAAGTAACCACAAAACAACCAGCCTATCTAAAATGTCAATTTCATGTAAGATAAGAGTGAGAGAAGTGCTAAGTATAGAAAAATAAGTTGATGAAAGATTTTGGAAGGAGAGTAGAATGCCAATTTAAATGGGTTGTTATTTATACTATAACTAGTGAGAAATCATTAGAAAGATTTGTAATAGGAAAACTATGCAAGCTGGAAAGATTTGAGGGAAGTTCCATGGAATTTAGAGTTGGAAGGGACTGAATCCAATTAAATTTTTTTACAGGTAAGGAAACTGTATCTGAAGGACATTGACTTCCCATGGTCTAAAAGCAAACAAATATCAGATCCAAGATTCAATCATATATATTTTTTTCCAGAATCTCAGCTCTTTTCCCTATTAGTAAACTAAGAGTTGTGATGCAAATATGAAGAGGTGAGAGACTAAAAATATTGAGGCTATTTTAATAATTTATGACAGACTAAGGTGGTAACAGGGCAAAAGGAAAATAAGTGCAACAGATATTTTAAAAGAAAACAATGATAGATTTTCATCCCCTGACACAAGATAAGGAGAACAAAGAATGCAGATGATAACTTCTAGGTTATGAATCTGGGTGACAGGGAAAATGGTTGTTTCAATGATGACACAAGAATCCAGAAGTGATAACTTGTTTGAAAGGAAAGATATTGAATTCAATTTTAGACATATTGAGTTTGAGGTGATAACAAAACAAAGTAACTTCTCAGCTTTTTTATGTGTTTCCATGGATAATAAATGTAACTGCTCTGAGTATAGGTTTCCTCAGATATAAAATGAGAGAGTTGGAATAGAGGGTGTCCAAATTCCCTCCCAATTCTATATTTATTTATTTAACCAATAGACAATTAGAAATTTTGAACTTAGGAAAAAGAGGAAGACCAGATTGAAGGAAAGTATATCAAATTTGGAGTCAAAGAACCTGAGTTTGAATCTTGGCTCTGGCTATCTGACCCTGAAAAAGTGACTTGACATGTCTGGATTTCAGTCTCAAAATCGGTTATGTTAGGATGACCTATTTTAATCTTTCCAGGTGTAAATCTCTTATTATATGATATATATATTTAATAATAGAAAGCATATAGAGCACCAGCCATGGATTCAGGAGGACCTGAGTTCAAACCTGGCCTCAGACACATGACACTTACTAGCTGTGTGACCTTGGGCAAGTCACTTAAGCCCAATTTATTCACCAAAAAAACAAAAACAAAAGAATAGAAAGCATATTAAATATCTGTAAAATAATAAAAATTCACCAAAGAAAATTGTAAAGGAGGGGAGGAGAAATCTAAGAACTGTCTCCTTGGTAAACTTCATCACTCATGGGTGGAAGGAGATGTACTAGTTATTAAGGATTAAGAATCATCTTGGGATAGGAGGAAAACCAGAAAATGCACTGAAGCAGAGAAGAAACACTATGGTAAATTATGTTGAAAACACTTCCTTGGGTTTTAATGTTTTGTATGTCTAGTGCTTTGTATAAGGGCTGTTCTGTTCTTTTTTGGTTATTATTTACTACTATGTCCTCTCCTTTTGTTGCCATGATAAACTCCATATATAATTTTCTTTGTACCTCATAAGTTATCATGACGTAAAAATTACTGTGGATGGGGCAGCTAGGTGGTGCAGTGGATAGAGCATTGGCCCTGGATTCAGGAGGACCTGAGTTCAAATCCAGCTTCAGATACAACACTTACTAGCTGTGTGAGCCTGGGCAAGTCACTTAACCCCAATTGCCTCACCAAAAAAAAAAATTACTAGGGAGATCAGAGATGCAAGAAGAGTTAAAGGAATGAATGAAAGAATAAATGGGAAAAAAATAACTGTTTTAGATATAATGTCGTTGTTCAGTTGTTTCAGTCAAGTCCAATACTTTATCACCCCATTTGGTGTTATATTTGGCAAAGATACTTCAGTGGCCTGCCATTTTCTTCTCTAGCTCCATTTATAGGTGAGGAAGTAAGGCAAACAGAGTTAAGTGATTTGCCTAGGATAACATAGCTAGTAAGTGCCTTAGGTAAGATTTCAACTTACAAAGATAAATTTTCCTGACTCCAGGCTTGGCATGCTATCCACTGTACCACCTAGCTGCCTAGATGTGATGAGCATTTCATTGTAGATCTTTTAAGGGAGCAGTTTTAATAGATGTGATTGCAAGCATAGATAATTAGCAATTAAGACTGGAATATGAAACAGACCCTCATATTTTATAAAACTTCAAGAATCATTTAACCTAATCTGTAGTTAAGTGGGAATGTTTTCAACATTCAAGACAAATGGTCAATTAGACTTTGGTGACCTCTGGTGAAAGGCAACTCACTATTTTAAAAGTAAATATTCTAATTTTTAGAAAGTTTACCTTATTATGTTGATTTTCTGTCCAGCAACTTCTATCCACTATAATTAGTTCCCATTGTTGACATAACACAAATAGTATAATTAACCTTTTTATGACTCTCTTTCAAATCATAGAGATTTATAGTTTTCCCACCTTTAGCCCACTCTCCTCCAGACTTAGCATCCAGAATTCTTTCAACCTATATTTACATACTAAAGTTTTGAGTTTCTTCCCTCAAGGCTATTTGTCCTCCTTTGGATAACCTACACTTTGCCATTGTCATTGCTAAAATATTCAGTTCGATACTTCAAATGTGGTCTGAGGGTAGAGTACAAAAATATCCACAGTTCTGCCCCTTTTTCTGGGTGCCATGTCTTCACTAAATTCATCATAAGATGTAATTAGCATTTTGGAGCTTCCATTTTGCTCAACTAACTCCTCTTCAACTTGTGAGCTTGCTAATTCTGTAATATTCATATGAAATATCATATTCCAATTTGTTATCCAACTGATATTTATTTTCCATTCTGTATTTATACTTTTTTTAAACATCAAAGGGACATATATTTAAATTAAATTGAATCTTATTCGATTCAGCTCCTCATTCTATTCTCTAATATCATCTGGCATTGATTCTTTCCTTCAACATGTTAATTCTTCAATCAAGTTTACTTCAGGTTCAAATGTTATAATTGTCATTAATGCATTTTTGAAGAAATGTATAGAAATATTGAACATAAGATAATGAAGAAATGAAAGTTGGGATAGTATGTAAAATATCTCCCTCTAGGTAGAAATTGATCCATTAATCATTAGTCCCATGCTCTAGAATGAAAGATTGAATGTTCATTAATATTTAAGTATAAACTATTTAATTAATTAGTAAGGTAAAATAAATTGTGAAATGTTTATTCAATATTAAGCACTATGTACACTAATAGAAAAATATATAAATATAAATATGAGTAAATAGAAAATTTAGAGAGTTCTTCCTCTCCAAAAGCCCATATTCTAATCGGGGGAAACATTGTAGGGAAGAAGTTTGGATTTAGTTATGAGATAAAATCCTAGAGATCCTTGTGTTCTGTGGTATGAGATGGCAATGCCTAAATGTATGAAGGGCTCACTGCTGGGGAAATAGTAAGTCCACATGGTATTCCATTTCATTAGAAGGGTTGTAGTTGGTGTGAGATTTCCTATAGCCGATATGGTAGGTAAAAAGCCTGATCATTGGGAAAGGGAGAGTAGTTTTGAAGATCAAAAAGAATCAGTTACACCATCCTTTGTGGGTTGACATAAGGAACAGTGAGTTCAGTTCAGCATTCACTCAGGAGAGGGAAAGATGAAGCAGTCACTAGTAGGAAGTTGGAGAGTATAAAGGAAAACCCAATGAGTTTGAAGAGCTGCCATGTTGAGGAGCTGGGGGAGATGAAGTATCAAAGATCACAAGATTATAGAGACCTTCAAGTCCAACTCACTCATTTTACTAACAAAAAGAAAAATGAAGCATGCAGAATATAAGTAACTTATGCAGAGTCACAAAATAAGTATCCAAAGCAGGATTTGAATTAGGTCTTCCTTAATCCACAATCCATTTTAAGGATTCTACCCACTACCTATTTGATTATACCTAGCCCCCTCCATGACCACCATATTCTGTTTCATGCTACATAGGATACAGGTGCAAAGAAGACTGAGTAATAGTTCAGATGCAAGGAAATAAATTAACTAGCAGTAACTTCTCAATTATTCATTATAATAATAATAATTGGTTAATTTACTGACCAACTTGAAACAAAATCCATAATATCCACTGATGAAGGCAGTCTTTGGTTTTGTTTCCAATAAAAATGGTGCTGAAAATTAATATATGTAAACATAACTGGGTGCAAAAGAGTAAGCCTGGATGAGGCTTAATGGTTTAGATGATTGTATTCAAAATTTAATATAGCCTGTGGCAACAAGTTCTACATATGCAGCAAAATACAGACAGGGACGAATAATAAAATTCAGACTTGGCCTTGTAATGATTGGAATGATGCCACCTACTGGAGACTTGCTGTGGAAAAGCTCCACCATGAGGAAAATGCCTCAGAGACATTGTGGCTTTTCCTTGGCATCAGGAAATAACGTTTGCTCATGGGTGCTGTCTATCAAGGCTACCAACCAATCAACTTGAGGAGCCTCCTATTTTCTGGGAGGAGACAGGAAGGAGGAAAGGGAGCCTGTGCAGAGAGCTCTGGCGCTTTTTGGGTTCCTGACTTGGTGGTGGTGGTGATGGCAGAGGACTTCACAGGAAATTTGAGGAAAGATAGGAATGCCAGGCTGTTGGAATTCTGTTTCTCAATCTTTTTCTTTCTATTTTCCAATAAACCCTTAAAAACCTAAACTCGTTTTATCAGTGATTTTAGTCAGTTTCCCCAAAAAACTGGGGGAACAGATTAGAATCCACATTTAGAATCTTAAATTACACAGCCTTAATGATCTTTCTTTGTTTAATAGTGTTAGATGATACTATGAAAAATAACTAAGCATGAAGTTATCATGGAACTTTAAACATCCCAGAACTTTAAAGGTCAACTGGACTTTAGAAATCATCTAACCATGGGTAAGCTAGGTGGCACAGGGGACAAATCCCTGCCCCTGGAGTCAGGAGGACCTGGGTACAAATCCATCCTCAGACACTTAACACTTAACTAACTGTGTCACCCTAGGCAAATCACTTAATCCCAATTGCCTCACCAAAAGAAAAAAGGAAAAGAAAAGAAAATCATTTAACCTAAACCCTTTATTATAAAGATGAAGAAACTGAGTCCAGAGAATTTTGACTCACACCAAGGTCAGGTAGTTAGATGATGGGGAATCAAAGAATAGCCTATCAAGTTTCTTAATCCCAGGCCAGTATTGTTCCTTTTATATCACACATTTTTCCCCTAATACTGAGGTGTTGTCTTGTGATTCTTCAATAACATCTCAAGAATTTACAAACCATTTTTTAAAAGTGGACTAGATTATATTTAAAAACATTTAGGATGTGATGAGCCTGTGGAAGGAGGAAAAATTATTCATTTTATTTTCTTAAATGCTCATTATTTCTTCAAATCTAGTCATTGATTCTCATTTAAATAAGGCCACATCACATTTAGATTTCTGGATTTAAGTCTGGGTGCATCTAATTGAGTGCGATGTGGAAAATTATATCAGAAATTTTAGGGGAGAATTTGATTCAGGACAGATATTTATTATCAATTTGTGGAATTTGAATCATCATGGAAATCAGTTCCAAATATCCTATAGACACTGCATCTCTGACAAAGATATTCCTCTTTTTCATGCCAAAATTATTTTGTTTTCACATGTGGTAAACAGTGAGAATAGAAATTGGCTGTGGTTCATTATTTTCTTTATTTCATATGCATGCAGCAATATTATTCCAATCCTACATAATTATGCCCAATTTGTCATTCAGAGGATAAAAATCATTGTAAACATTTATTTACTGTTTAGTATGTTTCTACTCAGGCACTGAATGGATAAGCTCCATTTTATGAAATAAAGAGCTAAACATATACAGATTCATTGTTATTAAACACCACTTAGTAATATTATGCAAAAAGGAAATGCCCAAAAAAGCATATTTATGGAGCTCAGTGGAAGTCATCCATTAGAGTATTGTTTAAAAAAATCACTGCTGTGTCTTAGTTTTAAAGTCCTACTTTAAATATGCACAGATTGGATGTCGTTAATGGGATGCACTGATTTTCTTACAACTGGATGCTGCAGTGTTTTCAATCTCTCAAATAACTTACTTAAATTTTGGGACATCTTAAACACTAGGAAAGAAAAAATAATAATCTAAATTTAAAAACTGATAAATTAGTTGCCCACTCTACATGAAAAATTATATGGAAAATACCATGGACAAATTAATTTTTGATTTACTCTTGACTGACTATAAGACAGTAGCCTATTACAAGAAGTCATCAATCATTTTTATGTGCCTTTACACACACACACACACACAAAATGAAACAAATACAAGGGAGTTACCAATAGTATATGAAATATAAGCAAGCATTATCATTAGAGAATTCTGGGGCCCACTTATAGTCCATTTTCATTGTCTGTTCAGATGTATCATATGTATCAATGAATGAGTACCATAGGCTAACCATCTATATAACTGCATCTCATAACCTAGAAAATTGATCATGTTCATCCATCTTGTTTTTGTCATGTGGTTGGTTAGTCTGAATTCCTTTAAGTACGAACAAAGTTTATATTCCACTGCAAATAGAAATTACTTCACAAATAGAATTTGATTCAGAATAGAGAATTTTACCATTCCTGGGGATCCTACACCAGTTTGAAATGTATTAGGAGCAAAATCTTTTTTTTTTCATAAAAGTATTTTATTATTTTCCAGTTATATGTAGAGACAGTTTTCAAAATTTGTTTTTATAAAATTTCTAGTTTCCCTCTCCCCTCCCCAAGACAGCAAGCAATCTGATATAAGTTATCACATATGCTTATCACATTGCTATAAGTACAATCACATTAAACATATTTCTGCATTAGTCATGCTGTGAAGAATCAGAGCAAAAAGGAAAGATCTCATCAAATAATGACAAAAAATAAATAAAGTAGTATGGTTCAATATGCATCTAGATTCCATAGTTCTTCTTTTTTTTTTTTGGATTGGGAGAGCCTTTTCTATCATAAGTCTTTTGGAACTATCTTGGACCATTTTATTGCTGAGAAGTCAAGTCTATCACAGTTGATCGACACACAATGTTGTTGATACTGTGTACAATGTTCTCTTTCTGCTCATCTCACTCAGCATCAGTTCATGTAAGTCCTTCCAGGTTTCTCTGAAATCTACCTGCTCATCATTTCTTACAGTACAATAGTATTCCATTACATTCATATACCACAACTTGTTCAGCGACTCCCCAATTGATTGGCATCCTCTAAATTTCCAATTCCTTGCCACCACAAAAAGAGCAGCTATAAATATTTTTGTTCATGTGGCTCCTTTTGCCATTTTTATGATCTTTTTGGGGAAAAAAGACCTAATAGTGCTATTACTGGGTCAAAGGGCATGCACAGCCCATTGGGCATGGTTCCAAATTGCTCTCCAGCATGGTTGGATCAGTTCACAGCTCCACCAACAATGCATTAATGTTCCAATTTTTCCACAGCTTCTCCAACATTTATTCTTTTCCTTCTTTGTCATATTCGTCAATCTGATAGGTGTCAGGTGGTACATCAAAGTTGTTTTGATTTGCATTTCTCTAATCAATAGTGATTTAGAGCATTTTTTTTTCATTTGGCAATAGATAGTTTTGATTTCTTCATCAGAAAATGGCCTGTTCATATCCTTTGACCTTTTCTCAATTGAGGAATGAGGGAGCAAAATGTTTTGATGAGCATTTGCTTTTACCCATAATTTATAGATGATCTATTTTCAAGAAATCTTTAATAACTTTGAATACCTAGAACCATGACAAGAGCAACATTCAAAAAAAAAAAAGATGAGTAGATACCTGGAAAAATATAAGTATTTCTGTTGGCTATGCCTCAAGACACTATGAACAGAACTCAGAAACTAACTGATGGATCTGAGATCTGGGCATGGTGGAGTTTGGATCCTATATTCTCCATTAGTTTTATCCATTGTTTAAACAACAATGCTTTCCTCAGCTAGATATTTGCAAGTAATGGTTGACAACAGGGATTTTAAAGAAAGTATTATGTAATGCAATATAAATTAGCATTGGAAAGAAAATATGTTTTAAGAAAACATTGAGGAGCAACATCAAAAATATTTTTGGTTGTCCACTGTAGGGAATGGAAAAAGCAGCAGAGAAGCCAGAATGGACATTTGCCATCAAAACTGAAATAGCTCTGGTGGTGTCATAATGGCATAAAGCTGACTCTGAGACAAAAAGCAATGATGGATTCTTTATATTCTATGAATAAAAAGGTACGTGTTGCTCCCCCCATACAGACACACATAGCATAATGTTGAAATTATTTGAGTCATCATTTTAGTTGTAGTGTTTTACATGCATTAATTCACTTGATCTTCACATCATCACAGTGAGCCAAGATATAATCTCTATATTTCAGGTGCAAAAACTGAAGCTCAGAGAGAGAAAGTCAAATGCACAGCTAGTAAATGTCAGCAAAATTCAAACTCATGGTTAGTCTAATATTCATGTGGTAAATTGTTTCTAGCATATATCATGAAGTAGATTTATGTCTAGGTTACACATCAGGAGACATGGTTTGAATGCCACTTAAGACACACTATCTCTATAATTATGGGGACAGCATTTAATTTTTTTCAGAACTTCATCTTCATCTGGAAAATTGGGTTGAAAAATATTTGTATTATGTAGGCACTTTACTTTTTTTAAGAAAGGTTCTCTGCAAATCTTCATGTGCCATACAGTTGTTAAATTTTTATAAATACCAGTTACCCCTTGTTATTCCATAATAAAACTTAAAGAAATATTATTTAGGTGATATATGAAGAACAAGAGTGATAAAGGTGCTAATCAAGTTATGTAGGTAGAAAAGGCATTCTTTTTTCTCCTCCAATCTCAGGAAACTACTATCCATGGTTTCTATACCTAATTTTAAATGAACCAAAATCCAAAATGCAAAAGACGAAATTAACTTGACAACATGTAACTAATATATTCACATGGTCTTTATATTTTAATTTAGTGGGTCTATATTAAATACATTTTTAAATATCACATTTAATTTGAATCCCTCAGATTTATAACCTAGGAATCATCCTCAGCTCCTTCCTCTATCTCAGCTCCTATATCCAAACTGTCATCAAAAAGCCAGTCAATTTCCCCTTTTTAATATCTCTCAAATACCCTTCCCCCTTCTCTCCTCTGCCTTTTCCATTGCTCTAGTACAGGCTAGCATTATATCATTCCTGGACTATTGGAATAACCTTCTGGTAAGTCTCCTACATCAAGTCACTCCCTAGTAGAGTCTTGTTTTTCTTTCATTTTCAAAGAGGACTGTGACATTGGGAGGTGATAACATTACTTGCAGTGAATTGGATTTAAGTAAGGGAGGGATGTGCAAAGTTGTCAGCCTTACTCTCTCCTCCAGAGCCATAGGGGTTCAGTGGCAAGATATAAATCAGGAAGACTGAATATGTCTATGATGCAGTGGGAGACCATGGCCTTTTTAAGCTAAGGTCCTCCCCATGTCTCAGTTTGCCTGAGACAATGTCCATTCAGTGATTAAGGCTAAGTAAGAAATGAGGTAAAGAATGGCTTCATTTGCCTAGTCAAAACAATTAAATAAATAAATCTATCATCCATTCAGCCACCAAAGTGATTTTCTAAAGCAAAGTTCTCACCCTGTCATTCCTCCTACTCAATAGACTCCAGTGACTCCCTATTACCTCCAGGATCAAATAAAAAATACTGTTTGGCATTAAAAGACATTTATAAGGTAGCCCACTCCTACCTTTCCAGTTTCTTACACCTAACTCCCTGCCATGTATTCTTTAATACAGTGACATTGGCCTCCTGTTTATTTCATGAGCAAAATATTCCATTTCTCATCACCAAGCATTGTCTGTGCCTGTCCTTTATGAGCTTGAAATGCTTTCCCCCCCTCCACTCCAACTGCTGACTTTCACTAGCTTCTTTGAAGTCCCAATTAAAATCCTATCTTTTATGACAAACCTTTCCTAACCCTTTTTAAGTCAAGTAATTGTCTTTTGCCTATTTTTTGTATCCTCAACACTTAGTACAGTACCTGGAATATAATAAATGCTTAATAAATCACACCAGCTCCTCATTCCTCAAAATTTTGCCTCTTCTGGTACAGACCAGAATTCCATTTTCTGATAACTGCCACATCACCCATACTGAACTCTTAGTCCACCCAATTCAACAGGTTTTTTTTAGACAAAAAAGCTAATGCTCACTCCACTATCTTTAGTTTGTGAAAAATCATTAGTATTTTTAACACATATGTCACTGGAGATTTTGGAAACTGAGGTGTCTGAGGAAAATAGTGATTTCTTTAAAAAGGCATGTGAATTTGAAGGAAGTACTAGTTAAGAAGGAAAGATCAAAGGAACATATCATCAGTACTAGAAGAAATCATAGATGCCCTCTAGTTCAACATCCTCATTAAACACATAAGGTACTGGAGTTGAGGAGAGAGTGAGATTCCCTGGTATACCTACTGCTTCTCTAAGGCCAACACTTTGATTGCATGTCTGCAGACCAAATCAGACTAGGTCAATAAGTAAATGAGGAAGGATTGGGGTGGGGTTTAGTCTTCATCTGCTTGTCTCTCAACTCAAACAAACTGGGAGATGAGTAGATGGTTCCATTATGGGTACCAAAAGCTAGAGATATCAAAGGCATTGTAGAATCCTTGAAGTCAGGGTGGCAGTATAGTCCTTTTTTCTTGTCTCATTCAATTTTGTTCTGTCTGCTTCTATCTCTCTATTTCTCTGCCTTTACATTCATCCCTGAAAACTATCTGCAAAAAAAAAAATGACAACTCAATGTGCCTTCTTTATTCTTATTTTCAGTAGCTCCTTGGGGACAATTATACTGAGAGAAGGAAAGGACATACCTTTGATGGATACAAGGAAAAAATGTCTTCTCAAAAAGTCTCCTATGTCCTTCAATTTGACAAGGTACAGTTGGAACAAAATGCGAGATTTTGAATCATAGGTCCAAGCTTCAAATCCTGACCTTGCTATGTATTATTTACCTTGAGAAAATCAGGCTATCTGTGCCTCAGTTTCCTCATCTGTCAAATTAGGAGTTTGGAATAAATGATTGCCTTTTCATTTCTAAGTCCATAGTCTTTACCACATTCTGAAATTTTATATGAAAAAGATCCATTATACTCTGTCCTGCTAAGACCACATCTGCTTTCCTGTATTCTCTTCTCAATGCTATAGTTCAGGAAAGATATTGATAAACTAGAAAGCATCTAGTAGGCAGTAATGAGGACAATGAAGGACATTGAGTGGTTGCCATATGAAGATTAGTTCAAGAAATTACAACATTAGCCTGAAGAAGAAAGATTCAGGTAAGACATGATAATGTTTGGTTTCTTTTGAGTATTTAAATAACTTGAGAATGAGATTTGTATTTGTCAGTTTGGTCCCAGATCACAGAAAAAGGAACAAAGGGACAAAGTTGAAAAAAAATTGTTAGATGCTGGAAGAAAATATCATCATTCAGAGCTGGACTAAATTGAAATAATAATGATGATGATAAAGTCCTTGATTCCACCTGTGTGAGAAATCCTTATCAGTTTTTCTTTAACTATCAACTCTAAAACATTGCCTTAGACTAAATCATCCCCCTCTCCCCTAACTAAAATCATAATTATTTTATTCGAGAAAGAAAAACAGATTGGAACAGCTAAGTGGCACAGTGGATAGAGCACCGGCCCTGGAGTCAGGAGTACCTGAGTTCAAATCCGGCCTCAGACACTTAACATTTACTAGCTGTGTGACCCTGGGCAGGTCATTTAACCCCAAATGCCTCACTAAAAAACAAAAAAACAAAAAACAGATCAAAAGTTCAGGGAAGAGCTTTGTTCCCCTTGATGATAGAATTAGAGCTATGACTGGATAGGAGCCACTTCCTGTTCCACAGAGTAGTACTCTTTTCTCTTAGGTCTTGATAGTGTTAGAGTAATGATCAGCCTAAGAGAAGGGAAAAAAATTGACTCTATTACTTAATGGAAATATCCCTTAAGTTCACCTTTGACAATTTAGAAAGGAGACTCCTTGGTGGAAGTTGCTGAAGAAGCATTGAATGGTTTAAGAAAAATAATTATTTGAGGCCAGCCAAGAGTTAAGAAACTATTGTTCTGTTTGATGAAGCAAAATGTTTACTGAACTTTAACTTGGGATATGTAAATATAATCTACCTTATTGCAGAATTTTGTGTCTAACTTAAAAATATTATAAATTGTATGACTTGTATTTGGCTCTCTCTCTCTCTCTCTCTCTCTCATACACACACACACACACACATACACACACACACACACACATTTCCTCTGTCTCTCTCGTTCACTCCCTTTTTCCTCCATTTCTGTTTCAGCAAAACAAAATATTTAGGCATAAATTAATTTCAATCAATGTGCCTAAAGTACAGAATAGAGGATTTTTCTCTTGAACTTGAGCCAGTTTTACTCAAAGTTCAAAGTTCAGCATGAGGATATAAATACTACAAAAACTAGAATGAAAGTTCTGAAATAATTTTTGTCTTTTTTTAATTGAGAAATCATACCACTACTACGACTAATAATAATAGTAATAATAACCATAATAATAATAATTTGACCTCTTCATTCCCACTGTTTATTTTGCAGATCATACTACAATTAATATTTCTAATATTATTTAAAATCTATATTACATGAGTAGTAAAATTTGCAAAGGCAAAAATAGCTTTGATGTATGAAAAAGTAATTTTAAAATAACCAAAAGAAAAATGGCTAAGTATGTAATGGTATTCCCTTTCACTAGAAATATTTCCTCTTCAAGAAATGTCTTCATGCCAATCTCTTTACATCAATTGTATGGTTAAAAAAAGACAGAGGGAGATTCTTGGACAAATATGACAAATATGGTTTGGACTAGATGGCTTTTGTCTTTACAGAAAGTGTTCCTGATGTTTTTTCTTTATTGGATATATAGCATTAGCTATCAGATTCAAGAAAGGATACGGGAGGCATAGGGACTGGACCTCTGATCTCATTAGTGTAGAGAGCTCCCAGGTGAGAAAACAACCTCTTCTGATATAAGTCCTTGAAACTTATAGTTTTGGAATTTCCTAGAAAACTGTGAGATTAAATTCCCTGCCTCAAGTCACAAGAATTTTAATACCCTTCAGTCATAACATCAATTTAGAATCACAAAGCTAGAATGTGTCAGAGGGGAAGACATAAACCCACATCTTCTTAACATAAAAATCATTTCTCTATTATGCCATTCTGCCTCTAAAAACAATAGGGCAATTATAACTCATTCTGTAGGGTTTTTGTTTAGTTTAGTTTAGTTTTGCTTTTGTGGGGTAATGAGGGTTAAGTGACTTGCCCAGGGTCACAGAGCTATTAAGTGCCAAGTTTCTGAGGCTAGATTTGAACTCAGGTCCTCCTGAATCCAGAGCCAGGACTTTATCCACTGCACCACCTAGCTGCCCCTGTTCTGTAGTTCTTAATAGCTTACCATATTCAGTATTTCTGTATCTATCTTTGTCTCTATCTATCTTTCTCTTCCTCTTATCTCTCTTTCTATCTCTGACAGTCTCCCATTGTCAATCTCTTTGTCTCTCTCAACTAATCAACATCTGCTACAAAAGATTTAGGGTTTTTTTATGATTCTGATACATTTATCTATTATTTAAAGAAATGCCATAATTTTTGCTATAATCTTTGTCCAAAACCAAATCAAAATTCTTCTCCCCTCACCAAAAAAGGAAAGAGAAAATAAAAAGGTAAAGGACTATTGATAGGAAGTATGTTGTATATATTTGCATGTGGATGTGTGTATCCATCATCTCTCTATATGTTTGAAAACTTAGAATTCCTTGGTTTGTTTTCCAGATTTACAAATGAGATATTATGATCATATGTCCTCAGATATCAAGAAGTATTTTTTTGTATTTTTATGCTCTACTTAGCTATCTTAGCATGGCTATAGAATTGGAAGGAACTGATGACACTATCTAATATAACCTACTTTTTGTACAGATGTAGAACCTTAGACCCAGGTGTATGACATGATATATTGAAAGTATTATAGGTATTAAGCATCAATGGCACAACTGGAAACCAAGTCTTTGGTTTATAGAGCTTTACTCCTTCTCCTGTACCATTTCTCTGCCTTAGTAGTCTTGTAGGTGATTGATAGCTGACAAGAATAAGGAGAGTCCTCACATCTGTGTATAATTAAACTCTCCTTCTGACCCCTGCCTCCCCCAATATGCCCTCCTTTTTATCAGCCCCCTCCCTTTACTTTACCCTTTTCTCCCCTGCTTGTGCCCTCCCTTCTATCAGTGACCCCCCCTTTCCCCTTATACTTTTACTTCCCTAAAGAATAAGCTAAATTTCTTAATCCAAAGGAGCATATATGTTATTCCCTCTTTGAACCAAATCTGATAAGAATAAGGTTGAAACAATGCTCACTTCTCCCTTCTTTCCTTCTACTGTAATAGGTTTGTTTGGTGCCTCTTCATATGATGTAACTAACGCCATTCTACCTCTCCTTTCCTCTTCTCCCCATATACTCCTATTTTACCCTTAATTTTCTTTATATCATCATATCAAAAACGACTTATATTATACCCTCTGTGTATACTCCCTCTGTCTGCTAAAATAGAGATATAGTTCTCAAGAGTTATAAGTATTATCTCCCCATATAGTGATGTAAACAGTTTAACCTTATTGAATGACTTTTTCCCCCTCTTTACCTTTTTATACTTGAGTCTTGTATGTTAAGATCAAATTTTCTATTCAGTTCTATTTTTTTAATCAGGAAAACTTGAAGGTCCCCTATTTTATTGAATGTCCATCTTTCCCCCTGAAAGATAATGCTTAGTTTTTCTGGGTAGTTCATTCTTGGTTTTAATCCAAGCTCCTTTGCCATCCATAATATCATATTCCAAGGCTTGTGATCCTCTAATGTTGAAGCTGCAAGGTCCTGAGCAATCCTGACTGTAGCTCCATGATATTTAAATTGCTCCTTTCTAGCTGCTTGGAGTATTTTCTCATTTATCTGATAATTCTGGAATTTGGCTACAATATTCCTTGGAGTTTTTTTTTTTTTTTGTGTGTGTGTGTGGTCTCTTTTGGGAGATTATCAGTGGATTCTTTCATTGATGATTTTATCCTCTGATTCTATAACATCAGGGCAATTATCCTTGGTAATTTCCTATGGTGTCTAGACTCTTTTTCTGATCATAGCTTTTCAGACAGTCCAATAATTCTCAAATTTTCTCTCCTGGTTCTATTTTCCAGGTCAGCTGTTTATCCAATGAGGTATTTCATATTTTCTTCTATTTTTTTTCATCCTTTTGATTCTATTTGACTTATTCCTGGTGTGTCATGGAGTCATTAGCTTCCAATTGTCCAATTCCAATTTTTAAGGTATAATTTTCTTTAGTAAACTTTTGCACCTCCTTTTCTATTTGGCCAAATGCATTTTTAAAGAATCACTTTCTTCAGTCAATCTTTGTGATTCTTTTCCAAGCTGCTGATTCTTTTTTCATAATTTCCTTGTGCTGCTTTCATTCCTCTCCCCATTTTTCTTCTACCTTTCTCATTTGATTTTTAAAATCCTTTTTGAGCTCTTCCAAAAATGTTTTTGCTCTTGTGACTAATTCATCTTCCCTCTTGAAGCTTCACATGTAGGCAATTTGAGAGTATTGTCCTCATCTGAGTTTGCGTTTTGCCCTTCCCTGTCAACACACAAGCTCCCAGTGGTAAGAGCCTTCTTCTATTTTTTTCTTTTTTTTTTTTTTGTTGGTGAGGCAATTGGGGTTAAGTGACTTGCCCAGGGTCACACAGCTAGTAAGTGTTAAGGGTCTGAGGCCAGATTTGAACTCAGGTACTCCTGACTCCAGGGCCGGTACTCTATCCACTGTGCCACCTAGCTTTCTCTGCTGTTTCTTACTCATATTATGGCTTATTTTTTTTAAAGTTAAGATCTGCTCCTGGGGCACAAGTGTCCCTTTTTCAAGCTTCTTGTGCTGGGGTATAGGGTCTGTGTCACTAGCTTTCTACTGTGTAAAAAAAAAAATTAACTATAACTGCTATTCTGAAAAAAATATAACTCTGAGTTATATGATAAATTATAGCTATAGCTTAAAAATTATAACTATAAGAAAAATTATAACTAGCTCATAAGTCTCTTCATGGTTGCTATTCAATGTAAAAATTATTTTACTAACTGGTGGGTCCTAATCTGTTGACTTTTGGCTGGCTATCTGACTTCTTTTAGCTGGTAAAGCTGCAGCTGGCCACCAGCAAGGGCCATTCAAAAATCCCCCCACTCCTTCACCCAAATTGATGAGCAAATGCCTCTGTTTGTTTTCAATTAAAGCACAAGGGTTTATTTATGAGAATAGATATAAGAGATAAGGGTAAAGAAATGCAAACTATATGATCTGAAACCTTTTTAAACTTTCTCTCCTGCTGCCTCAAATCTCTTGCCTGAGGTTATGCTGGCTGCTGCCACCACCATCTGCACCCCCCTTTCTCAGTCTCCTTTCTCTCAGTCAGTCCCCCTTCACTTCCACTGCTCCGCTCCTCTCTCTTGTGTTTGTAGCATCCTCTAACAGTAAGCCCCCTCTCTTCTAGCCTCCTCCTTTCTCTGTAGCATCTCTCTCTTCTAACTGAAAAGCCCTTTTGTTTCCATACCTTTGTGATCCCCCAGTGTCTCTAGCATCTCTGTAGCATCCGCTGTACCTCCTCTCTTGGGTAAAACTTAGGCTGGCCACCCCAGGGCTGTGGCAGAGTCCCATGCTGAGCCCTGGGAGCTTAGGGCCTGGGTGAAGCAAGCTATGGTGTCCCTCAGGCCTCCCGTGCTCCTCCCTGCTGTGTGCATGGCTACACCATGCCACACCCGGGGCCCTGGGTTTTTGCCCAGGCTGACTAGTCAGGCTCAGAGGCCCTTGCAGCTGAAATGGAGGTGGAGGGAGCCTGAGGCTAATTCTAATGCCTACACTACTCTGAGACCTCTGTAGCTTGTGGATTCCTAACTGTCCTGGGCTTGCTCCCTAAGCTTGCTCCAGGCACTGGGATGGCCAGGCCCAGTCAGACTAGCCTTCTAGCTGGCAGCCTGCCCCCTCAGCTGGTGCTGGTGGATCTCACAACTGGCCCACTGTGTCACCAGCTTGCTGAGCCAAGATCAAGGGGCCTCAGTTGCTCTGCTATGGCCAAAAGCCTCTTGCTAACTTGCCCAGACCCCCTCTGTGCCGGGCTGCACTGTGAGCTGCAATGCACTCCCGTTTTGCCTGAGTAAGACTGACCTTTCCTGAAGTCTTCTAAACTATGTCAAGTTGGAAGATTGTCTCTCTGTCTTTTTTGTAGGTCCTGTAGTTTCAGAATCCAGTTAGAGGCTTGATTTAATGTTCTTTTTGAGGGAACCACAGGAGAGTTCAGTCAACATGCTGGCTTCTCTCAGCCATCTTGGCTCTTCCCCTTCTATAATTAAACTCTGAAATTTTATTTACATGAAACATTTTTTTAATTACACATACTATTTCACATGAGAGATCGAGAACACTGAAGAACCCAATATGCCCTCAGCACAAAAACAAAAATCAACATAAGACCACATAAAGAAAAATCTTGTAGTCAAGCCAATCGTCAACTATCACTGCAAAATCTTCAAATTCAGACAGAAACTTTTCCATTAATTATAGAATCTCTAACTAAAAAAAGGAATAAAATATTGCTTCCAAAATAAAGTACATGATACTTTGGTTAATGTATTTTATAATTAGATCTATCTGTCAATCTATCTATCTATCTATCTATCTATCTATCTATCTATCTATCTATCTATCTATCTATCATCTATCATATATGTGTATGTGTGTACATGTCTATGTACATATAAATATTATATATATATACTCACATTTTCTTGATTAAAAAATATTAATTTAACAAAGAAGGATACCATTTAATTTCCTCTCTTGGTGGGTTGAGAGGTCCCTGAATTTTCTAAGAGTAATCCTGTAAAGCTCAAACTTACTAAGTCCTACAGATCAAAAAAGGGAGAGATTCAGGGGTAATCTGTTATACACTTTTAAAATATGTTATAGGGTGGTCTACTAGAAAGGATGTTTGATATTATATATGAAATAAATTCAAATTTTAGTTTCAAAATTGGCCATGTGACCAAAAAGATTATGTTACTTCATAAATAATGTGCTGATATTTGTTTTAAAATACTTAAGATATTATACTATTCAGAACTCTGATTACATTATATAAATGTGAGTAATAATAATACATTATATAAATCATAGAATTATTCTTATGAAAATGCTACATAAATCATAAAATGCTAACCACACTGTGAATTATTATTATCTTTACCTCATGGGATTTCATAACTATTCTTCATAGCAATGAACTAAAGCATTATTTATGGTCATAGAAATCCATCACTCAGGAAAAAAAAATAATGCTGTTCAGTCCTAAAATCATTAAATCAATTTAAGTATGAACAGTGTATGGCACCATCTGTCAGGTTTTGCAGCATTAAGGAGAAAAGCACTTCTAATGAGGGCCCTGTCCCCATCATTGTAATGTAGATCTTTTCTGTCTCTTCCTGTTCCTGCCTTAGTGGATTCTGTTACATGACTCTTCTTTAGTTAACACCTTTATTTGTGACTTTTGTTGTTGCTGTTCAATAATTTTAGTTGTGTCTGAAGATTTGTGACCCTGTTTGGTATATTTTGGGCAAAGATATTGGCATGGCTTGCCATTTACTTCTCCAGCTCATTTTACATATAAACAAACTGAGGCCTACAGGGTTAAATGACTTTCACATAGATAGTAAGTTTGAGGCTCAGTTTTAACTCAGGAAGGGGAGTCTTCTTGACTCCAGGACCTGCAATCTATCCACTGAGCCACCTAGTAGCCCTTCCCTCTCGACCCCCCCCTTTCCCCCCAGGACACATATGACACACTTTGGAAAAACTAACCTATAAAGAAAAGGACAAATGTGGGAAGTATATTCTTACTGTGGCTACTTGCCTTTCAGAGGAAAAAAAAGTATTGCGGTTTTAACAAGCCAGCTAACACCACTTATTTCTAATTACTCATCACTCATATATATCTTAGGATAAATGCTTTATCTCCTCCACTATTAAAGAGATTGTAAATTATTAATAAATTAAGCATGAGCACAACTCACTCAGCAATTATGACTGATCACTGTTTTACATCAAGTATAAACTAGCTTAAAACATTTTGAAAATCAGGAACAATGAACAAAGACAGCCTTGGAGTAAATGCCTGTTAATTGAAGGCAGAGGGGAGAAAGAGTAAGAGGGAGATTTAAGCATTTCAATGATTTTGAGAGATCTCCACATCAATTTATCCCTTCCAGAACTTCCTCAAGTGTTTGAATGAATGGAGACAGATGACTGGAAGAGCTCAACTCATATAGCACAGTCTTTGTCTCTAGCCTACCATGGCAAAAAAAAAAAAAAATCTCTGCATATCTCTGTTTCTGTGTCTCTTGTCTCTGTCTCTGTCTGTCTGTCTGTCTCTCATATTACTCCAACTGCTATCAGACCTGTCCCTTTCCAAATCATAAGATCAGCTATCTCAGTTGAGCTCCTTCCTCCTAGAGTCCTAGTATTTATTCTCATGATCATAATCCAAATGATTCTATTATGACCTCTACTCCCACCAGGAATTCTTCTATTTTTCTTTATCTCAGACAATCAGGTTATTCAACTGAACAATTATTTTGTGTCTAAATGCAATTTCTTTTATTTATGGATGAGAAAACTGAGACCTTAAGAAGTGAAATGACTTGCCAAGGATTAAATTGTTATAAACATGTTCTGAGGCTCACTGTCCCAACTCACACCAGCACTGGCACTTTGGGTACCCAGAACTCTGCTACTACTAAGGGTACTACAGTTATTTCTCCCTCAAGGTTCTTAGGGGATTATATTTCTAATCCTATCATTCATGAACACCATCAGTATGCTTCCATTAATCTTTACAAGTAGATATTAGTCAGTCTGACTTTATTAGCTTTTAGAAAGGAGTGTTGACAAGGGAGTAGAGTAAAAAAAAAAATACATATAAAACATTGGCCCGCAAAAGTCTGTGTAACATACCCTTCTACAGGTATACACAGAGTTCAAGGAAGGTAGACTCAAATGCAAATAGCAGATATGGAAAAGCAGTAAACTTATGGTTATTGATTATGGGAAGCCCTTTTCTCTCTTCTTGTTTTTCTCCGGATGTTTATTTTTTCCTATCTTATTTCCCAAAGTAATATATTTTTGTTACTTATCCATTTTATCTAATAACACAGTCAATAGTATAGATGGAGGGGAGGGACTAATTTCTCATTCTGTCTCCTTCTTGGCTATTAATTGCAAGTAGAATTGTTTGGCCACACAAAACCCTCTCAAATTTTGATTTAAGAAGGAGGTGATGTGCTACTGCTGAAATCCTCCTCCCCTACAAACACAGACTAATTCTTTAAATTCACCTCACTATATTTCCTGTGTTAACATATGACTTACAGTTTGTTTTTTAAACCTTTTCAGGGATTCTCATGCACCTTTGTTTTCCAGCTGATTCACCAAACTCTCACCTGTGGCTCCAAGAAAGTGTATCATGCACAATAGCCACAACCTGGTAAAAACTGCCTCAACAACCTGTCTATGAGTTAGGGAGATGTCTACTCCAAACACATGAATACTTTCTCTTGCAATATGGGCAGATCAGAATCATTTGTTCCAAAGGCCATTACAATAGCTGAATTAGGCACTATGGAACATTTAGAATGCTAAGATAATCCACTCCAGCCTAGGCTATTACCACTCATCTTGTCTTTTGTCCTGCCACTGGACTTCAATGACTTAGAAAGAATGAGTGAAAGTGAGGATGTTGTACAACTCTTCCTCACTTAAATCCAATTCACAGTAAAGATGAGACCAGTCTATGATTCTCTTAGTCTTATAAAATGAAGGACAAACAAAAATAACAAAAATGTATTTTATTTGTTGATTAAGTAGAGGCCTGGACCTTCTGTGTTCCATTGGGGAATGATTCAACCTCTTTCCCTGGGATTATAAATGTGGTACTTCTGATACTCTGGTACTAACAAAAGATCCTGTGTGCCCTCAATAAATAAAGGAAAGTCAAAGTGAGGTATTGGATCAAGAAGAATCTTAACAAATACTTCATTGTTGTTACTGCCAAAACAATTTTCATCTTCCATTGAAGAAAAACTAAATAAAAGCAGTTGTCATATCCTGCATAAAGTAGACTTATGTCTGATTTAATACATTTATTACAAAATTGAAAATGTCTGAATTATCCTAATTGAATTTCCTTTAAATTAATTTAATACAAGGAATAATTATTTTCATATATTTCTTGCCTTGGAAACACTGGATTCTCCAGGTATATGTTAGTAGAACCAAAAAATTATGGCAGGCTCTAAGAAGAAAAGAAGTAGAAACAAGGAATTACTCTGTAATTAGGTATAGAATAGATTTTCTCATATAATTATGACCTGGAAAAGAAAAAATAGAAGCTTTTAATTTTATATTTTTAAAAAATCCACTTTGTGTCAAGGTAGCATACCAAAATAAATAAATGGAAAAAAAAGTCTCAATGGAATACTGAACTAGGTTTACAGACTTCTGACTAGACTTTATACATTTCTTATCATTAATTTTTATTCTTTTTTCTACAATTTTATATTGGGAATAGCAAATTAAATCAATGAACAACAGTATAAATTGGGTTCTCCTAGAGATAACACACATTCCATTGTATTCAAAATGAGACATATTAGTTATAGTTATGAAGCATTTTTCCTTAGAGGTAAGGGGTTTGTAATTCCTCCCAGCCAGGTTTGTTTTATTTCCTCCCAACCTGGTTATAGACTATGATTATGTACTCCTTTCATAAATGTCTCTTCCTGGGCTTATTCCTTCAGAATCTGAACAATCTGTTCATCTTCCATTTATTTATCTGTAGTCTGACAACAGTGTTTTGCTCTGTGATTTCTATTTCAGAATAAACTAATTGAGACCCATTGAGCCCCCTATAGGAACCACTGTATGCTTTCAAAGTATAGGAATAAATTCAATTCATGTATTTTCAAGTTTGTTGTTCCTTTCCTTTAGGTTGTTATATTATGTTAAGGGCTAAAATTCTAGCTAAACTGTCTAAAATATCTAATGAGTAGTCGCCAATAAATTATAAGCTTTAGCAAAAGTTAGACTTAGGCATTTATTAAGGAGAATAAGAATTTGATAAAGAGAGAAGAAAGGCCTAGATTCCCATCTATTAAAGGGAGAGCGCATTTCTAGCTCCGCTCTCCACCAGAGTCCCCAGGAAAGAGCCCGAGACAGAGCGCTAGTCTCTTCCTTCTTCCTCCCACTATCCAATGTCACTTCCTGATGCCAAAGGAAAGACTCCTGGTCTTGCCCTCAAAGACCTTCGCTTCATGGGCGGAACTCTTCTACAGTAAGTCTCCAGCAGGTGGCATCATTCCAATCGTTACAATTAAGAAAGTTAAACTACTCATAGCTTATATTGCTAAATTACCAAAAAAAGAAAAAAAAAGAAAAAGAAAAACTGGAAATACTTGGGATTTTTCAAATGTTAACCTAACTCGGGAAATTAGTAAATTACTAACATTTAATTTCATTCAGTAGGCATGTATTTTTTTTGGGGGGGGGGGGTTGTTTTTTGGTTTTGTTTTGTTTTGTTTGGTGAGGCAATTGGGGTTAAGTGACTTGCCCAGGGTCACACAGCTAGTAAGTGTAAAGTCAGTAGGCATTTATTAAGAAGATACTCTTTGTAATACAGTATGAAAGAGATTGAGGTTACAAAACAAAACAAAAATAAAACAAATATGCAAATACCACAGTATGAATTATAATGTGACCAATTCATTGGAGAGAGCCAATTAATCATATGAAATATTTGAAAAGGGAAAGGCTATTTTTCAGTAGCTGAAGGTAGAAGAAGAGCTAAAGGATAGGAAGTTTTTGCTTTGTTTTGTGGGACAATGAGGGTTAAGTGACTTGCATAAGGTCATAAGGCTAGTAAGAGTCACGTGTCTGAGGCCAGAATTAAATTCAGGTCATCCTGAATCCATGGACAGTGCTTTATGCCACCTAGCTGCTCTAGAATATGAAATTTTTTAGCGAGGCAGTATATCATGGTGTAGTTTCAAGTGCTCTACTCAGATACTCTTGGTTTAAAACTCGATTCTGCTTCATATTTCCTTGGTAACTATTGAAAAGTCCCCCCATAATGTGCATAGGATACTAAGGGAGCACTAGTACCTCTTGTGTGATGGCTTTTCAAGGCTTTTGGGGGGATTCTTATTCACTTTTCATGTCCAACCTGTCACCAATATTTCACCTGTGGCTTCAAGAAACTGTAGAATGTGCAGTGGCTACATCCCAGTAAACAAGCAAACAAACTAAACAAGGTTGAGGAAAACCAACAAACTTCAAAATCATTGGTGAGTTAGAGGGATGTCTATCCTGAACATATGAAGACTCCCATCACCACAGGTGGAGTAGGTGGCTGAGAACAATTTATTTCCACAGCCACACCATGAAGGCAGCTGAAGCAGACAATATGGAATGCTTAGGGTTTGGTCATCAAAATCATCCACTACACCCCAGGGCATCATTAGTCATCTTGACTTATATCTTCCCAATGGTCTTTAATGACTCTGGAAGAGAAAGTGAGGCTGAATACTGCAACTCTAATTCACTTAAATCTAACCTATGCACCAATCAAAACATCATACAATGATGTGACTGCTCCTTTTTATTTATTTTATTTTTGCAGGGCAATGAGGGTTAAGTAACTTGCCCAAGGTCACACAGCTAATAAGTGTCAAGTGTCTAAAGCTGAATTTGAACTCAGGTTCTCCTGAATCCAGGGCCAGTTCTTTATCCACTTTGCTACCTAGCTGCCCCCCCCCCCACCACCACCAGGTCCTCTTTAAAGAGGAAAGACTAACACCAACATTGATAAGTCACTTAACTGCTTGGGTTCTCAATTTACCTAATTGTAATAAGAGATATTCTCTAAAGTCCCTTTCACTTCCAAGATCCTATTATCATATATGCTTTACAGCTTACATATTTCTTTTCTCACAAAAATTTCTGTGAAGCAGTTAATAAAACGAATACTCTCTCTATGAGAAATGACTAATTGGATGAACAAAAAGAAATATCTCTTTTCCTTTATTGATAGGGTTCCTTAATTGATACATATTTAGGAAGTCAATGTCTTATAGTGGAAAGTATAGGGCTTAAAACTGGGAGAAAATGTATCTCATTGAATTTCTGTGTGTGCAGGGACAAGTCATTTCACCTTTCTGTGAAATGGGGAAGGTTTTTTACTTTACATTATAGGGTTTTTTTAAGGATTAATATAATATATGTAAAGAATGTTGCAAACCACCCAGAGGTATGTAAATTTCAGCAATTATTCCCTAAAATTTTTTATTCCCAATAATTTTAAAAAACCTTCTATAAGGCCATGGAGGGAAGTATATAGGTACAAATACAATTGAGTAAATTCATAATTGATTAAATGACTAGACATAAAGTATGTTTGGGTCATTTTAGAGTGAGGCCCCAGGAATGTTTCCCTGGCTTTGTTCTGTTACTAATGCTTGCCAAATTGGCAAGTATCATGCCATTTGGAGAGATAACAGGCAATTTGAACAGCATGGAGAAATATGCTATTCAGATGCATTAATAGAATAAAATATGCAATAGGGAGTATTCATTAGGGAATGTTAATTAATTGACTCCTATAGATGCTAGTACTTCCCTCCAAAAATTATCTTGCATTTATTTTGTTGATATTTTTATGCTTATTTCTATATATTTTATAGAAAAATTAGGAACATCTTGCTATTATGCCCTCTGATACACTTCCTTTAATGATTTTCATTTAATATAAATTATTCATCCAGGCTTAATAGCTTTTAGAAAGGGATATTTACTAAAGTGTTACAATAAGAAAAGTTGGAACCACCCCATTTTTCAAAAGACTGTGCCCCAATCTTCCATCAGTACATATAAAAGGAAAACATTTGCCAATTTTATATCTTATTTGCCAGCATTCTCTGTGTATTCCCTTAGGTAAGTTTTAGTTTTTTTAAAGGTGACAGGTGGCCATTGAATCTCTTAGTTGGTTTTTCTCTCAACTTATTTAATCTGTCCTTGGCTCCTGATGAATGCACTACTATCATTCCTTGGGAAAATCCTTGAGAAATTTCCAAGATGATGATAAAAAAGTTCAAATCCTCTAGTCTTCCCCATTCTGAGGAGTGGGTGATTGAAGGAAAAGCATGGAGGTAAATGATGCCAACTGTGAGGCTAAGGCCAATACTAATATCCTTGACCCCAAATATACCTATTAAGGGACCTGATTGAAAGGCTTCATGGTAAAATGAGATGGTTAAATACCTGGTTGATTTTCTAATGTATAGATTACAATTTCAAAGGAAGACAGAAGAATGGGGAAAAGGGATTGGAATAGACATTTACATAATGCCACTATGTGCAAAACATCATGATAAAGAATTCAGAATTTTATTTAATTCAATCCTTACAACAGCCCTATAAAATAGGTGCTGTTATTATCTCCAATTTTTAGCTGAGAAAACGGAGGCAATAAGAGGTTAAATGATCTATTACTAGACATACATTCAGTAAGCATATAAGACCAAATTTCAATTCAAATCTTCTTGACTCCAGGCTCAGGTCACTATCAGCTATCACGTGGCTACTTCTATGTGATCAAATCATAATCACACCTGACATTATCAAATTTCCTCAATCAGAAAACATTTTCTTTTGCATAATTTCACCTCATCCAATGCATTTCAAAGACCTTTACATTGAACAGGGACTTCATAGATTCCTTTAAAACCTATGATTTATTGATTAATACTTAAGCCTAGTCTACATCCAGTTCATGCCACTGATTGATTGATTGATTGATTGATTCTAAGGTATGAGGGCTTAGAATTTTGTCATTGACTTTCATTGGAGTGGGATGATTTGATTGATTGATTCAATCAACACCCCCCCCCCTTCATAGTAATAAGAGCTCACTAATTCAGATGCTTAATTTCCTGTAACATTAGAGACCTGGAGAAGAGTAATAATTTGGAAGTAAGAAGTAAATTAGATGTAGTAAATTGGAAGAATATGAACTCTTACAAAAAGAGATATACTGAAACCAAGTAAATGGAGAGGAGCAAAAACATCTACAACCAGTAGATATGAAATCTAGAAAACACAATAGTGTCAGTACATTTATCATAGAGGCAAAGAATATGCAAGGAATATTGCTATATTCCAAAACATGATAATTATCTGTAAAATGAAATGAAGAAGAAAAAGACAAACTACTCCAATATCTTTGCCAAGAAAAAAACCCAAATGGCATCACAAAGAGTTGGCCGTGACTAAAAATGATTACTATTCTCATATTTTAAAAATCTCTAATTTTGCTAGAAAATAGATCATATATTTTTTCTTGAACCTTTAGAGTGAGGATAGAGCCAATATAGTATATTAAGACAGAAAATTGCCTGAACTCTCCCAATTTCGCCACCTGTAAGATAAAGCCTTAAAATGCATTTTGAAGCGGGAGAACCAACAAAAGGATACTGCAAAATAGTTGTCCAGTCTAAGACAACTTAGAAGGTCAGCAAGAAAAGTCTCCCTCAATGGGGTAAAAGGGGAGTACAATACAGTATAGGCAATGTTCAGGCAAGCCAGCACCAGACCAAGACCTAGCAAGCCAGCAGTGAAACCTCAAGCATTGGGGCAGGCCAGCAGTAAATCCCTGAGCCCCTGGCACAAATAATAGTGAGGCCCTGCACCCTCCAAGCAAGATGCTTAGAACAGTGCCAACCCCAGGAGAAGAGCCCAACTTTACCATCAAGTTAAAAGTCATGAAATAGATTGGAAATTGAATAATAACAGGCTGAGGAGAAAATAGTTTAAATATAAGAAATCAGTTTAGAACCGAGTAAAGTCCATAAAAGAAAAGGATTTTGGAACTGAAATATGTATTGCCTATTTCCTACATTATAGGAGCAAAATGGAATCTTTAATGAAAAGGAATACTATAATATTGTAATCAAGATAAATTATTCACCAATATTTTGGCTGAATTACTTTGCAATTACCTCACTGCTGAGGTAACAATGCTAAGTATTTTTTTTTAAATTCAATTGAAAATTTGTGGTTGACAGAACAAAAGAGAATCATCTAGGGCTTGATGATAAAAGCATTTTTCCTTCATTGGGTTGAAGAAAGCAATGAAATATAAACTTTTATGTTTAGAATTATAGCCAAACTCTATGAATATGAGTCACAAATACTAACAATTGGCAATTGGTGTCAATTTCCTTTCCTTTAAATGAGAAGGTTGTATTAAAGGACTTTCAAAGGCTCTTCCAATTCCTAAGGTAACTTCTGGTAATCATGGATATGTTAAGATATACTCATCCAAATAAAAAAGGGGAACTTTTACATTTCTCTAGATAGATTTTTCCCCACTAGTCCAATATGTAGCACACATTGGGGAACGTCCTAGGAAAATCATAGAGTAGCCACGTAACATAGTAGAGAAATTGTTGGTCTGAATGAAAAACCAAGTAGGTTAGATTGCATAATGGGCACTTAATGATTCAGGAATTGAAAAGGGCTCTGCACTGGCTGACCTCCCAAAGACTGAGAAAAGTCACCTGATTAAATCCTGCTATTTATTCCAGAACACTTTAAAGACGATGCTTGGGGCAGCTAGGTGGCACAGTGGATAAAGCACTGGCCCTGGATTCAGGAGGACCTGAGCTCAAATCCGACCTCAGACACTTGATACTAACTGTGTGACCCTGGGCAAGTCACTTAATCTTCATTGCCTCACAAAAAAAAAGAAAAGAAAAAAGAAAAACAAAAAGAAGATGCTTCATATTTCTCAAGGTTTTGACAAATATTCTGACCAATGCTTTGATGAAACTGGCTACTTTTAAATGGATAGTTATTGAATTATAGCTATTCTCATAGTCGGGACAGCTAGGTGATCTAGTAGAATCTGAGTTCAAATCTCGCCTCAGATACTTACTACCTGTGTGACTGCATGCAATGTCACTTAACCCCAATTGCCTTAAAACATCTCGGGGCAATCTCTACTAGTCCTGATGAATATCTTTCCACTGTCCCCAAATGGCTCTGGGAAAGAAAGTAAGGTTAGTGATTTTCCACAACCCTCCCTCACTTAAATGCAATTCATAGCAAATCATGATATCTGTCATGGTACTCTTCAAGAATGAAGGGCAAACAACAACAACAACAACAATGACAATTCTCATAGAGCAAGGAAGAAACAAATACCTAGCTAAATAGATACATGAATGAATTAAGAAACAAATTAATTGGTTGATAATTAGGAAGAATTAAATGAATGAATGAATGAATAAGTTAATTAATGGATAAATAGATGGATGAATGGATGCATGAATGCATGAAAAATTCCTGGGTAATTAACCTGACATGAAAAAAAAATGATAGCACTCTCAACAGATATAGAAAAATTAGGATGAGGGGCTGGTACAAAGGAAAAAATAATAAAAATTGTTTTTGACATGTTGATGTTCAGACATCTCCGAGGGAAATGAAGATGTGAGAATGAAGCTTAAAAAAGAGAAGAGGACTGGATATGAAGATCTGGGAGTTATCTGAATAGAGACAAGAGTTAAATCCATAGGAGTGGATTAGAACTCCAAGAGAGAATGGATAGAGAGAAGAACACGTGTATCACTAATGCATGGAATCTCTATTTCCTCATTGTTTAAATGAAGGGCACAAGGCAAGAATAATTTCTAGGTTCCCTCCCAGTCATAGAAGTCAATTGTTCCACCACTTCTGCGAATGAATAAAATTCAAAACTACCATCACAGGTAGTTAAAAGTGCAGAATCAGAACTCAAGAATCTAGTTAAATTCCTAAACACTGTTATCATTGTGAAGTTATATTTTAGTGTCTCTTTGGATCTGATTAGCATGATAGATTATTGCATGATCTGAAACAATGAAGTGTTTAAGCTTTTATGTGGGAAGGTGCTATTAATCTTAAGCACAAAACCTGGTATTGATTAAAAATTCTAGGTCCTTAAACATGCAATGTATTTCCAACTTTTCCTTCAGTATATTTCTTCATAGAAAGGGTAATGGGGGGGATGTATAAAACATAAGAAGTCAGAGATAAAATAAATTTCTGTGCATATGCAAACAAACATAAACAAATACCATTTTATGGTCTAGTTAATTTTTTTATGAATTAAAGATCTGGGCAGCTCTGTAAAAGCCCTGGGACAGTTATTATTATGAAGAGCCTATAATTACAACAGGATAAGCATTTGTAAATAATTAGATCAGATACATTATTTTCTCACAATAGCTGACAATTATTACTAATGATCATATTATTTCTTTTTTCCATAAAAGTATTTTTATTATTTTCCAATTACATGTAGAGATAGTTTTCAACATTTGTTTTTATAAGATTTCTAGTTTCAAATTTTTCTCCCTTCATTCCCTCCTGACCTCTTCCCCAAGACAGCAAGCAATCTGATATAGGTTATATATGTACAATCACATTAAACATATTTCTCCATTAGTCATGTTGTCAAAGAAGAATCAGAACAAAAAGGAAAAACCTCAAAAAAGTAAAACAAAAAAAATAGAAATAGTATAGTGCAATCTTCATCTAGATACCATAGTTCTTTTTTTTTCTGGATTTGGAGAGCATTTTCTATCATGAGTCCTTTGGAATTATTTGGATGATTGAACGGCTGGGAGGAGTCAAGACTATCACTGTTGATCAACACACAGTGTTATTGATACTTTGTACAATGTTTTCCTGGTTCTGCTCATCTCACTCAGTGTCAGTTCATGGAAGTCCTTCTAGGTTTCTCTGAAATCTGTCTGCTCATCATTTCTTAGAGAACAATATTATTCCATTACTGATCATATTATTTCTATAATTCATTGCTTCGTGTAGATGTTGATAGTGAATATGTTGTCCCAAACTTTTGGCTAAAAGAAACTGTTTTTCATTCTTACAAAGTCTTAAGATAATCAGTGTAATGAAAGAGTCGAGTATTGACTGAGGTTCTTGGATAGGGACTAGTAACCAGGGATGGATGTGGTTAAGGTATTCCTATTGCTTGAGGTATTGCAATAGATAAAAGGTTACACTCAGAGAATGGGTTCAAATTTTTCTTGAGATACTTACTACTTATATAAACCAGAGTGACATGGGGCTTGGGACACATTGAGGAATTAAGGGACTATTAAAATTTAAACTGGCAAATTAGATAGTAGGAGGAACACATCTAAGAAGTTTTAGGAAATTAAATTCTATAGCAAGAGAGCCATTTAGGCATGGCTACTACCTGAGCTAGGAGACAGAGATAACTCCAGAGGTCAGGACTCTCGTTCCAAAAGAAAAATCCCTCTGCCTCTCAGGAATCTTTCCCCACCTCACCCCCAAAAGAAACTTTCCCATTGTCAGGTGGTCACCCCATCTATCCTCTAATAAAGCTTTGGTCTCCCTTTCATTCATGGAGGAGAATGTTTCTAAGCCATTTCCTTCATGTGAAAGGAAGTCTTTGACCCCTCTCAGTCACTTTCTTTGATGCCCAAATAAAAAACTATCTTTATTCTAATTGGATTGTGTGAGAGAGTTGCAATTCTTTAAAGAGGAATACCTAAGGACCCTCACCCCCTATTTACCCTGTGACATATTTCCAGTGTCCAGTGTGGGGCATGGGATCTTCTTCTCCCCACAGCACCCTGAGGTATGAACTCTTTTTTGTTTGTTGTCCCTTGTGAAAAGCTGGCCTAATATCCAACCTACATTTGGACCATCAGATTCAGTATCTCCTTAGACAGGATGATATCTGGGTAAAGGTTTCAACAGCCTTTTACCCATGGGGCAGAGAGAGTATCTGGAAGAATTCCCCTTTAGGGGGCATCCTGAAAAATTTGACTAAATTTGACCTTACAAACCTGAAAAAGAAATGCATGATAGTTTACTGTAACACTGTCTGGCCATAATATTAGTTGAAATCCCCTTCCAAAATTGGCCAGTGCATGGGACTCAACTATAATACCAATTGCAATTGGACCTATTTTGCAGACATGAAGGGAGATGGACAGAAACCCCATATATACTGGCCTTCATGGCCCTAAGCCGGAACTCAAAGGTGAAGAAATAAAGCAGGATATGCCGAGCAAAACTAACTCAACCTAAGGAGGCTGTTGACAACCCTAAAAAGCCTCCTTCCTCACAGGACCTCACTGATTTATTAGATGACTTCCTCCTCTTGTTAGGAAGCCATAAGTCCATGCAACTAGCAAATCTTTCTGACACTCCTTCCTCCTCATGCTCCTCATCCTCATTCCCTGACCCCTCCTCCCTTCCTTCCCTCTTCCCAGCCTGCTCCACTATATCCTTCTCTCTATAAGGGTCAATCCCTTTCATACAACTCTTCTCTTCTTTGCCCACCAACTGATCTCAAAACTGATCTTGTGTGCTCCCCTACAGCCAAGCCACTGCCACATCTGGATTTGATTTACATACTCTTGTATTTTTACCATTCAATAGGTGTCTCCACAATTTTTCCCATTCCCTCCTGTCTAGCTGTTCCATTCACAGCTGAGCCCCTGTGTCATAATCCAGGCTGACTCCAATATGTTCCCTATTCTATTTTTTTTTCCAATCAGCAACCACTCCCATTTTCTTCACCTGTTCCCCTGCAGGTGCCTACACCCATTCTCCTAATCCCCTTTCCCCTCCCCCACCCACTTCACCCATGCCCCTACAGACATCTTCAACCACTCATTTGCATACACTACAGGAGGTTCTCACTGGGGGTAGGGTGACACAAGTTCTTGCTCCTTTTTTCCATGAGTGATTTGGCTCAGATTAAAGAAAAATTTGGATGCTACTCATAGAACCACACATAGTTTGTAGATGATTTTAAGTCTGTGACAATGCAGTTTGACCTTTCCTGGGCTGACTTGCAAATTATTCTTGAGCAAGAGCAGAATTTTTACCTGGCTATAAAATTTGTTGATGAGCACTCAGAGTTTGGAACCAAGTGGGCAGGGGTCTCTGGGACAATAGCAGTTCTAACTGTGGATCTGACATAGGACTATCCCGATAGAGTTGTCAGGGCCAGCAGAGACCATAAGATTATTTGCCTCATTAAGGAAATGAGACAGGGGATTAAGAAACAGGTCAATTATGAGAAAGTAAAAGAGATCACCCAGGGATCTGATGAAAATCCAGCCCTCTACATGAGTCACCTCGTGGACACTATGGAGAAATATACTAATCTAGACCCAGAAAGGGATGTAGGAATAACAGTCCTCAATATATATTTTATTAGCCAATCTCCTCCTGACATTAGGAGAAAACTCCAGATATTAGGCTTGGGTCCTCAAACCCTACCATCACAACTCCTTAATACTACTTTTAAGGTTTTTAATAACAGGGACCTGGCAGTAACCAAAGAGTGAGAAAAGAAGGATCATATCTGCTCCATAGAGCAAGCCTTGCTAATAACAGTGGCCATAACATCTGCTAACAGCAGATCTCTGGGTCACCTATATCCTTGTAACTGCTTCAGCGATGGTAAACTGGGACACTAGAGTGGGGGAATGCTCCTCAAAGGTGAGGCCACCTCCCCCAATTCCTTGTTCTTGGTGTGGCTGTGTGGGTCACTGGAGGTGAGATTGCCCCCAAGAGGTTGGCTGAGCAAAAACACAGTTCTTTCCAGTCCAGTCCCCTTGAGGATGAAGAGTTCAGGGGGCCAGGACCAGCCAGCCCCCTGTTATTGATATATCTATGGCTGAACCCAGGACCACACTAGACATAGGAGGTAAGTCTATTGATTCCTTAATAGACACAGAGGGCAACCTCAGTCTTACTCTCTCATTCAGGTCCCACTGTTCCATCAAAGCAGCAGACTGTGAGGAGAGGGGGAAAACCCCTTAAATGTAGGCAGACATTTGCTTTAGTATGTAAACATGAGGATCACAAATTTCATCATACCTTCCTGGTTTTAGCATCTTTACCCTGTCCCTTATTGTAGATGGATGTCAAGAAAAAGCAAGGCAGGAGGTGGGGGGGAGGAGAGCTACAGCTTCTCATTGAAAAATTTGTATCCCATGGACTCTTAGTTCACTGCATAGACCAGAAGAAGTAACCTGTAGCTATTTCACAGTTGTTAGTTTGTGTGTCTTATGTGCATTTATGTGACCATCAGTTGTCACACTTCTGTGTCTTGACAGAAAGTTGTTACTTATAAAACCATGAGAGGGGTGAGTATGATGGATTTTTCTTTTAATTTCTAAAATGGTTACAAAGGGCTAGAATTAAAAGAGAGGACATCAAATGTCCTAAATCCCTTCTCTTACCACGTGGCAGTTTCTACTATAGAGCTGACCCCCTGTCATTCCTCATAGTGGTTTATACTATGGAGGAGGGGAGCAATCTTATAGCATCTACTGCCTAAGGATTTAGTATAGTTGAAATCTTTTATATGCTAGCACTTTTAAAATACTTTGTAATAGAATAGTTTAAAATCAAGAATTATTTGTAATGTATAAAAGTTGGCCAGTTTTAATTTTAGTAGTCCCATAATTCCTAAATATGGCCCAAACCCCATGTCAAGAGTATATCACTTAACCTTTGTGTATGTCAGTTTCTTCTATTAAATGGTAACTTCCATCTACCTTAGTTTCATCATCTGTTAAATAGGGTCTATAATAGCTCTTATTATGAGATCCACATATCTTAAGGCATAAAATAAGTGTTAGCTATTATTGGTGGGGGAAGGGGCAAAGTCCATGAGAAAAACTTCATCAATCATTAATTAATCAATTTAACCATCATCTACCTAGTTGCAGACAATGACTAGCCACTAGGGATACTAAGGACAAAAATATTAGCTGAAAAGATAAACAAAAATGAGTAAATTCAAAATATATACACAATAAACACAAACGAATTGTGGGCAGAGAACTAGTAGCTGGGATGGGAAGGTGTTCAGGGCAGAACTAAAGCTTTTAAAGGAATTATGGATTCTAAGAAGTCATATTACAGAGATGGTAGATTCCAGGAATGAGGACTAATGTATGCAAAATGAGGGATATAAAAATTCCATTGTTGTGTATAGGATATAGCAAGCAAGCCAGTTTATTTGAGAGGTAGGGTTAGTAAATGGGAGTAATGTGTAATAAACCTGGAAAGTAGGCTAACCAAACTGTGAAAAAGCTTTGAATACCAGCAATATACATGTTTTATCTTACTGTAAACTGGAACCACTGGAACTTTAGGAATATTTTCATTTTCCTCTTGTCCTCAACCACATTCTAATTTTTATGCTTCTAGAAAATAACTCAAAATATGAGATTTTTTTTGATGCTTTCCGCTCCTTTATTCTATAGCATAAATTTTCATGTCTACTTGACTCCACATTCATAACATATACCTCACTTTCTCTTCTCCTCTATTCCCCCTGCCATTCTGGAAATTTAAATCATTATATACCCACTTTGGCCTATCACAAAATATTTCTAAGAAATATTTCTACTTCTACTCTCTCTCAGCTTGCTCATATCCATTCTTTATATTGTCAGTATATTTTCCTATACAAAAAAATGGCTAACATTTATATAGTGTTTTTAGAATTGAAAACCACTTGACACATTTCATCTCATCATCCCAACAACCCTGTGAGGTAGGTACTATTATTAACCCTTTTTACAGATGAGGGAATTTTAGTTAAATGGTTTTCTAATGATCCATATATATGTTTCTCCTTCATTTTTTTTGTGAGGCAATTGGGGTTAAGTGATTTGCCCAGGGTCACATAGCTAGTAAGTATCAAGGGTCTGAAGCCAGATTTGTACTCAGGTCCTCCTGAATCCAGGGCCAGTGCTCTATCCACTGCACCACCTGGCTGCCCCTCTCCTTCATTCTTGAAGAGGACCATGATATCATGGTGATATCATGGCTTGCAGTGAACTGGATTCAAGTGAGGGAGGTCTATGGAGGGCCAGTAACCTCACTCTTGCCTCCAGAGCCATTTAGGTCCAGTGGCAAGATATACATCAGGATTACTGAAGATGGCCTCACATGTTTTAAGGCAATTGGGGTTAAATGACTTGGCCAGGGTCATACAGCTAGTAAGTGTCTGAGGTGAGATTTGAACTCAGGTCCTGTAGACTCCAGAGCCAGCACTTTATCCATTGTGCTACCTAGCTACCCCACTGAAAAAATTACCATTGAATGAATGAATGGATGATTGAATGAATGAATGAATGAATAGATGAATGGGTGAATAATCTGACCCCAAACCTATGCAAACTATTGATAGCTGCTCATTGTAGAGCATAGGTCTTAGCTAGTACTAGATGGGAATAAACGATTCAATTGATTCAATCCATTACATGTTTATTAAATTCCTATTAGGTCCAAAATACTAGACAATTAAAGTTGTATTTCTACAAATTAACACTGAACAAAAGTCTAAGTGATAGATTTTTCATGGCAAAGTCCAGTGGGACACACACACACATGTATATATATACACACATACATAAAGGGGGGGAATAAAGAAAACTAAAAATCAGTAGTCTGCAAGGTATGTATTTTGTTTTCCTTCCTGAAGCTATACCTCCATTATAGGTACAACGAATGCAAGCTGAACTCAATATTTATAGAGAAGATGAGGGACTTGAGAAGTGCCTCTATAAACATTAGCATATTAAAAAGGAATAATAGTTCCTAGAAAGAATGGACATAAAGGAAGCCAGAAAGAAAAGGAAGTAGGGTACCTAAATTGATCCAAAGGGATTGGTAAGTAGAAAAATGTAAAACAGGAGGGAAGAGGGAGAATGTATGATCAATCACATGGAGAAAAAGGTTAGTGATTGACCTATTTGAGGACAAGGAGTGCTTCATTTTGTTTCCATATCCTTACAACTTAGTGAGAATACCACACAGCAGACACTTCAGTAATACTTTTTGGACAAAAGTTATTAAAAATATTTTCCATTTATTATATTCTGTATCTTAATGATTTGCATGTATTATATCTAACTGTATAATTCAAAAGGGAAGTGATCAGATCATAACTATGGTTGTTTCAGTACTTAACACAGTAATATTAGAGAATCATTTCATTATGTTTGAATTGAATTCACCTTAAAATAGTCACAATAATACCCCATTTCCAAGACCAAAGATTTCCAAGATCAGAGAGCTAAGATTTGAGAATCTCTTAAAAAGAATCAACAAGAATTCAAGGGCCATATTATTTCTATAATTTAATAAGTATTTTGGGGGGGGCAGCTAGGTGCACCGGTCCTGGATTCAGGAGTACCTGAGTTCAAATCTGGTCTCAGACACTTGACACTTACTAGCTGTGTGACCCTGGGCAAGTCACTTAACCCTCATTGCCCTGGAAAAAAAAATTAAGGGGCAACTAGGTGGCACAGTGGTTAAAGCACTAGACCTGGATTCAGGAGGATATGAGTGCAAATCCAGCTTCAGACACTTAACACTTACTAGCCATATGACCCTGGGCAAGTCACATAACCCCAATTGCCTCACCAAAAAGAAAAAAAAATTAATAAGTATTTCATTCAAATCAGCAAGTCAAACACAGAGGGCAGCTCAGATATCCTCTGATCATCTATTCAATTATCTTTTCTTTAGTTTCCCTCTTAGTGATTTATGTTTCTTTTATCATTCTCTTCATCATTCTTCCTAGTGATAAAGTTACTACCTTTTTTTCAAAGGTTTTCAAGATCTTTATATTGAAAGTTCTTCAGGACTTTTCTTCTTCCATCCACAAATTAACACATCTTTTCTAAAGATCAGTTTTGTTGTCAGAATTTGTCACAAAGCTCAGTTCCTTCTGGGCTTCTACTACTCTTGACATTATTCATATAGTATGCCCCTACTCTTTTGCATTTATCTTCAGGAACCAGTCCTCATTTCCTTTTACACATATCCTAAAAGACCATCACTCAATCTTCTGTGCAGGAATACTGAACACTTTTTAATAACTGGTTACAAATGAAAAATAAAACAACATCTTAATATAATTAATTTTAAAGACTATGAAAATGAGAATCTAGGTTAGTTCAAGTCACCAAATATTCACAAGGAGCTCTCAATCCAAAATATTTCTCTTTTTTCTCACTTTTTAAAGTTTTGAGTTCCAAATTCTATTTCTCCTTCTCTCCCCCCCCCAAGATATTAGACAATCAGATATTGGTTATAAATGTGCAATTAGGTAAAGCATTTCCATATTAGTCATTTTAAATGAAAAGTTTAATTGAAAGAATGAAAGTGAAAAATAGCATTTCCCATTCTTTTTCTGGTGGAGGATAGTATGCTTCCTCATTAGTTCTTTAAGATTGTCTTGGATCATTGTGCTTCTGAGAATAACTAAGCCATTCACAATTCTTCATCAAACAATACTGTTGTTACTGATTATAACATTCTTCAAAGTTGTTCACTTCACTATGCATCAGTTCATGTAACTCTTTCCAGGTATTTCTGAAATCATTCTGCCTGTCATTTCTTATGACAAAATAATATTCCATTACAATCATATAACACAGTATGTTTAGCCATTCCCCAATTGATGACCATCCCTTCAATTTCTAATTATTAGCTACTATGAAAAGAGTTGCTATACATATTTTTGGACAAATAGGTCCTTTTCCCTTCTTTTTGGTTTTCTTAGCAGTGGTATTTTTGGATCAAAGGGTATACATAGTTTTATAGCAATTTAGCCATAGTTCCAAATTGTTCTCCAGAATGTTTGGAGCAGTGCAGAACTCTACCAGCACTGCATTAGTGTCCCTGTTTTCCCATATCTTAATCATGTTCCTTTTTGTCATATTAGCCATTTTGAGGAGTGTGAGGTGGTACCTCAAAATTGCTTAATTTGTATTTTTCTGATCAATAGTTATTTAGATCATTTTTTGTATGACTATAGATAGCTTTAATTTTTTTGAAGACTGCCTGCTCATATTCTTTGACCATTTATCAATTGGGGAATGATTTTTTAAATAAATTTGACTACATTCTCTATATATTTGAGAAATGTGGGCTTTAGCAAAGATACTTTTTTGCAAAATTTTCCACAGCTTTTTGCTTTCCTTATAATTTTGGTTGTATGGGTTTTGTTTCTTCAAAAATGTTTTAATTTTATTTAATCAAAATTATCAACTTTATATTTTGTAAGGCACTCTATGTCTTCTTTAGTTTTATATCTTTCTCCTATCCATAAATCTGACAGATAAACTGTTCCATGCTGTCTTAATTAGTTTGTTCTCACCCTTTATGTGTAAATCAAGTACCCATTTTGACCTTTTCTTGGTATATGGTGTGAGCTGTTGGTCTATACCTAGTTTCTATCATATTGTTTTCTAGTTTCTTAAGTATTTTTTCAAATAATTGGTTTTTGTTCCAAAATCTTGCACCTTTGGGTTTAATATATGCTAGATTACTATGATCATTTACTATAATGTAATATGTACCTAATCTATTCCACTGATTTACCACACTCTTAGCCCGTACCAGAATGTTTTGATAATTATTGCTTTATAATAGAGTGGAAATCTGGTATGACAAAAGCAACTTCTTTTGCATTTTTTCATTGATTCCCTTGATATCCTTGAGCTTTTGTTATTCCAGAGTAATTTTATTATATTTTTCTAGCTCCATAAAATATTTTTTTTTTTTGCAATATGGTATGGCACTGAATAAATAGTTTGATTTAGGTAGAATTGTCATTTTCCAATTGTTTAGACCTGACTTTATTTGTCTGAAAAGTGTTGTATAGTTATGTTCTTATAAATCCCAGCTTTGTCTTGGCAGGTAGACTCCCAAGTACTTTATACTATCTATAGTTATTTTACATAGAATTTATTTTTCTATCTCTTGCTAATAGAGTTTGTCAGCCATATAAGGAAATGTTGATGATTTATGTGTGTGTATCTTATATCCTGCAACTTTGCTAAAGTTGTAAATTGTTTCAGGTAGTTTTTTACTTGAATCTCTAGGATTTTCTAAGTATAATATCATAGCATCTGCAAAGAGTGAGAGTTTTGGTTCCTCATTGTCTATTCTAATTCCTTTAACTTCTTTTTCTTCTCTTATTGCTATAGCTCGAATTTCTAGTAACAATATTAAATACAAGAGGTGCTAATGGGCATACTTGCTTCACCCCTGATTCTTACTGGAAGGCTTCTAGCTTATCCTCATTACAAATAATGCTTGAAGATTTTTTAATAAATATTATTTATCCTTTGAAGATAAACACTTATTCCTGTGTTCTCTACTGTGCTTTTTTTCTCTCTACTGTTGGGTGCTATATTGTTAAAAGCTTTTTCTCTATCTATTGAGATACTCATATGAGTCTGTTAATTTTGTTATTGATATGGTCAATTGTGCTGAAAGTTTCCCTAATATTGAACCAGCCCTGTATACCTGTTCTAAATCCCACCCCATCATAGTGTATGATCCTTATGATATATTGGTGTAATCTCTTTGGGGTATTTTATTTAAAATTTGTGCATCAATATTCATTAGGGAAATTATTCTATAATTTTCCTCCTTTTTATGGTTCATTCTGGTTTGGGTATCAACTCCATATTTGTGTTGTAAAAGGAATTCAGTAGGATTCCTTCTTCACCTATTTTTCCAAATAGTTTATATAATATTTGGACTTTTTGTTCTTTAAATGTTTGGTAGAATTTTCTTGTGAATACATTTGGTCCTCAGGATTTTGTCTTAGGAAGTTCATTGATTATTTATTTAATTTTTTTCAAAGATTGGGTTAAGTATTTAACTTCTTCTGTTAATCTTGGTTATTTATATTTTTATATATGTCCATCCATTTCATTTAGATTGTCAAATTTATTGTCAGATGATTGGGCAAAATAGTTCCTAACAATTGTCTTAATTTTCTCTTCATTGGTGGTGAATTCACCCCTTTCGTTGTTATACTAATAATTTGGTTTTCTTCTTTCCTTTTTTAAAATCAAATAAACCAGTGGACAAAGCACTGGCCCTAGATTCAGGAGGACCTGAGTTCAAATTTGGCCTCAGACACTTGACACTTATTCGCTGTGTTACCCCGGGCGTTGCCACCCCTCATTGCCCCACCAAAAAAACAAAATTAAAAATTAAAATAATTAAAATAAAATCAACCAATGGCTTACCTATTTTATTGTGTTTTTTCATAAAACTGGCTTCTAGTTTTACTTACTAGTTCAATGACTTCTTTTTTTTCCTTTTTTTTTTTTAACAGGGCAATGGGGGTTAAGTGACTTGCCCAGGGTCACCCAGCTACTAAGTGTTAAGTGTCTGAGGCCGGATTTGAACTCAGGTACTCCTGAATCCAGGGCCAGTGCTTTATCCACTGTGCCACCTAGCTGCCCCCAGTTCAATGGCTTTCTTACTTTCAATATTATTAATCTCTCACTTGAATTTCAGGATTTCTAAATTGATGTTTAATTGGGGATTTTTAATTTGTTATTTTTCTAGTATATTTAGTTGCATTGTGAATTCATTGAACGGATTTTTCTCTGTTTTATAGATGTAAGGAATTAGCAATAAAAAAATTCCCAGGGGGCAGCTAGGTGGTGCAGTGGATAAAGCACCGGCCCTGGATTCAGGAGTACCTGAGTCCAAATCCGGCCTCGGACACTTGACACTTACTAGCTGTGTGACCCTGGGCAAGTCACTTAACCCCCATTGCCCCACAAAAAAAAAAAAAAACACAAAAACAAAAACAAAAACAAAAAATTCCCAGATACCACTTTGGCTGCATCTCATAAATTTTGGTATGCTGTCTTGTTGTCATTTTCTTTAATGACATCAATTGTTTCTACAATTTGTTGTTTAACCAAATTGTTTTTAGCATTAGAGTACTTATTTTCCAATTAATTTTAATCTCTTCCCATTGTCTATGTAATTTTATTGCAATATGATGTGAAAAGGATTAATTTACTATTTCTGCTTTTCTGAATGTGGTTGTGAGGATTTTATTCCCTAATACATGATCAATTTTTTGTGTAGGTGCCATGTATTACTTAGAAAAGATTTATTCTTTTCCATTCCCATTCAATTTTCTCCAGAGATTTATCATATCTAACTTTTCCATAATTTTATGTACTTCCTCAACTTCTCTTTTGTTAAATTTTTGTTGGATTTATCTTGTTCTGAGGGGGGAAAGTGGAAGTCACCCAGTAGCATAATTTTTTTATCTATATTCTATAACACATACAACTTCTACTCTAATAATTTGGATTATATACCACTTCATGCATATATGTTTAGTTCTGATATGACTTCATTGTGTATGATGCCTTTTGACAAGATAGTTTCCTTTATTTTTTAATTAGATCTATATTTTACTTTTGCTTTGTCTGAGATCATGATTGCGCTCCCTGCTTTCTTTGCTTCAGCTGAAACATAATAGATTCTGCTCCAGCCCTTTACTTTTATAGTGTTAGGTATCTCTGTGTTTCAACTGTGTTTCTCAAAAATAAAAAATTATAGGATTCTGATTTTTAATCTATTCGGCTATCTGCTTCCATTTTATGGGTGAGTTCATCCTGTTCAGATTTATATTTATGATAACTTACTGTGTATTTCCTTCCATGATATTTTTGCTTATTTTTTCCCTGTCCCTCTTACCCCTTACTCTTTCCCTCCTCACAAGTGTTTTACTTCTGATCAACACCTTCCCCAATATATCTTCTTTTTTTATCAGTCTCCCCTCCCTCTTCTATTCCCACTGTTCATTTTTAATTTTTTATATGGTAAGATAGGTTTCTATATCCAACTGAGTGTCTATGTTATTTCCACTTTAAGCCAATTTTGATAGTAGTAAGGTTTAAGCTTTGCCTACCACCCCTCTCATCTCCCTCTCCATTATAATAGCTCCTTCATGACTCTTTTAACTGTGATAATTTAGTTCGCTCAACCTCTCCCCTACTTCTTCCTCCCTTCCTTTCTCATGCCTTTATTTTGTTTGGGGGGTATCATCCCATCAAAGTCACCTTATAGTCACACCCTCTGTCTACATATACTCCTTCTAATTACTGTTATAATAATAAAGTTGTTAAGAGTCACAAATATTATCTTGTTATATAAATATAAACAGTTTAACCTACTTGAATTTTTTTTTATATTTTCTCTTTCTTGTTTCTTGTTTACCTTTTTGTGCTTCTCTGGAATCATATATTTGGAGGGCTAATTTTTTATTCTGCTCTGGTTTTATAATCAGAAATGCTTGAAAGTCCTCTATTTCATTAAATGTCCATTTTCCCCCGGAAAGATTATATTCAGTTTTGCTAGGTGATTCTTGGTTGTAATCCTAACTGCTTTGCCTTCCCATATATCATATTCCATTCCCTCCAGTTCTTTAATGTGGAATTTACCAAATCTTATATAATCTTGGCTATAGTTCCATATTTCAATTGTCTCTTTTTGGTTGCTTGATCTATGAGCTCTGGAATTTGCCTATGATGTTCCTGGGAATTTTCTTTGTGGCATCTCTTTCAGGCCATGTTAAGTGAATTGTTTTGATTTTTATTTTTCTCTCCAGTTGTAATAGAGCAGGGAAATTTACTTTGAAGATTTTTGAAAGATATTTTCCAGGGCAAAGCATTTTTAAAATTGAGGTTTTAGAAGGAGGGAAGGAAGGAAGGAAGGAAGGAAGGAAGGAAGGAAGGAAGGAAGGAAGGAAGGAAGGAAGGAAGGAAGGAAGGAAGGAAAAGGAAATAATCACTTATTACGCACCTGTATTAGTCTCAGGTACCTTACAAAGTGTTAGTGTTGTTGTTTTTAATAATTATCACAGTTGATCCTCACAACAGCACTTTTAAGTAGGCACTAATATTATCCTCATTTTGCAGTTTAAGAAACTGAAGAAGAGACTAAGTCCTGTATTTATGTTTACACACCTAGTAAATATTTGAAGCTAGATTTGAATTCAGGCCTTCAGAATTCCAGTCTGATTGCCTCATCAGCACCTACCTATTTGTTCAAAAGACTTATTTTAAGGACATTCGACACTCTGTAACAATTTTAGAATATAAATATAATTGACAGGTTAAACTTCTTGTTTCCAGGAGAAGGGAAGGTTTTTAAATGATTCAGTTCAAAGACTTTACTAATGCAAGATTCAAAAATTAACACCTGAAAGTGATGAATTCCCTTTTTATCTTATCTCCTTTCACCTGCCTACCCTTTGATGGAGGTGCTAATGAGCAGTGAAATGACCAAAAGGCAAGGAAAGTGAGAGGAGAAAGGGGCATAGTTCTTACAAAAAATGAATAATCATCCTTGAATAATTAAGAGTTATCTACCATGACCTTCCAGTAACTGAGAGCTCTTCAGAAACTTAAAACAAAAAAAAAATGGCAAAAAGTGCTGAAGAGTTTCCAATATTATCACTGTTCATAGGGCTAAATATTCATTACACCAGCTTCATTTTTGTATGGATTGAGGAACCAAAGAAAGGAAGATGCATATGTAACTGTTTGTATCTATATATCTGCACATATACATATATCTGCACAAGCAATATACATATACACATGCACATATGTGTATATATTTGTAAGTATCTCTATGTATATATGTGTATATAAATGTGTGTATGTACAGAAATATATACATATACATAAATGCATATATATGTATATACACATATATTTATATATGGAGAGACAAAGAGTAATCTCTAAGATGCCAGGAAATCATGAACTGAATCTAAGAATAAGAATTACAAAGTAGTGGAAGTAAAGCTGGGAGATCCAAATTGGTGCTTTTTGTCCTTTATTCTTGAAGAAGATCATGAAATCAGGGTAATGTCATGACTTGTACCATATTGGATTTAAGTGAGGCAGGACTGTGCACAGTCACCAGCCTGACTTTCTCCTTGACAGTTATCTGGGTCCACTGGCAAGATATACATCAGGATGACTGGAGATGGGCCCAGATCTTTTTAAGGCAATTTGGGTTGAGTAACTTGCCTGGGTCACACACCTACTGTCTGAAGTGAGATTTGAACCCAGGTTCTATTGACTTCAGATCGAGTGCTCTATCCACTGAACCACCTAGCTGCCCTGGGATGTCAAATAGGACAAGGCAGGAAAGTTTGAGAGGTGTTAAAAAAGTAGTGTATAAAACCTCAGGGACAGATAATTTGTCTCATACAAGGAATCAATCAAAAATAATTTATTTTTATCTCAGTGTAGTGCTATCCACACTACTTCTCACTTAGTTTTGGCTTCATAGTTGTGGGCTTGAATAATTGTTGTGGGAGATATCCTGTGTAGGATCTTCCCCCTGCCCTCAGGGGAAAATAAAAGCAGTATTCAGCATAGTGCAGTTAAAAGTGGGTTAAACTTCTTTTAGAATTAAAAAGCACATTCTAACTCTTCCATTTACTACATTTATAACCTTATACAAGTCATTTAACTTTTTTAGGCCACAGATTCCTTATTTGTAAAAAGAAAAATAATACAAGCTCATACCAGATAATGACTTAAGGCAACTTTCAGCTTTAGGAAGGGACAGCTACTATAGTGAAATGATTATGGGATCTGGTATTAACACCAGAAGTATTTAAGTAGTCTATATAGTGACAAACTTTTATTGTTATAATTTATTATTACTTCTGTGACCTTGAGAAAATCACTTAATCTCCATGGACATTCCTTTTCTGATGTGTAAAACGAAAGGGTTAGATTGATTAGACACTGAAAGTCGACCCAACACTAAATCTTGTGATTCTTAATGATGACAACATTTTCCAAATGATCCTCTTCATAAAAAAGACAATAATTACATTGAGCCTGCTCCAAAAAATTCCAAAGAATTTTTTTCAATTGTGTACAGGAGGGAGATAAAATATTCACCACTCCACACTGCATCTAGCTCAGATGATATAGGTACAAGACTTAGGAACAAGTGATAGGGTTTGATGGTGCTAGCATGATGTTAAACTAATTATAAACCTAGGGCTACATCTACTGAGACATTTAGAAATTATGAATACTCTCTCTGGATCAAAATGAGATAATTCAAATCAATAATTAAACAAAGTAGACACTATTGCAGGTTTTAAATATATGAGTCCTAGAGAGAATTACAAGAATTTCAAGCTAAGATGTACTTTGTGGAGGAAACATCTCCAGGGAGCAGGAAGAGATTTTTGTACCCCCACCCAACCCTACCTTGTTAGCCATGTCATCTAAAAGCAAAACAGGAGATAACTCAGGAATTAATATAGTCTTTCATACTTTTATTAATATTTGAACTAAGACCTGCCCAAAGAAGTCTGCCATTGTAAGAGTTCATCAGTGAGTTTAAAGTGCAACTGAAATGACTGAGACAAACACTGATGATAATGAATACCTGATATCAGGGAAGAAAACCAGATAAGACTAAAGAGAGAGCTCACCCTGATAACCAGGAACCATGCTATGAAGACAAACTCTGGGAGAACAACCAAATAATCTGCCCAGTAGAGATGCAACAACTAAAAGGAACTAAGTGAAGAATGTATGTAGAGAGAAAAATGTTCAGGTCCTACATTATTAGGAGTTGGCATAAGTGAATAACTCTTATGAGAAGGAAAAAAAGGGAAGGGCATAAACATTTGTGTAGTGCCTACTGTGTAATTTAAAATTCTAAATGTGGTTTCTAATCTGTCCCCCCAGTTTTTTGGAGGGAACTGGCTAAAATCACTGATAAATGAGCTTAGGCTTTTTAAGGGTATATTAAAAGACATAATATAGTAAAGAGAGAGAAGGATTGAGAACAGATTTATTATAGCATGGAAACCCTAGCCTTCCTAAACCTCCCACTTGAAGTCCTACCACCAAACTGATGTCTCAAACCAAAAAAAGGCAGAAGTCCCCCACCAGTGTTCTCTTCCTCCTTCATGTTCTGCTCCAAGAAATGAGAGGTTCTTCAAGCTGATTGGCTAGCATCATTCAAATCCATTGGTTCACTGAACCAGAAGGTGTCTCTAGTTAAGTTCACAGTTTTTAGCTTCTGAGAACAATACCCTCTTAAGGCCTTGCCAGATGTGCTTACAATCTAGTTAATTGGAAGTAGGCTAATCAGCAGTCAATCACTCTCACCTAATTCAATCAGTTTAGATTAATCTCCAGCTGGGCCTTTGAGTATCTGCTAAATCCCCTTATCTACCACATTCCATTATCTTGACACACTACTATGTGTCCAGCACTATGATATTTAAAAATATTATATCTCATTTGACCTCACAGCAACCCTTCAAGGTATTATTATCCACATTTTATACTTGAGGAAATAGAGGCAAACAGAGTTTAAGTGACTTGTCCAGGGTCACACAATTAGTAAGTGTCTGAGGAAGAATTTGATCTCAGATCCTCCTGATTCCAGGCCCAGTTATCCTATTAAATATACCACCATGCTGCCCCTATGAAATTAACTATTCAACTAGTGAATATAAGTGACAATGAAAATATACAGCCTGGATTGCTTATCAGTACTTTAGAGATAGTTTAAAAACCAGTGAAAGCTTTCCTATGCAGTGGATAGATATTTGGGGTACAATTTATGGAAATGCATGGAAAATAATTGTTCAGCATTTGAAAAAGTTTAAGATTAGAATCTATGTCATAGTATGAAGTACCTACATGAATGAATCACATACCCAGCAAAATATGATTAGTTTTATAAGATAAAAAATTTTAACAGTGACATCTACGTGCTTTTAGTAGTGCTTAGAAGATACTTTATTTATGACTTTCAAATGAGTGCTATAAAAAGTGACATATTTACAAGCAAACATAATCAGGGGGAATAAAAGGAAAAAAATCCTAGCCAATTCATATATAGCAGTTTTTTTCTTCATGTTCCAAAGTCAAAGACAAAAGCATTGAATGACGCAAATATCTTAAAATATTAAAGCTACAAATAATGTCGGAAACTTAGAAACAGAGTAACAAAAAATAATAAAAAATAGTGATGATGATAACTATTCACATTCATGATATATTTTAAGATTTACACAGTGTTTTCATCACAGCTCCACAAATAGGTCATGAAATAATTATTATCCTCATTTATCATTAAGGACACAGATTATGAGAGGCTAAAATAAACAATAGTTTGAATTCAGGGGTTCATGATTCCATGAAAATTTTGTAAAATTTCTAGGGCAGCCCCGCTATTGGGGAGGAAATTGATCCTCTTTCTGGATTCCTCTACTCCAACCTAGTCTCTCTCTTTCTCTTCCAGAAAGAAAGTATAACTGCAATCATTCTTTTTATGACAATTAAGCATAATAAAGTGATAATATTATTAATACTAGGAAGCAGTGCTTTCCACAAAGTAATCATTTAATAAATCTTTCCTGAGTGAAATTGAGATTATTTTTATTGACCCATTATGTCAATTCAACACAATTGTGTGATACCTCTCAGATATAGCCAGTTCTCATAATGGTGGCAAAGGTTGTTTAGAAGAACCAGGAGGAGACATGATTCATTAGAAGTTGGTCCTGGTAAATACGTAGGAACATTTATCTTATTGAACCTGGAGAACTGTATGTGTAATTCCTTCAAAGTCAAATCTTCTTGGAAACTTGGATATTACTTTGAACCCTAGCATGAAGTTAGACTACTTCATTACTAGCACTACAATTTAATTTCTACATATATGATAATTCCTTGAACACTTAGCTTCTTTCATTTACTTGGTCCTACATGACTTTGTTAAATCATAGGGTGATATATTTAAGACTGGAAGAGATCTTTTATTTAATAAATGATAAAATTAGTAATAGGGTGGTGAAGTGTTTTCTCTCCCTTTCACTGACTTCTAGAATAAGCTATGCACTATGTCAACCAATACTCAAGCCAGTGAATGTGACTTCTGACTCAAACTTGATTAAAACCTTTCTTTGCAAGATGGAACAACCATATCCAAAAGCTAAATACAGTGAGATTTTCTCAGTCCTCATCTTTCTTCATCTCTGTGAAAATTTTGATACTTTTTACCATGTCCTCTTTAAGCATACTCTCCTTTCTCAGAGTTGTCATGAATCTTTTCTCTCTCATTTCTCCAAAGTGCCTTAATTTTTCTTCACAATATCCATTGTAGTATCACCAGCTTTTTTCTACCACCTAAAGAAGGGTGTACCTAGGGATACAAGGTTTAACAAGCTCCCCAATAGTTTTTTGGGTGGGCAATGAGGGTTAAGTGACTTGCCTAGTGTCATTCAGCTAGTAAGTGTCAGGTGTCTGAGGCCTGATTTGAACTCAGGTCCTCCTGAATCCAGGGCTGGTGATTTATCCACTGTAGCACCTAGCTGCCCCTCCCAATAGTTTAACAAAAATGTTTAACATCTTTCAAAAATAAGTTTATTCTGCATTTATAATGTATTCTCCATCACGTTCCTGTCTAGAGTGGGGCTACTTAAACTTTTTCCACTCACAACCCCTTTTTGCCTGAGAAATGTTTATGTGACGCCAGGTATATAGGTATATGAAATAGGTAGACATAATCTTTTACTGTTGCCAAATTTTTCACAACCCGCACATTCATATGGAGTTGTGACCTGTAGTTTAAGAAGCTAGGATCTACACAATAAACAAAACAATAAATCAAGCCCACAATTGTAGTGTTTGCTGATATTTGAGGTGTATATAATCATACTGAAAATTTAACAATCGTCTCTCAAGTTTTTTGAGCTGGTACTAGCACATCTCTTGTCTATTCCCCAGATCATGCTCCTATGCCTTCTTTTCCTCATTGCAAAGTATTCACGTAGCATTTCAATGTAGGATATTCCTCAATCAACATATGCTGTTGTCATGTCTCGTCAGAGAGCTAGTCTTACATGGACAACCTTTGGCTGATTATTTCTACCTACATGTAACATTATCGTCTTAAACATATGTCTAAAAGAGGGATAACTATTTTGGTATTCCTGTGTCAAAAAACAGAATCAAAATCTTCTTTCATTTTTTTTCTGTCAAGTGTATCATAACTCATTCAATTACCCCAATCCATAATTTAGGAGGTTTTTTTTCTTCAACCCTTCGTAGGAAGCTTTTCCTAATCCCCTTAGCAGAAAATATCTTCTCCTCTAAAATTATGATATATTTATAAACTATATGGGCAGCGAGGTGGCATAGTGGATAGAACTCTGGCCCTAGAGTCAGGAGGACCTAAATTCAAATGTAAGAATATTTTTAATGACCAGGGCTAATTTTGGGGGATTGATCTGACTGGAGGACTAATCTGGGGACTGTTGACTAACTGACTATCTGACTGCTATTAATTTAATGTAGGCCATTTATAAAGTTCCACCACACTCCTCCACTCCCAAATTGATAAGCAAAGGATTAAGAAGCCTCTTAACTAAATAATCAAAGCAGAGTTTATTTATGAGATACTATTTAAAATTAAGAATACAGGGAAATAAAATGCACAACCTGACTGCATTGTGGCATCTCTTTCCACCTGCTGTGCCTGGAACTTTTTTTAATACAGTAAGGGCCCTTGCCACCTCTTGCCTTAGGCTATGTTTCACTTTCACTGCTCAGCTCCTTTCACTAACTCCACCTGTACCCTGTACTGACTGCTTCTGTGCTCTTGGCTGCCTCCTGTTCTGTCTGTCTGCTCCATCAGTCTGCCCCCAGCCTTCCGACTTTCCATTCTTCTAATCTTGTCAGCCTCCTCTCTGTTCTTCTAATCTTATCAGTTCCCTCTTCATGACAACTCTGAGAGAGGAGAGTATCCTCCCTTCTTGCTCTTAGCTTTTTATCCTTCCCCTGTTTCATAATGCTCCAGCCTTTCTGCTCTCTTAATCTCATCTGCCCCCCCCCTTAATCTAACTCCAAGGTCTATATATATTTTCCTTTTCTCCACTCAAATCTTTGGGCTTTTTGCACCCCCATACACATCAAGCTAATCTGCCAGCCAGGGCTACAGCTGGGGGGACAGGGACTCTTGAGTGTCTTGTGCATACCATACCCAGGGCTCCAGGAGCCCATGTCCCCTGCTGTGTGCCTGGGACCTCTGCATGAACTACACCAGAGCCCGGCCTAGACAAGCCGGGGTCTCTCGGATAGATCTGCTCAGGGTGGAGGGAGCTGGGGAATCCTCCTCCCAGCTGTTTTACCTGGTGTCTTGTACAGCCCAGGGGGCTTTTTGGCTCAGCTGAAGTGGAGGGGGAGGGGCACTAGCACCTCCCACACAGAAGAGACCCTGAGGGCCTAAGGCTTTCTAATCTCAGCCTAAAGGTAGGGTCCCCAAACCAAAATAAATTTCCACACAAATATGGCTTCAGATAAATAATAGCTATATGAACTTAGCCCTGCTTGCTTCAGTTTCTCATCTATAAAATGAGTCACAGCAGGAAACAGCAAACAACTCCAGTATCTTTGCCAGAAAATCTCAAATGGGGTCTTGGAAAGATGTACATGATTGAAATGGCTCAATAACATAATAAATATGGGGAGAGATTATATATGTGTGTGTATATACACATATATCACATATGTATGGACATGAAGCTATTATGCATATATATACATGTATATTATATCATATATGTGTGTTTCCCACTTTAGAATTTAAGTTCCTTGAGGGCAGAGACTATTTTGTTGTTTTTCGTTTAGTTTAGGTTTCTTTTTTGTTGTTTATTTTGCTTGTATATAGCATGATATAACATATCCTAGATGTCTATTTTCTGACATATTTTATTTTAGATTTACTATGACCATATTACAATTGGTTCACAATTCAATTATATCAAATTTTTGTTCTAATTTGATAAGTCAATTCTTTTTCCCTCTGCTAGTGTTTCCATCTGAAGCAGTCCTTTTTGTACATTTTATTGAGAATTTTGTTAACAAACAATCCAACTATAAACAATATGATAATTATTATAATAATCAATATGATAAAGCACAATATATCCACATGCCACAATAGGCAAGTACAAATGGATCATGCAGGCATGTATTGAATCCTGCAACTAATTCACATTAATTGAATGTTGGCTTGCATTGAATATGACTTGATATCATTTTATAATTCATAGTAAAGTAAATTTTATATTATTTGAAATTGAGTTAAACCAAGCTATCTATATACCTTACCTCCTCTAGAAAAGTATTAGTTCCTTCATGTCAGAAATTCCATTTTCTTCATTTTTTATTCCCTCAAATGACTTAGCACAATGCTGTCTACATGTTATGTCAAGTGCTCCATAAATAATTGTTAAATCAATTGTTATAATATAAAAAACAGACATTTTCATTATAATGAAATGGGAAAAGCAAAGGAATGGGAATATAAATAATCTTACTTAAGTACAGGTCTGATTTTGTTCATTCCTTACCCAAAAATCATCAGTACTTCCCCACTGTCTGTAGGGTAAAGTAGTTACTCCTCAGGTTAATAATTAAAACCCTTAATGATCTTAATACTTCTTAAATTTGCAGACTAATTTCCTATTTTTCAAAGTCATACATTCCATGATATAGCCAAACTGAATTACTTATTGTTACCAGAACTTGATGTTCCATCTCTTCCTTCCTTAATACCACATAAGGTAAATTCCATTTTAGCCTTTCATGTTTTCTGCACTTATCTACTTCTTAACATCCTAACCTTCCTTCAAATCTTAGCTCAATCTTCCTTGATATCTGGAGTCTATGATATCTTGTCTATAATTTTTTGTTGTAATTAGTATTTATATTTTTCTAGTTAATGTAAGTTCCTTGAATAAAAGGAGTTATCCTTTGACTTTTGTCACTAAAGAATAACCTATTTTTTATATACAATAAGTGGTAGATGAATATGTACTTATTTAAATGAATTGGAAAAAAATCAGTAGATTTGAAGTCAAAAGGCTTTTATCTACATTATGCTCAATACAGATGGTACAAATTTGAGCAAAGCTATTTTGTTTTATTTATCTGGTCCTCAGATTCCTTCATTCAACATTTTTTTCCTAGGCATTTATTGTATACAAAGCACTGTGATCAGTGATATGGTAGAGAGAAAGGATTTAGGACTAGGTTCCTGCCCTTAAAGAGCTTAGACTTTAATAAGTGACATAAGGAAATAGCCAAAACATTTACTACTTCAGATTTACATGACATGCTTAGCCAAGAAAAAAAAGGAAGAAAGAAAGAAAGAATAAAGAAAGAAAGAAAAATAATTCTTGAACTATCTACTGCAATAGGTTGTAGCAAAATCAAGTAAGGTATGTATATCTCTGTGCTTTCTAACCTAAAGCACAATAGGTGTCAATATAAGGTATTCTGAGTAGAATCCAAAGAAACCAAGTTTTCAGCAATGAATCAGGTATGATGTTCTCACTAAATTCCAATGATTTGATGATTAGCAGATTTTTATATCTGAGGAACATGTCCATTTTATTTACTATTTAAATAGAAAAAATAATAAATAAACATGAGTTTAGTTCATGATGTTAACTTCTGGTGTGAACAGAAGAACAATAGAAACAAGATGAAATTTATTAAAGAAAATATTATAGGACATTGCAGTCTCTGATGTATCTACAGCTATGAGACTAGGAATTAACACAGTGTTTTTAATGACCACTTTTAGTGACTTTGTAAAACTGGATCTACATACCAAAACCTCAGTAAATTTGAAGAATAGATCTTTCAGCTCAAGAGATTTCATAATTTTAGTGATTATCTCATATTACACCCAAAACCCCTTAGACAAATGAGGAAACTTGGGTGGAAATTAATAAAGTGACTTGCCTAACATCACTTGATGTTGGCCAAATCAGATAGGCAGAACCAATATGTACATGAAAAACACAATGGAACACAAACAGACACACTTAGAAAGGTATTTAGAAAACAAACATCAGAAGAAACAGTTACTAGTTAAAACTATGATGCTTATTTGCTGCTTTAGAACTTTCTAAAATCCGGTGCTTTGCCACAGTAAAAAAAAATTTACCAGAATAAATGTCAGTCCTAAAGTTCAGGCTTATCTCAATTTCAATGTGCCACAGAGAAACTGGAATAAGAGAGAGATTTGGAACCAAACTAAGATTTAAGACACATTGATGGTGTTCTCCTACCCCAAAGATCAATCTCCTTAATGTTCTTGTGATAGCAAATTTAGTTCTTGCCATTATGTTAAAAAAGGGGGGGGGTAATTCACATCCAGAATAGGGAAGACTTGATATGGCAAACATTCAAGTTTAAAAAAAACTATAGTGGATTAATTTAATCATTAATTGAATAGAGGATAAAAGTATAATATTGCAGATGAAGAAGCAGATGCAAATTTAGAACAAGTAGATAGAAGTTCAAGGTTGAGATAATGAAAAACAATACTCGCACTAAAAGCTATGCTTGGCAAATAATAGTAATCAATTAGTAAACATTTATTAACTGCCTACTATATTCCAGGGATGATGCTAATATCTAGGGATACAAAAAGAATCAAAAACCAGTCACTGAGGGGGCAGCTAGGTGGCACAGTGGATAAAGCATAGGCTCTGGATTCAGGAGGACATGAGTTCAAATCTGGCCTCAGACACTTGACACTTACTAGCTGTGTGAACCTGGACAAGTCACTTAACCCTCATTGCCCTGCCAAAAAAACCCAAAAACAGAAAACAAAACAAACAAACAGAAAAAGGCACTGAGATCAAGGAAATTGTAATTTAAAAGAAGAGACAACATACAAATATGTATATATATATATATATATATATATATATATATATATATATATATATATATATATATATAAAGCAAGCTTTATAAAGGATAAAGGGCTAAAAATGGGGTTGAAGGTTTCCTGATTCTTTCAACAAAAATACTTTGAGTACATACTTTTTGTTAAGCAAAATTAGATTGTGTGCAAAATACTATGATTTAAAAAACCTGGTCTGTATATTCAAACAAATTATCCAAACTACCACACCACCCTAAACACATTGCTTCTGTTTAACAGATAACATATTTCATCATTAGACCTCTGAAATCATAAATATCATTGAATTGATCATATTTCTGTTATTTATTTTTAACATCCATTTTTCAAAAACTATCACTTCTAAATTCCTTACTTCACACATTGAGAAGGCAAGTAATATATTAATCATATAGCATATTAATATTAATTCTACAAGTGAAGTTATGCAAAATCTATCTCCATATTACCCACATTGTAAAAAAAAAAGAAGGAAAAAAAGCGTGCTTAATTCTGAAAATGGGTTTCATCAGTTCTTTCTCTGGAATTAAATAGTGGTTTTCATCATGGGTTCTTCAGAATTATCATGGATTATTGTATAGATTAGTATAACTAAATCTTTCACAATTGATTATCATTGCCATATTGGTATTACTGTAAAAAATATTATAGTTCTTCTTACTTCACTATGCATCCATTCATATAATTCTTCCTAGATTTTTGTTTTTTTCTGAAACTCTTCTGCTCTTCATTTCTTATAACACAATAGTATTCCATTCTGATCTTATACTACAACTTGTTCTGACATACCCCAAGCATTTTCTCAATTTCCAGTTCTTTGCCACCACAAAAGGATCTCCCATAAATATTTTTGCATATATAGGTCCTTTTCCCTTTTCTTTTATCTCTTTGTGATATGTAGCTAATAGTGCTATTGTTGAATCAAAAAGTATACCCACCGGGGCAGCTAGGTGGTGCAGTGCATAGAGCACTGGTCCTGGATTCAGGAGGACCTGAGTTCAAATCCGGCCTCAGACACTTAACACTTACTAGCTGTGTGACTCTGGGCAGGTCACTTAACCCCAATTGCCTGGCCAAAAAATAAAAGTATACCCAGTTTTATATCCATTTGAACATAGTTCCAAATTATTCTCCAGAATGATTGAAGCAATCCACAAATCCATCTACGATTCATCAGTGTACCTATTTTGTCAGAATCCCTCTAACATTTGTTTGTTTCATTTTTCATCATGTTATTCAATCTGATAGGTATGAGATATAAATACCTTTAGGTATTTTTATTTGCATTTCTCAAATCAAATGACTTAGAATATTGTTATTCATTGTTGATAGCGTCAATTTCTTCTTCTGAAAACTGCCTATTCATATCTTTGACTATCAGTTGGGGAATATAGATACTTATAAATTTGACTTAGTTATACATATATCTGAGAAATGAAACATTTATCAGAGAATCTTGCTATAAATATTACCCTCCCCCCCATCAGTTTCTTATTTTTCCTATTTCAGCACATTTATGATGAGGATGTCCAAGTCTAAATAAACTTTTTCTTTGACCTTATCAGGATTTGTTATGGTGGGAGCTTATACACTGACAAGGTTGGTATGGCACTTTTCTGTAACTGGCAATCATATTGTCATGAGCCTGTCACTCAATCCTTTTGTGAAATAACCAAGATTATTACCTAGATTATATTTGATTGTGAAATCAACACCAACTTCATAGTGCTCCTCATAAAGGCAACCACTCCTGAAAAATGTGTTTCCAGCTCTAACATTAATAAATTGGGCTTCATTTTGCAGCCTTGTTTCATTCAGGGCTGTTGTTTGGAGGTAATACCTGCTGAGTTCTCTCACAACAAGTGTTGTTAATCTTTCAGTTCTACAAGACTTTGTGTTGTACATAGCAGATGCAAAGTACTTCAAGGAAGGTAAAAATGGTAAAATGGTATGAATACATTGCATTTAAGTGAGGCATAGTGGCATAAAATTGTCAGCCTCACTCTCTCCTCTGGGATCATCAGAGCAATGTTATAAGAAAGATCAAAATGACTTGGGATGTACTGGATGATCTTGGCGTCTCTGATACCTAATAAAGCTCTAAATACTGCACATCTGCTTCAACCACCTTCATGGACCCTAGGAACGAATTATTTACATAGACCTGTTCTGTCAAGGAAGTCCTCACATGCTTTGGGTACACACTTCCCTAACTCACCAATGAGTTTGAGGTCCTTTGATTACCCTCAACATTATTTAACATGCCTGCAAAAGTAGTGTACCAGGGTGTGGATGCTGTACATGCAGCAATTACTTGTGGCTACACGTGAGAGTTGGATAATAGTGTGTTGTTTGAAATCTAAATTGTGGGTTCTAATCTACCCCCCCAGTCTTGAGGGGAAGCTGGCTAAAATCACTGATAAATTCATCTAGAGTTTAGGCTTTTAAAGATTTATTAAATATATATATATATATCTACATACATATATATATGCATATATATACATACATATATATGTATGTATGCATGTGTGTGTATATATAAATATATACATATATACATATACATATATATATTATATATATACATATATATATATACACATGATAAGTTAGTGAAGAGAGAGAGAGTGCGAACAGATTATTTATAGCATGGAATCCTAGCTCAGATCTAATTTGGTATAGGCAGAGAGAAAGAAAGCAATATCCTTTCTTTTTTTTTCTTTCTTTTTTCTTTTTTTTTGCGGAGCAATGGGGGTTAAGTGACTTGCCCAGGGTCACACAGCTAGTATGTGTCAAGTGTCTGAGGCCAGATTTGAACTCAGGTACTCCTAAATCCAGGGCCAGTGCTTTATGCACTTCGCCACCTAGCTGCCCCCAGCAATTTCCTTTCTAAGAAGCCCACATGAAATCTCTCACCACCACAGTGTTGTCCGAACGACTAAGAGCCCCCCTCCCATTCTTGTTCTGCCACCATACTTGTTTCTCCTCACCAAAAAGAGAGTTCTTCTATGAGCAAGCATTCACTTCCTTGTTCCTCTCTCTCCCAGAAACCTCCTCCCCAACAGGAAACAGGACTGTCCACACACACGCAGCTCCAAGCTAATTGACTGGTAGCTCTGATTGACAAGTCCCACAGGTGGTTTTATAATGTCACATGGTCTCTAAATCACATGCTTTCTCCTCATGGTGGAGCTTCCCTACAGTATCTCTCCAGTAGGGGTGCCATTCCAATTTTCACAATAAGTAGACACCAAAGTGGAAAGCATCCCTGAAAAAGGGCTTGATAGCCCTCCTACCAGAACCATTACTCTTCCCAGAACATCCATAAAAATCAGAGTTATGGCTACTTAGTATTAAAATCTATATGATGATTTGATTTCTTTATACAAGTAACTTCCCTATTTTTCTGGGCTATAGCTTGTGCTTCCCCCCCCCCCTCCCCAGATAGGAGGAGGGGAGAGGATGACTCTCTGTAGTCATAAGATGTTTTTCCTGGTACTAAGTCAAGGGTTACTTAACACCAGACTTTCCAGAGAATGCTGATCAACTGTTTTCATGAGTCTTGGAAATCCCCTCCTATAAATCAGACTAAATGTAAATTCATGGTATGCCTTTACCAATTGTCTAAAACTGCTCTCTCTGCTCTAATGCATCCCTTGTCAGTGAGGAGCATTGGGGGCATACTTATTTGAAAATGCTAGTCTTGCTACTGAGTGATCATGCTTAGATCTTTGGGTCTCAGTTTTCCTTTATGACACATTTTTATCATGACAGTTGTCTTGACAGGTACACTTCTAAATATTTAAATCATTTTCAGTTATCTTTTTTTCTTTTTTTGGTGAGGCAATTGGGGTTAAGTGACTTGGCCAGGGTCACACAGCTAGAAAGTGTAAAGTGTCTGAGGCCGGATTTGAACTCAGGTCCTCCTGAATCCAGGGCCAGTGCTCTATCCACTGAGCCACCTAGCTGCCCCCATTTGCAGTTATCTTAGATAGAATTTCTATTTCTATACCTTTCTTCAGAGCTTTGTTGTTTGTGTGGATACATATGTGCATATATATACATGGATACTTATGTATATATAGTTTTCTTTTTTTAGCCAAATGTCAATCTTTTCCCAATAAAAACAGCTCATAGTTTTATTTATTAAGTCTTTCTTTATTTTCAACTTTAAAAAGCTCTTTAATTTTTTTGATTTCTATTTTGGTGTTTAATTGGTGGTTTCACATTTGTTATTTTTCCAGGTGGGTTTTTTTTTTTCAGTTGAATGTACAATTCTTGAATTTATTTTCTATTTTTATTGATATAATCATTTAGAATTATAATATTTCCCTAAATACTACTTTGGCTGCATCCCTTATTTAAGAATAGAATGTAAAAAAATTGAAAGTGTCCACCACCACCCCCAAAAGAAAAACTACTTTGGCATAATTTTCTCCTCCATATTTGAAGGAAAGCAATTAATGAACTAATGAAAATACCAGGAGGATGATGTACCTGAAAATAATGGCTAAAAAGAGGCATTAAAAGAAATAGGGAAATATCACAGAGAAAGGAATACTGTCACACCACACACACACACACACACACACACACACACACTACTACTACTACTACTACTTACACACACACACACACATATAAAGAGACAGAGTCAGAGAGACAGAGAGAGAAGAATTTAAACATTTAAAAGGTTATAAAAAAATAAAGGTATTTTACTTGTAAGATGTCATTTCAAAGCTAACCCAGTAAGCAATGAGTGACATAGCCAAAAGGCTGATTTGCTTTTCATATGAAAAAGGCCTTTTCTAGTAACTAGACTGTCCAGTAATGGGACAAGCTGTTTGGGAAAACAAAACAAAACAAAACAGTGGGTTTAATGTCACCAGAGTTATTTAAAGAGAGGTAAGCTAACCAAATAACAGAGGATATCAGAAATGTTAAAAGAAAAAATTTAGTATTTTATGAACAGAAAGTCAGACTAGTAGATAATTTTAATCCTGATTCTATAATTCCATGAGTTTTTTAAAAATTCATTTTATTGACACATTTTCTTTTAGCTAAATTTCCTTTATAGCATAGCATCATTACATTAAAATTTGTCTAGCCATTCACTGATTTATTGTCATCTACTTTATTTCCAATTCAATTCAGATACAAAAGTGCTACTAAATTAATTTTGATATTTGTGGAACTCACTGGCATATATAACTAGTAGTGGAATGTTTAGGTCAAAGGGTATCAGCAAATAGTAATTTCATTTATGTAATTCCATGTTGCCTTTCTGAATATCAGTATACTCTATTTTTAATATCTAATTAAATTTTATTTTTCAATCATTACAAATCAGCCTTCTCTCAGTTTCCCTTTACCTCTACCACTTAAAGAAAGAATTAAAAAACCCAGTTTTAAACATGTATGTTAAGAAAATTAAAAGCCCACATTGACCATGTCCCCAAAATAGATATTTATCTATCTCAACTCTGATTTCATCACTTTTCTGTCATAAGGTGGATACCATGTTTCATTGTGAATCCTCTGAAATCGTGTCATTGCACTTATCAGAGTACCAGTCTTTCAAATATTTTATTATTTTAAAAAAATTCCTAGAATTTGCATTACATTTTAAGTTTTTCACAGCACTTTAAAATTTTTATCTCATTTTAATTCTGATAACAACCCTGGGAGGTAAGTGATCTTCTTATCTCCATTTCATAGATGAAGAAATAGGCAGATAGATGTTAAGTTATTGCCCAGGACTACACAGTAAGTGTCTGAGGCTGAATTTCATCTCAGGTCTTCTGACTCCAGATCCAGCCCTTTATCTACTACACAACCTACCTGATAATGGTACTGAAGTTTTGTTTTTGTTGTTGTTGTTGTTGTTTTTAATGTAGTGATTGCATAACCATCCTCTTGATTCTAATTGCTTCACTTTATGTCAGTTCGTACAAGTCTTCCTAAGATTCCTTGAAAAATATTTTTTCTTATTATTTTATAACACAATAGTATTCCACAACATTCATATACCATACTTTTTCAGCCATTCTCTAGTTAATAGTAACCTCTCAGAACCCTTTTCTTTGCCAGTAACAGATACATATACACACACACACAAACATACACACACACAAAATCACCAGGACAATGGATCTTCCCAGTTTAATAAGTTGGTGAGTATAGTTACAAATTGCTTTCCATAATTGCTGTATCAGTTACATTTCCATCAACAGTACATTAATGTGCATATTTTTATTTATTTTTATTAATGTTTTCCTTTTTAATGAACACCTCTATTAGGAGTTGGGCATCATGCTTCATCATCAGTCCTCTGGAATCACAGATGGTCAGTGTGACTGTCAGAGATCTTATAGCTTTCATAGTGGTTTTTCTTATATAATTGTTATAATTAATTAAATTATTTTCCTGCTTCTGCTTCATAGGTTTATAAAAATTTCTCATAATTAGTCATTTTTATAATATTAATATTATAATGTAAATTGTTGAAATTGTCTTCATTTCACTATGAATCAGTTCCTACAAATATGCACATGGCTCCTTGAAATTGTCTTTTACTTCATTTCTTCTACAGAACAATTGTGTTCTATCATCTTCATGCACTACAACTTGAGTCATTGTTCAACAATATATTCAAAGTGGAAATGAGCACTAAATATTAAAGATCACACAATTTAAAAAAATAGAAGTGAAGTAAGTCATAGATTTTTTGCAGCTACAAGTAGTGTATAAATTTTTAACCAAACAAAAGATTCATCTTTATTTCAGGTAACTGAAGATATTTTGCACAAACAAAAGTAATACATCTAGGATAAAAAAAAAATTATCAAATGGAAAAATGTAGCAAATGTCTATAATGATCTGATGTTCAAAACCTAGCCGAATATATAGATGACTAAAACCATTCTCCAACATATAAATAGTTAACAGATATAAGCAGTTCTCAAAAAAATTGTGTATTAGGTAGCACCATGTGAGAGACTACTTCACACCAAAACAACCTTGAAATTGTGTCTCATACTTAGCAAATGGTCAAAGATGACAAAGGATGGGAATAAACAGTATTGGAATGATTTCATAAAGCCAGACAATAAAGAATTCTTGGTGGATCCTGTGCTTTATAAATATTTAATTTTCTTTCTATAATTTTAGATATTTTGACTTTGTAAATAGTTAATCCATCTGGCATAGAATTATCAAGATTTTTTATCTAATATGCTACTTATTTCTTTGATCTACCACTCATTGTAACTGTATAGAGTGATAGACATGGAATGAGAATGACCCAAAGCTGAGGCTGACCTCAGAATCTTGGTTGCTGTGGGGCATTTAGGAAGTGCTTCAAACTCTATGAACTTCAGTTTTCCCCTATGTAAAATAGGCACAATGTCAGTATAAAATAAGATGTAATATATCTATATATGCATATGTGCATGTATATATATATATATGTATATATATATACATACATATATATAAAGCATATTACAAATCTTAAAGAGCTAATTTCTTTTAGGTATATTTTTGGTATTCTTAGTATAATTTGTAATTTTAGAAAGCTGTCTGTGATCTGAGAGAGAGAATAATTTGGTTATCTTCATAGTAGTATTTATCAGGGATAAGACTTGAACCCAAGCATCATATACTAGGCACTAGGTAATATTACTATACAGGAAAACATTTATGTTCATTGTTAATTTCCTTATTTAATTGATTTTAAGTATTCTCCCTATTCAAATTTTTCTTATATTACAGTCACATTTTTAAAAGGCTCAACTGATTAGGCTTATAATAAATATAGACCATTTTACATTTTATCTGAATTTGCCTAGAAATAAAGTGTTTGGCATCACAAACTCATCAAGAATGTGTTTTGAAATACCAAGAAATCATAGCAGTCAGGTAAAAACTTTATGGGGAAACAAAGTTGTAATACCAATATTTCTTGCAGTGTTTAAAATGAAGTATTTCATACATAGGGATTAAAATAGACTCAGTGGGGTTCAAATTCATCATGGAAAGGGGTATTATTTCTGGATTATTTTGTTTTTGCTAGTGTCTTTTTTTATATGTTGAATTTAAAACAAAAAGCCAGTGTCCAGCTGGTTTCTATTCTTTCCTATGATTGAATTAGGGGGTAGGGAGAATCCAGTCATTGACCAAATTAATCTCATTTCTAGCCTTTCAGAATATAGCCAATCTGTTTCACACTTTAGTTTCTTAAGAAGTTGTCATTTATAATACTGATCTTAACTTGAGTTATAGATGCCATTTTTTTTTCATAACACCTCTGGACCATACCTGAGATATGCATAGCTGTCTACTACTTTCTCATCAGATGAAACAAATTTCATCTCCAGGTTATTCAATTTATTTTATGTCCTTTCTGTTTTATTTTCCAGAGATACAAGACTGTTTTGCATCTTGACTATCAAACCTCTGACCATCTCTATAAATGATTGCCCTAAACTTGAAGATGACAGAGATAAGGATAAAATCTCAAGGTGGCAAATTTACAGTGACTGTATAGAAATTGCATATGGGATGAGTTGCTATTTCTCCACAATTTCATGGGTTGGGCATAGTACCACTACCATCTCCACAACAGCACAGGTAGAAATAGTTTACTTAATTTCAAGTTAGAATTGGGAAAGAAAGATATTGACATTATCTTTTTAAAATATGCAACTTTCTGGGGTAGATAGGTGGTGCAGTAGACAAAGCACTGGCCCTGGATTCAGGAGGACCTGAGTTCAAATATTTGCCACTTACTAGCTGTGTGACCCTGGGAAAGTCACTTAACACTCCCCCCCCCATTGCCCCCCCCCAAAAAAAAAGACAGAGAGAGAGAGAGAAGAAAACAGAGGGATAATCTAGTACATGCACACACACACACACACACACACTCTAAACAAAAAAAAACAAATAAATAAATAAATGAAAAATGCAACTTTCCATTTGAGTGGCAGTGGTAGACTTGTGAAGTCCAGTATTTAAGAGTAAATTCAGGGGTGGTTAGGTAGTTCAGTGGATAAAGCACTGGCCCTGGATTCAGGAGGAGCTGAGTTCAAATCCAGCCTCAGTCGCTTGACACTTACTATCTGTGTGACCCTAGACAAGTCATTTAACTCTCTAGCCCTGCAAAAACAAACATAAAACAAAACAAAATAAAATGAAAACAGTAAATTCAAACCTGCAGATGAGCACTCTGAGTCAGAATTATTTGCCTTGGCTTTGCCTCTTTCCCATTCAATGATCTCTAATTTCTAATAATTTCTGACTACAGTTATGAAGAATGTAGGCTTATTTCCTTTAGTTCAGCATTTCCAATGCTTTAGCAGAAACAGTCTTTCAAAATTCTGCATTTAATATTCTTGAACCAAGTCCTGTTGAAGGTTATCAGAGATGTTATTGTTATGGATATAACTATTAAGGGTATTATCACTTTAAACAACAGCAGGACCAGAGGATTTCCTCCTCCCTCTTCCATCTGGTAATTTAGGTTTTGCTGGCTACAGAAAATACTGTGTAAATACAGAGACCAATTATATTTCCTCCTTCTAAAGAGCAGAATTAGGGCAAGGATAATATAAAGATAATATCTCATTGAAAAATTATCAGGCTACAATGAACACCAAAATTAGCTATTTGTGATCAACCTAAGCGTGTCTAGGACTAGAGCCAGTTTCTCTGTGGCAGTGAGAGAGAGAAGCTAATCTAGAAGGAGATCTCATTCAAATCATAACATACCAAATAAAGTTTGAAATTTGGCTAGGTTGGGAAAGAATGGTTCTTATTGGCCTTTTGCCCTTTAGTCGAGTGGGAAAAGAATATAGTGAGTCAAGATCCTAGTGGCCTGTTTGGAAGCAGGCATTTTCTGCAGATATACATCTGTAGTAACACAAGTTTTCACTTTGAAAGACTAGAGGTTGCAAATTAAAAAAAAAAAGTTTCAAGGAAAACCTTGTTACAAGGTGAAAAAATGGAGTAAAGGGATAAGGCAACACATGACTCTTTTTGTTTATGCCACTCTGTTATATGGTCAAAGAAGCATCATGTGTCATTAAAAACACATGTACACAGATGGAAGAAACCTATATCTTCTTCAATAGTAGAATGGTAAACTAAATTTGACAGATTAATGTAATGGACTATATAATGCAATTAATAATAACAGGCATGAGAAATGCAAAGAAATCTAGACTTGAAATATAAAAAAGTTTTTAAAAGTTAGAAACATATTAATTTAAACATTTTAGCCATAATCTTATAAAGAAAAAAAGAAGAATGTATTTGGGCAAAAACTATATTCATATGTTGAAATTAATTCATTTAAATGTTAATGAGCTATGTCCATTAGTAGAGAGATTAAAGGTCTCTAGCAAAATAAGACCTGCATTCAAGTACTACCTCTGTGACAGTTAAAATAATTAGTATAGAGAAAAGTTTTGGGTAAGCTTATTATCAATTTATCAATTTCTACTGCTAAGGGATTGACCAAGCATGTCCTTCTTCTTCTTGTGGTACCAAGAGAGTTAATGACTACCTGACCATATTTTTTATCCCTTTTCGATAAAAGGCAGTATTATAATTTTACATCAGTCAAAACTATCTGGGTTATTATATATCAATCAAATCCAATTGGTTCAAGTAATTGAAGGTGGGATCATATTAAAATGAAGTCCAAGAATGACAACAGAGAAAGGAATGCAAGACCCCCACTCAAGCTGGTCAGGGCAAAATATTTTCATCTAGGTGTGGTTTAATTTCATCAGTAAAATCCTTCAGCTTATCTAGACAAAAGAATCTGTCTTCACAAAAGGTTCCTTTTGTTAGCTTTTGTATGGATTGGGTTTGACATAGGTGAGATTTGATGAAATCTCTCAAAGAGTACTTATCTTTCAGTGAAGGGAAGAAAAGACAAAAAAGGGTAGACTTCTGCATCCCCCAAGATATTGATTGTTAATAATTGTTTCTCATGCCTCTGATTCATATGGGCTATGTGACCCAGGGGCAGTCAATTTATCTCTCAGTGCCCTATGAAACAACTCTTTAAGAAGTTTAAAAGTAGCAGAGAAAATTGTAAAATGTAAATAATCATCAAGTTTAATTGTTTATTTTAAAGGTTTTAAATGTCATTTCTAGTAAAACTATTTTTTTAAGAGGGACAGCAGACCTAGAGTTACTTAGTACTGAGATAAACGCAGCAAAATATTACTCCATAATAACAACTTTTGTTGTTGTTAGGGATCCCATTGGGGTTTTCTTGGGAAAGATACTGTGGTAAAATAATAGGATTTGGCAGATGCCCAGGGGCCCCACCTGAAGACTGATTTGGAATTGATTGAATAGGGTGAGACTGAGATACTGACTGAGAACCTACTTAAGATTGATAAAATTGAGACCATAACTGGCTGACCCTGAGTGGGGTGTTATTCTCAGAGACTGTGCACTACAACATCAACAGGAGACCACCCTCAACCAATCAGCTTGAAGGACCTCCCCTTTCAGGGAGAGAAACAGGAAGTAGGAAGGTGAAGCTCGCTTGCTGGATCTTTCTCTTTTAGTCCTGGACTTCAGCTTGGAGGCAGAACTTCATGTGGACTGCTAGGAAAAGTAAGGGTTTCTTTCTGGCTATGGGGAAAAGATCTAAACTAGGGTTTTCCATGCTATAAGGGATTTGTTCTCAACCTCTCTCTCTTCACTAACTTCTAATACACTTTAAGAAATACTTAAAAGCCTAAACTCTTTCTGAATTTATCAGTAAATCTTAGCTAGTTCCCCCCCCAAAAAAAAAAAAAAAACTGGGTGGGGCATGTTAGGACCCACATTAGATTTTAAACATCACAATACTGAAGTGGTTTGCCATGTCCTTATCCATTCATTTTGCAAGTAAGGAACTGAGGCCAACTTGGTTAAGTGATTTGCCCAGGGTCACATGTCTAGTAAGTGTCTGAGGTCAAATTTCATATCATGAAGGTAAGTCTTCCTGACTTCATGCCAGGCACTCCATCTACTAACATCTGGGTTCAAATGGCCAACAAGATAAAAAATAATATGTTCAATAATTTCTTCTATAAAAAATGGTTTTTCTGGAGTCTGGAGATTTTTTCATGAAAAACTCAAATATTTTTATTTCAAAAGGCTATGGCCTATGTATGTACATTTCTGGGCTGTAAACCTGACCTCATCTTTAATGAGATTGTTAATTCAATAATTTAATTTTCCTTTGCTTTGAATCACCCCTCATTTTTTGAAATGTTCCATTCAACTTATAAAACTCCAGATGCAGTATAAAAGATTCCATCATTATTAGTTTTTTATAATTAGTTTAAATCTTTAATAATTGTCTAAGAAAATAGGCATAAAACCAACATTTCAGATGATCAATTTTTTCAAAGTTTATATGTTCTTTCAACCTAAACAATGGAGAAAAAAATCATCCAAGAACAAAGTACAAGTTCCACATAAATAACCATTTGCTTTATCTTTGAGTAACAACAAAAACAATTTATTGATGCAAAATCTTCTTTAAAAACTGTTACTTGATGACATAAACTTGATAGAAGTTGAATTATAATTGAATATTAGTAATTTCTTTCCAAGCACAGTAATATTTATTTTCAAACTATAGTTTTTACAATAGATTAACTGTTGCCCTTTTTAATAACAACAAAGAAAAACTAACACCATTCTATAAAACTAACATTTGGAGTCTAAAGGCTGAACCAATTGACAACTTGAATAATGTAACAAATCAAAGAATGTTTATCCCTCTGGTAGGACATAGCTAGTAGAGATTGCTGATCTGTGTACATTAACAGACAAATAAATCTCACTTGTCTCTACAAATGGAAAAAAAGTATGTCAAGCCTTATCTCTCACTCATTTGGCAAAACAAATTGATTTGTCTTCCTAAAGATTCACTCAATAGACCTGAAAGTCATCCTTATTTCCTGGACCTTCAACCCTTTGATTAGAGTGGTAATCTTTCCCCCTCATCCCCTTGCATCCTTGGGAAAACAGATTGCTTATTATCTTTCACACTGTCTCCACAATAACACAAAATTAAACCATTTTTATCAGTAAGGATTATTGAGAACTCTTGAAAAGTAGGTGTGTGTATGTTTAATAGTGTGAAATCAGAAATTGTAAGGATTAGATCACAAAAACAAAGTCTCTGTGTCCAAAGAGATGTGGAAAATTGGCATCATTTTCTATAGGTGACCTCAGATTGATCCAATATTGGTCAAAGGCCACTTTAGTCCAAAAGAAAAAGAAAATTAAAAAAATGACTTCTCTTCAGCAGCTTCCAGGGTCTCTTTTTCCTTCTATAAAAGATAGCAAATGGATATTTATTCTTTGGTGGACAAATGAGTAAGTCTATGTTGGTAGCTGTGTTGGATTTTATTTTATATTTTGAAAAGGGAAAGGGAATAGGTACATCCATACAAAAATAGGTCCTAAAATCATTCAAGTCATTACATATTTAGGTTTCCATATGCTCTTTGCTGCAAGGCCAATAAAAACACCATAATTATATTAGCAGTAATAGTAATAAATTTTAATATTGTATCATGTAATGATGAAATCTCACATATCCTTCCATCAGTATAACTAATAAAACTGCTATCTAAAGCTTTTAAAGGGAAGGTATGAATTACATGCTAAGTGAAAAGGCTCTGTTGTTTTTTACCAAGATAAGAAGCTTGAATCATTTTGAAATGATTGCCTCAGTTTTCCCTCCCCATTCTTTCATCTTTCTTAAGTGATTTTTAGAGTGAAGAAGAGAGATGAAAAAGGAATTCTTTCATAATTTTCTTTTTTAGAGGAAAAAATACTTCTTTTATCCAGTTGCTTATCTCAAAACCATCCCCAGCTGGCTTGGACAATGGGAAAAAATAAAAGACACCTAAATCATTCATAAGAATGTATTTTAGAAGAATGTTTCAAATTTTCTCTTTCCTGAAAGTAGAACTCATCCCATCTTTCAGTTTTGAGTTGCAAAGGTAGAAAGACATCTGTTCCACCATGTGTTTCTGCCCCTTTATGTCCTTTTCTTATACATAACCACTTTCTCCCTCCCTCCCTCCCTTCCTCTCTCTCTCTCTCTCTTTCTCTTTTTCCATCCCTCCATCCATCTATTTATCAAGGTGCATAGATAAAGAAAATAAATATACATGTAGATAGAAATACCAATATCAAACTATATCTATATACAACTGTCTACAGCTTTACTCATGGCATTGTTTTAAAGATGGAAAAGACCAGAGGCAGCTAGGTGGCACAGTGGATAAAGCACCAGCCCTGGATTCAGGAGGACCTGAGCTCAAATCTGGACTTAGACACTTGACACATACTAGCTCTGTGACCCTGGGCAAATCACTTAATTGCTGTTGCCCTGCACAAAAAAAAAAAAAAAAAAGATTTTTTTTTTTAAATGGAAAAGACCATAATGACTTACTAGTGAAAACCCATCATATGATGATCATCATTAGATGAAGAAACTAAAGCCCAGAAGTGGGAAGTATTTTGTCTCAGAAAACAGATATAATTATTTAGAACTAGAAATTTAGTATCTTGATTCCTATTCTACTATTCTTTAGCACTAAACTCTAATCTCCCTCAACTTCTTAGCATTTACAACTCTGTTCTCTAGTTTAACAGACGCTAGTCCTGCAGACATAATATTAGTGATTATAAAAATATAAGAAGACCATGAAGAGGAAATTGAATAACTAAAACCTTTATTTGAATTTGTTCCAGTTCTCTACCCTACTACTTTCATCTATGTGTTCACATAAGCACAGTACAATAGGTGTCAAATATGTGGCATATAGCTTAAAATACTCTCAAGTGGAGCAGAACCATATTAAAATGTAGTTCCTATCTAATTTAAATGTGTTTAGATACACACACAAGTCATTTTATATCTGGAATATGCACACACTCATACACATACATACCTGACATAGGGCTAAAATCAGGAGCTCTGTAGAAACCTGGCAGCCTACCTTTCTAACATAGTGGCAAGGTTTTGTATTTTATTCAGTCAAGTCACCCTAGTTTACCTATTGTTTGACAAGATATCTTGGTGCCTTAACAAACATGAAAACATTTAATGCCAATCATAGGCTTTAATTTCAATCATTTAATAATAGGTGTTAGGCTAAGTAAAAAAAAAAAATGTCATTGAAATCAGAATGAGAATGCAAAGAAAATTTTACATAGGCTGAAGAAACTTGGTCACATACTAGAGATCACCTATACATTATCAAACTCATCAGGACCAGAATAATTAAAATGGTTGGATTGAGTAAGGACTCAACTTTAGCATTGGCCTAGGTCTATTCCTAAGCCACTTTGATGAGACAAGGGTCTTCTGAGTTTGAGGGATATGGAGGATGTTGAAGTTCCCATCTTCCCATTGTTTTTCTAGTGGTATATTTGGATCAGTTGACAGCAATACCTTTATTTGGAGCCAAGTATAGCCTGGATATGTTATATGCATAACTCCCCAAGATGCTCAGCAAACACAGCAGAACAGAGGAGTCAAACTTCCTAATTGCAGGTGGAATTAGATTAAAATATAATATGGAAATACTTAAGAAATTAGTTAAAATAGAAAATATAGATGATGCTAATTTGTGGTTTTCTGAGTCAATATTCACCTTGCAGAAATTGGAGTTTGATACCACTAAACTACACGATTCCTAAAGGAGACTTTTTTGAGTACCTCATGAATGGGAAAAAAGGACTTATCACCCATTAACTACAAGTCACCCTTTTGCTACATGCTTTTTTGAGCCCACTTTTCTCTGGACTATATATTTACTTGTGGGAGAGATTATTATTATTATTATTATTATTATTATTATTATTATTATTATTATTATTATTATTATTTTGGTGAGGCAATTGGGGTTAAGTGACTTGCCTAGGGTCACACAGCTAGTAATTGTTAAGTGTCTGAGGCCCGACTTGAACTCAGGTCTTCCTGAATCCAGGGCCAGTTCTCTATCCACTATGCCACCTAGCTGCCCCTGGGAGAGTGTATTTTAAGACTTTTGGGTGGTGGACATGAAGTTTCATACCAACCATTCTTACTACAGTGTTTTAGTAACTAAAAGTTAGCTGATGCAATGTGAAGAAAAATCATTCTTAACTTGTATGTTTGGTATTAGAAACCTTGGGCTCCCAAAGTATACCCCTAGAAATTTTAGGGGGAATATACCTTGAGACTCAGGCTCTAATGTGGATAACCCTTGTTAGAGCTAATATGGACTCCACTTACCTTTTCCTCCCCACTAATGGGGTCCTCAAGTCAGGGTAGATACAACATATTCTAGTATTAATCATTATTTATTGCTACCTTTAACTTAAGTGGCCCTAGTAAGGTATTCTAGATTATCATACAAATTCTACTGCTTGTATACTACTTTGTGTCCAAGTTGACTTCTGATTTATACCTGGTAGGGGCAGCTAGGTGGTACAGTGTGATAGAGCACTGGCCCTAGAGTCAGGAGGATCTGAATTCAAATTCAGCCTCAGATACTTGACACTAGTAGCTGTGTTGCCCTGGGCAAGTCACTTAACCCTAATTGTCTCAAACATCTGGGTATCCCAAGATTTTTGTATCCCCAAGGCTTAGCATATTGTGTAGCATAATATGGGCACTCAATAAATGTTTGTGGACTGACTTGACTAACTGACATCATTGATCCTCATGTCTCCTGACATGACCCAGGAGTGAGTGTCTATGATAGTCTACTGGCAAGGATTATTGTAGCTAATGTGTTGAACAGATTATGGCACCTAACTCATATGTTTCCTATACATTTTTTGGCTAATGAAAGCATCCCACAACAATGTTTTCAATGAGTAAGTTAGATTAGATATTCTCAGTTTTCTTTCAGTTCTAGATCTGTGATACTTGATCTTGTGAATTTATAAATTACAAAATAAAAATAAAAGTTCTTTTGTCCCATATATTCACACTCTTTCCCTCTTAAAATTACTTTTTATAAATTTTGTATTTACTTAAATGAGTTTGTGTTGTAAACTTCATGAAGGCAATGACTTTTTGATTTTTGAAAATCATTTTAATCTCTGGCTCCTGGTACTTAGTGAGTACTAAATAAGCATATGTTGAATTCAATTGAATTAATAATTGGCCATTTGCTTACAAATCCAATCCATGTAAACAGGAAATCTAATAAAAATTATTATATCATATCACTTCTTCTTTGAAATAATCATAAGGATGTCTATAATTAGGTGGATAATTGTTTCATTCTTCCCAAAGGCCTAAACTCACCTGAAGCAGGGGATACTCAGGAAACAAAAAATATCATTAAGCACTTTGGAAAAAGTACCTTGCATTCAAATCCCAGTTTTTAGTTTACCATAGCCTGGAAGGACAGTATCTTGAAGAAAGGGACAGGAGGTATTTAAAGGGAAGAAGAGAGAATAAAGTGAATGTTCCTCAACTGATATTTTTATGTGTATAAATATGGTTCTGTGTATTACAATTGTCCATTATGTTTCTTATCCATTAAGTAACCTCCAGGAATTCTCTCTTCCTTTTCTTCTCCCTCTGTTCTGCAGAGGTGAGTATAGATCCTGCTTGCATAGCAGGTACTAGACCATCTGGGAACAGTGCTTAGCAACAAGCTCTTGTCCATTGACCTTTAGTTCTCCCCCTCATTCCCCCTTCTGAAAAGACAACATCTGTTGCCTTTTGTTTTATAATATATTCCAAGCAATGTACATAGCCCTAAGACTTCACTACTTCATTCCTTGAAACTCCTCTTCACAAAAAAATTAATGAAGGAGGAAATAGGTCATGAGTCCTGAATACACTTGCCTCTTTCCAATTTGTTTAATTCAGCATTTTGAGCTATATTAAAAGTCAATCGTAATACAGTTCCAAAGAAGCATTGCAAATTCTAGGGAATGTAATCTAAATAATTCTATTAGCTTAAAGTTTCCCTTATTGCTTATCTTACTGAATTGACATGCCCCCCCCAACAGATATATGATTTCTAAAATCATTTTTTCCAATTTTAGTGGAAAATAAGATAAATATTGCATTGGACTCATGACTAGGTCTTTTAATAAAGTCTTTATATTATCAAAGGCAGTATGGTGTTTTGGAGAGCTGGATTCATTGTTGAGAATAAATTGATTCAAGTCCTGTCACTCATATGTACTAGCTATGTGACCCTGGAAAAGTACATTAACTTCTCAGTTCTCTAGATGACTCTTTAATATAATAAATTTCAGAGAGGGTGGCTATCTATATAGGTAGAGGGAGTTCATAAGATCATTCATATTTAACTAAAAAAGAAATACATCAAAGGCCAGCAAGTCCACATCCTTTATTTTATAAATGAGGAAATTGAGGCCAATAAAAGTCACATGACTTGTAAAAGGTCACTTGAAATAAGCATCAGAGAAAAGATTTGAACCCAATTCTTCTTATTCTAGAGTTGCTCCTTCCACTGCACCATACTGACTTCTCAATAAGAGATTCTTATAACAATTGTGGTAAAAAGTTTTTAACAGTCGGTTAGTGAATGCGGAAAGACGCTAGTTTTTAAAGGACCACCCTTTCGGGGAGGAGACTGACAGCCATGCATGGGCTAGGCATGCCAGCCCAGCTGCTAAGCACTCCACTTCCGGTGTGCGAGCTTAAAAGGCAAGGGGAGAACAGAAGTGGGATATCTTTTCGGCTCTCCTTGTTCGCTGGCTGCGCGGCACAGACAGATGCTGATGGAGGTTGGATTCGGCTCGGCTCACCGTAGCAGCACGTGCTTGACGAGGCTCTCGTTCCCAAAGGTGGCCTTGGGCTTTTGGTGAGTTTTATACAGAATATAGACTAGGCTTAGACTTAAGACTATTTGTTTTGTATCTCTACTTTCCTATCCCTCTAATCAACATCACCTTGTAATTTCCAAACAATAAAAGCTCTAACTAGAGACCAGAGGGTCTGGGAGATAAATAAGGGAAACAGTTAAAAGGGGAAGTTAATGCTCTAGTATCCAATTTTAAATCTCACACAATGAAATTCCATCCAGTCTAAAAACTCCCCAAAACTTTAAAGTCCATATGCTATATAATGAGTTGTGGAAACTGATTATTGAAATTAAAAAGAAACCATTAAATTAGAGTAAACTTAAGTATTAATAAAAAAATGCAAAATTGACATGTCTTGTTCTATCAGGGAAATAAGGGGTTGACGGTGGTACAAAAATCATAGATTTAGAGTGAAAAGAAAAGGTAGATGTCAATAAGTCCTAACCACATATTTAACAAATGTGAAAATTTTGTTCCAATGAAAATAACTATCTTGCCCAGCATCATATAGGTACCCAATGAGTTATATTATTTAGGGAACTATTTCATGTTCAATTATTGGGGGCCAGACTGAGTTTTTCTAAAATGTTGCTACTTATAAATTCATGGCCATTTGTACCAGTTTTTGGCATTAAGGATTTATCATTAAATCATATTAAATATTAGTAAAGAGTTGACCATGTCCCCCCAGTGCCATATTGCCTCTACAATACCTATTCTGTACTAAAAGGACAGCACTAACCAACTGACAAGCCTTTCTAACCTACAGAGCCAGCCCAGAATGGTGTTTGCCTCATGGTCTGAGTCTTTTTCCTCTTCAGATAGAGGTGGCTCTTTTTCACTGATCAAAGCTAATGGGCTGGCATCATTCAGTTCCATTGGTTGACATGACCCGAGGGTGGTTCATATTAAAATGATCTCTACCATAATGACATCAAGGTCTACTGAATGAGAGACACCCTGAGGGGTATAGGTGCATTTGGATAGGTGTGGCTCTATCTCTATTGTACCTTTATTCTGACTCTGAAATAGACCAGCTAAAGTTCCTGAACGTCCTAAACTTTCTAGTGGGGTATGAAGAGAAATCTGACTAAGAGTGAGTCTCTGTGTCCCCCCTCCAAGAAAGACATTATTGATAATTATTTTCTCACACTAAAAAGGAATTAAAATCCAAATTTTCTGACTTCAAATGCAAAAATCAAGCTACCATATCAATCTGCCTCTGGGGAATAGTTCAAATTGTTCCCCAGAAACTTTTATCCAAAATTATGTATATGATCAATTTTTTTGTTGTTGTTTTTGCTATTGATGAGGTCAATGATATCTATAGTTTTCCTGATATGAAAGCACCCTTATATTGCTGATAAAGTCCACACATCTGGTTATCATCTATAATCTTTGTCATATATTGCTATAATCTCTTTGCCTATATTTTATTTAAAATTGGTGCATGAATATACATTAGGGGAATTTTTTGTTTGTTTGGTTTGGTTTTTGCTTTGTTTGGTTTTGATTTTGCTCTCCTTTTCTTAGGTGTTAAAACCATAATTGTTTCCTAAAAGGAATTTGGTACAATTCCTTCTTTAGCTATTTCTTTCAAATAGTTTAAATAGTATTGACTCAATCATTCATTATTGGGTAGAATTCACATGAAAATTTATCCCTTCCTGGGGATTTTTCTTAGGTAGCTCATTGACAGGTTATGAAATTTTTTCTAAGATAGCCTTTAAATATTCAATTTCTTCTGTTTATGTGCACAATTTATTTTTTTAAATATTCACCCATTTCTCTTTGATTATAAATTTTACTGACATATAATTTGGCAAAATAGTTTAATTTCATCTTTCTTAGTGATGCATTCACCCTTTTTTGTTGTTGATAACTGGTAATTTGGTTTCCATCTTTCTCTTTTAAAAATCAATTTAACCAATAGTTTATCTATTTTCTTGTTTTTCCCCACAAATCAAGCTCCTACTTTTATTTATTATTAAGTAGGTGTGATTTACTTTCAATTTTATTCATCTCTCCCTCAATTTTCAAGATTTTCATATCTGTGCTTCATTGGAATTTTAAAAAAATTGTTCTACTTCTAGCTTTTTTAGTTGTATGTAAAATTCATTGATTAGTTCGTTCTTTCTCTTAATGATGTGTGTTTAGTTTTCCTCTAAGTAATGATTTGGTTACATTTCATGAATTTTGGTATGTTATCTTATATTTGTCATTAACTTTAATGAAATGATTATTTCTATGATTTCTTCTTGAAACCAATCATTCTTTTGACTTTTGAATATTTAGTTTCCAATTAATTTTAAATATGTTTCTACAGTTCTATATTGAATTTAATTTTTATTGCATTATGGCATGAAAAGTATGGGTTTCATATATTTGCTTTTCTGCTTTTGCTTCTGAGGATTTTATGCATTAAAATATGTTCAATTTTTGTGAAGGTATCATGTGTTGCTGAGAAAAAGTTTTAGAATATTACATTTTCAATTAATTTTTTCAAGAGGTTTATTGCTTCTAACTTTTCTAACATTCTATTTCTCTGTATGTTCTTTCTTATTTATTTTGTAGGAAGAATTATCTAGTTCTGAGAGAGGAAAGTTAAGGTCCCCTGCTGGTAAAATTTTACTATTTCCTCCTGTAACTAATTCAACATTTCCTATAAGAATCTGGATGCTATTCCACTTCATGCCTATATGTTTGGCACTGATGTTACTTCAATGTTTATTTAGCAGAAGGAACTTTATCTGCTTGTTTCTTTTATTTACTTTCTTTTTTCCTTTTCTTTTTTCTTTTTTTTGTGAGGCAATTGGGGTTAAGTGACTTGCCCAGGGTCACATAGTTAGTATGTGTTAAGTGTCTGAAGCCAGATTTGAACTCAGGTCCTCCTGACTCCAGGGCCAGTGCTCTATCCACTGTGCCACCTAGCTGCCCCTTGTTTCTTTTATTTAGGACTGTTTTTATTTTTGCTTTTTCTGAAATCATAATTGTTACCATTGCCTTTTTTTTTTTAACTTTAACTGAGGCATGAGATTTTGTTAGAGTTGTAGTCTGTTATTTTAACTTTCTGTGTCTTTCACTTTCATGTTTTGTTTTTAGAAACAACATATTGTTGGACTTTTGTTTTTAAACCATTCTTCTCTCACCTTCCACTTTTTAGGTGTTGATCCCATTCAAATTCATTGTTATGATTACTAAGTATATATTTTCTTCTACTTTTTTTTTCTGTTTATCCTTCTCACTCTCTTTTTACCTTGCCCCTCACTAAAAGTCTGTTTTGCTTCTGGCCACTGCTTCCCTTGCTTCCCTTAATGTTCTACTACTTTTATAATTCCCACCTTTCTGTTATAAAATTCCCCTCCTACTTCCCTCTTAGATAGAATTCTATACCAACTGGTTGTGTATACATATTTTTCATTCTTTAAACTAATTCAGATGATAGTTTCAAGCATGGTTTCTCTCCCCTCCCCATTTCCATTTCCACTTCCTCTCTAAAATTTCATCCTTGTGCACATTTTTTTTTTGTAGTGAGGCAATTGGGGTTAAGTGACTTGCCCAGGGTCACACAGCTAGTAAGTGTTAAGTGTCTGAGGCTGGACTTGAACTCAGGTACTTCTGACTCCAGGGCCAGTGCTCTATCCACTGCGTCACCCAGTGCCCCCTGTGCACTTCTTTTATGTGAGATAATTTTCTTTATACTTTGTCTCCCTTCTCTCTTCTCCCAGTGCATTGCTCCTACTTATCCATTCATTAAAAAAAAAAAAATTATTCCAATGTAATTGACTAAGTCCCATGCCATCTGTGCATCTAGCAACTAATAAAGATAAAATCCTTAAGAGTTACAATTTTCATCTTCTCATGTAGGAATATAAAGAATTTAACCATATTTAATCCCTTAGGATTTCTCTTTCCTATTTACCTTTTTTATATGTCTCTTGAGTTTTGCATCTGAAATTTAAGTTTTTGATTCAGCTCCGGTCTTTTCATCAGGAATGCTGGAAAGTCCTCTATTTCATTAAATATCCATAACTACTTAAAGGATTATATTCAGTTTTGTTGGGTAGGTTATTCTTGGCTGTAATCTTACATCCTTTGCCTTCCAAAATACCATTCCAAGCCCTCTCCTATTTTAATGTGGTGACTGCTGAATCTTCTGTGATTCTGACCATGACTTTGTTATATTTGATTGGGGTTTTTTTTGGTTCTTTCTGTTTTTATTTTTGGGGTTTTTTGGCTGCTGAAGTATCTTATCTTTGACCTAGAAGTTCTAAAATTTGGCTATAATATCCCTGCACATCTTGATTGAGAGATCTCTTCCAGGAGATTATTGGTGGTTTCTTTCCATTTCTTTCCCCCCTTTTGTTTGAGAATATCTGAGCAATTGTCCTACATAATTTCTTGAATTATGATATCTAGGGTCCTTATATGATCATGGCATTAATGCAGTTCAATAATTCTTTTTTTCTTTTTTTTTTTTTTTTGGCAGGACAATGGGGGTTAAGTGACTTGCCCAGGATCACACAGTTAGTAAATGTCAAGTGTCTGAGTCCGGATTTGAACTCAGGTCCTCCTGAATCCAGGGTCAGTGCTTTCTCCACTGTACCACCTAGCTGCCCCCGTAATAATTCTTAAATTATCTCTCCTTGATCTATTTTGTTGATTAATTTTTTCTGATGAAATATTTCACATTTTTCTTTATTTTTTCATTCTTTAATTTATTGTATCATTTATTGATGTTTCATGGAATATTTAACTTCCACTTGCTCTATTCTAATTTTTAAAGAAATATTTTCATCAGAGAAAATATTTTTTTACTTTTTTCTATATGGCCAATTGTTTTTGTTGTTGTTTTTGTTGTTGTTGTTGTTTTGGTTTTTTGGGTTTTTTTTGGATGGGGCAATGTGGGTTAAGTGACTTGCCCAGGGTCACACAGCTAGTGTCAAGTGTCTGAGGCCAGATTTGAACTCAGGTCCTCCTGAATCCATGGCCGGTGCTTTATCCAATGAGCCACCTAACTGCCCCCTGGCCAATTATTAAGTTATCATTTTCTTTAGTATTTTTACTGCATTTTAAATTTTGCTAATATTTTCTTCTTTTTTCTTTTTTTTCCCTTGAAAATGCTTTTTTTTATTTGATGGCTCTGTGGGAGAGGGTGTAAGATACTTGGGGTAAATTGTCATTTAAAAATTACAAAATATATCAATAAAAATTTTAATAATTAATGATAAATTGAAATGCTTAGTTAATTGGGGGAAAATAACTTATTACATTGATAATACTTAAAGAAATCAACTATTTATGGTTTCACATATAAACCTTTTATCTCTTCTACTTTTAATTTCAGAATATTTTCTCTTTTCCAGTGTTTTTCTTAAATGCAGAATAAGAAAAAAATATAAAAGAAAAGGAAATATTGGAAATTTGTTTATAAAATTATTAGGAATAGATATGGACAAAGTGCATATTGGTGGTATTCAGTAATAACCTATGTTGCAGAGAACTTACTGTGTTTATAGTCCTTGAAGATCAGATGCATATCTCACAAAGCCATGGAAACTGACAGTAAGCAGTATTTTACTTACATCATATTTTTACCGCAGTTTATATTCTCTATGTTTTCACTAGTTTACAAAATGTTGTGAGGGAGCTTTTAGGTAATTTCTATGTGTTTCTATCTTACTTTTCCATGTAGAGAATTGGTGTCTTCAGTTTTTTCACATGCAAACATGCACACATGCAGATGCACACCAACACACCACTGCCTTTGTGTTATATTAAGTATGAAGTAGGTACTCAATAAATGCCATTAATTAGTGCCAATTATTAATATAGACCTGATCAACATAAAACAAATGAAGCTTTTATAAGAATAAAGTTAATTCTTTTAAATCATAAGTTTATGGCAAAATAATGGTTAATGACTGAATAATAGTTTAGATTTGGACAAAGATTTTTAAAAGCATGGTTGTCATTGAATTGTAGAAAATTCTCCCTGAGCTTTTAACCTTAGAAACAAAATTAAAGACTTTTAAAAGCTTCTACCTGAAAAAGAAAAAATATATATATCATTTTGTGCTAATAATCAAGAAGACCTTTATGCCTTAAGAAAAATGAACAAAATTTAACACAAATTCGCAAAGTAGTTTTTGAAGAAAAAATTTTAAAATGACAATCTAAGAGAATAGAAAGTAATTTGGTTTTTTCCACTAAAATGTTTAGCTTTAAAAAATCAAAAGAGAACCAAGTAACTAAGGTATTTAAGGAATCACTTCCTAGATCCTAGAGGATGCCAATAAATCATGACACATAGAAAGGCTAATATAATGCCTGTAGATAGGAGGAACTTTATAGATATTTGTTAAATTCAATGAAATTACAATTGTCAAATAATGATAGAGGAACATTTACAGTATCTGGATCTCCTACAAAGTGCTAACTACATTATATAATTATTTCACACTTTTCTAGTCTTGTGCTGGTAAATGCTTAACAACCTGCTTTATAGAAAAGAAAAAAAAAGGTATATTTATGTCAGACTTTAAAGTGTAAATTACATTATTAATATTTTCTCCATTGATTAAGTGTAGACAATCAAAACCATATTTAAATCATACCTGATTTCTAGCATTTACCCATTTTCATTCTGAAAATTTAACAATAGGCTGTGAAGAGCTTTTTCAGTATTCCGTATAACTTCACAGCCTTCTCCCTTTCTCTTGTTGTGATCTCCTTTTGTTCCTTCTTTATTAAGTGAATCAAATATTCATCTCTCCATAACTGTAGAGATAATTCTCAAATGTAAATACTCTTGAAAAATGAGAGAAAGAGAAAGAAAGAAAAGGATAGAGGGAGGGAGAGAGAGACAAAGAGACAGATGCAGAAACAGAGATGGAGACAGAGACTGACAAATAGATAAGTACAGAAAGAAACTTAATTAATGATTTTATTCATATGGAAATATGCTCTTTTGGTATTATGTCCTAGCTATACATAGGAATCCATTGAAGCATTCTTTACTTAGACAGAAGACTATCAGTCTATATAACAGTAACAAATATCATTGGGTAGGTGAGAATCTGCAGACATCTCCACTAGTTCACCATTAGTAAACTTCTAAGAAAGCAGGAAAGAAGGGAAAAAATTGTATCTGTTCTCCCCAACACTTGTATCAGGCTGATTATATTGGGTGACTGACTGTGAGGATAAAGGAAAAAGAACTTCATTATATTACTAGGAGGAATTGGTTCCACTTTTGCCAAGATGAAAGCTAACCTGATACATACTAATAATACACTTAAAGCAATTATCACTTGCATATGTAATAAACTATTTAAACTTAATAAGTATTTATTAAATATTATATATAGATATAGATATCTAGATAGATATAGATAATACTACATAGTAGGCTTTAAGCTAGGTTCTAGGATAGAAACTCAAAAATTAAAGTGTCTCTACCTAAAAGGGCTTATGTTGTGTCAGGGGATATAACAAGTATAACTGTCTACCTAGAAGATGGATCTCTTTATATATAAAATGGGTGCATAAAGTGTCCATTAGCACTGATGGTGCCTTACACCTCTCATGTGAGTATGTGGATAGCTACTCACTCTGAGTGGACTCATTCAGTCAATGCATGGAAGAACTAAATCTTGAATCCTATGGTACTAACTCTTAAGGACAGTGTTCCTTCCACAACACTATGCTCTTTAATAATTAATAATTTTCTATTATAAAAACAAATACTAAAAAGTAGTTGTCTGCACTAGCAAGCTGAAGGTTCTGAATTGTCCTAAAGTCATTAGGCAGATGAGATCCTGTTAAGTACATTACAATTGACTAATCTGTCACTTCCACATACTTTTAACACATTTAGAATATTCAGACAGTCAGAGAGAGAGAGAGAGAGAGAGAGAGAGAGAGAGAGAGAGAGATTTTAATGGTGCTCAAACCTTTGAAATTAATTTTGTGGAAGTTTACATTTACAAAGTTGTCATTGTCTCTTCAGTCACATTTTACCTACAGAGCAATAAAGTTGCCTGCTTTGACTTGCAAGAAATGCAGAGTCAGTGAACTCTGGGTTTCAGCCATGCATGCAGTGAATGAATAAAATAATAGGTTCCTAAAGGTGCTATATTTAAGTAGGTCACCTAGAGCCATCACATTTCTATAGCTCGCCTATATTTATGCAGTACAACCTCCAAGCTAGCCTATAAAATTTCAAGATGGACAGAGCCCTGAGCTGGATATTCAGTAGAATAATCCTAAATTGTCAAAAGCTCTTCTAAAGACTTCTAAAAATGTAATACAGATTTAGGGTAGTAATTTAAAATCTTCTGACCTCTTTGTGACTTTACTGAGGGAAAGCTCTGTCAATGAGATGGAATGACAAGAGAAATGGCCCATGTGGGTTTGATATTAAGGCTCACCTCTTTTCCATTCTTTTTTCCCCTAGTACTCTCAGAGGAGAGAAAGAGAATCAGACATGCTCCCTTAATTTTGTTTCCTAGCAATTAACTCCCAGAATAACACCAAATAATTACTACCATAACATTGCAGAGAAAGTTAGAGCTGCAGTAAATGATACTAAGCTGTGAACTTTGACAAACAAGCCCCTCCAAACTGGCAAGCTTGGCTGCTGTAAGCACCTGGTAAGCAAGCTCTGCACTGTTGCTCAGAATGGGCCTGGTGGGCTCATCATGTGGAATGTAAAGTGTGACTGCTGCAAAGATGACATTGTGCTAGGGAAGCAAGGGAATGGAGAGGCACACTGAATTTATCAAGAACAAAACCAGAGCAACTGCTAGCAGGATCCCTGTCCCCTCCCAAATAAGTAGATGGTAAGAGAGAAATGCATAATCTTCCTATGTTTGTTCTCCCCAAAGGAAAACAGCAGAATGGCTGTGATTGCTGGCATATGCTGGAAATCATTAAGTGAGAGAGAGAATTTTGCCCAGCTGATATATGAGAGATATATACTTTTAGATTCCCAGTCGCTCCCACAATGCCATGGAAATGAAGATCCAAATGAAGACCCGTTTTGTTTCCATTTACATGTATGCAGTTGTCATGTTAAGCAAACTATAAAAAGGAAAAACACAAATAATTTAGTATAAGGCAACTCATGTTAAACTTTCCCAGGTTCCATTTCTTCTTTGACAATGAGTACTTCACCCTTATACCTAGTGATGTAGCCTACAATAGACCATGCCATTCTACATCATCCCCCACAATCCCCTCCAGTGAAACAGATCACATTCAGAAATACACATATAAACACACACACACACACACATACACACACACTGGCCCTTTTCCATCTTGTTGACTTACCTACTGAGTGTCTCCCACTGTGCTACCTCTCAGGCCCCAACACCTCCATTCTATGAACCCTTCTTCTCTCCCTCCAAACTCATCTCCTGCCTCATTCATTTTTATTTTTGGCTCCCTCAGTCTCTAGCACAATGTCTGGCACATAATTGGTACTTAAATGATTTTGGATTTATCAGTTCAACTCTATTGATTTAATAATGATCCTTCCAGGTAGAGTGCTAAACTATTTTAATGTAAAGTGTTTGCTATTGATGATAGCTTTACTATTACCTCTCCACTGATGACTTTTAATTCTTAAATTACCCTTTTAAAGCCTTTCCTTGAATAAATGACTAAGGTAACAATTTTGGGTGCCATAACAAGGCAAAGAGAGAGATTATACTAAAAAATAGATCTGTGAATCATATTTTAATAACAATAACAATAACAATAAAGCTGATGGTGATGTACAATATTTTAAATCTGCATATGATTTATAGTTTTACAGAGCATTTATATGAATTAACTCATTTTATTATCACAAGTAACCTGTGAGTTATTTTGTATTATTATATTCACTTTAATGACTAGGAAATTGAGCTTTATTGACTAACTAGTCTGGTTCATAAAGCTAGTAAGGGGCTGAGAAATGATTCAGATTCAGATATTTTTGTCTCCAAATCTAACACTATATAATTTATACCACACTCACTCTCTATAGAGAAAATGCTGTTTCTTATGTTGTCCTTATATTGAATGATCTCATAGAACATTACAAATTGAAGGTAACTTAGAGATCATCTAATCAAGCACCCATTTTTTTAGATTTTATATGAAATTTTAGGTTATACAAGAAGTAAATGGAAGAGTCAGGACTCATAAATAGATCTCCTTATTTAACATCCTCATGTTTTTTTTAGCATAACATAATAACGTGTAAGAAGACAAAAAGAAAGCATTGTGCAAATCATCTATGTGTTAACAAAACAAACACTGAAAAAGAAGGTATGAAATGTTGAAATCTGTAATAACGGAAGGAATCTGCTCATGAATAAGAGCATACATAAAGTCAAATATTGAAAATATAATTATATAGTGCTTTCATATCCATTATCTCATTTGACCTACACAATTACTCCTTGAAGCAAGTAGAAACCTCTGTGAGGGTATTTTGCAAGGCTTCATTATATATATGTGTGTGTGTGTGTGTATTTGTGTGTATTTATATATATATATATATATATATGTATGGGTATGTATATGTACATATATACACATGCATATTTTATATATACATACATATATAAATATATAGGTAATATTTTAATATAAACATATTAATCCAAAAGTAAAAGCAATCCATGAGACAGTATGAAAAATCCACAAAAATGTAATAACAAATAAATTGTCTTCAATGAAATTAAACTAACACAATAGTAGCTCTACACAAGGGACCTAGAGTTGTATGTGTGTGTATACATACGCACATATTTATTTATATCTATAACATTTTTATTAAATATAGTATATATCTTAATAGATAATATATACAATTATACATAAAATATTATAATACATATAGATGTGTGAGAGAGAGGGATAAAGAGAGATGGAGAGGAGAGAGAGAGAAGAGAGAGATGCTTTGCCCAAAGGCACCACATCTATGTTTCAGGTAAAACCACCTGGGAGCAAATTTTATTCAAATTATCCCAAGTCTGCTCAACTACATTTTTGCACACACTAATTTTGTTAGTAGTAATTATAGCAGGATATTTTGGGTTAACTGAAGCCTTCAAAGTTCCACTAGAATCCTGGACTACAAGAATTTGTGCTCTGATCCCTGATCAACAATTCCTAAGGCATCAGATTCGACATCATCAGGTTCACAGCATGACTCATATCAATGTAGGAAAATAGAGGATTGTTGTTTAGTCTTTTTAGTCGTGTCTGACTTCATGATCACTTCCATTTTTCTTTCTTTCTATCTATCTATCTATCTATCTATCTATCTATCTATCTATCTATCTATCTATCTATCTATCTGTCTGTCTGTCTTTCTGTTTATTTACTTATCTATTTGTTGATTTGTTTATTCATTTATTCTTCTACTCATTCATTCATTTACTTATTCATTTATTTATTCATTTATCCATTTATGTATCTATCATCTATCTATCTATTTATCTATCTCTTCACAAAGATACTGGAGTGATTTGCCATTTCCTTCAACTCATTTTTTATATGAGGAAACTGAGATAAACAGGGTTAAGTGACTTGCCCAGGGTCACACCATTAGTGAGTGTCTGAGGCCAGATTTGAACTCAGAAAGATAAGACTTCCTGACTTCAGGCCTGGCACTCCATTTCCTGTGCCACCTACCTACCCCGACCCCCTAAAAAAAGTCCTTTGATTTTGTTCAGTGGTTTCAGTCATGTCTGATGTTTTATGAGCCTATGTAGGATTTTCTTGGCAAAGATACTATAGTGCTGGGGGCAGCTAGGTGGCTCAGATATTCACCCTCAGATACTTGACACTTACTAGCTGTGTGACCCTGGGCAAGTCACTTAACCCTCATTGCCTTTTAAAAACCAAACAAAAAAGATACCATAGTGCTTTGCCATTTCTTTCTCCATATTTTACAAATGAGAAAACTGAGGTAAATGTGGTTAAGTGACTTGTTTAGGGTCACACAGCTATTAAGTGCCTGAGGTCAGATTTATAGTCATGAAGATGATGTCTTGCTGATTCCAAGCCAAGTGCTCTATTTACTTTGCAACCTAGCTACCATTGAATGTCAGAGTGGGCACCATCAAAATGGCAACAAAGCTCCAATATAAGACCTGTTTCCAGCATACCCACATAGCTGGGAGCTGCATGGCTGTTGGCCTGTCTAACTGGCTATGACTTTCAATGCTTCCCAACTTTCCAAAAAGCTACAGACTGCAAATCATGTTGTTAACTTCCTACCATATTATTTTGTTGACAATGTTGTCTGAAATGTTGCTTGCAGGCTCCCTTTAATTTCCAAGTTCATTATTCTGATGTTATTGGTGTTGCCTACACTAACAGACCAACTACCACCTAGGCTATTATATCATTATTCTCCCCATTATCTTAGTGGTGCTATTACTATTTGAATGGCTGCATAGGAGCCAAGTATACCTGTAAGGGTTTTCCCAGATCCTGATCCCTTAGGGTATTTTTAATGTCTGACTTAATATCTGCTGAAGTCAAATTACATATAGCATTCATAGAAAAGGGGGAACCATTAGCAAAGCAAGGATGATAGGACTCACTGGAACATAAAATTTAAAAGGGAAAGAATTCTGGAATACCATTTTAAATCCTATAAGAATATCACATAGTGTAGTCCCCACTAGAAAGAGATTGAATTTTGAGTAAATTCATTAAATAAAATCCAATAAAATGCCTATATAGAGTGTGGATTTTCAAAAAACATCTGGGAATCCTTCATAGTATTTGGAATAAAAAAGATACATAGATTATTACAAATTGCCACTGGAATGAACTGGGTTTTTTTCCATTCAGTGTATCTTGAAAAAAAATTAACCTAATCACTTGAACTTTTAATTTACTTGGCTTGACCCCTCCACCACCACTATTACTATATCTCTTATATATAGGAAGTCTTAGTCTTTTGTCACCATGTCTACATCTAATAAAGTCATAATTATATCCTTAACATAATGATGGCCATAAATACATTCAGTAAGTTCCCCCTTTTTCAATCAAATTGTGGAAATATGAAGGGGAGCCGAAATAACTGTGAAAAGGTGATGGAAAAAACAACAACAATAACACATTACCAACTGAAAGCAAACTGGAATTTATTGGACTCAGTCACAGTGTTGGAGAAGAAAGTTTTGGCAAGATCAATAACTTCATACCATTTACCAGAGGGCTGAGGTATTTGGTCCACCCAATAGATAAGATCATGAAAGAATATAGCAATTGTTATGCTTATTTTATTCAACTCCTGATAAACTACATTTAATCATGATGTACCATCTGTTTTCTTTACTGGTCACACAGGAGAATTTGTGTAAAGGAATACTCTTTATCAGTCTCTTGGTTGTTTTTTTCCATTACCAGAAAGGAAATAGCTTTTTCTAAGGCACAATATGATGTTGTTTATCCTAAACAAGCCTTTTGCCACTGAGGGGAAAATTGTCTCTAACCAGCCTATGAACCAAGGCTCTCTTTCTTCCATGATACATTATCCTCATTTAAAAATGAATTAACTATGTGAAAAACAAAATCAAACAACCCCCCCTCAAAAAAAAACAAAACAAAATTCTCTTCACAGCCAGAAATATTGTGAGTTAAGCTTAAATTTAGTTTAGGTCAGCAGGTTCAAGGTTCTTTTCCTTAAAAAAAAAAATAAAAGTTGCACTTATCAACCACAAAATCCAATTGAAACTATTCCTAGTAAGTCAAGTTTACAAGTTCATAAAAAGATAAAAAACATAAGAAATACAGTTCCTCTTGCATTCCTACAAAATCACAATCTGAAGAAAGACCAGAAGGCAATGGTAACTCAGGAAAGGACTTCAGACAACTTGCTTGCCTCCAGGCTTATCTTTTTCTTTTTTTTTTCTAGCTCAGTCAATAGTCAGTCAATAAAAATTTATTAAGTGTCTACCATGTGCCATGGAGTATGTTAAGTACTGGCTAGTTCAAGCCACCAAGTGTATAAAACACCCAGCTATACTGAACTAGGGGTTGGGCAGAGGATTGACTTAAGCCACAAGAGCTGATGAAGTCTCAGGAGCCCTCTTAAACTCCTACTATAAAGAACACATCTTAAAAATGGTCATCAAGCTCTAGTTTGAAAAACTCTAATGAGAAAGAACAAAATAGTCCATAATGCCTTGCAGCAACCCTTACCCTTAAGAAGTTTTATTTAGCTTTATCATAAATCTGGCCCATATATATACACACACACACACACACACACACACACACACACACACACACACACACACACACACATATATATTTATTTCCCCATTGCTCTAGCATCAAGTAAAAGTGTTATCACTTTTCCACATACAGCAGCCTTTCAAAGACTAGATTATTCCTATCAAATCCATATCCAAATTATCTCTTTTCTAGATTAAATATCCTAAGAGCTTTCAAGTGATGTAACACAATTTGAGATGCTTAACCCAGCTGACTGCCCTCTTCTCAACAGTCTTCAGATCATCAGTGTGCTTCTTAGAATTCAGTACCCAGATAAAACCTCAGTGTGCCAAATGTATACTAATCAAGGACACGGAATAATGGAACCATTATCTCTCTAGTTCTAAAAATTATGCCTCTCAATGGCATTGTGAGATTAAAATTGGATATTAGATCATAAATCTACCCTACTTAACCTTTCCCTTAATTTATCTCCCAGACTAGTAAATGGAAGAAGCTTCTGGTTTTCTAGATAGAGCTTTTATTTTTATGATAGTCACAAGGTGATGTTGATTAGAAGGATAGGAAAGTAGAAATACAATACAAATCGTCTTAAGTCTAGGCTTAGTCTATATTCTGTATAAAACTCACCAAAAGCTGAAGGCCACCTTTGGGGAGAGAGAGACCATCTGTGCAGCGCAGTCAGGAGACCAGCAGAGCAGGAAAAAAAATTCCCAATTCCCTTCTCTCCTTGCCTTTTAAGCTCGCACCCCGGAAGTGGAGTGCTAGCAGGTAGTCTGACATGCCCAGCAGGCGGAGTGGCGTGCGTAGCTCATGCTGTTGGTCTCCTCCCCGAAAGGGTGGTCCTTAAAAAAGAAAAAAAAAACTGGCATCTTTCAGTTATCCTAACTGACTGTTAAAAAACTTTCATTTTTTTTTTTTTTTACCACGGCATCTAAGATCTCATTAATGAAGTTGTTTTCTATGCTTAATGCAGAAATGTATATTTCTATTGCTAAATTTTATTTCATTGCTTTCATCACATTCTTCCAAAATGTTTAGATCTTCTAAAATCCTTATTCAATGATCCAATCAATCAATGTTACCCTTAAACATATTGTGATCTTTTTAAAATTTGATATGCCTGACAACTCTATGTCTACCCAATAATCTAGAAAAATTTTGAAAAAGATGGAGGCAAGGATGGAATTCTGAGTCATATGAATAGATGCAAATTACTAGATAAATTCTATAGGCAGTGGTTAAGTTTCTTAAATATGTGGGAACCTCAGTTACCTCTTCTATAAAATGAAGTCAATAGTACCTGAAGTACCAGACTTAGAGGATTGTTGTGAGGATATGACATAAGTAAGTCGATCTTTAAATGTTATATAAATGCATATGATTATTATTACTATTACTATTAATTAGCTCTCTTTGAGTATATCTATTCAGCTAGCTATCAATATCTCTAATTTTATTATCATACAATGCATGTTTGCCTGTATTATCCCCAGAGAAAAAATGAAAAACTTTATCAAAGACCTGGTTGAAATAAAAATATATTAGTGTACAGAAATTTTCTGACTTTATAATCCAGTACTTCACACACATACACGCAAAAAAAAAAAAAAACATGGTTGCTTTGGCATGCCTTATTCTTTTTTTTTTTGGGGGGGGGGGTATGAGGGTCAAGTGAATTGCCCAAGGCCACACAGCTAGCAAGTGTCAAATGTCTGAGGCTGGATTTGAACTCAGGTCCTCCTGAATTCAGGGCTGGTGCTTTATCCACTGTACCACCTAGTGCCCCCAGCATGCCTTATTCTTTTTGTTTTGTTTTGTTTTGTTTTTGTTTTGTTTTTTGCAGGGCAATGAGGGTTAAGTGATTTGCCCAGGGTCACACAGCTAGTAAGTGTCAAGTGTCTGAGGCCGGATTTGAACTCAGGTACTCCTGAATCCAGGGCCGGTGCTTTACCACTGTGCTATCTAGCTGCCCCCAGCATGCCTTATTCTTAATGAATCTATTCTGGCTCCTACTGATACCCAACTATAAAGAAATAAGATACTTGTGTTAAGTATACAGCTAAAGGTGACATGGAACTATGTTATTCATTTTAGTAAAAATTACCTCAAACTTATTAAAATAACAAAATTGCCATGTAAATTCATTCAATTATCAGTAATCCCCATATGTAGAAGACAATGTCAAATAATGACTGTAAATGTACTCTAAGCAAATTTATGGAAATTAAATAATGTTATATTTCACTGTTCTTGACTTATAAAGGTACATATTTTCAAATGTTAAAGACTACATCTGGAAATTTGGCATTTAGAACAGTTTGATTGTATTTATCATTGACTGGGATAAGAAACTATCCAATAGCATGTTTTCACTAACATCTACCCAGAGAAATTTGTAAAAAGTCAACCTTATAATTCAGTTTTTTTTAATTAAATGCTCATTTGTTGAAGCAGATGTGTTTGTCATTTACCAACAGATGTACACACATTATTTACTGACTGTTTTCAAGGTTCAAAAAAATGTTTTTGTACATTTCCATCATATTTTATTATGACTATTGTAACTCAGGGCCTTCTATCACAAAAATTTGAAGTTTATCTATAAACTCCATGATGCTATATTTGAATAGCAAAGACTTGGTGGGAAATGCCTCTCAAACTGTACTCTGTTCATGATGTATTTCCCAGTCAATTTCTAAGTTATCATCTTCCAGGTGTTGAAAGATACCATGATGTCTGAAATGTCAAGTTATTGGCACTGTAATGAGATGTGGGCAAAACTGTTGTACAAAATTAGAGCCTCCACACATCTCCATCTAATTTTAGAGCTGAACATGAAACAAATTTTTTTTGAAGTTTTGAAATTTTCTGATGAGTATTTTTATATATCCTGTTTCTGGCTGGTAATGGATTTGGAAAAGCCAAAATAATGCTATCATTGCAGTGTTTTCAGCTAGGAACAGAATACTGAAAATATCATTCTTTAACCCATCTAAAGTATGTAACATTTTCAAAGTGTTCAATTATTTTTATTTTCTACTTTATAACAAGAGAAAAGAGGAAAGAGGTAACATTTATGTGTAACTTCAAAGATTGCAAAGCTCTTTGCATGTATTATTTCATTTGATCCTCATTATAGTTCAGTGAGGTAATTGGGATTTTGTTGTTGAGTTTTCAGTCATATCTGACTTTTTGTGACTCCCTTTAAAAATTCTTGGCAAAGATTCTAGAGTGGTTTTCCATATCCTTCTTCAGCTCATTTTACAATTGTGGAACTGAGGCAAAAAATGGTTTGGTGACTTTACCATGGTCATGCAGCTAGTAAGTGTCTGAGGCCAGATTTGAACTCAGGGTATTCCAGACTCTAGACCCAGATCTATTCACATGCCACCTCACCACTCCCATTGATATTACTATCATTTTAGAGATGAGGGAACTCAGCTCAAAAGAACTTATTTTCCCTGAGTTATAAGACTAGTAAGTATCTACAGAAAGATTTGAACTCATTTCTTCTTAACCTCAAGGTATTTGATTTCATCATCATTTAACTAAAATAGTAACTGAGATTCAAAAAGTCAAATGTAAAGTATATCTTTCTATAAGCCATACCCATAAAAAAGTGGATTTTCAGAGTTGGAACAACTCTGGTGACTCTTCTCCCCTCATTTTACAAACTGAATCTCAGAGAGTAAATGACTTGCCAAAAATCACACAACAAGTTAGTGCCAAAAGTAGTAATTGAATTTAAATCTTGTGAAACAATAGTGTACTTCAGTAGATAGCTTCTCTTTGTTGTAGCTATAGAATCTGAGGCTACTCTTCCAATGCTTACTCTAAGTGCTAGGTCATGTCTCCAGAGTTCTTGTTCTTTAAAAATCTAGGCATATCCCAAAATGGTAGTGGTGGGGATACTTTCCTATTTCTAAGCCTCACTAACTTCCCTCCCTAGTACCTCTTCTCTTCTGATTATTAGTTGATAGCAATTAGACATTCAAACTTAGATTTTAGAAATTAATATTATCTATGATGGTATAGTTGCTATACACATTCTCCCCAAAATCTGTAACACATATTCTTGGCAGTCCATACAGAGACCTGGAAAAAGTTACCACTTGTGACAAAGGGAGGATGTATCAGCTCCTTAATTTTGCTTGTGTATTCAACATGTCCCCCTTAAGTATGGTGGAATTTTTCTGCTATACTCTTCAAAGAGCACTCATACCTTTCCTCATCATGTCCAGTCTATCCTCACCTTTTGATGCAGTCATTGATGTAGTTGTCCCAGGGACACTGCTAGGACCTGGGCAAGAAGTCCAAAATCTTCTGTACTCTTCCAAGATCACATGGACAGGAGGCAGCTAGGTGGTGAAGTGGATAGAGCACCAGCCCTGGAGGCAGGAGTACCTGAGTTCAAATCAGGCCTCAGACACTTAACACTTGCTAGCTATGTGACCCTGGGCAAGTCACTTTACCCCAATTTCCTCACAAAAAAAAAAAAGATCACATGGACATTTTTAGCCAAGGAATGGGCATGAGAAGGCCAAAGTCAATTTTGGAGCCCTTGTATCTCTTATGAATTTTGTTCTCAGGGGCTTGGCTGATGACTGCAGGTAGGTAATGCAGTGGATATTGTACTATGGCTGAAATCAGGGGGACTTAACTTTAAACCTGGCCTTAAAAGCTAAGTGGTCCTGGGCAAGTCACTTAATCTCTTTCTATCTCAGTTTCCCAATCTGTAAAATGGGGATAATAATAGTACCTACTTCTTAGGGTTTTGTGGGGATCAAATGAGATAATAATTGTAAAGCACTTAAGATAGTGCTTTACAATATTAAGTGTCATATAAATATTAGTTATCATTATTCTCTGCACTGATAGATTGAGGCAACTAGGTGGTCCTGAATTCAGAAAAACTTGAGTTCAAATCTGACCTCCAACACTTACTTAGTTGTGTGACCCTGGGCAAGATACTTAACCTCTGTTTGCCTTAATATACACTGGAGAAGGAAATGGAAATGGAATATTCAGAAAGAAGATTTAAGCTCTATGTAATGTGAAAATCAGGGTGCCACCCTCCTGCTTAGAAAGACATGGTGAGAACCAGGGCAACACTACCCTGAAACGAATGCATGTGACTAGCATCCAGAAGCTGCTTGACCTCTGGAAGTTACATCTATTCATAGACCACCTGTAAGTTATGTCAAACAATGAACCAGCCAATTAGCTTGGAGCTGTGTGTAGAGGGACTTCCCTGCTTCCGGTTCCACAGGGGGCTTCCAGGAGAACCTGCTAGGACTCTCTTTCTTTGGAAGCATGAACTGCTAGGTAGAGGCAAGGTTTTCTCTCTGTCTATCCCACATAGATCTAAGCTAGGGTTTTCCATTCTATAAGAGATCTGTTCTCACCCTCTCTCTTCACTAACTTCTAATACCCTTTAATAAATACTTAAAAGCCTAAACTATTGCTGAATTTATCAGTAAATCTAAGCTATTTTCTCCTCCACACTGGGATCAGTGAAGGTGATCACACATTACATTTCAAACATCACAGAAAAGAAAAATTACACAATAATTTCAGCTAGTCAGTATTGAAATTCATTGCTTTGAGAAGTATTGGGTTTCCCCTCATTTGAGGTTTTCTTATTGTTGTTTTTCCTTTGTTTTCAAAGAGGACAGCAATGGTAATGCATGAACTGCACTGAATTGGATTTAAGTGAGATAGGATAATTGCTTCCTTAGCCCTGCAGAAGTAGAGTTCATTTGAGTAAAAGTTTGCTCTTTTTTCAGACTTACATACCTAGATTTTTCAGAATGCCTAAAGTGGGACCTAGTAATTTTTAAAATATTCAGTAAAGTTCATGAAGATTGAGTGATTTCCCTAAGAGTCTAAGAGATTGCCAAGGAGGATGGAGAGAACTAAGAGAAATAAATTTCAAAAATATTAAAAACAAGCATCATAAAATAATGCAAACATTTTAAAATTGATTTTGGTTTTATGTGAATCAAAGAGGTTAGATTAATAAGAATAAAAGTAAGTTCTTAAGCTTTTCAAATTTATTCATTTATTAATCCAATGATATATTCTAATAAAGGATTTTTTTACTATTCTAATATTTTTTACTATTTAAAGAACTCCTGCAAGTAGTTTCTGAATAGAATTACAATGAAGAGAGAGCAAAAGACCCTTCCTTTTGGAATGATATTCCTTTGGGTATATTAAGCAGGATGGGACTACAATTTAGAGCTAGAAGGGCTCTTAGAGGTTATCTGGTCCCCTAGTTTTCCAGACAAGGAATCTGAAGCCAAGTAAGGGTGAGTGACGACCAATGTCACACATACAGTAAGTGACAAAGTGAGAGTTTTAATTGAGATGCTCTAACACCTAATCCTCTTTCTAGTATAATACATTAGACTTAATCTTGCTAATGACAAGATCATAGCATGTGAACTGGAAGGTTCTTAAAGTTCATTTAATTCAAACCACTCAATTTATAGATGAGGAATATAAAATAGAGAGAGGATATATGACTTACCCAAGATCACATAGTAAGTATCACATCTGACATTCAAATCCATGTCCTCCTAACTCTGGGTCTAGCTCCCTTTTTATTATAAGTCATTTGAAATTACATTTATATTGGACCTTTTTATAATGAAAGCTCAATTTTCATTTATTAAACTATTTCTATAATTGTTAAAATTTTAGACAAAAAATGAAAAAAGAAAAAAAAACTCCATGTACACAGCAGAATACAGAAGATTCAATATAAAACAATGAATATTAAGAAAACCTATATAATAAATACTACACATTGTTTTCAAATATGCCCAGCTTTTCTTCACTTTGTTGTTGATTTTTTTTTGCTCTCTGCTTGGTAGTTTTTACTTTAGTGTTTTTCCCTTCCCTAAATAAGGCTGCTTTTGTGTGTGTGTGTATGTGTGTGTGTATACGTGTGAGTGTGTATGTGTATACACACATGCAAACATATACATATGTATTTAAGATAACACTAGGCTTATTTCCACTCATCATCTGTTCCTCTGAAGGTGGACAGCATCTTCCTTTGCAAGTACATGCATTTCCAAGTCAACCAGCTCATCATCTCCTATTACACAGCAATATCCCATATCCTATAGGAAAGATTATCCAAGAAAGTTGTTTTTTACCCAATTTTCTGCATTCCCTTTATCCTTGGCCACATAGATTTTACTTATACAAGAAAATTTTAATTTAAAATAGTCAAATTATCCATTTTAAACTTCAACAATGGTTTTATTGTATAATAATTTAGTTTAAGGTCTATACTGGTGGAAATATTTCCTTTACATCTTTTTTGTGGTTTCTTTGAATTCTTGATCTCTTCTTCCAAATGAATTTTGTTATTATTTTTTCTCACTCAGTAAATTTTTTTTAGTAATTTAATTGGGATTACACTGAGTATATAGGTTAGTTAGGTGAAGTCATTTTAAAATTTATATTAGCTTTACCAACCCATGGACAATAAATATTACTTCAGTTACTTGGATCTGACTTTATTTGTATAAAAAGTTCTTTTATGTTTTTCTTTGAATAGTTCATGTCTGTTTTGACAAGTATATTTAATTTACTAAATTAATGTTAATTTGACAAGTGACAATAACCCTAATTAAAGAAAAAATATAATTTAGACTTTCAGATGAACATGCTAAAATTTGCAGCCATAATATTTTAGTACCTAAAGCAAAAGTTTCCATATTTAGCATTAAATTTATTAGTTTTATAACTTCATTTATAGACATGAAAAATATAGCTCATCATTATATCATCAGATTTTTAAAAATTCCTAAACACCTACTAATTCTATGATATTGTTAGGTGTTGATATGTGGCATATACTATTAATAACCTTATTAATGAACTGAAAACTGTAGGTTTATTGTTTTATTTCCACTGTATTAAAAGGATCAAATGAAGCATTCCAGGTTTCTCTGAAATACTGCTCATTACTTCTTACAGTACAGTAGTATTCCATTACATTTGTATACCACAACTTGTTCAGCCATTCCCTAATTGATGGGCATCCTCTCAATTTCCAATTCCTTGCAACCACAAAAGGGGCAGCTATAAATATTTTTGTACATGTGGGTCCTTTTCCCTTTTTTATGATCACTTTGGGAAAAGAACTAGTAGTGGTATTACTGTGTCAAAGGCTATGCACATCATTATAGCCCTCTTTGGCATAGTTCCAAATTTCTCTGCAGAATGGTTGGATCAGTTGACAGCTCCAAAAACAATGCATTAGTGTTCCCATTTTTCCACAGTCTCTCCAACATTTATTATTTTCCTTTTCTGTCATATTAGCCAATCTGATAGGTGTACCTCAGAGTTGTTTAATTTGCATTACTCTAATCAATAGTGATTTAGAGCATTTTTTCATTGGAAAACAGCCCATTCATATCATTTGACCATTTCTCAATTGGGGAATGACTTGAATTCTTATAAATTTGATATAGTTCCTGATATATTTTAGAAATGAGGTTTTTAACAGAAATACTGGATATGATTTTTCCCCACATTTCTGCCTCCCTTTTAATTTTGGATGTATTGCTTCTGTTTGTACAAAAATTTTTTAATGTAATCAAAATCTCCCTTTTGCATTTCATAATATTCTCTCCTTCTTGTTTGGTCATAAACTATTCTCCTTTCCATAAATATGAGAGTTAAACTATTCCTTTCTCTCCTAATTTCCCTATGTTGTAACTTTTTACGTCTAAATCATGTTCCTATTTTGACCTTATTTTAGTATAAGGTATAAGATGTTGGTCTATGGGGTCAGCTAGGTGGCACAGTGGATAAAGTACCAGCCCTGGATTTAGAAGGACCTGAGTTCAAACCCAGCCTCAGACCCTTGATACTTACTAACTGTGTGACACTGACCCTCATCGCCCCACAAAAACAAAACAAAACAAAGATGTTGGTCTATGCCTAGTTTCTGCCATACTATCTTCCAGTTTTCCCAGCAGTTTTTGTCAAATACTGAGTTCCTATCCAAGAAGCTGGAGTCTTTGGGTTTATCAATCAGTATATTACTAAAGTAATTTACAACTGTGTCTCCTATGCCTATCCTATTCCATTGAACCACCACTCTATTTTTTAGCTAGTACGAAATAATTTTGATGACTGCCTCTTTATAGTAAATCTTCAGATTTCGTACAGCTAGCCCACCTTCCTGTGCTTTTTTTTTCATTAGTTCCCTTGATATTCTTGACCTTTTGTTCTTCCACATGAATTTTGTTATTATTTTTTTTAGCTCTATAAATTAATTTTTAGGTACTCTGATTGGTATGGCACTGAATAAGTAAATTAATTTTGGTAGAATTGTCATTTTCATTATATTAGCTCAGCCCATCCATGAGCAATTGATATTTTTTCAATTATTTAGATCCAATTTGATTTGTGTGAAATGTGTCTTGTAATTGTGTTCATACAGTTCCTGGGTTTGTCTTGGAAAGTAGACTCCCAACTATCTTATATTGTCTATCATTACTTTAAATGGAATTTCTCTATCTCTTGCTGCCGAACTTTGTTGATCATGTATAGAAATCCTAGGGGCAGCTAGGTGACTCAGTGGATAAAGGTCCAACCCTGGATTCAGGAGGACCTGAATTCAAATCCAGCTTCAGACATTTGACACTTGCTAGCTGTGTGACCCTGTGCAAGTCACTTAACCCTCATTGCCCCATGAAAAAAAGAAAGAAAGAAATGTGGATGGTTTATGTGGATTTACATACCCCTTCTCTTTATTTCCATGGGTACTCTTCTATTTCCACCTTGTATCATCTGTCAACATAAGTTCCCTAACAGCTTCCTAATTTTTCCCAATTTATACATGTTAGATAGAAATAAATATACACTTGCTCATTCTGTACTTCTTTTGTACACATACTTCCATACATCTGTGATGTTTAAAATCTAAATGTGTTGTCTAAAAAATCTAATGTGTTGTTGCCTTAAATTAGAAGCTTTAGCACCAGTCTTTGGATATTAAGCATTTATTAAGGCATACTCAGTATTAGAAAAAAAAAAAGAACATGTGGAGTTAAGAAAAGGCCTATCCAGCCCAGACATCCATCCTGGTCTGGTTCTTCCTCAAGTCCTCCACCAAAAGCCTGCTTCAACCATGAACTCCTCTCAGACTGAGTGTGGAATATTTTTATAGGTCTGGAGCAGAGGTGGTCCTTACACACTGCTTCAAGCTGATTGGTAGGCATCATCCAAATCCAATCGGTTCACTGGACTTGAAGGTGGTCTCTAGTTGAGTTCAAAGTCCTTAGCTTCTGAGAACAATATCTCCTTAAGGGCCAGCCAGGTGTGGTTACAATCTAATTAACTTGGAGAATGCAAATCAGCAAAGTCAATCATTCTCACTTGATTCAATCAGTTTAGATTAATCTCAAGGTGAGCTTTTAGTATCTGCCAAATCCCATTCTTTTCTCACACATCTAAACAGGTCCAGCCAACATGCTTGAAGCTTTATTCAAGATCTCTTAATATTGTTTATATATATGAAAGGAACCCATAGGTTTTCTATTGGTTATCACAATTTTAACTTTATGACTATTGAATATAAATTACTGGGTAATAGAAACTGTATTGCTTTTGTTTCTGTATCTCTAATAGCTGTCATTATGACTTGAACATAGTAAGTCCTTTATACACAATTGCTGAATTAAATTAATTTATGGAAGAAAAAGAGAAAGAGAGAAAATAATAAAGCTCAACCAGGCACTGGTGAGTTAACCACACTAGTCAGACTCCATTGAGACAACATTATTTAACAAAATAATTTAATAAACACTAGTTGACATTTGAACTGTTGCTCACTGTTTTGTTACAAATTGCCTGTATTGGGAACTCCTAGTATCCAACATCATTTACAATGGGCTTTGAACACAAATATATCCACATGTTAAAGTAATTGCTTCCCAAAGCATTCTTCACTGTGGAACAAGCACAATGAAGAAGAATCTTCGGAATGATATACCAGATAGCAACTATAACAATTCTAGAATCATTGAATTTTGAACCTAGAAGGTACCTTAGGGATTATCTAGTCCAATCTCCTCAATATAAAATGGAAAAATGGATTAGTTAGGAGGAAAGAGGCCAGTCAATTAGCAAGTTCTAGGAAAAACAGATGGAGAACATAAGTGGTGCAATCATGTTTTGTTGTTTAAACTATAAAACAGAATAAAGTAAAAACCTACTTAAAGATCTCCTGTATGTTGGGGAGCTTTGTATGATAGATATATAGGTGACTATAAGAAAGAGTTGTATAGGATAAGAAGATATGAATGGGTCACAATTTAATCTGATGGCAAAAAAAATATCTATATCAATGAGGCCTCCCAGTATTACTGAAGTATCAAGAAAAAGTGATCTGATTAGATTCATTTTTCTCATCTTTCGTCTGCTACAACTCTTGCTGTTCATTGCATTTACTGCCACTCAGAATGATCTTTTACCTTAAGTTAATGCTCATTTAAATGATAATGAAATCCTCTGCTGATAACTTTCTTGACCTTTTACTCTGATACTACTCTACTAGTTTTGTCCATGACGCACACCTCAAGCATGATCTTTTATCATCAGACCTCAACACTAAACAGTCAAGCAAGCTCATTGTAGTCTTCACTCATAGTCAATGTAATACACACAAACATATATATATATATATGTATATATACACACATATATGATATTTTTATTATATATCACTAGAATTATTAGAAAATTGATTTATAAACTTTTGTCTTAATGTAAACCATTGCAACTGTAGAAGAACCACTAATAATTGTTTTCCAGGGTTATGGAGAGAAAAAAGCATTTTGGAACCAAAAACAAAAATAACAACAACAACAACAACAAAAAACAACCTCCAATATTTCAGAGAGACTGAGATAGCCAATAATTATAATTTCCACATCCACAATGTCATTAAAGTTGGCTCTGAAATTATCTTCCATCTATTCCATATATCTCATATGTGCTTGGTTGTTTATATTCTGTCTACTCCATTAGACCAGGAATTCTTTGAGGTTATGGATGGTGCCTTTGCTTTTCTTTACATCTCCAGCAACTACTTCTTATCAGCACATAGCAAGTCATAATCCATGAGTCTTGATTGTTGGAGTAAAACAAAATTTCATTTCAATGAGACTGGCAGAGCTGATATTTACAATGCCCACATCTGCAATATGATTCCAATTTCTCCCTTTGTATAAGTAGATATGACTGTGAATGAAACTGGAAAAAAGAGGTCTTTCCATATGTGTTTTCTAAGGAAAAGGATAAGAGGGAAGGTGCTACCTGAAACTTCTGAAACAAGCAAATGTGTCATGAGAGTTAGTCATAAATATAATAGTGCATCAGCTAAGCTAGGTTAGGGCAATGAATACAGCACAGTTCCTGGCAAATAGTTAGTGCTTTACAAATGTTTAAATCAAATCTCCAAACATTACCTTTGGAGCCTGGAATCAAAACAGTAGATATGGAACATCCCACCTTCCCATTTGAAAGCCATTCTCACTGGTTCATAGTTTGACAATAACCTGTGTTTATATGGTAATTTTCATTCAACACATCCATGTTATCATAGTACTCCCATATTCCAATTGATGTGGGATCTCACTGTTGTAACTAGTCTCTTCAGTAATTTAGATTGCAAATATACTTACCTGAACATACTATGCTATACTTGGACATGTAGTCCTAGAAATCCAAAAGAAGAAATCCAATCAAAGAGATCATGAAATCCTCAAGTTCCCTTGGCATTTCATGGAAGACCAATGCAGTGCCCCCATTTTTCATTGATTATCCTTTGGTTTCATTTTGTGATTGGCTCAACATTTTTTTTCATTCAAGGTTGCATATTGCTCTGATGATATTCTTGACACTAATTATCTTGAACAATCCTTCAGTTGTAATTTCTGCTCATGGTCACTATATGACTTTCCATTGTTGTTTAGGTGAGGATCACCTTCAGTTTTATTACATTATATGTATATTCTCATACATAATACATCAAGAAGATCATTTATTAAAAACTAGAGAAATGGAGATCTCTATCAACAGAGAGAGGAACTACAACTGGGGCAATCATTCCTGGATTCTTGAAGTATTTATGTTAGTACTCAATTCCAATATATCATCTTTCAGTAATATTTCCATGATTGTTATGATATGTTTTTTGATTCAATAAATCAATTATCAATCTTGGATATATTACTAGATGTTAAAAGTCATTGATTAATTTTGAAGGCCTTAAATCTATGGAATGAATTACTGTGACATTGTATGAGAAGCATGTTTTGACTGAAAAATTTGGTCAGACGCTGTTAGTTGTTAATAAAATATCAAAACAGTTTGGAATCAGAGCGTTTGAAATTGGTGAGACAAGAGAGAGCAGTGCCAGAAGAAATAAGCAGGAACAGCTTGGGGGAGAGGCAAGCACAGTGGCAAACTCCACATACCCTTGACTTGAGGAGGACCTTGTGAACTTCAGAGAATAAGATGATATTGGACTTCACATTGACATTTTATTCCTTGCAACAATTCTATAACATCATACAGTGTGTGCATTAGGAGGCAAGTTCAAAATAAGCATGCTGAAGCAAGGAAGCTTCAAGGTGTTACAAAGAATCCAGAAGAAAAGTCACACTCTACCTAAAATGATATCCATTGGTCACACAAACAGGGGAGAAAATGTTTTCCAGTAACCAGGAGCCAAAAATCACCTCTTGCTATATGTGTTCTTTTAAAAGGACTCTGGGTAGAGGTCACTACATATCAAGCCACTTTTCCCTAGACTCTATTTTGAATCAGCTGTTCTTTCTATATGACTTCAATAAATACCTTTCTAAAAGCAAAGTATGCACTGATGACTAATTGATATCAATTAATAATAATGGATCAGTCAGCAGTGCATACTTTGCTTTTAGAAAGGAATATTCACTAAAAGTGGTATCTTCAGAGAAGTGAGTTTAAAATAGCACCCCCTACACTTAAAATAAATATGTGATTCATTCTCCTACCAGTATATAGATTGTCCAGGGAAAAGGTGGCTTGATATATAGCAGGCTCTACATACAGAGGCCTTGAAAATGAACAAACATTGAGGGCAGCTAGGTGGCACAGTGGATGAAGCCCCAGCCCTGGATTCAGGAGGACTTGAGTTCAAATCTGGCTTCAGACATTTGACACTTACTAGCTGTGTGACCCTGGGCAAGTCACTTAACCCCAATAGCCTCACCAAAAAAAGAAAGAAAGAAAGTAGGAAAGAAAGAAAGAAAGTAGGAAAGAAAGAAAGAAAGAAAGAAAGAAAGAAAGAAAGAAAGAAAGAAAGAAAGAAAGAAAGAAAGAAAAAAGAAAGAAAGAAAGAGAGAAAGAAAGAAAAAGAAAGATAAAGAAATGAACACACATAGCAAGAAGTAGTTGTTAGCTCCTGGATACTGGAAATCATTTTCCAAAAGCAAAGTGTGTAATGTTGAGTAAGTTATCTCAATTAATAATCATGGTAGAGGGCAGCTAGGTGGAGCAGTGTATAGAGCACTTGGCTTGGAGTCAGGAAGATGAGTCCACCTGAGGTCAAATTTGGTTTTAGATACTTACTGTGTGACCCTGGGCAAGTCATTTAACTCTGTCAGTTCCTCATCTATAAAATGAGCCAGAGAAGGAAATGGCAAACTACTCCAGTATCTTGGCAATGAAAACCTCAAATAGGGTCATGAAGATTCAAACACAAGAGAATTAACTGAACAACAACAATAATAATCATGGAGGGAATCACACCAGTTGAATTTTGTGAACAATATTATTTAAAAAGTTATCCCTGGGGGCAGTTAGGTGGTGCACTGGATAAAGCACCAGCCCTGGATTCAGGAGTATATGAGTACAAATCTGGCCTCAGACACTCACTAGCTGTGTGAACCTGGGCAAGTCACTTAACCCTCATTACCCTGAAAAAAAAAAAAAGAAACATCCCTTAACTCTTCAAGTTGATAGTTGTAGAGATCAAGTGAACTCATGTATTTGAAAACACTTGCCATGACATGGGTTTCCTTTTCTCCCTGCATTCCCTTTTCCCCCTTCCCTGGCCACTCACAAATGCAAATCTAGCTGGTTGGACTATATGTATGTTTTGTTTGTTTGTTTGTTTGTTTGTTTGTTTTTGCTGGGCAATAAGGATTATGTGACTTCCCAGGGTCACACAGTTAGTAAGTGTCAAGTGTATGAGGACAGACTTGAAATCAGGTCCTCCTGAATCTAGGGCCAGTGCTTTATCCATGGTGCCATCTAGCTACCCCATACATGTATGCTTAAAGAAGATGAGATCCACTAAGAATATTCCTTCCAGTGAAGTGGTAAAACACCAAACCTTTTCATCCAGCTTGACTTTGATTTTCAACCTCTAATAAACTTTATTATTTCCCTTGCTTCTGCACCTTCCAGAATCTAGAGTACTTATATGTGATTGAGTAATGTAACTAAAGGAACCCTGGGACTTGTGATCCATTCCATGGCTGAACTCTTTGGTACAGATAAGCACTCAAGATTAGGAAGTGAGAATATCATTTCCAGAAAAGTAGAAGCATAATTTTTCAGAGTAATTATGTTATTATCACCTAGAAAGATGCATGAACCAAACATCAAAATCAGATGACTTCAGATAAAAAGAATATAATGATTAATCAGGAGTTCTTAACCATCCTTGTTTGATGAACTCCTTTGATGTTCTATTGAAACCTATGGACCCCAACTCAGAAAGGGGTTTTAGATGCATAAAATTTTTTAAAATAGTATAGGGTTACAAAGAACATTAATTTCAATAAAATTTTAAAAATGTTATCAAAATATTAAAATTAAAGACAAACATATATCAAGAAACATATAGGAACCAAATTAGAACCCCTGAATAGAACATGCCCTCTCAAGTAGTGATCAAAAGTCTTTAAAAGAAAGGAACAGGAACAATTCTACATTGTCACGGTCACTTTTTGTTATCTCATTGTTGTCATTCTCTTTGATGAAGTAGCTCATTGTTTCTATAATATGTTGTTTGACCCTCCCTTTTTTTAGGATGAGATTATTCAGTAACCAATTAATGTTTAGTCTATCTTTCCATGGCACTTTATTAAATGTAATTTTTATTGCATCATGATCTGAAAAGGATGAATTTCCTATTTCTGCCTTTCAGTACTTAACTTTGAGGTTTTTGTACCCTAATACATGGTCAATTTTTGTGTATGTCCTGTGTATCACTGAGAAAAAGGTATATTCCTTTCTATCTCCATTCATTTTCTCCAGAAGTCTATCATATCTTTTTTTCTAATATTCTATTTACTTACTTAGGCATCTTTCTTACTTATTTTATTGTTATATTTATCTAGTTCTGAAAGGGAGAGGTTGAGATACCCCACTAATATAGTTGTGCTATTTCCTCTTTTAATTCACTTAAGTGCTATGGTAAATATATGTTTTTCTAGAAATATTTCTTCATTGTCCATGGTATCTTTTAGCAGGATGTAGTTTCCTTCCTTATATCTTTTAATTTAATCCAATTTTGCTTTTGCTTTGTTTGAGATCAGGATGGCTACCCTTATTTGTTTGTTTGGGGTTTTTTGTTTGTTTTTACTTCAGCTGAAGCACAATATATTCTGCTCAATCCTTTTGCCTTTACTCTGTGTGTAGCTCTCTGCTTCAAATGTGTTTCTTGTAAATAACATATTTTAGGATTCTTGTTTTTAATCCACTCTGCTATTTGCTACCACTTTATGGAAGAATTCATCCAATTCTCATTCACAATTATGATGACTAACTGTATTTCTCTCCATGCTATTTTCCCCCTTGTTTATACTTTTCTTTTACTCTGAGTATCCTCATCAGCATTTTGCTCCTAACCACTGCCTCATGCAGCTTACCATGACTTTTATCAGCCCCCTCTTTTTGCTTGACCCTTTCCTCTCCTGCTTCTTCACTCCCTTCTATCAGCACCCTCTTCCTTTTCCCCCTTATCTTCTACTTCTTTATCCAAATGAATGTGTATGTTGTTCCCTTTTTGAGCCAAATCAGATGAGAATAAGGTTGGAATAATGCTCATCCCTTCCTTTTTCCCCTCTATGTTAATACATCTTTTGTGCCTCTTCATGTGATGTAATTTAACCCATTCCATCACCCCCCTTCCCTCTTCTTCCCATAAAATCCTTTTTTGTCTTTAATTTTTTATATAATAACATAAAAGACAATTTATACCTATACCCTCTATGCATATTCCTTCTAACTGCCTAAATATAGATACAATTCTAAAGACTTATAAGTATTATCTTCCTGTTTAGGGATGTAAATTGTTTAAGCTTATTGAATAATGTTTGCTTGTTTTTCTGTTTACCATTTTTTGTAACTTCTCATGAACCTTGTATTAGAAGATTGGAGATTCTGTTCAGTTTTGGTCTTTTCATCAGGAAAGCTTGAAAATCCCCTCTTTCATTGAATGCCCAACATTTCCACTAAAAGGTAATGTTCATTTTTACTGAGTAGTTTATTCTTGCTTGAAATCCAAATTCCTTTGCTTTCCAGAATATCATATTCCGAGCCCTCTGATCCTTTAATTTGGAAGCTACCATTTCCTATATAATCCTAACTGTGGCTCCATGATATTTAAATTATTTCTTTCCACTTGCTTACAATATTTTCTCCTTTACCTGATAGTTCTTGAATTTGGATAAAATACTCCTTGAAGTTTTCCTTTTTGGATCTCTTTCAGGAGGTGATCAGTGGATTCTTTTATCGTAGAGTTCATCCCATTTACATTCCCAGTTACTACTTTTCTGTTTCCTTCCATTCTATTCACCCCATTTTGTACTTTCCCCCCTTTCTTTCACCTATTCCTCCACACCAGCATTTTGCTTCTTTCTCATGCCTCCCCCAATCTGCCCTCCCTTTTATCAGCCCCCTCCCTTTTCTTTACCCTTTTCTCCCCTGCTTCTGCCCTCTCTTCTATCAGTGCCTCCCTTTTCCCCATACCCTTTTACTTCCCTAAAGAATAAGGTAAATTTCTTTATCCAAATGAATGTATATGTTATTCCCTCTTTGAACCAAATCTGATGAGAGTAAGGTTGAAATAATGTTCACCCCTCCCTTCTTTCCCTCTATTGTAAGAGGCTTTTTGCACCACTTCATATGATGTAATTAAACCCATTCCACCTCCCCTTTCCTCTTCTCTCCATAAACTCCTTTTTTCCCACTCCTTAATCTTCTTTATATCATCACATCAAAGATAATTTATATTTATGCCCTCTGTGAATATTCCTTCTGTCTGTCCAAATAGAGATACAGTTCTCCAGAGTTATAAGTATTATCTTCCGATGTAGGATATAAACAGTTTAACCTTATTGATTAACTTGTTTTTTTCCCTCAGTTTTTCTATTTAAACTTCTCTTGAGTATTTTATGTTAAAATTTTCTATTCAGTTCTGGTCTTTCATCAGGAAACCTTAAATATCCCCTATTTCATTTGTGAGGAAAAAAATGGAGGTAGAAACAAGGTGACTACAAATTAGATTTTAAAAGCCATACATTGAATGTCCATCTTCTCCCCTGAAAGAGAATGCTCAGTTTTGCTGGGTAGTTGATTCTTGGTTGCAATCTAGGCTCCTTTGCCTTCTGGAATATCATATTCCAAGCCTTCTGATCCTATAATGTTGAAGCTGCCAGGTCCTGTGCAATCCTGACTCCATGATATTTAAATTGCTTCTTTCTGGCTGCTTGGAATATTTTCTCCTTCACCTGATAACTCTGGATTTGGATACAATATTCCTTGGAGTTTTCCTTTTGGGGTTTCTTCTGTAGGTTATCACTGGACTCTTCCAATGATGATTTTATCCTCTGATTCTCTAATAAGAGGGCAGTTCTCCTTGATAATTTCCTGGAATATGGTGTCTAGATTGTTTTTCTTAATATGGCTTTCAGGCAGTCCAATAATTCTCAAATTATCTCTGGGGGATCTAATTTCTAGGTCAGTTGTCTTTCCAATGAGGTATTTAATATTTTCTTCTATTTTTTCATTCTTTTGAATCTGTTTGACTGATTCCTGGTGTCTCATAGAGTCATTAACTTCTATCTGTCCAATTCAGATTTTTAAGGCATTATTTTCTTCAGTAAACTTTTGCACCTCCTTTTCCATTTGGCCAAATGAATTTTTTAAGGAATTGTTTTCTTCAATCTTTGTTCTTCCTTTTCCAGGCTTTTGATTCTTTGCACTTCCTTTTCCAAGCTGCTGATTCTTTTTTCATAATTTCTTGCGTTGCTTTCATTTCTCTTCCCATTTTTTCTTCTACTTCTCTCAATTGATTTTGAAAATCCTTTTTGACCTCTTCAAAGAAGGCTTTTTGGTCTTGAGACCAATTCATCTTCATTCTTGAGCCTTCCCATGTAGGCAAGTTGAGAGAATTGTCCTCATCTGAGTTTGTTTGTGTTTAGCTCTTCCCCGTCAAAACAGAAGCTCTCAATGGGAAGAGCCCTCTTCTGTTTCTTACTCATATTGTAGCTTATTCTTTTTAAAGTTGAAGTCTGCTCCTGGGGCCGCAGGGTTACTGTTTCTAGCTTCTTGTGCTGGGGGATAGGGGCTGTGTTACTGGCTTTCTATCCTGTGGTCCCGTTGGCTTGTGGATTCCTCACTACATTGGGCTTGCTCCCTGTGCTTGCTCCTGGTACTGGGATGGCCAGGCCCAGTCATGCCTGTCCCATGCATGGCCCTCCAGCTTGCAGTCTCCCTCTCAGCTGGTAATGGTAGATCTCACAACTGACCTGCTGTACCACCAGCTTGCTGAGCCAGGATCAAGGGGCCTTAGTTGATCTGATGTGGCCAAGAGCTTCCTGCTAACTTGCCCACAGCCCCTCTGGCTGTGTTCCCCTTTTGTCCGAGTGAGACTGACCTTACTTGTAGTCTTTTAAATTATCTCCAATTGGAACTTTTTGTCTCTTTGTCTTTTTGTATTTTCCGTAGTTTCAGAATTCGTTTAGAGGCTTGTTTTAATGTTGTTTTTGAGGGAAATTTGGGAGAACTCAAGCAACGTTCTGGCTTCTCTCTGCCATCTTGGCTCTTCCCCCCAGTGGGTTCTTTCAATAATTATTTTAACTTCTAATTCTAGTCTATCAGTGCAGTTCTCCTTCATAATTTCCTAGAATATGGTATCTAGACTCTTTTTTTCATCATGGCTTTCAGGTAGTACAGTAATTCTTCAATTATTTCTCCTGGATCTATTTTCCAGGTCAGTTTTCTTTGCAATGAGATGATTCCTGGTGCCTCATAAAGTCATTAGCTTCCATCTGCCTAACTCTAATTTTTAAAACATCACTTTTTGGGGCGGCTGGGTGGCGCAGTGGATGAGGCACCAGCCCTGGATTCAGGAATACCTGAGTTCAGATCCGGGCCTCGGACGCTTGACACTTGCTGGCTGTGTGACCCTGGGCAAGTCACTTAACCCCCATTGCCCAGCAAAAAAACCAAAAAAAAACAAAAAAAAAAACCAAAAAAAAACCATCACTTTCTTCTGTAAGCTTTTGTACCTCCTTTTCCATTTGTTTCATTCTCCTTTTTAAGGATTTTTTAAAAACATTTTTCATCAGTAGATCCCCCCCCCCCCACTCCCAACCAATTTGGACAATTGTATTTTTTAAAGAATTGTTTTCTTCAATTTTTTTTCTTTTCCAGGCTATTGACTTTTTTTTTTCAATAATTTTCTTGCACAACTCTCATTTCTCTCATTTCTTTTCACATTTTTCTTCTACTTCTCTTATTTGAATTTTAAAATCATTTGGAGTTCTTCCAAGAAGGATTTTTGGTCCTATCTGAATTTGTGTTTTGATATTCTCTGTTGCCACAGAAGCTCTCTGTGGTAAGAGTCCTTTTTTTGTTGTTTTTTTGTTTTTATTTCTTACTCAGATTTTAGACTATGTTGTGACTTTTAAGTTGAGCGCCGCTCCTGGGGCACAGGGACCACTGTTGCAAACTTTCTGAGCTGGGGGCCAGAGGCCTGATAATTGGCTTTCTGCTCTGAGGCCTCTGGGAGTCAAAGATTCCTCACTGCTCATGGCTTGATCTCTACACTGAAATGGCTTGTTCTAGTCACTCCTGTCCTGTAGTTCATTCTCTAGCTGTCACTTTACCCTCAATCAGAGCTCAGCATCTCACATCTGGCCTGCTGTACCAGAAGCTTGCTGAGTCAGTACCAGGGGCCTCAGCTGCTGATATATGGTCTAGCAAAGAGCCTCCTGCTGACTTGTTCAAACAATCTCCAATGCTGGGTTGTTTGGGGTTTTTTTCGAGGCAGTTGTGGTTAAGTGACTTGCCCAGGGTCACACAGCTAGTAAGGGTCAAGTGTCTGAGGCCAGATTTGAACTCAGCTCCTCCTAAATCCAGGGCCTGTGCTCTAACCACCAATGCTGTTCTTAAAATGTACTTTGTACCCTTTTTGCCCAAGTGAGACAGACCTTTTCTGAAATCCTCTAAATTATCTCAAGGTAGAAGATTGTTTTTCTATCCCTTTTTTGTAGGTTCTGTAGCTCCAGAAACCATTCAGAAGCTTACTTTAATGTTGTTTTTGAGGAAAACTCAGAGAGCTTCGGCAACTTCCTGGTTTTTCTCCACCATCTTGGATCCATCTCCATGAGAACAATACCTTCTTAAGGGATAGCCAGGTATGATTACAATCCAATTAACTTGATACAATCCAATTAACTTGAAAATTCCCTCCTTTATATAATAGAGGGTTGAGGTAGTTATGCAATCTATAACACTTCTTACCACCATGTGTCTGGATCAAAGCCAAATTTAGTAACGTGTTTATGTCACCTGAAAATATTATGGAAAGGTTATCATACCACATCTCATGGTTTTGAGACATCCAGTAGGCCATAGGTGGATGGATTCTGACTATGCCATCAGACTTAGTGAAAGAAAAAGAAAAATTTATAAGGGAGAGAGGAAGAAACTGGACTGTGTCCAGCAATTGTGGTCTATATAGTTGCCATCATAAGCAAACCATAGACTTACATGTACCTGTCTCTCCTCCTGTTGTAAATATATTCTCTACAGGGCCTATATCAAACTCATTGTAAGAGCAGTTAGTCTCTGAGATGATAAGTTTCCATAACATTTTCAGGTGACATAAACACGTCGTGATCTCCTTTGCAAGCTTAGAGCAACCATATCTTGTGCTCCAGATGGGGCTGTCTCCCTACAATTGCCAAAGGGGGGAATGTAATGGAATGTACTAAATTTGATCATTGACAACACTATGCTAAGGTTTAGTAAAAAATCCAGCAATTCAGTTAAAGAAGAAGAATCCAGCTTTCCAGACCAGAATCCAGCTTCCTCCTGATGACATCTTACCACTCCAAGAAGACAAGAGAACTGAGAAAAGACTTACAAAGACTTACTTATTTTTTTACTGTTTCATCTAGGAACACCTGTTCCTAGAAGAAACAAAGGGGGGAATGTGATGAAATAATGGGATTTTAGCAGATATTCAAAGACCCATCTGTAGATTAATCTATACTGATTGAATCAAGTGAGAGTGATTGACTGCTGATTAAGCCTACTTCACGTTAATTGGATTGTATCAAGTTAATTGGATTGTAATCATACCTGGCTATCCCTTAAGAAGGTATTGTTCTCAGAAACTAGACAGTGAACTCAACTTGAGAACACCTTCAAAGACAATGGATTTGGATGACGCCAACCAATCACCTTGAAGCAGGGTGTAAGGACTGCCTCTGTTCCAGATGTATAAAAAAGCTTCCACAAACAGCTTGCGAGAGGGTGTTCCTGATTAAAGCAGGCTCATGGAGGAGGACTTCAGGAAGAACCCAACCAGACTGGAACTCTAGGCTAGACTGGAGCTGAAGCTTCTGATTTAAGGTGACCACAATTTAGATTTTAAACATCACATCCATCACCCACATTTTATGCTTCTTTTCTCCTATAATTCAATTCCATGTGCCTCAGAGACAATTCAGTAACTTATAACTTTCTTATATATTATATTTTACAATCATTGTAAAAGAAATGTAACGGAATCCCAAATTTAGGCCTATTAAATAGAACACGTTGTTAACATGTACTGTATATATGAGGGTGTCTACCAGGTGGAGGGTTAGTGTGTGTGCATCACAGCTGGGGTGGGTAGAATGAACATGGGATTGGGAATGATCCCAAAAGAACAATAATAAAATAGATCCTTTTTATTTTTTTTTATTTTGGAACACCATTTTCCACTTCATTTTTATTTACAAATACTCTCTTTATTCTGGAAAACTGAATGCAAATAATCATGAATTTCCTTTATGAAATATGATGGGTTATCTTGATATTCAGCAAACAATTTCTAGGCCTCTTTTTCCTCTAATTTAAAACAAAGGGTGGGAGGTGGGCTAGAGAATTTCTAAAATACCTTTATTTTTTAATATTCCATGATTCTATCATACCAGAATAGATAAATTTCTAAGCTCAAGAAAGTAGTTTACTCTAAATGAAGTGAAGACTCATTTTAAGTTGTTGAATGACAGTAATGGAAGTCTGGAAAATGGTTGATAGAGTCTAATGATCTTATAAAATTTGTTGTTGTTGTTGTTGCTTTAGTAAGGTAATTGGGGTTAAGTGACTTGCCCAGGGTCACACAGCTAGTAAGTGTTAAGTGTCTGAGGCCGGATTTGAACTCAGGTACAGCTGACTCCAGGGCTGGTGTTCTATCCACTGTGCCACCTAGCTGCCCCAAATAAAAATTTTAATGAGACATTTTATCCTGGTTACCTGCATATTTGAAGCCACATTCTGTGTGCCTCAAACAGAAGCCATTATATATAGCAAGGGTAATTTCACATCCATGTTATCAAAGGAGTATACACCCTACTAGGGCATCTGTAACAATGAGCTTCATGTTTTCTCCCTTAACAGATTCATCGATGTCAGGCCCAAGCCAAACAGTATGCTTGACTCACATGTATAAAAAGCTTTGCCTATATAATATATATGGAAACTTCAGTGTGGTCTATGGCTTATGTTATAAAAGAAATTCTGAGGAAAATATACTGTGCTTAGTTTGGAAGAAACTAAAGAACAGAATATTACTAGATCCTTTCAAGTCATGAGTCATCTTCAATTCTGAATCAATATTTTGAAGCAAAGACCTCTTTACACATTGGCTTTTTCATTATGAATTGGAAGAAACTGTGAACTTCATCAATTTTTCTCTTCTACTACCTCTCTGTTTTCCCCCAGATATTATGTCAGTGATAAAGTACTTAGCAACAACCATCTAATTCTAACAACACCCACTAGACATATACCAACCCTGGAACTTCACCCAACCTTTGGGCTACCTGTCAAATTTCAAAAAGAATAGTTGCTAGGTCTGGTGAATTTATTGTTAGAAGCAGATAACTGCATTTGTTTTTTGCATAACTTTACATTAGTGCCAGATCCCCAAAATCACTCTTCTCAGGGAGGGAGCAAGATTCTCAGAAATGAAACTACTGGGCATGAATGGGCTCATCAAGCTTCCATGAGGACAACTTTAACTGGTATTTGATTTCACTGTGTGGTAGCATATGTACCCAAATTAATACCACCATAGCAAAACATTAAAGATACTCCATGCAGGCCCTGGCATTAGAGATATAGCAGGCAGAAATAGGTTGAAAGGTAGGTCAAAAGATCGTCATATTTTGAATTAAAATTGATGTAGCAAAACAAAGGATAGGAATAGTCATGCAAACATATTGTAATCAAAAGCCAGTAATTCACTGTGTTTAGATGAGGAAATGGTTTTTGCTTATTGTTAATTATTCAGAACCCCAGAACAACAGCAACTAAAGCAATTTCTAATTATCCATTGATCCTGATTTTGTTACTTTGTTTATTTTTACAGATTTTATGTATAATTTATGAGCTTTTAATTTAAATTTATTCAATATTTAAAGCTCTCCTCATATTTTATTTTCCTTTTATGTGACATTCACTGAAGGTATATGCAAAATTCCATAGCCATTTGCACCACCTCATCTATGCAATGAAAATAAGGAAAAGTATTTATTTAACCTTTCAACTTTCAGTCATTATGATGACATGATGTTTTACCTAATTTTTTCCCTTTAATCTTTTAGATTATTGTGGCCATTGTATATATCATTTTATTGGTTCTTTTACTTTCTGTATTTATTCATATATCTTTCCATTTTTTTCTGAATTCTTCATATTAGTCCATTTATGGAACTTTAATACTACTTTATTTAATATTCCAATATTTACCTCTGATTTCCCTCCTCATTCTTTGGTTTCTCCCCCTCACCCCCACCAATATCTATTGCAGAACAGACACTGAAAGGTAAGCATCCTAAATTTCCTTGTATTGAGGGTAGGAGATTTTTACGGACCTGGCTAACTTTCTGTCCACAGTAAATTCCATAGGAAGAGTAAGTGTCTTCATATGAATTTCTAAATCTGTTTCTCCCTTATGTGCCAAAGCCAGTTGAACTTCCCATTTAACTAGCTCTGTCCTCACCTCATTCTGCATGCCCATTCCAGCTCCCAGGTTTTCACTTTCTAATGATTGGGAAGAATAAATGCCTTCTTCCACTTATGGTATTAATTTGTGTATGGATATGGGAGATGGGTGAAACAGACTAATCTCCTATTTTGGCGTCCTCACAGAGAAATTTTGAAGCCCAAATCACCAAAGTTGCTTGTACAAATTATACTGGGTGAGCAGTAGGGGCTATTTATGGGGACATGAGTAGAAAACCTAAATATTTTGGTTATCTGATATTACAGTATGATGATTTGTTTTATATAATGTGTATGTCTTTATAATATGTTATGTGTTCAGCTTTAATTAGCCTAGATGTATCAGATTTTTCTTTCTTTTGAGGTTGTTAGTTTGAAGTAAAATGCAGAAAACAGCTAATCTGTCATCTTGTCATTCATATTTCAGCATTTTACTATATATATATATATGCATATATATGTGTGTGATGCAATAATTAAGGATGAATTTATGCATTATTTCTATTTTAATAATTTCAATAAATTTAAACAAGATTTCACTAGCAATTATTGAGAATAAAATTGTTACCTATATTTGAATTACCCTTATGTAACTGAAGCATAACTCATTGGGCAGAAATTATTTATCTTTTTTGGCTTCAAATGATACAAGTAATGCACAAGTTTAAGCTAGGTATCATACAGACTATTTCTCTCATGACTCCAAAATATTCAAGGTGGAAAGAGGTCAAAATACAGAGGTTGGTGTTCAGAAATACTATTATTTTCAGGCCAGGATAATCATTCTCCTGAACCTTTTAAAACAACTTCGATTATTTATCACTAGATTCTGTTCTTATAGGAACACAGAATTTAGAGCTGGAAGGGAGTGCAGGACATATTCACTATAATACTACCTCTTCATTTTACAGATGAGAAAACTAAAATTGAGATATGAAATTAATTACCCAAGGTCTTGCAGTTAATAAATGAAAGATCCACAATTCCAACTCATTTGCTGAATCCATATTCAATAGTCTTTCTAATACCTCATATGTATCCATTTCTCCAATATATTTTGAAACAAGAAAAAAAAAATCCTGTGTTCTCCAAAAGGATATTACCAATTAAGAGGTTGTGAGAAAAATATGGGCCCCCCTGAAAAGCTGATTGAAGTTGTCTGGGGAAAGTCTGGGAGATGAATTTCAGCTGGGAGAAGAGTGCTTACTAATGGCTCCATTCTTCCCCCTCCCCAGCAGGGCTGGTCACATGGGGGAGGAGTTTAGAGGACTGCCCCTTTGACTATAGTGCCTTCCAATTGGCTAGCATTTGGTTCCAGTGTCTTGGCATGAAGATTTTAACTGAGGAAGAAGGGTGGAGCTAGCCTGTTAAGAGATAAAGGGGTCCTGAGTCCCATGCTCACCACCATTTCCATTAGGGAGTTGGCCCATTCTAGTGTGAATGTATAAATAAAGGCCTTTGATACTGCTCCAACACTGAGTCCCCGAAATTTTTAAGTGGGGTTTCTCACAATTTGTTTCTCACGGAGGTAGTCCCATTTTTTTTCTTTTCACTTGGCAAGCACCTATTGAGTGGCCAATTTGTGTAAGGTAATATGCTAACACTTTAACAGAGAGCTATAATATAAATAAATATAAATGTAGGATCATTACTTTCTGAAAGTAGGAGAAGTCTGAGGGAGTTGATTTGAAAAGACAACTATATCTTGTTTAGGCAGGAAAAGGAATAAAGAAAGTGATAGGACTGAATATTTGGTACAGATTTTTTAATGCTAAGGTACCAGAAAGGGATAGGGGATAGGAAAGTAAAGCCAATGTAGGTGAGGAAATAGTAAGAGATCCCTAACGGGTACCCTCAGACTTCCTGGCTCAGATTAATTACAGCCCAGAGTGATGAAATCACTGTCAGTTATTTGGGTGACAAGAGGAACAAGACCTTAGAGTATCAAATTTGTCTTAGGGTTTATTGAGTTATTCCCAAGGGAGCCCCACCTAGGTGGAGACTTCCTGAAGGAACAAAAGAACAGAGCTTGCATATGCTTAAATAACAAAGAAGAGGTAAAACTTCTGGGAGAAGGAGATTAGATTGGGGATATTGCTAGAGTTGACTGATTAGATAAGATACCTCTCACCAGATTCCTAAAATCATAGAAAATTTGAAATCTCCCTGAACAAATGTTGTTATACAAGGTGTTATTGTGGAGAGTCAATGGAATGAAGAGCATGGCAATCCTTTAATTGGTGAGCTAATGCTTAGCACAAGATGGTAGAAGTTCTGCTCAGTTTACCAATGTGGAAAGATTTGTTCTCAGTTTATAATTCACAGAAACCTTAGAGGAATGAAGAACAATAGGAGCAGTACTAGAAGAGGAGAAGTTACTATTATCCTAATTTTCAAAGACAAAACTATATAATTCACAAACTACCAACCAGTGAAATTGATTTCAAAGCCCATGAAAAATTCTTGAATGCATTATTTGAAAAATGTTTTGTATGTAAATTATTTCACCAAGAACAAGTCATAACCTATTAAACCTGATTTCTCTCTTTTTTTTAAAGAAGGACTGTTAGTTCAGGAAAGCTATAAAATATTATAGTGTTTCTAGATTGCAGAAAATATTTTGACTTTGCAAAATCCTCCATAATATAATTAGTAACAAGAAGATGGATTATGTAATATATCATACATTTAAGTAAATCTAGAACTATTTGAACAAATTTAACTAAAAATATAGGAAATAACAATGCAAACCCATCTTTAGTCACATCCCCTAACATCCTTCTTTTAATGCTCTGTTCACTATTTTTTCGATGACTCAATGAATCCTTTGATGTGTCTTATGTAAATATATGGATGGCACAGAATGGGGAAGCATACCTAAGTGCTATGGATACAGACTCAAAAACACGACTATGCTCTCAAAATTTCCCATTCTAATAAAGGAAGACAATACATATAGGAGGGTTAAACTGTAGAGTATGTGAAAGAGCATGATGATCCTTAAAGATACAACAAGACAGCAATTAATCTTCTTTAGTATCATTTAAATTGGTAAATCTATACTTATTTCTGATGTTCTCTTTGAAAATTGAAGAACTTTAGTGTGGAACACTTAACTTTCCTGGGTTCTTAGTAGCTGTGGCTGCTTAAGGAGGCAGGAGTCATTGAATCTAAAGAAACTTATTGGGTACTTGTTAATGGCAGTAGTTTGTTCTTCCTAGCACATACAGATTCTTGAATCTCCTTCAGGGTACATTTCTGTTTCAGTTGGCTTGGCTTGTCTGTCCAGTGGAGGCAATTGGTCAGGATTGCTATTGATGTTATGCTTACCATAACCAAGGGCATCCAGGCAGTAGCTTGATGATCACTCTATTTTGCATATAAGGATGTTGCATACTATATTACCTCATTGATTAAAGATGAAACTCTATGGCCTCAGAGGACCCCTGAAAACCTATATTTGTATGTTCCTATTATAGTAATCATATAGAAATATAGAAGTCCAAATTCCTCAATTCAAGAGGATTGACTATACAGTGGAAAATATAAATGTTATTGTTTGACATGAAACTATCATTATAGGCACCAAATATACTACACAGGGAAAATTATATTTGCATAATCATTTATTGGTTGAGATACCTTTTGCTCATTTGGTAAATGAAAATAATAACTAACATTTACATAGGATTTACTATGTGCCAGGAACTATGCTAAGTGCCTTACAATTATTATCTCATTTGATCCTTATAACAATGCTTGGAGGTAGGTGCTATTATTGTCTCCATTTTACAGATGAGGAAACTGAGATTCAATAATTTCCCTAGAGTCACAAACCAAATAAGTGTCTGAGGCTGTATTTGATCTAAGATCTTCCTGATTCCAGGCCTATAACTCTATTTATTCTACCACCTAATTGCCTCAAATTTCTCTACTCTCTTCCCAATATTTTTGATATTAAAGTATTTCCCCTAAGTAAATCAGATTAAAGATGCAATATGTCAATACTCATAAAGATAAGAATAGGCTGTTTAAGGAAGCAATCATTTCAATTTTGTTTAAAGCAACCCATAATTGATATAATTTAAATGCTAATATAATCAATATATCTGTGCATGGAACTATAAAATTTTTTGGAACAATATACCCTTCTATAAAATTCAATAATTCTGAGACAGAATGGGAACAACAGCACTTTTTCAGCTGAGACAAGTAGTTGGAGACAAGTGGGTGGACTGATGACCTTATTCCTACTGAAATTATTAAAATAGATACTTCTGGTACATTTTTTTCTTGACAACCCACATTACATAAACCAGAGATTCTTATCAACTGCCAATGCTAATTTAAAACTGTTCTACTTCACCAACAAAGTCACTATGCCTCTTCACATTTTGAATTCTCAGAAACAGGGTAGTCAATCTCCTCATGATTGCATCATATTTAAATACATGTCTTTTCACCTAGAATAAGAACATTGTTCATTTGTCTGGCTTGATATTAGATCAGTCTTGTTTTCTGTAACCAACAAACCTTTGCTTTGACTTACTTGGTGAGGTTTCTAGGAATTCTGGATTCTCTATGTCTGGCCTGTCTGCAGTGTTCTTAAAGTTAAAATTTAACCTTTACAAATTGGTTTTAATCTTTCCTTTACTTTTTCCATGAAGCATTCAATATCTAATCTGCCATGAAAGGATAACACAAGAGAATCATTTATAGATCATCCCTTCTGACCTCTGAAAACTGTTTTAAAACTTTACTGTACTATGGAATTTTGAACTCATCCACCATATTATTATTTGCATTAATTTTAGCCATAGGAGCAGCAAGGATACACTTGATGGAATAGAATGGAAAAAGAGGAAAAACAAAACGGAACATTCTGACCCTTCCCACTTTCATATCCCATGATTCTGTGATTTTGTATGTGTGTTTATCTAAATTGATAATTACATATCCAGCTATTCTTTCCGTGAAACACAATTTTTTAACTGTTTGCTATCCAAATTTTGAAGAAATGTGAGTAATACATGTTTTTCATATTATAATGCAATATTTTTTGAAAATAAAATAAAATTTGTCATGCCTTTGGTTAATAGTTTCATGTTTCCATGTTTAATTAACATATACTATCTCAGAAAGATAAACATATTTAACATATAGAATGAGTGTCTGTGTGTGTGAAAAATTCACACATACTCAGTGGGATTATTGTTTTATTGGTATAGGGAACTCTCAGATGAGAAAACTCCCTTTATTAGTGCAGGTCAGCATGTTTTAAGGAATTTATACTCTTGGAAAGTTAAAGAAAGCAATGAGAACCTAAATATATTACCCAAATTCATAAAGTCAGAATGTGTCAGAAGCAGGGTTAGAACCCAGGTCTTCATGCTCTTGAATCTAGTTGTCTATCCAATATCAGAAGTGTAACATGGTAGCCAAAAACAAATATTTTATGTTAGTTTGCACTGAGTGATCATTTTGACAACAAAAAAAAGGTCACAATTATGCTCTCTTCTGTGCTGGTCAGATTGTATGAGATGTTTTGCTCATATTTCATGATGGACATTAACAAACTTTACCTCTACTTAAATGTGTTCAATTATAAGAAAATCACTATCAATCACCAGTTACTGGCTTTTTATTGAGTTTTTTTGTCAGTCATAAATTCAGTGGACATTGGGCTAAAAAACCCCATGTATACATAAAAGTGTGGGTATATGCTATATAATATTAAATATACTATATACATACTTTCACACTCTCTCTTTATAAATGTGATCATTAAATGAGGATAAAAGAATGTGAAATTCCAGTTATTTTGGATAGCCTGTGCAAAGGTCAGAATACCAAAGATGAAATGTTATGTGTGAGTAGCAGCAAGGTAAAGCTTCCGGAAAACAGAAGTAACCTAACCTAAGCAAATCTAAGCAATACCCTTCCTACAACTGAAGGTCCTAGTCTTCTCAGAACCATTTGAAAGGCTGGAGTTATGACTGATCTTCCATTATTATTGGAATTATATTTAGTCTTATTTTGATGACTGACAACATCAGAATGCTTAGGTATCTCAAGAATATCACAGTATAATTGTATGTATGTATGTATGTGTGTATATATGTATGTATGTATGTGTGTGTGTATGTGTGTGTGTTAGTCTCCTACTTCCCTACTTCTTCAATTTCTTTTTCCCTCTGGTAAAACAGGATCCTATCTTGGTCATTATATTACTCAAGGCCTGTCCACATGCCAAAAAAAAAAAAACATTTCCAGATATTACTTATGAACAATGTGAACAATCAATAGGCATGTGTATGGCTCTTAGAAATGCTTCATATTAAGAAACCATAAACAGTATGAATAACCTAGACTTATAGCATGAACTCATAGCTTCATTTGATTCATAGTACTATTTTCTTCTTTTCATTGCTGTTCCATTAAACCTGCACACTGAAATTCCTCTAGAAACTGAATTCTGAGCCAAGTTGCTAAAGCTTGTCACTATCTAAACAAGTTTTTAAACTTTTGTAATGAAAGAAAGAACACAACATTGTAAAAGGAAGAACTCTGCTGAACCTCAGAATTTCTTTGCTTTGTTTATTCACTCAGATCTCCAAACCTATCTCATAAGAATAGAGAAGAGTATTCTTTATATATAAAATGCAAAACAACAAAGTTTTGAGGTTGCTCACACAAAAATTCATATGATTATGTTTTCAAAATATAGTATCTCTATACACATGGAAAACATATAAACCTAGTTATAGTAGTTAATTCCTTTAATTATCAATGTTTGTCTGGTACTTACTACTATCTTAGAAATTTGTGAGAATGATACCATTAATATGGATGAATTTTAAGAATCAATATTTCAAATTTACGTATCATTTTCATTATAACAAGTCTAATGGGTATGTAGCTAAAGTGTTCATATCTCAGTATTTCAGATAAGGAAATTTAACTCACAAAAGTTAAATAACTTTTTGTGGTTAGCACCGATAATATTACATTTAGTATTGAATGCTTTCTTTTTCCCCTTGGTTCTGTTCCCTCTATTATTTACATGTAAAATTAGACATGATAAGAGATTATAGAAACTTCCTGAGATTATTCTACTTCACTTTACCTAAGTGACATAGAATGATTTAGATTTGGAGTCATGATAGCCTGTATCGAAAACCTAACTCTAAGACCTACTAACTCTATGACTCTGGACAAATCACTCTTAAACTATGTTTCTGAAACTGTAATATTAGGACAATAATAGTACTCACCTCCTTCATAAGCTATTGTTAAAATTAAATTAAATAATTCATATAAAGTGCTTTCTAAACCTTATAGTGAAATACAAATGCCAAAGATTTTTATTAAACAAGCATATACACACATATACATGCACACACATATACATACACACATATTTATAAAAACACATTTACACACATATATATGTGTGTGTGTGTGTGTATATATATATATATATATATATATATATATATATATAAAATCTCCAGCATACACACACATATAAAACATGCATTCATTCAAACATACAAAAATACACATACACACATTTCTATAAAGAGAATTTTGATCCTAGGACCTGACCTACCTGACTCTACACAAGATGGTCCAGTGGTTTAATACATGGATAAGGACTAAGATGGCTGACAGCACCATAGGGGTCATACTTCTTCCGGGCACTTCTCTCTTGATTCTACTTCTGACTCTCCAAACATCACCAGCATATCTGCCATCTCATCTTCAAAAATCTCTTTAACATAGAGGCCTTCTTCCCCTGGAAGTTTCTTCTATTACTGTTTTACTCCCATTCATGTTTCTCCCCAGAAAACCCATTTTGAGGAAAGACTGAGAAAGTCATTCTTCACTCCTTTCCCAGTTCCTCTTCTGTCTCTTCATATTTCTCGTGTAGTCTTTTCTATTAGAATGTGAGGTCTTTGAGGAAAAGGATCTTATATTTGCCTTTTAAAATATATATCTCTAGTACTTAGCACAGTGTTTGACACAAAGGAAATGCAATGAATGTGCATTGGCTAAGTACTTAATAAATATTAATTGAATTGAATTGAATGCTATTGAATAAAAATATTCTCTAAAATTTCAGACATTTATTATATATGTCATTCCAAGCAAGTCATTTATCCTTTCTCATTTTCTTCATCTGTAAAATGGCTCTATTTCTCATAGCTACTTCTCAGAATTTTGAGGATCAGATGAGATAATATTCACAAACTAGTTGGCAAACTTAAAGACTACAAAAGTTTTAACCCTTGTATAATGGGCTTATTTAAGGATTTTAATTCCTCTTTACTTAATCTGGGTAATTTATATTTTTGCAAATATTCATCCATTTCATTTATATTCTCAAATTCATTGGCACACAGTTAGGCAAAATAATTCCTAATTATTGCTTTAATTTCCACTTCATTGATGGTAAATTCACCTCTTTCATTTTTGCTACTGGTAATTTGATTGTCTTCTTTTTTTTTTTTTAACTCAAAGACATCTATTTTATTGATTTTTTTCATAAAAACAGCTCTTATTAATTCTATAGTTTTCTTACTTTCAATTTAATCATTCTGTTCTTTGATTTTCAGAATTTATAATTTATAATTTAACAGGGATTTTAGATTTGTTCTTTTCCTAGCTTTTAGTTGCAAGCTTAAATCATTGATCTCTTCTTTCTCTATTTTATTCATGTAAACATTTAAAGATATAAAAATTCCCCTAAGAACTACTATGTATGCATCCTGTAAGTTTTTGTATTGTGATGAAAATAATGGGATTTAGCAGATACTCAAAGACCCACCTGGAGATTAATCTATACTGATTGAATCAAGTAAGAGTCATTGACTGCTTATTAAGCCTATTTCAAGTTAACTGGATTGTAATCATACCTGGCTAGCCCTTAAGAAGGTATTCTCAGAACCTAGACTGTGAACTCAACTTGAGAACACCTTCAAAGCCAATGGATTTGGAGGAGAACAACCAATCACCTTGAAGCAGTGTGTAAGGACCACCTCTGTTCCAGACCTATAAAAAGCTTCCACAATCGGCTTGCTGGGGAGTTCCTGATTAAAGCAGGCTCTTGGAGGAGGACTTGAGGAAGAACCCAACCAGGCTGGAACTCTAGGCAAGGTAGGACTTCTTTTTCTTAACTTTCTGAACTCCTTGTAAATATCTGTATGCTTTAATAAATGTTTAATGCCCAAAGACTGGTACTGAAGCTTTTTAATTTAAGGCGATCACACAATATAGATTTTAAACATCACAGTATGTTGTCTCATTGTGGTCATTCTCTTGGATGGAATTATTGTTTCTATGATTTATTGTTTGATCCACTCATTCTTTAGGATGAGATTATTTAGTTTCCAATTAATTTTCAGTCTATCTTTCCCTGTATCTTTATTACATATGATTTTTATTGCATCATGATTGGAAAAAAATGCATTTACTATTGCTGTCTTTCTACATTTGACTGAGGTTTTTGTGTCCTAACACATGATTAATTTCTGTGTACATGCCAAGTACCACTGAGAAAAAGTTATATTCCTTTCAATCACCATTCAATTTTCTACAGATATCTATCATATCTAACTTTTCTGAAATTCTATTCACCTCTTTAACTTCTTTCTTATTTATTTTGTGGTTAGATTTATCTAGTTCTGAGAAGATTAAGATCTCCCACTAGTATAGTTTTGTTAATTTCCTCTTGTAACTCATTTAACTTCTCCTCTAAGAATTTGGATGCTAAAACTTAGTGCTTATATGTTTAGTATTGATATTACTTCAATGTCTATGATACTTTTTATCAAGATGTAGTTTCCTTCCTTATCTCTTTTAATTAGATCTATTTTTGCTTTTTCTTTGTCTTAGATAAGGATTGCTACCCCTGCTTTTTTTTTAAATTCAGCTGAAACATAATATATTCTACTCCAATCTTTTACCTTTCACTCTCTGTGTATCTATCTGCTTTAAATGTGTTTCTTGTAAACAGCATATTGTTGGATTCTAATTTTGAATCCACTCTGCTTTCAGCTTCTGTTTCATGGGAGAGTTCATCTCATTCACATTCAGTTATGATTACTAACTGTCTATTGCCCTTCATCCCATTTTCCCCCTTTGTACTTTTTTTTCTTCTTTCCTCATCACCAGCATTTTGCTTCTGACCCCTGCCTCCCCAATCTTCCCTCCCTTTTATTAGCCACCTCTCTTTTCTTTACCCTTTCCTCCCTGCTTCTGCCCTACCTTCTTTCAGTGCCCCTTTTCCCCATCCCCCTTTTAAAAAATTTTTTGTGGGTTTTTTGGGGGAGGTGAGGCAATTGGGGTTAAATGACTTGCCCAAGGTCACACGGCCAGTTAAGTGTCAAGTGTCTGAAGCTGGATTTAAATTCAGGTCCTCCTCAATCCAGGGCCAGTGCTCTATTCACTCTGCCATCTAGCTGCCCCACCCCATCCCCTTTTACTTCCCTAAAATGTAAGATAAAATTCTTTATCCATATGAGTGTATATGCTATTCCCTCTTTGAATCAAAACTGATGAAAGTAAGGTTGAAAGAATGCTCACCTCTCACTTTTTCTCCTCTATTGTAATAGGGTTCTTGTGCCTCCTCATATTATGTAATTAACCCCATTCCATCTCCCCTTTCCTCTTCTCCCCATGTACTCCTTTTATTCACCCTTTAATTTTCTTTTTATTATCACCTCAAAGATAATTTATACCAATATCCCCTATGTTTACTCCTTCTGTCTGCCCAAAGAGAGATACAGTTCTCAAGATTTATAAGTATTATCTTCCCTTATAGGGATGCAAACAGTTTAACCTAATTGCATAACTTTTTCCCCCCTGTTTACCTTTTTAAAATTCTCTTAAGTCTCATATTTGAACATCAAATTTTCTGTTCAGTTTTGGTCTTTTTATCAGAAAACCTTGAAAGTCTCCTATTTCATCGAATGTCCATCTTTTCTACTGAAAACAAACAATCAGTTTTGTTGGGTAGTTGATTATTCATTGCAATCCAAGCTCCTTTGTCTTCTAGAATATCATATAACAAGCCTTTTAATCCTTTAATGTTGAAGCTGCCTAGTCCTGTGCAATCCTGACCCTGGTTCCATGATATTTAAATTATTTCTTTCTGGCTGCTTGCAGTATTTTCTCCTTCACCTGATAATTCTGGAAATTGGATACAATATTCTTTGGAGTTTTCCTTTTGGGGTATCTTTCAAGTAGGGATTGGTGAATTCGTTGAATGATGATTTTATCCTCTGATTCTACAATATCAGGTCAGTCCTTTTTTTTTTTTTCTTTTGGCAGGGCAATGAGAGTTAAGTGACTTGCCCAGGGTCACACAGCTAGTAAGTGTCAAGTGTCTGAGACAGAATTTGAACTCAGGTCCTCCTGAATCCAGGGCCAGTGCTTTATCCACTGTACCACCTAGTTGCCCCCAGGGCAGTTCTCCTTGATAATTTCCTGGAATGTGGTGTCTAGACTCTTTTTTCTGGTCATGGCTTTCAGGTATTCTAATAATTCTCTAATTATTTCTGCTGGATCTATTTTCTAGGTCAGTTGTCTTTCCAATGAGTTTATTTCACATTTTCTTCTATTTCTTTCATTCTTTTGATTTGTTTGACTGATTCCTGGTTTTTTCATGGAATAATTAGCTGCCCAATTCTAACTTTTAAGGCCTTATTTTTTTCAGTAAGTTTTTCACCTCCTTTTCCTTTTGACCATTTTCCCCCATTTATTAAATTGTATCTTTTAAGGAATTGTTTTCTTCAGTCAGTTTTTGTTCTTCCTCTTCCAAGGTGTTGATTATTTTTTTTTTTGCAATTTTCTTGAGCAACTTTCATTTCTCTCATTTCTTTGACTATTTTTTCTTCTACTTCTCTCACTTGATTAAAAAAAAACAACAACAACAAAAAAAACCTTTTTGAGCTCTTCCAAGAAGACCTTTTGGTCTTGAGACCAATTCATCTTCTCCATTAAGGGTTCATATGTAGGCATTTTGAAAGTACTGTCCTCATCTGAATTTGTGTTTTGGTCTTCCCTGTGGACACAGAAGCTCTCAATAGTAAGGGACCTTGTCTGTTTCTTACTCATGTTGTAGCCTACTTTTTGACTTATAAATTTGAGATCTGCCCCTGTGGAACAGGGGCCACTGTTACAAGTGTCTTGTGCTGGGGGATAGGGGTCAGTTCATTGGCTTTCAGCTCTGAGGCTTCTGTGGCTTGTGGATTCCTCACTACCCTGAGATTACTCTTTGTGCTGTGATAGTTTGGCCTAGTTGTGCCTGTCCTGTGTGGGTGGGTCTCTAGCTGGCAATTTGCCTTCTCAGCTGGTGCTACTGAGTCTCATACCTGGGCTGTTGTGCCACCAGTCTGCTGAGCCAGGATCAAGGGGACTCAGTTGCTATGCTGTGGCCAAGACCACCTGCTGACCTGCACAGACACCCTCTGCACTGAGCTGTGCTGAACGGTGCTGTGCTCCTCTTTTGCCCTAGTGAGACACACCTCTCCTGAAGTCTTCTAAATTATCTCAATTTGGAAAGTTGTGTCTCTCTGTCTTTTTGTAGGTTCCATCAATTCAGGATCCATTTAGAGGCTTGATTTAATGTTCTTTTTGAGGGAAACTCAGGAGAGCTCAGGCAACTTCCTGGCTTCTCTCAGCCATCTTAGCTCCACCCAGACTCTGTATATTCTTTATACATATTTGTCTTTATACATGTTTTCTTTTCTCAGTAGAATGTAAGTTTTTTGAAAGCAAAAAATTTTGTTACTGCTATTGATTTTGTCTTTATAGTCCCAGGATAAAGCATGCTGCCTCACTTGTAGTAAATGCTTAACAAAAGCCTTTTGAATTGAAATGAACAGGTTAAAGAATTGCCTTATAGGAATCTTTTCTAGCGATAAGTTTCCAACTTAGTAACATCATAATAAAGTCAAATAGGCTCTAGAAATTGGTAAACAAGCTAACTAAACACACAGGATCATATTCTTATTCACAAAACCTACATATTACCTATTCAAAACCAAATTCCAAAGACATCTGAGCTTGCTTTTGCCTTTTCAAGTTTCTTTCTTGGGGATATTTCTATAAAATATGACATAAACGAGGATATGGACATAGGACTTTTCCCCTAATATAGTTAGAGAGGTATGGTATTAACCCCCAAAGAGAGGAAGAAATATGAAGAATAGATCTAAGGAGACAATAAGAGGAAGTGGCAATGAGATTCAGGTAACATATCTGAAAATAGTTCTCCCTACTGATTAGTTTTATAACCTTTGGCAAGTGTATTTTTTTCTCTAGCCATCAGTTTCTCCATCTTTATGAGGAACCAATTGTAAATGATCTCAAAGATTCATCTAATCATGAACATCACAAGAATTCCTATTTTCCAGAGGCAGGAACCGAAGGGCAACAGAGATCGCAGTTTTCCAATGTCCTCGTTGTGGCAGGAGCTAAGGCTCCCATATCAGACTGCACAGCCACACTGTGGCCTGTGGCTCTTCAAGGCGCTGATCCATTGTCATCTGCAACTGGTGGAAGCCAACTGCTACTACTATCCCTAAATCCTATGCCAACATAATCAAGACTATTCCTGACTAATCAAGGAACCTGGAAAATCATGTCTTTCACAAGTAAATGGACAATCTCTAAATCTCAGGGAGGTGAAAGGTTGGTTAACACTAATAATATGTTCATCAGAAGGGAAGAAATTAAAATATCAAAAGCAAAAAAAAATTAAGGCAGAAATTTGGAACAAAAATAAGGAATAATGCCATGGTTTCCATGGCACTTGTGAGTCAGCACATTTTTTTTCAAAGTAATACTAAAGATAAAAGCATTATGAAAATAAGATTGACTGGAAGCTAAAGAAATATTAAGCTGATTCCCTCATTACATAGTAGAGCTATTTATATTGTACTTTAGAAATACAAACTGATTCACAGATGTGATCTAGTTTGATGCTTGAAGCTAAAGGGAAATAAGTGTCATTTTAGATGTTAAGGAGGAAAACCATCACTACTAATATAGGAGAAGGCACTCAAAAGTCATATGCTCATGGAAACAATGGTATAAGTGGCAATTTTTATATATAGGTCAAGTGGTACAAAATGTACCCTTAATTCCATTTCAAAGATTCAAATATAGTGTGACTATTTGTGGAGGAGTGGGAAAAGTAGCAAACTATGATTTAACAATTTTATATTTATTTTTTTCTAACTAGGTGCTAAGCTCAATTGTCCCTATGCTATTACAAGATTGAAAGGACTGCCATCAACCTTCTGCACCTTGTTGCTTTGGATTAAAGCCCAGAATGTCCTACCCTTGTTATAGGTCTTATTGCCAAGGAGTTAGTAGTCATCCGTATACATCAAGGCCAAATTCATCAACAGAAATAAAGTTACAGTATCACTGATATTATTCACTGCTTTAAAAGACCTGGTGATTCCGCTTATCTCTTTGTAGTTTTTTTTTGTTTGTCTACCTTAACTAAAAATTAGTAATGTATTTGTTTACTGACTTCAGAAATGATAACCAAAACTTTAAATGAAATAGTTATATCTTACTTCTAGGATTTCAAATTCCAATTTCACTTCCACTTCTTCTGGTGCCTGTTGCAATATGGACCTCATTCTTTATTTTATTTCACTTTTTAATTCTCTTTTTGTGAGAATTGGAAGGACATCCCCTGCTGGAGAGATATTGCAGGGAAGCTCCACCCGTGAGGAGAAAGCATGTGATTTAGAAAGCATGTGACTTTAGCATCTGAAAGTTGGCTAGTGTCTGGAACTTATATCTATAGAACCACCTGTTAGTTGTGTTACTCAAAGTTAGCTTGGAGCTGTGAGTGTGTGTGTGTGTGTGTATGTATGTATGTATGTATGTGGACAGCCCTGTTTGCTGTGGGACAAGAGGCTTCTGGGAGGAAGAAGGAGGAGTGAGGTATTTTGGGTTCCTGACCTCAGTTTGAGGGGTCAGATGCTGGGGTCTCTTAGAAATAGTTAGATTTTTATGTCTCTCTCTCTCTCTTTTCACCAACTTCTTATGCTCTTTAAAAAATACTTAAAAGTCTAAACTCTTGCTAAAGCTTCTAATTTAAGGTGACCACTCATTAGATCATAGCTAGAATTTTAGCCCCTTATAGATGGAGACCACAAGGAGAACACTGAACCCTGCAATCTTCTGATCTTCCAGTTAGGTAAGGATTTTCCCTTATTTCCCATGTTCTGTCTCTTTAAGTTTTAAGTTGGCCATTAAATATATACTTTAACTCTTAAGTACCTATTTCTAATTTTAGCCTCCTGTTTCCAAGCCTCTCTCCCTTTTATATTTCACAATGGATCAGGCTTCTAGGATCAAAAAAGCCTAGGGTTTTAGCATTCTAAATTTCTTTTCCTGACTGTTCACCCAAGTCAAGATTGACCTCATGCTTAAGCTCAGTCCTTATGAATTCAAATGTTCTATTCCTATTTTTATTTTTAATCTTACTTTGTGTTATGGTGAGGAAATTTTTGAATTCCAAAATGGGGACTGATAGTACATTTCATATCATTCGAGGCTCCCCCCTTGAGAAAATAATCACAGCATGGGACTCCTATAAGCTGCTAATTCAGCCAGGCATGACAAAAGCAAGGCTTATCAAACTGTGTTTTATGTGACTTAAAAAATATTCTATCTTACTGGAAAACAAATTATTTCAGAATGGATATTTTGACCACTTACTTAACACTGCAAACTCTACAAATGATGCTTCACTTTGATTCCCCCAAAGATTTAACTTATTGGAACCTCTAGAATGTATCAAGTAAGGAATTAACCAAAAAGGGAGAAAAAGAAAAGAACTCTGGGCCTGAATGTGAATGCTCAGGCTGACACATCAACCAAGTAAATAAAAAAGGAAAAAAAAGAGAAAATTCATGGGTAGAGGAGATAGAAAGGATAAAAATCCTCCCCCTTCAAGAGATCCCATCCCATGATAAAAGGGGTGTTGTAGTAAAGCTTAGATGATATATACCATTTGGCCCCAAAGACTTAGGTTTATGGAAATGAGAAATTCCTAAATTTTATGAGGATCCCACAGCAGTTTTTGACCACTTTAGGGCAATTTTTAGAGGATATCAGCCCAATTGGAATGATGTTAATGATCTCATGGAAACAATATTATCATCAAGGGAAAGAGCTGATATAATAGCTGCAGCAAACGCCCTGGAAGCCACAGTAAAGATTGATATTGGGTGGCCTGTTCAAGACCCTGACTGGGACCTGAATAACCCTGGGCATTTTGATGTGTTGAAGGATGCAAGAGAAATATTGTTGAAAGCAATGGAATCCTGTTCTAGAAGGACTGATAACTGTCAAAAATTTATAGATACAGTTCAGGGACCTGATGACAGACCTAATAGATTTTATGACAGGTTGTGTAAGCATGCCAGGCAATATGCTGGACTAGACCCATTAGTCCCTAGAGATGCCCATATTACCTGCTCTCATTTTGTATACCAGTCTTTACCAGAAGTTTGGAAATATTTTAAAAGGCAGTGTCCAGGGGCAGCTAGGTGGTGCAGTGGATAAAGCACCAGCCCTGGATTCAGGAGTACCTGAGTTCAAATCCTGCCTCAGACATTTAACACTTACTAGCTGTGTGACCCTGGGCAAATCACTTAACTCCTATTGCCTTGCAAAAAAAGGCAGTGTCCAGGCTGGAATAGTTTGAGTCCTGACAAACTTAAAGAAATAGCAACATATATTTATGAAGGAAATGAGAGGGAGGAAAAGAACAGACAAGGCATTTTAGCTCCAGTATGGGAAATAATGAGGCAACAAGGCTGGGCAGTTGAGAATCACTACCAAACCCAGAATCACTACCAAACCCAGAATCAATATCAACCCCCTAAATTTTGCAAGTACTGCCATAAACAAGGACATTTTATACAATCTTGTAGGATTTTGAAATGAGAGCTAAACAAATATAGATATAATTTCTCCCAAAGGAATACAGAGAGGCAGAACCAAAATAGAGATAGATCTTTTCAGGGGGGGTACAGACAGATGGAGGCAAAACAGACGCTTTCAGAGCAGAATGAAAATAGTTACAGACACTCGCAAAGGATTACAGAACAGAGAGTTATAGAAGATTGATGGTGTATGGGGTTGGGAGTGGGGGGAAAGGACAGTGGAATCTGAAGATATTACCTTTCTAGACTCTGAAATTTTTAGCCCTCTTGTGTCAGTCCATTCCCATCCCCAAAGTAAGGAACCCCATGTAACCCTTAGGGTTGGAGATACTTATTATGATTGTTTATTAGATATAGGAGCCTCAAGATTAGTCCTAGTGAGCAAATATGACCCTGAATGTATACCTATTGGATCTTTCTGATTATGATACTATCTGGGTAGCCTCTCTGCCTTCACATCTTAGTGCACGGTTGCTGAACTTGTGGCTCTCACACAAGCCTGTTCTCTTGCCAGGGGAAAAAGCACTACTATTTTTACTGATTCTAAATATGCATTTTGTGTGCGCCATGCTGTAGACATGCTTAGGCTACAGAGAGGATTTTTAACCTCTGCTGGCAAAGCTATTGCTAATGGAGAATTTATTAAAGATCTCCTATGTGCCTTAAGACTCCCATCTGCCTTAGCTATTATTCATTGTCCTACTTATACTGGCAAATATGACCCTGTTTCAAAAGGGAACGAATGAGCTGCTGCTACTGCTAAGCTTGCTGCTTTGGAATCCCCTGAACATGTATTTAATCTTTCTTCTTCTGATGATGTTTCTATTACCCTTACTTATGATAAGTCTGAGGTAGAGAATTGGAAAAAGAAATTCAAGGCTAAAGAAGTCAATGGGGTATGGGTGACTCCAGAGGGGAAGCTACTTCTCCCCCAGAGCTTTTATCATCAGGTATGCTTATCTATTCACAGAAAGGGCCATTTTGGCATACAAGGAACTGTGGACTCTGTAAAAAAAAAAAAAAAGGGTTTGGATTGCTCCTGGGGTCACTAATGTGGCCTCTATGGTTTGTGCCTCTTGTTCAGTTTGTCAGACTTATAATCAACAGGCTTTCCAGGCTAAAGCTTATGGAGGACATCACTTAGCATATACACCTTTTGAACATCTACAAATTGATTATATTACAATGACTAAGGCAGGCAGTTATAAGTTTTGTCATGTTATAATTGATCAACTCACTTGGTTGGTAGAAGCTTTTCCATGTTCCTAAGCCACAGCTGGCTTTGTTGCCAAAACCCTCCTTAAAGAAATAGTCCCTCGCTTTGGCTCACCAGCCAGCACTGATTCTGACAAAGGTACATATTTTACTGATTCTGTTTTATCCCAAATTTACTCTTTCTTGGGAGTTACTCCAAAATTCCATACACTTTACCACCCACAAAGTTCAGGGGAGGTGGAATGTATGAATAAAGAGCTTAAAAGCATGATTGGCAAATTGTGCACTGAAACTCATTTGAAGTAGACTGATATTCTACCCTTGGTTCTACCTGCATATCAGGCCAAAAGGAGAATTACACATATCTCCTTATGAGATGCTTTTTGGCCATCTTCCTATCCAAGCAAAACCTTTTTCCCCCAGTATATACATCATTGGTGGGGGGAGATGCCTCTGTTGCTTCCTATATATAGGAATTACAAGCCAGACTACATGAACACCACAAGGCAGAAGAAGCAGTACAGGCTATCCCCTTGTACTTCTCCTTACATGATTTGAAACCAGGAGACAGTGTATATATCAAAAATTTTCAGTGTCCTAGTGGGACCCAGCCACCTTGGAAAGGTCCTTTCCAAGTATTGTTTTTTTGTTTGTTTGTTTTTGGTGAGGCAGTTGGGGTTAAGTGACTTGCATAGGGTCACACAGCTAGTAAGTGTTAGGTCCTCCTAACTCCAGGGCTGGTGCTCTATCCACTGTGCCACCTAGCTGCCCCTCCAAGTATTGTTAACAACTCCTACTGCCATCAAAATCAGAAAGAAGGACTCATGTATACATTGCTCCCATGTAAAACTAGTACCAACACATGTAGATCATTGAATTGCATTGTCTTTTATTATTCCATGTGTATTTTATTCTATTTATCTATCTCTCCAATTTTGAAACAATGCAAGATGGTTTTGATTTCATAATACAATGTTAATTCTGGGAGTATTGTGCTCCCATATTCTAAATTGTTTTTTCCAACTGATTATTTGATCAAACTCTATAAAGCATTTCCCTGGTAAATTGGTTGCCATGTGTAAGGGGCTAAAATTCTAGCTATACTGTCTAAAATATCTAATGAGTGATTTCCAATAAATTATAAGCTTTAGCAAGACTTAGACTTTTAAACATTTATTAAGGAGAATAAGAATTTGGTAAAGAGACAGAGAAAGGCCTAGATTCATCTATTTATCAAAGGAAAAGTGCATTTCTAGCTCCACTCTCCACCAGCGTCCTGATGAAAAAGAGAGAGAGCCAGCCATGCCCCCTCTTCCTCCCACAAGCAAATGTCACTTCCAGATGCCAAAGAAAATCTGCATGGCCTTGCCCTCAGAGGCATTCTCCACATGGTGTAGCTTTCCTACAGTAAGTCTCCAGCAGGTGGCATCATTCCAATTGTTACACATGGCAAGTGTAAAGTAATTCTAGAAGTATTATTTTTAATAAGCATATATTCTTAAAAGGGGGAATATTTATAAAAGTTTTTTTCATATTCATGTAATCAAATTTATTATTGCCATAAATAGTGACATATTGTATAATATAATAATGTATGATTTGGGGGTTTTAGATATTGAAATTTTAAAAAATGTTTTAGACATAAAAAAATCAGTTCAAATGTTACATAAGGGTTTCTTTTTATGCTATTTCAACTACATTTTTAACTCAATACTATAGGCTTATTTTTGTAGAGATTCTTATTCTTATAAGATTGTGTTTTAACTTGTATTAAAATATGTTCTGATTTTTCACAAAATAATTGTATACTTAGTTAAAAAAGGTTATTAATTGAAATTATTGTAGAATTGTATATTCTGAATCTAAGCACATTCACATTTTTTGCAATCATTATTAAATCAATTTTTAAATCCATATGAGACTTGGATTATGGGATCTTATCATTTAAGACATTAATTGCCTTCATTCTGAGTTATCAGATGCCAGTTGGCCAGGATGCAATCCAATCACAAGAGGAATACATACAAGAGCAGACATTGAACTGTAATATGAGGGGAGACATGCGTGAAGTCCAGGTACTGCACTGCTTTGGGAAAGGCTGAGAAAACAGCTATTGACAAATGCCAAGGTGGTATTTTCTTAGTTTAATTTTCCCCTACATGGCACCAGGTGGCCAGGCTATGCCATTTTATTCAACACCTGACTTCAATTCCCCCTCCTATATGCCTGATGTCATGGACAACTCAATCCTATGTATCTGATTAAGCCTGACTTAGTTATTTCTCTGTTCTTTTATGGTAATCCCCATAATTATCTCAGATGACATGATAAATACACTATTGGATTTGGCCTTGACATCTGCTACCAATTATATTAGATTCCTTAATTTCTCATAATGGCATGAGGATAATTAGGCAGATGATGCAAAAAGTGATGAAACAAAGATTAAAAAAATTATTTTATAAATTAATACCACAATTGTCTTCTCAATTTATCCTCCACGGAGAGTAGTGTAGTAATATTAAGTTTTAGAGAATGTTTCAATTTTTGTTTTTATTATGTGTAATATGTAACAACTAAGATTCTGAATTTCCTTAGACATGTTTTTGAGAACTCTCATTGTTTGATTTGATTATTGGCAAAGCTATTTAAAGTTGTGTTAAGCTCAATTTTGTAGGAAATTTTCCTGGCTGATTACCAGCATTCACACATCAACACCTAAAAAGACTCCTATTCCACACCTGCACCCAGAGGACATCCCAAGAATCATCTGAGAAAAGACTTCCAAAGACTTAAATGGACATTTTCCTGTTTGCTTTTTCCATATTGTATACATTGTTTATAATGTCTACTTACTAAAGGGGAGTGTCCCCTTTAGTTTTTTGTTTGTGATGTCCACCTGCTAATAGGGGAGTGCCCCCTTTAGCCTTTGTCAATGCATAGCTCAATTTCTTTTTCTTTCTTTTCATTCCCTTTATTTAGTCATAGGCATCTGTAATGTTATTGCTTCATGTGAGGAAATGCTGTTTCTTCTCCTGAAGCACAGGGTGGACTGTGAGGATTGGAATGACACCCCCTGGTGGAGAAATATTGCAGGGAAGCTCTACCATGAGGAAAAAGCATGTGATTTAGAAACCATGTGACTTTAGGTTCTGGAAGTTTCTGGTGTCTGGAACTTACATCTATAGAACTGCCTGTTAGTTGTGTCAATTGAAGTTACCATCCAATTAGCTTGGAACTGTGTGTGTGGACAGCCGTATTTCCTGTGGGACAGGAGGCTTCTGAGAGGAGGAAGGAGGAGTGAGGTCCTTTGGGTTCCTGACCTTGGTTTGAGTGGTTGGATGCTGAGGTCTCTTAGAAAGATTTTTACCTCTCTTTCCTCACCAACTTCTTATGCTCTTTTATAAATATTTAAAAGTCTAAACTCTTGCTGAAGCTTCTAATTTAAGGCAAACACACATTAGATCATAGCTAGAATTTTAGCCTCTTACACTTTAAAGCTTACCTGATAGTACAGCAAAGGCAATTAAAAGATAATGATGGGGGGCAGCTAGATGGCGCAGTGGTTAAAGCACCAGCCCTGGATTCAGGAGTACCTGAGTTCAAATCTGGCCTCAGACACTTGACACTTACTAGCTGTGTGACCCTGGGCAAGTCATTAACCCCCATTGCCTAAAAAAAAAAAAAAAAAAAAAAGGATAATGATGGGTGGAAGCAACTGTTGTGAGATGGGTAAAAAGGACCTATCTTTAAAGAAAAACATCTTACCATGAAACTTCACCCTCCTTTTATATCCACAGCCTCATCTTATATTCACATTTTAGAAATGTACCTTTCCCAAAGTTGTCAGATGGAAACACTGGTTCTATGGGGGTTGTTTTTCTTTGGGTTTTTTTAATTTGTTTTTTGCCTTTCTTTATATCCCTATCACTTAACACAATGCCTGCCATACTAAGTGGTTAAAAATGCGTATTAATTTATTGAATGCCTTAGAAGAAGAGAAAACATTGTAGAATTGAATGAAAGCTAATCCTACCTTAAAGTGTATTCTTTAAAAAGAAACTCTCAGAGGTTATCTTCCATTCATTCAATGCTCATTTCTCAGCTAGTATGTCTCTAGAGGATGCCAACTTTAAATGATGTATCCCATCACTGGTCAGCAGGGAACCATCTCAGGGTAGCTATCCTGTCACTGTCAGGAAACTACAATGTCAATCATTCTAAACTCATTTTAAAGGAGACAACAGGCTGTACTGTAAAAAAGTAAGCTATTCGCTTAGGTAATAAAAAAAAAAAGCTTTAAAAGCAGCCAACAGTTGAAGAACCTAGAATAAGCCAGTTTCACCCCATAGTAGACACAAAGAAAAGATCATGAGATCAAATAGTTGATAGGTTTTTGTCTCAGAAGTAGATAAGCTCCTGGAACTTCAAGCAAAAGTTTTTTGCTCCTTCTACCTCAATATGTGAACTGGTATCTAGACTCTCTGGTTGTCCTTCCAAGGGTGTTTTAAGTACTACATATAAAAGAAAATGGTAACTTGTTTGTAGTCTCCCTTATAAAGTTGCTTCCTATATTCTATGCATTTTCCTCAATTCAATTACATAAACATTTATTTATTTATTTGTTTGTTTGTTTGTATTAACCTATTATGCTGACAGAATAGTGCATGTGCGCACATTGTGTCCATTCTATGCACTAAGAAAAAAAATAGTATAGATAAGACATGGTCCCTACACTCATACATTTAATGTCAAGAAGAAATTCTCAATTGATCATGTTCCAAGTTTTTCTCCACTTGACTCCTTGTGACTTTGAAGCTAATTCCCAAAATGTTTCCCCTCTCATTTGATTTCCCAGGGTCAAATAGAAAGATGTTCTTCTCAGGGTTAAAATTCCGTCACATTACCAGTTCTGCATTGAAAACCATAGTGCTGTTAAGTCTCTGGTTCTCTATGATTCATAACTCCCTATTGCTAAATAGCCCATAACATTGATTTTTTGTCAGTGAAGCCAGTGTATAGAACACAGACCCAAGACAGTCACATTTTTTTTTTTGGTTTGGTTTGATTTTATCTTTTTTTTTTTCCTTTTTTTTTTTGTTGGATGTACCCTACTAGTAAATTGGTAGTTATAGTGAATGAAAGTTGTAAGGTAAGACACAAACACATACACACACACACACACACACACACACACTTCTCCCTTCTTTGACTATGACTTCTGAAAGTTTACTGTCTTTTTGTGAACTTAATACAATAGCTTTCTCAATTCTAGTATGTGAAAATCCCTGTTGTTGTTACAATTGTTCAGTCATATCAGTCTTTGTTATCCCATGGACCACAGCATGTTAGCCCCTTCTCTCCTCCCCTATCTCTCAAAGTCTGTCCAAGTTTATGTTCATTTTTTCCATGATACTATCTAACCATCTCATTCTTTGCCACCCCCTTTTCCTCTTGCCTTCAATCTTTCTCAATATCAGGGTATTTTTTCAATGAGTCCCATCTTCTCATTATGTAACCAAAGTATTTAAGCTTTAGCTTCAGTATTTGACCTTCCAGTGAATAGCTTGAATTTATTTATTTAAGTACTGATTTGATCTCAGTGCTGTCCAAGAAAGTCTCAAAAGTCTTCTCCACCAAAATTAAAAATTGTCCAGTCTGTGGCACTCATCTTTCCTTATAGTCCAATTCTCACAACTGTACATTGCTATTTATGTATATATGTATGTATATGTATATGTATATGTATATGTATATGTATATGTATATATATATATATATATATATATATATATATATATATATATATATATATATATATATATATATATATATATATGAATATTTGTTGGCAAAGTCAGATCTCTCCTCTTTAGTATGTTCAGATTTACCATAACTTTCTTTCTAAGGAGAAAGTGTCTTTTAATGTCATGACTGCAGGCACCATCTGCAGTAATCTTTGAGTACAAGAAAATAAAATCTGATACTACTTCCATTTCTTCTCCTTGTATTTGCCAGAAAATGATTGGACCAATTAGCAAGGGTCAAATTCTTTTTATGGGAAGCTTCAAACCAGATTTTCCACTTTCCTCTTTCACCTACTTCAAGATGCTTAAGCCCACCTTGCAGAATCTTAAGCATAACTTTTCTGGCATGTGAAATGAGCTCAATTGTGTGGTAATATGAACATTTTGTGGCATTGCCCTTCTTTAGGATTGGGATAGAAATGATCTTTTCCAATCCAGTGGCCACTATGGTGTTTTCCAAATTTGCTGGCATAGTGAATGCAACATTTTAACAGTATCATTGTTATTTTTTAGGGTTTTAAATAGCTCAGTTGGAATTTCATCATTTCCACTAGCCTTATTGATAGCAATGCTTCCAAAGGTCCACTTGACTTCATTTTCTAGGATGTTTTGCTCTAGATCAGTAATTCATCATTGTGGTTATTCATGACGTTAATATCATTCTTGCATAGTTCTTTTGTCTATTCCTGCCTTATTAATCTCTTCTGCTTCAGATGAATCCCTACCATTTTTTTGTCTTTTATCATGCCCATTTTAAAATGAAACATTCCCAAAATTCCCTTCATAATTCTGGCGAAGCTCAAAACAAAAAAGAAAACTAAAAAGAAATACAACAAACCCTGATTAGTCCTTCCAGAGTAATACATACATTAAAGGACAAAGCCCCTTTTCCTGCTGTTTGGAAATTTGAATATAACTTAGCCTCCCATTCTCCAGAAGTCTTACTTCTTCATTCCACGCTACTGTTCTTTTTCCGCAAATACCTGATCATTTTGAATCCAGACAAGAACTCTGTTAAAAACTATCCAGACCATACTATTTGGGAAGAAAGTTGTTCATCTTCTTTAGGCTTGCACCAGGGTATTCAATTCCAGAATATCGATCAAGGAACCTGTTTCTGTTATTCATTGCAACTGCCCTTCATTTTGTATTACCTCTCAATAAAGCTAGCTTTCTTTGTTGTCCTCTTCTGAACTCCATGTTTCCCTGTACTAGTCTTTTGACATTCCTAACTTGACTTTGTATTAGGATATAAATATATACATATATATATATATATATTTTAATTAAGCAGCTGGGTGGCAAACTGGATTTGCATTTCAGGCATAGAGTCCAGAAAACCTGAGTTCAAATCTCACCTCAGACAATTACATGCTGTGTGACCATGGATAAGTCATTTAGCCCTGTATGCCTCAGTTTCCTTATTTTTAAGATGAGGTGGAGAAGGAAATGACAAATCACTCCAATATCTTTGCCAAGACACAGCTAAAATAACTGAACAACAACTTCTAAACTTTGCCTCATTATTATTTACTCTATTTGATTTTTCCACATTAGGTATTATATTTACTGTCTTCATTATCCTTTACCCTAAATTTAGTAATTGAGAAACTTTTCTGCTCTTGGTCATGTGTCATAGTGAAGGCCATAGTTTTTATTCTTAATAACAAGCCTCAGAAAGTTTTATTCAGGAAAAGAAATGTATACACAAACAAACATATACACATTCCTACTTGGAGTCTTTTTCTTTTCTTCTTTTTTCTTAATGAAATAATTCCAAACACAGCTTGAAGTGTGTTTTTTTTTTTTTTTTTTTACTTTCAGTAAAGCAGCTTGGCTCTACGAGCATTACTTATGCTCACAGATTTATATTCATCTCAGTCTTTCCAAAGAACTTCATCATTGTTTAGCCTATAACAGGATTTACCTTTTTGTGTAGTAACAATAACAGGGAGGGGAGTTGGTTTGAAAACAAGCACAATGAAAAGAACATGACTTCTTGTAAGGTCTCTGTCTCTACCTCCACACACTGAATATTAGGAGTTTATAGGGAATTAAAGATACATTTCATTTAGAGGGCAATAGAAAGGTATGTGCTGGGTGTGACCAGGTTATAATGGGTAACAAATAAGGACCTAATCAGAAGTAAAAGTTAAAATAGCAAAAAAATTGAAAAATTGAATAATTGAAAAAAAAAGTCATCCTTGAAACCAAGAAGACCGGTGTTCAGGTACCATTTTTGATACTTACTTATTACACTTACTGATTATTTGACCCTGGACAAAACATTTAGTGTTGCAGTACACCAAGCAACTCTCTAAGATTATTTGTCATAGGGCTAGTTCTTCTATTCATTGGTAGGAGTTTTCTCACTAGGGGTTCTCCATGCCAGTGTAATCACAGAACTGGAAGAAAGAAAGAATAAATAAAAGAAAGGAGAGAAAGAAAGAGAGAATTAAAGAGAAAAAGAGATAGAGAAAAAAGAAGGAAGAAAAAGACAGTATGAAGGGAAAAGAAGAAAAAGGTAAAGGAGAGAAAGAAAGAAGGAATAAATGAAGAAAGAAAGGAAGTTACTTTGTTTTCATCATAATAAAACTCATTATTAAAAAATATATGATCAAAAAAAGATAGCTATTTACATAGTAGATGGCTCATGTGCTGTACTAGTACCCTTGAAAAAACACAAGAGAAGGTAGAGTCCAATTACTTTGAGCTTATTGGAGTACATAGACAAGTCTCATGTTATAGGATGGTGTGAATTGTTTGTGTACTGCACATTTGGAGGGAATGTCCATATCGATGAATTCACAGATTCATCAAGTATTTGAGAAGAAATGTATGGTGATGAATTAATTTGAAAACCCTAACAATTATCAAATGTAAATAAGAGGATGGCTTAGGCATTGAAAGAATTTGGTTCAGTATATGAATATCGTTTACAAAAAGTGAAATACTAAAGATAGATATTATTTAAATTTTAAAAAGAAAGTCAATAGTAAATGCCTCTCATAAAATTTATTTTTATTTTTCTTTAGTTTTTTTTTCTATTTCAGAAAAAATCAATATTATTGCTAGCATACTACTTCTTTCTTTGTAATCCTTTTAGAATTGATTACTGTAACAACTAAGAGTATGGGTTTGGATAGTGTTAATTCAATGAAAGGAATTTTGAGCAATGAAAGAGTTATCTATTTTTTTCCTATGGCAGTGATGAGTTCTTCCTTTACCTAGTGTCTCTTTGTTGAAAAAAAATGGATTTTATAAGCTCTTGTTTTTCAACATCATTTCCCAGAAATTTTTTTTTCATCAGGTTGCTATGTTCAAGGCTACAAACAATGAGGGGGGAAAACTATACCAAAATAAACATCAGATTTGTTGTGTTGTGCTTAATAGGAAAAATTGTTGCTGTTAAAATACATTGTAAGTTATAACCTTGAGTGTTTGTTTACCAGGGTACTTGAAAATAAATGTAACAGGCCTATTTTCTGGAAAACAGATAAGCAGCTTTTCTTTTTGTATGTATTCAGAATTTTCTATACAGTGTACTCAGGAATTAAACACTTGCTTTACCATCAGAATACACACACATATATAATAAAGTAGATCATATAGAATTAAAGGATAAATGTGTTTCATAATATGCTTAATATTCACTTATTTGGCAGATATGCTGTTTAAATATTTTATTTGAATTATGTTGTGGTACAGTATATTGGAAATTGGCCTTAGAGTTAGAGTCAGGAAGATTTGGGTTCAAGTATTATTTTTGCAACTTGTTACCTAGTTGGCTCTGAGCAAATCACTTTTCTTCTCATGTCACTTCTAACAGTGGGGCATCTCTTTAAGAATACAAGTTGTAGAGCAGCCACTGTGTTGCATTGATAGTGTTATTTTTGCACCTAAAGATTAGTCTACATATTTATGGCCCAAAGATTCATACAGATAACATGAGCTAATTTTTTTAAGATTAAAAAGCTTCTGGATTCTCTCTTACTTTTGATTAAAATCCTCAAATTTATATAACACTGTAACAGTTAATAAAATCTTTCTTCACAACAACCCAGTAAGGTTAGTAGTGGAAATAATATTACCCTCAATTTCCAGATGAGGGCACTGATATGCATTTAGTACAAGGAAACTGAATTAGTTTTGAATGTTCTTGTAGGTCATTAAATATCAAAGAATTTGAACCTGAGTTCAATGACCAGCATTCCTTCCAATATGCCATGCTGTCTTCTATAATAATATTTTTCATTCTATAAACTCACACAGATACTGCACATCCAATTCACATATTAAAAAGACTCCATTTCTCTTGATTCTTCAATCTGCTGTTAGTTATTTTAATGCCTTTGTACCTCCACTTAAGTGCAAAAAATAGGTAAAAAAAGTGGCAAGAGATGGCAGGGGCGGCTAGGTGGCACAGTAGATAGAACACTGGCCCTGGATTCAGGAGGACCTCAGTTCAAATCTGGCCTCAGACACTTGACATTTACTAGCTGAGTGACCCTGGGGAAGTCACTTAACCCAAATTGCCTCACCAAACAAAAAAGAAGATGAAAGAAAGAAAGAAAGAAAGAAAGAAAGAAAGAAAGAAAGAAAGAAAGAAAGAAAGAAAGAAAGAAAGAAAGAAAGAAAGAAAGAAAGAAAGAAAGAAAGAAAGAAAGAAAGAAAGAAAGAAAGAAAGAAAGAAAGAAAGAAAGAAAGAAAGAGATGGCAAAAGTTAGTAGTTTCACATAGTTCAAACAGTAATTAGATTTGTGCTCTTGGGCAAGTGGATTATGCTCTCTAAGTCTTAGTTTCTTCCTCTGAAAAATAAAGAACATGGACTACATGACTACATAGCCTAGATAGACCATAAGGTCCATTTCAGTTATAAAATTCTTTGTTTCTATAAAGCAACTAAATGGAAGTTGAAACAAAGCTTCTAGTTCTAGTCTATAGCTCACCATTTGACTTGGGACAAATCTTTTTATTTTTTTCCTTTCCTCTCTGATTTTTTTTATTCTTATATAAAATAATAGGATTAATCTAAACCAGAAGTTCTTAAAACACACACACACACACACACACACACACACACACACACAGCACTACAGGGATTTCCTATTACCTCTAAGATCAATGTAAAATCTTCAGTCATATAAAGCTTTTAACCACATGCATCCTCCCTAACTTTCTAGTCTTCTTACACTTTATTCCCTTCCAAAACATTCCTCAAACACAATACTTGATCCTCTTCCTTTTTACCAGTTGACCCAATGCCTAGAAAACTCTCCATTTTCATCTCTGCCTCCTATATTCTCTGACTTCTTTCAGGACTCAGCTCAAATCTCAGCTTCTGTAAAAACAAACAAATAAACAAAAACAACTTTCTCACCCCACACCCTTGATTATCTCCTGTTTACACACTTTGTGTACACATAATTTATACAACTACTTTTGTATTATCTCCCCATTAGAGTATGATTTCCTTGAGATCTGAGACAATTTTTGCTCCTCCCTTTTATTTTTTGTGTTTAGCACAGCATCTAGCACAGAGTAAGCACTTAATAAATGCTTGTTGGTGAACTGACTAACTGATTATTGTTTTGTGAATGTCCTTGAGTCATTGCATGTAATGTATGTAAAAGGTTTCTCTTCCTAAATGATTTAATAATAACAATTATTCTGTTGTTGTTGTGATAGCTAGCATTTATATAACCCTTTAAGGTCGCAGAATTAAATATCTTGTTTCATCCTCACTACAATCCTGGGACTCAGGTAGCCCTTTAATGATCAGAACCATCTCTGTGACTTCTTTAGCATTCATCTCTAATGCCCTTCTCCTTTCTCTAGTTCTTTATTTCCATAGTAATGTGTGTTTTCAGTAATTTTTCAGTCATGACTGATTCTTTGTGAGCCCATTTGGGGTTTTCTTGCCAGATACTGCAGTGGTTTGCCATTCCCTTCTCTAGCTCATTTTTTTTTTAATTTTGTCATAAACATTTTTATTTATATTTTTGGTTTCTAATTTTTTATCCCTCTTCCCTCCCTTCCCTTTCTCCACCCTTAAGCAGCAAGCAATCAGATATGGGTTATTCATGTATGATTATCTAAAATATTCTCATATTTGTCATTTCGTACAAGAAAACCTGAAATTGAAGGAAAAACAAAATGAAAGAAAGTGAAAAATAGCATGCTTCAGTCTGTCCCAGATGAAGAATTTGAGGCATATGGGGTTGTAACTTGCTCAGGGTCAAATAGATAGTAAGTATATGAGGCTGGATTTTTACTCAGGGAGGTGAGCCTTCCTGGATCAGGCCTGCATGCTATTCACTGTTCTATCTAACTGCCTAGTGAATGTCAACAATGACTGAACTTTCCTCCTTCAAATGCAGAATCACTTTGATCCAGGGGAGGCTGGAAAAGCTGATACAATTATCTCCCATCACATTATATTTTCTATTCCTTACCCTTCTGTAATTACATAATTTTAATTTATAACAAAATTTAGTACTTTGAGGTTTATATACTATATATGTGCTGGGGAAGGGAAATTTATGAATAATTAAAACTTCTGAATTCTTCTACATTCATACCTAGAAAAGAGCTCAGGTGGTGTAGTGATTGAGGAGTAGTTTCAAAGCAGAAAAACTCAGGCTCAAGTCACACCTTGGACACATATTAGGGAAATTACTTAAACTTTCAGTGCTCTATCCCAAAGCTTCCTAACCTGTGGGTCATGATGCCACATGGAGTCATATAACTGAATGTGGAGGTCATTAAATATGGCAGCAAATGTTGGATTAGTATATCTATTTTATATACCAATATATCCAGGGTCAAATAAAAATTTCTCAGGTGAAAAGGGGTCACAAGTGGAAAATGTCTAAGCCCTGATTTAAATTATATTCCCCATGTCCTTAGTAAAATCCTTTATTCCCATTTCCCTCAACCCAATCTCCCTAATGCCCTACCCAAAAGCTACTTACCCCTTCCACTGTGATCTTTGAAGGCTTGAACCATAAGCCATCTAATTCTTGTTCTCTATATAGATTTTTCCCTACCCTTTGTGGCTGATCTTCAGAAAGCTTATCTACCATAGATGCCTCCATTTTCTCTATTCTCACTCTCTTCTGTATCTCTTATATCCAGACTATGATGTCATTATCTGCTGAATCCACCCTCTCCAGTTACCATTGATGGCTTATTTGCCAAAACCAATGGTAATTTCTCAATATGCATTCTTTTTGACCTCTCTGCAACCTTTGACACTGTGGATCAACCTCTTCTGCTTTTTACTCTCTTCTATCTAGGTTTTCAGAACACAGCTGATTCCTTCTACATATCATTCTCAACCTTCTTTGCTGAATCCACATGTAGGTCAACCTCTCTCACCATAGGTGTCTCACAGGGCTCTCTCTTTCTTGGGTCCTCTACTTTTCTCACTCTGTATTATACTTGGTGATCTCATAAGCTCCCAAGGATTTAATTATCCGTGTGTGTGTGTGTGTGTGTGTGTGTGTGTGTTTGTATTTTAAGTATTTCCCACTTACATTTAAATCAAGTTCAGGTCTATTCAGGAATATTGTGGCCTGCATGTTGGCCACATCGAGCAGGCTGGATGTTTTGATACCTCTATTCTAAAGGAAGCCTTTCCCAACCTCTCTTAATTTTAATGCTTTTGTTCTTTTAATTACTTCCTTTTTATCCTATATATTGCTTTTGTACATATTTGGTTGCTTGCTATCTTCCCAATTAGACTGTAAACTCCTTGAGGAAACATGCTATCTTCTTTTCTCTTTGTATCCCTGATACTTAGCACAGTTTCTGACACATAGTAAGTACTTGATAAATTCTTATTAACCAAGAACTCCAATCAAGAGCCTTGTAATTTTCCAAATCAAAATATTTCTTCCTTGGCCAATACCTTTCTTAATGTGTTTTCTTTCCCTACAGGAATATTAACTCCTCAATGACAGGGGTTTTCTTTGGTTTTATGTTTGTAATTTCATTGATTATAACAGTGCTTGTCATATAATAAGCGCTTCATAAATTCATCTCCCCCATTTATTCATTCATTCCCACTTAACTTAAAAGATGAAGAAACTGGGTTAATTGATTTGCTCTAGGTTCAATCCTGAGAAATAGTAGTAGAAGCTAACATTTACATAGAACATTGGTCTCTTGGTTCCTAGTGAAATGTTCTTTCATGACAACAGACTGCTCAAAATTTTAGGGTGGTAGGCAAATGCATGTATGTGCCATATTTATATGTGTATGTGAAAAAAAGAGAGAGGCAGACAGACAGATACAGAGACAGAGACAGATAGGAAGGCAGACAGGCAGGCAGGCAGAGAGACTATCAATAGTGTAGTTGAAATCTCATAGTTGGGGGGAAAAGCATTACCAACAAATTCAAATACATCTGGTATTTCATTTATTCATTTTCCTCCTCTACCAAGATAAATTACAACTTCTCTAAGTTTTTGTCATCAGTCTTTATGACTTGCAATGACCAAAACACAAAAAGTAAAAGTAAAAATTAAAACAAAAACAATATTAAAAAACCACACCAACCCATCAGTGGATAGAACATATCTAGCTACTATAAACTAATTAAAAGCAATCATTTTCATAACAGATGTTTTATCTTTTTTGCTTCATATTTGTATTGTTCAAAAAACCATCATTTTCTAACTGACTAACCACTATAGCAAGAAGTAAATAATATGGCATGCATAATAAGGATGTATCTTAATTTAAAACAACTGAATTATTTTACCAATAATCTTTCTATAAGAAAAGGATGGGGCAGCTAGGTGGCGCAGTGGATAAAGCACCGGCCCTGGATTCAGGAGGACCTGAGTTCAAATCTGGCCTCAGACACTTGACACTTACTAGCTGTGTGACCCTGGGCAAGTCACTTAACCCCAATTGCCACACTAAAAAAAAAAAAAAAAAAGAAAGAAAAGAAAAGAAAAGGACAACATTCTACTTTTCCTTTTTTTGCATGCTAAATTTTTTCCATAGAAATAAGACCACACGGGGAAGCTAGGTGACGTGGTGGATAGAGCACTCTCCTAGGATTCAGGAGGACTTGAGTTCAAATCCAACCTCAGACACTTAACACTTATAAGCTGTGTGACCCTGGACAAGTCACTTAACCCCAATTGCCTCACACACAAAAAAAAAAAAAAAAGAAAGGAAAAAAAGAGAAAAAAAAGAAATAAGACCACATGATTTTTATCTCTAATTCATTTACCATTGTAGCATGAAGCTAAACTTTGTTTCTCAAAGGCTATGCCTTTCAAATGCAATGTCTAGGAGGGCCTACACAGCTATAAATGTTAGAAATGTTATTGCTCTTGTTGTTGTTTTTCCTGCGTTCTTGAAGAGGATCATCAGGATGATGTTATAAATTGCCCTGAATTGGTTTTAAGTGAGGAAGGGCTGTATAAGTTCACCAACCCTACTCTCTTCTTCAAAACCATCTGGGTCCAGTGGCAAGATATATATACATCAGGATGACTGGAGATGGCCCTAGATGTTTAGGGCAATTCGGGTTAAGTAACTTGTCCAGGGTCACACAGCTAGTAAATATCTGAGGTGAGGTTTGAACTCGGTCCTCCCAACTTCAGGGGCTAGTGCTCTATCCACCACACCCCCTAGCTGCCCCACAAATATGATAGGAGAAAGAGACTATATGACTGTCATGTGAAGACCAGCTAAGCTAAGTTCATATAAGCTTCTCCTCAAGTTGACTATGAAATGATAAATATTTCACTTATAGCAACTTATTTTTTTTTCTTTCTTAAACTTGACAAGTACTTGCAAAAACATTTCCATTTACAAATTTTGCACATTAACTAGCTTGATACCACTTGACTGAGGCCACAAGGGCTGAAGACTTGCACCAATCTTTGTCCTTTACCTGCCCTTGTGGTTTGCCCTGGATTCCTTACTCTGGAGTTGCCTGACTTCTGAAGAGGTAAACTAGATTCCCCAGTGTTTCCTTCTGCTTTGGGGGAACTATAGTTTTAAAGTTCGCTCTAACTACTCCCCCGCCCCCCATCCCCCCACCCCAACAACAAAAGGGAGAAAGTACTTAATATTTGACACAAATCAGATAATGAACAGATAAGTTTTTGTCATCACAGAAAAGGCAATTTTAATAATAAAGAGTAATAGAACCTAGTAAGTCATCACTACCTGGACAAACCATGCCTTTGGGATGCAGTTTCTTTGAGAGGCTGCTAACGAACAATTTTCACTAGCACTGAGCATAGTTATATAAAACATAAAGCAAAATCTTCTTTCCAGTGACCTTGCTTTCTCTCTGATGGAACTTATACCATGTGCCACACCCCCAACCCCCACCACATAAATATAAACCATCTTCTCTCAAGCCTGAGGTATGCATAGCTGCTCTATCTCCCATACTATCAGGCCTTCCAGGATCCTGACAAAGTTAATGCTAAAATAAAAGAATACACAAGGGAGTCAGATGTTGCCAATTCGTAGGGTCCCTACTCTATGTGGGGAGAGGTGAGCCCCACTGTCACTATGCTAATGTAGAAAAGGACCTCCTTTTCCACCACAGCTGAGACCACAACTTTCTGCCTATAGCATGGAAGCCAAGATCACTCCCCACCAGAAACCACCCCCTTTTTCACTGAATGTGTGGCACATCACATCATCAGCATTTCCAATTAAACAATCAATAGGGAAGATTTGACTCAGAAGGGAGGCATACATCACTAAAAGAAGGCAAAGAATATCTGTGCATAATGAAAATTCTACACTGTTGGAAGTGGGGGTTGTAGGGTTGGGAATGATGCAGAGAATATCTGAGTTGCGGAGAGTGATACAAGGAAAAGAAAAGAAAAAGAAAAAAAGAAAATGATTTAAAATGAAACCATGAATGCCTATTAAATATAATTTTTCAACTTCACAATAAATTTAACAATCAGATTCAGAATTGTCCTGTTTCTCTCCCTGTGAATTTTCTTTTCTTCTCTTCTGTGATTTGAAAAAAAAATCTTAATGGCACAACTTACTTTTTTTTCTTTTTGATATCACCATCACCAGTCCCCTCTCCATTAATTTCCCCATATTATAAAAAAGAGATTTTCTTATATCCTGTAAACATATTCAAACAAAATAAATCAATACATTGGCCACATTCCATTACATGCATCTCATTCTTCAAGCAGGTAACATTATTCATCATCATGCCTCTGCAATCACCTTGACTTATTGACTTGAACAGGCAGCTAGGTACACAGTGACTGGAATACTGGACTTGGAGTTAGGAAAGTATGAATTCAATTCCTGCCTCACATACTTATTAGCTGTGTGACCCTGGGAAATTCATGAAACTTCTTCCTACCTCAGTTTTTTCATCTGTAAAAGGGGGGTAATAATAACACCTATTCCCAGGGTTTTTGTAAGGGAAAAATAAGATTGGATTTGTAAAATGCTTTACAAACTGTAATGTGTATATCAATGCTAAGTGTACATATACATACATATATATTTCTATATTTTTAATGTATACATGTTTGTATATGTATGTATATACTTATATGTGTACAAATGCTAGTTATGATTGTGATGATCAGTTTTAAGACTTTTAAAGTTGTTTTGCTTAGCTTTTTATAATCTTTGCATAATATCCTCATTGTTTTGCTTCCTTTACTCTCCACCAAACACATTAACACTTAAAGACTTATGAGAAAGATATGGAGGAGTTCTATTTGTCAGTGGAGGAAGAAAACATGTGAAATTATAGAACCTAGAAGTATTGAAATTACTAATTTTTTAGAAGTGAGGCAAATTACTAAATATTAGTGATGAAAAGCAACAAACCTTAGGATATTCAAGGTTACATAACTGATAATTACACAAACCCCCTAGTTATAAATAAGTATAAAAGTTGGTGTCAAAATTAGTCTTCTTACATTGAAGGTAATTACATTAAGTTAAAAAAGTAATAATATTGAAATATCAATGAATTTCTTCATCTTTGAAATATATTGCCTCTATAACTCCTATTAATTAGAAAGTTGCAGTAATGCCAGTTAACATTTTTCAAAAAAAAATCATGATTTTGCTTTGTTAGGAAATATTATTTTATTATGTAAAACTAAGCCTTTGAATTTCAGTTTTAAGTAAGTTTTTTTGGTATGATGAGTCTATCATCTTATTCTTGTTCAAGATAAAAATATTCTATTTAATTTTTCTTATTATCAGTTTGATTGACTAGCCTTCCTTCCCACCCATTCCCCTATTCTTTATCCCCCCAAATCAGAGTGGGTTCTCTAATTAATAAAGGGAAAATATTTTGGGCTGATTAGTATAATTCTACTGTCACCAGCTCTAGGATCTAAACCTTCTGTATCTACTGCAAACAACCAGAAATAAATTTGTATGCCTTTTGCATTTAGTCTTCTCTCAGTCTGCTCATAGTATTTCTTATTAATAATGTTTTGTTTTATTAGTCCTTTGTACAATCATTTCTGTAGTTCTTTTAAATAAAATTTTATAATATTTGGAATAAAAGTTGGCAAAATTCAAAACATTCATCACTGTCTTTGGCCAATGTAATGAATTTTGGTCCAGCTCCTCTTCTCTTTTGGTTCAATAATTCTACAAAAGGTCCATCTCCTAAGTGAAGCAATTTCCTAAACTAAGGTATAATTTCCTGGTGACTATTATGAAATCCTTAATAAAATAGCTGTTTTTTAGGTTTGCAGAAATGAAATGGAAATTTCCCAGCTCTTAATCCCATTTCTCTAATATGTAGGAAAAGGAAAGAATCACTTTAAAAAAGCAGGGGGGTGGGGCAGCTAGGTGGTGCAGTGGATAAAGCACTGGCACTGAATCCAGGAGGACCTGAGTTCAAATCTGGACTCAGACATTTGACACTTACTAGCTGTGTGACCCTGGGCAAGTCACAACCCTAAGTGCCTCACCAATTAAAATAAAATAGAATAGAATATTAAAATAAAATAAAAGCAAGGGGGAAGCATCGTTAGTGCATTCATTTTTTAAAATCTACTACTATAAATCATTCAGGATTAAATTGAACACATAGGACCAAGAAATGGGTATTCTTTTTGGCATTAGCACAGAGAGATTTTAGATAATATGTTTTGTTTAGCTTACATTTAAAAATGAAGTCAGGCAGTGAAAATCTTCTATTGCTGACTCAAAGGTATGTTTAAATAATAAAATCAGATCTAACAAATGCCAATCAAGAAACTCTCCCATATAAAGAAAGCTGCTCAATGACAGGTACGATTGTCTTTTTATAACTTTATTGTATATTGTCTTTTTTTTTTTTTAGTGAGGCAATTGGGGTTAAGTGACTTGCCCAGGGTCACACAGCTAGTAAGTGTTAAGTGTCTGAGGTCGAATTTGAACTCAGGTCCTCCTGACTCCAGGGCCGGTGCTCTATCCACTGCGCCACCTAGCTGCCCCTGTATATTGTCTTAATCTAAAATGAAAACAGAATTATCTCTTCCACAACATCAAAATTATTCATCTGTTGCATCCCTAATTTGAGGATATCCTTATTAAAGAAGAGTTGTAAATCATATGGATATTATAAATTCATATGGATGAAAGAAATGGAATCATACTTATCTGAATATGTAAAGAAAAGAGAGCATCTGGTTCAAAGGCTAGTTTTATATATTCAAATCAATATAATAATTTTATTTGTGTTCAAGTGATGGGATATCAAGGGATAGAAACTTACCGTGAAACCATGAAAGTGGCACAGTATATTTTTCTTTATCTCACTTCCATAATTTGATAGAAAGAATGAAAATAGGGTTATTATCTTGTCACTTCTATAGCCAGATGGTTAAGTTACCATTTGCTACTAAAGAATCAAATCATTGTATAGTCTCCCCTGAAAAGAAAATGTCTCCTCTTATATAACACAAAAGTCAGTCAGCAGATGTGATTTCTAGGACATGATCCGATCACAAAACACAAGTCTGTTGGGTTATGATTCCCTAGAGTTTTGCAAATAATTCTAGTCCTCAGACCATGCAATTCTTTATGGTAATAGAGGATTCACTTTGCCAAAAACAATACATTTTTTATTAAAAGAGAAAAACATATTTTATAAGCTTGTTAGTTTCTAGAAAGCCAGGAAAATGGTTTTGTATATAATATCAACTGTGATAATAAAGCCAAGTACATTGAAACCATAGCTTCATATCACCATCTCCATATTGTATATCTGTATATAACATTGTCCATGACAGATGTCTTATACATCTAAAAAGTTCTAAATAATTTAACTTATGAATATGGAAAACATACTTTTAATGCTTCCAAATACCAAAGTAGAGACACAATGCATTTTAAAGATTGAAAACAGTACAGGCTTGATATGGCATGCAAAGTATCTGACAAATATTAATGTGTTATTAACTATTATCAGCTATATTTTCAGTTCATAGCCATGCAATATATATTTGCTGAATGAAATAATAAGTTAATGGTGCCATTTCATTATAGAAAAATCTAACCAATGCCAACCTTATCCCTCTTAACACTGCCCTTTTCTTCACTAATTCACAACTCTAAACTAAGACATTACCATAAGCCTACTAAAGCCAAATCCAACTTTGAGATTATTGCCACAAATTAAAAGGAAGCATTGATTGCATTATTTTTAGGCCTAATGGCAGATTTGATTGACATTCTTATATTTCCTCATAGTATTTGTGGATCTATCTAACTCATTCATCTAGTGGTAAAATGGAAAAGAGAACGAGCCTAGGGCAAAGCTCTGAGGTAGACAAGCTTTGGTTTATAAGCCTTCCCACTTAACCTTTCTATCTAGCCCTTGTCTCTTTCCTAAGCTCAAACTGATTTTGTACTATTTTGTTGTTTTTAGTAATTTTTCAGTCATATCTGATTCTTCTTGATACCATTTAAGGGTTTCTTGGCAAAAATACTGGAGAGGTTTGCTATTTCTTTCTCGAGCTCATTTTTCAAATGAGGAAACTGAGGCAAACAGAGTTAAGTGATTTGCCTAGGGTCATATAGCTAGTAAGTGACTGAAGCATGATTTGAACTCAGGAAGATGAGTCTTCCTGACTTCAGGCCTGGCATTCTATGAACTACACTGCCTAGCTACCTGGTTCCAAAGACATCTCAAACATGTCATGTCTAAGTAGAACTCATTACTTTTTAAAATATTTTTTTTTTTATCTTTTCACTAAAACCTTCCATTCTCCTCAGCCTCATTATGGTTCATCACCATTCTCTCAGTCACCCAAACTTGCAATGTCATTGTCACATTTTACTCCTCACCTGAATTGATTCCACATATCTGATCTCTTATCAAATCTTATTTCTACCTTTACAAGATCTCTCATGTAGGGTATAAACTGTCTATGTAATTAAATAAAAATATGACTAATCATGTAATTCTATTATTCAATAAACTCCAGTGTTCCATTACATTTATAATCAACTATAAAGTATTCTGTAAAGTATTATTTAAAGACTTTCACATATTGATCTCTTTTTACCTTTCCAATAGTTTTACAGACATCATTATCCAGTCTGTCCAACCTATTTGTCCCTTTCACATAACATTCCATCTTCAAAACCATGTCTTTGCATTGGCTTTCCTCTATTGCTGGAATTTTCTTCCTCCTCCTTTCTACCTCCTGGCTTCCTAATCTTCCTTTATTACTCAGATGAAAGCATACATTCTGCAGTCAACATTACTGCTTCTCTACTACCTTACACACATACACACACACACACACACACACACACACAAACGTGCGCACGCGCGCACACACACACATTCCTATCAGAGGGAAGATCAGTGGAAAACCTCTGACATTTCTTTCTAGTCACTCCATATAGATATTGTATGCATAGTTATTTACATCTTAGCTCCCTGGTTGAGCACAAGAACAGGATTTTTTTTTGTTTTTTTTTTTTTAATCTACAGCACTTAGTATGGTATCTGCCACATAGTATGTCCTTAATAAATGCTAGTTGGTTAACTTCCACACATTCTCACTTCCTTTCCCTCTCTCCAGATGCATAACCTAATTCTCATTGCTGGAGAGGACCTTGTTCTCAGCTACCTTTCTTTTTTTGGTTTAGCAATAAATATTTTCATTTATAGTTTTGAGTTCCAATGTTATCCCTCCTTTCCTCCCTCCCCTCTCCCTTCTCTGAGGCAGTAAGCAATCAGATACAGGTTATACATGTACAAATATGTAAAACATTACCATATTAGTTGTTTTGTACAAGAAAACTTGAATAAAAGAAAAATAATGAAAGAAAGTAAAAAATAACATGCTTCAGTTTGTGTTCATCAATATCAGTTCTTTCTTTGGAGGCGGTTAGTATGTTTCATCAATATTTCTTTGGGATGGACTTGGATTATTATATTGCTGAGAATAGTCATTCACAGTTCTTCATAATAGTCATAATAGTCATTCACAGTTCTCTGTGCACAATGTTATCTTGGTTCTCACTTCATTATACGTCAGTTCATACAAGTCTTTCCAGACCTTTCTGAAATCATCCTGCTTGTAATTTCTTACAGCACAATAATATTCCATCACTATCATATACCAAAGCTTATTCAGCCATTCTCTAATTGATGGACAGTCTTTTGATTTCCAATTCTTCTCAGCTAACTTTCAATGTATACTGTGAAGGCATTAATTGGTAATAAAGTCTTAAGATATTACAAGTCCCTTCTAGAGTTATCTTTATGTAATAGGAGACTTGACTAGAAAAAAAGTTTTGTGAGTTCAAAGGAACAAATGTCTAACAAAAGAATTTCAAGTAATATAATAAAGAACATTAGGGAAAATGTTTAGGTCCAATAAATTGCTATGTATGCTTTCAAGGTAATATAATATTAGCACCATGCTTGGACAGGTTTGATTTTTTTTTTTTGGTGGGACAATGAGGAACTTGCCCAGGGTCACACAGCTAGTAAGTATCAAATGTCTGAGGCTGGATTTGAACTTAGGTCCTCCTGAATCCAGGGCTGGTGCTTTATCCACTGTGCCACCTAGCTGCCCCTGGCCAGGTTTGATCTTAATAGTAGATAGAGTAGACAGTACTATAACTGCTGTGAGGTGTAAGCTAACAGCAAGACCAACTAACAAACAAAAAAACTCACTTTAACCTATCGCTGATAAGGGAAATAACTCCATATTGCTGATACTCTTTTTCTTTCAGATTAAGGGACTGTTTACAACTACTATGAAAATTACTCTGGGAAGCATAGCATATTATACTATCAGTTATTTATATTTAGAAATTGAATTCAGCAAAAATTCTTCCAGAGGTCCCAATCCTCTGGACCTTCTATGCTACAATCTGAATAGGAATAAGAAGTTTGGAAGCATCATTGATAGAGGGAGAGTAGAAAGAGATGGCACAAAAGCACTCCCAGGAGTGGGAATCCATCAACACAAGAGGGATAGAGTAGTTGAAGTAGAAGGCACATTTTTCTCAACCCAAAATGTTGGTTATAGGTATTCTTTGGGAGCCACATTCCTCTAATTATCCCACTCAGGTGTGCTGAATAATCCTTAAACACTAGGCACTTAAGGAAAAATGGGACTGAAATATATTTAGACTTCCAAAGACTTCTTTTTCTAGGACAACCACATCTACTAGCTCTGTATACTTTTATCCCCTTTACATTTAAACAGAGAAGATAGATAGTCCTAGCAATGTATTCCACTTACAAGGAAAGAATCCATAGAGCTTAAAGCAATATGCAAAAAAGAATTAGATGAAGACCATATAAAGAAGGCTATGATTTAGTGCATATAACTACATCCTGGTGGAATTTCCTCATTAATTGAATGGCAACATGCCTGAGAATATTTTTTTATAGTGCAATAAGTTTTACTTCTACTTCTCAATATATATCTTTCTACTCCTCCTGATCTTCTGTTAAGACATATAATTTATTTTGATATTGCAGTTTGGAGGAATATAACCTGAACAGAAGAGAACTTAGAAGTTATTATAATGGCCTGAGAATTGCATGATATGAGAACCCGACCCATAACATTTACTGACTTGTTCTGTGGATTTTTAATTGTGCCCTTTACTTTAAAGGCCCCAGGAAATTTAGATAGTAAAAGAGATCATCAATTATAACATCTAAAATGACCAGTAGCAAGAGGAATAAAACATCATATTTCAAACTGAATAAGAAATTAACATAAAAAGGGCAGACTTGTACTATTTGACTTCTGTGGGTGTGGCAAAATAATTTTAATGGGAGAACATATTTCCATAGTAGCAGCAAGATGGAGACTAGCAAGAGCATTTGACATTATATGTGCCTAATTCCCTAAAATTTACCTAACAGTTCTGATATATAACTATCAAGTATACATAATAGATCATTTATATATATATATATACACATATATAATCATATACATATCACACATGAATGCATATATCCATTCATACATAAACTCAAAAAGGAAATGTGGGAAATGATCAAAAAGTATAACAATTATTATCATCATAGGTAACTTGGCATAGTGGCTCAAGAGCTGGCTTTCTTGCCAGGAAGACCTGGGTATAAGGCCCATCTCTCATACATTCTTTCTATGTCATCATGGCCAAGTTACTTAACTTGGTGCAATAGGAAACTCCCTTAGATAAAAAGATATCAAGGAGCAGCTAGGTGGCACAGTCGATAAAGCACCAGTCCTGGATTCAGGAGGACCTGAGTTCAAATCTGGCCTCAGACACTTGGCACTTAACTAGCTGTGTGACCTTGGGCAAGTCACTTAACCCCAATTGCATCACCAAAGGAAAAACAAAACAAAACAACAACAAAAAAAGATGTCAAGGTGAATTATTAAACTGAGTTTCCTCATCTGAGAGTACCCTATATCAAAGAAATGACAGGGGCAGCTAGGTGGCGCAGTGGATGGAGCACCAGCCCTGGAGTCAGGAGTACCTGAGTTCAAATCTGGCCTCAGACACTTAACACTTAGTAGCTGTGTGACCCTGGGAAAGTCACTTAACCCCAATTGCCTCACTAAAAAAACAAAACAAAACAAAACAAAGAAATGACAGGTTCTTTTCTATCATCATCATCATTTCATTTTTTTCATAAAAGTATTCATTTATTAACTATCCATATAAAATCAAATTTACCAGACTTTATCTTCTTAGTTTAATATCTACAAAAGAAATTTAATAATAGTTGATGGTTACAAAATACTTGAAAGTTTATAAAATGTTTTATCTGCACTAGTTCATTTGATCCTTACAACAACCATGTGAGGGGGGGTACATAATACTGGTAATATAGTTAGGATTATAACCATTTTACAAATGAGAAAAGGAGCTTAACACATTTAAGTGGCTTTTCCTCAATTACAGGGTAAGTATCAGAGGAAGCCTCTCCACTGGACACTGGGTCCAGTGGATTTTCCATGATACTGCCTCTCTATGGTCAGATGACAAGGATGTTATTAGGATGAAATAAGATAATTCAGGAGAAACTGCTTTGTTAAGAGAATGTACCATGCACAGGGAAGTTCAAAGAATCATAAAATCTCAGAGGTAAAAGGGACTTTTGTGGATGCCTGGTCTAACCCTTATATGAAAAAGAATCTCCTACACCTTTTGCCATCAAGTATCCACCTAATCTCTGCATGAGGGCCTCCAATGAGAAACATCCTATCAAAGTCCATTCCATTTGTGGATAGCTTTGATTGTTTGAATACCCTCTCTTTCCTACATCAAGCCCCAATTTGGCTTTCCGCCACTTTTACTTATTATTTATAGTTCTTCCCACCAGAGCAAAGCGAGCAAGTCTAATTCCTTTTCCACATAAAAGACCTTCATATACTTAGATAGATATACCTTCTCCCCTGGAGTCTTCTTTTATCTGGGCAAATCATTCCATGTTCCTTCAATGTATCTTTATGTTGCATGATCGCAAGGCCCTTAACCATCCTGGGTCTCCTCTTCTGAATGCTTTTGAGATTCTGAACAGCTTTCCTAAAATGTGGCATCTAGAAATAAATACAGTATTCCAGATGGGCTCTGGTCATGGCAAAGTAAAGAAGTTTAAGCAAGTTCCTTAATCTAGATATTATTGTTTTATTATTGCAACCTATGATCCCATTAGTTTTTCTCATTGCTATATCACAATCATTAATTCATATGAAGGAAGCACTGCTATACAGCCATTCCTCCTTATCTTGTTCTTAGAAATTAATTTTTTTAGTTTGAGAATCAGACTTTAATTTAATCCAGAAATGTACTAGAACCAGCTCAATCCAGGTTCATGAGAACCAATTATTAAAGTTTTAGTATAAACATCTAAAGCTTGGACAATTAGCAAATGTTAAAAGTAAGGGCTTGATCTGTAGTTTTGTTGATTATTTAGACTCAAGTAAGTGATTAAGAAAAGGATCATAAAGCAGAATAAACTGAGAAGTGGATCACTCATATTTTTTTTTTCTACAGAGCTGACTGATAAACATTTACCAGCACACCCTTGCATTTGTTCCAAGTTAATTACATCTTCATAGATATGACTTAACATTCTAGTCTGATGAAACATTTTTGGAAGTGGAGTCTAGCATGAAACATATCAATAATCCATTCATATCCTTGTGCCATCTGCCAATTTGATAAACAATATCTAAATAACACTAGTCTCTGAAGAATTGAATATATATATCACATAGTATACAATAGAGTAGGATATGGTAGCTGTGAGGAGGCTATCACATATAATCATTAAGAAACTTTTAAAAAGGAGTAAATGTTGTTATGAAAGAAATTTGTGATTGACAAAAGAGATGTAATGGCCACGTGGCAAGAGGAAGACATATAAGAGTGAATTTGGAGTACTCCACTGATATACACAAATTATTAAGACTGTAAGGAAGTCCTCCAGATCATTAATCAAATCTCATATGGCAAACTTTTGGAAGGACCTGGAAAAGAAAATACCAGCAAGCTTGGATTGGTGGCAATATGCATCATCAGAGGGAAAATTTAGATCTAGAAGACGGCAGTTATTTTTAAATATTTGACTATGAACAGGTTAAAATATCTTCTGAACATGTAGAAAAGACAAATTGACCAAGTGATTTCCATATTATAAAAAATTCACTGAAGAGATTTAAGCCTAATCAATTCACTCCAGAAAGTAAAACTTCTTTTTGTTTGTTTGTTTTGTTTTTGAATATCTGAAGGTAAAACAGAGGGTAGAGAAAGTAAAGGCTGTTAACAAATAAAGGAGGCACATAAAAATCAATGAGGCATCTGAAATGGCCTAGATACAGCATTCATTTTTAAAGAAGAAAAATGAAGAAAAAGAAATCTAGGCAATTAGGAAATAATGGCATCGTGGAAAAAATAGCTATTGATAAAGTGTAGGTAAGAGCATGCTTGTCACAGAGATCGAACAAATGGTGGGGTGTACAGTTGGAGAGGAGTGCCTAATGAGGTCCTATTTGGGTAGGTGGTAGACTTGTTCTCATTTAACATCTTTTTTTAATGGTATGGAATGAGTGAATAACACATGAGGGAAGGTTGCATAGGTAATTGAGTTAAAGGTTGTTGCTGGAACCACGGTGTAATAGAGTAATGCTATAATGCAAATGGACCTAATGAGAGTGATTAGAAATACGGATCAACAATGAAATGTTCTTTATAAACCAAGTAAAATGGCCTAGAAGACAAATTATTCTGTGCCCCCTTAAATATAATGCAATAAAACTCTACCCCTAATTAAAGAAGAATTACTACCCTCGATTTACCAGTCTTTTCTTTGTTTATTTTAGCATCAAGTTTGACACTGAACCCATGCAGATATATATTGTTTCAAATTAGATTTATATATATATAAATTATATATGTAGAAACTATATGTATATATAGCGTTTCAAAGTACTTGTTGAACAAATAAATGAATCTATATTAGAACAACAATGCATTATAAGATTTTACATAAAAATAAATATAAAGAGCTTAAAAATATGCTTCTAAACAATGGGTGATCTTTTCAATATTGTTTTAAGTAAAGCACTAGAATGATTTATTTACAAAGGGAGCAGCATTGTCTGTACACTGTTCAACCTCATTTAATTCAGTGAGCATTTACTAAGTATTTCTATGACAGGGCACTGTAGTAAGTGTTTGTATACAATGACAAAAATGAAAGTCTATTCTCAAAATGATTTTATTCTATTAAAGGAAGGAATTAGAATCCAAATGAACATTGATAAATGCTTATAAAATATGAAAAAATAAATGAAGAATAATTTCTGGAAAGAGAGAGAACATTAATTCCTGGGGAAAGTGGAAGAGTTTTATTGCAGAAGGTTATACAATTTAGCTAAGCTCTGATGTAACTAGGGATTCCTAAGGTAGAGGTGAAGATATGACTGGCATAGAAGAGATAGTCTTTACAATGACAAAAAAGTAGGATGTGGAATATTGTGTATTAGGAACATGACATATATGTTTATTTAGGGCTTAGACCTTGTGAGGGGAAGTAATATGTGATCCACCCTTAAAGTTCAGTTGGAGACAGTGTAGATGATGAAGGGTTTGTACAAAGAGTTTCTATATTATCTTAGACGCAATAGGGAGCCAGAGATTTTTCTTGAGTAAGGGAGTAACATAGTTATACCTGTGATTTAGGAATGAATGAATGAATGAGTTCAAAAGCATTTAATAAGTGTTTACTAGGTACCTGGTACTATGCTTAAATACTGAATGTATAAATATGAAAATAAAGACAGAACTTTCCCTAAAAGTCTACATGGGTTTTTTTGTTTGTTAGTTTTGTGTGTGTGTGTGTATGTGTGTGTGTGTGTGTGGTTTTCTTTTTGGGGCAGTGAAGGTTAAATGACTATTTGCCCAGGGTCACACAGCTAGTAAGTGTCAAGTTTCTGAGCCCAGATTTGACCTCAGGTCCTCCTGAATCCAGGGCCAGTGCTTTATCCACTGTGCCACCTAGCTGCCCCCAAGATTCCATGTTTTAAGGGGATAGACAGAACATATAGGTGAGTAGTGTTTAGGGGACATTTTGGTCTGGGAAGCCCTTGGTCTCATAGTCAGTTTAGTACTATACATTGACTTTCCCTTTCTAGAAGCAATGTTAGATTGCTTTGATTACTGTGGCCTAGGGGAATGCATCTAACAAGGTAGATTGTCAGATGTTTGGATGGTTGTATGAGATATGGTACATGGCCTAGGAGTCAACTAGATAAAACAGGCAAAGGAAGCCTGTGTCCATAGAGCCCCATCATGAAAGTTTAACACTCCCCTACTGAGGGGAGTTTGAAAATGTAGTGGATTAATTTATGATGGGTTTTATCTAATAGATAATATCCTCAGGAACATAAATTTGGAGGTCCAGTACAGAGGAATATCAAATTGCTAACTATGAGACATCAGGATTAGAGGGGGGAGAGGCTAGATTCAACAAGATCACTTTTGAGGCTACGGTAATACTCTTAGAAAGAGGTGATGAGAGGCTAAATTAAAATAGTTATCATATAAATGGAGAGAAGGGAAAGCAGAAAAGAGATGTTGTGGTAGTATAATAGACAAGTATTGGCACGTGATTGGCTCAGGTTTAAGGGAGAAGGAAGAATTAAATGTGATTCCTAGTTTGTTAAGCTTGTTGCCTATAAGAATGGTGGAAGCTTTGACAGAAATAAGGGAGTTAGAAGTGGGAATCGGAGCTCTGTTTTAGTCATGTTCATTTTGAGCTAGCTGTGAGACACCCAGGTCTAAGTGTTCTATGATTGATTATGTATATAGTTATAATAATTCTCTTTATGGCATGATTTAGACTGACTGCCTAGAAATGATGCCTAAATTGCTAAAGACCTAGAGTGAGGTATTTCTTCAGAGAAAGCTAAGACAGGAGCAAATATGAGGCAACTTTCAGGCAGAATAGGATAGAATAGAGAACTGAGGTGCTTTCTTCTTCCCCACCCTAAACAATGTTGCATTGACATTGATTATTTTTTCTCTAAAAAACCCACATCTTCACAAAAACAAATGTAGCAAGGTACCATAAGGTTGCATTGTAGTCAATATTATCAGGTAAGCATCATGTATTACAGGTGCTCCATTGGATGAATGGAATGCCAAGGGAGGAAAAACAGATATGGAATGTTGAGGGTTCTTATTCTTTCTTTTTTATCTCAGATGCAACTAACATCCATTGCTAAGTAGGCCCTTTTATTCAATTAAAAATGCATCTGACTGATTCACTCATATTTTTCAGAAAACACCTGAGGATGACCTTGTCCTTTGTATGTACCCATGTACCTTTGTTCGTTGTACAAGGATGTGAAACTGCTTTGGGAGCATCATAGGAGAGAGTGGCTTTTCCTATTTGAGTAGATATCCCAAATCCCATCCCATTGTTAGTGAAGGTTTTGGCTTTCTAACTAAAGTCACAGTCATGAGTCATCAGAACATAAGCATAAGCCTGTTACAATCTCTAGAATTTATATAAGACTAGATTTTAGGAGAGAGGTTAAGGCTTGATAAGTAGATGTGTGAGTTATCCACATGATTCTATAACCATTCATTCATTCATTTATTTGTTTATTTTTCTTTTTGTTCATTAACTCACATATTCATTTATTTATTTCCTCCCCCATATGTATGTTTGTTTGTTTATGTATTTATTTTTGCTTGTTTGTTTATTCATCTGTTCAGTTATTTATTTATTTAGGCATTCATTCATCTATTTATTCATCCATTCAATCATTTATTCATTTATTGTTCACTAATTTATTTATTTGTTCATTCATTCATTCATTTATTTATTAATTTGCTTATTTATTCATTCATTCATTTGTTCATTTATTTATTTACTTTGTAGGGAAATGAGGGTTAAGTGACTTGCCCAGGTTCACACAATTAGTGTCAAGTGTCTGAAGTGAGATTTGAACTCAGGTCCTCCTGAATCCAGGGCTGGTGCTTTATCCACTGTGCCACCTCACTGCCCCATGATTCTATAATTATTAAAGGCCATTAGTGTACCCCTTTTATTTTATAACTGAGGAAACTGAGAAAAGTTAAGTGACTTGCCTATAATCAAGCAGGAAATAAATGGCAGAGCCAAGATTGGAAATTAGATCCTCTGACTCCAAAGCCATTATTATTTTGAAAATGATAGTTAAACTCTTGGGACTAAAAAGATCACCAAAACAATGTAGAAAGAGAATGCCCACAAAAAGTCCCTTGGAAATATCCATTAAATAAGGGGTAGAATATGTATGGACAACTAGGTGGTACTGTGTATAGAGAGCTAGGCCTAGAGTCTGAGAAGTCTCATCTTCCTGAGTTCAAATCTGGTCTCAGACACTTACTGGACAACCCTGGATAAGTCACTTAATCCTGCTTGTCTTGATTTGTCACCAATGTAATGAACTAGAGAAGGAAATGGCAAACCACTATAGTATCTTTGCCAAAAACATACAAACAAAACAAATGGGTTATGAAGAGCCATAGAGGACTAAAATAACTGAACAACAACAAAGAACATGTATACCTACCCTGCAAAAGAAGACTGAGAAAGATCAGAGAAATAGAATGGGAATCAGGAATTATCTTAACAAAAACAAGGTAAGATAGAGAACATATGAAGAAGTTATGGCCTATAAGGTCAAATACTGCAGAGAAGTCAAGAATAATAAATATTGATAATAAGTCTTCACTAAGTAGTACTCACAATATTTTAGAATGATGTTAACATGTGCTTTTATATAACTTGATCCTATACTGTTATCTTTCTAGTCAAGGATTTATAGGCATGTGTGAATAGCCCATAAGTCATACATGATGAAAATTGAGGAGATTCATACAATGCTTTGCAAACTGCAATAGCTCCCATGTTTTTTACCATATCATCAGAAATCTCCGATTCTCATGTTCACACTGTTGACTTAAAATCAGTGGTAAATGAGTGGTGGTGTTTCTATGGTTAGTCAGCATTGAAATACAAATATCTTATATTAGTCATATTAGGATTTTTTTGTTGTATTTTGCTTTGTTTGTTTTCCTAATAGGAAATTGAACTTGCAATGTCTTCAATGTAAAGAAATTCCCTCTACAATTTCAGATCAGCACCTGTTCTACAACCTGTCATCTTAGAGATTTGCCTACAACAATGATAGGTTAATTGATTTGCCCAAATTCACACAGTAAGTGTATGTGTCAGAGGTGGGAAACTGAAACCATGATCAGCTGTCTACTCACTCTGTTCACATGCTTAGAACAGAGCTCTTAAGTGATAGCATACATCATAAAGTAATATGTAACATCACTGGATTTGGAGACTCTGAGCTGTGTCCTGGAAATCAATGTAGTAAAGAAAAGCAAATGTATTAGGAAAAAAGACCATTCAATACAGCTTATGTTACTTAAAAATTTTGCCATATACTGACACCATTTTAGGCTGCTGCTAATATACATGTTTAAATAAATGCAATGAGAAAATAATCTGAAATAAAATTCCCCAGTGGTTCTAGATGTTCAAATGCAGAAATATGTCTATTAATCATCAACTAATTGCAATATGGTGACTCAATGTTAAAAGCCTAAAAGTTCTATACTGTAAATGCTATATAAGCAAAACAATTGCCACACAACTGAGGAAAGGGAGGAGCCTTTTGTATGTTCTAAAAAATATATGAAACTGAAGACGACTTAAAGGATGTAGGAAGGGGGCAGAGCCAAGATGGCGGAAGAGAGGCTGTGACTCCCACAAGCTCCAGATAAACCCGTCAATTCACGCCCAAATAATGAGGTAAAAATCAAAACCAAGAACAGCCTAATGCACATAAGAACAGACTGAGACTGTTTCTCCGCAAAAGAGGGCGATTCTGATCACCTACTGATCAGGCTGAACAGTTCAACATGCGGTCCGGACCCAGCCAGGGACAGAGCTTCCAATACGTCAGAGTCTTCAGCACCAGCAGCTTCTGAGGCTCCGATCACGGACTGGTGAGGGGGTTCGGAGGTAGGCCGGGGTGAAGTGGAGGCAGTATCTGCTGGAGTTGGGGCAAAGCACCCTGGGTCTTAACCAGTGGGCTGAATCGAGTGGTGGTGGCCCAGTGGGGGAGGGGTAAAAGCACGCCAAGCTTCCGACCATAGAGAATCAGAGTTCAATCAGACTTCTGTTTCTGGGTCAAAGAGAAAGCGGCTGTGATTACTCATAAGCCAGGCAGGCTGAGAAGAAGCCCAATCACCCCCTGGGCCATGCTGTAGCATGAACAGTGTGTCCCGGAAGCAGCGCTACACTTTAAGGAGTAAAAAGCCAAGAAACAGTAAGCCAGGATGAGTAGGCAGAGAAAGCAGAAGACCATCGAAAACTTCTTTGGGGGAAAGGTAGACCACAATACATCCTCAGAAGAAGAAGAAAATAATAATAGGGTCAAAGCTCCAACATCCAAAGCTTCCAAGAAAAATATGAACTGGTCTCAGGCCATGGAAGCTCTCAAAAGGGACTTTGAAGAGAAAGTAGGAGAGATAGAACGAAGATGTAGAGAAAGAGAGGAAGGAATGGAAAGAGAAATGAGAGCAATGCAGGAGAGTCATGAGAAAAAAGTCAACAGTTTGAAAAGCCAAATGGAAAAGGAGATTAAAAAACTGTCTGCTGAAAATAATTGCCTAAGAATTAGGATTGAACAAATGGAAGCTAGTGACTTTATGAGAAACCAAGACACAGTAAAGCAAATCCAATTGAATGAAAAAATAGAAGGCAATGTGAAATATCTCCTTGGAAAAACAGCTGACCTAGAAAATAAATCTAGGAGAGATAATTTGAAAATCATTGGACTACCTGAAAACCATGACCAAAACAAGAGTTTAGACACCATCCTCCAAGAGATTGTGAGGGAAAATTGCCCTGCTATTCTTGAAGCAGAAGCTAAAATAGAAATTGAAAAAATCCACCGATCACCTCCTGAAAGAGATCCCAAAAGGAAAACCTCCAGGAATATTATAGCCAAATTCCAGAACTCCCAGGTCAAGGAGAAAATATTGCAAGCAGCTAGAAAAAAGGAATTTAAATACTGTGGAACTCCAATAAGGATAAAGCAAGATCTAGCAGCTTCTACATTAAAGGACCAGAGGGCATGGAATATGATATTCCAGAGGGCAAAGGAACTGGGACTACAGCCAAAAATCACGTACCCAGCAAAACTAAGCATCCTCTTTCAGAGGCAAACATGGAACTTCAAGGAGAAAGAAGACTTTCAGGCATTTGTTATGAAAAGACCTGAACTGAATAGAAAATTTGACTTTCAAATACAACACCCCGGAGAAGCATAAAAAGATAAACAGGAAAAAGACTTCATGAGGGATATTAAAAGATCAAACTGTTAACATTCCTATATGGGAAGATAATACAGAGGACACAGGTCTGAACTGAATACGAAGGGAAGTTATGTTTTGTTCTTTGTGGGGTGTCTTATGTATGGGGCCAGATTTGGGCTTGGGGCCTCCTGGGTCCAGGGCCGGTGCATTGTCCACTGTGCCACCTAACTAACCCATAATGACATCCTTAAAATAGGGTTGAGGTGTAGGAGAAATAGACTGGGGGAGGGGGAAGGGGAGAGATGGTCTGGGGAGAGGTTATTCATATGAAGGAAACAAGAAAAAACTTATGGAGGGGAGGGGAAGAGGGGGAAGGAATTGGGGAGTGATTGAACCTTAATATCATCAGAATTGACTCAAAGAAGGACTAACATACATACTCAAGTGGGTATAGTAATATATTTTGCCCTGAGGGAGGGGAGGGAGATAAGGGGGGGGAGGGGAAGGAGGGAAGGGCAGATTCTGGGAGAGAGTAGTAAAAAGCAAAATACTTTCAAGGAAGGTGAAGACGTTCTGCATAACGGCACAAGTATGGAATATTGAATTGCTTGATTTCATAGGGAGGGTTGAGGAGAGAGGGAGGAAGAAAATTTGGAACATAGAATTAGCTCAAAGACCTTAAACTCATCAGAGTTGGCTCATGGAGGGAATAACATTCACACCCAGTTGGGAGGAGTAATCTATTTAACCTTAGAGGAAAGTATGAGGGGAAGAGGATAAGGAAGGAAGGGTGGAAAAAAAGAGAGTGTAGAGTAGGGGAGGGGACAGTCAGAAGTAAAATACTTTTGAGGAGGAATAGTTTAAAAGAAGATGGAAAATAGAGTAAATATCACGGGAAGGGAATAGGATGGAGGGAAATAGTTATGATGACTTTGCTGGGCTAATACGAAGAAAATTCTTTGTCAAGTTTAAGGTACATTATTTAGGGTATGATGAACAGGATACTATTAGAAAAATCTGGAAAGACCTACATGAACTGAAGCAGAGTGAAATGCACTGTATACAAAATAACAGCAATAGTGTAAAATGATCTGCTGGGAAGCATGTGGTTATTTTCAGCAAGGCAATGGTCCAATATAACCCTGAAGGACTATGAAAATGGCAACCCATCTACAGAGAAAGAAGTGATAGTATCTGAAGTAGTTGGAAACACATTTTTTTTCTTTTCTCTTTTTTTTTTTCTTTTTTGGTGAGGCAATTGGGGTTGGGTGGCTTGCCCGGGGTCATGTGGCTGGTGGGTGTTGGGTGTGTGGGGCTGGATTTGGGCTCAGGTGCTCCTGGTTCCAGGGCCGGTGCTCTGTCCGCTGCACCACCTAGCTGCCCCTGGAAACACATTTTTTAAAAAAATGTTTTTTTCTCTTTGACAATTCCTCAGTCTGAAGTTTTGGGAGTTTTTTGACTGTTTTTTCCTCACAACGTAGCTAATGTGGGAATGTTTTCCATGACTACTCATGTATAATTTATTTTGAAATGCTTGAGTTCTAGTGGGTGGGGGTGGGAATAGAGGAGGAAGAGAAGTTGGAACAATTTTTTTTTAATTGATGTTAAAATTTGTTTTTACATATATTTTGGAAAATAAAATTCTATTCTAAAAAAAAAAAAAGGATGTAGGAAGATGCCACTTCCCTAAAAATAAGAAGTAATAGCTAGTTTAGAGAATCATAAGTTTATAGCAGAAGGTACCTATGTGGAAGGCATCTGGTCTAACCCATCATTTTAAGGATGAGGAAACTTAGATGGAAGTTAAGTAACTTGTCCAAGGTTATACAAGTACTAAATCTCTGAGTAGAGATTTAAATTCATGCTGACTGACTATAAATCCATCAGTATTTTCACTCTAGCATGTTATCATTTTGTTGAAAGAGAAATTTGGGGCAAGGTATAGTCTAAGGATTCTTAGGAAATAAACATTTTCCAAGAATTAAAATTGTTCCAAAGTGGAAAAGGTAACTTCAAAAGGTAGTGGATTCCCTGTCTTTACTTGAAGTCTTCGAGAAAATGAGATGCAAGAAGAGATTCTATTTCATATGCAGGTTGGACTAAGCGAGATCACTTCCAAATCTGAGATTCAGAGACATTAAATAAAAGAGGTATAAAGGAAATACATATATACATATACATATATACATATAGAGAGAGAGAGAGGGGGGGGAGAGAGGGAGAGAAAGAGAGAGAGAGAGAGAGAGAGAGAGAGAGAGAGAGAGAGAGAGAACAATGGGATTTGGCAGATGTCCAGGTATATAGCTATAGCTATAGCTATAGGATATAGAGAATATACTTGGGAGAATCATTGTCCTGGTAGGTCAAGTCACAACATAATCACAGGAATCCAAGTGAAGTGTCTAAATGGCTGAGGATCAGGCAGTCTAATAATGGACTTCAATCTATGAACTCCATCCGTGATCTTGCTCATCCCATCCCAAGGCAAATATTTGACAATAGAAAGATTAAATTCTGCTTTGGCCTGTGGATGCCTGACAGACTGTTCAGAAATTAACATGACATATTTATGGGCTTACGGCTATGTGCTGTATGGTTCAGAGTTCTTTAGAATTTTATTATTCACATGGTATAGTCGACATGAGTTGAAAATTAATGGTACCCAAATGTAGATCAGCTGTACAACTAAATGAGTTAATGATCACAATCCTCCACAGTTAATGGATGAACATGATTCCTCCTGGCCTACTCCGGAAATAGTTCTCCTTATAACATATTATGTGGGCTGTAGTTAAATGGTTGATTACACAACTGTCTCTGCCTACTATGGATGATTTTATTTGATTTTTAACAATCTGGCCATTACATATAAAACAGAGGAACCAAATCTATGTAAAGCATTTTATGTGGGTGGAGGGAAGAAATATTCTGTAATATAAAATTAGGGTGTGCATTGAATTCCTTTCACCTGATATTAAAGCATGCCAACCAATACCTTGAGACATTCAGTATCTTCTCTAAGAAGTGAAAGGCTACTGAAGAGAACACATATCAAATCTATTGTGGGTTTTTAATCTTTCTGCTTTTGTTGTAGAATAATATTGGTTTGGGTTATTTAATTTTTTTTAAAAATTCAAATTTTTTTTGGACATTACAAGGAAGCTTAGTCTATTTTCATATTTTATTTTCTCAATGGTCTCTTGAACCAAAAGCCCATCTTTTAAATAGGGTTAATGGATAACTTCAAGTCATCAAATACAACAATGTGGAAAAAAAATTGAAAATTGGTATCACCTATAAGGAAATGGAAAGGCACATGGTGGATATGAGCAGTCTGTAACATATCACAAAATGAAGTGCTCATATGAAGTAAACAAAAAGACTTTGTTAAAGAATGAATAGGCACCAAGGAACATGAACAGGTTAAAAGCCAATAATGAGGTAATTACAGATATTCATCTAGTCTTCTTGTTATGTCAAAAGAAAAAAAAAAGAAAGCCTCTGAAAAGCAGGTAAAGTATATGTGGCAAATTTATGGAAAGATACATCCAGGTAGCTAGGTAGTATAGTGGATAGGGCACTGGTACCAGAGTCAAGAATACATGAGTTTAAATCCAGCCTCAGACATTTACTAGCTGTCTGACCCTGGGCAAGTCACCCTCTGTTAGCTTCAGTTTCTTCACTTATAAAATAGGGATAATAATAATAGCACCTACCCCATAGGGTTTTTTGTAAGGACTGAATGAGATAATATTTGTAAACTTCTTAATATGGTGTCAGACATACAGTAGCTACGTAAATGCTTGTTCTCTTCCCTTCTTCCTACAGATTTATACAGGATGTCAAAAAGAGAATAATTGGTTATTTTAATCAATGAATGAATGTTTTCAGATGACAGGTCCACATGCATATTTGAATGTTTCTTCAATATGAACATTTTCTTATATTTAACAGCTACCACAATAAAGGAATAGAGAACCAAGAATATCTTACGCAGTAAAACTGAGCATTGTCAGTCAGGAGAAAAGTGAACACACAAGGAAATAAGAGAAGTTTCAAGCATTCCTGATTAAATCATCAGAATACAAGAGATGTAAAATAATAATAATAATTAATAATAATAATAACAACAACAACTACCACCACCAAAACAAAAACAACAACAGTAATCCTGAGGTTATTTTAATATTTCAAAAACTGAAAGATTTTATCTGGCATTCTTCTATCCCTGAATGACACATGCAGAAACTCCTTGACATATTAATATATGGTCAATATGAGTTGTAGGGCCTAAATAAAAAAAAAAAAAACACACACACACATGATAGGCAGTTTTCTGTTGATCAGTATCTTTGGATTTTGTTTGGATGACATATACAGTGTTTTTAGGCCGTACTCAGAGTCCTTTTGTCTCTTGTTCCTTTAATATTATTCTCACAAACCCAAAGTCACCTCCATGTCATCACAATAGGGTATTGACCTAATGCATTAATAGGAAAAGTAATAGATGGGCAAATCTAGCTCAATTTAAGGGAAAGACCTTGAATTGTCCAAAAAGTGGATGGAATGATTCACATGGTAGTGGACTCCCACCTTTCAAGTTATCAAAAAAATACTATTTAAAAGGAAATTTTTATTGACATACAATTTTAATTAAATTTAAGATTCTGTTTCTTTAAAATCTGTTAATTTATAATAGCTAATCAATGAATAAGAGTAATATAAGCAAATTTTATTGAATACAATGTGACATGGAAAGTATTAAGGTAGCACAACACTATAAAATCTGTCATCGGTAACGAAAAAGAACACTTCTAATAATTGGAATGTGATGAATAAATGAAAAAGTATTTATTAAATCCTTATACCTCAAGCAATGTGGTATGCACTGGGTTTACATTTGCAAAAGGGAATATAGCCTTTCCCCCAAGAAGCTAATACTTTAATGTATGGAGACAAGAGGTACAGGTAAGTGGTGCCCAGGGAAGGTTATTTTAGATCTGTAATTTTTTTTTTTTTTTTTTTTTTTTTTAGTGAGGCAATTGGGGTTAAGTGACTTGCCCAGGGTCACACAGCCAGGAAGTGTTAAGTGTCTGAGGCCAGATCGGAACTCAGGTACTCCTGATTCCAGGGCTGGTGCTCCATCCACTGCTCCACCTAGCTGCCCCAGTTCTGTAATTTTTAGAAGTATTGAGCAGAACCACAGAGGATTAGCAATAGTGACAAAAATTTGAATGTGAATTAGAAAGTGTTAGTGGTGTGTAGGAAGATACAGTGAAGAGAAGAGGGGTAATATAGAGTCAGTATACATGGTTATCATGATTGGAATCTGCCTACAGAAAGTGGGCCCATGAAGTATATTCAACAACCTTTACAGTGGGGACACAGGATAGAAATCTGAACCTGAAACTATTAAATCCTCCACAACACAGTAGCACTGGATTCAATGGGATGATAAATGGGTAATTAGGCAGCTAGGTGCTATAGTTGACAGAGTGCCAGGCCTGGACTTAGTAAGACTCATCTTTCTCTATTCAAATCTGGCCTCAGACACTTACTAGCTTAGGTGTGACCCTGGGCAAGTCAGTTAACCCTATTTGCCTCTGTTTCCTCATCTGTAAAATGAACTGGAGAAGGAAACCATTCTAGTATCTCTGCTAAGAAAACCACAAGAGTTGGGCATGACTGAAAATGACTAAACAACCACACAACTAAACAAAACAAAAACAAAATAATTTCATCTTAATAAAATCAAAAAAGTGCCTACAACTAGGAAATATTTTGTATAAATATAAGGAACCAGAAGAAGATTTCAAGATTCTTACTAGTCCCACCTATTGTATGATTCTGAATACATCACAAAGCTGCCATTTAACCATTATCATTGCTAACATTTATAGTAATTATTATGTGCCAGAAATTGTTCTAAGGGATTTACAGTTATCTCCCTTGATTCTCATAAAAACCACTGGAATATCGGTGCTATTATTATTCCCATTTTACAGATGAGTAAAACTGAGGCAAACAGAAGTTAAATGACTCTCCCAGAGTCACATAGTAAATGTCTGAGCCTAGATTTGTACTTTGGTCTTCCTAATTTCAGGCCAAGTGTTCAATCCACTGAACCACCTCTTTGCCCAATTTACTTAATGGTGCTCTTACTCATTTTGAATGAGGACATCTTTATTCTGTGATTGCCTGGCAGGAGAAAGGATAATAAAAAGGAAGCTACATATGATTAGATAGGGGCAAAGTTTTCAAAATTAAGACAACCCAAGCAGAATATAAGTATCAGTTATTATATCCCCTCAGAATGTCTTAATGGAAGACGATGTGACACAGTAGCCTATCGGTGAGATTCACTATAGTGAAAGATTATTTTTTTAGTGTATCTGAGGTTTGAGTAAATGATATCACCATCAATGACACTCATCTCTCTTCTAAAGGTAAGGTGAATAGACAGAGCTATTCCTGAAATTTAAATGTCTTCAACCACTTCTCAAATGTAAGATGATTATATGCATTGAGGTGGACAAATAGAGAAAAGAAGAGAGGCCTCTCTTTTCCCACATTTGTCCTGTATTCCTAAGGTTAAAGTGGCACCCTTGGGTTCTGATATGGATCCTGCCTGCAGGAGAAAATCCCAGTATATAATTTCCTATAAATCATGCTAGGCCTCTGTTCAATGAAGTAAAATATATCTCATAAATTAACCAAAGATTCTGTTTTTATATCTCAAATCAATTTTATCAACAGAATTGAATGCATTTATTTTCCTTTGATCTGCTTTGTATATAATTTCTTCACAGGAGGGGCTGCATGAGAAACAGTGACGAAGGAAGTTGTTATCTCTAATGGCTCTGAAAGTTGTTAACTCTAATGGATTAGAACTAGAGTTGTGTGAAGCTCAGTGATTCTAGGTAGCAGGAGATTAGTAGAAAGGATTTTTTTTTTGACCCAGATTTGAATTTCAGAGTTGAAACTACATTAATTCAATTCAATAAAGATGATTTCAGAGATAATTCCACTCCCAAACCTGACAATGGTTTAATTCACCACAAGACACATTCACAGAAGCCTGAAGCGAATATATATATATATATATATATATATGTGTGTGTGTGTGTGTGTGTGTGTGTGTGTGTGTGTATATGTATATGTATATGTATATGTATATGTATATGTATATATGTGTATAGATGTATGTGTATATATGTGTATATATATACATAATATATGATGTATAGAGGTTTATATGTTCACACATAAATAAGTATAAATACATGTGTATATAATATATGTGTGTATTACCTATTTCTGTGTGTATTTGTATTCATGTGTATGTGTATGTGTGTATACATATGTTTTGTATGTATATATTTATTTATGTATATAAATATATTCAAATAATCACAGATATGGAATAGAATTAATTTGAAATCCTAGACATGTTTTTTCTCTTGCTACTTTTATTTTTCCAGAAAAATCTTACTTTGTTTACTCTTTGAATCAAAGTGATGATGCTAGAAGTTTGAAAACTCTGCCATCTATTTAGGTAGATTCTAGCATCCTGGATACATAAGTGATTAATAAGTGTTCATTGATCAATTGATTAAAAAATCGTTTAGAAAACCAGAAACAGATGGTATTGGGTCACTGAGTACCAGATAAGTAAAGGCACAATTAAGTTGCAATTATATGAAAGGTGACACAGTTTACCCTTGAAAATCAAGGAAGTAGTTTAGCTAGTTTCATTGGTACCTAGAAGGTGAAGAGAACTGAATATTTAAATTAACACAGGAAACAGGACACCAGAAAATGGCTATGACTTCTTTAATATTTGTTTCAGAAGAAGAAATTTAGAAATTGTATGAAGAGCTTAATAACATAACCATATTAGAGAAATGAAGGCAGCAAACTAGCTGGACTCTCTCAACATTGTGCTCCAAATAACTGTGAAATAATGTATCAAATCAAATTCTAAAGAGGCAGAACCAAAAAAAGTTCAGGGTAAGCCATTTTTTCAGACTAAGAAAACTTAGGACATCATCAGGACAGGTCTGTGACACCAGGTTGGGGGCCAGACTATAGTACATGCAGCTACAACATCAGTGGTAGGCCTTAGAGGTGGCAGTAGCAGCTTTGGGAGCTCTCAGCCCAGAGATGGTAAGGGAGTCAGACAACTGGTCATAAAGAGATTATAGGGGACCCTTTGCTGGCATAGGGTTCAGGACTGGGTGCTATTTTGCAACTGGCTGGCTCACATGCAGTCGCTGTTTGCAATTCCAGGTATGATAGGAATACTTTTGCTTGTAGCTGCAGGGTGACAGGGGATATAGTAATAATTAATAATTCCAGGGCTAAGAAGAACACTAACACTTGTGGCTCTCAAGTTAAGGGCCCTTCCTGAGTAAAGGGCAGAGCAAAGGACATAAAAGTAGTGGCCATAACTTTGCCTAGATCATACCACCTTGAAGCATTCTAAAAATATTGAACTATGACCAACAGACTATAAAAATTTGTATTCTCTTTTACCAAGTAACATCTCAGGGCAGGTAGGTGGTTCAGTGGACAAAGCACCGGCCCTAGATTCAGGAAGACCTGAGTTAAAATCCAGGCTCAGACACTTGACGCTTGCCAGCTATGTGACCCTAGGCAAGTCACTTAATCCTGCAAAAAAAAAAAAAAAAAAAAAAAGAAAAAGAAAAAGAAAAAAGAAAAAAAAAGAAGCAAACAAACAAACAAAAAACAACCAAGCAATATTGCTACTAGGTCTGTATCCCAAAGTGATCAAAGGGAAAAGAAAAGGACCAATTTGTAAAAAATATTAATAGCAACCCTTTTTGTGGTGGCAAAGAATAGGTAATATAAGGGATGCTAATCAATTAGGAAATGTCTGAGTAAGTTATGCTATATGATTGTGATGGAACAGCATTTTTCTATAATACATTACAAGCATGATTTCAGAAAAACCTAGGAAGACTTATGTTGACTGATGTAAAATGAACAGAACCAGAAGATCAACTTGTATAGGAACAACATTATTGTAATGATGAACAACTGTGAATGATGTAGCTATTCTGATCAATAAACTGATCGAAGACAATTCTGTAGGATTCAGGAAAAACGCTATCCACCTCCACAGAGAGGGCTGATGAGCTCCGAGTGTAATCTGAAGTGTGTGTGTGTGTGTGTGTGTGTGTGTGTGTGTGTATTCACTTTCCTAATTTTTCTTATTTGTTTTTTTGGGGGTTTTTTTGGCAACATGAACAATATGGAAATGTTTTGCATGATTTCACATGTATGATTGATATCATATTTCTTGCCTTTTCAATGGTAGGAGAATTGCTTGAGGGAGAAAAAAAATAGAACTAAATATTTTAAATGGATTTTTAAAATGAATAATAAAAATCAATCTCAAAATATCATAGAAAACTCAACCTATACAATATACTGAAACCTTACCATAATTGCAAATTGTTATCAACAATTGTCCAGACAAAAACATTATTTTATAAAACATAAGTACAACATTTTAATTGATGTTGACTTTCTGAATACTTATAAGTACTGTGGTAAAAATTATTTGTGGTAAAAATTATTGGAATTTAGCTGACTCATTTGGGAATGGCCACACCTGGCCCATCCCCTTGTGGGGGAGGGAGATCGAACACTAGTGGAGGGGAGGCGAGTAGTCTCTTCGAGGAGTCGCTTCCAGAACACTAGCTCACCAGCTCTCTCTCTCTTCTCGGTTTCCTGGTGATGTGAGAAATCTAACAGACTTTCCCGTTGTGGTGATTGAACACAAAAAGCCCTGCATTCCTTTGAATTAGCTTAAGTGGAAATGATCTGGGGATTGTATAGACTTAGGTTAGAGTTAAAAGGATTTATCTGTATTTCTTTTTCCCTATTTACTTATCTTTGATTTTTTATTAATTTCACCTTTGTTGTTTAATTAATTCCCAAGTAATAAAATCTGATCCTTTTGTGGAAAAGAAACTGTAAGGCTCCTTTCTTATTGGCCTGGGAGAAATATCTAAAAGGCCAATTCAGAGGGGAGGGAACTTTGAACCTAGAAGTCCCTCATTATTTCCGGGACCCCAATATTTCAGTGAGTCACCCAATTAACGCTCCATATATTAAATTTCGGCCCCTACAGTTTGTTGTCATTCCAATCATTACAGTACAAAATATGAACAAAAAAGTTCTCAGAATATAGAGTAGTAGTATAAATCAAAACCATAGAAGAACTGTATGAAATACATAGTCACTGAAAATTTAACATTTCTCTAGAGCTGGTCTAATCTGGTTCCAATACATGCCTATAAAATTATAGATCACTTTCAAAAACTATATGAGGTAATGTGACTATTACTATGGACCTTATTATATAGATGAAAATATATTGTATAAATACATACATATGTACACATATACATATGTATGTACATACATTACATACACATTAATGGAAGGGATTCTTTTTGTTATATTTGGGACTAGATGGCTTCTGAATTTCCTTCCAACAAAGTTTGCCTGAAGTCCTAGAAGCACACTCAAACACTTACTCACACACACACACACACACACACACACACACACACACACACACATACACACACTCTTTATTCTTTCTCTAGATTCAGGACCTTTTCCCTAGTACTCTAAGGAGTAAAGGAGGTAGTTTGTAGAAATTTCAGGAAACAATTTGATGGGGGAGTAGAGAGTATTTAAATTGTTTTATTTCATTTTTGACATCTAATAAACTATGTGAGTTTATATTTTTTTGTCCATTCTAGCAATTTAATTACAGTCTGTAATTTTTTTTTTAGGTGAGGCAATTGGGGTTAAGTGACTTGCCCAGGGTCACACAGCTAGTAAGTATTAAGTGTCTGAGGCCGGATTTGAACTCAGGTACTCCTGACTCCAGGGCTGGTGCTCTATCCACTGCGCCACCTAGCTGCCCCCTAAGTCTGTAATTTTTACTCTTGCATTTTCTCAATTGTTTCTTCCTTATATTTGTCCTTTTCCTTTCCTACTTGGTGAGATTTGGCTTTCTGTTCAATGATCTTTTTGTGATCTTTGTCCAGTTTTAGCCTTGTGATAACCACCTTGCTGGGATGAATGCCCACATGGACAATTGTGCCATTAGCCTTCTCCCACTGTACACACTCAGTGTAGATCACTTACTTCTTTCTGTAAACCTGGACTACCTTGCCAATCTGCTGTCCTTTGTAGTGTCCTCGAACTACCTGGACATCATCATCTTTTCAAATGGGCATGGAATGGACATTGTACTTCTGCCCCAGATCCTTTGAAAGAGGAGAAGACATAATCTTCCTCTGTATGTGGGAAGGGGCATTGAAATTCCTCTTACGGTTCTTGCTCCAGTCAGATGTCACAAAGGGATTGAATTTCATTTTGACCTCAGAGCCACCACAGAAGAGAAGAGACTGAGGAGTTACTTCTGCCTCCTGAGGAAGGCAGGGAAAAACGTGAGCTTATATTTTTTAATACAAAGTCACACAATTTGTTAATATCTAACCAATGAAGGGTCAGAGGAATTGATAGGAAGAAGAAATTCCAGATAGAGGGTAAGGGCAAAGCTAAAGAATTCCAATTTTAAGGGATATTGTCAAGCAATAGATCATCATCTTCAAGTCTAAATTCATAAACCAATGTGAATGGAACATTTTGACTTGCTTACTTACTTGAAGTTATGTGGTGTTACACTATGGAATGCTTTAATTCATATATACTAGGAAGACTTTAATGAAACCACTAGCATGGTACCTTTAATATGGTGCCAAAATCTGTTTCCCTAATATTAGCATATGGTTAGTTTCTAAAGTTAGTATATATGACAAAAATTCAATTACTGTTCAGTCACAATTACCCTCTTTCTTTAATCACTACAATAGCCCAAAAAGTATAGTGTACATGGTTTTGTGTCAGTGAATAAAAAATGATTTCAGGTTCAGAGTCCCTATCTGAAATGGTAGAGATGAGCTTAGAAAGTTTCTCATACAGTAATGCAATTGATTCTGGAAAAACTAATAAGAGCCTTAGAGATATCTCTTTTTTTTCCATTGTGAAGGGCAGGACCACCCTAGAACAGTTTCACCCAACGCCCCTACTCAAATACATAGCCTAATCTTTAAGGTAAATTGCCTATGTCATGTTGGAATAACCTAGGTAAGGAATATAGGAAATCTCATCCATAAACTTCAGATGAGAACTTTGGCATTCACTCTCTGGGCACAAGTCAATAAAGCCAGGATAGAAAACATAACTATATGATACAATCTGAGGTTGGGTCAGTAACAACTATTCCCTAACATTTTGTCATACCACTTATTTCACTCTTTGCTCCTCAATCTTTCTCTACACTTCTTCACTTGATAATCCACAAGAATTTCTAGGGAAGGGATTGAACATAGCGATAGTGACTCTGAACATGAACAATGTCCCTGGATTACCTCAGCTATGTCAAGCCCCATAATGGGTTACCAAAAATAAAACATATGGAGTGCCCTCTCCCTAGTGCTGTGTATATGCCTGTCTCCAAATTCAAACCAATATAGGGTAAATATTAATTGAATGATGGGCCAAAATGAGTTTAACTTACTTTAAACCCTAAATCCTAACAAATAACTTACATCCTTAGAAAATTATTACACCAAATTGCACCCTTTTGCTACATAATTAACATGGTCATTCACTGGCATGCTGTAGGCTTAAAAAAGTAATGCCCCAAGTATCACATGGGGTATGTATATACACACAAATGTGTGTATATGCTTATATATGTGTGTATATGTATATATGTATATACACATACATAGCATGTATATCAAAAATTTTATAAAGATGAACTGAATTATCTGCTTTTTGCTTCCAATATTTATTACCTCTTCCTTCAATCTAGGTGCCTCCCAAAACCCAATCTATAAACACAAACTTACCAAATCAAAGAATTTGAAATTTGCATGAGTCCTCAGTGACCAGTTAGTCCAACTGATATACAAAAGGTATTTCCACTATTGTATACCTGAATGAGGATCATCTAGCCTCTGCTTAAAGACCTTTAGGAAAGGGCAACACACTAACACTTGAGGTATCTAGTATTGAACAATTCTAATTGTTATGATTTGGTTTTGTTTATATTTTTTCCAGATGTCAAAACCTGAATTTACCTTTTTGAAGCTTCTACACATTGTCCTGGTTTAAGATTCAAAATAAAACAAAACATGTTTAATCTCTGCTCACATGAAATCCATTCAGAAAACAAGAATCCTATCTCCTCCCCCCCAACCTCTATCCAAGCCTTCTCTTTTACAAACTAAATATATATTGTTCTTTTAAGCATCAAATCCCTCCAATCATCCTGCTTGCCCTCCTCTAGATATTCTTCAGTTTATCAATGTCCTAAATATATAGGACCCCATACTGAGCACTGTATTCCACATGAGGTCTGATAAGAGCATAATAAAGTGGTCCTATTATCTCCCTATGTCTCCTCTTAATGCAGCCTGAGAACATATTGGCTATTTTGGTTGACACATCACACTGCTGACTCATATGGAGCTCACAATCCATAAAAACCAACAGATTTATTTTTTCAGAACTAGTTTATATATGCATGCATTCTCTATCTATGTAAAGCACTTTGTAAAATTTGAAGCACTATAAAAATACTAACTATTATTATGCTTTCGTGTGTATTAATGCCAAAATTCCATGAGATGAGAAAAAATATTAAGAAAATATCCACCAGATTTTTGTTTTCCATCAAAATGAGACATGTTCTAGACAGCCTCCAGATCTATAAATATCAGGAGAGAGATTTATTCCCACTTGAATAACTAGCATTTAACCTAAAGATGTGGATTAATAAAAGTCTTATCTGTTCTTAACTTTCTTGGTAAATAAATATTGTAGCAGATTAGTTTGTTTATAGTAAAACCTCAACTATATAGAACTATCTATGAATGAATACTTCTAGATAGCTTGGGGATTATAAATAGTTCAAAAAGAGGACTTAAATAACACTATTGTTTTTAAATATTTTGATGGAAATATTAATAAAATGTATTAGGATAATATTTCTCCAATGAATTTGTGCAAATAGTAATTATGCCTTTAAAATACATAAACAGAAATCATAAATATCAGTTCAAGCCTCAAAGTAAGGTGAGTACAGCTGTGACTGTGGTTGTGGAGCTATTAGTAAGACAAAGGAAAGGAATTTGAATAGGGTTGGTAGTAAAAAAAATATATATTTTTAAGCTGGAGGTTTAAACCCCTACAATTTGTTTTAGAAAATAACACTAAAAATCTAGATTAGTAAGGAGAGTAGTATCAGTGTAGTTTTATAACATTAAAGCTTAAAACTAGTCCACAAATTTCTTTTACACAACCTTCACTCTCTGTTTCTAGGTAACCCTACTCTCTACCTCTCTTGCCCCCTCGCTATCCTACACTCCACAGTGACTCTTTCAAATCTTTTAATCTCTTCTCAAACCTTCTGTGGTTTATTCTCATAGATCCGAAATCCAAAGGCCTTTTCTCTCTGCTTATTCTCCTTGACATCTCATCAGCCATTGATCACTCCTTGAAACTTGCTTCTCTGTGTGTTGAGGACATTATTCTCTCCTGGTTTTTCATCTTACATTTTTGACAGCTACTTCTCTTTCCTTTCCTGGATCTTCTTCCGTAGGGGTCTCTCAGGGTTCTGTTCAGGGTCCTCTTCTCTTCCAACTCCATTTTAGATGTCTCAAACTGAATGTCCAGTTGACATCTTAAACATAATCTGTCCAAAACAGAACTCATTATCTTTCCACCTACACCTCCCTGCCCCCACTACCTTCCTTCCTTCTTACTACATGGGGCAACACCATGCTCCTTGTCCCTCAGGCTTACAAATTAGGAGTTATCCTGGATTTCTAACTATTTCTCACCTCCCACTCCCACCCAACCTCAAAGCCAAGATGTTGCCAAGCTTTGTCAATCTCACCTTTTAGGTTTACAAAATAGTTTATTTACATATGCTGTATCATTTGATCCTTACAATCACCCTGGGAGGTAGGTGCAATTATCATACACATTTTATAGGTGAGGAAACTGGACTGACCTAGTGTTATCTAGCCTGTGAGTTGGAATGCGAACTTCCAATGTATTGAAGATCTCCCTTAGTCCAACCCCCTACTTTATAGATGAGGAAACTAAATCCCCAAAAGCTGGTATGACTTGCTCAAGGTAATGGTTAGTAATGATAAGATTTGAAGCTGTATTCGTTTATGCCAGTGATAGTATTATTTCCACTCTTATGCACAGTGAGGTTCAGATATGAATCAAATACGCAGAAAATGTATGCATGGGTTGCTATTAATATTTGCAGGACTAGTATCTGTATTTGTGGGGTCATAGATCCTCCAAAGTGTCCCTGTATAATTATTGCTCTTATACTTCATGACGAGTTCAATCTGGAATTTAGAGACTGACAGCGGAACACAAGTTCTTTTAGAACATACCAACCCCAGGAAACAGGGGTAATATGATTGTGTTTGTGTATTGTTTTAGGAATAATCTAGAAAAGATTAGGGAGAAGCATTACAAGAAGATGACATGCTGCTAATGGATAATGAGGAGGAGGAGGAGGCAGCTGGGTGGCAGAGAACATACAATGTTGGATTTGGAGTCAGGAATATCTGAGTTCAAATCTCAGCTCAGACACCATGTCACTCTATAACCCTATGAAACTCATTTAAATGCTATTTGACTCAGTTTCCTCATCTGTAAAATGGGGATAATAATAGCTAGCACCTACCTCTCAGAGTTACTGCGATGATCAAGTGTGTTAATATTTTAAAGCATTTTGTAAACCTTTAAGCACAAAAAAATTAGCTATTATGATATAATTTCAATGGCCTAAGAGAAAATGCTATTTCTATACGTATATGCTATTTCTTGGTACTGCTGTAACTCTATCTAGGTTCGTTGCTTGAGGACAAAAACTTTTTCTTCATTATAGAGATGTTCAGAAAGACTGGGGAGAACCATCCCTTCCAGAAAGAAAAGAATATAAATCTTAGCTCTTAAGTTTTTAGTTGTTTTGCTTATTTCTGTTGTGCATTTGGAATTGAACTGGTATTTACTTTCAAAATTTACTTCAAGTTTATTGCTATTTTAGAAAGCTGGCTCATAGAGGAGAGAATTTGTGGTAAGCATGGTATATTAAGCCCAGTTGGAAATAAGTAGAGTGATATATCTATAAAATTGCAATTTAAACTTCAAACACTTGTAAACCATTCCTAGCAAATTTAGTGTGAAAGAAAAGTACACTATAAAGTTAAACACCAGTGATTCAGGACATGTACAAATTAAGATACTTCAAACAATGTTAACTCACCTGCGCTATAACAACAGTGAGGAATTTGGGGTCAGTGACCCAGTTAGGTAGAAATACGTAGAACCCAGCTGGAAGTATGTCCTTTGGCCAGTTATTTGCTTCTTTACAAATTATATAACTTTCACATACCTCATTAGTATGGGATAATATTAGGCCATAATTCCTACCTATGACACTGTCCTTCAACCATGTTACTTTTCCCATAAATCAAAATGTACCAAATTGGTCTAGATATAGGTTATATTTGATTTATAAATATTAAACAAAATTTAAATTTTGCTTTGTTATTGTTTTTTTTTCCAGCATTTATTTATATCTTTTCTAATTTCAAGGGATCTCACTTTAAGGGCATGGTTGTTTTCCAGACCAATAAGGCATATGCAATGAAAAAGAGTGGTAGAATGAGAGAAACCTGATTTTTAAATTCCAGATAACATAACTTGTATATATAACCTTGGGCAAAATATTTAGCCTCTCTGGGCTTCTTTTTCTTCCTTTGTAAAACCGGGGGCAAGATTAAGCAATTTTAAGGCCCCTTTAAATTCCAAAAAACTTTCTATCCATTTCTGACAATTTATATTTTACTCGTTGAAATGTTCTACAGTCCAGTTGTCATATATTAGTACAGAGCAATGTCCTCCCAGAACCACAGAGAAATGGAGATTGACTGAGCAACCTCTATGCTACATTATGGTCTATTCTATTCAAAAGACCAGGCTATTATTAAGTTTGTTCATGGCCCAAATTTCTGATTTAACTCAATTCTGCTGACACAGTCTCAACTTTAAAAGATGCTATAGTTATATTAAACATTTATTTTTTGGCCTGTTTTATTTAGTGATATACTGAAGTGTCTTGCCTCTATAGTATGCTTTAGAAGTTGTAGGGTCAGGAAAATTAAAAATCATATCAAAGATTCAGTCTATGAGCAACCTTGATGGCATCTTCAGTGTTTTTTTTTTTTTAGCTTGAGACATTATAAATTAATGGTCACCTGAAAAAAGGGATAACTGTAGGAATGTTCTTAGAAGATAACTGCAGCAGGCCAGTCCTGACTCAGGCTGGGTTCAGATTCAAGAATGAAATAGAATAAAATACTGTTAAGAAAAGTAGCTTAGCCATGGCATAAAAACGGCATTCCATAAGGATACAGCATTTAACTTACTTAGTTCTAGTCTCTCTTGCCTCCATATGGAATTATATATGATCTTCAGAACAATATATGATAACTTGCTTTGTTGTGGGATGTACATTAAGTATGAAGGTAAGTCAATCAATAAAAATTTATTAAATTCTTACTATGTACTAGACTAAATGCTAAGTAATCTAAATCTATGTGGGCTCTCTCTCTCTCTCTCTCTCTCTCTCTCTCTCTCTCACACACACACACACACACACACACACACACACACACACACACACACACCAGGAGGATGGATTATAAGACCAGAGCTAGAGCCAACCTTGTAGGTCATTTGGTCCAGATGGGGAAACTGAGGCACAGGTAATTGCCTCCAATGTGTCTTAAGCCTTGGGTCAGTAAAGTCTCAAGGACAGATTCATTGCATTTTGGGGAATGATCTAGCATAGACAAAATGGCATGGTCCCTAGAACATATTGTTCTTTTTTGGGGGTTGGGGGGGTTGCAGGGCAACAAGTGTTAAGTGACTTGTCCAGGGTCACACAGCTAGTAAGTGTTATGTGTCTGAGGTCGGTTTTGACTTCAGTTCCTTCTGAATCCAGGGCCGGTTTTCTATCCACTGTGCCACCTAGCTGCTCCTGAACATATTGTTCTTACTACAATTTCAAAGGCCATACCAGCAAACATCTATCAATCTGAGAACAGACCTAAAGTTAGTCATGGAAGGAAAGAAAGAACTAAAACCTACTATGTACCAAGTACTGTGCTAAGTGCTTTACAAATATTATATCACTTTATCCTCACAACAATGCTGGGAGGTGGGTGCTATAATTAATCTCACTTTACAGTTGAGGATACTGAAGCAGGCAGCACTAAGGATCATGCGATAAGTGTCTGGAGGTGGGATTTAATGTAGATCTTCTTGATTCTAGTCCAGTCACTCTATCTTCTGTGCCTCCTAGTTGCTTCTCTCTCTCTTTCCTTCCCTTTTCTAGTTGTTTCATGTATGCATAGTTTGTTTCGGTGTCTGGATTGCCCATTTTTTTTAAAACAAATGCCATTTTTTACTAGCACAGCATTAATTATATGGCAGATTGCAATTAAATATCAATTCTGACTCCTCTGCTCAACATTTAAAGCCCTTTATGATGTTATTCCAAGCTGCCTTTCTAAACTGGTTTGGCATTATTGAATTTTATACATTCTATATTGCAGTCAAACTAGCCTACCTACTGGCTATGAGACACTATGACATTCCATCTCTCACTTTGGTGTCTTTGAACAGCCTGTCTCACTTGCCTGGAATGATCAATCACTCTCTTCATTTCTGCTTTTTTAGAATCCCTATATCTTCCTTCTCCTACACTACAACTCTTGACACACAGGTGCCAACTGCTATAAGAGATCTTTCTTGATTGCCCCAATTAGCACCCTTCCTTCAGTGGAATTACTGTGCGTGTGTATATGCACATGTGCACACACATACATGTGTGTATATACGTTTTCTCATCTGCATACCAATTGTTTCTCCCCCAGTTGAATGTACTTTCTTGAGGGCACAGACTGTTTTATTTTTGTCCTTTCCTTAGCACCTAACACAGTGTCTCAGAGATATGGTGGAAGGTGTTTATCTGTCAGATCACACTGCTAGCAATAAACCTGAGCCTATTGTCTAAAAGAATCATGTTCTTTGAAGTCCCATACTCACTCTGATATACTCCACTAATCCAGTGAGCTGCATGGAAGTCTCATGCTCTCTATGATTCTCCAGACCTATCCCCCAATGCTATCTATTTCTGTATGGCTGAGCCTATCTCATTAGTCTTTGGGGTATCCTTAACATAGATTTACCCAGTCAGAATAGCTGTTAAGCCACTATTTACTAGAAATCCCATATCCTCTCTAATTCTACCACATTTCAATTAACCCCACTGGCATAATATGATCAATCACATGAGCAAACAGGAAGGTATACACAGATCTTCTATATGGCATTTTCCCTTTATTGTGGTTTAAATAAAAGGAACAAAATAATGTATAATAGAATTTCAAGTGAACACTTGCAGCTCTTCCCAGACTTAGGCTGGACTCTCCTCAATAGCCATTACCTAAAAGTTGCTGTCCGCTCTCCTTGGCAAGTTCAATTTGGTTACCACTCCCACCTTCCCCATCGTCCAATGAGTGAGTAAAAGATGTTTTTCAAACTGATGTTCTGCACATGGCATCCAGTAGGGGCAGTGATTAGATAAAGGACTCAAGAACAGGTGGGATTTAGGCCTTCTCTGTGGGATAGGAACATGAGTTCTTAAAGATCCTTAGTAGTACTTAAAGTTCTTTAGTTTGTTTGTTTTTGTTTTTCTTTGTGATCTTTAATACTCAGACCTTATGTCCAGCCTCTCATTCTTTATGGCTATACTCATGAATTAATTAAGGAACCTAAAACATCAGTCTTATAAGAGAAAAATGGAAAAACAAAAGTTCAAGGACATCATGGGAATCAATGAAAAAAATATGAAAGAAGGTGGTCTAGCAGTACCAGATCTCAAACTATATAATAAAGCAGTAATTATCAAAACAATCTGGTACTCACTAAGAAATAGAGAGGTGGATCAGTGGAATAGAATAGGTACAAATTACACAATAGTAAATGACTATAGTAATCTAGTATATGATAAACCTAAAGATCCAATCTTTTGGAACAAAAAGTCATTACATGACAAAAACTGCTGGTAAAACTGGAAAACAGTATGGCAGAAACTATGTCTAAACTATCATCTCACTCTGTATACTAAAATAAGGTCAAAATGGGTGTATGATTTATACATAAAGAAAGATACCATAAGCAAATTAAGAGAGTATAGAATTATCTGTCAGATTTATGGACAGAAGAAGAATTTAGGACAAAAAAAGATACAGAGAGTAAAACAAAAGGTAAAATAAATAATTTTGATCATATAAAATTATAAAGTTTTTGCACAAAAAAACTAATGTAACCAAGATTACAAAGGAAGCAGAAAACTGGGAAAGAGTTTTTGAAACAAATATCTCTAATAAAGGCGTCACTTCTGAAATATATAGAGAACTAAGTCAAATTTATTAAAATACAAGTCTTTCCCCAATTGATAAATGGTCAAAGGATATGAAGAGGCAGTTTTCAGACAAAGAAATTAAATCTATCTATTATAATATGAAAAAATGCTCTAGATCACTAGTGAGCAGAGAAATGCAAATAAATACAACTCTGAGGTATCACATCACACCTACCAAAATGGCAAATATAACAAAAACAGAAAATATTGGATGTTGGAGGGGATATGGGAAAGCTGTGATGTTAATCTACTGTTGGTAGAGTGGTGAAAAGATCCAACCATTCTGGAGAGCAATTTGGAATTATGCCCAAAGGGCTATAGAATTGTGCGTACCTTTGATCCAACAATACCAATGTTAAATTTATACCCCAAAGATATCCCCTTAAAGATAAAAAAAACTATTTGTACAAAAATATTGATAGTAGCTCTTTTTGTGGTGGTTAAGTCCTGGAAATCAAAGGAATGCCAATGAATTGGGTAATGACTAAACAAGCTGTAGTATATGATGGTGATGGAATATTATTGTGCTATAAGAAATGGCAAGCAGGATGATTTCAGAAAGTACTGGAAAGACTTGTATGAACTTATATACAGTGAAGAGATCAGAACCAAGAGAACATTGTGCACAGAGACAGCAATTTTGTTTGATGAACAACTATAAAAGAATTAACTTTCTAACAACATAATGATCCAAAACAACACCAAAGGACTACTGATGAAACATACCAGCTACCTCCAAAGAAAACTGATATTGATGGAACACAGACTAAAACATGATATTTTCACTTTCTTTCATTTTTTTCCTTTATTCAAGTTTTCATATACCAAATGACAAATATAGTAATGTTTTACATAATCGTACACGTATAACCTATATTTGGGGTGGGGGGAGGAGAGAGGACAAGAGGGATAAAAATTGGAACCCAAACTTATAAATAAAAATGTTTATTTCTTTAAAAAACAAAGAAAAATGTCATAAAATTCAGAGCTTTCTTCTACCTGATACCCATCTTCCATACCCTTTGTTGCTTTGAATGATGCCTCTCCTTATTTTCAGTTTCTATAGGGGCTAAGAATTGCCCCTCTCCCTCTTAGCCTCTCTGTGTGGAACTTAGCTGGTCCTTGGCATGGTGAAGGTCTAAAGAATGAGAGGTGATACTACAGATGTTTTATGCCTGAGGCATTTAATTGTCAAATTTGAGAAATCTATGTTCCTTCTGCAATGTCAAGTGGAATTGGAGTAGTTTAGCATTTGATCCCAAATATCTGTTTTAATCTATGTCCCATTCACAATTATTCAACCAATTTGTAATATATCATGACAGTATTGGAAGTACCAAAAGTATTTAAATAAATTTTATCTAAAATATTGAAGAGAAGTCAGTCTTATGATATTTATAGTATTCCTAACTTTCTCTAAGAAGGCGAAGAGATAATTTGGAAGGTATGAATCAGCACAGATTTCTTCCACATAATATAATGACCATAATAATTCATATTTGTATTACATTTTAGTTTTGAAAACCCTTTCTCCTACACATTTTCTCTTTTAATCTTTGCAGCAGCAAGATCATGAGCTTTGTAAGAAAAAAATATTATCCAGATTTTACAAAGGAGAAAATGGATATATAGTGGGTGACTCAAAATCAGACAGTGACATAGGTTCCAAAACAAATTCAGAGGATTTGTGTGAGATCACACCTCTGTCAAAGACTAAAGGTCCTTCAGTCTCATATATGACACCTAGGGTTTTTTTCTTATGTAGAAGATATAACCAAAAATGTTATTCTGGAAGGCTAGAAACCAAGCAACAAGCATTTATTAAGCATTTACTATATGCTGGGTACAATGCTATGTGCCGGGGATAGAAATAACAGCAATACAAAAAAAAGTCACCCCTAATCCCAAGTAATTTACATTTCAATCAAAATATACAATTTATAAATGGGGCCTGAAAGGGAACAGAGAGATAGGAGTAACCCAGGGGAAGGAGGGAGCACAGTGGTGAAACCTGGAGAGCCAGAAATACGTGAGGGAAATGAAGCATTTCTAGTCTATGAATGGACACATACCCCAGCTGGAGCCCCTGGAAGGTATTCACCAACAGGAAAAAGAGTGACAGAGGGATGATACCATGGTGATGAATTCCATTAGAGTTAAAAATACTGAAATTGTGCTAATCTCATTTCAGATTTAATTTGTTGATTGAAAGAGACTTGCCACAATCCTAATCCAAACAATTATTTTTCATCTATGTCAACTACCTATTAATTCCCTCTAGGAAGAAGGGAAGGGAATGGTCAAGTTTCTTTGTCTCTTCAAAATGAACTAAAGGATTAGGAACTTTGACTGAGCAAGCACACAGGGCAGGGGCAAACTACCTATGTTCTTTATAGAAACTAGGCCCCTGTTCCCTGAAACCGTATTAATGAGGTGTGAAACATTTTGCACAGCACTACTCTGTAATATTGCTTCTAAAGTTGCCTAACCATTCCACAGGAGAGACACAACAGAGCCCATCAGTCTACCTCCTCTGGACAACTAAATTGCCTATTACCCACCATGGAAATATAGGACATGATTTTACTGAGGCTTCAAAAAGAGTACTCACAATAATCTACCTCTGGAGAAAGATCGCCCCTGCCAGATCTAAGTCGTCAGAAACCTCTACTGAACTCTCGGACCTTTTCCTTTCTATCACTCCCATCAGGCTAGGTCCTTATAGACCTTCAAACCATATTTTCTTTTGGATACTCAACTGCAATACAACTCTACATCAACACTAGGCCCTTGAGGGAATTTGTTCTGCTCAGGGAAATAGGTAGGATGACTTTAGATTCACCTTGTACTCTATATATTGGGTAGTTTTATAATATTGAGAATGCAGTAAAGCATTCAGAAGGCATGTACCCATAGAGATGCAGCTTCAAATGCATCCCTCTGATTCACAGGATATTTTGGTCAGGGGAGTATTAGCATAGCTCAAATGCATCTAGGTTAAATAATGTGACATGAGAGTTTTCAAACAGTTGTTTTAAACTTCTAGTCAAGTATACATACTCCCTCATTGAGTTTCTCTCTTCTTGTATGGTTCAGGTAAAGCATATGTGTGTGTGTGTGTGTGTGTGTGTGTGTGTGTGTGTGTGTGTGTGTGTGTGTGTGTATATGTGTGTGTGCATGTGTGGGTGTCTGTATGCATATACATACTTATTTCTTTTGATTTATTGTTATTCATCTATATTTTTCTATATATATTTATACATGTACTTATAATTTCCTCTACTATTATTTAAGTTGATTGAGAATAGAGACAGTGTCATTCTTGTAGTTGTATCAATAGTACCCTATACAGTACCTGTCTCATAGTATATGTTTGGTAAATGCTCATTGATTGATTGAGGTTGGATACATTTGGCCCCAGTGGACCAGTACTCTTCACTGATTTAAGGGATTGCTAGTTATTCCACAATTCTTCTAGCAGGGAAGGTTTATTCAAATCATGGTTGATGTATTATGCATGCCCCCAGGGTCTGCCTAGAATTTCCCTATACTGGCTTTTGGGCAAGGCCAAAGATCAAAGCTCAAAATCTTTCCTGAGACTAACTCTAGGCTATGCTACTATTCTACAGAGTATTTCATATATTCAATTTATAGGCTTTTTCAAAGGACATGAGGATCTATATCTGCAGCAAAGCTAAAAAAGGGGGTGGTGAATTTTGCTAGTGAAATACCTGATGGCTAATGAATGTATTCCATGCTGCATATGCCACAAGAAACTCAAATTCTTTTCAACCTCTTGCCTCCAGAGGCAGAGTCTTTACTCCTCCAGATTTATTAGATTCTGTATAGATTTTTCTAGTCATTATGTAATGCACTTGAAAGTCTTCTTGAACCTAATTTAATGAAAGCAGAGAGAGGGTTTTTTTTCTCCTTTTTAGTGATGGAGACTCTGTACGAATCTAATTAAGAACAAAATCAGTTCTACATACAAGGAACTGAGAATTATCAAAATTAACACCCGGGGCCCTATTTAAAGTAGAAATGGATATGGGTCAGTAGTAGCCACAATAATATCAGTAAAAATTTGAAAGTTAATGAATTGGGGACATTTATGTAACAGAATTCACATGGTTTATCTCTTTTTTAAAAATCTAAGAAGCAGAGCTTTGAATTTTAAGATGAATCCTATCTACATATCAGTGACAGACAGAGAGGATACTGGACTGAGTGAGTGTCAGTAAGACTGAAGTTCAAATACGGCAAAACCATTAGCTTTGTGATGGTGGGTAGGTCACTTATCTGGTGAAGCTCTATTTCCTCATCTGTAAAATGAGGATATAAATGATTTCTAACTCATAGAATTGGTGTGTCAAGTGACATAGCATTTGTAAAGTACTTTGCAAAATTTAAAGGCACATATAAATCATAGCTGTTACTTTTACAAGTCAACATGCAGTATTCATTAACACTTAGGCTGCCTAAACAAAGGTAAGAAAAGATGGGTTGATCTGACTCTATTGTAAAGAAAGTGGTAGAGTAGATGACAGAGCTCCCCAAACCACAAAACCTACCTTATATATTGTCTTCAGGAAATTTCTTGCAGTAGAAGCCCATGAACAACTGTCACTGGGCCTTCAACCAACCATAAGAAGTGCTCTATCCACTCAGTGAAAAATTCTGAGTCATTCAGTGCATCTGGAGAGCAAGCACTTGCCCCACCTGAGCTGAGGATTACATCTTTTTTTTTTTTTTAAGTGAGGTAATTGGGGTTAAGTGACTTGCCCAGGGTCACACAGCTAGTAAGTGTTAAATGTCTGAGGCCGGATTTGAATTCAGGTACTCCTGACTCCAGGGCTGGTGCTCTATCCACTGCACCACCTCACTGCCCCAGGATTACATCTTTAAACTGGGATACCCTTCTAAGACATGCTTTAATTCTTGTGGTAATGTAAACATCTCTGTGGAGCAGAAAGCAGCCTAGTCACTGGCAGATGAATGGGCTTTAGACATCCTGGCCAATATTCTGAGGGGAACCCCAACACTTATTGAAGAGTATAGATCCCTCCCCAGGTCTGACCATGCCAGGAATCAAGTATTGCTTGCAAACACTAACTCCTGAGGGATGTTAACAGGAAGGTGAATCCAACAGGCAACCACAGTAGTTGTGGTAAGGGAAAGACTTTTTTGTAGACACCAAGATGAGTCTTTGAAAGGATTGCCTGATAAGCTCCTACCCTATCCTTTCCCTCTGCCATTTGAGCTTGAATGAAACAGGAACATTCCTGCTGGAGAAATCAACATTTTCATATAATTCTTGGCCACAGTCCTGTTTCAGGTTGATAGAAAAGATTTGACTACCTCCTTCCAATGATGATAAATAATAGCACACATTTAGATAACTATACATTATTTATATCATAATATCACTTGCTAGGTGAATAGTATGAGGAATATTAGACTGTATATTATAGATGAGGAAATCAAAATAAAGTAACTTGCCCATAGCCACACAACAAGCACATGCTAAAGCCTATAATTGAACTTCCTTTTCTTACTTGAATTCCAGATCTCTTTCCACATTACCTTGAAACCTCTGCAACAACGACAGCAACAGCAATAGCAACAAGAGCATTTTCTTAAAATGATAGATACCTATTCCTTAGCAGTATGACCATGAAGCAAGATCCCAATTGAAGTAATAGTGGCCATTAGGCAAGCTTTGGACATTGCATAACCTATGTACATTAGAAGTGCTGACCCTTTACTGTAATACTTCCAAAGTAAACATCAGCAATAATAAAAACATACTCTCCTTCCCTATCCCCACCCCAAGCATAAACTGATCATCCCCATGAAGAATGACTCAGGTTTCAACACTCTACATTTTCTTAGGTCACCTCAAGGGATATTGTGCCCTAGGCAAGTGGCTGCTTTATCTACCCCTAGTCCCAACTTTCCTTGCAGAGCTTTATAAAGTTCTATTGAGCATGTATGTACTGGCCAATTAAAAAAAAACATCTCTGAGCCAAGAGATGCTGATGCATGTGGCCTACTTTACCATTAGAGGAGTCAGGAAAGGCAGCTAGGTGGTACAGTAGATAGACTGGTGAACTTGGAGTTCCAGTACTGCCTCAGATACTTGCTAGCTTTGTGACCCATGGAAAGACCTCTCAGTGCTTCCATTTCCATGTCTATAAGTTAGGGGTAATAATAACAACAATTTTTCAGGGCTCTTGGGAGAATCAGGTGAAAGGATATGTATAAAAGCAGTCCAACATTTATTAAACACCTACTATTTGCCAAGGGATATGGTGAAAGTCCAAAGGAGTATAAGGAGATGGCTACCCTGAGCACCCCACTTAAAGAAGATCTGAGAGGGGCTATCAACTATAAACCCTCCACTCTTTCTAATGAGAGAGAGAGAGAGAGAGAGAGAGAGAGAGAGAGAGAGAGAGAGAGAGAGAGAGTCTTCAAGTGGAAAGGACTACTGAGAAGTGAGTTTGAGAGTTGATGTGATCCTGCATGGTGATGAGATAATTGTAAAGCTTAATACTCTATGAGTGTTGCCCATTTTATATCCCTTTAATTCATTAGCTTTTATAGGGCACTCACATAGTTATAGTAAGTCAATTTAGGGGACTTATAAGCAGCAATTCTTAGGAAGGAAGGCATAGGGTTCATTGATATGGTTGGAACATACTTCCTTCACCTTCATCAAAAGTTCCCATAACCCATGGTTCTGAAACCTGGATACTAATGAGTGGACATTTACTACAAAAGCAAATTTCTCTCTCTCTCTCTCTCTCTCTCTCTCTCTCTCTCTCTCTCTCTCTCTCTCTCTCTCTCTCTCTCTCTTTCTTTCTTTTTCTTTTCCTTTCTTCTCTCTTTTTTTTTTTTTTGCTCAGGGTAACAACTTGCCCAGGGTCTCACAGTTAGTAAGTGTCAAGTGTCTGAGGTCGAATTTGAACTCAAGTCCTCTTGAATCTAGGGCCAGTGCTTTATCCACTGTACCACCTAGCTACCCCCAGCAGCTTTCTTTTTAAATTGGATAAATCCTACCCACTAGAAAACTTTTCTTTCTCAGTCTTTCCAGCTTAGGGTTGAATTGGTTCAAATTCCAATGAACTAAAGAAAAATTTACACTTTTTTTTTTTAGCAAAAAGAATACAAGAGTTAATCAGGTCAGTAGGAAAACACTGTGGATTTTGAGACTAAAACAACAGGGATCTCTAATTTGATTTTATTGCTCCACTCTGGTCATAACAGTTTTAATAGTTGCCCCTGGTGTGAATGTTCCCAGGCCCCTATGCAGAATCCAGCCTCTGAGGCTCAGTCATGTTTTCCACAGCAATAAAATGAATGTTCAGGGATTTATCATTTCATTTTAAGCCATCCCCCTGGAATGACACTTGGCAGACAACCTTTGCCTGGGAGAGAATTCTTTTATTTTTAAATTAAGAAGAAGTGGCAGGCATTTTTGTAGTAAGAAAAGCCCACTTCCTTATTTTTCTATAATAAAATATGATGTTTCTGCTTGTACAGTTTAGCAACTGGTTGATATATTTCTTTTAAAGAACAAATTGAGGAGATCAAGAACACAGCAAGTCTAACTGGAGCTAATCTCTATTCCTCCTTACCACCACCATAATCACAATATAGACAGACACAATTTTTTGATCGTCCCAAGAAATGTTTGTTAATAGTTAGATTTAACCTTACATTTTTAGTGGATGGATGCATTTCCTCAGCCTACTTTAAAGTTTCTTGACATGCATACTATTTTTAGAAGTAATAAGCTATTTCCCATTCTGGTGTCATGGCCCTTGATGTTTATAGCATATTCTAAAAAACTTATGACAGAGAGCATAGTGCCAGCTGGCAACATGACCTTTAGTTCACTTGGTTATTTCAACCAGAGCAGGTTTTTTCCTTTCATCATCCATTACTGTCCTCTCCTCTTTTACCTTTTTTTTTCTTTCCAGGGCTGGCATATAGGAAAAGCAGAAAAAAACTTGCTGCTTAAATGCAATGATCACCCTCACCAGTGTGTTCATTCTTCTTGGGTGATGACCAATATCTGAATTTCATTCATTAGAATAAAGTTTTCATCTATATAAAATTTAAATGCCCCTAGCAGAATATACAACCCCCCCACCTTCAAAAAGTCATCAGTTAATTGTTACAGGGTAGTTGTCTAAAGTCTAATTATAGGAAAAAATTAAATAAAACATTTCTTGGTTACTTGACATTTCACTTCTATAAAAGATTGTTTGTAGAAAACAAATAAGTAATGACAGATATTCCTCTCATTAAAGCTTTGGCAGAAATCTACCAAACTAATATCAAACATATGTGAACAACCAAATAAACAACAAAAGTCTCAGAAAAAGTAAGGCCTGTATAGGTGAAGCTTCACTCAGGATCCCCTAATGACAGGTTCTACAGGGCAGGAAGGCAGCTAGGTGTCACAGTGGATAGAAGGCCAGCCCTTACTTGAGTCAGGAAGACTCATTTTCATGAATTCAAATAGAGCCTCAGATATTTATTAGCTGTGCCATCCTGGGGAAGTCACTTAACCCTATTTGCCTCAATTTTTCATCTGTAAAATGAGCTGAAGAAGGAAATGGCAAAGTGATCCAGTATCTCTGCCAAGAAAATCTCAAATGGTGTCAAGAATATTCAGACACAACTGAAGACAAAGTTAAAACAACAGGACAGGAAGCAGGTGCAACAAACAAGTAGTTTGCCAAGACATTTGGACAGAAGAGTGAATAAAAGAGTGACTGAGACCTAAGGATCTCAGCTCCCACAAATATAGAGAATAAGAAAAACTATCTAAATAGCTTCAAAGAAAGTCTGTGTTTCAGGCAGTAGAAAGGAAAAACGATACCTTATGGTGTGTTCTTCTTACTAGAAAAAGTCAAAGAATGAGGAAAATTTCTTTCTGTCCCTCAGGTTGTGAAGAAAGCTTCCCCATAGAAAGCCAATGGAAAATAAATGGGTGAGGGATGAGAAGAAAAGGTTATAGAACGAAATTCAAGCCTGAACTAAAATAGATGATGAAATATGACATCTGTATAGCACTTTAAGGTTTGCAAAGAATTCTATATACAGGATCTTATCACATCCTCACAGCTATCCTGTCCTTTAAACTCTGTGGATATTATTCTCCTCATTCTACAGATGAGGAAACTGAGGCTTTGAAAGATTAAATGACTAGTCTTTGTCATACAGAGATGAAAAGGGGAAAAAAACAACACTCAACCATGGTAGTTATTGAATAATTTTATATTCTTCACAGAGAGGGTATAACTAAGCTCTCTGAGAAGGAAGGAATATTTCATTTTCCATGGAATGGTGAAAAAGATAGAAAAGGTACCATTATGAGAGAGGCCATACAATATGGGTTAGAGGTAAAAGACAAAATTCATGGTACTTTGCAGCTCCCTGGAGTGAATAGGTATCAAACTTTATTGTTGTTGACAATGAAAAAGCTCCAGAACACCTGGAGATATCATTGTCTTCATCATGCATACCTCAATCCCCCAAAATGAAAGCACTTTTCTCTGGAAGATTTGTTTTCCCTTAAAAAAGTAATAGGGGAGCAAAAGTCTGGTTTGCAAGCTAGACCTAATGTGGAATGTGTAGAAAGAATCCAGATACTCAGTTGTTTCCTGGGACTCTGGATCAGAGTGAGTTGACATATTGAACATTTTGCTCTTCACTCCTGTCCACCTTCATACATTGAAACAAACATTGTCAAAAGCAGTGGAACTTCTGAAAGCTTTTGAAGAGTGCTTTGTTGATTCCCACAGAGAAGAAGAGAGGGAGAATCAACTGCTAATGGAAGTGTGTGTGTGTAGGGTGGGGGGAGGCAGTCTAAGAAAAATTATTTTTAGAGAAATACAAGCCAAGGATGTAGACCTAGACTGACATTAAAAGAAATAAAGATAAGAAAGTGGCTTAGAAAACCAAACAAGCAACCTAGCATTTTCATTTAGGACCTTATGCATGATCTCCCTTGGGCATTATTTATTTATCATTGATTAGCTTTCTTCCTCCATTCTCCCCATGGGACTAACCTTGCCAATTCCATTTTTTCTTACCTTTCTTTAATGGGCTCAAACCCATGTAAAAATTACGAGCCATTTGTTATTGTCTACTAAAATGGAGTCATTCTACACCTTCTTGCCTCCCTCTCTTCATTTGCCTTTTCAAAGTTAAATGTGGGTAACTTATATAGGAGACTTATCAGAAGATATAGCTTGATAATGAAACTTGGAACTGTTAGTAAATTGAAGTGAGAAGCCAACAAGCATGCCACTATCTCAGGAAGGCTTGATTTCCCAGTGGTATGAAATCATGTAAAACACAGAAAGAAACACAGATTAGATTATTATTAATTATTCCATGATTATTTATTAAATCTAATTACTATATGAGTCAGATTGCTTCTTTTCATGTGTTTATACCCACCATTAAAATTCAGCTATAATTCTGAAATAAACTTATTAGAAAAACATAAAAGACTTAAAATATTTAATGGAAGAAAAGGTAGGTGTGATATACTTGCTTTCCGACAATCAATGTAAAGAATTCATTAGAATAGAAGATTTCAAAGTATGGTTGGGGATTACTTAAGGTCTACAGAGATTCTCAAGGTGGGCTTAAGTTATGTGGCTTGTAATATCTGTAGCATTAATCTCTTGGTAAGATTTTACCAGAAGGGTACATATAGACAAATGAAATAGAGAATATACGGTTACTGAAAACATGCTATCAACTTTCAGTAAAATTTGAAATTAAAATTTTCATATAATTACAAATGTCTTAGAAAGCTATCTGAAGTTCAGAAAAGTTAAGTGACTTGTTAATTGTCCTATAGCTGATATGTCAGCCTATGCCTTCCTTATTCCTAGATCCAAATAATATCCATTGTACTGTTTTCTCTACCCTGGTTAGTTGTAATTGTGAAGCTACTCTCTTTCCTTAGAGTTAATAAAGGTACTGTTACATAACCTAGTGATAATATTGCACTAATACCTAGACATTGAAGGGGTAGTGTGCCTCATGCACTAGACAAACTCTTTTTATCTATCTATATACAGTAGAGAATTCTTAAACTGTTTTTCTTTTCTTTTGCATGTGACAAAGAGTCCTGTGGCAGTCTGAAGTCTGTAAATCCTCAGATTAATGAAGTACAGATTAGATATATAGATAGATAAATGGATCGATGGATATAATATATATATGATATAGATACATATATGTGTATATATACACATATATATGTTTATATGTCTATATGTCATCTATCTGCCTATCTGTATACCTATCTATCTACTTATCGATCAAGTGTGTCTGTGTATATTTGTATAAAGAACCCTAAAAGTCTTAGAGCTATTCTAATGTGGATCAAATAATGTGAAGGAGAATTGGGCCTAAGAAAACTACATGGGTAGGAAGAGGCCAAATGACAAGGGACTTTAAAAGTTAAACTGAGGATTTTATATTTAAACCTGGATATAATAAGGAAACCACTGTTGTTTATTGACTAGGGGAAAGATGTAAAATGATTAGATTAATTTTGTAGGTTATCAGTTTGAAAGCTGAATAGAAAATGAATTGGAGTGGAAAGATACCTGAGGTAAGAAAATAATTTTTAACAAAACATTCCATTGAGGAAAAACAAATGAATAAATAATACTTACTATCCAGCCTTATTTGAACCTGGTTATACTGATCCATCAGTACATATATACCTTTCACATATACTACATATGAACAACAAGCTGGGCCAATATTTTAATTAGAGGAAGAAGGGGTTCCATTACTTTGGGGAAATCGTGTATTACTTTTAGTGACCAAGCTGATTCCCATACCAAAACCAAACAGAACCCTATCCTTAATAGCAATAATGTCTGGTGATGTTATTTTATACATAATCACGGAAAATTAAAAACTCTGCAGAATTAAAATTATGAGCAGTCAAAAGAATAATTGAGAGGCATATGGCAGTAATACATAAGGACCAATACATCAACAATGAGGACTTGAATGCCAGAATTTGTTTTGAAAATAGTATCCAGTAGTTAAAAGGATGAAAAGTGATCACATAATGAGAGCAAGGGAAAAAGGAAACAAACAAAAACCTACTCACAGTCTGAGTACTTTTTTACTGTCTATGAAATAATGAAAGAATCAGAAGATGACTTTCAATAAAGAACGGACACTTTATAGAGTATTTGTGGGAGCACCTGGATAAGGGCAGCACTGAAAAGAAATGCATGGATGAATAGATTTCCTGTATGAAATACTTTATCAGTGATACCATATACTCATCTCAGGTTTTATAGACTTGCTCCTTAGGTTGGTTACTATTGGAAACTTCTGACTTTGCAGTAAGTTATGCACAGATTAATTATAAGAGGTAGCTTGGCATAGAGGATAATGTTCTCAACAGAATCAGAAAGAACTATATCAACTCAGACACTTGCTATCTATATGACCCTAAGCAAGTCGCCAACCCCAAAAAAATTCTTGTATGAATTTTTTAAAAGGAATTCGAAAATCAAATAAGGGTGATCAAAGAAAAAAATGGGGGGGGGATCAATCTAAGAACATTTTGAAAAGAAAGTTAACCAATTAGAAAATGTGGTCCAAAATCTTAAGGAAGAAATGAATTCCTTGAAAAGTAGAGTTGGTCAAGAAGAATTGAATGGTGTTATAAAATACCAAGAAATAATTAAAATGGAAAAAATAGAAAAGAATCTGGGACATCTCCTTAGAAAAACAACTGATCTGGAGAAGAGATTGAGGCAAGACAATGTAAGAGTTGTCAGTCTAGCTAAAATTTATGAATAGAAAAATAATCTGGATACAATATCATAAGAAATTATTAAGGAAATTGCACTGAAGTTCTAGAACAAGAAAGTAAAGTAGAAATAGGAAAAGAATTCCACCATTAACCACATGAAAGAGTAAGCAGGAGGAAAATTTAAAGGAATGTCATAGCCAAATTTAAAAACTCCCAGGTTAAGGGAAAAAATTATTGCAAGCAACAAGGAAAAAAAATAAATACTGCAGAAATACAGTCAGTATTTCATAAGATGTAGGAGCTTTAACCCTAAAAGGCTGTAGGTCTTAGAACATTATATTTGAGAGCAAAAGAGCTGTGGTTGCATCCAAGAATAACTTAGACAGTAAAATTGAGTATAATTCTGAGTGAAAGAAAATGGATATTTGACAAATTGAAAGACTTTCAGGTATTTATAAAAAAGACCAGAACTCAATGAAAAATTTGATATAAAAGTAGATTTGCAGTTGCATGTGCAATGATCTTTTTCTTTGGACTGTGTCATGAAAATGCTTGTTTTGTTACAGAAATAAAAGATTTAAAAAAAAGAAATGGCAAAATATAAATCAACAGACCTTCACAACATGTTGGATATGGAAGTGATAGACAGTTAAGGACTAACATGTCTAACTTAAATCAATGATCCTATGAACTTACTATATATTATTAGTTCCACAGGCAGTAGTTATAACAAATCTGGGAGCAGTGTATGGGTTCAAAACTAAGAACTGATAACAATCGAACTGTTACAGCTGTGTTGCATTGAACTAGGTGGTATGCTAGACAGCAATGTGTAAAGAGAAAGTAGTATTCTTTCTGCATCTGGTAGATTTAATTAAGCTGGCCCACATATATGTCTTTTAGTTACTTGGATTACTTGAAGTGAGAAAAAGACCAAAGAACACTTCCAGGCCTTGGAAAGAGGATAGCTACATTTTGAGGATTTCTCAAAGAATGACTTCCCCGATATGAGTATGCCCTAGAGAAATATGGGATATAATATTTGACTACATAGCCACTCAGGCTCAGGAAGACATATTAAATCTGATATGTCAGTAGGATGTATAGAATGCCTCCACTTGGCCCAGTTACCTTCTTTCCAATATTGCTTACTCATTTATGAAAGGAAGTTGATTCCCTTCTGGTGGGCCTTTGCACTGTCACAGCAACTCTCAGATCACATACTGAATCACAGAAGCATTGATCTGCACTAGTGAAGGTACCACTATCATTAAGAAAATCACATGTTTTAGAAGAATTAAAATCAGGGGAGAACAAAACTCACTTCTAAAAACCATTAATTTTTGACCAAAGACAAATGAGTGAAAATAGACTGCAATTAGTCTTGGAATTTCACTCATTCTTGTGACTTCTGGTTGTGAATCATGTTGGAATATTACTCCAAAGTACTAGAGTAAATGTCTCATTTTAGTCTTCATCAAAATATTGTTCTTAAGCAAATGTAGATGAAATATCCACCAAAGTTTCAGGAAAGTGGGGGCAGCTTGGTGGCACAGTGGGTAAAGCACCAGCCATGGACTCAGGAGTACCTGAGTTCAAATCCAGCCTCAGACACTTGACACTTATGAGATGTGTGACCCTGGGCAAGTCACTTAACCCCAATTGCCTCACCAAAAAAAAAGTTTCATGCAAATGTGAGAAAATAATGGGGCTTTGGGATAGTCAGAGACCCCCTCATTCAAGGGCCTAACTGTCTGACTTTTTAATACTGACCTAGAATTAGCAGCCAAGTGGGATGTGGGACTGTGAATGGAGATTAAAACCGCACCCACCTAAAAGCCTTGTTCTGGCCAGAGAATCTGTTCTCTGGGCTCTGACATCAGCCTAACTGAGCTCAACCACCCTCAAATCGAGTGCACCAATAGATTTGAATGATGCTAGCCAATTAGCTTTAAGCACAGTGTAAGGGCAGCCTCTCCTGCTTCCCTCAGAGAGCTTATGCTCACTGATCACTCTCTTGGCCTGGGAATGCAGAAGGGGAGCCATGGGGCCCAGTTTTCTCTCTCTTCTATTTTCTAGCTAGGCTTTTCTATCTTTCAGAGCCCTTTGCACTCTATTTATAAATATCTAAAATGCTTTAATAAATGCTTAATGCCCCCAAACTGGTGCAGTAGCCTCTAATTTCTAAGTAACAAAAATATAATAAACCCCAGCTAATTTTCCCTAAACTTGGGACAGTAATAGGGTGACTACATATAGTTTTACTTGCAACAAAAGTAAAAATGAAGAGCAGCACCAACACTCATCTGCATCATTCCCCAGAAACTAAAGCGGATATTTAGACTCTCCCTGTGTCTCTGTCTCTGTCTCTGTCTCTCTCTGTCTATCTCTCTGTCTCTCTCTGTGTGTCTCAATCTCTCTGTTTCTGTCTCTGTATCTCTGTCTCTGTATATAATGTATATACAAACATACATATATATGTGTGTGTGTGTGTGTGTGTGTGTGTGTGTGTGTGTATAACATTGGGGTTGTATAGGAAGTAAAATAATGGAGAGATTGAATGGAAAGGGCCCTTCATAGATATAACAAATATTCCTTTGGGTTCTTAAGGATCTCTTAGTTTAGTCTTTTTTTGGTTTTACATGATTGCTTCCATACCATTAGCAGTCAGTCTATTCGAATAAAAATAAAAAGTAGCACTTAAAAATACTCCTTGGCACTTCAAAAGGCTGTATATTAGAGAGCTAATTGGTGCAGCTTTTACAACTTTTCCATTGATTTTTTCCCATTGATTTTTCCCCTCCTTAGAGCTGCACAGTCTCCCTCTCTTTTCATCCTGCTGCTACCTTTATGATTTCAGATCCTCAGCTCACATGGAGAAGATTGCTGTTAGAAGAGGGAACAGGTAAAAGCAACGGGTTACCCAAGAACTTTTGTTCTTCCATTTGCCATGTCCTCATTTCAGAACAGGTAGAAAGTCAGTTTCTACTTCTACTATTGATTTGAGATAAGGAGAAAACAATCTCCCTCGTAGTTGAATGGTTTGGGGTGGGTTCCATTAAAAGACCTTCAAATGCCTCTTTCTGGTAACATGGAATTTATACAGGGTATAGAAGTGGTTTCTTAGGTAGTTGAAACCTATTCAAACCCTAGCCTTAATCTATCAATATGTTTTTCATGCACATTCCTTTAATTTCCAACAAATACTGAGAAAGGAATGAGGAATGTGACAGGAATTAGTGTCTTACCATGTCCCTAATCATCCAAGGAAGCATGTATACTGGACTAAGAAATGGAATGAAGAGTTAAAATGCTTGGACTTCAGCCTCAACATCAACATTGCCAGCTAGATCTGGAATCAGGATCAAACAGTTCAATTCCTTCCCCTGACACCACCTTCAGGATCATGGGTAAATCACTTAAATGATCTGATCCTGAAATTGTACATCTGAAAAATGGAGGTAATGATACCCCTTGCTAACACACATGGGGTTGTTGTAAAAAAAAAAAAGTGACTTATCAATGAAAAAGTGATATATTATTTATATAATTATAGGAGGAAGTAAGGCATAGTGGATGACACATTGACCTTGGAGCTGGGAAGAGCTGGATTCAAATCTTGCCTCAAACCCTTGCTAGTTATGTAGCCTTAGGCAAATCACTTAACCTTTCAGAGCCTCAGTTTCTTCATCTGTAAAATGGGGTTGATACTTATGTGAGAAGCAGAGTGCTACAGTAGAAAATAATTATGTCAAGAATTAGAGGACTTGGGCTCAAATGCTGGGTCTCCGACTTAATGTTTTTGCTTCAACTTATTCCTTAATAAATGAAGGAATAGGACAAAATAAGTGGTGGTAAACTGAAAGAGAAATAAGCCCATGATTCATCATACTGATTTAAAGAACCACAAAGTAGCATTATCTATTTTGTATAGTAATTCACAATTACATTTAAATCTGGTTCAGGCCAGTTTGACACTTCTTGACTAGATGACCATTAAAGCCCTACCTCCCCATATCTAAATCTACAAGAATAATAACAGAATATAACTTTCAAAAGATAAACATCACTTGATTTCCTTATATAACAAGTAGATCTTAGATATTCCCAATGCATAGTACAATAGCAATACAAATATTCCTCTCAGTTAATTTTCTAGCAAAAAAAAAATTTCTCTTATTTTCCCTAGCATGTTCATTTTATTGTCAGTTCCAAACATTTGACACTTTCCTTCATCTTCCAGTCCCACTTTGCTTCTGCTTTGCTTTGGTACAACACTTTTGTCAGTCAGGCAGCTTGAAAACTTTGGGGTTCTCTCTGACTTTTCTCTCTCTCACTATCAATATTCAATCAGTCACTTAGTCTTGCCCAACAGTGCCAGTATTTGTCCATTCTCTTCCATTTCCAATACCATGACCCTTCCTCATGCTTTTATCATCAGTGACCTTACTGCTTTAGCCTCATGCCTAGTCTCATCTACTCCAGGTTCTCCTCTTTCTAATCAGCCCTACACACTGGTACGAGATTGATTTTCCTGAAATACCCCTCTCATCATGCTGCTTCCTAGCTTTCAAGACTCCAATAGCTCCAAATTGGTTATAGGATAAAATTCAAATTACTCAGCCTTATTCTATTTTCCACAGAATATCTGTAGCCTAGCTATCCAACCTGATGTCTTTCTACTTATTTTGGGAGAGGAAAGATCCTATTGCTCCAACTACAGCTATCTGCTCACTGTGCCTCAATGATGGTATGCTCATTTCCAATTCATGTTTTTGATTTTGTCATCATGCCCTTTAGCAACTCCTGTGTAAACCAGCATTTACTTCAGAATCTAAGGATACCTCTCACCTCTTAAATGTTTATTTTCTTGCCATAAATGTTTATGATACTCATTTGACAACTTAGCAAATATTCTACACATTTCTACTAAATCAATTAATAATAGTCACTTTAAATAAAGTCTCAGCATTTGAAAGCCAGTGGATGAACTCCATTGAGATGGTCAATCAAGCACATCCAGACTGCTTGAGGAAATTTGCTTACACACTATTAGTTATGTATAAAACAATAGGCCAGTTTGGAATCCAAAGATTTAGGCAGCAGCCTCTTAGGAGTCACTTGTGGGAAAGGTGAGTGTGGGGGTATACGTATAGGAAAAGAACCTCAGCTTTTGCCCGGAATTAAGTATCAGTTTTGCCTGGAATCTCTTGTGAGTTTAAGAGATTACAGAGGATTTGAACTTTTGCATTGGTATCCTAGCAATATCCCCAGGATATTGAGAGGAGGTGAAGATTGATTGTAATAGTTTTAAGACTTACCTTGCAAGGTTTGTGAGAGGAAATTTATCTACAAATTCTAAAGCACTTGGTAAATATGACTTATTGTTTTCTTGCTATAGGAAGATCTGCTAGAAGTGGGCAAAAATGTGGCAATTCACTTCAGTGTAGACAACCTAAATTTCATTGGACATATGGTAGTTATATATTGGAATATTCCAAATTCCTTATATAGATTTCTAGCTCATTCACCCAGGAGGTCATAGATTTAAGTAAAATCAACTGAGGTAGGATCAGATTACATTGAGAGCTCCATTTACCAAGGCTCAAGACATTCCTATAGGTAGGATGGTTACTTCAGTTTATTCCAAAGATGTTGTTTGAAAATAACTAGGGAAATGTCTGACTACTCAGAATAGAATTAACTAACAATTTTAATGCTTGAAATTATCAGTAGGAAATAGACATGAATGAATGAGATCAATTCATGAAGTAGAATTATATAAGAAGCAGTTAAGATAAATTCAGAAAGAGGGAATTACTTTCTTTAGTGCCTGAAGAGTCAGGTATTATTGGCAATGATAGATTTCTATGTATTTCAAGTTAATTATTCTTGTCAACTAGGTGCTAAGTTCAGTGAATGTATTAAAGTCTTTCACCAAATAAATTATTTTATCTGGAACAAAACCTAATCACCCTACTATAGCTGTAGTTCAGCTACTTAGGAAATAAATAATAAACCAAAAAAGTGAAGACAGAGAAGTGCTGAGTAACAGAAGAGTTGTAACAGGAGTAATGAAAATATGAGATATGATGTTTTAATGAACCCACAATAGACCTATATGGCCAGAAAGTAATCATAAGTCAAAAAATAAATGAAATACATTTCTTTGTTAATTGGCCATCATTTTCCTTTCTCTTTGCTTTTGTTTTGGTTAAATGAATTATGTAAAACAAATCAACTAGTTTAAGATTAGTTACCCATAGGTATAGTATTTCCTCAATAGCTTCTTACCTTTCAAATCCTATGGTCTCCTGACTAATTACATGTGACTGCTTTGAAAACCAAAGATACACAGACCCTCAATCATTTGGAGGAAATGGAAGAGAAAAGAGAAAATTAGTCAGCCCCTTGAAGATAAGAAGCCATAAAGCTATAACAATATCATCAACATGATTAGGAAAATATTATAAAGGTATTTTTAGAATGTTTGGTTTTGAGCAATCAATCTCCATCTAGAGAAATCTAGAGGATATCCAGCAAACATTTTCACATTCAAGTTTCCAGTCAAGTCCAGCTCTAATAAGAATCATATGGGTAACAATAGAATACAATAACCAAATAACGAAAAGAATTAACAACCCAAGGAGAAATACTAGTAATGAAATCACCACTGTGCAGGAAGAAAATATTTTTTTTTCCCCAAAAAACCACAACAACCAAAGGTCAAGTGATGATTTCTTTATCTAAGCCCTAATCCTGCTTTTGGCAAACATTTCTAAGATTGTTGAAGAAAGAAGATGTCTAGGTAAGAGTAACTGTATTAAGATAACCATCAGGAAAACTCAACCCTCAGATGTTCTAATGGCTAGGACTATGGAAGGAAGAGTGGTAGGGCCTAGTGTTGCTACAAGATCTAGATAGGACTGTGGAAGAGCTAAGTACCTAAACTCAAAACCCTATGCAAGGTTTTGAAAGAGGGAAGATCCTGGTCTTGGAACAGAGTCCCAATCCAGAACTAAAGCAGAATCAATAGATTCAGAGACCACCAAGATACAAATACTTAATTGCTCACCTAAGAATCTGAGAAGGACCAGAGAAGAGAGGTCAAAAGCCCAGACTCAACCTCCCTATGCAACACTAAGACTTTTTGCCTTGTCAGAACAAGATTATGAAAGAGGACAGGGATAAGAAACTATTATTGACCAAGATTTTTAGCTCCGGACTCTTTGCCTGAACCCTCAGATTAGTATCCTGATGCCCATCAATATCATCCAACAATGAAGGCCTGGTGTGAAACACTAGCAAGCAATTTTAGAGCAAAAAGAAATAGCAAAGAAGGAGAACTACACAAGCCATCTATAATCAGTAGGTTAAAGATATGAGAAAACAATAGAATATTCCAAAATACAAAAAGATATATAATGCATTAAGAGAACCCCCCAAGATAAAATTCCAGAAGAAAATAATTATTCAATAATTACAAGTAAAACCTTAAAAATAGATTTGATTATCCAAGAGTGACAAAATGAATAATAATTTTAGAATTATTGAGGAAAATACTTAGAAACAAAATAAACATATTAGAACAAAAGATAGGAAACCTTATCCAAGTGATTTGCATCCTGAAAAACAGAAGAAAAAATAACTCAAAATTTTAGTGATATGGCAAAAAAATTATAAGAAAACCAAAACACTGAAACATTCAAAAAGAAAAAAAATTAATAACCATTACTCTCTGAAAATTGTGCCAAAACTTTCATTATATCTTTTCAAGAAATCATATGCAAAAATTGTACTGAACAATTCAGTAATACTGAATTACTAAAAAAGAGAGAATAAAGTAAAAGGATGGAAATTCTCCACCTCATCACCTGAAAGAAACTTTAAATTTAACATGACTAGGTATTGATTGCCCAAACTCCAAAGCTTTCTGGACAATGAAAGAAAAATATATAACTCTCTAGGAAGAAAGTAAACATGTCATAAGGATTCATAGTCATGATCTTACATTATTATTTTCTAATTATTAAAGAAGAAAATAATTCTATAATTCAAAAGGTAAAAGGAAAGGACTTTGAATAAAATGAAAATTTGCCTGCAATGCTGAGTCTAATTTTATAGAGACTTTACTAGAGAGGCATTTGGGAAGCTAATGGTGTGAAATGTTGCATGCATTTTTAGATGAAGTATTTTTCTCTTTCTTTACTATTTTACTTTGTTACAAGAGAACTCTCCTAGGTTGGGTAATCTGATAGTGTTTGTTATATTAAAATAAAACATATAAATAAAACTTTTTTTAATGATGACTTTTTACCATTCCCATTGAGAAGAAAATATGGGAGATGGGATAAAAGTAAATATGCTAGAGTAAGTTGAAAAAACCAAATAATAAACAATTGATTATCCTAATAGAGAAAGAACTATTTTCCTTTCAAAATCCCACTGACCAGGCAGCTAGGTGGCACAGTGGATAGAGCACTGGCCCAGGAGTCAGGAGTACCTGAGTTCAAATCCGGCCTCAGACACTTGATACTTACTAGCTGTGTGACCCTGGGCAAGTCACTTAACCCCAATTGCCTCACCCCCCCCCAAAAAAAAATCTCACTGTCATCAAGCATCAACAGTATAGCAAAGAATATAAGTGGAGTATCTGTAATGGATAGAGTCCTGGTATTGTAATTAGGAAAACTTGAGTTTAAGTATTTCCTTCAATTCATAATAGCTTCAGGATTCTGGTCAAATTGAATCTTTTCAGAGGCCTTGGTAAATTTCTTTGATGATTAATTGGAGAGATAAAGCTGATCTATAGGAGAATTTTCAACAGGAGTTCACCGTACTGATGATTTAATAGAATTTTCAGATTATTGCCCAGGGCAATACAATAAACAGAGAACTGTGGAATGGGGGGGGGGAAGGATGCAGGAAGTATTAGGTTTAAGAGAAAACACTGAGCTAGAGGAAGAATAATCATTAGAAATATTCATTTAAAAAATTCAAATATGGAATAATATGGCCTGTAGACTTTCTAATCAAAGGTATTGAGGTGATATAAATGGCAGACCCCAAAACAAGCAAGGGATATAAAAAGGAATAGCTTCATTTTTAAGAAAATTTATCAAACACAGGGTAAAGAAAATGGATACAGAATTAGGTCCAAAAATAATTGCAACAAATAGATCTATGCCCCATGCTCCTCTCTGTGTCCCATACTGAAGCTCATCCCAGGTCCGAATCAAAACAGTGTAAAGTGAGCTTCCCCCCAGGACAGAGAAGCAGCTACCCCTCCTTGATATTGCTTTTATTCCCAAATGTTATATATTTCATCAGTCCAGAAATTATTCTGGTAGTTTTCCAAACAGGGTCTATTGTGATTTGAAATATGTCTATTTTATATTTTACAACTTCATTTTATTTTATTTTATAACCTTGTTTTCTCCTTCAATCTAGTTAAATTCTACCCACTGCCCAGAGTGTAGTTATTTATATACAATAATTAAGGGTTACCCATGGTCCACAAGGTTATGCATGCATTGTGGAGTGTGTTTACAGCTTACTGCTTTATATATAAGGGTAGGGAGGATAGGGGGTGTCACAAATCCAATGGATCCTAGAACAGGAAAAACTCCAGTTCCTGGAAGGGAGAGAAGGCTAAAATGGAAGGTAACATTTCTTTCTTAGAGTTTCAGCTATAGATGCCCTTAGGTACAGAGATGATCATGGGAATATGTAACACTGATGAGAAGGATGGAAACTCAAAAGGATAAAATTTAGGAATGAAGGTTAGAGATTTGATGATAATGATGATCAATCCAAACCATCAACCAGTTCAAGTATAGCTTATAGAGCAACAAACAGACTATAATCCTAATTTATTGTAGACCTTGCTTACAATTGCTATTGTTGGTATATTTTGAAGCATGTGTTAATTATAGCTAGTATTTCACATGTATAGTACAGTAGTTACATCTGTCATTTAGATATGAATAGTTTTGCTATTTATTTACATGCATTTATATGAGCATATTTGTAATTGTTATAGAGAACTAATGATATTTCTATAATTAGAGTAACTTTTTGCTATTCATGAAAATTTTCTTGTGAACTATATATATATATATATATATATATATATATATATATATATATACTAATATAATGCATTAACATATTTCCTCCATATAACAATAGACATTTAGTCATTAAAATAGCATGCCAAGGGGGCAGCTAGGTGGTGCAGTGGATAGAGCACCGGCCCTGGACTCAGGAGTACCTGAGTTCAAATCTGGCCTCAGACACTTAACACTTACTAGCTGTGTGACCCTGGGCAAGTCACTTAACCCCAATTGCCTCACTAAAAAATAAAAAAACAAAAAAACAAACAAAAAAAAATAGCATGCCAAGTTATAACTTGAATTGTTCTACACCTATCATTTATTATATTGATGTGCATTTGATGTAAATGGGACTGTGAAGTGATTAACTGAAATATTGGGAAAGCATTCCCATACTCAGTGATGATATTATGGTAATTATTGTGTACATTTACTGATGTTACATATATTCCAAATTATTTTGAGGGAAGTACAAAATTTTAGCCTTGGGGATGTATGTATATTTGGGTTACTGAAACCTGGGAACAGAGCATTTTTTAAAGTACCATCTCCTAAATATAGACTTAAGAGGACCTTCTCTACATCCTAGCTCATATTTGGGCTAGACTATTTGAAGGCATTCATGTGAGCTTAGTTTATTAGAGAGTTCCAGTGACTTTGAGAAAAGGACTTCTGCCCATTTTTTTGGAATTCCAGAGAAGAGAGATGAGAGTGAGAAGGAGCTAGAGGCAGAAAAGAGGGATATCATACAGATTGGAGAGAAGAGATGAAAATGTATTAGATTCAAGCTAAGTCCAAACAAAAACAGTAGTTGTGGCAATCCCATAAACAGCTTCTTTCTTTACTATGATTTTCCCCAAGTTGGAATTGTAATCTTTTCCTTTATAACCCCCCCCCCCTTCTCTGCCCTACTACCCAGTCTGGGTGAAAGAGTATTTGAATGCTTATTTCCATTTCTGCGTTGATTGATTTTGCTAAATTAAATATCATTAACAGCAATTTTCTCCACTTTTATATATTTATGATTTGAGATTGAAAAAATCTCATAAGAGAATAAATACATTTTACACTTTTATTTTAGAGTATGAATTAACTGATTAAACATAGAGAAATATTTTGCAATTCTGATAATTACTGAAGTGACCACAGAGCTTACCAATCATATCTTTGAACCTGGAGAGAAAGAATTTATAAGTAGATAAAATCATAACAGAAATGGGTGAAATAGTGTTGATTTTCTCAATCTTTGTATAATATGTCTATAATTTAGACAGATAAATGGGTAGATAGACATAGAGGTAAATATGCTGGTATGTATGATAGATATCTATCTATCCATAGATCTTTACTATATCTATGTACATGTGTAGGTTAGAGATAATGACAGGATTTGTGATTTTATTGATACAGGGAACTTCTGAATGAGGAAAGCCTCCTGCCAATGCAGGTAACCATTTCTTTTTTCCTTTTCTTTCTTTTTTTGCAACTTACAGATTTATAGAGTTTCTAAGAAATAAAGTAACTTGACCAGGTTCACACAACCAGTTCATGTTAGCAGTAGGACTTGAACATTTTTATTCTTGTTTCTGAAGCTGACTTTCTATCCTGTATCATTGTGTGATAGTGGGTATTTTTATGCACACACGTTGAAGCACACACACATCCCTGCACATTATGTATTTGAAATTTACCTTTAAATATTTGCATATATACAGATATATATGTGAATGTGTGTGTGCTTCTCATAGTATGCATATATGTGCACATACATAGGCACATGAAGTTATAAATGCATAGTAAAATATAGTGGTATATATATGTATATAGCAATACAAAGACACATAATACTATACATGAACATATGAAGGTAATAAAATATATGGTACTATAAATGGGAGGTATTCTTGTTACTCATATGACTATGGTGAGGATTAAACTTAATTACATATGCAAAATGCTTTGTAGAAACATGTATCAACAGTAATATATAATGTTATCATCAGGATTATTATCATTACCATTATCATTATTAGTAGCAGCAGCATTACTAAGCTGGGGAGGTTTCATTACTTATTATAAATAGTCTCACATTTGCCTAGATGATACATTTTAATATTTTGAATTATAAAAAACACAGACTTAAAGAGCCTCTTAGGAAATTTCCAGGCTACCCACTACCAGAGGAGTTTTAAATTTCAAATTAAAGCATTTGGGACTTTTTATATGTTGTTGGTTTTATAGCACCAGGACATACAGGACTCCTTTTTTTGTGGAGTGATTTTTTTTATCTGACCTATGATATTTTAAAACTTAGCCATCTTCCTGTTTCAAATTGCTCAATGATATATTTTTTTTTGGTTTTCTGGCCAACAGAATAATTTTCACATTAAGCTACATAGTGACACATCTTTAATTTTGGAAGCTCCCTGGTCTTCCTTTTTAAATGTTTTTTAATTTTAGATTTTTATTTTCCAAATTACATGTAAAAGCAAATTTTGACATCACTTTTTTTAAACTTTGTGTTCCAACTTCCCTTCCTTCCTCCCCTCCCTCCCCCATCCCAAGAACTCAAACAATTCAACATAAATTATACATGAGTAGTCATGGCAAACAGTTCTACCTTATCTAGGTCTTTATCCCACAACTATAGGATTTTTACTAAATAAACTCTAAAACCATTGAAAGCAGTACTCGTTTCTTTCTGTCATTACTAAATGAAGTTGAAATCTAACTCTACCTTAAATTATTCTCAAAGTATCTTTTTAGAGGAGAAACACTTCAAAGTTTACCAATGTAATAGCTATCAATCTGGAGTTAAATTATAAGAACTTATGAGGAAATCAATGGGCCAATTCATAGAACATTGAATTATTCATGTAACTATACAATGCTGATATTTGAAGGGAATTTAGACTTCAACTAATCAATGAATTAGTAAGTCATTTATTAAATAACTACTGTATAATATGCACTGTGTCAGGTTCAGGGGACACAAATACAACGAATGAAACAATCCCAGCTCCTAAAGAGTTTACACTGTGTATAAACCAAAGGCCATAGACATGGTCATGGCCCAAGATCACATAGCTAGTTAGTGATAGAGCCAGAATTAGAAGCTCGGTCTGTTAACGCCCAGCTCATCGCTCTTTTAACTACACTACCTTGTCTCTGATTCCACTTTGCTGGTCAGTAGATTCATCCTAGCATTTATTTTACTGTTGTTCAGTTTTGTCTTATTCTTCATGAACCCCTTCAGGTTTTCTTGGCAAAGATACTAGAATGGTGGGTCATTTCCTTCTTTATTTTTACTTTTATCATTAAGCTCCCCTTAAAAATCCCTGTTATTGGGGGCAGCCAGGTAGCACAATGGATAAAGCACCAGCCCTGGATTCAAGAGGACCTGAGTTCAAATCCAGCCTCAGACACGACACTAGCTGTGTGACCCTGGGCAAGTCACTTAACCCTCATTGCCCTGTAAAAAAAAAATAAATAAATAAATAGGAGAGTAGGTCAAATTTTTAAAAGGGGAGGGCAGCTAGATGGTGCAGTGGATAGAGCACTGGCCCTGGATTCAGGAGTACCTGAGTTCAAACCCAGCCTCAGACACTTAACACTTACTAGCTGTGTGACCCTGGGAAAGTCTCTTAACCCCAATTGTCCCACAAAAAAAAAAAGAAAAAAGAAAAAAATCTCTGTTATTGGGATGTCCATTAGCACCTCTATTATTTCATATTGTACTAGAAATGTTAGCTTTAGCAATCAGAGAAGAAAAAGGAATGAAAGGAATTAGAATAGGCAAGGAGGAAACAAAACTATCACTCTTTGCAGATGATATGATAGTATACTTTAGAGAATCCTAGAGAATCAACTAAAAATAACTTGAAACAATTAACAACTTTAGCAAAGTAGCAGTATATAAAATAAATCCACATAAATCATTAGCATTTCTATACATGACCAACAAAGTCCAGCAGCAAGAGATAGAAAGAGAAATTTCATTTAAAGTAATGGTAGACAATATAAAATACTTGGGAGTCTACTTGCCAAGACAAATCCAGGAACTCAATGAACACAATTATGAAACACTTTTCACACAAATCAAATCAGATCTAATTAATTGGAAAAATATCAATTGCTCATGGATAGGCTGAGCTAATGTAATAAAAATGACAATTCTAACTAAATTAATTTACCTATTCAGTGCCATACCAATCAGACTACCTAAAAATTATTTTATAGAGCTAGAAAAAAAAATAATAACAAAATTCATCTGTAAAAACAAAAGGTCAAGAATATCAAGGGAAGTAATGAAAAAAAATGAACAGGAAGGTGGGTTAGCTGTACCAAATCTGAAATTCTACTATAAAGCAGCAGTCATCAAAACTATTTGGTACTGGCTAAGAAATAGAGTGGAGGATCAATGGAATAGGCTAGGCACAGGAGACATAGTAGTAAATGACTTTAGTAATGTACTGTTTGATAAACCTAAAGACTCCAGCTTCTGGGATAGGAACTCGGTATATGACAAAAACTGCTAGGAAAACTTGAAGAGAGTATGTCAGAAACTAGGCATAGACCAACATCTTACAACTTGTACTAAAATAAGGTCCACATGGGTGCATGATTTAGACATAAAAGGTGGCTTAGGTAAATTAAGAGAGGAAGGAATAGTTTACCTTTCAGATCTTTGGAAAGGAGAACAGTTTATGACTGAACAAGAGATAGAAAATACTATGAAATGCAAAATGGATGATTTTGATTACATTAAATTAAAAAAGTTTTTGTACAAACAGAAGCAATGCACCCAAAATTAGAAGGGAGGCAGAAAACTGGGAAATTTTTTTAGCCAGTACTTCTGATAAAGGCCTCATTTGTAAAATAGATCAAGAACTAAATCAAATTTATAAGAATCTGTCATTCCCTAATTGAGAAATGGTCAAAGGCTATGAACAGGCAGTTTTTTGATGAAGAAATTAAAGCTATCTATTGCCATATGAAAAAAATGCTCCAAATAACTGTTGTTTAGAGAGGTGCAAATTAAAACAACTCAGAGGTACCACCTGAAACCTATCAGATTGTCTAATATGACAAAAAAGAAAAATAATAAATGTTGGAGAAGCTATAGAAAAATTGTAACACTAATGCATTGTTGGTGGAGCTGTGAACCGATCCAACCATTCTCGAGAGCAATTTGGAATTATGCCCAAAGGGCTATAAAGCTGTGCATACCCTTTGACATAGCAATACCACTTTTGGGTCTGTTTCCCAAAGAAAAGATAACAAAGGGAAAAGGCCCCACATGTACAAAAATATTTATATCTGCTCTTTTTATGGTGGCAAGGAATTGAAAATTGACTGGGGAATGGCTGAACAAGTTGTGGTATATAAATGTAATGGAATTCTGTTGTGCTGTTAGAAATGATGAGTAGGCAGATTTCAGAGAAACCTGGAAGGACTTGCATGAACTGATAATGAGTGAGATGAACAGAACCAGGAATACATTATACATAGTATCATCAACATTATGTGTTGATCAACTTGATTCTTCTCAGCAATACAACAATACAAGATAGTTCCAAAGGACTCATGATGGAAAAGGCTCTCCAAATCTAGAAAAAAAAAAAGAACTGTGGAATATCGATGCAGATTGAACCATACTATTTCTTTCGTTTTGGGTGCTGTTGTTTTTCTTTTTTGAGGTTTTTCCTTTTTGCTCTGATTCTTCTTTTTTAACATGACTAATGCAGAAATGTTTAATGTTATTGTACATATATAACCTATATCAGATTACTTGCTCTCTTTTGGAGGGAGGGGAGGGAAGGAGAAAAAATTGAAACTAGAAATCTTATAAAAATGTTTAAAAATATCTCTATATGTAACTGTAAAATAATAAAATACTTTTATAATTAAAAATAATTTTTAAAATCTCTGTTCTTCCTTGCTATTTGCTCAAATCATGAAAGCAGTCAAGAGGTCCCAGACCAGGACCCCTCCTACAGATATCACCATAGCTCCTACCTAAGTAGTAACCAGGTCAAGATGCTAGTGAAACAAAGATGATTTTTTAAATCCAATTTCCTGCAAAAGTTTAGAATATTATGTGACAATTACTGTATGCATAAATATCTCTATAATCCCAGGTTTGATAGCATCTTCCAGAGAGCCTTGGGATACTGTTACTGTGTCATGAGGAGGCAATATGTGACCTAATATGATAAATACAAGGAAGTCTGTCACATTAAATTTTGAGTTTTAATTACACTATATTTTTGTCCTCCTATATTAAACACACTGTAGGTACTTAATAAATATATTTTATTAAATTTATTTGTTAAATATATATGTATATACATATATTCATATCTATCATTTACTATCATCTATATATCTCTCTCTATCCCTATCTCTCTGCTCTCTTTCTCTCTCTCTCTCTCTCTCTCTCTCTCTCTCTCTCTCTCTCTCTCTCTCTCTCTCTTTCTCTCTCCCCCATATCTCCATTCTAGACTGTAAGACAACATGAACACAAGGGAAGTGTTTTATACTGATTTTCCCCTCTCCATGAGCATGCAGTATAGTCTACAATTCATATATAGTAGACTATAAATTTTTATTTAATCAACTTGAAAATTCCAAATTGTCATAAGAAATTAGTGAAGGGAGAGATTCAACTTATTTGAGATATCAAAAAAACAGCCTTTATATAACAGATTGAATTGAGTTCATTGTTGGAGGCTGGGAGAAATTACAATAGGACAATATGGCAATAAAAAAGACTTTATTTTAGGTTTGGGGGACAGTGTGAGGCAAGACAAAGAGATGAGACAGAACAAGATTTAAAAACCAAAACCAAAAGAAGGTGAGATGCACAATCATGAAAAAGACTATGGAGGGCCTTGAGTGTCAGGTTGAGGTGTTTATACTCCATTCTATGGGTAGAAGTTTTAACACTATTTTTTTTTTTTTACTATCCAATACTTACAACTCCACATTTACATGTGGTGTTCCTCACTGCTCTCTTCCTTGAAAGTCTCCCTTGTCTTGCCTCTCAATCCAACAATATTTAGAGTAAGAATGTTCCTATTTTTTTTTTTAATAAATTTCAAACATACATGCAATCTATCAATGTATCCTCCGGGGAAATTGCTAACAAATGTCTGCTTGGTGTTCATGAGAGTTGATATTCTAATGTAAAGAATTCAAATTTAGGGAGTGAATGATTTGTCTGAATGAAAGCTTGCTATACCATATGTAACCAATAAGTATAAAATGCTTTTATGTTTTGGGCTAATATTCCAGAGCTGACTGACCAATTCTGAAAAATTAATAAAGATTCATGATATTTGACAAAATTATTACCAGTATAGGAATGTATTGGCTTGGAACATCTCTCATAGGTATAGTAAAAAGGACATTGTTCACATAGGAATAGGGTATGGGTTGGACTTGGGATTGTACTAGAATAGTGAACCTGAAGCTCAATAAAATGACTCTGTTAAGCAAATTCGTGCATTCTCTCCTACTTACATTCTTAGAAAGTTACAAAAAGCTCAGTGAATTGACTTGCCATGGTTAATATAGTCAGTTTGTTTCAGAGGGAATGCCTGATCCCAGATGTTCTAGGTTTTGAGGCTGGCTAGCTAGCCACTTCATTACCCTGCTTCCTTGGCAAAGACCTACACCACCTAATCTTGGATGGAATAATTTAATCTCTGTCCATCTCTGTCCTTATATTCTGGAAGGTTATACCTTCCCAAACATTTCTCCCATACATGGCATTTTAAGCTTTTCACAACATGTATAATTCTAGACTTCCTACACATTCTTTTCCTCCACATACTTTATGGTTCAGCTATACTGGCCAGTTTGCTACTCCTCGTTCATCAAATGGTGTTCTTTCTTCCCTCTCTGTGTCTTTGAATGACTTCTCTCCATGCCTGGCATGTTGTCTCCTTACCAGCATTTCTTAGAATTTGTGGTTTTTTTCAAGGTGTAGCTCATATACCACATTCTGCAAAAAGCGTTTCTTAGCACCCTCCCTGCCACAGCGGATAGTGTCTTAGACCCTTCTGTTTACCTTTCATCTACTCTGAATGTATCATGTACATAAATATTTATATGCATATTGTTTCCATTATTAGAATGTAAGATCCTAAGTAGCAGAAACTTTTTCTTTTGCTTTTTCTTTATGTCTCACAGCCTCTAGCTTATAACTCTTAACAAACATTTGTGAATTGCTTAATAGATATGAGAGGTCATATATTAAGGGATAATAATTTCTTTGTATTCAAAGGTTCAAAAATCATCAGTTAAGATTTCACATGTAACTTTGGCATTTGTCATCAAATAAAGAGCATCTGAGACAAAAATCAATTATATAGTACATATGATGGGGAAAGACTTCTAAGCAAATTATTCATGTAAACAAATGTTAGGGGAGATGTTTCCTTAGTAAGAGTACAAATGGTTACATGCAAAGAATTGCTGAAAATAATTGATGTGTTAATTACAGACCACGCAAATCTCTTTATTAATAGGTCTCTTAGAGATTCCAAATTGGCCACAGATTTTTTTTTCAGATGATTTCTCTAACAGCACATAATTGATGTGAGAAAGGAACACTGGATTAAGGGACAAAAAGATTTGGGTTCTATCCCATTTCTGCTACTATCTAGCTGAATTAAAATGGACGAGTTCCTTAATATCTGTTTTTCCCTCACTATCCTAATCTGTAAAATTAAATGAATCAAATTATCTTACATTCCTTCAATTTCTAGGATAATATGCATCCAATAAAACAGTGTTTTTGAAAATATTAACTTATAATTTCCTTTTTTTTTCATTCATACAAGTGAGCCCCACCTCTAAATTTTCATCATACACAGACCATAAATGCCTTCAGAAACTTTCACATTCATGGAAAATACTACCAACATAGACATCAGGAGGCCTGAGTTATGATTCTAGTTTGAGTCAATATAATTCAGCTCAAGAAAAATTTCTTAAGCTGTTACTATTTATAAGGCACTGTATAGACTCTCGTGAAACAAGTATTCCAAATGAAAGTCCCTGTCATCCAAAAGCTTACATTCTACTAGTCAAGTCACTCTATCTCTTCTCTGACTTCTTTTATGTCTTTGACAAACAGTGATAATGAGTTTAATATGCCACTATGTTTTAGGGAATGTAGTCCTCATTCCCCTATATCCTCTTAAGCTTTTGGAAGAGTATTGAGGAACTGGGAGTTCACAGCTGTTGTCTTTCCCCAAAATGTTTCTCATTTTAAGATAATCCTTTCTCAAAGTTTTGGATTCTTCTTTTCACTATATAAAACAGCTTGAGTTTTTGATGTTCCAATCCCCAGGGGTTGATTTCTTTTCTGCTGATACTGGGATTCAGATAAATTGCTGCCATTAACACCAATGGGAGCTAAACACATCAATTGCTTCATGTGCAGATTAAAATGCACCTCTTCATTTGAACCCAATATGTTATTGGTAATTACATTATGTGTCAATAATAATTACTCTTAGCCTGTTCAACACTTCTATCTGGAGACAAGAAGTTTATATCACTGCACCACAAGGGTTGTAAAGAACAGCATAAAGAATCTTTGTCAGAGCTTTTGGAGTCTTGAACTAATGACAGGGAAATTGATTGGACTTAACTTTTATTGATGTTACTTGTATCTATTTCCAGTAGCTCCATGACAATAGAATATTTAGAGAAGTTCTCTGAAATTACACATTTGTAACTTCTATGGTTTCTCTACATATTCTTTCTAATATAATAAATAACAATGAAAACACACAGATTTGAAGTAAGATAGAACTTACAGAAGAACAACGTAAGCAAATGTTTCCAGAATGTTTCACCCATTATTCTGCATTTTACATTTCTTTTGTTTCAGTAAGTAACATTCAATTAATCTTCTTATGGATTTTCAAAATTATCTCAATTTTCAATCATTCATAAATATTAAATTATTAATCCTTTTTGTTTTCACTATCAATTTTGTCAATTCTTTCCACTGGTCATCATTGATGATTTTTTTTTAAAATAGGAAGCTGAATGTTAATCCCTTAATTCCTTCAACCAATAGGCCTAAATATTCAGTTATTCAGTATGTATTAATTCCTTTTAATTCATTGATATACTATGCAAAGAGCTACTTTTAGTAGAGAGATATAGAGGCTGGTGCTGTAATGGGGGGGGGACACATTAGAATTGGATTCAGAGGACCTGTGTTTGAATCACTGTTCCATTACCTACTAGCTATATATCCATTTCTAACCTAACCTCTGTACTTTTCATTTAGACAATGATGTAGGGTAGCACAGTGGATAAAGCACCAGCCCTGGATTCGGGAGTACCTGAGTTCAAATCCGGCCTCAGACACTTGACACTTACTAGCTATGTGACCCTGGGCAAGTCACTTAACCCCCAAAGCCCCACAAAAAAACTCCAAAACAAAAAACAAAGAAAAAAGAAAATGATGTAGGACTAGGTGACCTCTAACGTCCCTGCCAGCTCTAAATTCTATGATTCTGTATCTTTAAGAGTAAACAATGATGAAACAATCAACAATGACAGACATAAACAAGAGAACATTGTATATAGTAATAGCAATATTGTTTTAAATATGTACATACAGGGGCAACAAGTTGGCACAATGGGTAAAGCACTGGTCCTAGATTAAGAAGGACCTGAATTCAAATCCAGCCTCAGACACTTGACACTTACTAGCTGTGTGACCCTCGGCAAGTCACTTCATCCTCATTGTCCCAGGCAAATAAATCATTTTGACTATTATAAATACTCAAATTAAATACAGACATATGAAAAAAGATGCTATCTGCATCCAGTGAAAGAACTGATAAATAAAAGCATGTATAGAAAAAGTTTACATATATATGTGTATGTAGGTATATATATATACACACATATACACATACTCACAAATACACACATACACACACACATATATATATATATATATATATATGCCTATTTCTAATGGCAGCCATCTTTAGAGTGGGAGAGAGGAAAGAAAAAACAAAGAAAAAACATAAATTTATACATATATATATATATATATATGTATACACACACATATACACAAATAAAATAGGAAGTTGCATATGCTATATTATCAATTTCACATGAAATTTCTTATTATATTGTTGGAAATGCTTGTTTTATCCCATTAATAATAATATAATTAGTAATATAATTAATAATTAATTGTTATAATTATAATCACAACAATAATAAAAGAATAAACAAAGAATGATTCCATTGGCAGGCAGTATGTATGGCACCATAGTATCAGAACACTTGTTATTGTTTAGGTGATTTGCAACTTTTTCATTGTTTGGAGATTGCTGAATTCAGGCATTCACAAACAAACAATACAACTGATAAAATGTCTTTAAAAGGATGGGCCTTATATACAGAAATTTTTAAAGGTACAGCAGAGTTTCTCAAAGACATTCTTGCCTCCTATCCGCATCACATTCAATTCTTGGTGTATCCCATTTTCTAACTGCAGTGACTGCTCAAAGTGTACACACACACACACATACACACACACACACATGATCATTCTTGTTTGAACAACTTCCTCCCTCTTCTAAAATAGCAGTAACAGAAGGCAGAAATCAAAGTGCCAGGAAATCAGTTTTAATTTTCCTACTAGAGATAAATGAATTTAACATCATCAGACTAAAAGATAGGGAATAGACAGGTGATTTCAAAGATATAGCTGAGGCCAAGATGTCAAAAATCCCTATGCCAATACAGGTTGACACTGACATGCTAGACAGTCATTTAAATTCTGGAAAGTGTCTCCCAGAGGACAATGATACAAGGTTTGTGATCTTTAATGTTACACTTCTCTGCCTAGCAACAAATAGCCAATATTCAACTATTTCTTAACTAACTTCTATTTTGATATAACAGAACAATGTCATTAGCACAAAGATATATGTTTTCTTGTTTTCTTTATTTGGAGAGCATGCATTCAACTAATACATTAGCTATATCACCTTATATAGAAATAGTAAATAAGTATCTCCTATCATCAATCAAATAGAAATGCTGAAGAAAGAGCGATGCTTACATTATTGAACATATATTTAAGGTTTTACACAAAGAGGACATGGGGCCCTAGCCAAGTAATTTAACCTTTCCATGCTCTATGTCCTTATATAAGACTCTTTGAGTTTCAGAAAATGAAAAGGCCATCTTCCATTGGTAGAGGAAGTTTTCTTCATGAGAGTTTCATTTATAATCTTTAGCTCCTAGTGTGATATCATTAATCACTAGGAGTCAATCTAAAACTGAATTTTTGACATTTCCATTTCTTCTCTCAATCAGTTTGGAAGTGGAAGGAAGTTGACTACATAAAATAGAGATGATTTGCATTTTTTCCATTTTATTATTTTCCTAAAGAAAAAAAAAAAGAATATTTGTTACCTAAAAGAAATTCTTGGGGTGACAAACTTTCCCAAGTATATCTCATCTACTCTTCTAACAATCAATTTATGAAACCTTGAGTATATTCCAGGGATCAGGTGAAGGAATTAGGAATGTTTAATTTGTAGGGCGTGAGATGGGGGGGGTGAAAATACAATGGTTGTCTTCATGTATGTGGAGACTACCATGTGGAAAAGGAATTAGTCTCTTTAGATTTAGTTTCAGCAGAGCCAGGTATAATGAGTGGAGGGTACAAAGAATTAAATTTAAGCTTTATGTCAGAAACTCCTCCCCTCCCACCAAAAAATAAAACCTTTCCTATTGATTCATCTGTAATTGAAACGGTCTGTCTCTGCAAGTGGAGGTTTTCCCTTCTTTGGAGGTCATCAAGAAGAGATTGGATATTTACATGTCAAGTAAGTTACATATTCTTTTCTTTTTTATTTCTTTCTCTTTCTCTTTCCTTTTTTTATGGTGGGGCAATGAGGGTTAAGTGACTTGCCCAAGGTCACACAGCTAGTAAGTGTCAAGTGTCTGAGGGCAGATTTGAACTCAGGTCCTGCTGAATCCAGGCTCGGTGCTTTATCCACTGCACCACCTAACTGATCCCCATATTCTTTTTAAGTATTAGTTAAACTAGTTGGACATTGAAGTGCCATTCAGTTCTTGAGTTCTGAGATTCTTCTTGACCCTAATTGGAAAAAAATAGATTAGAAGTTACAGAGAGGCACATTCTAAATTACCATAATGAAAAACTTCCAAAAACTTAGGTTTGCAACAAAAACAGAATGATCTGACTGGGATATTAGTAACTTCTTTGTCAAGGGAAATTCAAGTGGAGGGTGGATGGATATTTGTCTTCAAAGATTACTTTGATTATTGGTAATCGTTGATATTCCTTTCAACTCTATAATAACTATAATTTATTTCAATTAAACTCAAATCAGCAAATAGATACAACTATGTGTGCATATAAAGTGCCCAATTACTAAATTTGTACAAAGCACTCTGCTATGTATCACAGTTAAGAATGAGGTAATATATGAAAAGATACAATTTAACTCCCTTTCTCTAATCTCGAGTATCCCCTTATCTACTGTCTCCTTCTGTACCATCTAGAAACATATCCACACCATCTCCATATTAAAAATGAATCTGGGGGCGGCTAGGTGGCGCAGTGGATAAAGCACCGGCCCTGGATTCAGGAGTACCTGAGTTCAAATCCGGCCTCAGACACTTGACACTTACTAGCTGTGTGACCCTGGGAAAGTCACTTAACCCCCATTGTCCCGCAAAAAAAAAAAAAATGAATCTGCTTCAATTGATCCTGCCAACTTCTCTGATTATCATATTATAACCCTTCTCTTTTTTATATTTAAACTCCTATAAAGGGACATCTACAATCATTGCTTATCTTCCAACTACTTCTGAACCTTCTATAATCTGGCATCCAAATTAACTCCTGAACTGAAATTTCTCTGAGGTAGCCAAACCTTAGTTGTTAATCCAATGTGTTGTTTTTTTTTTAATCCTCATTCTACTTACCTTCTCTACAGCTCCTGAAATTGTCAATTATATCCTCTTTCTAGAAATTTATCTCCCTTGGCTTTCATGAAATTGGTTATTTTTTTGTCTTGACTATCTGTCCAACTATTCCTTCTCTACCTCCTTTGTGGGATAATCATCCTTCTCTGAACTACCCCATGTTTATATACCTCAAGACTCTTTTCTCTCTTTATATTATTTCCCTTCATGATTTAATAAATTCGCACGGTTTACTTATCAGCTGTCTGAATATGACTATCAATCTACTCATCTAGCTCCAATTTCTACCTTGAACCCTAGTTCACTCTACCAACTGCCATTTAGATATCTTTACCTGGGTATCCCACAAACATATTAAATGATATGTCCAAAATGACTCATCTACCCTGAAACCATTCCTTTACCAAGTTTCCCTATGTTTAGCAAGGGCATCAGCAATCTTTAACTATGATAATAAGCTCAAAATCATGTTGGTTACTTCCAACTCCCTCAGCTCCTAGATCCAATTAATTTCCAAGTATTATCAATTCTGCTTCAAGAACATACCTCCCATCCATCTCTTTCTTTACATTCATTTTCAATCCTACTTTAGACATACATCACCTTTCACCTAGATTACTGCAATATTCACCTAAATGAATTCTGGCTTATATTCTCTCCCTTCTAAGTTTCATCCTTAATATAGTTAAAAATGGTCTTAATAATGAAGACATTGTCAAATCACTATCTTACTCAGAAACTTCACTGACTTCTTATTTTTCCAATGATGAAATATAAGATCCTCATCCTGAGTTTTTTACCTTGATATCTTAGCTCCCATCTGCTTTTCCAATATGGTTGTATATTTTCTTCTTTGTGTCTCTTTTTGTCTAGTCTGGATGCCCTGCTAGAAATTCCCAATAACTAATACTTTATCTCCTGAATCCATGTCTTTGCACAGTTGTGCTCCATGTCCAGAATGCATTCCCTTAGCAACTCTGCCTCTTAATTTCCTTTAAAGTAAATAAAATTTACATGGACAAATATAGTCCTGTCAGGAAAACTGGGGGAAATAGCAATGACTGGTGGAGGAAAATTACTAGAAGGTTTATTCTTAAATAATCCTGCCTTAGAAGTTCACCTCATTCATGAGAACTCTTCATTTCCTTCAATCCTACCATAAGAACTTGGCCAAAGTATCTGATTTTTCAAATCAGAAAGAAGAGAAAAAATTAAGAAGCTAGAAATAGCCAAATTCTTCAGAAAACCTTACTTATCAACAAAATGAAAAAAAAAAATGAGTGCTACCAGTAGGTGTCATCAGAAATGGCTAAAGGACTCTACCCAAACAATGGTCCACTGGAAGGCCTCTCATAGAGTACCATGGGGTTATTTTCTACAAACATTGCCTATAACAAAGAGATATACAATTGAATATCATAGTCTGGATAATAGGTGACAGACAAATAAATGAAAGAAGGAATGATAGAAGATCTGATACAGTTATATTTTATAGAAAAGGGGCAAGCTAGATCCTAAGTCCAAATGAAAAACAATAAAACCTGCCTCAATCAAGAAACCTGTGCTTTATATACTTAAACAAGGAGTAGATTGCAAATAGCAAGGTCAAAATCAACTGCTTTCCCATTCAGCCCCATCAAAAGCCACATCTTTTGTTTAAAATAGAGACCTACATTGACAAAATGTGAATCAGAATCTAAACAGATATAACCCACTCTTGAGAATCCACAGTTAAGAACTTTGTAAAAAAAAAAAAAGAAAGAAAGAAAGAAAAAAGAAAAAGCCCGATTATTTACAAAGGGTTCTTTCTCCTTTACTCTGGGTTTTAATCCTATGATGTGACCCATTGCTAAGGCTTTATTTTCTTTTCACTATATTTCTAGACTGGACCATAATAAGTGGACCATGGTGCCTAGCACTTAAAGAGAGGTGCTTAATCACTGGTTGTCAAATTGAACTGAGTGTTTGAAAAACATTCATCCTCTTGAAGGTCCCTGGAATTTCAGCTTTGTTAATCAATCAAAAAAAAAAGTCTTTAAGTAACTACTCTGTGCCAGACACTGTGAATAAAATATAAAGAATAAAGCAAACCCTACTCACTATGAACTCATGTTATAATGGGGGATAGAAAACAAGTAACATTTTTTAAAATAGCATAAATATGAAGTTAATAAACACAAATATATACAAACTAGTTAAATACAATGTAGTTCTAAAGGGATAGCACTAGCAGTTGGGGAAATCAGGAAAGGCTTCACATAGAAGATTGTGCTTGAGTTGCAACTTAAAGGAAGGGGCAGAGTATGTAAAATGGATGTAAAGAGAGATTACATTACAAGCATTTAGGACAGTAAATACAAAAGCACAGGGAACAGAGAGAAGGCCAGTTTGGCTTAATCAAAAGAAGAATGCAGGAGAGAGAGGATACTATACTATGAGACTGGCTTTCCAGGCTGGGACCAGAGTGTGAAGAGCTTTAAAAGCTAGACAGTGGAATTTTTTTTTTTATCCTAGAAGTAATAAGGAATTTCTGTTGTTTGATAAGAAGGGGAACAAATTGGTCAGATTTGTGTTTAAGAAAAATTTCTTTAGCAGTAGTTCATAAGATGAACCAGAGTGATAAGGTACTTAAAGCACAGAGGCAGTCGCAATAATCTAAGTGAAAGTTGATAAGGGCCTGCACAAGATTATGACTTTGAGTGGAGAAAGGGGTTTATATATATGAGAAATGTTTTACAGGTAGACACGGACAAATTAAATACCTTATTAGATAAATGGGATAAGAGAGAAAAAGAGTCTAGGATAATGCTGAGGTTAAAACCTGGGAGACTGAAAAAAAAAGAAAGTAGTCCCTTAAATAGCACTAGAAAGGGCACAATTTAGGGGGAATGTTAATGACTTGATTTTGGACTCATTTAATTTAAGAAATCTCCAGGTTATCTAGAGTTAAATGTCCAATAGGCAATTGATGTTGTGAGAGGAGCTTAGGGGAGAGACCAGGGTTGCATATGTAGATCTGGGATTCATCTGCATAGAGATGATAGGTAAAACTATTTTAATTGATATTACCAATAGAGAATGTATAAGTGGAAGAAAATAGGATAGAACATTGGAGACCATCCCTATTTGAAGGGTGTGATATGAAAGGTGAGCCAGCAAAGGAGTAGAGAGTTGGATAACTGAAATACATTAACTTCAATCATCCAAATAATAGAGACAGATGTAGAATTTGTCGATTAAATTATCTAGAGAATTCCCTATGTAGTGCCACTCCCCTTCTGGGTTGCTTTCTCAACTTCATTTTTCACTGGTAAATTAAGCCAGGAGACATCAATAGACTACCTTTCCCCTCAGGGTCCTATCATTAAATAACCTGAGAGGTTTGGGATTTCTGATACTGATACTACTAAGCCTACATGCAGTAGGCTCCCCAGATAGCATAAGTCATTTGACTAGTGTGAGAATATTACTCTCTAGGTCCCCCTGCCGAAAAAGCATGAGGTGAGCTTTCCGAGGTCAAAACAGCATCCAGAAGTCACCTCACAATTCATGGACTGCCTTTAAGTCATGTCAATCAACGGACTTGAATGCTAGCCAATTAGTTTGGAGCTGTGTGTGGAGACCACCCCTCTTCCTGTCCCACAAGGAGGCATGAAGTAGGAAGTGCGGTACTCTCTCTCTCTCTCTCTCTCTCTCTCTCTCTCTCTCTCTCTCTCTCTCTCTCTCTCTCTCTCTCTCTCTCTCTCTCTCCCTCTCTCTCTCTCTCTGCCTCTCACCTCTCTTTAATTACCAAACCTTGGTTGGTGGTAGAAAGAAAAGGAGAAGAAGGAGGCCAATCTGAACCCTAGGGTAGATAGGTTTCTTTCTTAATTTCCTAAAATCCACATGTTCTCTCTTTACTCTTTAATAAATGCTTAATGCCAAAAAAACTGGTGCTGATGCTTCTAACTTGTAAATAAACCCTAGCTAGTTCTCCCCCCAACACTGGGGGTAGAAACAATGGGACCCCACATTAGATTTTAAACATCACACTAGTTAGCTTTTACCCCCCCAAAAAAATAATAAAGGAATTGGTGAGAAACATGTTTCTCAACCCACAAAAAGACTCTTCCTTCACAGTATAACTAGCCATTCATGTCCAGAAGGCTCACCAAAGGTTCCACATGATTTAATTCTGGAAAGGAATGTGATTAATGTTCTTAAGTCAGGGTAAAAAGCAAACACAAATTCCTAGAAATAGACTGATCCCAAGCTTCTATAGGTTTACCTGTAATATTTTTTGAGTATGTCCTAGATATGGGAAAGCTTTAAAAGATGCCATTATTACTTTTGTGGGGGGGGGCAATGGGGGTTAAGTGACTTGCCCAGGGTCACACAGCTAGCAAATGTCAAGTGTCTGAGGCTGGATTTGAACTCAGGTACTCCTGAATCCAGGGCTGGTGCTTTATCCACTGCGTCACCTAGCTGCCCGATGCCATTATTTCTTCAAACTTCAAATAGTTTTTGCCATCAGCAAATTGTCAGAAATAAAATCATATAATATTAATACATTATATTAAAATACTAATATATAAAATTAATATATGTGAATACATACATGCTTATATATACACATATGTATATGCATGTACATGTGCACATGCATATACATATACATATATATTGCCCTCATTTGGTGATCTCATTGCCTCAATTATATTTAATTGTCATTGGAACTATTATCATCTCTATGCTGATGATTTGCAAATCTACCTATCCCTACCCTAACCTTTCATCTCACTTCTAATCCCATATGGAGGCAGCAAGGTGGTACAATCAAATAGAGCACTGGCCCTGAAGTTGGGAGGATCTGAGTTCAAATCTCACCTCAGACAATTATTAGCTGTGTGATCCTGGGCAATTCACTTAACCCCAATTGTCCTCATGCCTGGAATGTTATCTTTCTTCATCTCTGCCTCCTGACCTTCCTGGTTTATTTAACATCCCAGTTAAAATCCCAACTATATCCCAACTATAGAAAGCCTTACCCAATCCCTCTTAATTCTAATTACTTCTCTCCCTTAATTACTTCCTATTTAATTTATACATAGTTTGTACATATGTGTTTGCTTATTTTCTCTCACATTAAACTGACTACTCTTTGAGGGCAAGAAGTCTTTTTCCTCTTTCTGTATCCCTAGTACTTAGCAGAGTACCTGGAACATAGTAGATGTTTCATAAATGCTTATTACCAGATTGACAGAGTGCTCATTGTCCAATCCAGAGCAATTATCTGAGGTACTAGGGATACTTAACAGTATCTTTTGAGGGTATGAGTAAGGGTGCTACCCTCAATTTTCATTTTTATCTTGTTTTTGCATGTGTTCTATATCCTTCCAGGTATATACAAACATACTTTAGGAATCTATAATTTCATTGTTATTGGTTCTACTTTCTTTTTTTTTTTTTACTACTTTCAATGGTACATACTATAGTAATTCCTTGTCTTGCTATATAGGTCTTGAAATATAGTACAAGTGAAAATAAAAAAAATGATCACTCTGTGACAAAATTATGAGGCCCTCCAAAAGGTAGTTCGGCACTCTAATGAAAAGCTTATAGATTGGCAGGGGAGACTAGTCTGAAAATATTTCTGATTTGAACAGCCTTTCCAAACCTTGTGTTCCACTGGTCAAGCTTATGAGTACTCAGGATCATCTCCATGCCATGATAAGGACATGGCAATATAAGAGCATCACAATTGTAGCCAAGTGATTTCATTTGGAAGATGATCTACAATCGCTGATTTTTCAAGGTGTCATTAAACCTAAAGCCATACCTTATCCATTCTTAACCTGTACCATTTGGGTTCATATGGTCAGCTATCATATCTTTTAGAGTGCTGTGTGGTAGAAATTTCACCATGAAAACATGAAGATTGATAAAGAATCATTGGATGATGCAGTCTATAGACCTTACTACATACAATGGGGGCTGGATAGCCTCCCTCCCCACAAGTAGAATGTTAGCTTCTTGAGAATAGGGAGTGTTTAATATTTGTTTCCAAATCCCCACTGCCTAGCACATAGTACGTACTTACATGTTTTTGAAACTGAATTGAAAGGACAACAGTTGCCATCCTATAAATATGAGCTTCTACCCAAATTTATATCAGGAAAGCAGGGCTATTTAAGTTAATCACATGCCATATACATTGCTGTTGCTAAACAATCAAAGCATCTCACTTTTTCAGAGATTTTCAGTGTAGCATGTGAGACCATATGAGAGTAGAAAGTCAGGTTAATTCTCTAGGAAGGCTTGAAGCAGTTCAGCTATACTGCCTGGGCTTTTCTTCTTTGTCTCTGTGTATGTTTTTTCTTTCTTTCTTTCTTTCTTTCTTTCTTTCTTTCTTTCTTTCTTTCTTTCTTTCTTTCTTTCTTTCTTTCTTTCTTTCTTTCTTTCTTTCTTTCTTTCTTTCTTTCTTTCTTTCTTTCTTTCTTTCTTTCTTTCTTTCTTTCTTTCTTTCTTTCTTTCTTTCTTTCTTTCTTTCTTTCTTTCTTTCTTTCTTTCCTTTCTTTCTTTCTTTCTTTCTTTCTTTCTTTCTTGTAGCCGTAACTGCTGACCCTTTAGGAGCTCATATTGTATGCCTATGTTAGTCCATGGATGAAACCTGTGCTGCTCCAGAGGCAGGATACAGAATAAAATAAGGAAGGGATTGCAGAAGTAATACATTCGCTTGTATATTTTGCCTACAAACCATATACCTTCTCTTAATCTCCTGTCATCCAGAAAGACTGCTCAGCAGTGGGCATGACAATCTCTCCTGTTTCATTCTGCCTCACCGTTATCAGGTGATTTTCCACCCCCACCTCTACTCTGTGCCCTGGCTTCCATCTATGCTCTCACATCCTTCTGCCCATGAAGGTAGCCCTGCAGTGTGGCATTTGCTTAAATGTTAGCTCTATCAATAGGAAGTGGCAGTGTCCTTATCATCCCCTAAATGTGACATTCAATAATAGCATACCTGCTGAATATTCTGTCTAAAAATTTCAGCAGCCAAAATATATATTTTATCTTATGATTTAAACACTAAAAAGAACTAAAGGAAATGAAGAATTTTTTACAGTTTTACATCAGGGAAAGATCATGTTCATAACTTTCATAAACTAAAGAAATGTACACCTTTTTTTTTTTAGTGAGGCAATTGGGGCTAAGTGACTTGCCCAAGGTCACACAGCTAGTAAGTATTAAGTATCTGAGGCCGGATTTGAACTCAGGTACTCCTGACTCCAGGGTCGGTGTTCTATCCACTGCGCCACCTAGCCGCCCCCAGAAATGTACACTTCTATCTACAGGTTTCTCCCTTGTTTTGTCACCATTCACTGTTTTGTCTCATTCTGCAGTACATTTCTTTTCCACTTTTCACTACATTCTCTAAAATAACTTTCAATATATAGCACAGAAAAATAAGGTTTATTCCATAAAACAGGTTACAGAAAGATGTAGTGAAAGGCTTACTTAAAAAAAACTTTAATAAAATATTTATTATTTCTTTTCTTACTTTTTTTTTCTCTTTCCCTGTCTTTTTTTGTTTGTTTGTTTGTTTTTGTCTTGCAGCAAGGGAAATACATTCAGTAATGGAATTTGAGAACAGATAATACTCCTAATCCTACACAAACAGCAGGGAAGGGAATGATGGAGAGTCCAACTTTTATGTTGCCCCTCAGTTGTAAAGCTAATTCCCAGGCACAGAATGACAACATCCATGTAACTACTGAAGCAATGAAGCTCATACAACATGATCTATTCTTTGTCATTATGTGCAGTAAGTGGTTTAATTTCTTAGTTCCAATGAGGGTCCCCTGGTGATCTCCAGATTAGTTCAGGACCTCCAGGGTCTTTTCATGCTGCCTTAGGTCAGAAGCAGAGATTTAGGGTAATTTCTATTGGTAGATGACTTGAAAGAGAACATCTTATTTGGGGTTTTATTAGGTTCCAAATATGCTTGTGTCTTGCTAAAGTTGTGAGTATGAGCAACCTTCTATGGGAGGCCTTGTCTACCTGAATGGATTTTAATGCTATAATCAAATAAAGCACATAAAAATTAAGTTGTCATAATAAACGATAACCCATTATAATTATTGTGCTGCTTTGTAATTAAGGATAAATAAAGCAGATAATAGACATGACTACAATAATTTTATAATAATTTTATACACATAAATAATTTTGTATATTTTTTACTTTCTTTCCTATGTTAATTTCCTTAAATAGGCAGAGTCAGTATGGGACAGATTATAGGCTTCAAAATCAGAAAATGAGGGTTCAAACCTTATCTCAGGCTGTGTGAACCTGGCAAATCATTTAACATTTCATTGTTCTAGATAAATCTCCAAGTCTATAAATTGTAGAACCATTGCTGATTTGCATTGGAAGGATATTTTCCTTGACAAATACCTTATATCAATGAAATAAAATTATTGGACTTCTCCCCTAAAGAAAAAATAATCTATGGTATCGGTAGGTTTCCTTGATATAATAATTTGAAATGTATGGTAATCAAATGAGCACTATACTATGAATCAAAAGATAATAGTTTGGTTCTGGCTCTAGCACCTACCAAGAGATAGCTATGGATACGATACTGAAATTTTCTGAGACTCAGTTTCCTTCTCTGTAAAACTCGAAAATTAATACTTATATAACACATATTTTTTTCAATAAGCTCTTTATAAATCCTAAAGTAAATCCATGGGCAGCTGGGTGTGACAGTGGATGGAGCATTAAGCTTGGAGTCAGGAAGACTCATCCTAAAATTAATCTCACTTCAGACACTTCCTAGCTTTGTGTTTCTGGGCAAATTACTTAACACTGTTTGCCCCAGATCCTAATCTGTAAAATGATCTTGAGAAGGAAATGGCAAATCACTCCACCATCTTTGCCAAGAAAACCCAAAATGGAGTCAGGAAGAGTTGGAAATGAATGAAAAAGAACTCAACAGCAACAATAACAACAAATCCTAAAAGTAGGGGAAAAAAATCAATAGAAGACATTACCAGCATTCTCCCATTTGCACTCTCCTTCTTTTCAGTAATAAACAAATGAGAACCTGACACTAAAGGGTTTCACCTTCTCTTTCCTCTCTTCTGTGTTGTCCCATGCCAGCTTCCTTATATTGAAGCAGGAAGGAGGTCCCTCAAAAGAAAGAGAGGAACCCAGGGTCACATATTTATAGATAGAAGGAAGAAACTAAGAGTCTCTCTAGTCCAATACTTAAATTTATGGATGAGGAAATTGAGGCTCAGAAAAGTTAAGTGATTTACCCAAGGTCATTTAGGTAATAAACACTCAAGGTGATATTTGAACCCAGGTCCTCCAACTCTAGAACCAGGCCTCTTTACATTATACAAGGATACCTCAATCATCTGCAGTGGAATTTCATTACAGGATAATCTTTTATTTTTTAACTTTTACTTAGAATGGAGGCAAATAAAAGGGTTTTTATTTTTGTTTTAGATCATTATGGTGTTGGACATTCTTGCAGCTGACAAGGAATAAAGCTGCTTGATTGTGATCTTGACAACCATTGACTGCTCATATTTACATAGCATTCCAGAGTTTATAAAATGTTTTTTTTCCCTTGGAAACCTTCTGGGTTGATAGTACGATAAGCCCATTTTATAGACGAGGCAACTGTCTCTTGATAAGTTGAGCTGGCTTGCTCATGATTATACCCATAGTATAGAGCAGAACCAAGATTCCTACTGAGCATTTCTAATTACCTATTCTGTGTTCTTTCCACTAAGGTAGGAACACTCTTTCACTGCTTTTGTTACAGATGTGAGTAAGTAGTATCACACACAAGAACACACTCATAGAAGCTCAAAAAACCAACAAAAACAAAAACTAAACTGATACAGAGAGGTAACATAAAAGAAGGAATAGAAACTCATCCTTGAAGTCAGGAAGCTATGGGTTCTAGTCCCACCTCTGATACATAATGACTGTATGATGTTGGGAAGGTCACTTATGTCTTCTCTGTTCCAAGTGATTTTCCAAAACTATAACTTTCAGAACAGAATGATATCTGTACTAGAAGAGGGAATTATCTCATGGGTATGATTTCCTACACTGTACCACATTGGTGTCAAGTTCAAATAGAAACAGAGCATATTGACTCAAAATCACAAATTAACATTATCAACACTGTATTGTATTTTATTTATTTTATAACATTTACCAATTACACTTTTTTTTTGTTTTGGGTTTTTTTTTTGTTGGGCAATGAGAGTTAAGTAACTTGCCCAAGGTCACACAGCTAGTAAGTGTCAAGTGTCAGAGGCCCAATTTGAACTCAGGTCCTCCTGAATACAGGGCCAGTGCTTTATCCATTGTGGCACCTAGCTGCCCATTCCAATTACATTTTAATGTGGTTCTGGTTGTACTTGGGAATATCATAGGAAACATTTGAAACTTCTGCTATACAACAATGAAATCACAAGAAAGAACCAAAAAGTGTGTGTGTGTGTGTGTGTGTGTGTGTGTGTGTGTGTGTGTGTGTGTGTGTGTGTATGTTTCTGGGAAGAAGGAATTTCTTTACACTGACTCTATTTCTGTACTCTTATTCTGATACAAAAAACTGACAAATCAGTTTGACATGATATGATTTCAAAAGTGCTTTTCAATGGAAAGCTCCTTAAACGTAAAGTCTCTTCTTACCCTGTAATTGTGCCTAAAATTTGTGCATTTGTCATTACTGTTAGGTAACATATTGATAATTCTTGTCCAAATGAAAATTGCTAACACCTTCAAGTGAATTTTATAAAACCTTTTGTAAAACCTAAAATGGACCTTAGAGTTAACCTAGTCCACTATCTCAACCACCAATATGTTGACGTTGAAGCTAAGATGTTAGGATATTAAATTACTTGTCCAAGTTCATGATGATGTAACTTGACCTCAAATCTACATACTCCAAGTCCAATAGACTTTCCTACCTACAAAGTCTCTACAAGGTCCTTTTATTTTTGAGATTAGCTAGCTAGTTACCTAGCTAAGTTTTGAGAGAGTAGAACCTCTAACAGAGGAAGTTTTTGTTTGTTTCTTTGATTTTTGTGGGGATTGTTTTTCCTTTGGATGGGTAGAAGATGGGTCAGGAAAGGAACATCGTAAACCATGGTGTAATCTGAGGAGCCAAGGGAACTTAAGAGAAATAGAGTACCAGGATTTAAAATGTATTGAAAGGGAGAGAGGGACTAACAGTTTGTGAAAGACCCTCTGATTTTTCTGGGCCTAACCCTGACTAGTTGAGTTGTGAATATTCTACCAGTCAATGAACTATTTTGTCATTAAAAGGCCAATTGCTCTGTATAAAAAAATGGATTTTCCAGTTTTTTCAGCATTATACAATGAAGATTTAAGTCCGTTATTGTCAGTCAAACAATAAACATATTTAGAACACATTATGTTTTAGGAACTTTGTTAGATGCTAAAGATACAGAGACAAAAACAAAGGTGCTGCAGATACAGAGACAAGAACTAAAAAAAGTATTGTAAACATACTTGGGACTTGGTGCAGATTGTAGAAAAATGCTCCTTCTGCCAACATCACAACTGTAGAAGATGTCATAGGGACTGCATAACAAGCCTATGAACACTGAAAAATTCCTAGCATGTTTAAGAAGTATTATTTTTGATTAGTCATTGTGTTGATATCATCTCCCTTTAGCCAAAGGGACAGAACTGTCCTCAAAATTTATAAAAATAATGGGAACTCCTCTGAACCTAGCTTATTTTCTCTCAACTTCCATGAATTTACAATTAGAACCACATGGAAACATGGACTGGTAAGGAAATTTTGAGATGATTTAGTCAAAATTAAAGAGGGATCCAGATAGGAGGAAGTGGCCTATAGTCACATGACCACTTTTTATTTCCTAAAAGTATTTTATTATTTTCTGGTTACATATAGAGATAGTTTTCAAGATTTGTTTTCCTATCATTACTAGTTCAAATTTTTCTCCCTTCTTCCTCTTCCTCACCCCTCCCCAAGACAGCAAGTAATCTGATATAGGTTATATATGTAAAATCACATTAAACATATTTCTGCATTAGTCATGCTGTGAAAGAATAATTAGAGCAAAAGGTAAAAACCTCAAAAAACCCACAAAAAATCAAAAAAGCATGGTTCAATCTTCATCTAGATGTCACAGTTCTTTTTTCTGGATTTGGAGAGCGTTTTCTATCATGAGTCCTTTGGAACTATCTTGGACTATTGTATTGCTGAGAAGTCAACTCTATCACAGTTGATCAACACACAATGTTGTTAATACTATGTACAATGTTCTCCTGGTTCTGCTCATCTCACTCAGCATCAGTTCATGGATGTCATTCCAGGTTTCTCCGAAATCTACCTGCTCATTGTTTCTTACAGCACAATAGTATTCCATTATATTCATATACCTCAACTTGTTCAGCCATTCCCAATTAATGGTCATCCCATCAATTTCCAATTCCTTGCCACCACAAAAAGAGCAGCTATAAATATTTTTGTACATGAAAGACCTTTTCCCTTTTTTATGATCTCTTTGGGAAAAAGACCTAATAGTGGTATTGCTGGGTCAAAGGGTATGCACAGCTTTATAGTCCTTTGAGCATAATTCCAAATTGCTCTCAAGAATAGTTGGATCAGTTCACAGCTCCACCAACAATGCATTAGTGTTCCAATTTTTCCACAGCTTCTCCAACATTTATTATTTTCCTTTTCTCTCATAACACATTACCACTTTTTTTTTACTTTATGACAATGTGTATTTGATTAAGATTATGACTTGCTAAAGGATAATTGAAATACTGGTTGGAAGCATAATCAAATCCTTTGCTTCAACACATACTCATGTTGACATTTTGAAAATTAAGTTTTGCATAAATTTTTCCACAGATGATTTTATAAAATCAGAGTAGAATTTCCTTCCTCCAAACCTCAGTTTCTTTATGTCAAAAATGATGTGGCTGGACCAAATGTTGGCTAAAGTCACATTCTGCTCACAATCCCTTGATCTAGTCCAATGTCTATATGAACGAAAATTTCATCACCATTATACCAAAAATGTGGTTATTCCACCTGGACTAGAAGAGCTTGAGTGAGAAGTACCTCTCTACACCCTAAGGGAGTCAATTCCATTTTTAGATAGCTCCAACTATGAGGGGCATTTTCTTTGACTCAACCTCAAATTTGTCCCTACAAATTTTAACTATGTTCTTTTCTACTACTTGTGGTTTCTAGTTCTATTAGTTGAGGCCAGACCAAAGCAGTTTATACCCTCTTCCATGGGGCAGCCCTTCAACTATTAGATACAATTTTCATGATCCTTTAAGTTTTTTATTCTCCATGATATACAATTTTATTTTAATCAATCAGCCAACATTTATTAAACACCTGCTATTTTAAACACTGTACTAATCTCTGGGAAAACAAACAAACAAACAAAAAATTACTGTCTGCCCTCATGGAACTTACACTAGTTTTTTTTGTTTTTTTGTTTGTTTGTTTGTTTGTTTTGTGGGGGAACAACATATACACATATAATCGTACATAAAATATGTGAAAGACAAAAACAAAAAAATTTAATAAGTGAAACATTAGTAGTAAGAAATCAGAAAAGGTCCAACATAAAGAGTAATTCAGAAGACAAGTTTTCAATGAATTTAGGGATTCTAAGAAGCAAAATTAAGGAAGGATGACATCCCAGGCATGAATAAAGAGATAAGAAATGAAATGACATTTTTGAAGAACAGCTGTTGGTCAGTGTGGCTAGAACACAGATGCCTGAAGGGGAGTTATTCATAAAAAGCATAAAAAGGTAGATAGGAGCCAGGTTATAAAGGGCTTTACAGGCTGAGGAGAGGAGATTATGTCTTATCATAGAAATGATAGAACCAGTAGAACTGCTCAAGTAGAGAATAGACATATTTGGATTTATGCTCTGGAAATATCAGCTTGGCATAGATTCAGACATAGACTGGAGAGGACAAAGTGTGAGGAAGGGTAGGACAATGAGCAATTTGTTTCAGTAATCGAGCTGAGAAGAGATCAGGGGTTGAAACAGGTGAAGGAGATTCTAGAGACATTGTTGAGGTAGGCTCAAAGTTAACATCTGATTCACTATGAACTTCAGGACTTTTACGATTCTGTCTGCCTCTTCTTAACTATCTCCATCTTACCAAGGTTATTCCTACATTATATCCCAAAACAAAAGTGGGAAAAAAATAATCCCATATATGATCTGCTCAGGATAAAGTACCTCAGGAATTTCATTTTCCTATGTTTGGATACTAATGTTTTCTTCATGCAGTTTTAAATTGTATTAGGATTCAGTTTTGTTTTGTTTTGCTTATTTTTTTTATTCAGGGAGATTGGCTGCTATGTGACAATACTGATTCATATTGAGTTTGAAGTCCAATAAAATCACTATTTAAAAAAAAATTAATCTACTATCTAAACAAACCTATCCCATATTGTACATCTGAAAATGATTTTCCCCAACAAATATGATCTTGCTTTTGTAATTTCTTGGCTTCTATCTGGCATTTTCTGGATATGTAGGAACCAAAAAGAGCAAGAAAAGTATGGCTGAGATGATTTGTGTGTATTTTAAATAAATGGAATTGTTTGAGGACATATGAATTTCATGCTTTCAGTTAAATATTTTTAAAAGTCATTGTTATGTGACATATACATGAGAGGTTAGGATAAAAAAAAGAAAGACAAAGTGGTGATAGTATACATTTTTCTGCAGACAAGTATTTCCTAGAGGCTCTTCTATTAACTATGGGGAAAAATGGGCAGAAAGACAATGAACAACAATGATGGAATTTAATTCCATTGGCTACTAGCTTGGAAAAATGACTACACCTATCCCATTCTCTTCTTGTGACCTCGACAATGGAATTATGAAAACACTTATAAACTGTCAACCATGGGTAGTAATTAATTAACATTTTCATGCCAATGTGAACAAATTTTGAATTTAACCTTCAGTAATTGTAAATTAACATATAAAATCACATTTCTTTCACATCTTGACTAATAGGGCAAATATTACCTGAGAAAATGCAAACTTCTAAGAAAATTAAGTGATGAGGGGGTAGAGATGTCATACCCTGATAAGTTGTGACTCCCCTCTGCTTCTTACTGACTAACAAAAAACTTCCATAAATGCATTTTATTTACACAGTAGTAAGTTATTTTTCTGGTATCATGCTGAATTGAGAAAAGGATTAAGATAGTGTGGGACTGGTAGCTAGATCAGTTTTGTAATTATGATTTATATTTGGGAATTTATTAACTTTAGAAAGAAACAAAAAGGCAAAAAGAATAGGTCTGATATAAGTCTGCTTGGTGTGTAGGGAACAGGTTGCTTGAGACTAAGACATTTAATCTAGTCACTGAATATACAATGTAAGTGGTGTGGTGCTGTGGTAGCTTTCTATGGTACCTGGTGACTGGCATAGACCTTGTATTCAGAAAATCTACTCAACAGCTCCACCCCACATTTGTAATAATGTGAGGCAGCTAGGTGGCACAGTGAATAATGCACTAGTCCTGAAGTCAGAAGGACCTAAGTTCAAATGTCACCTTAGACACTTACTAGCTCAGTGACCCTGGGAAAGTCACTTAACCCCAATTGCCTTAAACACCCAGGCCCATCTCCAGTCACTCTGATCCATATCTAAACTGACTAAACTCAGATGGCTCTGGAGAAGACATTGAGGTTAGTGACCTTGCACAGCCCTCTTTCACCTAAATCCAATTCAGTATACGTCATGATGTCACCCCAATGTCATGGTTCTCTTTGAGAACAAAGGACAAACAAGTGCTAATACAGAACAATTGCTAGAGGGAAGGGGGACAGGTAAGGACTACTGATTTACACAGTACTGACTATCTTATCTTGTATTAGCTATCTCTTCCAGCTTTGCCCCTTCTATAAATTTGACAATGTTGCTTGTTTCTTATTAATATTCATCTCAGTTTTCTTCATTATATTTCTTTTGCTGGATCCCAGATTTCTTAAAACAGACAAAAAATGATCCTGGTATACAGTACTATTACATCCCCCCACCTCATCACACTATTATACACATACATACATAGACACTATTTCATTTTATAAGATATAATATCCTTCTAGTTTCATGCCACTTATGGGTGCCATCTCACTAAGTATCTCTAATTTACTTTGCTTGTGACCTAAACTTTTTTGCTTTTGAGACTAATTATCTAAGGTCATGGCTTCTATTACCACCTTTTCTCTGGGTATTTTTCTCCTACAAATGTCTACCTACACAGTAGTTCCTTTCATGGTCTATATCTTGTTGGATAGCCATGAGTTTTCTCCCTCACTCGAGAAACTGCAGTCAAAACTTATAAAATCACTTTACTAATTAGACCGAATTACCTGTGGTCAAATGCAAAGAATTTTGGCTTTGGATTTAGATTGATAAAACTGGGGTTCAAATCCCAGACGTCACTTATTAGTTGTGTGATTTTGGGGCAAACAATTTGAACTTTCTGTGCCTCTATTTTCTCCTCTGTAAAATGGGATACTAATATTTGCACTACCCTTCTTATTGAGTTGTAATAACAAACATAGACATAAAGATAGATGAGAGATAAATGATACATACGTAGACACACATACACATATATGATTATTTTGAGGTGAAGTTTGAATGTCAACCTTTATTATTAATTATCTCACATTTTCATGCCGACATGGAGAAATTTTGGAGTCATTTTTGGTAGTTGTGTAAATGAACAAACATATAAAGATCACACACTGCTTCTTTCACATGCTGACTGATATAACTATTACCAGAGAAAATCCAGGATCTAAAGAGATGGAAATCATTTAATTTTGAGGGGTGGGAAGAATATTTGAATACACAGAGAACTAATTTCATTGCCATTTTGACTAACTGGCAGCCTTGATGGGTTTAGCTGTTTTATAGTATAAGGGTGCAGCTAAAGATGGGACCCAAGATCTGCATTTTAGAGAAAGAGAGAAAAAAAAACTTCCCAAGGCATTTTTTTTCTTTTTATATTCAATTTTTGTCTTTATCAAGCAGAGATATGCAAAGTTGAAAGGGAGGGAACTGAGGCAAAGAGCATAAAGGAACTCATTATTCAGTCCTGTTTGGCCTGAAAATGGTTGAAGAAAAATATTTTTTTTTTCAGTGAGGCAATTGGGGTTAAGTGACTTGCCCAGGGTCACACAGCTAGTAAGTGTTAAGTGTCTGAGGCCAGATTTGAACTCAGGTACTCCTGACTCCAGTTCCAGTGCTCTATCCACTGCGCCACCTAGCTGCCCCTAAGAAAAATAAATTGAGTTAATTTCATATGAAAAGTGCCCCCCACCTCTGTCTTTGTCTCTGTTTCTCTCCCTCTCTCTGTCTCTCTGTGTCTCTTTCTGTGTGTGTGTGTGTGTGTGTGTGTGTGTGTGTGTGTGTGTGTGTAGATACCCACTGAGTGGGAAATTACAAAGTTACAGAAAATATATTGTGCACTGAGTAGAACCTTTTGGGCACTTTACCAAAACACTAATTGTGTGACCTCTTGTATTAAATTTAGTGAATAATCCACCTCATCCTTGCCTTAATCAAAGTAAATCAGGTCTCTGGGCATGGAAACAGTGGAACCAAGCTCAACAGAGAAAATTCTGAGCCAATATGTCCATCCCTAATTATCATTTTATTAAGATGAAAACTTGGACTAATTATGATAATACTCAGATTCCTGGAATATTAAGATTCAGTCTTCCAAATTTGTACCATTTTCCTTGCTGGGGAAAATATATGACACTTAGGTGAGTTCAAATTTTTATCTTAGCTATGTATTTTGAGAAAGAGTGTTCTGGGAAAAGGTAGAAGAAAAGCACATTTGGAAGCATACATCGGATATAACAAATTCTTATAAATATAGCTTAGGGTAATGCAATTGATTATTTCCAGGTTGGATATCTAAAGCAATATTACTAAAGAAAATTACTGGATGTTGCTGCCAGTCTGCAATTAGATACAATCATGTTTATTAGTGTTTGGAAATGAAAACTATAATTTACCAATAGCTCTTCTGAGAACTGCTTTGCACAGAAAGGTTTCTAACAAGTTCTATGTATAGAACTTGTCAGGTAACACCAAGGGGAGGAAAATATAGTCTATTGGATCTTTGATAGTGAAATTCCCCACCAGGTTCAACAGGACATTATTGTTTTCAAAATCAAAAGACTTAGAGGGATCACAGAACCAGTGCTGGCCATGCACAGGAGAGTGAGGATGACCTCTGTGGTCACCTCTAATTACCTCTATTTTCAGGGCTCTTGATCAATATCGTTTCTGACATATTACCTCATTTGTATTTTTAATTATATTTTTTATTTCCAAACCTGTGATTACATCATGGGGATTCTCAGCAGGAAAACTCCTAATTCTGATACTGCTCAACAAATCCTCTGAGACTGAAAGAATTGTCTGAGAGAAATGACAAGATTATTCACCTTCTGCCTGGTCACACAAACTGGTATGTGTCAAAGCAATATCTCTAAAGTGTAGGTCAAACTATTTCCTTAAGGCATGAACCCTGAGTGGCATCCCATTGCTACTGGATAAACCTCAAACTCCTTTGTTTGGCATTTAAATCCCCTCATACTCTGGATCCTGCTGATGTTTCTAAGCTATTTACTCAATAGTCTCCTTCTAATCTTTGGTACAGTCATACCCTATTATTTGCTACTAAATATACTCCACATTCTGTCTCTAGTTTCTTGTTTTCATAGATAGTCTGTCCCTCTTCTCTGCAATGCTCTTCTTTCTCACTTTTACCTCTTGGAACCCCTAGCTACCTTGAACACTCAGCTCAAACAGCACCTCTCTCAGGAGATGCTTCATGATTCCTTCAGTAGTTAGTGTCTTACTACAATACTCTCTATAAAATGGGGATGACAGTATGTATGCTACCAGCTTCAAATGATATAGCATATAAAATGTTTTGTAACTATAAAGCATGAAGTATCATTCATATGCAAATATAGCTAAATTTATGCTAGATATAGTATTCTACATATACTATATTTATGTGCATATATAACTATATCATTGTGTACAGACATACACATAAATACATAAAAGCATTCATGTGGTTAGACATATCTATGTTTATGTACATATCACTGAATTTAGTTTCAAGTTGAAGCTAGTTCCTCTGCACCTCCCAACTAGGCACAAAGGGCTGATACATTTTATGGCAACCAAGCTCTATCCTATCTATGTGTTACCCTCTGTCTAGACCATACCTAATAATGGATAATGAAGATAATCATTTTAATAAGGCATGTACACATTGGCACACTAGTCCGCTCTGCTCTGTTATCTCAATCCAAAATATGAAAACATTGAGTAGAATTAGGAGGAGGAAATATAAACAGCTTGAGACAGAATTCAAGATGACATGCTGGGCAATTACCAATTTACATCAAAAATGATGGCACTGATATAAGCTCCCTCAGAGTCAGACTGTCGCAATCTGTCTGTTGCAAACACAATCACTCAAATTCAAGTACACACATGGTCACACAGTATGTGCAGAAAAGAATCCAAACTTGGGCATGGTTTCAGATGTTCCCTGTGTTTGCTGCTTTCCTTTTCCTTTTATTGTTTAAATGAAATCTTTTAAAACCAAGTAATGGGGGAAAGGGCTGATTCCTAAAAGATATAATCAAGTAGAAATGGGACAAGATATTTGAGGAAATATGTGTTTTAGCTTTGGATTCATAGTATCCTTGTATAGTATATATTAGTACACTGAAAGGAAAAAATCCAATTTGCAGATGTCTCATAAAAACAGAAAAAAAAAACCTCACTAATCCCTATAACTGCTATGTAACCTACCTTATTCCTTATATTCCATATCTCACATTTTTTATAGAATCTGCTCACAGTTGGTCTAGGAATAACTGCACACCCACATTTTAAGATGGAAAAGCATTGAACTGGGTATAGGATGGATAGTACGTAATGATTTTTTTTATTTATTTTTATTTATTTATGTTTTTACATATAAGGTATTTTATTTTTTCCAATGCATGTAAAGATAGTTCTCAACTTTTGTTTATACAAGCTTTACAATTTCAGATTTCTCTCCCTCCCTCCCCTCCCTCCCCCTCCCATAGACAGCAGGTAATCTGATATAGGTTATATCTATATATCTATATACATATACATATATATATACACACAAACATATATATATATACACATAATAACATTAATCCTATTTCTGCATTAGTCCTGTTATAAGAGAAAAAATCAGAGCAATGATGAAAAACCTCAAAATAGAAAAAAAACAACAGCACCAAAAATAAAAGAAATAGTATGGTTCATTCAGCATCTATACTCCACAGTTCTTTTTTTTTTTTTTTCCTTGGATTTGGAGATCGTCTTCTATTATGAGTTCCCTGGAACTCTTCTGTACCATTGCAAGTAGGTAATGATTTTACTTGATTTTTTAAACTTATGCAGTTTTAGGTCATTGGAGTTTTGGCCAGGATACAGAAATTAAGAGGTCAAGGACAGTAAATGTCAGGCAGGATGCTCATCCTTCTTCCTGCACTAGAAATGACTTCCTGGTACACTGAGGTCTCTTAACAATAGGTAGCATGTCTTAGTATCTCTATTCTACTCTTTCTCCCTACTCTGAACACCATAGAGGGGGATAATTTCCCTGATACTCTTTCTATACCTTTTCCATGTCCTTGCATAAATGCATTTATCTTTTAAAAATATAATGTTAAGGTACCACTCATTATGGTTTTTTTGGAGGGGTCAAATTTTGTGGTTCTTGTCTCAATAATAAAACTCCTAGCTATGGCTCTGATTGGCCTATATATGAGATTGGAGAAGAGGTCAATATTTGTCATGTTTTTCATGTAAGCTACTCTACCAATGAAAATAAAATTCAGCACCTCAGAACTAGATCATATGATAACTTTTTGATTGAGGAAAAATTATTTGTAGCTTTGATCTTTCTTGGTGTACACACAGAGAGAGCCTACATCATTGCTATAGAGATTTTATTTCAGCATTCTCCTAATACCCAATTTCTCCCCCACTTATTTCACTGGTTTAAATTGATGAGACCACTCATTGGTAATTAATTTGGACTGAAGAAAATGTAGCATTTTGTCTTAGAAAAGAAGTCCATGGTTTCCTAACCACTCACCCTAGAAGACAAGTTATATTACATTAATGTATGTGACTATTTGAACTGTCCCCCCAACATACTGGATATTTTGTATTTTACTCTTGTAGAGTCATAGGAGATTTAATTCAAAATTATAGCATTGACTATGGCTTATTTTCAAATTAAGCTAGGTTGTCAAATGATTTCATGGCTCATGAAAATGTGGTAATATCCATCTATTGTCTAGTTGGCATCTGGAAGGAAACAAGCAAAGATGGCTGAAGAAATGCAATATTATTCTTGAATCAATTAGGGAAGGCATAAAAACAGTTTTTTTTTAATCAGATTTCATGATTTATCTCCCTGATAAAAAATACTACACTATATCATTATAATCAGAAATATACTTTTATATTATAATAACTATATTTTAATAGTATTTGTCTTCTTTATCATCTTGTGTATTTTATTTTATGCATTTAAAACTTTTTTTCCCTAAGGTTTCTAAAGGCTCTATTCATCCAAATGCCCAAGGGGTCCATGAAATTAAAAAGGTTAAGAACCCTGGGATAGGTGATGATCTAAGTGTTGCAAATATAAAGACAAATGGACAGTATAGAAATACATATTATAGCAAAAGAAACAAAGGCCCCATAATTAATAATATAATAATCACAGTTCTTCACTATATATTGTCTTGGGTTAAAAATGGCATATCTGGTGGGGTGGGTGGGTGGGGGAACTAGATGGTGCAGTGGATAAAGCACTGGCCCTGGATTCAGGAGGACCTGAGTTCGTATCTGGCCTCATACACTTAACACTTACTAGCTGTGTGACCCTGGGCAAGTCACTTAGCTCTCATTGCCTTGCAAAAGAAAATAAATAAAAGGATATCTGTGGCACATTTCAGTCAAATTTCCTTTCAAATTTTTCTAGCTTGAGGAATTTTTCAGAGCTGGGCCATTAAGCACTGCTGAGTGATTGAGGGAATGAAGAGAGGCATGGGTAAGCCTTTCCCAATAATTAAATCTGCAAAGGAACATATTAGAATTTCATTCCTTCCCTTAATGATAGGATATTTTCCCTCACTCCTTTTAAGAAAATCAGGTTAAATGTTAGAAAGTGGTGTGATTGTTGATCCCAGAATGCTAGAAAGGACCTTAGAAATAATTTCATTCCTCCCTATAATTTCACTGGTTAAAAAAAAAAAAAAGAAACTCATAGAAGTTATCTGAGTTGATCAAGTTCTCATAACAGCATATTATAGTAAAATAGCACTGACTTGTGAATCAGGAGACCTGGGTTCAAATCACAACTTAACTTGATATGGAAACTTGGACAAATTACTTTACTCAGAGCCATAACTAACAGTTTTTACACATGGGGCCAAAGGTGGTATTATGTAGGGCAGGGGAGGGGAGAAGGGGGGATAGCAGGGAACAGTTGAGTTGTATCACCTGGGCTATGTCCTCTTACATTGGAAAAAACATCACCTCAGGATCATACAAGGTATCTAAGTTGCTGAAGGCAGAATGTGACTGTACTGGAATAAGGTTGAAGCCACAAGGGTGAAACCAGTGAAAGAAGGAAGTATACTCTTAGTGTTGTAAGTGGCTTCTAAATTGCCCATGCTGAGGCAAAATTTTGATCAGCTTTTGGCTCTCAGCTTCTGTCTTCATCTGTAAGATGAGGATGAGGGGCATATTACCTTCCTACTCTTAAATGCTGATTCTTTATAACTTCTTATTAACAAGTTCAGGACTAAAATGTCTCCTTGGTTCTTAGGCCAGTGATCTTTCCATTAAATGGCATTGCCTCCTTAGAAACCACTCTTCATTTTCTTTGTAATGAGTATTTTAAACTGGAATAGGGTGAGGGGATTATGGAGGGGAGAATGCCTTCCTGCTCCCCCATTATTCTACCATAGTTCCACTCTAAGCAGAAAGAATATTGAATAGCATGTTCTTTGCAGCTCCCAAGTGTAGCTGAGTCTATCATTGCCCTTTAAAGACAGTATTGCCCTCTGCATCTCCAGCCCTCCCAATTAACCTCATCTAGCTCTGCTCTAGCTTCCGTCTCTCCTTTAAAACAGACTGAGCAGAGTAAACCGTGGATGCTGGAGGCTAAACTCCCACTGATAAAAACTTTTCTCTTGCTCAGGGTAGACATCCGTGGCTTTCCTAAGGAAGGTATTTCATTTTAAGGAAGTATGCTTTTTGTTGTTCCATTATTTTTTTTCTTCCTTTTCTTCCTCTTTGATCCAACCTTCTACTGTACATGTATTCATCTTTTTCTGCTCTGCCACTACCTGGCCTTACTTCCACTACTGTGCACTGTTATGAGTAGTAAAAACAAAACAAAACAAAACAAAGGAGAATTCAAGGTATAAAGAAAGATGCCCTCTCTATAGTCCTCCTTTGGTTTCTTAATGTTTTTATATGTACTTTTAGGTGGACATTCTATAGACATTGAATATATTGGCTACATCTATAGAGGAAAGGTACCTTTTCATTTTGCTCAATACCCAGCAAACTGCTTGGCTGATCATGGACTTTTAAAAATGTGATTTCATTAGTATAAGGAATTCTTAGGGAAGAAACTCACTCTATCCATTCAGATCGACAACTTCTACAATTCTGGTTCTAGAAAATTGCTTGTTGCTAACAACAACACAAAAGAAATAATAGCAACAATTTCATAATGTTTCCAGGCTTATATGGGAAACAAAGGCCTCCTGACTGGGGTCTGGCTCAGAGCTATGTGAATCTAATAAATAACGGTTGAATACGGAACCTGAATTTTTCTCACCCAGGGGATGCTTTCCATTTAGATAATTTGTGTTTTGTTTCTGAGAACTAGAACATCAGACATGTTACAGCAGCAGGAGTCTCTCACCTGAAATTTGCTGAGGCCCTGCTGGCTAACAGAGAGGCAAAGAGTAGTGTATACATAATGCAGGATTTTTCAGATTGTGATCCATGGAACCCTGGAGAAACTGGCTGAGGTTTGTGTGCATGTGTATCTGTGGATTGTAGGGCAGGTGGGTATTTCATATTGTTTTGTTGAAAACTACTGAATCTTCTCACATTTAAAATGTGCATAAGCATATTATTAATCAATCCAATTCCTCCTTATTCTTTTGCCAAATTCACCTCATCATTATGGTGTACAGCTGCATTTGTTCCCAGGTCTCAAATCAAAGACTATTTCAGAAAACCCAACAGCAGGAACAATACTTTCCATGATCCCCTTTCTCCCACCTCAAAATCTCCATAGTACTTTGTTTATGCCATACTGAGGCATTCATTACATTCTACTTCGTACTATGGCTATGATCCATTTAAAGCTTCAAGGGACTTTAGGTGTCACCTAGATCAGTGGTGGCAAATTTAAATAGGAGTGAATCCCAGCAAGCCCATATTGATTTATAAAACCACAAATTAAAATTATATTGTATTTTTATATTTATTTTCCCCAAACATTTCCTAATCACTTTTGTTTTGGTTTGTTTTTTGGGGTAGGGCAATGGCGGTTAAGTGATTTGCCCAGGGTCACTGATCTTTATTGAGAAGAGGAGTGACAAACAGATATTCACATTTTGACACTAGTAAAGAGGATGGATTGAAATTGGGAAAGAATTGAGACAGAGAAACCAATGATCAGTCATTTGTAATAATCCATGAAAGAAGTTATAAAGGTCAGAACTAACATAGTAGTTGGGTGAGTAGGAAGGGGTTGGATGCTAACAATGTTTTGGAGACAAATCAAGATTTATAAATGATTTAATAGGTGGGATGAAAAGAGGGAAGAGTTGAAGATACCACTGAGGTTACGAATCTAGGAAGATGGAAGGATAATGGTGTCCTTGACAGAAATAAAGAATTTTGTCTTTTGTTGGAGGTGAGGACTTTTTGTGAAAGATGAGTTTTAAGGTAGATGTGTTTCATTCAAGATATCTCCATGACAGCCAGTGTAAAATGTCTAAAAGAAAGTTGGTGAGTTAGTACTAGGACTGTACGTACAGATCTTGGAGCTATCTGCATTGTCATGATAATCAAATAATGAGGTTACTTAGAGAGCAAAAGAGTATAGAAAGAAAAAAAGAGCCTTGGGGAAACATTCAGTTATAGGGAATTATATGGATAATGATCCAGCAAAGAAGATAGGAAAGTTGCCAGAAATACTGGAAGAGAACTAAGAATATGTAGTGTCTGGAAAACACAGAGAGGAGACAATAATGTCAAATAAAGCAGAGAAATCAAGAAGAATGATGATTGAAAAAATAATCTGAGCTGAGGTTAGGTTGCATTCATTTTTCCTGTACCCCAGCCAATTTCAATCCATTATTTCCTCCAACTATGTATAACAGCATATGAGAATGAGTGGAAATTTTTCAATCAATATTGACTCAAGGGCAAGGATTGGGAAAGAAATTTGAGAGTATAATGTGGCATATAACTGGTTTATAATATACTGAGATTTGAAAAAGAAGAAATTAAAATTAGAGCAGGGTTAAGTACCTGTTAAATTATTTCTAGGCAGAGAGATTTGAGGTCATGATTATAGTGAAGAGTAGACAGAAATGGAATGTAGTGTAGGGAGGGACAGGATAATATGAAGTTGTAGAATGAAGAATGTCAGAGTTTTCAATGAAGGAAGTAGAATAATAGGGAAGAACATATTTGTGAGATACAGGTTGTAACCATCATTGTGCCATCAAAACTGTAATCTCTCTCTGGAGATTGCTTAAAATATACTTTTCTGCAATTAATTTTTATAATGAAATATTAATTCTGATAATATCTTCTTTACTGAACCTAGTATCCAGGAAATAATCCATAAAGCAGAGTACACAAAATAAAACAGGTAACATGCAAAACATTTCTTCTCACTGGTAATTCCCGAGAATTCTGTGATCTTTTGTGTGAATAGTTCAACTTAAAAAAACATATTTCAGGCAATATTCACTTTTTATAACTCATGAAATCTGTGGTACCATAAATCCTATACAGCAAATAAAAGTCTTGAAACAAAAACATTTTAAACCTGAACCTTACTTTCCACTGTGATTTTAAACCTTGAGACTTCCCTCAATGGTGGGATTGGCAACCTTGATATCTCTAGCCATCTGATTGATTATGCCAAGCCACCCTACAAGTTTGGAAACTGTTAGTGACACAATCTTGGTAACTTGTTTGTCATCATAATTTTCACTTTCCTAAAGAGATTCCTGAGGCATAACATCTAACTCCTCATTAGTCGGCTCCTGGCGTTGTTCCTGTGGGATGTCAGAAATATCTCCTTCTATTGCCTTGAACCATTTATCTCTAATGGTATCCACCAAATGTGTGATTATATCATCATTCTGCCTCACAGATTCATCACAACATCAAAAGTCATCAAAATCCCAGATACAAGGAGGCCACACTTTTTCCCCATACCAAACTAATGTAGTGCTGACTTGATGCACATTGACAGATTTCCTAAAATCCATCATTGTGGTTTCTTGGTTTGCTTACAAGTAATCACAGGCATGATGGTAGATTTTCCTATTATAAAGGAACTTGAAGGCTTTTATGATTCCCTGATGTGTAGACTAGATCAATAATATGGTGGTGTATGGCCATAAAAACCACTTCTCCATTTCATTTTCATGGGCATTTTTCAGATGCTTATGAGTATGATCTGGTGTGTCCCTGAGTATTTAATGAAACTTGAATGCAAGTTTCCCAGCAGATACTGTTCTAACTACAAAATGAGGAAGTTGTTGATCCAGTCCTAAAAGATCTCTGCAACCATCCATGCCTTTCTATTCCAGTACCAATGCACTGGCATTCTGGCTTTATTTCCATTAAAAACCCTGATATTTGGGCTTGATAGATTATCAGTGGCTTACACTTGAAGTTGTCACTGGCATTGGTCCATTGGCATTGGTAGGGTCAAAGGATACTTAAAAGCCTAGAACCTAGAGGATTTGACAATGGCTTTTGTTATGTATATGCATGTACTTTCCTACAGGTTTCTGAGAGATACTAGTCTCATCCTCAGCAGCATGAAACACTTTTTCCAGTTGATAACTTTTTTTTTTCCTAAATGAGCTTGATCAACATGTTCTAAAATTAGCAGCAACTGCAGCAACAGCAGAACCAGCTTCACCAGAAAGTTGAACATTTTTAAACCTTACCATGACAACAAATGATAAGCCCAGTCTTGTCCAACCTCAAAAGGCTTAACATTTTTCTTTGGCTTTATTTACATGCTAATAAATTTATTGGGCCTCCAAGTGGATGACTGCCTTGCTGACCACAGTGTTTCACTCTTCCCCAACTCATTTACTCACAAACAGCCATTTTCCCCATTTTTTCAATTTCCTCATTGCACTTTTGTACTTTCTGAAGTAAATTCATGAACACTTCTGTGAATAATTTCCTCCTTTTTGTAGATATAACAAATCATCAGTTTGTTAACACAAAATTCATGGCTGACAGTGGCTGTATACATTCTGGCATGAACTTTATCTAATACCTTTATTTTCTCACTAAGCTTCATCAATGACTTGGACTTAGAGCCCAAAGGACAATGCTTGGACTTAGAGCCCGAAGGATTTGTACTATACTGCTTTGGAGGCATGAATGCAACACAAAACTTGAGTTTTCTTGTCTTTTTTGTTTGTTTGTTTGTTTTTTGAGGGGCTATGAGGGTTAAGGGACTTGCCCAAGGTCACACAGCTAGTGTCAAATGTCTGAGACTGAATTTGAATGCAGGTCCTCCTGAATCCAAGGCCAATGCTTTATCCACTGCTTCACCTAGCTGCCCGTAAAACTTGAGTTTTAAGGTTAAACATTGAAAATATGCAATGAAGGTACAGAGAGCTCTTTAAAATAGTAGGATGACCAAACAAGATCAGTGAAGCACCTAGTAGGATATAAGCCACTCCACAAACGTGCATGAATTGCAACTCTGTGCAGAGCCACAAATGTGAGGTTGTTATCATGAAAGTGAGAATGAGGTTACTGATTCTATCACATGAATGCTTGGAGTCATAAAAGTTAAATCTTCAATTGTTGAGGATTGACTGCACAACAGTGGGTATGAGACAAAGCACAACTAGAATTGATAGAGAAAGTCCAGTATTATAACTGAATAGACTTTTGATTAAATTGGCCTCAAAACTTGGGGAAAAAATATTTACATGAAATACAGCAATATAAATAAATAGAAGTTTGTCCCCACAGAAGTAACAAACTCATCCAGAACAAAGGTGGAGGGAGATGTGTCAAGGGGAAAATTATCAAAGTTGGGGTTTAGGCAGCAAAATTATATACTCTAAAGTATATTTGGTTGAGGTCTTTCATGACAGATTTGAGAGGAAGCATTCCTAATGAAACAGATATGTAAGAGAAGTTCTTACGGTGAATTATCAATAATAGATTTAGAGGGGAACTGAGCCAAGATGGCAGAATAAAGGCAGCAAAACAGCCAAACTCTCACAACATACTCCTTTGAAACAACTTTAAAATAACATGCCAATACCCTTTGACCCAGCAATACTACTAGTAGGTCTATATCACAAAGACATAATAAAAATAGAAAAGGGCCTACATGTACAAAGATATTTATAGTAGCTGTTTTTGTGGTGGCAAAGAATTGGAAACTTAAGGGATGTCCATCAATTGAGGAAAGGCTGAACAAGTTGTGGTATACAAATGTAATAATATTGTGCTATAAGAAATGATGAGTCGCCAGATTTGAGAAAAAAACTGGAAATACTTATATGAACTGATGCTAAGTGAGAAAAACCAGGACAACATTATACATAGTAACAACAGCATTGTGCAATGATCAACTGTTTTAGATTTAGTTCTTTTTTTTTTTTTTTTTAGTGAGGCAATTGGGGTTAAGTGACTTGCCCAGGGTCACACAGCTAGTAAGTGTTAAGTGTCTGAGGCCAGATTTGAACTCAGGTATTCCTGACTCCAGGGCTGGTGCTCTATCCACTGTGCCAGCTAGCTGCCCCTAGATTTAGTTCTTATCAGCAATACAAAGATGTAAGAAAATTCTAAAAGATGCATGATAGGAAATGCTCTCCAAATGCAGAGAAAGAATTATGTACTCTGAATGCAGATTTGGGGCATGTTATTTTCACTTTTTTTGTTATTGTTTTTCTTTCTCATGTTTTTTCCCTTTTGTTCTGATTTTTCTTTTACAATAGGAGTAATGTAGAAATATGTTTAATATGATAGTACTATATAACCTATATCAGATTGGTTACTATCTTGGAGAGAGAAGGGAGAAAGGGAGAAAAATTTAGAACTCAAAATCTTAGAAAAATGAAAGTTGAAAACTATCTTTACATGAAATTTAAAAAAATAAAATAAAGTAAAAAATAATAAGAAAAGAAAAATATGTCATATTTAATTCTGAAGTTGCATAGCCAACACAAAGGTAAAGTGAGGTATTTTTCCAGCCGCCCCAAATTTAGAAGGTCAGGAGGAGATACCTGTGACATTGGGGTGGTGTCCAGCACAGAATACACATGGAAATAACTCCACCTTTGGGTCTTGGAGGAGGCTGCAACAGCACCAGAAGCACCAGGTGATTTGTGAGCTCTCAGCCTGAAGACAGTAAGGGGATTAGACAAGTGGTAAAAAACAAAACAAAACAAAACAAAACAAAACAAAATATAAAACAGATAACAGGGGACAAGAGCTAACACTGGGTGTAGGACAAGGTACTTGTTGCCAATGCCACTGCTCATACACAGCCTTGAGTAACATTTCCAATTGACTAATTCTGAATTTTTTTTTTTGGTATTCTTTTCTTAGTGCATTTTTATACTTCTTTTACCATTTGGCCAATTCTCTTTCTTAAGGTGATATTTTCATGATATTTTTGTATCTCTTTTAACAAACTTAATTTTCCTGCATCCCTCTCATTTCTTTTCTCCTTTTTTTGCCTTTAACACTCTTATCCCCTTATTTAACTCTTTCAGGAACTCTTGGGCTTGTGTCCAATCTACCTTTTTTAGGAGGCATTGGCTTAAATATTAGAATTAGGCAAGTGGAAGCTAATGTTTCCATGAGATATCAACAAACAATTAAAGTCATAACAATGAAAAAAAAGAAGAAAATGTGAAAATTTTCATTGGATAGGCAATTGACTTGGAAAATAGATTGAGGAGATAATTTGAGAATGATTATTAGACTGCCTGAAAATCATGATTTTTTTTAAAGAGCCTACATCTCATTTTAAGAAATTATAAAGGAAAACTGCTTCGATATCTTAAAATAGATATTGAAATAATCCACTGATTACATAATGAAAAGATCCCCAAATGAAAACCCCCAAGAATAATATAGCTAAATCCCAAAGCTCCCAGGTTAAGGAGAAAATATTTCAGGTAGTCAGAAAGTAACCATTCAAATATAATGATACCACAACCAGGATCACATAAGGTTTAGGAGGTACCAAGGTACAAGACCAAAGGGCTTGGAATATGATATTGTAGAGTTCAAAGGAGTAGGATTACAACCAAAAATAACTAACCAGCAAAACTTAGTATAATTCTTCAGGGTAAAGAAGGGGAGATTTAATGAAATAAAGGACTTTCAAGCATTCCAGAAAAGTTGGCATTCCAACACAAGCTTCAGGGGAAGCATAAAAAGGCAAACATGAAAGAGAAATGATAAGGTACTTAAGGGCAAACTGTTTTTATTAATAAATGAGAACATCATTGTACATGTAACTCTTTTTTTTTTTTTACAGGCAATGGGGTTAAGCGACTTGCCCAGGGTCACACGGCTAGTAAGTGTTAAGTGTCTGAGGCCGGATTTGAACTCAGGAACTCCTGAATCCAGGCCCAGTGCTTTATCCACTGTGCCACCTAGCCACCTCTACATGTAACTCTTAAGAACATTATCATGAGATGTTAAAAGTTAGACTCTTAGAAGAATGAGTCAATTATTATTTTGAAATTATCTCCAAAGATATAAAGAGTTGAAAAGGTCAAATTATTAAAAAAACTTTAGCAAAGTTGCAGGATACAAACTAAACCCACATTAATCATCAGCATTTCAATATGTCACCAACAAAGTGCAGCACCAAGAGAGAAATTCCATTTAAAATAACTGCATACAATATGAAATATTTGGGAGTCTACCTTCTAAGACAAACCAAGGAAGTATATGAATACAACTATAAAATTTTCACACAAATAAAGTCAGATCTAAGTAATTGGAAAAATATTAAATGCTCCTGGGTAGGCCCAATCAATATAATAAAAATGACAATCCTTCCTAAATTAATCTAATTATTCAGTGCCATAACAAACCATAGGAAATCATTTCATAGAGCTAGAAAAATCATAATAAAATTCATCTGCAAGAAGATAACCTCAATGATATCAAGGGAATCAATTAAAAAAGTAAAAAAGAAGGTGGTCTAGCTGAAGCAGATTTCAAACCATATATCAAAAAGTAGTAATTATCAAAACAGTCTGGTACTGGCTAAGAAACAGAGTGGTGAATCAGTGGAATAGATTAGATACAAATTACATTACAGTAATTGGCCACAGTAAATTAATATATGATAAATGCAAAAGCCCATGTGTTGGAACAAAATCTCATTATTTGACAAAAAACTTCTTAGGAAGTTGGAAAATAGTATAGCAGAAACTAGGTATAGACCAACATCTCACAGTGTATACCAAGAGAAGGAATAAATGGGTACATAATTTACGCATAAAGGGTAATAATAGCATAAGCAAATTAAGAGATCATGGAATAGTTTATCTGTCAGATTTATGGCTAAGGGAGAATTTATTACCAAAGAAAATATAGAGTGCATTACAAAATGGAAAAGAGATAATTTTGATTATATTAAATTAAAAAGGCTTTGCCAACCAAAATCAATGTGAACAGAATTATAAAGAAAGCAAGAAAATGGTGGAAATATTTGAAACAAGTATTTCTAATAAAGGCCTCATTTCTCAAATGTAAAGAGAATTGAATCAAATTGATAAAAAAAAGTCATTACCCAAAAGATAAATTATCAAAAGATATAAACAGGCAGTTTTCAGGAAAAAGAAATCAAAGTTGTCTATAGTCATATGAAAAAATGCTCTAAATCACTATTTGTCAGAGAAATACAAATTAAAACAACCCTATCAGAGTGGCTAATATGACCAAAAAAGGAAAATTGGTTGTTGGAGGGGATGTGAGAAAACTGGAAAATTAATGCAATATTGGTGGAGTTATAAACTGATATAACCATTCTGGAGAGCAATTTGGAACTATGACCAAAGGGTTATAAGATTCCATAACCTTTGAACCAGCTATACCAATGCTGAATTTATATTCCAAAACCATACAAAGGGAAAAGGACATATTTGTACAAAAATATTTATTTTTGCTCTTTTTGTGGTGGCTAATAATTAGAAATTGAAGGGCAGCCTATCAATGAGGGAATGGCTGAACAAGCTGTGGTATATGATTGTAACAGCATATTATTGTTCTATAAGAAAAGATGAGCAGGATGATTTCAGAAAAACCTAGAAAGACTTACATGAACCAATGTAAAGGAAAGTGAACAGAAACAGGAGAATGTTGTACATAGTGACAACAATAATGTTCAATGAAGAACTGTGAATGGGTTAGCTTTTCTTGGTAATAAAATGATCCAAGACAATTATAAAGGATTAATGATGAAGAATACTATCCACTTCCAGAGAAAGAATTGATATTGATTGAATACAGACTGAAGCATGCTATTTTTCACTTTCTTTCATTTTTTTCTATTAATCGTCTTCTTATACAAAATTATGAATGGGTAATGTTTTAGATAATTGAACAATATAATCTATATCTGATTGCTTAACATCTGGAGGGGGAGAGAAGGAAGCTAGGGAGGGATAGAATTTGGAACTCAAAACATGAAATAAAAATGTTATTTTTTTAATTATTGGAAGTCTGCCACCTTGAAGTGTTACCACCATGCTGCACATGAATGTCCTGGCAGATGCTCTCGAAAGCAGCAATGATGCAGAAAAATGAGGAAAATGCCAAGTTCTCATTAGGCCATGCTCTAAAATAATCATCTGGTTCTCAACTGTGATGATGAGGCATGGTTATATTGGCTAATTTGAGATCATGGATGATCACAGAACAGGAAGAATTGGAATGAACCTCACAGGCAGATTAAACAAGTGTGGTATAATCAGCCCCAGATTTGATGTTCAATTGAAAGGTTTGGAAAAGTGGCAGAATAAGCTGCTACCATAACATCTGTTTAGGTTCTTTGGGCTTACAACCTCAACTGGCATCATGGACCATGAGGAAGCAAGACAAAAACACAAGAGAGAAAATCCTGGTATTCTTTTTTCTTTTGAAATTATTAAAGTATTTTATTATTTTCCAGTTACATGCAGAGATGGTTTTCAACATTTGTTTTTGTCTGTGACCACTTTTTTTTTTTGGCAGGGAAATGAGAGTTAAGTGATTTGCCCAGGGTCACATAGCTAGTAAGTGTCAAGTGTCTGAGGTCATATTTGAACTCAGAACCTCCTGAATCCAGGGCCAGTACTTTATCCACTACACCACCAAGCTACCCACAACATTTGGTTTTTTTTTTTTTTTTTTTTTTTTGCGGGGCAATGGGGGTTAAGTGACTTGCCCAGGGTCACACAGCTAGTAAGTGTCAAGTGTCTCAGGCCGGATTTGAACTCAGGTACTCCTGAATCCAGGGCCGGTGCTTTATCCACTGCGCCACCTAGCCGCCCCCAACATTTGTTTTTATAAGATTTCTAGTTTCAATTTTTTCTCTCTCATTCTTCTCCCTCCACACCTCCCCAAGACAGCAAGGAATCTGATATAGGTTACATATGTACAATCACATTAAACACATTTGTGTATTAGTCATATTAAAAGAGAAAAATCAGAGCAAAAAGGAAAAACCTAAAAAAAGAAAAACAGCAAAAAACCCAAAACAAACAGTATGGTTCAATCTGTATTCATATTCCACAGTTCTTTTTTTCTTGATTTGGAGAGCCTGTTCCATCATGAGTCCTTTGGAACTATCTTGTACCATTGTATTGTTGAGAAGAATAAAATCTATCACAGTTGATCAACACATAATGTTGATGATTCTGTGTACAATGTTCTTCTGGTTCTGCTCATCTCACTCGGCATCAATTCATGCAAGTCGTTCCAAGATTCTTTGAAATCTGCCTCCTCATCATATCTTACAGCACATTAGAATTCTATTATATTTATATACCTAAACTTTTTCAGCCCTAATTGATGGGCATTCCCTCAATTTCTTGGATTCTTATCAATTTGAATTAGTTCCCTATACATTTTAGAAATGAAGCCTTTATCAGAAGTACTGGCTCTAAACATTTTTTACCAGCTTTCTGCCTCCCTTCTAATTTTGGATGCATTGCTTCTGTTTGTACAAAACCTTTTTAATTTAATGTAATCAAAATCATCCATTTTTCATTTCATAATATTCTCTATCTCTTGTTTGGTCATAAACTGTTCTCCTTTCCAAAGATCTGAAAGGTAAACTATTTCTTCTTCTCCTAATTTACCTAAGTTACCTTTTATGTCTAAATCATGTACCCATGTTGACCTTATTTTAGTATAAGGTGTAAGATGTTGGTCTATGCCTAGTTTCTGCCATACTATCTTCAGGTTTTCCTAGCAGTTTTTGTCATATACTGAGTTCCTATCCCAGAAGCTGGAGTCTTTGGATTTATCACACAGTACATTACTAAAGGCATTTACTACTGTTTCTCCTGTGCCTAGCCTATTCTATTGATCCTCCACCCTATTTCTTAGCCAGTACCAAATAGTTTTGATGACTGTTGCTTTATAATAGAAATTCAGATTTGGTACAGCTAACCCACCTTCTTGTTCATTTTTTTTTCATTGGTTCACTTGATATTCTTGACCTTTTGTTTTTCCAGATGAATTTTGTTATTTTTTTTCTAGCTCTAAAAAATAATTTTAGGTAGTCTGATTGGTATGGCACTGAATAAATAAATTAATTTAGGTAGAATTGTTATTTTTATTATATTAGCTCAGCCTATCCATGGGCAATTTATATATTTCGAATTATTTAGATCGGGTTTGATTTTGTGTCAAAAGTGTTTTTTAATTATGTTCATAGAGTTCCTGGGTTTGTCTTGGCAAGTAGACTCCCAAGTATTTTATATTGCCTACCGTAACTAAATGAAATTTCTCTTTCTATCTCTTGCTGCTGGACTTTGTTGGTCATGTATAGAAATGCTGATGATTTATGTAGATTTATTTTATATCCTGTTACTTTGCTAAAGTTGTTAATTATTTCAAGTAATTTTTGAGTTGATCCTATAGGATTCCCTAATTATACCATCATATCATCTTCAAAGGGTGATAGTTTTGTTTCCTCCTTGACTATTCTAATTCCTTTAATTCCCTTTTCTTCTCTTATTGCTAAAGCTAACATTTCTAGTACAATATTAAATAATAGAGATAATAATGGACATCCCTGTTTCACCCCTGATCTTATTGGGAAGACCTCTAACATCTCTATTACATATAATGCTTGCTGATGATTTTAGGTAAATACTGCTTAATATTTTAAGGAAAGCTCCACCGACTTCTAAGATGAATAATGTTTTTATTAGGAATGGGTGCTGTATTTTGTCAAAAGCTTTCTCTGCATCTATTGAAATAATCATATGATTTTGGTAAGTTTTCTTATTGATGTGGTTGATTATATTAATAGTTTTCCTAATGTTGAACCAGCCCTGCATTCTTGTTATAAATCCCACGTGGTCAGAGTGTATAATTCTGGTGATCACTTGCTGTAATACCCTTGCTAATTTCTTATTTAAGATTTTTGCATCAATATTTGTTAGGGAAATTGGTCTATAATTTTCTTTCTCTCTTTCGGCTCTGCCTGGTTTTGGCATCAACACCATATTTGTGTCATAAAAGGAATTTGGAAAAACTCCTTCACCTATTTTTCCAAATAATTTGAATAATGTTGGAATTAATTTTTATTTAAATGTTTGGTAGAATTTACTTGTAAACTTATCTGGACCTGCAGATTTTTTCTTAGGGAGTTCATTAATGGCTTTTTAAATTTCTTTTTCTAATATGGGTTTATTTAAGGATTTTATTTCCTCTTCAGTTAATCTGGACAGTTTGTATTTTTGTAAATATTTATCCATTTCATTTAGATTGTCAATTTTTTGGCATACATTTGGGCAAAACAGTTCCTAATTATTGCTTTAATTTCCACTTCAATGATGGTGAAATCACCCGTTTCATTTTTGATACTGGTAATTTGCTTTTCTTCTTTCTTTTTTTAATCAAATTAATCAATGGTTTATCTATTTTATTGTTTTTTCATAAAACCAGCTCTTAGTTTTATTGAATAATTCTATAGTTTTCTTGCTTTCAATTTTATTAATTTCCCCTTTAATTTTCAGGATTTCTAATTTAGTATTTAATTGGGGATTTTTAATTTGTTCTTTTTCTAGCTTTTTAAGTTGCATGCTCAATTCAATGGTCTCCTCTTTCTCTTTTTTATTGAAGTAAGCAGTTAGAGATATAAAATTTCCCCTAAGCACTGCTTTGGCTGCATCCCATAGATTTTGGTATGTTGTCTCATTATTGTCATTCTCTTGGATGAAGTTATTGATTGGTTCTATGATTTGTTGTTTTACCACTTTAGAATGAAATTATTTAGTTTCCAATTAAGTTTCAGTCTACCTTTCCATGGCTCTTTATTACATGTAATTTTTATTGCATCATGACCTGAGGATGCATTTCCTATTTCTACCTTTCTGCCTTTGACTATGAGGCTTTTATGCCCTAATACATGGTCAGTTTTTGAATATGTGCCATGTACTGATGAGAAAATGGTATATTCCTTTCTATCTACATTCAATTTTCTCCAGACATCTATCATGTCTAACTTTTCTAACATTCTATTCACCTCTTTCACCTCTTTCACTTCTTTCTTATTTATTTTGTGGATAGATTTATCTAATTCTGAGAGGGGAAGATTCAGATCACCCACTAGGATAGTTTTGCTGTCTATTTCCTCTTGTAACTCATTTAACTTCTACTCTAAGAATTTGGATGCTATACTTGGCACGTACATGTTTAGTATTGATATTACTTCATTATCTATAGTACCTTTTAGCAAGATGCAGTTTCCTTTCTTATCTCTTTTGATTAGATATATTTTTACCTTTGCTTAGTCTGAGATAAGGATTGCTACCCTTGTTTTTTTTTTTTTACTTTAGCTAAAGCATAATATATTCTGCTCCAACCTTTTTACCTTTACTCTGTGTATATCTCTCTGCCTTCAAATGTGTTTCTTTTAAACAGCATATTGCAGGATTCTGGTTTTTAATCCACTCTGCTATTTGCTTCCATTTTATGGCAGAGTTCATCCCATTCACATTCACAGTTATTATCACTAACTGTCTATTCCCCTCCATTCTATTAACCCATTTGTACTTCCCCCCCTTCTTTCAACCTATTCCTCCTCACCAAAATTTTGCTTCTTACCCCTGCCTCCCCCAATCTGCCCTCCCTTTTATCAGCCCCCCTCCCTTTTCTTTACACTTTTCTCCCTTGCTTCTGCCCTCCCTTCTATCAGTCCCCCCTTTTCCCCTTTCCATTTAACTTCCCTAAGGAAATATCTAAGTTTCTTTATCCAAATTAACATATATGTTTTTTCCTCCTTGAATAAAATCTAGTGAGAGTAGGGTTGAAACAATGTTCACCCCTCCCTACTTTACTTCTATTTTAATAGGTTTTTTCACCTCTTCATATAATATATTTCACCCCATTCCACCTCCCCATTCCTCTTCTCCACATAAACTCCTTTTTTAACCCCTTAATTTTCTTTATATCATCACATTAAAGACAAGTTATATCTATACCCTCTGTGTACAATCCTTCTGTCTGCCCAAATACATATGCTATTCTCAAGAGTTATAAGTATCATTTTCCCATGTAGGCATGTAAACAGTTTAACCTTATTGAGTAACTTTTTCTCCCTGGTTACCTTTTTAAATTCTTGAGTCTTGTATGTTAAGATCAAATTTTCTATTCAGTTCTTATCTTTTCATCAGGAAACCATGAAAGTCCCCAATTTATTGAATGTCCTTCTTTTCCCCTGAAAGAGAATGATCAGTTTTGCTGGGTAATAGATTCTTGGCTGCAATCCAAGCTCCTTCAACTTCCAGAATATCATATTCCAAGCCTTGTGATCCCTTAATGTTGATGCTGCCATATCCTGAGCAATCCTGACTGTGGCTCCATTATATTTAAAATGCTTCTGTCTGACTGCTTGGAGTATTTCCTCCTTCACTTGATAATTCTGGAATTTGGCTACATTATTCCTTGGAGTTTTTCTTTTGGGGTCTCTTTCAGGAGGTGATGGATTCTTTCAATGATGATTTTATCCTCTGATTCTATAATATCAGGGCAATTATCCTTGATAATTTCCTGGAATGTGGTGTCTAGACTCTTTTTCTGATCAAGGCTTTCAGACTGTCCAATATTTCTCAAATTGTCTCTCTTGGATCTGTTTTGTCTTTCCAATGAGGCATTTCACATTTTCTTCTACTTTTCCATTCTTTTGATTCTGTTTGACTAATTCCTGGTGTCTCATGGAGTCATTATCTTCCCACTGTCCAATTTTAATTTTTAAGACATTGTTTTCTTCATTGAGATTGTGCACCTTTTTCTTCCATTTGGCCAAATGAATTTTTTTAAGGATTTTTTTTTCTCCGGTTAATCTTTGTGCTTCCTTTTCCAAGCTGCTGGATTTTTTCCATAATTTTCTTGTGTTGCTTTCATTTCTCTCTCCATTTTTTCTTCTACCTCTCTCAATTAAGTTTTAAATTCTTTTTGAGCTCTTCCAAGATGGCTTTTTTTTTCTTGAGACCAATTCATCTTCCCTCTTGAGGATTCACATGTATGCAATTTGGGAGCATTGTTCTCATCTGAGTTTGTGTTTGTCTCTTCCCTGTCGACACAGCTCTCAATATTAAGATCTCTTTTTTGCTTGTTACTCATATTGCAGTTTATTTTGCTTTGTTTTTAAAGTTGAAGTCTACTCTGGGGGCACTAGAGTCCCTCTTTTAAACTTCTTGTGCTGGGATATAGGGATTGAGTCACTGGCTTTCTACACTGAGGCCTCTTTGACTTATGGATTTCTCTCCATCCTGGGCTTAATCCCAGGGTGCTGGCATGGCCAAGCCTGGTCATGCCTGTCTTGTGTGTGCCCTCTACCTGGCAGCCTACCCTCATAGCTGGTGCTTGTGGGTTTCACCACAGGCCTGCTGTACCACCAGCTTGCTGAGTCAGGATCCAGGGGCCTCAGTTGCTCAGCTGTGGCCTACAGCTTCCTGCTGACTTTCCCTGACCCCCTCCACACTGCACTGCATTGTGTTTGCTGCAGTGCTTTGCACCTCCCTTTTGCCTGAGTGAGACTGACCTTTCCTGAAGTCTTCTAAATTATATCTTGTTGGAAGATTATGTCTCTCTATTTGCAGGTTTTGTAGTTTCAGAATCTGTCCAGAGGCTTGATTTAATGTTCTTTTTGAGGGAACAGAAGGAGAGCTCAGGCAACATGCTGGCTTCTCTCTGCCATCTTGGCTCCACCTCCAGATTGTTTTTCTAAGGGTGTAAAACATACATAAAATTTTCCAATGGAAAAAAAAAGTAATTGGAATTGGAATTACTAAAATAAGATAAACACAAAGCTGATGGAGCTATAAATTGGTCTAGCCATTTTAGGGAAATTTTTTAATTAGTTTTTAAAAAGAGGTGAAAAAGAGGATTCATTGGGAAAAGGGGGAGAAGAGAGAAGGGATAAATTGCATCACATAAAAGAATTATGCAAGGAAGAGTTTTACAGAGGAAGAGAAATTGGGGGTGTTAATGGTGGGTAATGCTTGAACCTCACCCTGATCAGAATTCATCAAAAGAGTGAAGAATATGTATATACACTCATTTGGGTATAGAAATCTGTCTTGCCTAACAAGGAATTAGGAATAAAGGGGGATAAAGGAAAGGGGGTGTTTAATAAAAAAGAAGAATTAAGGGAAGCAGTGCTTAGAAGCAAAAATACTTTTGAGGAGGGACAGGATTTAAAGAGAGAGGATAAATAGAAGAAATTAGGAAGGAGGGAAATGCACAGTTGAAAATCACAACTGTGACTACAAATGGGATGAACTCATCAAGAAAATTGAAGCAGGTAGCCTCTTTTTTGTGGTGGCAAAAAATTAGAAATTGATATAATACCCACAAACTGGGGAATGACTTAAGAAGTTGTGGCATATGAGTGTGATGGAATAATATTGTGCTATAAGAAATGACAAGCAGCATGGGTTTAGAAAAAAAGTGGGAAGACCTACATGAATTGATTCAAAGTGAAGTGAACAGGAGATCATTGTACACAATAACAGGAATATTATAATAATGATCAGCTGTGATAGAGTTAGTTCCTCTGATCAATACAATGATCTAAGATAATTCTAAAGGACTGATAAAGAAAAGTACATTCCAGCTTCAGAGAAAGTACTGATGAAGTGTGAGTACAAATTGAAGGATATATACTTTTTTGCTTTCATTATCTTTCTTGCTTTTTAACATTTTTTTACAACTTTTGGAAAACATTTTTGCATGATTTTCAACATTTCCATAATATGGAAATATGCATTGCATTATTTCACTTGCATAATTGATATCATGTTGCTTGCCTTCTCAATGGGTGGGAGAGGAGCTCGATGTAGAAAGAGAATTTGGAACTCATTTTTTAAAAAAATGTTAGAAATAAATAAATCCTATTTTAAACAAAAAAAAAAAAACCTTCAGGGAATGTTAATAATCAAAGCCTATACCAAAAGTCCATTTCCAACTTATTTGTGGAAGAAGGTATGTATGAATTCATTTGAATTCGTCAAATGGAAGCAGGTATATAATATTTAATTATTCACCAAGCTAAGTCAATAAAATATAAGATGACCTTGAAAAAAAAGTACTTAATTTGAGTGAGGATTAAGTAGGAAGAGTTGCTTTATCAGAATGAGAAAATGTGAAAGGATCTTAGTTGACTATATGAGGTAGCATAAAGGGAAAAACTCGTTTTTAAGGGGTTTTATTCAATCAGGAGCTGTGAGCATTTACATAGGTCAGAATAGTGGACTAAGTAAAATATTGTCTCTTAGCTTATATACTTTATGGGCATTAGGATGATTTAGAGTGTATTTATCCATTTTGGATAGTTATGATTAAAACAAAAACATCAAACAATGTAAAAATTACAATTATCATATCCAAGTAATAGAAGCATCAATCAGACTGCCTGCTCTGAAGCCATCCTCACCCCCACAACATTATGCAGGGGAGCAATCTCTTTGGAGAAGGGATGAAACATACCTACTTCCAGCATCACCAATTTATCAATAATTGCCACCAAAGTGCAGGTCAGTCACAGAATAATTAAACAGCATCTTCCCCCACTCCAAATCCTAAGACTTTGCTTCTGCCTTAGCCCTGCAACCCTCATCCAAGTAGTAAACGATTGTATAGATACAAACTGGTAACTGTTCCTATAGGTGTTTAAGTTGCCTCAGAATATGAAGACCCATAAAATATTTACCCCCATCAAGTTCCCTTGCATTGTCAAAAGGTTCAGCATCAGAAATGGATATGATTTTGTTCCGTGAAAAGGACATTAAAGATGATGCATAGCCTTGTGCTTCTCAGTTAGATGCTAAGAACAGCTATATCTTTGTGCTTGGCATATAGCTAAAACCTCCTACATGTATTGTTTCCCCCAAAAAGAATGTGAACTTCAAGAAACCAGACAATCTTGCATTTCTATTTGGATTCCCAGTGCTTAGTTCAATGTTTTGTAAATAGGAAACTTAAATGTCATTCCATCCATTCATTCACTACATGATTAGAGCCCTGTGATTATCCCCCCTAAAATCTCATCTAGTAAATTCTAAAGCAAGAATTTGAAGAGCATTATCTTTTCCTGGTTTTGAGTATATGGAAACAACTTCCTTCCCTCTATATAACTTTCCTTAGTGAGACAACAGGATGGTACCTGCCAGTGTGGCAGAGAAGTTATTGCAATACTATTATTAGTCATATAAGTGGACATGAAGCATATGCTGTTTTTTTCCTCTAAGTGTTTCTTTAGTATAACCTTGCAATACTCCCTACATAAAACTACATATTGACTAACAACATTACTCTTTCTCTTGGAAATGATTAAAGTAACTAAAGTGCAGTTAATTGCCCCTTTCGTTTATTTATCACACATGTATAGTAAAGTCTAACAAGAGAATAGAGTAAAAAAGCAATCCTTGTCTGTATAGTTCTTACAATCTATAGTTTCATTTATAAAATTAACCATAAAATTTAAGTTAAGATGGTGACCTTGTGCAATTCTCAGTACCCCTGGGTCTCATTTTCCTTCTCTCTAAATTAAGGTGATATTGACAAGAGGATCTAAGTTTGGGGATATGGGAAAATATAAGGGAATCAAGAGCCAAAGTGAAGTAGCATAAATAATTTTAGTAAAACTATATGAGATAAGAGAGGGAGAGGTCATAAGTATAACAGCAGGGTCCTGTCCTTATGGCATTCTAGCATATATGGTCATTTGCCAGCATTATGGGATTGATCTGTGTAGAAACCTCACTGAGGTAAACCAGATCAATATTTTTCATATGAAACTTGATTGTTTACACAGCAACTGGCTCAGTAATTGGAACTTGCCCAACAGGTATCATTCAATGGTTTGGTATTTGGGTGTGGCACAACACACATTAGCAAATAAGGTAATTCTAATGGCTGTGGTCAGGCTTAGGTTACTACCTATCAGAAATTGAGAGAGACTTTTCATTCAATATGGATTTACATGAATAAATTCTTCTTCTGAATTGCCTATTGTCAATAAGAGGTTGAAATTTATGGCTTCTAAGGTCCCTTTTAGTTCTGTCTAAATGTTAATTATTAGTAGATAGAGAGCCACTCTGGCAGCCAAGAAGATCTGGGTTCCAGTGCTGCCTCAGAAAAACCTGGATTATGTGACACTTAGCAAGGTATAAATTTGCATATTTGTACATATTTGCAGAGGGAATTCTCTCATTTTGGAGTTCACTTTACCAATGAAATCTGAGGTCCTCTAACTCATGTCATTATTATTGCTAATATGGCTACTGCTACTACTACTATTAATTATTGTTATAATTATTTTCACCTCAAGGATATATTAACCAAAATTTATCAAATAAATTTCCATTTAAATTATATCTTAAGAAATGATGCAGGACAGCTAGGTGGCGCAGTGGATAAAGCACCGGCCCTGGATTCAGGAGTACCTGAGTTCAAATCCGGCCTCAGACACTTGACACTTACTAGCTGTGTGACCCTGGACAAGTCACTTAACCCCCATTGCCCCGCAAAAAAAAAAAAAAAAAAGAAATGATGCAAAATATCCTTACAAAACCAGAATGTTCTACAGTGACATTGGATTTAACTTCCATCATGGGATAAATGATTCCATATAAGTAAATTGTCCACAAAATTAGGGCTTGCACCTTGTAGAACCAATAGATGTTTTTCTTTCTTTCTTTTTTTTTATTTTGGTGAGGCAATTGGGGTTAAGTGACTTGCCCAAGGTCACACAGCTAGTAAGTGTTAAGTGTCTGAGGCTGGCTTTGAACTCAGGTCCTCCTGACTCCAGGGCCAGGGCTCTATCCATTGCGCCACCTGGCTGCCCCAGGTGTTTTTCTTAAGGTAAACAATTTCCAGAAAAATATACTTCACACTTCTCTGCTTTCATAAGCAGAATATTCTGAACATAATTTAAACTTGTTCTTTTTCACTTAAGGTCACTATTATGAACTTTAATTTTTGTACTGTTATGGATTACAGTGATGCTCTCAGTGTCTATTGAGGTGTTTAAGGGTTTGGATCCTCAAAAAATATCTCCATATCATTCTGTTTTTAATTTTTACAATTATTGCCTTGTTATTATTTTTCCTCTTATTCATTCAAGAACTATTTATTGAGGATCTATTATGTACTATGGGACTATACCAACCTGAATAAGACATAGTCTTTGTCCCTAAAGAGGTTTTTGATTAATAGCAAAAATAAGATATAGTTTTATATGGTATTAAAAATAACCAAAAAATATTTATTTGCTCCTTAGTGTTTGATAATTGTTAAGCAACCTTGCAAAAAAATTAAGGCTTATAATGTGTTCAGTTATGTAGGTTTTACATTTCAAGAAGTACAAAAAGGTACTATTGTCCTGCTATGTTATTGTACACAAAGTCAGCACTCAATAAATATTTGTTGAAATTGGATTTAATCAAAGAAAATATCCCTCCACATTAATCTGAAACACTGTCTCTCCTTTAAATATATGGTATTTATTATACATTTTACTTTATGTGGTGATAATTTATATACTACCCTCTGTTGCCCCTTGTGTTTGTTAAGGGCTAAAATTCTAGCTAAACTGTCTAAAATATCTAATGAGTGGTCGCCAATAAATTATAAGCTTTAGCAAGAGTTAGACTTTTAAGCATTTATTAAGGAAAACAAGAATTTGGTAAAGAGAGAGAGAAAGGCCTAGATTTCTATCTATTAAAGGGAGAGCACATTTCTAGCTCCGCTCTCAACCAGAGTCCCGAGGAAAAAAAGAGCGAGACTGAGCGCCAGTCTCTTCCTTCCTCCTCCCACTAGCCCGCGTCACTTCCTGACTCCTGGTCTTGCCCTCAAAGACCTTCCCTTCATGGGCAGAACTCTTCTACAGTAAGTATCCAGCAGGTGGCGTTATTCCAATCATTACAGTCCCCCCTGTTGTTCCTCAAGAAACAAAATGTTTCCTTGACGGAACAGTAAAAAGAATATAATAACTATTGCTAACTAATAATATGTGAACAACAATATAGAAAAGGAAGAGAGGAAAGTTTTGTCCAGAGGGGCGATTTTTTTTTTTGTCCTCATGAACCGACGCTTTGACATTAGTCTTGCAAAGGGAGGGCCTCTGCAGAGAATACATGTTACAGATGGTGTATATTATAACAGAAAGAGAAAAAAAAAAACAACAAAAACAACAAATCAAAACTGTTCATTTAAAGTCTCTGAAAGTCTTTTCTCAGATGTCCTCTAGGTGTAGTCGTGGAATGGAAGTCTTTTCAGGGGTTGATGTGTGGATGCTGGTAATCAGCCAGGAAAATTTCCTACAAAATTGAGCTTAACACAACTTTAAAATAGCTTTGTCAATAATCAAATCAAACAATGAAAGTTCTCAAAAACATGTCTAAGGGAATACAGAATCTTAGTTGTTAACACGTGAAACATACAATAAAACAAAAATTGAACCATTCTTTAAAATTATATTATTATTATAGTCCCCCCCTTATGGAGAGTAATTGAGAAGACAATTGCTGCGATATTAATTTTTTAAAAATAATTTTTATCTTTGTTTTATCACTTTTTGCATCATCTGCCTAATTATCCTCATGCCATTATGAGAAATTAAAAAAATCTAATATAATTGGTAACAGGTGTCAAGGCCAAATTCAACACTGTATTTATCATGACACCTGAGATAATTATGGGGGTTACCATAAAAGAACAGAGAAATGATGGGATATGAGCATTCCCACACTTGAGCAATATGTACTGCCCATACAGTATGCCAGGCTTAAAATAGGTGGATGGAATATATGTCCATGCCACCGAACATATTGGAGGAAACTGAGTCAGACTTAATCAGATGCATGGGATTGAGATGTCCATGGCATCAGGCATATAGGAGGGAGCATAGAAGCCAGGTGTAGAAGTGAGATGGGTGGGATGAATACTTCCAGCCATCTGTACAATATTGTGGGGAAAAATAAAATAAAATATTAAACCAAGAGAATCCAACCTCAACATTAGTCAAAAGCCGTTCCCTCGGCCATACCTTGACTTCATGCATGTCTCCCCTCATGTGACAGTTCAGTGTCTGCTCTTGCATGTATTCCTCTTGTGATTGGATGGCATCTTGGCCAACTGGCATCTGATAACTCAGAATAAAGGCAATTAGTGTCTTAAATGATAAATTCCCATAATCCAAGTCTCATATGGATTTAAAAATTGAGGATAATAAATGATTGCAAAAAATGTGAATACATCTTGACTCAGAATATAATATATAATTATGCAACAATTTCAAATAATACCTTTTTTTTTACTTAGTATACAATTACTTTTGTGAAAAATCTGAACATATTTAAATATAAGTTAAAGCACAACAGAATCTCAAAGAAAACTTTTTTTTTGAAAAAAAAGAAAACTTTTACAAATGTTCCCCTCTTTTTTTTTTTTTTGGAACATGCTTATCAAAAATAATACTTCTAGAATCAATTTATACTTGCCATGGCAACCAATTTGCCAGGGAAATGCTTTAAAGAGTTTGATCAAATAATCAGTTGAGAAAAAATAACAAAAACAAACAACTCAGAATATGGGAGCACAATACTCCTAGAATTAACATTGTATAATAAAATCAAAACCATCTTGTAATGTTTCAAAATTAGAGAGATGAATAAATAGAAAAAAAAATACACATGGAACAATAAAAGACAATGAAATTCAAACTAGGGAAATCTAAATGAATATGAATTTAATATTAATAAGAGTACTATAAAATATAAACTTGATCACATGACTATAAAAAGCTTTTATAAATATTCTCCTTGTTTTAAAAACTAAGTATAAGACACAATCTCAAAAGCATGAAAATCTCTATGAAAATAAACCCATACCATTAATTTCAAAATGTATATGTAATAGCATAGAAATCCTATGTAACCTCTGAACTGACATTAATAATCTGAGTGAATTCAGAACACTTTTGATTCCGATATCTAAAATCCCCAATACTCATATCAATACCTTGCTGCTTACTTCTACATTTCTGTAAAATATGTACCCTTCCATGGCAAAAGAAGCGGAGTCTTGAACTATGGTGATGATTGTCATTCTTATTCAGCTTAAGTTTTTCTTCTTTAACCCCTCTATATTGTCTGTCAGTCTTTTCACCATACAAATGCTTTATAAGATTACTAATTAAAGACAAAAGCAGGTTAGCAAAATTATGAACAAATCGAGCATATCTGGAATTTAAAGAGTTTTCTAAGATTGTCTCAAAAGCACAGCCAGGCCGGGGAAGGGCTGAGCCTGAAGCTGCAAATGCAGGTAGAAAAAGTTGAGCATGCGCATCAGATCTCTGGACTTCCCAGGCAGGGGAAGCTATGGGCTTGGCCATAGGAGGAGTAGAGGGTAGGGTCTGGAGAGGAGGGGAGGGACCAGAGCAATTTGAATCAGACTTTATTTTGAACTCAGGCCTGGATTCCTCTTCCCCCACTTTGCCTCCAGGTGCTAGGGGATTAAAAGCTTCGAGAGGGTGGGTCATTGCCTCCAGGCATGCAAAATTAGAGCAACAATTAGTGTTAGAATTGGGAAAAGCTGCAGGAATCTCTTCAGGTTTCTCTGAAAAAGCATGGTTGGGAGAGGGAGTGATATTTCCTTGTGTGAGTAAGTTGCTGGCTCTTTTAACAAAAATAAAAAGAAAAATAGAAAATCCACAAAAACAAAGCATTAACATGATCTTATCTCCCATTTGTCTGGTTAAACAGACTAAAATCAAAAATAGGGTAATTAGGGAGTTTAAAAGGTCCATTCAAAAAAATTTAAAGGGAAAATACAGCCAGTGCGCCAGTACTTAGCAGTTTAAAGGGTAGGGGAAATTTCTTACCCAACCGGAAGATCAGAAGTGAGGTTCAGCTTTCCTCTTCGTGGTCAGCCATCTGTTAAGGGCTAAAATTCTAGCTAAACTGTCTAAAATATCTAATGAGTGGTCGCCAATAAATTATAAGCTTTAGCAAGAGTTAGACTTTTAAGCATTTATTAAGGAAAACAAGAATTTGGTAAAGAAAGAGAGAAAGGCCTAGATTTCTATCTATTAAAGGGAGAGCACATTTCTAGCTCCGCTCTCAACCAGAGTCCCGAGGAAAAAAAGAGCGAGACTGAGCGCCAGTCTCTTCCTTCCTCCTCCCACTAGCCCGCGTCACTTCCTGACTCCTGGTCTTGCCCTCAAAGACCTTCCCTTCATGGGCAGAACTCTTCTACAGTAAGTATCCAGCAGGTGGCGTTATTCCAATCATTACATGTTACTACATTGTTTGAATTTTTATAATATTATGGTATATATGTTTGACTTCTCAATTAGATTGTAAACTTCTTGAGTACAGAGATAGTGTTGCATGTTTTGTTTTCTACATGGTTTTATGTCCATCACTCATTAAGTGTTGATTAATTCATGAACAACACCTTAGGAACAGGTTTATGACACATTAGTTATCCTGTATCTCATTGTTACCCCATGAGCCATTCTGAAAATTCAGATTTCTAAGTGGCTAGAGCAGTAACATTCATATCCTTAAGTTATGATCATTCTTGCAGATCAGTGGAGAGTACCAGATGAAAAGAAAATTCAAGCCATCTTTACAGATATATACACACTGATAGCTAAAACAAGGTTCACTATGATAAATTTCAGAGATTTACAAACTTGTAATCATGTTCAGAACAGGGAAAATTATAGGAAGTGGAATTAAAAAGACTATGAAGTATTCAACCATAATTTAACTCATCTTTGAATGATATTGTTCATTTCTTTCAGTCATGTTCAAGAATTTGTGATGTCCATTTGATGTTTTCTTGGCAGAGATATTGGAATGGTTTGCCATTTCCTTCTCCACCTCATTTTACAAATGAAGAAACTGAGGCAAACAAGATTAAGTGACTTTCCTAGGGTCACAAAACTAGTACATGTTTTGGGCTGGATTTGAATTCATGAAATGAGTATTCCTGATTACAAAACACAGTGCTCTATCCACTGTGCCAACTTGCATGAATGATACTGGTTACATTTTACTGGTCTCAGTGTGCTATTCTCTAGTATTCCCTAGAACCTCTTCCTCCCATTCTATGAGTTATGGAATCAGATAATCAAAGTTGTTAGAAATATGTGCCAATAAGAATGAGTAGGCTTTGAGAGATTTTTCTATGAAAAAGAATATTACTTTTAATACATTGATTTTGTCACTTGTTTTATTGAAAACTCTTTTATATTTCCTTAACTTACAATGATGTTTCATGGAGGTGAGATTGTGGCATAAGTGACCTATAAATAAATGTTCCATACCTCTGTAATTTAGTATATTTAGTTTGAGTGCCTAATTTCCTGGCCCTGTGCTGCTAGGTGGTGCTGTAAGGAATACTAAAATATCTAATACTTTCCAGTCCCTGACTTCAAGGAGCTTTTTAATTTTGATGGTGACAAAACATTAGTATAAGGAAAAGTTATGAGCATTCATGAAATAGTGGCAAACTGAATAAAATAGTTAACACATAACTCATTTAGGGAAATGAAGTTCAAATCCTGCCTCCTCCCATATGCTCTTGGACAATTCCTTTAACCTACAGGCCTCTGTTTCCTTAAAAAATAATGGAATGGGGGGGGGGGGGTGGAGCCAAGATGGTGGGGAGAAGCCAACGTGTTGCTTTAGCTCTCCTTCTGATCCCTCAAAAAGAACATTAAATCAAGCCTCTGGACAGATTCTGAAACTACAGAACCTGCAAAGAGATAGAGAGACACAGTCTTCCAACCAGAGATAATTTAGAAGACTTCAGGAAAGGTTGGTCTCACTCAGGCAAAAGGGAAGCGCAGTGCACGGCAGCACAGGGTAGACGGGGTAAGGCGAGTCAGCAGGAAGATGTGGGCCACAGCCAAGTAACTGAGGCCCCTGGATCCTGGCTCAACAAGCTGGTGGTGCAGCAGGACAGTGGTGAAACCCTCCTGCACAAGCCAAGAGGGCAGTTTGCCAGCTAGAGGGACACCCAGAGGACAGGTGTGACCAGGCCTACCAATCTCAGCACACATCCAGGAAGCCCAGGGTGGTGAGAAATCCACAAGCCATAAGAGACCTCAGTGTAGAAAGCCAGTGACAAAGCCCCTATACCCCAGCACAAGAAGCTTGAAACAGGGACCCTGGTGCCCCAGAGCAGGCCTCAACTTTAAAAAATAATAATACGTTGCAATATTGGTAAGAAACAAAAAAGAAATCTCACCATTGAGAGCTTCTGTATTGACAGGGGAAACTATTAACATAATCAACTACATCAATAAGAAAACTAACCAAAGTCATATGATTATCTCAATAGATGGAGAGAAAGCTTTTGACAAAATACAGCACCCATTCCTAATAAAAACACAAGAGAACTTAGGAATAGGTAGACCTTTCCTTAAAATAATAAGCAGTATCTAACTAAAAGCATCAGCAAGCATTATATGTAATGGAGATAAATTAGAGGTCTTCGCAATAAGATCAGGGGTCAAACAGATCTGTCCATTATCACCTCTATTATTTAATACTGTATGAGAAATATTAGCTTTAGCAATCAGAGAAGAAAAAGTAATTAAAGGAATTAGAATAGGCAAGGAAGAAACAAAACTATCACTCTTTTCAGATGATTTGATGGTATACTTAGAGAATCTTAGAGAATCAACTCAAAAATTACTAGAAACAATTAACAACTTTAGCAAAGTCTCAGGATATAAAATAAATCCACATATATCATCATCAATTCTATATATGACCAACAAAGGCCAGCAGCAAGAGATAGAAAGAGAAGTTCCATTTAAAGTAACGGTAGACAACATAAACTACTTGGGAGTTTACTTGCCAAGACAAACTCAGGAACTCTATGAACATAATTACAAAACACTTTTCACACAAATCAGATCAGATCTAAATAATTGGAAAAATATCAATTGCTCATGGATAGACTGAGATAATATAATAAAAATGACAATTCTACCTAAATTAATTTATTTATTCAGTGCCATACCAATCAGACCAGCTAAAAATTATTTTATAGCGCTAGAAAAAATAATAACAAAATTCATCTGAAAAAACAAAAAGTCAAGAATATCAAGGGAAATAATGGGAAAAAATGCACAGGAAGGTGGGCTAGCTGTACCAAATCTGAAACTCTACCATAAAGTGGCTGTCATCAAAACTATATGGTACTGGCTAAGAAATAGAGTGGAAGATCAATGGAATAGGCCAGACATAGGAGATACAGTAGTAAATGACATTAGTAATGTACTGTGTGATAAATCCAAAGACTCCAGCTTCTGAGAAAGGAACTCAGTATATGACAAAACTGCTGGGAAAACTGGAAGATAGTATGGCTGAAACTAGGCATAGACCAACATCTTACATCTTATACTAAAATAAGGTCAAAATGGGTACATGTGATTCCATAGGTAAATTAGGAGAAGAAGGAATGGTCTACCTATCAGATCTTTGGAAAGAACAGTTTAGGACCAAACAATAAATAGAGAATATTATGAAATGTAAGATGGATAATTTTGATTGCATTAAATTAAAAAGGGTTTGTACAAACAGAAGCAATGCACCCCAAATTAGAAAGGATGCAGAAATCTAGGAAACAATTTTTATGGACAATACTTCTGATAAAAGCCTCATTTCTAAAATATATCAGGAACTAAATCAAATTGATAAGAATGCAAGTCATTCCCCAGTTGAGAAATGATCAAACGATAAGAACAGGCATTTTTCTGATGAAGAAATCAAAGCTATCTATTGCCATATGAAAAAATGCTCTAAATCACTGTTGATTAGAGAGATGCAAATTAAAACTCTGAGGTACCACCTGACACCTATCAGATTGGCTAATATGACAAAAAGGAAAATAATAAATTTTGGAGAAGCTGTGGAAAAATTGTAACACTAATGCGTTGTTGGTGGACCTGTGAACTGATCCAATCATTCTGGAAAGCAATTTGGAATTATGCCCAAAGGGCTATAAAGCTGTACATCCCCTTTGACCCAGCAATACCACTTTTGGGTCTTTTTCACAAAGAGATCACAAAAAAGGGAAAAGGACCCAGATGTACAAAAATATTTATATCTGCTCTTTTTGTGGTGGCAAGGAATTGGACATTGAGGGGCTGCCCATCAATTGGGGAATGGCTGAACAAGTTGTGGTATATGAATGTAATGGAATTCTATTGTGCTGTAAGAAACAATGAGCAGAAGGGGTTCAGAGAAACTTGAAAGGACTTGTATGAACTCGTGATGAGTGAGACGAGCAGAACCAGGAGAACATTGTACACAGTATCATCAACATTATGTGTTGATCAACTGTGATAGACGAGATTCTTCTCACCAATACAACGGTTCAAGAAAGTTCCAAAGGACACATGATGGAAAAAGTTCTCCAAATTGAGAAAAAAAGAACTGTGGAATATCGATGCTGATTGAACCATACTATTTCTTTTGTTTTTGGTGCTGTTGTTTTTCTATTTTTAGGTTTTTCCTTTTTTTCTCTGATTCTTTTCATATAACATGACTAAAATAGAACTATGTTTAATGTTATTGTACATATATAACCAATATAGATTACCTGCTGCCTAGGGGAGGAGGGGGGAGGGGAGGAATGGAGAAAAATTTGAAATTTGAAATCTTATAAAAACAAATGTTGAAAAATATCTCTACATGTATCTAGAAAATAATAAAATGTTTTTATAAAAAAAAAATGGAATTGGATCAAATGCCCTCTAGGGTCTCAGCCAAATCTAAATTTTTGATACTTTGATCCATTAGTTCTACTTATGTTAGTCTCTAGTAATCTTTCTCTTCTTCCAATATGAGGGTCTTCTTTGAATAGACATCCCAACCATTGTTCAGCATATTCCACTCTACTAAGGGGGTAAGTTGCTCTTTTAGCGGTTTCATCTCATATCTTTCCCATTGTTGCACTCAGCTCAGAAATGTGAACATGCATCAAGAAAGGAAGGGTTGCAAAACATTTTTCCTCAAAATAATTCTGTGATATAGGTAGTGGAAATGTTATTTTATCCATTTTACAAAAGAGGAAACTAGGGGGCGGCTAGGTGGCACAGTGGATAAAGTACCGGCCCTGGATTCAGGAGTACATGAGTTCAAAACTGGCCTCAGACACTTGACACTTACTAGCTGCGTGACCCCAGGCAAGTCACTTAACCCCCACTGCCCACCAAAACAAAACAAAAAACAAAAGAGGAAACTTGATTAAGTACATGTAACTTAAAGTATTGGACCTGGGTAGTAAAGACCGGGGTAGCAAACACATAAAACCAATCCCTCCCACATTTTCTTAGAAAACCACAAATTAACATTATCTATTTTGTGCTGTATTTTTATTTTGTTAAACATTTTCTAATTACTTTTGAATCTGGTTTTAGTTGCATTCAGGAATTTTGCTATACAAGAGTTTGACACTGCTACTACATCAGATAGAATGAGTTTTCCTAATTAAGTTCTAAATTTCTTGGGTAAAACATTTGGTCTTATGATTCCTTTGCATCACTTAAAGTAACTAATACAGTACTAGTTAGGCACACAGAAAGCAGTTGAGGGCCAGCACCAATTAATAGTAACTAAACAAAATGTGAACTTGTTACCAGCTGTCAGCATGCACAGGTTGGCTTCTTCAAGATTTTCTTGCCTGTCCTACGGTAGATCTCTTTTTCTTAGTGTAACCTGGCATACATATCTCCTACCTGCTCTCTCCTTTTAGTCCACCACTGCCCCATTGGTGTATCTGGGGGTGTTATGTTATATGCCTTGTTCTGTTTCCCTTTGTCCTCAGTTTCAGGTGCCAGTGCCCATCCTCACCTTACCTGAGTTTGAAGCCTTTTGGGCCTCAGAGCCAGGAACACAGGTAGGATGTTGCAGCCAGCCAGGCAGAAGAAACCCTGAAAAATCAGAATGCACTGGCACTCAATACCTGAGCATTTTTGAACTTGCAACTGGGGCTGGGCTATCTATAGAACGTGAGAAGTTTATCCATCTGTTTTATGCCTTGGAAGCCAATATTTCTTTGTAAATAGTTTCTCTCTTGGAGGCAGCTAGGTGGCACAGTGGATAAAGCACCAGCCCTGGATTCAGGAGGATCTGAGTTCAAATCCAGCCTCAGACACTTGACACTTACTAGCTGTGTGACCTTGGGGCAAGTCACTTAACCCTCATTGCTCCACCAAAAAAAAAGTTTATCGCTCTCAGCGGTTAAATAGATTTGGGGTACAGAAGGGTTCGCTCTCTCGGTTTGAGGGAATACTACAAGTTATTTGCATTAATGGAAATTTACAATCTTGTCATCTATAGGATATTTGAGGACTGATACTATTTCTTTTTCTTTTTTTTAATTTTTTTTTTTTTTTTTTACGAAGCAATTGGGGTTAAGTGACTTGCCCAGGGTCACACAGCTAGTAAGTGTGTGTTAAGTGTCTGAGGCCGGATTTGAACTCAGGTACTCCTGACTCCAGGGCCAGTGCTCTATCCACTGTGCCACCTAGCTGCCCCGACTGATACTATTTCTAATATTTTAATTGTATATAGAAGTATTGCTACACTGATAGATTCTGAATTACCGAGTATTGAGTATGTATTCATAGAAAGTTTAAATTGAGACACTTGATATCTCTAGATTGCCAGTGCTGAGTAGAGTTGTTCATATTGTTTGACCTTCAAAGTGACCTACTGTCTTGCCTTTTGTGAAAATAAAATGCACTGCAATTTATTAGGGTGAGATGCCCATGCCTCAAATCCCCAAATAGCTGAAGTTCTTTGCTTCTTATCTTATTGATCCTACTGGTCTTCTTGCCCTAATATGGGAGTGTGCAATTTCATTTGATTTATCCTGACAGTAGCACAGATCCATGGAGTCCATCTCTGGTGTCCTGTGTAATAAGGACTCAGAGGACATTGACTGGCCTTCTCTCTATAGAGGAACCTCCTTTAGTAGAGGGAAACTCCTATAATTTCTGAGTGTACAAGTAAGAACGGAGACTTTGTCCATAGATTTTATGCACAAAGGGAATAACAGAAGAGTTTCCATCTAGGATAGTATTCTCACTGGACAAAAGGGGGTAAGGCCAAAGTGGTCTCAAATCTCTGTGGAGAGAGTTCTAAGTAATCTGGAAATCTCAGAGTGGACCCAATTCCCTGGGAGAAGAGAATTTCATTTTCTTTGCCTATTTTTTTTCAGACAATGGGGGTTAAGTCACTTGCCCAGTGTCACACAGCTAGTAAGTGTCAAGTGTTTGAGGCTGGATTTGAATTCAGGTGCTCCTGAATCCAGGGCTGGTGCTTTATCCACTGTGCCACCTAGCTACCCCCTTCTTTGCCTATTTTTTGTTCTTTCTTTAACTTGTGGGTTGAGAAAAGCCTTGCCAAGCCAAACCTAGACAAAGAGAAGTATTTGGTGAACTTTTTGATTTAGATTTGTTTTGTGAATCTGCAAAATATTATATTGGGGATAATTGTCATTTACATTTTTACATGCTCATATATTACTGTATAATATTGCCTACTTGGAGACCTGAATATATTCCATTGAAGAGGAAAATTAATGGAAATTGTTGCTGTCTCCCCAGAGACCAAAAGTGCACTGTTTTGGATTTGGGACAAAGGACAGTGTTAAGCAAAATACTCTGGTGACCCCAACTTTGGAGCAGGCAGAAAGTATGTAATGGAGCCTTTTAAGCTTATATAATTAAGTTACCCAATATGGAGGTACCTGTGTTCCCTGACTCCTCTATCCTGTGCCTTTAATCAGGTAGTTGAACTGGGTATTGGAACCATGATAATCCTGGGAGTTAGGATTCACGGAAGGGTGTTGAGAATGGGAAGAGGTTGCAGTCAACATGTCTGGGACCAGATTCTGAGGGAAGATTTTGGACTTGAGACTGGAAGTGTTCTATAGAAAAGCACCAAAATAACCTGTTTTTATATTTGTTTTGTACTGTATAAGTCAATTAAATTGATGTGATTCTACAAGACTGATTTATTGCTTGACTGCCACTTTTTGTTACTGAATTCTTTATAAAGGTATTGATGTTTTACTATATTACTGAAGTATATTGTACATCTTGTATATATGATGTGGTAATGGATCCTGTGTAAGTATGTTAGAGCCTGCCAGAGAAGCTGTGAAAAGCCTGGATGCCTAAAAATTGAGCCTGAGGAACAAGTTTTAGACTTGGAACTGGGACTATGCCATATTAGGAGAAACCAAGCTAAGCTGTTTAGATATTTATTTTATATCTTATATGGAACTGTTAAAGCCAGGAGTATGAATGATGATATTTTGCATTAGAGTCCTATGTATTTCTGTGGGCAGCTTACCTGGGAGCCCCTAAGTAGTCAATGTGCCTGACTGAAACTGCAAAGGTTCTTAGACTCAGAACTGCAACTGGGCTCTATATAAAGACAGATTTGAGCTCTCCTAATTTACCTATGGTATCACCTTTTGTGCCTAAATCATGTATCCATTTTCACCTTATTTTAGTAGAAGGTATAAGATGTTGGTCTATGCCTAGTTTCTGCCATACTATCTTTCAGTTTTCCCAGCAGTTTTTGTCAAATACTGAATTCCTATCCCAGAAGCGGGAGTCTTTGGGTTTATCAAACACTACATTACTAATGTAATTTACTACAGTGCCTCCTGTGCATAACCTATTCCATTGATCTTCCACTCTATTTAATAGCCAGTACCAGATAGTTTTGATGACTGCCACTTTATGGTAGAGCATCAGATTTGGTACAGCTAGCCCACCTTCCTGTGCATTTTTTTTTATTATTTCCCTTGATATTCTTGACCTTTTGTTTTTCCAGATGAATTTTGTTACTTTTGTGTAGCTCTATAAAATAATTTTTAGGTAGTCTGATGGGCATGGGACTGAATAGGTCCCATTTAGGTAGAATTGTCCATTTTTATTATATCATTTCGGCCTATCCATGAGCAATTGATATTTTCCAATTATTTATATTTGACTTGATTTATGTGAAAAGTGTTTTGTAATTGTGTTCATAGAGTTCCTCGGTTTCTCTTGGCAAGTAGATTCCCAAGTATTTTATATTGTCTACTGTTACTTTAAATGGAATTTCTTTTGCTATCTCTTGCTGCTGGACTTTGCTGGTCATGTATACAAATGCTGATGATTTAATGCCTTTTTTTTTCTCTGATTGCTAAAGTTAATATTTCTAGTACAATATTAAATGATAGAGGTGATAATGGACATCCCTGTTTCACCTCTAATCTTACTGCAAAGGCCTTTAAATTATCTCCCCATAAACTACTTTTTAACCCCTTAATTTTCTTTATATCATCACATTAAAGACAATTTATATTTATACTCTCTGTGCATAATCCTTCTGTCCGCCCAAATATATATACAGTTCTCAAGAGTTATAACTTTTATTTTCCCATGAAGGCATGTAAACAGTTTAACCTTATTGACTTTCTTCCCCTTGTTTAACTTTCTAAACTTCTCTTGAGTCTTGTATGTTAAGAGCAAAATTTCAATTCAGATCTGATCTTTTCACAAGGAAACCCTGAAAGTCTCCAATTTCCTTGAATGTCCATCTTTTCCCCTGAAAGGGAATTATCAGGTTTTTTTTGGGGGGGGTAATAGAATCTTGGCTGCAATCCAAGTTCCTTTGCCTTCCAGAATATCATATTCCAAGCCTTCTGATCCATTCATGTTGAAGCTGCCAGGTCCTGAGCAAGCCTGACTGTGGGTCGATGATATTTAAATTGCTTCTTTCTGGCTGCTTGGAGTATTTTCTCCTTCACCTGATAATTCTGGAATTTGACTACAATATTCCTTGGAGTTTTCATTTTAGGGTCTCTTTCAGGAGGTGATCAATGGATTCTTTCAATGATGATTTTATCCTCTGATTCTATAATATCAGGGCAGTTTTCCTTGATAATTTCCTGGAATATGGCATCAAGACTCAAGCTTCTGGGATAGGAACTCAGTAATTAACAAAAACTCTTGGGAAAACTTGAAGATCCTATGGCAGAAATTAGGCATAGACACAGTTTAGATTGCGCAGGACCTGGCAGCTTCAACATTAAAGAACCACAAGGCTTGGAATATGATATTCCAGAAGTCAAAAGAGCTTGGATTTTAGCCAAGAATCTGTTACTCAGGAAAACCTATAATTCTCTTTCAGAGGAAAAGATGGACATTCAATGAAATTGGGGACTTTCAAGTTTTCCTGATGAAAAGACCAGAAAATTAAGGGGTTGAAAATGAAGTTTATGGGGAGAAGAGGAAAGGGAAGGTGGAATGGGGTGAATTACATCATATAAAGAGGTACAAAAAACTATTAAAATAGAGGGAAAGAAGGAAGGGGTTAACATTATTTCAACCTTACTCTAACTAGATTTGATTCAGAGAATAACATATATGTTCATTTGGATAAAGAAATTTAGATCGTTCTTTTTTTTTGGTGGGGCAATGGGGGTTAAGTGACTTGCCCAAGGTCACAGAGCTAGTAAGTGTCAAGTGTCTGAGGCTGGATTTGAACTCAGGTACTCCTGAATCCAGAGCTGGTGCTTTATCCACTGCGCCACCTAGGTGCCCCCTAGATCATTCTTTAAGGAAGTAAAATGGTAAGGGGAAAAAGGGGGCACTGACAGAAGGGAGGGTAGAAGCAAGGGAGAAAGGGGTAAAAAAGGGAGGGAGGATAAAAGGGAGGGCAGATTGTGGGAGGCAGGGGTAAGAAGCAAAACATTGGTGAGGAGGAATAGTGTGAAAGAAGGTGGGAAAAGTACAAAGGGGGTATATAGAATGGAGGGGAATAGGCAGTTTGTAATAATAACTGTGAATGGGAATGGGATGAACTCTGCCACAAAATGGAAGCAAATAGTAGAGTGGATTTTAAAAAAGAATGCTTCAATATGCTGCTTAAAAGAAACATATTTGAAGCAGAGAGATACACACAGAATAAAGGTAAAAGTTTGGAGAAAAATATATTATCCTTTAGCTAAAGGCAAAAAAGCAGGGGTAGAAATCCTTATCTCAGACAAAGCAAAGGCAAAAATAGACCTAATTAAAAGAGATAAGAAAGGAAACTACATCTTGCTAAAAGGTACTATAAATAATGAAGTAATATAAATACTAAACATGTATGTGCCAAGTGGTATAGCATCCAAATTCTTAGAGGAGAAGTTAAATGAGTTACCAGAGGAAATAGACAGCAAAACTATGTTAGTGGGGGATCAGAATCTTCCCCTCTCAGAATTAGATAAATCTAGCCATAAAATAAATAAGAAAGAAGTTAAAGAGGTGAATAGAATGTTAGAAAAGTTAGATATGATAGATGTCTGGAGAAAATTGAATGGGGATAGAAAGGAATATACTTAATTCTCAGCAGTACATGGCACATATTCAAAAACTAACCATGTATTAGCGCATAAAAACCTCAGTCAAATGTAGAAATTCAAAAATAGTAAATGCATCCTTCTCAGATAATGATATTCCATGTAATAAAGAGCCATGGAAAGCTACCCTGAAACTTAATTGGAAACTAAATAATTTCATTCTAAAGAATGACTGGATCAAACAACAAATCATAGAATCAATCAATAACTTCATCCAAGAGAAAGACAATAATGAGACAATTATACCAAAATCTATGGGATGCAGCTCAAGCAGAGCTTAGTGGAAATTTTATATCTCTAACACCTTACATCAATAAGAAAGAGGAAATCAATGAATTAGGCATGCATCATAAAAAGCTAGAAAAGGAACAAATTAAAAATCCCCAATTAAATACTAAATTAGAAATACTAAAAATGAAAGGAGAAATTAATAAAATTGAAAGCAAGAAAACTATATAATTATTCAATAAAACTAAGAGCTGGATTTCTGAAAGAAAAACAATAAAATAGATAAACAATTTATTCATTTGATAAAAAAAAATGAAAGAAGAAAAACAAATTACCAGTATCAAAAATGAAAGGGGTGATTTCACCATCATTGAAGTGGAAATTAAAGCAATAATTAGGAACTATTTTGCCCAACTCTATGCCAATAAATTTGACAATCTAAATGAAATGGATACATGTTTACAAAAATTCAAACTTCCCAGGTCAACTGAAGAGGAAATAAAATCCTTAAATAAGCCCATATTAGAAAAAGAAATTGAAGAAGCCATTAATGAATTCCCTAAGAAAAAATCTCCAGGACCAAATGGGTTTACAAGTGAATTCTACCAAATATTTAAAGAAGAATTAATTCCAATATTATACAAATTATTTGGAAAAATAGGTGGAGGAGTTCTACAAAACTCCTTTTATGACACAAATAGGGTGTTGATGCCAAAACCAGGCAGAGCCAAAACAGAGAAAGAAAATTATAGACCAATTTCCCTAATAAATATTGATGCAAAAATCTTAAGATATTAGCAAGGAACTTACAGCAAGTGATCACCAGGATCATACACTATGACCAGGTGGGATTTATTGCAGGAACGCAGGGCTGGTTCAACATTAGGAAAACTATTAACATAAACAACCACATCAATAAGAAAACTAACCAAAATCATATGATTATCTCAATATATGCAGAGAAAGCTTTTGACAAAATACAGCACCCATTCCTAATAAAAATACTAGTGAACTTAAGAATATGTGGAGCTTTCCTTAAATTAATAAGCAGTATCTACCTAAAACCATTAGCAAGCATTATATGTAAAGGAGATAAGTTAGAGGTCTTCCCAACAAGATCAGAGATCAAACAGGGATGTCCATTATCACCTCTATTATTTAATATTGTGCTAGAAATGTTAGCTTTAGCAATCAGAGAAGAAAAAGGAATTAAAGGAATTAATAATAGTCAAGGAGGAAACAAAATTATCAATTTTCAGGGGGGGTTTTGTTGGGTTTTTTGGGTTTTTTCAAGGCAATGAGGGTTAAGTGACTTGCCCAGGGTCACACAGCTAGTAAGTGTCAAGTGTCTAAGGCCTGTAAAGAATTAATTGTTATTTGAGGTTTTTATGCCTCAGCGAGCACTGGCCTGGGGCTCCGCAAACCGCACGATGCTCCACCCACTGGTTGTAGCCTTTGCCAGGGCTCTGGCACCTCACGTCATCACCACTTACCGATGCCTACATGGGCCTGGCAAAATTATAATGATTGGAACCCTAATGAGGGCAGTCATGTGACTGTCAAAGTGGCCATCCCATTGGCTGGGGCTGTGTGGGGTGTTTCTAGGTTTGGGGGATGTAAATTGGGCATTCGAGGTGGAAGCCAGGAAAGCGACAGGCGTTCTGATGCATATTTTCAGCTGATTCCTGGGCGGTGGTATTTTTTCAGGTATTATAATTTCCCTTTTTCCATTTTATTTCCTTTCCCTTGATCCCACTGATCCTGTTTGTGTTTTTATTTTTTAAGTTTGTTCTTGTTAAAATAAATCATGTTCTGTTTTGTGGGAGGCTGCCGGTCTCCTTCCTTGCCCCAATATTGTGGCGAGCCACTTAGCACTCCCCAATTAAAAATTGGTCCCCATAGGCTGGATTTAAACTCAGGTCCTCCTGAATCTGGGGCCAGTGCTTTATCCACTGTACCACCTAGCTGCCCCTACTCTTTTCAGATGATATGATGGTATACTTAAGGAATCCTAGAGAATCAACTCAAACATTACTTGAAAAAATGAACAACTTTAGCAAAGTAGCAGGATATAAAATAAATCCACATAAATCATCAGCATTTCTATACATGACCAACAAAGTCCAGCAGCAAGAGATAGAAAGAGAAATTTCATTTAAAGTAACAGTAGACAATATAAAATACTTGGGAGTCTACTTGCTAAGACAAGCCCAGGAACTCAATGAACAAAGTTACAAAATACTTTTCACACAAATCAAATCTGATCCAAATAATTGGAAAATATAAATTGCTCATGGATAGGCCAAGCTAATATAATAAAAATGATATTCTACCTAAATTAATTTACTTATTCAGTGCCATACCAATAAGATGACCTAAAAATAAATTTATAGAGCTAGAAAAAATAATAATATTCATCTGGAAAAACAAAAGTTCAAGTATATCAAGGGAACTAATGAAAAAATGCAAATGAACATGGGTTACCGGAATCCATTTTATGTTTTAAGGCATTGTTTTCTTGAGTCAGATTATTCATTTCCTTTTCCATTTGGTCAAATGAATTTTTTAAGGAATTGTTTTCTTCAGTCAATCTTTTTTTGTTTGTTTGTTTTTGTATTTTTTGGGGGAGGCAATAGGGGTTAAGTGACTTGCCGGGGGTCACACAGCTATTGTCAAGTGTCTGAGATCAGCTTTGAACTCAGGTCCTCCTGAATCCAGGGCCAGTTCTTTATCCACTGTGCACCTATCTGCCCCTTTCAATCAATCTTAAAAGACAATAAAGGCATATTTGAGCTAAGCTTTTTGTATATTTTATGCCTTATTTTGTAATTTCAAGCCTGTTCTATTGGAATCATTTTGTAAACTTCATTGGCTGATTGCTTACTCAATATTTGTGAATAATTGTGGGTTTTTTTTGTATATGTGCCGTGGTATAAATGAACATAAAATAATTATTTGGAGATGAATCTATGGTTGAAACAGTAATTGAATGGAAATTGTTCTCTCTTGACCACAAGAGGACTGTTCTGTGTAAGTAGTGATAGTAAGTTTACCATGAGGAATCTGGCTTCATTAGATTGGTGCTGTCTGGAGAAATGTTCATATTCTTTGGCATTTAAACCAATCCAAGGTGATTGCCTATAGCAACTAGCCTAAGCTGTTTTGTGTGGGTAATATGTATTTTTTTATACCTTGGAAGTAAAACATTAAAAAACTGAAAGAATTGTAATGGTAAAGGCTAATTAAATTAATCAATCAATTTTCCTGCTTTAATAAAAGCAAGTGACAAGATGCTATGCCCTGATACCTTTATCAGGTGAGAATAATCAATCAGTCAATTAGAGGCAAGAACTAAGTGTGAACAAGACCCAGTCATATCTGAATTAATCAATCAATCATAAGCTTTAGAATAAGTAGAAAAGTTCTTTGATCAATTTACAGGGTCATAAAGGTCAATCAATATAATGAAATCACACCACATAGGAAGCATATTCAGATTGGCTGAGAAAACTTGGTCACAACTTGTAGGGCTGTTTAAAATCATTGAACCAGTTTGGAATTGGAGGCTCTAGTATCTAGGAATTTAATGGCAGAAGCTTCCATCCACAATTTTGAATAGGAGTAGATTGGGGAAGGGAAAATAAGAGAAAACATGACTCTCTAAATCACACCATACAAAGGAGAAGCTTTTGAGATTTGGAATGTCAGAGGCTTTTGAAATTCAGTCCTTGTACTATTCCTATAACAGCAGCCACTGGTTGTGTCGACTTTCTCCAGACATGAGAATATAGTGGACATGATTCAAGGTTCTATTAGAAGCTCAGTGGAAATATTATAACATACTGAAGGGGAGCTTCATGAGCCCCTTGTGAAAGGGAGAAAAAGACTTTTAGCAACTAGGAAATGTGAGTTACTCCTTTGCCTTAAGTGCTTTCTAATCACAAACTGACTTTTTCTGACACATTATGTACTTTGGGGAGACTCCTAGAGTTTTGAAGGGGTATTTTGTACCATCTCTACCCTTGTAAATGTCTATTTCTAAATGCTAATTAAGTGTGGATGACTGATATGAATTAATAATGATCGTGGGGGGGTGTAGACAAGAACACTGGTGAGGGCTTATGAATTACAGCATATTAGGAAACAACCCATCTATCAGTAATTGGCACTTGAGGGGATAACTGACCCCTGGCAATTTAACCTGACTGTAGTAGAGGATCTTGGAAAAATACCTCCGGAGTATTGGCTGCATAAGCAAAACAGTAGTAAAAGGATATTATGCAGAGGGTCAAGGCAGATACAACACAGTCCAGGAAACATTAGGGAAAGTTTTACCAGGAAAACCAGTGGTAAGGAAACAAGTAGAATTAGCTAAGAAATGTATAGGAAGTAGAAGTATGGAAGATTAGCATCAAGCTGGAGACAGATATGTTATCTGGGCAGCTGGCACCAGAACAAAGAAGCTAATGGGATAGTCCAAATTCAAAAGCTGAGTGAGGAAACCAGGATCCAAAAAGTCAATATCAGGAGTCAGTCAAGGCAAACTTTGCCAGTTATGTTAAATAGGTTTGAACTGCTTCTACCTCTTGACAACAAGGGATGATGTACACTTGCCAGGCACCAGTAGCAAGAATTTGAAGGGACCTTTGAAAGATAAGCACATGGGTGTTAACATAAGCAACATCAGGACCCTGAGGGCAAAATGAGCTATCACTATTTTAAAGTATAGTATTTGTGCCCTTTCAACAAGGTGAGACATAAGGAAGAAGAATTAAGGAGAATAACTCTGGGGAGAGAAATGTAATTGTAATGAAGAAGAACAAATTAAACACCTATCCAATGTCTTCAGCTTTAATTCTTATGGGAAATCATGTGGTGATATGACATAGGTTGCTTAGGCAGGAATCTTAAATGACAAAAAGCAGCTTGTGGGAAGGATGGGGCAATACAATTACAGGCAAAAAAAGGAATACTGAAAAACACCAATCTAAGAATGTAAAAACATATAAGAAGGAAGGAAAATGGCAGATAAACAGAAGGAAGGCTTAACCGGAACAGATGGTGCACAGAGCAAATGGTTGAAGAGGGTAAAAGAAAGAGTAGACAGGGAGAATGACAGAGATCCCTGAAGGTTATGAGAAAAAAAAAAAAAAAACTTGAAACCTAAAGAGAGATTTTAAGACTAAGGTCACAAAAATGTAAAATGTAGTCTATGCAAATGGAAAATTAATTATATGTTAATTATTCTAACTGAACACTGTAGAAAGCAAAGAAATCTAAAAGGTTTTACACTAAAATTAATTACAATGAATTTCCTTATTCTGGTAACACATTTAATGATATAGCAGAAAACAGAGGGCCAAATTCTCCCAGTAATTAAATTATTCTATAGTGGTTAGCTTAGCATTTTGAAGGCCACTCACTAATACTTTTTAATATTTAATCTAAAATGGCCTGAAAGAGTGATTTCTTAAATTTATGTACGCTCAGATATAAACTTGGTAACTAAGATCATTATATACCTTATACACATCTTAAACCTACTTGACACTGAAAATAGTATAGACTTTGAATTCTTTAAGTTTAAAAGCAAGTTGAAAATAATTATAATTTCCACATATACAGTCAATCCTCAACATCTTTGTGTTTAAATATTTGAATGATTTTATTAGTAAGCTCATTTTCATTTTCTTATTGGCAACCACACATAGTCACACTGTAGAGGAAAAAAATGAGAAACACCATGCTCTCAAATTTGTAGAGTAGCTGGTACTCTACTAGGCACTTCACTGGAATTGTTCACCCTCCCCACCATTTGTTGCATATTTTCATTACTTGCATTTAAAACTAAAATTTTATGATGGAATTATCCCCCCAAAGCCTAGTTCAAGCCCTTCAGGCTCTGATGTGATGTAGAGACCTCATCAGTCTCAACTTCTTTCAACAGTAGGCACTAAAGTTCCAGAAATCTCTCCCTTGATTTTCAGAGGGCAGCAGAGATAGGGAGGTTCAAAGGATAATATAAAGTACAATGCCATCACACCACCATTTGACATAGTGAAAGATAAGATTAAGGTCTAAAAATGTTTTAGTTTTTAAATTCTTATTTGCTCTATGGTATTATGGTTATGTATGTTCCATGTGTAAGGAAAGGTGAATATTGTCCAAAATCAATGTTTTGTTTTGTTTTCAATTGAGATATTAGCACAAAGGTCACAGAAGTCAAGGGAATTACTAGTGAGAAAAAATGTTTTGCATTTGTGATAAAATAATGGGATTTTGCAGATGCCCAGGGGCCCCACCTGAAGATTGATTTAGAATTGTTTGAATTGGGTGAGACTGAGAAACTGACTCAGTAACTACTTAAGAATGATTAAATCTGGACCATGCCTGGCTGGCCCTGAGTGGGGTGTTGTTCTCAGAGGCTGTGGACTACTGATGTCAGCAGGAGATGACCCATAACCAATCAGCTTGAAGGGCCTTCCCTTTTGGGGAAGGTGACAGGAAGTAGGAAGGGGAGGCTGGCTTGCTGGATCTCTTGCTTTTTGTCTGGAACTGGCTTGGTGGTGGCAGACAGAGGGTCCCCCTTTCCATCCAGGACTTTGGCATGGTGAGGGACTTCATGTGGACTGCTAGGAAAAGCAAGGGTTTCTCTCTGGCTATACCGACTCTCTCTTCACTAACTTCTAATACACTTTAATAAATTCTTAAAAGCCTAAACTCTTGCTCAATTTATCAGTTATTTTAACCAGCTCTCCCCCCCAAAAAAAAAAACTGCTGGGGGAGCAATTTAGGACCCACATTTCGATTTTATACATCACACATGTTACCAATTTTATTTTGTGGACTGCATTTCATGCATTTTTCATAGTTCCTGGGTTAGGAAAAGTGCATATTTCCAGAATTAATATTCTGTTATAAGGAATTATATACATAAAAAGTGTATTTTCAGCAGTCTCCTAGTGAATGAGTATAATTTTTGGTGGTTGGGAGCCTAACTCCCTATTTCCCATAGGTCAGTGGATCAACATGAATGTTACTCCCTTGAAAGTTCAGGATTAATCATAACATTAATTTTAAAAAGAACAACAACAAATAATGTCCATGTTCCACACAACTCTTTGTATGTATGGTGGCCCCATCCCAGAAAAAGAAAAGGAAATCATTCCCTCAGTAGAAACTTCTCTAACAGGTAAAAATTCCAAGAAGAGTTATACTCATGCCTTTCTCTCTTTCCTATGGTCCCAAATCAAGTCATTCAGATATTTTCAGTTGTTTCTATTCAGATCTCTCCTGACTTACAAATTTAAATAAATTCTATTTTTAGTTGCAGATCATGTCCTTTAAAGAAAAGACAACGTCAACATTTTATAATATTGTGATTTGTGGTTTATTCGCCTTCATTGAGACATAAAAACATGTGGTGCAGTCTGAAGTAGCATGATAATTGCATCTGAGAGTGTGTTTGAATCTTAGATCCTACATTTATGAACTGTGTTTGCTGGAGCCAGCTGAAACAGCACTTGAAAACAGATGGTTAAATTTTCAGTGTGAGTATTTACACCTCAGAAATCAGCAAATACTGTAAATCAGTATTTGATTTACTGTTTGATTTATTGTCTTGACTTAATAAAGTCCAAATCAAACTTAAAATGTGTCCTAGGTCCTTTTTTTCCCATTCAGACAATTGTTAAACATTTGCCAACATATCCCTTTGTATATATGTATTTTCAAGTTATTTCACCCAGAGCCATTAGTAGTGTAACGATTGGAATAACGCCACCTGCTGGATACTAACTGTAGAAGAGTTCTGCCCATGAAGCGAAGGTCTTTGAGGGCAAGACCAGGAGTCTTTGGTATCAGGAAGTGACGCGGACTAGTGGGAGGAGGAAGGAGGAGACGGAGGCGCTCTTCCTTTTGGACTCTGGCGGACAGCGGAGCTAGAAATGTGCTCTCCCTTTAATAGATAGGAATCTAGGCCTTTCTTTCTCTTTACCAAATTCTTATTCTCCTTAATAAATGCTTAAAAGCCTAACTCTTGCTAAAGCTTATAATTTATTGGCGACCACTCATTAAATAGTTTAGACAGTTTAGCTAGAATTTTAGCCCTTAACAGATGGCTGACCACGAAGAGGAAAGCTGAACCTCACTTCTGATCTTTCGGTTGGGTAAGAAATTTCCCCTACCCTAACCCTTTAAATCTTGAGTACTGCTGAATTGCCTGGTGTTTTCCCTTTAAATTTTTTCAAATGGACCTTTCAAACTCCCTAATTACCCTATTTTTGAGTTTAGTCTGTTTAACCAGACAAATGGGAGATAAGATCATGTTAATGCTTTGTTTTTGTGGATTTTCTATTTTTCTTTTTATTTTTGTTAAAAGAGCCAGCAACATATCACACAAGGAAATATCTCTCCCTCTCCCAACCATGCTTTTTCAGAGAAACCTGAAGAGATTCCTGCAGTTTTTCCCAGTTCTAACACTAATTGTTGCTCTAATTTTGCATTCCTGGAGGCAATGACCCACCCTCTAGAAGCTTTTAATCCTGTAGTGCCTGGAGGCAAAGTGGGGGAAGAGGAATCCAGGCCTGAGTTCAAAATCAAGTCTGATTCAAATTGCCCTGGTCCCTCCCCTCCTCTCCAAACCCCACCCTCTACTCCTCCCATGGCCAAGCCCATTGCTTCCCCGGCCTGGGAAGTCCAGAGATTTGATGCGCATGCTCAACTTTCTCTAACTACATTTGCAGCTTCAGGCTCAGCCCTTCCCCAGCCTGGCTGTGCTTCTGAGACAACCTTAGAAAACCCTTTAAATTCCAGATATACTCGTTTTGTTCATAATTTTGCTAACCTGCTTTTATCTTTAATTAGTAATCTTATAAAGCATTTGTATGGTGAAAAGACTGACAGACAATATAGAGGGGTTAAAGAAGAAAAACTTAAGCTGAATAAGAATGACAATCATCACCATAGTTCAAGACTCCGCTTCTTTTGCCATGGAAGGGTATATATTGGACAGAAATGTAGAAGTAAGCAGCAAGGTACTGATATGAGTATTGGGGATTTTAGATATCGGAATCAAGAGTGTTCTGAATTCACTCAGATTATTAATGTCAGTTCAGAGGTTACATAGGATTTCTATGCTATTACATATACATTTTGGAATTAATGGTATAGGTTTATTTTCATAGAGATTTTAATGCTTTTGAGATTGTGTCTTATACTTAGTTTCTAAAACAAGGAGAATATTTGTAAAAGCTTTTTATAGTCATGCGATCAAGTTTATATTTTGTAATACTCTTATTAATATTAAGTTCATATTCATTTAGATTTCCCTAGTTTGAATTTCATTGTCTTTTATTATTCCACCTGTATTTTCTTCTATTCATTCATCTATCTAATTTTGAAACATGGTTTTGATTTCATAATACAATGTTAATTCTAGGAGTATTGTGCTCCCATATTCTGAGTTGTTTGTTTTTGTTATTTTTTTTTCTCAACTGATTATTTGATCAAACTCTTTAAAGCATTTCCCTGGCAAATTGTTTGCCATGGCAAGTGTAAATTGATTCTAGAAGTATTATTTTTGATAAGCATATTCCAAAAAAAAAAAAAAAGAGGGGAACATTTGTAAAAGTTGTCTTTGAGATTGTGTTGTGCTTTAACTTTTATTTAAATATGTTCAGATTTTTCAAAAAAGTAATTGTATACTAAGTAAAAAAAAGGGGTATTATTTGAAATTGTTGCATAATTATATATTGTGTTCTGAGTCAAGATGTATTCACATTTTTTGCAATCATTTATTATCCTCAATTTTTAAATCCATATGAGACTTGGATTATGGGAACTTATCATTTAAGACATTAATTGCCTTTATTCTGAGTTATCAGATGCCAGTTGGCCAAGATGCCATCCAATCACAAGAGGAATACATGCAAGAGCAGACACTGAATTGTCACATGAGGGGAGACATGCATGAAGTCAAGGTATGGCCGAGGGAACGGCTTTTGACTAATGTTGAGGTTGGATTCTCTTGGTTTAATATTTTATTTTATTTTTCCCCACAATATTGTGCAGATGGCTGGAAATATTCATCCCACCCATCTTATTCTATGCCTGGCTTCTATGCTCCCTCCTATATGCCTGATGCCATGGACATCTCAATCCCATGCATCTGATTAAGTCTGACTCAGTTTCCTCCAATATGTTCGGTGGCATGGACATATATTCCATCCACCTATTTTAAGCCTGGCATACTGTATGGGCAGTACATATTGCTCAAGTGTGGGAATGCTCATATCCCATCATTTCTCTGTTCTTTTATGGTAACCCCCATAATTATCTCAGGTGTCATGATAAATACAGTGTTGAATTTGGCCTTGACACCTGTTACCAATTATATTAGATTTTTTAAATTTCTCATAATGGCATGAGGATGATTAGGCAGATGATGCAAAAAGTGATGAAACAAAGATAAAAATTATTTTGAAAAATTAATATCACAGCAATTGTCTTCTCAATTACCCTCCATAAGGGGGGGACTATAGTAATATTATATAATATATAATAGTAATATTATAATTTTAAAGAATGTTTCAATTTTTGTTTTATTATATGTTTCATGTGTAACAACTAAGATTCTGAATTCCCTTAGACATGTTTTTGAGAACTTTCATTGTTTGATTTGATTATTGACAAAGCTATTTTAAAGTTGTGTTAAGCTCAATTTTGTAGGAAATTTCCTGGCTGATTACCAGTATCCACACATCAACCCCTGAAAAGACTTCCATTCCACGACTACACCTAGAGGACATCTGAGAAAAGACTTTCAGAGACTTTAAATGAACAGTTTTGTTTTGTTTTTTTCTCTTTTCTTTTTCGGTTATAATATACACCATCTGTAATATGTACTCTCTGCAGAGGCCCTCCCTTTGCAAGACCAATGTCAAAGCGTCGGTTCATGAGGACAAAAAAAAAAAAAATCGCCCCTCTGGACAAAACTTTCCTCTCTTCCTTTTCTATATTGTTGTTCACATATTATTAGTTAGCAATAGTTATTATATTCTTTTTACTGTTCCGTCAAGGAAACATTTTGTTTCTTGAGGAACAACAGGGGGGACTGTAACGATTGGAATAACGCCACCTGCTGGATACTAACTGTAGAAGAGTTCTGCCCATGAAGCGAAGGTCTTTGAGGGCAAGACCAGGAGTCTTTGGTATCAGGAAGTGATGCGGACTAGTGGGAGGAGGAAGGAGGAGACGGAGGCGCTCTTCCTTTTGGACTCTGGCGGACAGCGGAGCTAGAAATGTGCTCTCCCTTTAATAGATAGGAATCTAGGCCTTTCTTTCTCTTTACCAAATTCTTATTCTCCTTAATAAATGCTTAAAAGCCTAACTCTTGCTAAAGCTTATAATTTATTGGCGACCACTCATTAAATAGTTTAGACAGTTTAGCTAGAATTTTAGCCCTTAACAGTAGGGAAGAGTGTATAGGGCAGCAGTGTCGCCTGCCTAAAAGAATCTTCTACTACCATTTGATTCTCTCCAAACATTGATCAGTGATCAAACATGTTTTCCCCCACATCAATAAATATTGTTTTCAAATTGTAGTATATTAATAAGCTTTAAAATTCAGTTTTGTTGTTGTTCATTCATTTTCAGTAGTGCCTGACTCCTCACAACCTCATTTGGGGTTTTCTTGGCAAAGATGCTGGAGCGGGTTGCCATTTCCTTCTCTAGGTCATGTTACAATTTAAGAACTGAGGCAAAAGGATTAAGTGACTTGCCCAGGGTCACAAAGATACTTAGTGTCAATTTAGTAGCATTATCAATTCCACAAGCATTTTGAAGCCAAGGTATTTTGCCTATGATAGAAAAAAAAAATCTGTACATTCAAAGAGGCTTTGAGAAGTCCTATGAAATGAGAATTGTGTTTTGTTTTGTTTTGTTTTTTTAGCACAAATACCTGAGAATGCATTTCCAACTGAGTGTTGTCCCTTTCAAAGTAATCAGGTTAGGAAGATTCTGCAGTTGTTGAAAGCAGGTTTAAAAAGTCTTTTAGAATTGCCTTCAAAGCCTCTGGTACATTAAAAAAAAATATCCTTAACAGTAGCAAATCTTTACTTCCAGACTGTAGATTTATTTATTTTTACAAAAACTACCAAAAACCCAGCTTAGTATGATGAATAAATTGAACAAAACCGCTTGGGGTTAAAATAAATATGATTATAAACCACTGAGATGGAGTCTGATGTGACTCATAAGCAAGTCCTCTTACCAATTTTTTTTTAAAAGGAAAAATTGTTCTGAAAATAAGTATACCGTGTTCTAAAGGGGACTATTTTGAAGAGCACTGCATTCATTTGGATTCATAAATTGTTTATTAAACATGGTCATTACCCTACCCCTATGTTTGGAATATGCTCCCTTATAAGTCACCACAACTTTTAGATTCCTTGTCTCCCTTCAGGACTTAGCTTCAATGCTTGCCTCCTAGCAAAGGCTTTTATCAATCCCCCTGATTCAAAGTACTACCCTCCCATTACTTTGAACTTATGTTATACATACTATATACAACATAAATTTCTCCCCCCAGTTCTCTCCACCAGGGAAATGTAAATTCCTAAAGGGCAGGGATATTTTTGTTTTTGTAAACTGAGAATTTGACTCACCAAATTGCACATAGTAAGTGCTTAATAATGCATGCCACATTTAATTTTATTACATATCTCATTATTTTATAGTCCTATCCTTAGACCCCTTACATCCAGGAATGACTGCAATATAACATACTTTACTACCTCTGCATTTAGCAGTTTGCAAACACTTAGGGAAATGACTCCACTTTCTCATCTCTAAATGTAGTTTCAGTAAAAATCTATTTGTGTAGCTAAAATTATGAGGAATTTATTCCTGTTTTAGCCTTATATCTTGGTGAAGACCAGAATCCAGACTGAAAAGCAGAATTCTTCCATTTTGTTTTAGAAATTTACAACACATTTTGGGAATTTCATTAGTGACTCTTAAGTTGAATTGGCAGAGCTGTTGAGAAATGAGAGGATGAAAAATCAGTACATTATATGGACTTTCATATTATCCGGTGATGAATATGCATTGAGCAATCCATGACTGAACATGGAAAAGGAAAGGATTAAAGTGTCTGCCTATTCACTCGGTCATTTCTCTTCCTAGGGTGTGAAACTATACCGTCAAATACCTAACATCCTGCACATTGCTTTGAAATTATGTCTTGTGTGTGCTTCTACAACAGGAGCAATAAACAGTGATAGATTTCTGCTCTCTATCACTTCAGGTAGGATAAATTTAGGAGACAATCAGGATGTAATTGAGATCAATACAGGCCATTGTGGAATCTTACAGCTTGTCTCAGGAGCTTATTGTATTCAGTGAGAAGCACAGGCATTAATTGTCCCTTGGCAAAAACTATTCAGGCTCCTGCCCCACAATCTCCTGGAATGTGATCAGCAGCATTTCCTCTTAAGAAGGACTATCATCTTTGAGGAATCAAGAAACTTAGTAAGTAGCATCTCCATAAGATATAAACAATTTGCTGTCGACTTGTTCAGTATAAATGGTAAAGTCAGCTGAGTTACTTTATGTAGTGAAATAACTGGAAAAATTTCAGTTTGTGCCATACCACTCATAAAAAATAAAGGCATTTGAAAGAAGATAACTTGGCTTAACCACGGAAGATAATATAAAGAATTAAGGGATGAGACTGGGGAGCTGAAAGAATTCCAAAATGTTAAAAAGACCCAGAATTCAGGCTTCACAAATGTATTAAATATGATTCTAAGTGTTAATCTGCTTCACTCTCCAAAAGAAGACTGAAAAATATGTACAATAATTGTTTCTAGTTAATTATTGCTTTTATAGTTTTTGACGTAAGTATATACCTCTAAAGCTAATTGGTTATTAGCTTTACAATATCATAACTTTCAAGAAATTCAGCTCATCCTCATAAAGTAGGTTTCTAAGTTCAAAGATCAGACATGTAATGGTAGTTCCTTCAAAGGATATATTCTGTTCTATCCTTTGCTTCCCCTCCTTTCCTGGGTTTCTCTTTGATCTCAAGCTAAATATCAGAATCTGGCTTTTTAAAAGGCTTGAAGTGCCTTTCATTCTCCCTCAGCTGCCTGAGGACCAACAACTCCTGCATCTTATATGAAAAAAAAATATTCTCCCTAAAAATAACTTTATTTCAAATGCCCCCTGCAAAGAAGTTGAAATAATTTATCCTGAGCTCTGAGAAGACAAAAGAAGGTAATTTCATAGGTAAGCCATTACCTACAGCAGGGGAAACAGGCAGAGAAGTCATTACTGATCCGACAAGTATTATAAGAGCATTTCCTGCTTATGACTTTTCAGGTGAAAAGTGCAAGGCATATGTGGTCCCCTTTGGGCTGTTTGTATCCTTTTGCAGATTACTAAAACTCACCACATCACCTTATTTCCTGTTTGTGCTCTGGTGGTTTGTCTCTCCTGGTTTTGTGCTCTCATTTCTTCCCATCAGTGCTTTAAGAGCTAAGAGTCTTGAACAACTGAACACTTAATTTTCCTTGCTCCTTAGCTAATAATACCATTTTTTTTCAAGGGTAGGTACATGCAAGACAGATTGAGATGTCAGGTAATTGAACTGACATCAGGGAATTTAGGGAAAGTATGTTCTGAACCAGTGTGTGCATTCATGCAAGCCTACATTTACATGCACATACATATCAAATCTTATTCACAAAATTATCTCATTGCATGGGGGGGGGGAAATGCTTTTTTTATTCTTTTTAGGAACAACTTCCTTACAAATATCTTACAGGAATGGTGACATTTTGCCATGCTAATCATGAGCTCTAAGTCTTCCCAGTGGCCTGTATCAAGGGAAATGTTTCCTGGAATCCTGATTACTCCCTTTTCACTACATGTCCAGTAGCAAATAGGGAGAGACATGGTCCTTGTGTAACTAGTGAGAGGAAATAATTTTGTAGCAGTTTTCTGTCCTCCTTATTCCAGAAAAAAACATGGTTGTATTTCCCATTCAGAGTTCTACGGGTACCCATTAGGGGTGAGGGTTGTTTCTCTAATGCTATCACCTCAAGCTGCAATTTAGGCATGCTTCTCCCCCCAAAGCTGACAGAGATTAACACCTCAGTTCCATTTATTCAAATACCATCGATTAGATTTTACAACTGATTGGTTTAACAGTGGGAAATGATTATAAGTCTACATATTGTCAGCTTATTCAGAGTATATGATGTGAAATTTAAAATTGAATGAATCAAAAGGCCAGAATTAAAGGTGGTTGGAAAAATATCAACAATCTCAATTATGCAGATGATGCTACTCTGATGGTGGAAAATGAAGAAGAATTAAGAATCCTCTTGTTGGGGCAGAGCCAAGATGGCGGAGGAAAGACATTAAGCTCACAGGTCTCCTGATACAATAACCCCTAAAATAGCAATAAAAGAACCCTTGGAGCAGAAAAACACACAAAAATACGGGCTGAGAGTTTTCTCCACCTATAGATAGATTTCAGGGGGCCATGCTGGCCACGAATAAAGCCTATGCCCACAATTGGGCAGAAACACCAGACACCCACCAGAGGAATTTGCCCCAGTGCTTCGGAATCAGCTACAGCACAGGCATCTTCTGGAACCGAGTGCACACGTGGTCGAACTGAACGGCTGGCCTGGGGAGGGGCAGGGTAAGTGCAGGGGTACCAGTGGATTGGGGGTAAGGATTCAACTGTCCCACCCCAGCAGGCAACCAGGAAGAAATCCTGAGTGGCAGGAGACCCAGGTGAGGGAGGGGAGCAGGGGAGCAGTCTCATCAGAAGCTGAGAACCATACGACTGAAAGCTTTGCTGGTTGGTTTCTTAGTAAATAGGCCTGAGGTTATCTCCAGACCTGAGAACAGGCCAGGTGAGATTAAAGCCTGCCCCCCCTCAACCCAAAACACCTGGGACCCTCTGAAGCTGAGAACAGGAGTGGAGCCAAGAAGCAGCCCCCACCCTGCCCACCCCCCCAGTGGAGAGTTTAAAATGAAGTGAAAGTGAGGCCAGGTAGGCTGAGAAGAAGCCTAATCATTCCCCAGGCCATGCTGTAGCTTGAACATTGTGTCCTGGAAGCAGCACCACACTTAAAGAAGGAGTTAAAAGACAAGAAAAAGTAAGCTAGGATGAGCAGGCAGAGAAAGCAGAAGGCCATTGAAAACTTCTTTAGGGGTGAGGTAGACCACAATACATCCTCAGAAGAAAAAGATAATTAACAGGGTCAAAGCTCCAACATCCAAAGCTTCCAAGAAAAATATGAACTGGTCTCCGGCCATGGAAGCTCTCAAAAGGGACTTTGAAGAAAAAATAGGAGAAATAGAAAGAAGATGTAGAGAAAAGGAGGAAAGAATGGAAAGGGAAATGAGAGCAATGCAGAGTCATGAGAAAAAAGTCAACAGTTTGAAAAACCAAATGGAAAAGGAGATTAAAAAACTGTCTGATGAAAATAACTGCCTAAGAATTAGGATTGAACAAATGGAAGCTAGTGACTTTATGAGAAACCAAGACACAGTAAAGCAAATCCAATTGAATGAAAAAATAGAGGGCAGTGTGAAATATCTCCTTGGAAAAACAGCTGACCTAGAAAATAAATCTAGGAGAGATAATTTGAAAATCATTGGACTACCTGAAAACCATGACCAAAACAAAAGCTTAGACACCACCCTCCAAGAGATTGTGAGGGAAAATTGCCCTGATAATCTAGAAGCATAAGCTAAAATAGAAATTGAAAGAATCTACCGATCACCTCCTGAAAGAAATCCCAAAAGGAAAACCTCCAGGAATATTATAGCCAAATTCCAGAACTCCCAGGTCAAGGAGAAAATACTGCAAGCAGCTAGAAAAAAGGAATTCAAATACTGTGGAGCTCCAATAAGGATAAAGCAAGATCTAGCAGCTTCTACATTAAAGGACCGAAGGGCATGGAATATGATATTCCAGAGGGCAAAGGAACTGGGACTTCCACCAAAAATCACGTACCCAGCAAAACTGAGTATAATTTTTCAGAGGCAAAAATGGGATTTCAATGAGAAAGAGGTCTTTCAAGCATTTGTGATGAAAAGAACTGAACTGAATAGAAAGTTTGACTTTCAAATACAAGATCCTGGAGAAACATAAAAAGGTAAACAGGAAAAAAGACTTCATGAGGGATATTAAAAGATCAAACTTTACATTCCTACATGGGAAGATAATACTTTGAAATCATAAGAACTATCTCAGTAAGAAATCAGGGACAGTTGGGTCTTGCAGTGGATGGAGCGCCGGCCTTGGACTCAGGAGAACCTGGGTTCAGGTGTGACCTTGGACACTTGACAATTGATGGCTGTGTGACCCTGGGCAAGTTGCTTGGCCCCAGTTGCCTCACCAAAAAACAAAACAAAACAAAACAAAAATTCTTCACAAGAAATTCACAGAAGACAGGGCTGAACTGAATACGAAGGGATGATATCTGTAAAGCATTTATGTTTTGTTCTTTGTAGGGCAGATGGGGAGGGGTGTCTTATGTTTGGGGCTGAATTTGGGCTTGGAGGGCCTCCTGGGTCCAGGGCTGGTTCTTTGTCCACTGTGCCACCTAGCTAATCCATGGTGACATCATTAAAATAGGGTTGAGGTGTAGGAGGAATAAACTGGTGGAGGGAGAAGGGGAGAGATGGTCTGGGGAGAGGTATTTCACATGAAGGAAATAAGAAGAAAGCTTATGGAGGAGAGTGGAAGAGGGGGAAGGAGTTGGGGAGTGAGTGAACCTTAATATCATCAAAATTTGCTCAAAGAAGGACTAACACACATACTCAAGTAGGTATAGTAATATACTTTTGCCCTGGGGGGGGTGGAGAGAAGGGAAGGAGGAAAGGGCAGATTGGGGGAGAGAGCAGTAAAAAGCAAAACACTTTCAAGGAGGATGAAGATGTTCTGCATTACTGCACCAGTATGACATATTGAATTGCTTGATCTCATAGGGAGTGTTGAGGAGGGAGGGAGGAAGAAAAATTTAGAACACAGAATTAGCTCAGGGACCTTGATCTCATTGGAGTGCGCTCATGGAGGGAATAGTTTTCATACCCAATTGGGAGGAGCAATCTATTTAACCCTGCAGGAAAATAGGAGGGGAAGAGGAGAAGGAAGGAAGGGTGAAAAAAGGGAGTGCAGAGCAGGGAGAGGATAGTCAGAAGTAAGGCACCTCTGAGGAGGAATAGGTAAAAAGAAGATAGAGTAAATGACATGGGAAGGGAGTGAGAAGGAGGGAAATAGTTATGATGATTGATTATAATGACAAAATGTATGATACCTACTTTGCTGGGCTTTTGTGAAGAAGATTCTCTGTCAAGCTTAAGGTACTATATAGAGGTTGTGATGAACAGGATGCTATCGGGAAAACCTGGAGAGACCTACATGAACTGAAGCAGAGTGAAATGTACTGTATACAAAATAACAGCAATAGTGGGGGATGATCTGCTGGGAAGCATGTGGTTGTTTTCAGTAAGGCAATGATCCAATATAACCCTGAGGGACTTATGAAGATCTCAGCCCATCTATAGAGAAAGAACTGATAGTATATGAAAACAGATGGAATCACATTAAAAAATTTTATTTTTCATATCCTCTTTGACAATTCCTTAATCTGAAGTTTTGGTTTTTTTGACTGTTTTCTCTCACAACTAGCTAATATGGGAATTTTTCCATGACTACTCATGTATAACTTATTTTGAATTGATTGAGTTCTTGTGGGTGGGGGGTGGTAATGGAGGGGGGAAGAGAAGTTGGAACACAAAGTTTTGTAAAAATTGATGTTAAAATTTTGTTTTTACATATATTTTGGAAAATAAAATTCTATTAAAAAGAAAAAAAAGAATCCACTTGATGAGGATGAAAGAGGAGAGTTTAAAAACTGGCTTAAAGTTTAATGTGTTTTTTTTTTAAAGTAAGATCATAGAATCTGATCCCATCACTTCCTAACACATAGAGGAAGAACAAATGGAAGCTGTCAAATTTTATATTTTGGGGCTCAAATATCATTGCAGAAGGTGACTGGAGCCATGAAATTAAAAGATGTGTGCTTCTTGTAAGGAAAACTGGTGGCAAATCTAGGCAGTATGCTAAAAAGACATCACCTTGCCAACAAAGGTCCATAAAGTCAAAGTTATGTTGTTGTTGTTGTTGTTGTTGTTGCTGTTTTTCTAATAGTAATGTTTGACTGTGAAAGTTGGACTCCAAGGAAAGCTGAGTATTGCAAAATTCAGACTTTTGAATTATGGTGCTGAAGAATGTTTGAGTGTCCCTTGGACAACAAGGAAATCAAATCAGTCAATACTTTAAGAAATTAATTCAGACTATTCTTTGGAAGGACAAATATTGAAGCTGAAGCTTTAATACTTTGGCCACATAATGAGAAAACAGGATTCCTTTGAAAAGACCATTATGTTGGGAAAGATTGAAGGCAAAAGAATGTGATGGCAGAGAATGAAATGAATAGATAGCATTATCACAGCAACAAATATGAGCTTGGACATACTTCAGGAGACAGAAGGTAGAAGGGCCTGGCATGCTATTGTCCATGAGGTCACAAAGAGCAGTACATGTCTAAACTATTCAATAAGAACAACAAGAAAAATAATACAGAGTGACATTAACTTATAAGATATAGAAAAAAGAGAAGTATGGGGGCAGCTAGGTGGCACAGTGGATAAAGCACTGGCCCTGGATTCAGGTGTACCTGATTTCAAATCCAGCCTCAGACACTTGATACTTACTAGCTGTGTGACACTGGGCAAGTCACTTAACCCTCATTGCTGAGAGAGAGAGAGAGAGAGAGAGAGAGAGAGAGAGAGAGAGAGAGAGAGAGAGAGAGAGAGAGAGAGAGGGAGGGAGAGGGAGAGGGAGAGGGAGAGGGAGGGAGGGAGAGAGAGGGAGAGGAAAGAGTGAAGTATAAACATCCAAAGGAGGCACATTCTCTCCTATGCTTTTGGAAAGAGCAGACTCAAATATCACAAATTCTAAGTAGCATTGTTCCTACAATATAAAGGAGTCTCCTCTCATTGCATCCCAGTGGGCTGGATAGTGAAGGTCTCTCCTCAGTCCTTAACTGATTGACTGTAAAGTCTAGTGTCAACTCTGCTCCTAGACATCTTGGTGGCTTTCTCTCCTGATTTGTCAAAGTTCACAAAGTCATAGCTCAATTCTAGTCAAAAGACTAGTACATTAAAGACACTCCAGTTCTGACTATATAGTCAATCAAAAAGCCTTCTCTTCATCACATGTCTAGCAGATCATAACTGGATACTGAAGCACTATGCATACTCTAAATCTTTCCAATGCACTTCCATTGCACATTATTATGCATCTCTTCCAGTCAGTTTGCAACAGATTACCCAGATTCTCGGCAAGGGGTAGGGTTGGGGGCAGTTTAGGAGGAAGAAGAAAGATTGTAGGAGCTGAACCTGTTGATGCATACTCATTAGCCCCCCCCTTCCATTATAAGTAAGTATGATGAGGTTATCAGTATCGCCCAAGTCTGGCTAAAGCTCTGAATACTAAGCCTATGCTATGGCCACTTCTAGGAAATGTGTGCAACTCCAAAATACTTTGGAATAATTCAGAAATACTGTATGGGCTTACTTCAAAAATACTATATGGTTCTTACCCCCTCCCCAAAATAGTCTTTCTGGCACATGTGACAAGTAACTCTTCATAGGATTTTCTAAGAGAGGTAAGGAATGGACAGGCATATAACCCTTGCTCACACATGGCAAGCATTAACACATCAGAAAGATAGAAAAAGAAATGCCATTCAAAATTAAAACAACATATAAATATCTGGAACCTCATTTACCAAGTCACATCTGAAAATTATATGAAATGATAGGGTTGGGGTTTTTTCCAAAGAGGGGAAAATTTGCAGAATTGGAGGATTAATTGTTCATACTTAAACCTTGTTAATATAATAAAGATGACAGATTTGTCAAATTTACATATTCAGTGCCATACCTACACAACTAATAAAAATAATCTTAAAACCTAGACACAAAGATTAACAAAATTCATCCAAAGGGAACCAAAAGGTCAAAAATTTCAAGAGAAATCATGAAAAAAGATGGGAAGGAATGGTATCTAGCAGTACTAGATCTTAAATTACTCTAAAAAGCAATAATCATCTAGTTCACTTGGCACTAGTTAAAAAATAGAAATATTCATTCATTAAAAATAAAGATTAGTTGCACAATATCCAGAAGAATTTGAGCACGGTAGCATTGTGTTTCATAAACTGAAGGAAACAAACTACTGGAGTAAGGATTTAGTATTTGGTAAAAAATAAAAATAGGAAAATTATAAAGCAGCCTGGAAGAAATAGTTTTAATTCATGTCATATTCCATGATAAGTTCTATACTTTTTTATCATGTGAAGAAGGAAAGAATTCTTGACCAAATAAGTAATAGAGAAGCTAAGATGGACAATTTTGAGTGCATAAAATTTTAGTTTTTGCACAAAAAAGCAATACTCTTAGAATGATAGAGATAAAAGTTAATTTTGAAACATTTTCAGCAAATATTTCTGATAAGTCTAATATCCAGGATATATTGGGAATTAGTACAAATATATGAGAAAAAAGTCTTTCTATAATAGGTAAATGTTCAAAGTACAAAAAAATAAAAACATTTTTTAGAAAAAGAAAAGCAATCAATAAATATTTTTAAATGTCCCAAATCACTAATAAAATGTGGATTAAGATAACTCTAAGGAATAACATATACACTAATTTGGAAAAAGATATTTAGCTTACCCTTCAGCAAAGTAAAAGGGCAAAGGGAAAAGGGTGGGCACTGATAGAAGGTAGGGCAGAAGCAGGGGAGGAAAGGGGAAAGAAAAGGGAGAGCAGATGATAAAAGGGAGGATAGATTGAGGGAGGCAGTGGTCATAAATAAAACACTAGTGAGGAGGAATAGGGTGAAAGAAGAAAAAAAATACAAACAAAGGGGGAAATAGGATGGAGGGAAACAGACAGTAAGCAATCATAAGTGTGAATGCAAATGAGATGAATTCTCCAGTAAAATGGGAATGAATAGCAGAGTGGATTAAAAACCAGAATCCTACAATATGTTTTTTACAAGAAATACATTTGAAGCAGAGAGATACACACAGAATAAAGGTAAAAGGTTGGAGCAGAATATATTATGCTTCAGCTAAAGTAAAAAAAAAGCAGGGGTAACAATCCTTATCTCAGACAAAGCATAAGCAAAAGTAGATCTAATTAAAAGAGATAAGGAAGGAAACTACATTTTGCTAAAAGGTACTATAGACAATGAAGTAATATCAATACTAAACATGTATGTGCCAAATGGTGTAGCATCCAAATTCTTAAGAGGAGAAGTTAAGTGAGTTACATGAGGAAATAGACAGCAAAACTATAGTAGTGGTGAATCTGAATCTTCCCCTCTCAGAACTAGATAAATCTAACCACAAAATAAATAAGAAAGAAGCTAAAGAAGTGAGTAGAATTTTAGAAAAGTGAGATATGATAGAACTCTATAGAAAACTGAATGGGGATAGAAAGGAATACACCTTTTTCTCAGTAGTAAATGTCACATACACAAAAAATTACCATGTTACCATGTATTAGGGCACAAAAACCTCATAGTCAAATGTGGAAATGCATCAATAATAAATACATCCTTTTCAAATCATGATGCAATAAAAATTACATGTAATATAGAGCCATGGAAAGGTACACTGAAAATTAATTGGAAACTAAATAATCTCATCCTAAAGAATGAATGGGTCAAACAACAAATCATAAAAACAATCAATAACTTCATACAAGAGAATGACAATCATGAGACAACACATGAAAACTTATAGCATGCAGCCAAAGCAGTTCTAAGGGGAAATTTTATATCTGTAAATGCTTACATGAATAAAATAGAGAAAGAGGAGATCAATGAATTGGGTATACAAATTAAAAAGCTAGAAAAAGAAGAAATTAAAAATTTCCAATTAAATACTAAATTAAAAATTCTGAAAATCATAGGAGATATTAATAATATTGAAAAGAAGAAAACTATAGAATCAATCAATAAAAATAAGAGCTCATTTTATGAAAAAAAACAATAAAATAGATAAGCCTTTGGTTAATTTGATTAAAAAAAGTAAAAAAGTATTTCTTCTTTGAAAGCCAAATTGGCAGTTTCAAAAATGAAAGGGATGAATTCACCACAATGATGTACAAATTAAAGCAATAAGTAGGAGCTATTTTGTATGCCAATAAATTTGACAATCTAAATGAAATGGATGAATATTTACAAAAATATAAACTGTCTAGATTAACAGAATAGGAAATAAAATCCTTTAGTAAGCCCATTTCAGAAAAAGAAATTGAACAAGCCATCAATAAACTCCCTAAGAAAAAAAATCTCTAGGGACAGATGGGTTTACAAGTGAATACTACCAAACATTTAAAGAACAATTAATTCCAATATTAGATGAAGAAGGAGTTCTACCAAATTCCTTTTATGAAACAAATATGTTTGTTGATACCTAAACCAGGCAGAGCCAAAACAGAGAAAGAAAAGTATAGACAAATTTCACTAATGAATATTGATGCAAAAATATTAAATAAGATATTAGCAGGGACAGCTGGGTGCTACAGTGGATAGAGCACCAGCGTTGGAGTTAGGAGTACCTGAGTTCAAATCCGGCCTCAGACACTTGACACTTACTAGTTGTGTGACCCTGGGAAAGTTACTTCAACCCAATTGCCTCACCAAAAAAAAAAAAATTATTAGCAAGGAAATTACAGTAATTCATCATCAGGATAATACACTATGACTAGGTGGAATTTATACCAAGAATGCAGGGCTGGCTCAATATTGAGAAAACTATCAACATACTCAACCATAATACAACGCTGAGGTTATACATCACACTTATCAAATTGTCAAGGGTAATCAAAAATGAAAATAATAAGTATTAGAAAACCATTATGAGGACAAACCCAATAAAGTGCTGTTGGTATAGTAATAAATTTGTCCCAAATCTCTGGTAGGAAATTTAGAATGATACTTTAAGTGTTAGTGAACTGTGATCACCCTTTTAAACATTGTTATCATTAGCAAGAATAAGCCCCCAAAGGAAAAGAAACTAGAAAAGGAGTCATGTATAAAAATATGTATTTTACCACTTTTTGTTTTAGTAAAGAAGTAGAAACAAAGTGGGTATCCAGCAATTGGGTAAGGATGGAATAAAGTATGACATAATGGAATATTAGTGCTCCATGAACAATGACTGATAAGAGAGAAACTCACAAAAACCAGGAAATACTTGTATAAATGAGTGATGAGAACCAAAAGAAATGTTTATACAATGACTGTAACATTACAAAGGAAAATTGCTTTAAAATATATAGGAATTCTGATCAATGAAATCCCAGCTCAAAAAGATTATTCATGAAGCAGGCTTCTCACCAGTTGGTGAAGATGTGGTAGACTATAGGTAACAATAATGACACATGTGTATTTAGCTTTGGTATTTTTTTATCACTAGGGAGGACTTTTATTTGAGGGCAAGAGAATTAGAAGAAAAAAATAATGATAATAATAGAAAGAATGGAGAGAAAGAAAGAGAAGAGAATAAAATATTGTTAAAATGAACAGGGTGTGAAAGGATTCAGAAAGGAACATAGATAAGAATCATAACATTAGTACTACCACATTACTTTAATATATATTAAAAGAAATAAGCTATATTAGGAGATTAATAGTTTAATTAATAGTTTAAAAATTCTTCAATGCTTCAATAAAGTATGGATATTATGGTGAGTTCTCAAAGGTTATGTCATTGGTATATAAGTTTTTTTTGTAAATCTTACCTAGTTGGACAAACTCAGTGACAAATTGTATATCTGTCATTGGAAGGACATTTCATTTGCATATTTTAAATTCCCCAGAAGGCTCATTGTACAGTTAAGCAATTCAACACACATTTGTTAAATTGGCTACTAAGTGCAAGTCACCATGTTAGGTGGTGTGTATACAAGGAAAATAACAAAATGATTCCTGCCTTGATGAAGATCACATTCTATACTGTACTTAGTGAAATTTCAATATGCAAACTACTTTTTAAAACTCACCCATAAGAAGCTTATAATCCAATTGGAGAGAAAAGTGGTATAGACATAAAACAAGTAAAAAAAGATCCTCAAAGCAAGAAAAGATCAATGGACAAAATGTGCTGACCCCATTTTTTAACACATTATATCTAGAAGGGCTAGCCAGACAAATATATTGTCAATGAGGGAAGTTTGAAAAATGTTGCTTTGTGTAGACCTATATAACTTTAATTCTTTCTCCCTGTATTTCATTAAACATGTAAGTAGTACAGGAAAATTTGAATGCCAATGACCCTTGGTGACTGGACTTAATTTTTTTAAAGTACTTACAAAAAAGGTATTTATTTATATCTCCATTAATTTGAAGTAACAATGCTATATCTAAGAGCTAATATTGTAATACATTACTGCAGTCTACAATAATTAAATAGTACTTCAAATTATTTTAACATTCCTGTCATGTATTTCTAAAATAAAGTCCTTTATATAATCAAAGGCTCACTTTTCTTTATAATTTGAAACATGTTCTGAGAAGATTTACAGTGAACATTTCTTTTAGACAAAGAACAGTATTTATTTCTCAAATTCTTTCTTTTTTTTTGATGTCCTAGATATTAAGCAAACAATGGTAATATTTAAAACAAAATTCTTATTTTTTCCACAGTGCCTTCAATTCCAGATCCTATCCCAGCAGTGATTAGGAAAGGACTTTGTTCATTATGTTGCACTAAGAAGTGAGTTAGTTTAGGGACCATTTAAGTGGATCAAGTCCTTGCATAGAAATGACTATTGTGGCATGTCTGCCCATAGCATTATCGTCCAAATTAAAGTTAATGCTTTCATGATCACCTTATAAATATTAATAAACTCATTAGTTCACTTTGGCAATGGTTACTTTTTATACCTATGTCATATTCTACCCCATTAAAAAGAAAAGAAAATGTCAGTAGGAGACTATATGTTTGACAACCCAGTCTTTACTTGAGGGGTACTTCTTCCCATATTTATCTAAGTTTGGGGAATTTTAAAAGAGGCATTTTTCCATATGGCTTTCATTTGGATTACTGTATCCTGGGTTCTTAAATAGCAAAGAGGATGGAAAATTCATCCTGAAGGAGTCTTAATGGACTCCAGTGTTCAGAAAGCAGCAGTCAGGAATTCACACAAGGAATGCTTTTGACATGATTGCAATAAAGAAAGCTCACATGTACACAACAGGAATGATTTTAAAATCTTGTTTTCTTAGAAAACAAACTGATTTCACAAATAACTCTTAGCATCAAAAACCTTTTGGATTCTTTGAGGAGGGAGGTGGACATTAGAAAGCCTCCTCTACATCATCGCCACAACCACTGTATGGTCTATCTTACCTGTAATTATATATTCATGGAATGTTAGATTTCTAAAGGACTTTGGAGATCATTTAACTCCAACCTCTTTTCTTACAGATGAGAAAATTGAATCCTAAAAAGAAGAATAAAGTTAGTAATCAGGGCAAAGAAAACAGAGGAATATGTTGTTTTTGGTAATAGGAGGAAGAAGAGGAGGAGGAGAAGGAGGAAAGTACTATAAAGGGGTTTTTTTTTGTTTGTTTGTTTTTCAGGGTAATGATGGTTAAGTGACTCGCCCAAGGTCACACAGCTAGTAAGTGTCAAGTGTCTGAGGCCATATTTGAACTCAGGTCCTCCTGAATCCATAGCTTTATCCACTGCGCCACCTAGCTGGCCACTACTATAAAGTTATAAAATTCTCTTGCATGTTATTTTATTTTATCTCATAATCCTGCGAGGTAGATGCTATTGTTATCCTATTTTAACACTTGAGGAAACTGAGGGTGACAGAGATTAAGGGACTTTTTCATGCTCAGGCAATTAGCAAATGTCAGGTAGGATTATAAGCTAAATCCTCCTATTTCCAAAGCAACTTTCTTCCTACTATACTAAGATGTGTTCCAGAATATAGAATTATTATCTTGAGTGGGATAGAATAAGAAAGAACATACATACACACACATACATATATATATATATATACACACTCATATATATATACACACATATATATATACACACATATATATGGTGTGTGTGTGTGTGTGTGTGTGTGTGTGTGTGTATGTTTGAAAGGGGGAAAACTTTTAAAAATTAAAATTAACAGAAAATTCATTACTTCTTCCCAAACTCTTCAAGTTCATGGGCCATATAGTCCTTTTTTTAAAACATGTGCAGGCTGCATGAATATCCTTTGTATCAATTCCAAAGTCACTAAATATGGTGAGCTATCAAAATTGTTATGGGTTTAGAATCATTTTGTTTCACCTAAATTATTTCATAGCATTGCCTATTTGCCAGAGATTAACATTAGGCCTTGTTTCCACACAGGAGAAGGTAAGTTCATTTTTGTTGCTGCTATTGTAACACTAACTCAAAGCAACATGCTTGAAATGTGGTAGAAAGTTTAGTGGATGCTTGTTGAATGAATTCACAGAAGACAAAATATTAGATTTAAATCTAACTTGGAGTTTTGAGGAAAGAGTTTTCATCAACAAGTACTCAAAAAACATAATTCATTTTCCTTTGGATATTGCTTTAGAGAGATGTGTTTCTCATGAAACAAAAATCCAAAGTATATTAAGCTTAAGCAGTAAAAATTGAGCAACATCTTTTAATTAGCAAAGTGTTAATTGAATACATGGCTCCTTCACTTCTGGCCCTTAAAATATTGTTGGAGGGACAAAACTAGCACTCAGGAAATAATTTGAAAATAACAAAAGCAATATAATGCTAACCAATGTGATCTCACCTCTGGGTTCAATATGGTGAAAGCTCAGATTAAAGAGACCAGTAAGAGTTGTTAGAAATTTTGGATTGAGCTAATATTTGAAGAATGATACACTTTAGAATTAGGAAAGAAACACACAATTATTAACCATCTATGAATTGACTATACAAAAATATAAATAACATTTTTAATTCTCTATGTTTTAGAATTATTTTTTCCAAGAAAATAGGTGATTCAAATCAGTTAACAGAAGACAGTGTACTAAGTGCTGAGTGCCTAAGCTGACCTATCAATATATGCAAGAGCTAAAAGTCTACTTCCATAGGAAACTGGAAAAATGCTAAATTTACCTCTGAATTATTTTATGTCTCATTTTATGTCTATAAATAACATTTATGATTTGGATGTCCAAAATCATTTTGGTTGAATTTCAATGACAGTTAATGCACATTCCTTGCTAATTTTCTGTTTCCCTACATTCCCTATTAATCCCATCCTTGTATATTCATGCAATTTTTCATATGTTAATATTGAGAAATCAAATATTTAAATATAATTAAGAAAGCCTGATGCTTTAAAAAGACAAAGACATAAAATTGAAATGCATTTGCAATTAAAATGTTTTTGTAAATATTGGCAATAAAAAAGATCAAGGGAAGGAAAAATATCTTTGAAATTCTCTTGTTCTATTTCTGTGAGCAAAGTATGCTGTTCCCTGTCTACCTTTGGCTGTGATCATTTTTATTCTTCCTTTGCTTCATTTGCTTATGTGTTCCATCTTAATCTTTGTCTCTTTCATTTGTTCCTTAACAAATGAATTCTAATCCTCTAATCACCTCTTTAATATTACTTATTTCAAACATTTATAAAAATAATTTCACAAAGTACCCATAAGGAAAGTGTCCTATTATTGCAATATGAAATCTGGGCTCAAGGCTGAACTCAAGCATGCATTAGCCATTATCTTCGGCTCACCACTTATTATTGTGCATCTGTTTCTTCATCTACAAAATGGGTATAAGACATTGTAGCTCATCAAGTACTATGAACTTATGAACTCTAATTACTCTCATATGTGCACCTAAGGCTAATAGATAAAACAGAAATGTTGAGGTGGAAGTTCCCCAGTTTTTAAATTTTTGTTGAATTTTTTTAATTTAGGGCATAAAACAAGCATTTCAATAACATAGTATAATTTTTTTAAAAGCTGATTGCACATGAAACAGTAAATCTACTATGTATAATTTACTATTACTCTCAAATACATAATAAAGTTATCATGTAAATTTTTTCCTAGTTAAGGCAAAATTCTTAAGCCAATGAGAGCATTGCTTACAATACAATGCATGAAGGCATCATGGTAGATTGGAAATAGCATTGATTTTAGAGGCAAAATATTAGTTTCAATCCTAGATATGACATCTCTAAATGACCCTGGAAAAGTCTTTCAAAGTCTTTCTGCCTTTATTTTCTCATCTCTACAATGAAGATAACAGTACTTATACTACAGACCACACTCACTTGTGTGGGGACCAATTTTTAATTGGTTAGTTAAGTGGCTCGCTGAAATATTGGGGCAAGGAAGGAGACCTGCAGCCTCCCTCAAAATAGAACAAGATTCATTTTAACAAGAACGAACTTTAAAAAAAAAAAAACGCAAACAGGATCAGTAGGATCAAGGGAAAGGACATAAAATGGGGAAAGGGAAAGTATAATACCTGAAAAAATACCACTGCCCAGGGATCAACTGAAAATACACAGCAGAATGACTGTTGCTTTCCAGCTTCCACTTAGAATGCCCAATTCTCCCCCAAACCTAGAAACACACCACCCCACCCCACCCCCACCCCCACCCCGCACAGCCCTAGCCAATGGGATGGCCGCTCTGACAGTCACATGACTGCCCTCACTAGGGTTCCAATCATTATAATTTTGCCAGGCCCATGTAGGCGTTGGCGAGTGGTGATGACGTGAGGTGCCAGAGCCCTGGCAATGGCTACAGCCAGTGGGTGGAGTACCTTGCAGTTTGCGGAGCCCCAGACCAGTACCCGGGGAGGCATAAAAACCTCAAATAGCAATTAATTCTTTACACTTGTACTACCTACCACATTAATTGTGAGAAAAACACTTTGTAAATATTAAAGTATGTTTAGAAGAAAGATGGTGAACATGACTAGACAGGAATCCATTACTTATAAAGAACTGTCCCCCCCAAAAAAGAGCAAGGGATATTACAGTGGAAGTAAACTAGAAATAAATGACTAGGGGAGAGCATTGGCAAGAATAACAGATAACCAGTGGATTGTCCCCATGTTTCTTTGATATTTATACAATTTTGAGATATCTAGAGGGAGGTCCTAGCAATTTGGGTCAACTCCCCAACTTTACTCATGGAAGAATCATGAGAAGATTTGAAAAAGAGTTGCATAGAGGAGGGCATGAATGAAGTGTGATGTGCAGGTTTGGTATAGTAACCCTATTGATGAGATCATAGATCCGGCAATATATCAATGTATACTTTGAATAATAGATTTAGAATTGAAATTCACCTTATATATCATATAATCAAAGTCCCTCATTAAAAAAAAAAATAGTTGGGGCAGCTAGGTGGTGCAGTGGATAAAGTAGCAGCCCAGGATTCAGGAGGACCTGAGTTTAAATTCAGCATCAGACACTTGATACTTACTAGCTGTGTGATGCTGGGCAAGTCACTTAACCCTCACTGCCCTAAAAAAATGCTTATTTTATTCTGAATTTAAGAAATAAAACAAGCATTTCCATAACATAGTAGAACCAGAAAAAAAAACATCTTTTTATAGACAATTTCTCAGATAAAGGTCTCAAACCCCAAGCCCCTCATTTTATAGATAAGGTGGTAAAGGCAATAGAGTCTAAGTGACATCCCACATAACAAGAGTGGAAGGCAATCATTCCAGGATTTGTAGGTAGGTGTCCTAACTCAAAATTTAGTGCTTTTTAAACTATAAAGTATTTCCCAGTATATTGAAAGATCTGTTTTAATCATTATATGTATTCCCTCCACCAATGCCTGTCACAATTAATTTAAATTTTACTACAGTTTTTTTTTTTTATTTACTTTGAGCAAACCTTTTCATGATTAGTTTCAGAATATAACCTGATCTGTGAAAAATAAATATATAGTTTGCTCCCATGATATCGTTTATGTCTTTCTTGTTTGATGGGCATGATAGAGCTTCTGTTCTATCTCTCATGTGATAAAGATGAAGGAGGAAAAGTTAGTGGATAACAAGCTAAATATGAGTCGAGAGAGAGAGAGAGAGAGAGAGAGAGAGAGAGAGAGAGAGAGAGAGAGAGAGAGAGAGAGAGAGAAAGCAATGAACTTGGAGTCAGGAAGAGGTCTAGGCTTGCGGCTAGATACTGACTTTGTGACCATGGACAAGTCACTTATTCTCTCTCAACCCAGTTTCCTCACCTATGAAACTTACCAAATGATATGTGTCAAGCTCTTTGTGATAGATAAGTGTCAGCTATCATTATGATACATACACAAAAGAATAACGCTAATGCTATGCTTGACTGCTTTTATAAAAGTAAAGTGTTCTGTACACTCTGTCCTGAATAAACTACACATACTTGATTAAGCTGTAGATGATACATTGAGAAAAAAATGACAAACTGAAGTTGCTCCAAAGGAGAGCAACAGGATAGTTGGTGTTCACTATGACATGTACTCATAGCATTTGAGTTCGTTGAGGAAAGGGATGGGTTTGTAATTGTATTCCCTTTGTATTCCCAAAACCTGCTCATTGTATTGATCATAGTTGGTGTTATATACTTATTGGAATTAGGTTGAATTGAACAGAGAAGAGGAAGGAAAAGAATGGGGGATGTGAAAAGAGAAGAGGAAAGGTGAAGAGAGGGGAGAGGAAGGGAGGGGAAAGGAGGAAAGGGAAAACTGAGTGACCATGAAAGCTGTCTTCAACTATTTGAAGGGACATCATATAGAAGAGTTATTATATTTAGTCTTCTTGATTTTCAAGAGTAGTGATAGGGGCAATGTGTGACGGTAAGAGAGACAGCTCTGGTGGGTGGTAGGTGACCTAAATCTTACAGTACTGATCATTACCCATAAGTACTTTCTTATCCTGAAGAACTTGTATATTTCCTCCTGAAAATCTCCACAGGGGGCCTACCTCCCATGGTGGAAGCTTTCCTGTGGATTTCATAATATTATTTGGAGAGTATGAATTATATTTTATTCTTTCTAAATAACTAACCCAACACTTTTTCCAATATAGGTATTTACAGGCAGTATAGGGACAGTGGCTAGAAAGATAACTTCAGTCTCAAGAAAACCTGGGTGTAAATCCCATTTATGACACATACTGACTCAGTAAACTAATTCTTCTGTGATGCAGACAATAAGTCTACTTTTCACAGTGAACGTGCTGATTTGCCTTGATAAAGAGGGTGATCTCTATCATTTCTCACCCTGAACTCTATACTAGTGAAATAATAGACCCTGTGAAATACAAATAGATGCATAAACACAAACATACATGTATATATACATGTGTACATGCATACATGTGCATTTATAAAATTACATGTATGTTCACATATATATCTACGTATTGTGGGGACCAGGCCAGTGTGCGCTGAGACATAAAAACCTCAAATAACAATTAATTCTTTACAATATACGTATATAATATTAATCATAAAGCCTATTGGTATAGGAATCTCTTCTCATTAATAGAAACGAATACTCTGCCTGTGTAAGTGTTATGGGAGGATTATGGGTCCCGGTTACCCCAACAGTTGTCTGGGGAGGTCATGGAACTTTTTCCTTGAAACCTCAGGAGTTTTCCCTTGAAATCAAGTAGGCCTCTCCTTGAGCTCAAGCAAGGACATACACACCAAAAAGAGATAAGTGGCACCAGATCGAACTGAGCATGTTCCAGGACCATCACCCTGCATTCTAGTCCTCCTGAGCACCTGGATGAGGTAATCCATTGGGAGAGACTACACCAGGAAAAGACCACCTGGAACCGCCCACCAGCAGACTGCTCAGACCCATCAGGACAGAGTTAATGCCCATCAGCAGACTGCTCACGAGCAATCTCTCCTACCCCAGCATAACTCCAGAGAACCCCCAGCCCCTCACGCAATAAGGGACATTCTTACCCACACCATCTAATCCTTATAAAAGGGAGCTCCCCGAGCTAGTCAAGGAGGAAAGCGTTTTTGTTTATCCAAAAACCTTCCTCCCGGCCAGTTTTTCTTGTACCCCCATAAACCTGTTCTTTTATTCCTAATTAGGTCGTGTGTGAGAGTGTAATTCTTTACAGAGGAATCCTAAGGACCCACGTGCTTTCTCCCCATATCATAAGGGATGGGTCAGTTAGCAAGAGTGAAACAGCTTCAGTCTCTTTAGTCTTCTACAAGTTCTCTTCAAATCTTTGGACCTTCTTTGAGTCTTGTAAGACTTTGGGTGCTTCTGATTTCCAGTTTGGGGTGAGAGGATAAACAAGGCCAACTCCACTTCAGCTTGCCGAAAGAAAAGATTCTACAAAAATAGGAGTGAAGCAGGAAATCCTATACTTCTACTTTTGTAGGTCTGGGAAGTTCCCAAAGTCAAATACTTCCATATGCAACTGAGAAGGTGAACCACTGGGGTTTCTGTAGTGTCAACTGCAACCTCTTACCTCTATCCTCTTGCAAGCATCTATCTGAAATATATGGTCAATGTGTACTAATATTGGCTTACAACTTGTTACTTGCAATATCCTGATTGAATTTTGAAAAGACTAGAAAAATTCTACTTAGTGCCAACACTCCAATGAGTGTTAAATGGTCCTGAACATACCTGGCATCCAGTATCCACTTTTCAGTTGACACCAGCAACTTCCTTAGGAAATTTTAAGCTCTCCTGTATACCAGGTATATATAGTCTTTATCACTCACACCACTCAGTCCAATCCCTGTCTTAATCTTTAAAGTTATTTTACACAAATACCTCTCAAAAAGATTGGGAAAATGAAGGAAATTTGTGATCTGCCATCCACAACAACAATAAAATGCACATTCTCAATTTTTACCATTACTTTTGCATGAAGTCCTATGAATCCAGAAGGAATAAACCCACAAGAAATTAATGATGTGGTCAATGTGATTTTGGGGTCGAAGGTAAATTTCCTCTCTTGCCCCACCTCAGTTTCTCAAAGTATCCCTTTTGCATGGTGTTGTTGACTACGAAAAATTAAAAGATACAGATTTGTTTCATTACTGAACTTTGAAAAGACTAAAGTAGATCTGTATACTGTACCAGAGGTACAAGATACCCTAGATTATCTGCTAGGCAGTAAGTAGCCTTCAATCTTGGATCTGTGTACTATATACTACTAAATTCCTATTTCTGTGGAAGACAAAGAAAAAATGCTTTCATCTGTCGCAGAAGTTGACTGACAAATGGAATGCTAACCCATACAAAGCAACTGGGAGACTGAGAACTTTGCCTGGTTACAAAATAGCCCCAGAGAATGAAGGAGGCACTATCAGGACAATGCACCATAACCACCTATTGCTCTTGGGAGAGTTATGTGGAATTTCTAATGAGCAGGTGGACTGATGGACATTCACTTAGGAAAAGGTGGAGGGAAAAAAGTAGAAAAAAGGTAGAGACTGTACAGAAATGAAAGTTATGTATCCAGTAAAGGAAATTATGTGTGTTATTATAGGGCAAGAAAACTGAACCCAGAGACAACTCCTTTCCTGCCCAAAACTGGTGTAGAAACTCCTAGGGTACAGATCCAACCTACAGAGCACAAAAATATTGATAGACAACCTGACATGGTTGTCAGCACAGGTGTAGACACACAGATCTATAATGATCCTGATGTTCAGTTCATGCCAAGTGCTAGCACAGGTATAGAAGCAGAGGGATCAGTCAATGACAAGAGAGGTAGACATATTAGACCAGTTATTAGGTTAAGTTATGATGTTAGAGGTAAACCTGAAGACATAGTTACCCATGTATGCAGATGTTGATACTAGAGATTGTCCATGTGAAAAGTGCCTTGCATGTAATTGCGTACGTTTACTGTCGTGCACATGAATTGCTGCCTGTTTGAGTATGCTTGGGTTTTTTTGTTTGTTTTTGTTTTTGTTTTGTTTTATTTTGTTTGTGGGGCAATGAGGGTTAAGTGACTTCCCCAGGGTCACACAGCTAGTAAGGGTCAAGTGTCTGAGACCGGATTTGAACTCTGGTCCTCCTAAATCCAGGGCTGGCGCTTTATTCACTGCACCACCTAGCTGCCTGAGTATGCTTGTATTTTATTCTTGATTTGCCTATGCTTTATGTTATGTTCATGGCACAGCAATGTCTGTTGTTTTGCATGCATTAATCCTGATAGTTAAATTGCATTTTTATATAGGCCTTTTGATGTTATTATTCCTGCAGCTAGCTGGCTTTGATTTCTTAGTTAGCCATGCTTATTTCTTTTGATTGCTGTGTACTGTCATTATTTTTGTACTTTCAAAATGTATGTGTGTTATATGCCATGTATATAGTTAGGCATGTTGTCACTGTAGTATCCTCCCAGATGATGCTCTGTATAGTGCCATGTGTATTTCATATACTGTTAATGTATATTATTTCAGTTTCAACATTAATGAAGGGTTAGTTAGTACAATGAATCACCCTTGTTTTAAAGTACTAATGTATGTATTTATAATGTATAGTTACAGATTTTGGACTTAACCCAACTGATATTTGCATTGGACTATAGGGTTTTGGCCTAGAGAAGAAATACATTGCCAATTTCAAAGCTCGTTGGTATGCAACTCTTTGTAAGGGGTGGGATAGAATTGACAGAGAGGAAAGTCTTCATAAAGTTCTCTTCAGGTTTTTGGATTTTCTTTTGAATCTCTGGACTTCATGCACTTCTGGCCTCTAGCTTTGAGAAGATGATGGCTGAGGCCAACCCCACTTCAGCTTGCTGAAGGAAAACACTCTGAAAAGACATGAGAGGATGGCAGTCTCCATCACATCCCTATCTCCAATTTGCAACACTAGAGATTTTGGAGAACTTCCCCAAGAGTGACACCTCTCTCTCTGGGTTGAGCTAAGTTACCTCTCTCCCAATGGGAGACTGTCTTCCCTCTGCATTGTCTGGGATATTTTTTCCCATGTATACGTTCTCTGATTTCTGTTTTTCTACCTACCAATTTGATAAATTGTTTTTTAATAATGTCTATGTATGATTGTATTTGGTGGGAAAGAGGTAAAGCCTCAGATATGGAGCTTGATGTCCTCTTCCACAACCCTCATTATTGAAACAGGGATAAAAAGTTAGCTTGAACCTGAAACACACATCCCACAGAAAACTAATATTTAAGAGAGAAGGTAGATAAAATTCTAGTCCAGGATCCGTTTTCTCTGAAAAGAACAGAGTGACCTCCAGATGCAATTACCTATTAACCATTTGGTCAGGAATTCAAGTCAGCCTTGAAGAAGGATAGAAGAGGAGGCTTCCAGTGTCTACTCAGCCTCCCTCTGAAACATACAATAACATTCTCATGCCAAATGCAGAGGACACCCCTTAATAACACATAGACTCTTGCAACATATACACATACACATGCACATGCATATACATATACATAGAGAGACAGAGGGAGTGATATATAGACAATGAAGTTTCACACCAGGATCTCTAAAATAATGAAATAATAAACTCTATGAAATATGCATAGAAATATACATAAATACATATATGCCTATGTATAAATATATTCATATACATATATATTATAGAAGCAGAGCAGAGAGATACATACAAGATGAGAGACAGAAAAAGATAGACAGAGGAGTCACTCCATTACTTTTGTCCCAGTAGATATTATCCGTAATACAAAGCAGAATAATTGTATCTTCCCTTTCCTATGTACCCTCAACTTGCCCTTTTGTGATTTTCTTTCCATGAAGTTTGGGTTCATTCATATGAGAATGTCATTTGGGATCAGTGAGTAGCAGAGGGGCACTTATTGACGCTGGTGTCACAACCTGGTAACAGGAGTATGCTGGAATAAATTTATACTGGCTCAGAAGACATGATTGTTAAATTTTCATTATGAACATTTATGCCTCAGAAATTGGCAAATGATAAAAATAAATCTTGAGCTATTGTTTTGCTTGTTATCTAGATTTTAAGAAAGTGATGGAGAAAATATTAATAATGCATATTAAACTTGAAAGTGTATTGAGTTTTTGGAGAGCTGAGAGCTGGTTATTAAATATTTACCAGCACAGCCATGCCTGGTCCCATCTGTTTAGCAACTGCAATGTATGACAAAGTGAGCCTCAAAACCCTACAATATTAATTAGTCCCAGATGGCTTATGGAGAAATCACCTTTATGGTGTTTTCTTAATTCTCACTTCTATTATTTATTTTCAAGAACATATTAAAAAGAAAATCCACTAAATTTGAAATGTCAAGGGAATAATAGGCATTTGTAGATATTGAATGATAATTACTTCACTCAATATCCCAGAGTAAAAATGCAACACCTCAAGAACACATACTTCATGAGATCTTTCTGTGTTTACATACTTTGTACATATACAAAGAAACCTCCATGAGTCCTTTCAGAACTCTATTTTTGGACATAAAACTACATATTTAAACAAACCAGTTCTTATGTTTTGCATTTCTTCTTTTCTGAAACTTATCCCTTATGTCACTGTAAGGGACAGAATATTGGCCTTGAATGACTATTTGAACTTGTTAGATATCATTACTACTTCCATCTACTTTCCAAAATATATCATTTCCTAAAATCTCTTTGTGTCCAAGATGACACAATGGATCTGCAAATGTTCCTATTTGAAAAATACTCTCACCAGGCAAAATGAGTGAGGAGGAGAGGGGAAAAACAGAAAGGAGTCAAGCAGTATACAAATTAATGCATTTTCCCACTTTTTCTAGGACTTTCAATGGCCCCACTGATATTAGAATAATGAAAGCATAGGGCATATAATAGAAGATAAATGGAGAAATAAAGAAAAAAAATCATGAAGGTGCTCAAAATGCAATATAGTCCCATTAAGAATAAATTTTATTAATAAGGTAAACATCATACTTTGTTTTTATGGCAGTATTTTACTATGGTGTGAACTGTTTCTGTAATCAAAATACTGGTAAGCTTCCATTATAATGAAGTTCCTTAAGATCTCTGGGTAGTAAAAGGACAATAAGTTATGGGGCCGCAGCCATCAGTATTCTTAACGGGTATAAGAATCAAGAAGCAAAAGTTATGTAAGCTAACTATGAAAGAGCTACGCACTTAGTGTATCACACCCTCAGCAGAATAATTGGTATTGTTCCAGTCCTATCTCAACAAACAAACCTATTATTTTTTCAGAAAAAGAAAAAAAATTAAGCCTCAGATGAGAAGCCACACCTTTGATCTGATTCCCATACAACAAAATCCCAGGACAGTTCAAAAATTTAAGTAGTCCCCTAAAATTTATAATAATTGACCATTATTTTTATTACTATCTTTATGTAGTGTCTCTTTTATTTCTAAAATTATCAGTTCTTTTGAAGAAATTCAAACAACTGATAATAGATATATTCATTTATGAAGTGTACAACTTGAAATGAACCTGCATAGTTTTACTTAGAATGTACATTTTACCTGAACTGTGTCTATGGCCAAGGACCTTTTGATGGTATTTAAATGTATGCAACTCACCAAGAGTTTTAGTCAAAGGATGATAGATATAGAGGTCAATGTAGTCCAACTAACTCTTCTTACAATTGAGGTAACTGAGACCAAGTTCAGACAAGTAGTAAGTGACAAAGGAATCATTTGAACTCAGGTCCTTCTAATATGTATGTATGTATGTATGTGTGTGTGTATGTATGTATGTATGTATGTATGTATGTATGTATGCGTATATGCATGTATTTATGCGTGTATGCATGTGTGTATGTATGTTGTGGTTATATACATATTATAGTTTTCCCTATTAATCTGTGTTTCTATTCAGATCAGTGAGGTCTTTTATTTCTTCAATGTCCTATGCCAATTGTCTCATGGTGAAAAAGGTTAAAATATGAAGAACTACAGTTGTATCTAAAATTTTAATTAAGTTCATTCCATAATTCTAAGTATATTTTTTTTTTACCTTATGAATGATGAAAATATATAGTAGACACAATGATGGATTTGTTTGTCTTTCATTCTCGAAGATGACTATTACATTGGGGTGATGTCATGATTTGCAGTGAATTGGATTTAAGTGAGGGAGGGCTGTGCAAGGTGACCAACCTCACTCTCTCTTCTAGAGCCATATGGGTCCAATGGCAAGATACATAGCAGGACTACTGTAGATGGCCTGGATGTTTTAAAGCAATTGGGATTAAGTTATTTGCCTAGGGTCGCACAGATTGTAAGTGTCCAAGGTGAGATTTGAACTCAGGTACTCCCTACTTCAGGGCTAGTACTCTATCCACTATGCCACCTAGCTGCCCCTGCTAGACTTGTAGGTAGCACAAAATTCAAAAGTAAGAATTCGGGCAGCTAGGTGGTGCAGTGGATAGAGCACCGGCCTGGATTCAGGAGGACCTAAGTTCAAATCCGGCCTCAGAAACTTAACACTTACTAGCTGTGTGACCCTGGGCAAGTCACTTAACCCCCAACTGCATCACAAGAAGAAGAAGAAGAAGAAGAAGAATTCAAAATATATCTGATACTTTTAACCTGTGTGACCATAGTTAAAAATCACTTAAACTCTCGGAACTTCAGTTTCCTCATCTCTAAAATAGTGATAATACCTGTAATAAGTACTTCTCAGGGTTTTTATGTGATTCAAGATAATTTATCTGAAAAATTTGGTAAATTACAGCATCATAAAATGTTATTTTTCATTATTACTGTTATGATCTACAATGGACACATTTACAAGTCTCATCATGGATACACTAACAGAGCAATATAGTTCAGAAGAATGGTCCCATCATTTCATCTCTCTAGTCATTGGAAGTGCATGAAGGTGACTGTCCATCCTTTGAAGAAGCTGACAACTGAAAGTTTCTGACTTCTGAGTTCATCATAACCCCTACAGTATGGAAGATGCCCAATCAGTCATATGGTAAACATATAGAGATCCGTGCTTAATTAATAGACAGTTGAAGGCTTAAAAAGAAATTGTTAAGGCCTCATGGTAGGCAGGGCAGTCTTGTGTCATGATGACATTTGTGCTGCTTGCCTGATAATTGTGCACCACTTGGAAGAGCACAGTAATTTTGTAATTAACTCTTGTTACACATTACCTTTAATTACATACAGCAGCCTTGCTGCAAACGTGTATGTGTGTGCTTCAGTGCAGTCTATTTTCAGCTCCTAATGAGAAATGCACATACAGTGCTCCCTGACAAGCCAACTGGATGTTCTCAGCTCAAACTCAGCCCAGGATTTGAAGGGGGCCAAACAAAGTGGGAATGAAAAAAAATACAATAAAATGGAAAAAGGATTTAAGGAAGAAAGAAAGTGGAAAACAGACACAGCTTAAACAAGAGGTATCTCTGGATACATTTCTGGTAGCAAACATTTTATAGATAATAGCCACAAGAAACTGACACCTCTCTGAACTTTTGCCTGAAAAGCATTCTGCTTACTGCTAGATAAATAGTCTTATAAAAAGTAATTCCATAAAGGTATTTACTTTCAGTAAATGTTCACTAAGCCTATTTCCAGGCAAGTATTTCTTGGTTTCTGCTCTGTACATTTTTCCCAAGGAAAAAGCAGCAAACATAGAAGGTTAGAGAAGTCTTACCTTTTTGTTGTAGTTGTTAGTACATTTTTAGAATAGGCTTTACAAAGGATCCCAAGCTCAGCTCTAAACCCCACTCCTGCCCACACACACACCAATCTCACCAGCTCATTTTTATCCTGAGTTGTTCAATGCCCTTAATCTGACTAGGGTAAACTCCTGCTCATCCCATAGTAATGCCTTACCTGGACTTGTCCCCAGGTAGAGCAGTGGATAGAGTGCCAGGCCTTGAATCAGGAAGATCTGAGTCCAAATCTGGATACAAACATTTATTTGGGTAGCCAGTTGGTTCAGTGGATAGACGGTAGGGCCTAGAGTCACAAAAACTCATTTTTCTAAGTTCAAATCCAGCCTCAAATATTTGTAACTAGTGTGATCCTGGACAAGTCACTTAAACCTGTTTCTCTCAGTTGCCTCATCTCTAAAATGAGCTGGAGAAGTAAATGACAAACCACTCCAGTATCTTTGCCAAGAAACCTCCAAATAGGGTCGGGAAGAGTCAGAGCTAAATGAATGGACTCAACAAGGACAACCAAACTCTGTTCCTTCTTTCCATTCTCCCCTATTCTCACCTTCACTTCTATTCTCACCTCCCCTCCTGCCACCCCCATCAAAACCATCACATTCTTCTTCCATTCTCTAAGGGCCCTACTGAGTAGATAAACTGATCTAATAACTGATTTGGACTAAAATGTTAATGGCTGATACCAGTTTGCCCTTTAACCTTCCCTAATATTTTATATACTCTGATGCTTTAATGAATTTGTGATCTCTTTTACTTGAATATTGAATATTACTTGAATTACAGTCCAGCCATACTTTCCCATCTTATATGATTTTATGTCTTTCCATAAATCCTCCATAGTGGAACTGCCCAATTCACTGGAAACTTTCCTCTACACAGTAGCTGACACATAGTATGTGCTTATTAAATGTTTGTTGATTAATATCTTATTATACCAATGCTAAATTTGGTTTATCCATCTGTAATCCTGACTTCTCCACATGACTCATGATAGAATAAAATAGTTATATTTTAATGAAGCTTTCAATTGTGACTCTAACTCTGAAGACACACCTAGTAGGGGAGGTATATTGGAGATAAGAGAACTTTTAACATCTCTAAGAACACATACTATAGGAAGAGCTATGTTTTCTATTCAAATCTGAAGTCAAGTCTGCTCTACGTGTTTCATCATTTTAAATAAGGCAACATCTTTGAAAGGAGAGCTTCTTAGACCACATGCTATTCACTTTCATATTCCCTGCTAGGCATCTACATGTGAGCATCATTTAACCCCAGGGATGTAAGGATAAGTGTTCGCTTCTGATGAGGAATTAGGTGATTCTTTTGTCTTGAATAAAACCAAATAGTACCCAAAATGAGTGCTCTGACAAGCTAATAGTTTTAGGAGACAGCTGCAAAATGTAATTTTTAACTAGGCTAGCTTGATAAACCAACTAATCAGTGTGCAGGTTAGAATTATAAAGTGCCATCAGTGACTTACATGAGAGATTTTCAAAGCTAGAGATGTTTAGTGAAGTAGGCATAGGATTAGGTGGAATCAGCCATCTCATTCCCACAAGCCCTGAAGTGGCAGTCCCATTCTGCACCACTAGCTCAGCCTTAGCATCATCTGCTCTGAGGTGCTTCCTCCATGGATAAATGAAACATTTGTGGCAACATAGACAAGACACTATACCATTGTTGAAACAATAGGTCAGTCCCCCTACACAATAGAGAGGGTTTTGAGCCCCAAAGTGAGGAAAATTAATATTATGTTATTTCACTTGATATTTACTATTAACCTATAATATTCCCTTTTCTGTCAAAACCCACATCTCTTAGCCTGGTTCAAAAGAGACTTTTCCCATTCCTCCCATTCTAGGGAGGAATGCAATTACTTCCAAGCCCAAGGCATCTTCCTGTCAGGGACCCTAGTTTTGTTTACTCGGTAAAAAGAAGCCAGCTGGAGCTAGGTCCGCCCTTGGGGACATGTCTCTTTATCCTTACTGTTCCTCTACCGAAGTTGGGGCGGGGATGGGGTGACCTGGTCTAAAATAAGAGAGAACAAGCCAATAAAAACCTCATTGGGCAGCTTATGTTTTTCTACTCAAGATTGCTTGCGGTAGTTGTCTCATGGAGCAACTAGCATTCTTAAAGAGATTAGTGATCAACCACAGCTGAAGGCCAACCCACCCACCAATCAGAGTTGCCTTTCATTTGTCAAGAGATCCCAGTGATGGACTATCAGAAAGAAGACACCTGGATTGAAAAGACCCTGTTATCCTCCCTTGGTGTCTGGTTACAGAGAGAGGTCAATGACTTTAACTTATTAGTTTTTGCTAGCATAGCTAATAAATTGATTAATTATTCTTGGAACTCTGTCTTTCAAAATTCAATTTGGGACAAAAAGACATCTGTATAAAGTTACTGGCACTTACTATTCATGTGACTTCTCTTGGAATAATGGAGCAGCTTAAGGGAAACAAGGATATTGTAATTTGAAGGTTGTGAGTTAACTTGTCTCATTTTTTTCAGAAGGGCCCGTTACTGCTGAGGCAAACTGATTCTTAATAAACACAAATTTAAAGGGGGAAAATAAAAAGCCATGTCATGAATAGTCACTATCATATATCATACATGTAGTTAAGGCAACTAACTTAATACTACAATTGATGTATTTCAAATAGAAAAACTCTTTCAAAATAAAGTTCACATTATAAAAACTGTTTCATAATAATTTTTAAGATTTAGGAGTACAATGCAAAAATAATCTTATGTCCCAGTCTGATTTTTAAAAACCATTATTCTTGTGGAAAAAGTTGCTAAACCACCATACATACAAAATTACAAATAAGAATTCTTTACTAATGAGATTTCTATAATAGTCATGGGATACACAAAATATAAATAATTGAAATAACTTCTAAATGGAATCTCAGTATGATTATAACTCTATGTAGAGAACGCAAATTGGGACAGATTCAATTCTTACTGTATGCCTTCCACTCCATTCTTTTGGGAAGAAGTACTAAGCCTAAAGAGAAACACAGTCATATAACTGGCAAAAGATGCAATAAGGTAATGGACAAATGGGAATGGAGTGAGGGAGGGAGGGAGAGGAGAGCCCACAAACTCACTACACTGGTCTTCCTGGGAATGAGTCTATAGCATGTTTTGTAAATAACAGTCTTCTTGGCCAGAAGAAAAAAAATATAAATATGCCCCAAAGGATAAAGGATCCAGGTATTCTTTTGTACCAAAGGCTGAATATGAATCAGAAAAGTAGAACTATAATTAGATACCCAGAAAAGATATATATATGTAATAATAGGATCATAAACAGAAAATAGTCTTACCATATTCTTAGACTCGGAGGATCATTAGAGTTATACCTAAAAGGGATATTAGAGTTCATTTAGTCCAAACTCCTCATTTTGCAGAGAAGGAAATTGAGGCCTAGACACATTAAGTGACTTGTCCAAGGACATTACAGATATTAAGGGATTTGAATCATGACTTAGACCCAGGTCTGTTGAATTCAAACATAGTCCGTAACCGCTTCATATATTGGTCCTATTTCCATGAGAATATCATATCTTGTTTTGTTTTCCAAAGTTATATAGAGATAGAAAAAGAGATAGAGAAAGATATATAGATATAGATATAAATATTTTGTTGTAGGCCTCCATCAGTTGCGGACCACCATGGATCAGCACCTGCAAGAGCCACAGGCCACAGTGTGGCTGTGCAGTCTGATGTGGGAGCAACATTATAACTGGTAACTGCCACATTCCATGTTGTATCTACCCCATGAGGAGTAGTTGGAGTGTCCTCCCCAGGGTGTTGGCCTGGGCGGATCAATACAGAAAACAAGCTGTTCCCCATGCAGCAGGTTTTCCCCCTCCGAGACATTGGTGGATCCAAAGGAGAGGCAGAGCCAATACAGTTTGGCACCAGTGCCGCCACAGGAGCTTCCAGAGGGATGTGATGTCCAACATCCAACTGCCTAAGGGACTCCAACTCCTGATTTTTCCTCGGGGTTAACTCCCGAAGCCTTTCCCATATATGGGTATAGCCGCAAGGCAGTGGAAGGGTTTCCTTCCCCTAGGCGGGTTGCCTGTCAAGGCTAATGAGCCCCAACTGCCCAAAGTGACTGGTTTTAAGGCACCAGTGACTCACCTTCGCCCCTTTTACTATTAGTGGAAACAGTTCCACCACGAGAAGGCCAGGAGTTGGGCTTCGGTTGTCAGAGGCTATTTGAGATGCACAATATTGGAGCATTTTATAGAGAGTGGGAGTTTATCCCCACTCCCACCTTGGCATGACAAACCTTTGGAACATATATATATATATATATATATATATATATATATATATATATATATATACAGAGAGAGAGAGAGAGAGATTATAGATAGAGACAGGGACAGAGATAGAGATATGAAAATGGGAATAGTTTGAGAGAAAAGTATCAATGTTGGAAACAAAGACAAAATGGAGCTCTTGCAGGAAAGGTAAAAGGGCTAGGAGTCCCCACACCTCTTTGAGAAGTTTCATCAGATATAAATCTCATTTCATTCAGAGGCAAAACTGATATAATCTGCAACAAGGTCCTGGAATGCAGCAAGAATACAAGGGTTGAAGCAGTTGCCATCTCACCACCACCACTTCTGCTGGGTAGGATTAGCAGTAGGAACCACAGGCAGCCACTGTGTGGTAAGTGAACAGGATGACCACAAGCAGGGAGCCACCAAAAAAAAAAAAAAGACCATTTTAAGGATTCACTGAAGCCCAGCTTCAAACAAAGAAGCATTGTCATAGACTGCTGGGAAACAACGTTTACAGAGAGACCAGCCTGGTGTGCAGCAGCCAGAGACAGAACAGTTCATTTGAGAAAAGGTTTTAGCTTGAGTATGACTCTTAGTGACAGAATCTCAAATAGCACTAGGCTCCCTAAATAGCAGCTGCAGTTAGCTACAAAGCAAAAGACATTCTTCACATGTGGGAGATGAAAGGGTTGCACTGTAGCACGATCTTATAATGAGGCAAGTAGAGACAGCAATCACCCCCAAGTACTGCTATTTGCAACTGTGAAGGACAATGGTGTTATCTTTCCTTTATACAGATATAAGGTGGACAGAGGCTCCTAGGCCAGAGAGGCAGAAATGTAGGACATTTGCCAGATCTGGCCTTTCTTTCATGGGCCATGAAAATTACCTTAAAGCTATGACAAATCTCTAGGAAGATTTAGCACTGAAATACGGTGGGACTGTCCAAAGTAAAATTTACAATCTCTGAAAATCACACCTGATTCACTGGTAGAATTTGTAGGCATATATTAAGACATCAATAATCCCCTGATTTATAATGTTAAATCAATTCAACAAACATGTATTAGCTACTCTTATATAGCCCTTTAAAGTTTTCAGAGCATTTTCCTCACAATAATCCTGTGCAATAGAATATTATGTCATTTTACAAATAAAGAAACTGAGGTTCAAAGAGGCTATACCCACAATCGCATGGTGACAAAGTCTCACAATCAGGATTCAAATGTAGGTCTTCCACTCCAGGCCCAGTATAATTTCCACTGTATGGTACTGCTTCTTATTTAATATCTGCTCTGTGCAGAGGACTGTATGGGGAGCCGTGGACAGATATGAAGTGTATCTGTGTGTGTGTGTGTCTGTATGTACACACACATATGTGTGTGAAACATGTATGTGTGTATACATGCATCTATATGTGTGCATACATATACAACTATACAATATATGTATGTGTATTGTGTGCATGTATGTATGTATGTGTGTGTGTGTGTATGTATATGTTACAGGGTTGGCTCCATTATGGAACTAATAGCCATGTGGGCCTATAGAACACTGAGGATAGGCTTTCTGTGGAATATGGGAGAGTGGCCTAGAAAGTAGGAGAACTTGGTTCTATTCTTACCTCTAGCTAGCTGAATGACATAGAATCACAATAACAAATCATATTTATAATATGCTTTGGAGTTTGTGGAGCTCTTTTGTCAAAATAGTCATGTGAGGTAGATAATACAAGTTGTATTTTTTTTAATCTCCATTTTACAACATACAGAGTCTAAGAAAGCTTAAGTAATTTCACCGTTGTCAAGTGGTAACCAGGAAAAACAAGGGTGAAGGGCCTTTAGTTAGCATCCTATGATAAAGCAAGTAAACTTACAATCTGAAGCTCACAGCTCTGGGAACTAATATACAGAACTTAAAAGCACAACCCCTATGGAATTATATCAAATTTATTATTACTGATTGGAAGAGAGTAGAAGTCCAAATGAATTATCTCTCACAGTGGGATGGATGAGGAGGGTGATACTTCATGTTCTCTTCAAAGTGCAGCCTTGTAAATGTTCATATTAAGCCTTAGAAAACAATAGATACCTCAGAGAAGTATTTTTTCTTTTTTCTTTTTTTTGCAGGGCAATGAGGGTTAAGTGATTTGCCCAGGGTCACACAGCTAGTAAGTATCAAGTGTCTGAGGCCAGATTTGAACTCAGGTCCTCCTGAATCCAGGGCTGATGCATTATCCACTGTGCCACCTAGCTGCCCCCCTTCTTTTTATGTCTATGCAGAGCTGAAAGGAAATAGAACTGCTCTGCTTTTTTTTTTTAGTGAGGCAATTGGGGTTAAGTGACTTGCCCAGGGTCACACAGCTAGTAAGTGTTAAGTGTCTGAGGCCAGATTTGAAGTCAGGTACTCCTGACTTCAGGGCCAGTGCTCTATCCACTGTGCCACCTAGCTGCCCCCATCCCTTTCTTTTTATAGGGCCATTTCTCAGTAAGATCTGATCCCTTAGAGTAGGGACTCATAATCTAATGTTCATAAATTTAAAAAAATATATATTTCAATACAATTTCCTTTGCAATCCTATATTTTTTATTTTATACATTTGAAAATATTCTGGGGGACAGCTAGGTGGCGCAGTGGATAGAGCACTGGCCCTGGAATCAGGAGTACCTGAGTTCAAATCCGGCCTCAGACACTTAACAATTACTTTCCACTAAGAAAGTGAAAGAATTCACCACTAGCCCCTAACACACTCATAAGCATATTTAGAGGACAATACCAAAGAAGGCTGATAAAAGCTTGAAAAGCTTCAGCCTTAGTGTAAAGGTGATATTGGTCCTGAAGACTAAATAGATAAATATGTATGTCAGTTCATGGGAACCTTGACAAGAGAGAAAATCTGGAAAATTGTCTCCTTTCTCTAGCCTGTTTCTTTCGGGTGTTACTCTTGGAGACTGAGAGGAAAGTATCCCTGAAAAAGATAGGACCTTTTAGATGCTTCCAGATCTGCTTCTCCAACTATAGGAAAATAGAGTCTAATCCTTAAAATTAGGAGGCACCCCCATTCTCCCTAGATCTTAGGAAATAGAGGACAATAAATCATGACACAGCCTGGACAGATTGATGAAGAAGTAGGGTGGTGGAGATGCAGCATGACACAAAGAGACAGCCTTGGAAGCAGGAAGATCTGGGTTCAAGTCCTACTTGTGATTTATCTGTGTGACTCCAAGTCATTTAACTTTTAAGTGTTCTAGGCAACTCCCTAAGATTATAAATTGCAAACAGTAAGTTAATAAGTATTTATATGCTTTATGCTAGCACTGAGTATATTAGAAATTGCAAAAATATGGCATCAGTCTTTGAGGAAAAAGAAAACATTCTAATGTTAAAGATGTAGAAATAAATACCTACATATCACAATTGGAAGACTGAAAAATTATTCCTGAAGAAGATGAGATTTTAACTAAGCCTTGAAAGAAGAGGGGAATCAGGGGGAACAGGAAGCAGAAGTAAAGAGGGAGAACATTTCTGGCTGATAATTTAAAAATCAGCTTCGCTCTTTATTCTATTTTATAGTCAAGAGTATAAGAAGGGGCAGCTAGGTGGTGCAGTGGATAAAGCACTGACCCTGGATTCAGGAGGACCTTAGTTCAAATCTAACCTCAGACACTTACTAGCTGTGTGACCCTGGGCAAGTCACTTAACCCTCATTGCCCTAAAAAAAAAAATAAGAGTATAAGAAAATAAAAGCAATTTAGTCCTTACTAGTACCTCCTTACTAGTACCTCCTTAAACCCATAAAATCACGAGAAAGAGAAGTAGGGAAGAGGAGGAAGAAAAGGAAGAGAAAAGAAGAGGAAGATGAGGTATCAGATAGGAAAAGAAGAGGAGGGGGTAAAGGAGAAGAGTGAAAGAGGAAAAGAAGAAAAGGAGAAAGGGCAAGAGGAGGAGGGATTAAGTGGAAAAGGAGGAACATGGAAGAGGAGGACGGAAGTGGTGGAAGAAGAGAAAGAAAGAAGAAGGAGGGGGAAGAGGAAGAATAAAAAGAAAAGTTAGTGGTATGATTCCCATCTATAGGACCACCCTTCTATCGAATACCACCAATGCTCTGGAAAAGAATAATAACACATATTTCTGTAGCATTTTATATCATCAGCACTTTCTTCCAAAAATCCTGTGAAGTTGATAATATAAGTATTATTATTCCCATATTACAGATGATATACTCTAAATTGACTTGAGTGATACCAGGTGAGAGGACTAACAAAGGTGAAAAGACTTGCCCATACTCACCCAAATCTTCACTACGAGAGCCAGACTTCACATCGAGTCGTTTTTTTCCCCACTGACTCCAAGTCCAGCACACTATCTGTACTCAGACTAATTACTACCTCTCTCTGTGCTGACCTGGCCTACCCCTTAACTTCCTGCCGAGCTTGGAAAAATAGTTTCTTAGAAACTATATCAGGATTGAAACCATCACAGTAGGAGATAAATAAAAAAAATTGTTGTGGGGGGCAAGATAGTATAGGTAGGCAGTTGAAGGTTATTTTTTTTACCTCCATCATCCCCTCTTCTACTTTCATCCCCAATTTCAGTCTCCCTAGATATCTATAATATCAAGGAAGAGACAGAATTCAGAATTCCTGAGGAGATTCAACAAAACACAGAAGTATCTTAGTTCCTAGAGACAGACAGGATGTTAATAGCACAAGGGAAAAATGTTTGCCTGGACCAATCTGAATATTCACAAATTCTGAATGCCCAGATATGTTAGGGTGATGCTACTCTGAACAGAAAAACTAGCTAAGTCTAATTCTGGAGAAGTGAGAAGGCAATGCTGAGCTTAGGTTCTGGGGGATGAAAATATGAATGTGCCCACAAGAAGCTGAGATGCATAAGGAGGCTGGTCCCCTGTGCTGAACTCTCACAATCTCTGTACTTCCAGAGTGGAGTTCTTTTGCCTGACCCAAGACCATAGGTCTTCCCTTACATACTGAACTTTAATGCTGGCTGGGAGCTCTGTCCTGCTTCCTGTTTCTGGCCCTTGCCTCAGAAGCCTTTATCCATGGTGAATGATGCCATCACCTACATGACCGGCTGCTTCTGACTACTCCTTGAGTGAGAATAATCAAGCTACAGGTTTTATGTTTGTTTAGCTTTTTTCTGCTCCATCAACTGGAGCTACCCTGTTTGGTGCTATGGGTGATGCTCAGCCTGTGCAGTTCCCATCTTTTGCCTCAACCACGAGTAGGACAAGAGGAATGTTGTGCTTTAATAAATGTTAATATTTGAAACAGCTTTCTGTTTCAATAGGAAAAAAAATCCAATAAAATACATGGTGGGGAAAAAAGTTGAGCTTTCATATGAAAGAAGTTCAGAGCCAGACCTGCCTTGGCTAGAGTTACTATAGGACTTATAATATTTTAGTGTCGAGGAATGGAGAAGGAACTATTCTGCTATAATCTTCCCTAGTCAGAACATATAAGGATGATAAACTGGAAAGTGGCCAGAGGAAGGTGACCAGGGTGGTGGGGGACCCAGAGTTCATTCCATTTAAAGCCTGGTTGAAGGAAATGGGATTGTTCAAGCAGAAGAAGAGAAATTTTAAAGGGGATATTATAGGTTTTTTTTTTTAAAGATTATAGTTTTTCAAGTGTTGAGAAGCTGTCATGTGGAAGAAGGATTGTTCTACTTTTCCCCAGAGGGCAGAATTATTAGAAATAGGAAAAAGTAATGAGGAATCTAATTTACATCTGAAGATAAAGAACAATGAAATTCTAACAGTTATAGCTATATAAAACTAGAATGGTCTGACTTGAGATGCAAAGGGTTCCCCCTCACTCAGCAACTATCTCAGTGCTTTGTATATCACAGGAACTTAATAAATGCTTTTTAAATATGTAATCTTAGCTTGGGTAGCCTAAGGTACAGTTGAGACTAATAGTAAAAAGTGATATATATATATATATATATATATATATATATATATATATATATATATATATACCACTTAAAATACAGGATTTTATTTGATCTTCACAACAACTTTGTGAGATAGATAATGTTGTTGTTTAGATGTTGCAGTCATGTCCACCTCTTAGTGACCCCATTTGGGTTTTTCTGGGCAAAGATACTGGAGTGGTTTGCCATTTATGCATGAGGAGCTGAGGCAAACAGGATTCAATAACTGGTCCACAGTCACACAGCTAGTAAGTGTCTGAGACTCAAGAAGAAGAGTCTTCCTGAAACAGGGCCCAGCATTCTATACACTGTGCTACCTAGGTGCAAAGTAATATTATTTTCCCCATTTTACAGATGAGGAAACTCAGGCTCTGATAGTTTAAATTAGACTTGCTCTGAATTATATAGTAGTAAGTTTCTGAGATATAATCCAAGCCCAGGTCTTCCTGGTACTCGATCTGCTACTCTACTTTGTCCCTCATGCTGACTAATGGTGAAAACCTAGTTGTGGGCTAACTGGGTGGGGTGTCAGGGATAGTTTAGTTTCATTATTAGGCTTCCCAGCTTAGAATCAGTATCATCTAGTACGCTTTTCACAATACCTGCAAGTACTAATTAACCCTCCACTCATCGGCAGATAGGTAACAGCCTCTAAATCTTTGTGAACACAAAGAGCCAATGAGTTCATGCAAACGTGAGGAGCCAGGAAGCAAGAATATAGCTTTTCTGAATTACATTGAGCCTCTTCTGTGACACCTGAGGTTTGATATCTTTCAGCAGCGATGACAGCCCTGAAACTGTTCTCAGAGTGTCAGGTGGAATATAAACATGAATCTGGGATCATTTACATATCACAGGGATTCCTGAAATGAAGCTGCAGCCTCTTGTTGCTTAGTGAACAAAATGCACTATAAATCACAGATGAAATGCTGCTGATGGCATTGGGCCCTAGTCGCCTAAGTGACTGCAATAAATGCCAATGGGTTAATTAAGGGGCATTATGAATGGGAAGGGTTAAGAAAAGGACCATAGCTTAAAGAGCTGTTTTCCTTCTTGGTCATTGTTCCCCATTTCTCACATCCCACCATGAGACAATGCACTGAGCACTCAGGAACAATAATTGAGCAAATTATTCCCCTTCAAACATTCAGCTCGTGTTGAGAAAGGAAGCTTAGGAAAGGGGGAAAAAGAGATCAGAAACCTTGGATGTGTTTCTATGATGCATTTTGGTAAACAAGAAAAATCAGCCATGTTAACAGCAACCCCAAATTTGCAAGTCAGAATTACCCAGCCACTGGAGATGTTTTCCAACCTTTTTTCATCATACTGTTCTGAGAGGCATCCTCATTTCTTTTGTGCTCCCTACACTCTATCAGTGCATGTGTGTGCGTTTGTGTGTGTTTGTGTCTAGAGAGAGAGATGGATGGATATATATATATATAATGTATTCATATATATGTATATGTATTCCATAAATATGGAATATATATTTCATAGATTTTCCATAGATAGATATATCCATGTGTATTCTCATATATATGTGTGTGTTCCATAAATATAGAATACATTTCATAGATTTTCCATATATGTGTATATGTGTATATGCATATATATGCACATATACATATGTGTGTACATATATATTTTCATACACAGGGCTCTGGTCTACCAAAAAAGCTCTATTGATATAAGAAGAGAGAGATTTATAGGTTGTCTCTCTTCCAAAAAACACTTTGGAAGTAGATGCTATTATTACTCTTATTATACAAACAAGGCAATTGAGGCAAATATAAGTTAAAGTCACTCTCCCAAGGGTCACACAAGCTAGTAAGTTACTGAGGCAAGATTTAAAGTCGAACCTTCCTGATTCCAGGCCCAGGGCTATAGCAACTGCTCCACCTAGCTGTCTCTGGGAGTAACAGTTAAGTTACTAAGTACCCAGCCCACATCCTAAATGTCAAGGTGTTTTTCACAGCTGTAAAGATCATCCATGAAGTATTCCAAAAAGTTTTAGTATTGGAATCAGAAGACTGAGTTTTGGTCCTGGTTCTAACAATTAGTAACCATGACAAATTGGGCAAATCATCCAGTTTCTCTCAGCCATGGTTTTCTCATCTGTCACATGCGGATATGAGGAAAGTTTTTAAAAAAAAGGTATATGGTAAAGGATTAGATTAAAGTTTGGTATTAATATCAGGACTGGTATAGGGAAAATTTTGAAACTGGTAAATTGGTGTACTTTTTCCACTCTTACCAATCAGTGAGTCAATAAGCATTTATTAAGAGCCTATTATGCTCCAAGCACTACGTTAAGCACTGGAGATACAAAGAAAAGCAAAAAGACATTTATTTCAAGGAGCTTACAGTCTAATGGAGAAGACAAAATGAAAACATACGCATGTGAAATATGTAAGTATGTTTGTATGTACATGTGTGTATATATATACACACACCTACATAAATATGCATACTTCTGTGTATGGTATATGTATATATTTATATAGTATATGTATATATAGCATATGTACATATTTTATATGTATAAATATACATGTTTGCATATATACTTATATATCCATATATATGATATATGCATTTTGTAAGTATATATACATACACGTACATATACATACATATGTCTACGTTTGTGTGTGTATGTAAGGGGGTAGATTGTACAACAAGGCTGTGAATGACAAAAGAGGGTTTTATATTTGATCTGTAGGTGAAAACTGCAATTTATTGAATAGAGGGAGTAACATGATCAGATGGAGGCCTTGGGAAGATTGATTTTACAGCTAAATGGAAGACTGACCAAAGTAGGCAGAGACTTGTCACAGGCAGACTAACCATCAGACATGGCATGAGGTGATGAAGGCCAGCACCAAGGCAATGGCATTGCCTGAGGAGAGAAAAGCCCATATTCAAGAGATGTTATAAAGGCAAAATGAATAGGCCTTGACAACACATTTATTATGGGAGTTGAGAGTGAGGAGTTGAGGATTATTCTTAGATTGGAAGACTAGATTGTAAGAGTTCTTGACTGGGAGGGCAGATGGTGGAGTCCTTGACAGTAATAAGGAAGTAAAGAAAAGGGTTGGGGCCGTGGAAGGTTTTCAAGGAAAGATAACAAGTTCAATTTTGGACATATTGCCTTTAAGATGTCTACAGAACATCTTACTATTTCCTCCTCCACAGGCATGCATTCAGTCAACAGGTATTTATTAAGTGCTTAGTGTGTGCTAGTCACTATACTAAGTATTGGAAATATAAATATAAGCAAAAGTCAATTCTTTCACTCTAGGAGCTTATATTCTAATGGGGAAAGGTAAAAGGAAACTGAAAAAAAATGTGAGGGAAAGAGGAAGATACCCACAATGGGCATGATAGAGAAATCCTGATGGCAGTCTGGTGTGAAATGAAGAGGTAGGTGGGTGGCATCCTTAAATGATCTTCATTAGATGACTAAGTTACACCTCAGTTAGATCAACTCTCTATCATGGTACCTAGTGATTCCAAATTATCCATCTCTCTTTTACCTATTCCCATCAAAATGCTCATTTCCTCTGTTTCTCATTATCCTAACATTGTCAGGAGGAAAAAAATCAAACCCAACTATTTTACACTTATCTGTGAGACAGATAAATCAGTTCAACCCTTTTGAAAGAAGATTCTGATTAATCAAATGAATCTCTAATTGGCAATTTTTTCAAGTTGTGACAAGGCCCTTCTGTAGTCTCTCACACCATAACAAGTATTCTATAGCCTGATCCCTATACACAGAGTTTTAGGTGCTAGAGAAATAGCATCTGCATCATGATCCTGCCTAACAATGGTCCTTCTAGTTGCAATGATTCAAAATCAGTCAATCAAGACTCACCTTAGAACTCCCCTCAGTCTACCTTTCCCTGTGGGGAGCTCACGCTGGAGCATCTCTCCACCATGCCAGCCTGCTTCTCCCACTGCTGATTTCCACCCAAGTACCTCCATTTTGGGGAGGGGCCCAGGCTAGTTAACCTTCATTGCCCTCCTAGTTTTGTTTCTGACTTTACTGTCTGAAATACCATGCCATGGAGGTGTAGATGGTTACCTCTCCACTCTCTAAGTCCGGATCCCTAATTCCATGTTTCCCTGCTCCTTTTTGTGTGTTGTTTTCCCCTATTAGAATCTGATCACTTTCAGTGGAAGGACACACTTGTTTTTGGCTTTTGTGTGCCCAGGAGCTCAGAATAGTGCCTGACACATAGAAAGTGCTTATTAAATGCACTTTCTTGTGCTAGGCAACTGTCCTGTATGCTGAGGTTACAGAGGGGAAAAAACAAAACAAAACAATCCATGGCATAAAATGAGTTTACCTGCTATTTAATATTGTCTTAAGTGTCATAGCTGTCACTAATTCTACTATGGACACAAAAGCATTTATTGATCATCAGTTTTTCTCTTGAAAAAATAATGATCCTTGTTGGCAAATGACATCTTTACATTATGGAATAACTAGGTTGAAAGATAACAGAACAGCTTCTCATTTTTTAAATTAGAACTCTGTACTTAATATGCAATTCTTAATTAATGAGATTTTGAATTTATTTAGGCGATTTGGTTTACTATGATTCTGTTCACAGAAACAATCAAGTTGTAAATGTTTTATGTATCTACATTTTAACACTCATGGTGGGCAAGAATTACATGACTTAACTATTATGATGAATAGTATTCACATTGATTATGAATTATGACGGCTTTCTAAGGAGTAGACTAAAATTACTCCCTCACAGTTCTGTTCGGTCTCATGTATTAAGTATAATCTATTTCTCTCATATATTAAGTGTAAAATATTTGACTTTTTAATGGGAACCTGGAAAATGGGTAGCCTTAATTATCATCCCAATTTTACCAGACTTTCTGAGAATGTTGAAAATGATAATACACAGGTAGGTGGCACAGTAAATAGAGCACTGGACCAAGAGTCAGAGGACCTTACTTCAAATATGCTCTCAGAATTTAATAGCTGTACAATACTGGACTGGTCATTTAACCTCTATTCGCCTCAGTTTCCTCACATGTAAAGTTTTCCTAATCATCACACCAATGCCCTACAGTTGTTATGAAGATAAAATGAAATAATATCTGTAAAGTTGTTTTTGAACTTCAAAATGCCATATAAATATCATCATCATCATCATCATCATCAGTTTTGGAGGGGCAAGGCGATGAGGGTTAAGTGACTTGCCCAGGGTCACACAGCTATTAAGTGTCAAGTGTCTCAGGCCAGATTTGAACTCAGGTCCTCCTGAATCCAGGGCTGGTGCTTTATCCACTGCACCACCTAGCTACCCATTATCATTATTAATATTAATCTCAGACCTGTGCTGTCAGTAAAACTCTTAAATTCCCAATCTTAGGGAATAACTTGGATTTTCTTAAACCTTTGAACTTCACCATCCTCCCGGAAGTGGTGTCCTTCTTCTACTAAAAGGGGAGCTATCCAGGGAAGAATTCTCATTGAGCATCCAGCATCAAATCCAAAAGCTCTAGAACTCATCAGCTAACTTCCCAGGCCAGGGGGGAAATTCTCAGGATCTGCTTTGGTTAGAAAAGTAAAGATTACCAAGAATTAGGAGAAGAAGGAGAGAAATGTTCTTCACATCCTTGCTGGAAACATATGGAAAAGAAAATATTAGAAGGATCTCCCTTCCCCCCAAAAGAGATTCAGCTGCTTCTTTTTTTTCAGTTCTTCTAATGAGTGCATAGAGAGGATTCCACATTTCCATTTACCCCTTCACTTTTGAGTACTCAGCAGTGGCTATGTCAATGAAACAAAGCATATGATCAACAGAAAGGGATCAGAGCACATGCACAGTTGCAAAAAAAAAAATACACATTCCTACAAATCAGGATTTCCTCTGATTACCCCCTAGTACATGTGTGTGTGTTTTAATAATTCCATTCCTTTTTATTTCTTTTTGGTGAGGCAATTGGGGTTCAGTGACTTGCTCAGGGTCACACAGCTAGTAATTATTCAGTGTCTGAGGCGGGGTTTGAACTCAGATCCTCCTGAATCCAGGGCCAGTGCTCTATCCACTGTGCCACCTAGCTGTCCCTCATTCAATTTTTAATTAGATTTAAGGACAGGGATTACAGAATCTCAAAATCCTAGGAATATCAGTTGGCAGAAACTTCCCAAATCATCTAGCTCAATGTTTAAAAAAGGATACCCTACCTCTACAACATAACTGACTAACTTTAGCCCAGTCTTTTCCTAAAGAAAAGATTCCTTCCATAACCCTCAAGTAGGGAAAAGTTGTGATAGACCATTCCACTTTTAGACAATTCAAATGGTTAGGAAGTGTTACATTATGTGACTCCTAATTTGCCCTTTCCAACTTCCAGTCATTGCTTCTATTTTTACCCTTTGCAGACAAACAGAAGTTTAATCCTTTTGTCCTTCAAAGACTTTAAGATAGTTTTTATTTTCCCTAGAAGTCTTCTCTTCTATTTCCAGGCTACCTATATCCAGTATCTTCAATTTTTCATCATAAAGTATGAACTGGAGATCCTTTACCAGGTTACCATCAACTGAATTCTCTCTAGCTTTTCAATGTCCTTTCTAAAATGTGGAAACCGGGACTGACTCAACTGTTGTCCGCTAGAACAGAGTCCATCAATACTCTTATCTTCGTGTTCCTGGATGCACCTAATGTTGTAATGTTTCTAGCCTGTTATCACATAAGGTTGTCTAATATTGATCATGTATTCCATTAAAACCTACTAAATCATTTTCAAAGCTGCTGTTGGCTACTGATACCTTCCCTACCTTGAACCTATAAAGCTGAGTATTTTACCTTGAGTGGAAAACTTTGTAATTATTACTACTGAATTTCATCTTATTCAATTCAACCAAAAGTGGTGTTCTTTTTTTTTTTTGCTGTTTTTCTGATTTATTAAGACATATTCCACAAGATTTCTTTAATTAGAAATTCTTTGAAACAATACCATCATTTTTTGCCAGGCGGAGAAAAGAGTAATCAGATACTCCCATTTTATGAATTGCTCCACAAATTGCATAAGTTTTAAATTGTCCATTGAATCTGCCTGTGACCTTGTTAGCCTCAGCCACATACATCTGGATGGGCGCATGGTCCTGGGCCCCGATGATCCTGTTGCTCATGGAGCATTTCCGTGGCACGTACATGTCCATGAACTCACCAGCATTATTCTGCATGTCAGCAACTGAGGGAACCGAGTGCAAACTTGAAAGCGGCAAAAGAGAAAAAGGCCAAAGTGGTATTTTTTCAAGATCTTTTTGAATCCTGAGCATATCATTCATCATATCAGTTTTCATCCTAGTTGTGTATCATCTGACAATTTTATAAATATTCCACCTATGCCTTAATCCTAGTTAATGAAAAAATGTCCAGCAGCACAAGGAAAAATATAAATAACTGGTCTATGCCACCAGAGTCCTCCTTGTAAATTGAAATCTAGCCATCAATGACTATTGTGTGTGTCTGACTATAACCTGCTCTGAAGAAACCTAATTGTACTATCATCTATCCTCATTTCACCGTTTTTTCTATGATCAGACTGAAAGATTTTATTGAATACTTTCCTTAAATCTAGGTAAATTGACTCCTATAATATTCTCTGATCTACCCAGTCTAATAACCTTGTCACCAAAATGAAATAACATTAATCTACCATTATCTGTTATTGATGGCACTTTGGGATCATTGTCTCCTCTTCTAAGTATACACTGTCTATCCCTTTAATGAAGCTTCAGAAATGTGGCAGGAATATGTCTAACTCTCTGTTCAGTAGTTTACAGATGGAATTCTCTTCTCTTTTTTGAGAATTGAGACATTTGCCCTTCTTCAATATTGTGGTAGATGTTCTATTCTCTGTGGACTTTCAGAGTTCACTGATAATGACTCTGGAATTTTACCTTCCAGTTTTTTCAGTACACTGGCAGACACATAGATCATCTAGGCTTTTTGATACAAAGTCACCAAGGGCAATAAATATCATTTTACTTATCAAATGTCTTTTAGTGGTGAAGATGGGGGGGGGGATTCTTTCCCATTCTAGTACATAGAGAATTTTCCATGGCAGTGAAACAGAATCAGTACAAGTTGCATACATTTTTGTCAAAAATTACCATATGCTAATCATCCTGAATAGAAATCCCTATCTCTTCTGGATTCTCTTCTTTTCTCTAATTTAGAGAAGAGGGGAGAAGGAAAATTATATTTAATGCTCAGTTTCTCTAACCAACTTAGGTTACTCTGAGACTTAACATGCCTGATACTATGTAAAGTAGACTATGCACCACCTTAGTATTAATCCATTTAACCTGCCCTTGATTCTATCTACTCTATATAGCCTTTAAAATTTTAAATTGGGTGGTTAGGTGGTGAAGCCAAGATGGTGGAGGAAAGGCTATAACTTTTAGAGCTCCCTGTAATCCATCCACATACCTCCAAATAATGCCATAAGACAATTCCTAGAGCAGTAGGCAAAGACAGCTTAAAAGGGTGGCAGGGAAGGTCTGCTGTACCAGGCTTAGAAGGGAGTGCAGCCACACCTCTCATACCCAGCCCCAGGAAGTCCATGCCTCCAGAGACTCAGAATCATCAGCATCAGAGGCTACTTCTGGAATTCAAATTCACAGACAGGTGAGGGAGTCCAACGGATAGCCAAGGGCAGATAGCAGGGGTCTCTGCTGGAACTGAAGTGAAGTGCTCTTGTATTGCCCAAGAAACAGACTTGAGGGGCAGCAGCCCAGTGGGGGAGGGGCACTTGCATGCTAAGATTGCTACCACAGAGAATCAGATTTCTGCTTCTGGGTTAAAGAGCTAGCAGGCCAGGCAAGCTGAGAATGAGCCTCTCATTAAATTGTACCACCTGGGACCCCCTGAAGCCTGGGATTGTGCATCCTGGAAGCAGTGCCCTACTTGAAGAAGGAGTTAAAAGCAAGGAAATAGGCTAGGATAATGAGCAGGCAGAAAAAGCTGCAGACCATCAAAAGTTTCTTTGGTGACAAGGTAGATCAAAATATACCCTCAGAAGAAGATGCAAAGTCAAAGCTCCTAGATCCAAAGCTTCGAAGAAAAAAATGAATTGGTCTCAGGCCATAGGGGTACTCAAAAAGGACACTGAAGATAACGTAAGAGAGGTAGAGGGAAAAATAAAATATGAATTGGTCTCAGGCCATAGAAGTACTCAAAAAGGACATTGCTTAAAAGTTAGGATTGACCAAAGGAGAAATCAAGACACAATAAAGCAAATCCAAATGGATTTAAAAAAAAATAGAGGTAAGTGTGACATATGTTCTTGGAAAAACAGTTGACCTGGAAAATAGATCCAGGAGAGAGAATCTGAAAATTTGGGGACAATCTGAAAACTATGATCACTGTGTCACCTAGCTGCCCCATGACGACATCTTTAAAATAAAATTAAGGGGTGAGAGAATAACACTGGGAGGAAGGGAAAAGGAGAGGTGGAATGGAGTAAAGTACCTCACATAAAAGAAACAAGAAAAGGCTTATGGAGTGGAGGGGAGTATGGGAAAGGAGCAGGGGAGTGAGTGAGCATTACTCTCCTCAGAATTGGCTCAAAGAGGGAATAGCATACACACTCAAGTCGGCATAGTTATATATCTTGCCCTGCAGGAAAGTGGGAGGGGAAGGGGATGGGGGGGAGGTGAAGCTAGGGAGGGCAAATTAGAGGAGGGGGCAGCAAAAAAAAAACACTTTTGAGGAGATGTAGGATGAAAGAAGATAGAAAATACAATAAATATCAAGGGAAGGGAATAGGATAGAAGATAATACAGTTAGCAATAGTAACTGTGAAAGAAATGATGAGCAGGAAGCTACCAGAAGGACTTATGAAAAATGCAATCCATCTACAGAGAAATAACTGATGATATCTGAATATATATTTAAGTATATATATTTTTGTTACTTCCTCTTTCTAAAATTATTTTGTCTGTTTTCTTGCAAAACCTGACTAAGGTGGAGATGTTTTACATGACTGCACATGTCTAACTTATATTGAATTGTTTGATTTCTTAGAGAGGAGTATAGAGGGAGGGAAGAAGAGAATTTGGAACATAAGGTTTTAAAAAAATCAATGTATTTGTTTTTACATGTAACTTGAATAAAATTCTAAATAAATAAATTTACATTAAAAAAAAAAAGAAATTGGGTGGTAAGTTCCCTATCCATCACATTGGTCTCTAGGAAATACCTCATTTTAATCCTTCTTAGAATTGTTTACCTTTTCATATTCTGAAATTAATTCTTGAGGGCTTCCAATATATGCTGGATTGACTTCTCTTGTAGAATTTTAGTCAATGGATACTAACCATCCTTCCTCCAAGCTCTCTGGCATCTGTTGTCTCAAAATCAATATCACAAGTCAGAGTATCCTTGCCCTTCTCCTCTATCATAAACTCAATGATAATATTTCATTTCCTCCTAAAGTTTTCATTGCCTTCTCAGAATCTAGTTCTTGCTTTCAGGTAATAATCCGACCCAGAATAAAATTCGCCCTGGGTAATTCCTCCAGTCAGTCAACTAGCACTGATTATATGCTCACTATGTGTGGCAGGAAATGTGCTAAGTATTTCAGATACAAAGAATAGCAACAAACAAAATAATACTAAAATGTCTATGCTCTAAGGAGCACATAGTCTAATGGTGGAGATGTAAGGCTAACAAGCAACTAAGTACAAAAAAGTTTTTTTGTTGTTCTCTTTTTTTTTTTATGGGATAAATTGGGAATCATCTCACAGCAAGGCATTAAGATGAAAGAGGACTGAGAAAGACTTCTTGCACATGGTAGGACTAATTGAAACTTGAAAAAAAGCCAAGAAAATAAGAAGGCCAAAATGAAAAGAGAATTCCAAGAATAAGGAACAACTTGTGAAAAATGTTTAATATCAGTAGATAGAATGTTTTTTCAAGAAAAAGTAAGGAGGCCATTTTCATTGGATCTCAGAGAAAGTGAATGAAAAGACTGACTAGTAAGGCAAACTAAGAAATTATGAGCTGGATGTTTATATTAGAGAGCTAACAAATAGATGTTTATGTAAGTTAAGTTCCACATCAGTACTATAGCATTTCTCTGTTGCAAGTTTATGTTTATGAGTAGCCTTCTTTTTGTATCCCCAGAGCCTACTACAAAGCATTGCCCATAGTATATTATTAATAAATTTCTTGTGTACTGCTTAAAAATATTAATCCAAATTGAATTTCCTATATTCTACACACACCATGCAATCATATCAGTGAACCTGAACTTTTGCAGCTGGTCATTGCTGATAGGTGTACACAGAAAGAACAGGATTGAGATATTTTATAAAAAGGTTAGAGGAATGATAATATTTGTTTAAACTTGCAAAGATGTTCATCCTGTTATTTAGTGCCCAATTTTGGCTTAAGGTAAAAAGGTAAGAATATACAATGCATACATAGGAAATTTCTGAGATTTTTGTTAGCCCATCTCAATGCACACCAGAAAACAAATAGGAAAAACTAGACTAAGGCCATGCATGAATGAGAACACAATATGTTTTAGGTAGAACAAAGTAGTTAATGGTAATGAATACTAGGATATAAGGATGAAAATTTAAGGTGCCATCAAATTATAGAGAATCTCAAACTCAAGAAAGAGTAGTTCATGATTTACTTGGGAGGCATTAATCAGTGACTGAAGTGTTTGTTTTGATTTTTTTTAGCAACAGGTCAAGATCTATTCTTAAGAAAGAGTTTTCCTGCAATGGTAGCAATAATGGACTAGATAGAAGAGAGGAAGCAAGGAATATTGCAAGGAGGCTCTTGCAATGGCCTACATGAGTGGGGATGATGGCCTTTACTGAAAGAGTAGGGGCAGCTAGGTGGCACAGTGGATAAAGCACCAGCCCTGGATTCAGGAGTACCTCTTCAAATCTAGCCATAGACACTTGACACTTACTAGCTGTGTGACCCTGGGCAAGTCACTTAACCCCCATTTCCCTGTTTAAAAAAAGAGAAAAAGAGAAAGAAAGAAAGAAAGAAAGAAAGAAAGAAAGAAAGAAAGAAAGAAAGAAAGAAAGAGTAGCCTTGGGAATCAAGAACAGATAGATATTAAAGAATTCATGCAGAAGAAATTGAAGACTTGGCAGGAAAGCCGGAAAAGACAAATGTCTGACAACTAAATACTGAATATTGGTTTATATACACAACAGAAAATAACATGGAAAAAGTTCATAAGTTTTAGTTCCTTTTACACTTTGATCATCAAGGTGAGTTGCCATGGGAAAGAAAAAAAATACAGGATCCATAGTCAGAGGACTTGGATACATGCCCTTTCTCTGATTCTTATTGCTAATGAAGCCACAGACATGTAATTTTCTGTTCTTGGAGGCAGATAGGTGGTGCACTGGATAATTTTCTGTTCTTGAGGTCTCAGTTCCTCATCTATAAAATTAAGAGGTAAGACTGGATGAATCCTAGTGTCCCTTCCAACTCTAAATCCTATGATCATTTATTTAGTTTGAGGTAGACTCTGCCTTGATTATAGATGTCATTACTTGATGAAAATGTTTCATTCTGGGCATTCACTGTGAAGTAATAGACTGGTGGAATATAAATATATACCCATTCAAGACATATTTTCACTTCCTTGTGGGCACTAATGTTGTTAATCAATGCTGAGCAACTTTCTTAAAACAAAGGATTTGATATTGACAATAGAATTTTAAGCTTACTTTCAATTCATGAACTTAACTACCTTACCTTTTCTATCTCATCATGGTATCCTGTTAAGTTCATAGGAGACCTGAGTATGAATCACCACTCTGATACAAAATAGCTATATGACTTTTCAGAAAATCATTGAACTTTTCAGCCTCAATTTTCTCATTATAAAATTCAGGCAATATTGCTTGAATTACTACTGCGTACATTTTGAGGTGCTATAAAAATGCATTTTAAAAGAATATATGTATGTACATTGAGGGCAATAGTGTTCAAATCATTGGAAACTTGCAGCTAGCTAGTGTTATAGATAGATAATAGATAGATGATAGATAATAGATAGACACATAGATACAAAGATAAACTTTATAGAGAACTTTAAGGATTTCAAAGAATTTTGTATATAGTATTTTTTTTCTCATCATAAAATTACTTTTAAGTGGATGCTATTACGTATTCTTAATTTTACAGATAAAGAAACTGAAGCTCACAGATATTAAGCACAATTATCCCAGGTTCACACAACTTGCAAATGTCTCAGGATTTTAAAACAGATTTCCCTAAATCCAAGTGCAGTTGTCCGTGCTGTCTGATACACTGTCATTACAAAAAGGAGGGAGTAGGAATCTGTCCTTAAGTAGCTGAATTTTTATGCTTGCTGAGAGTCATTTGCATGGCGATCCAGAGGATTGGGGGAAGGGGTCAGAGGTAAACCTTAGTTTTCCAAACCAGGGAAACTTCTTTAATATATTGGAAGGGAACCCACTAACATGATTTGATAGATATACAAGTCGCAAACCAAGGACTGATGGATGTTAAAGAGAAATTTCCATCCTAAAACATGCAAATTCTGGTGGTGTATATACATTGATCCTTAGCCGGAAACTTAGACTCTTAGGTCACTAAGATAAAGAATAGATGGAAGAGATAGAAATAAAAAATAGGAGGAGCAGATTTAGACAGAAAATAATAAAGTGATTTAATGATATGGTTTGTTCAAAATTCAAATAACACAGCCAGGAAAACGTGTATTATAAGTTGTTGGAGATGTTGGTATGGAGACCAAGAAAGGTTAGCACTGAAGATTCAAATTTGAAAGTCATCTGAATAAAAGATTTGAAATAACACAATGGGCCTAAGAGAAAATTGTCACAAGTAAGAATGTAAAAAGAAAAGGTACTTAGGCATTGACTCTTGAAGGTCCCACATATAAGTGATTGCAAAGAAGATGAACAGTCAATAAAAGAGGTGAGGGAAAGGTAAAGAAGGAAAAGAAAGAGAAGTCAAAGAGAAGGATAAGGTAGATGTTCAACTTCTGAGGAGGAAGAAGAGAGAAAGGAAGAGGTAGAAGAGAAAGAAGATGCCCAGGAGACTATAAAGTTTCAGAGCAAAAAGAGAGTATCCTGCAGGTTAGCTATGGACAAAACCTATGATCAATGAGAATAATTACCAGGCAATTTGGTTATTACTAAGTCATTGATAAATTCTGTGTGATCTTTTGTTTCATATAATTTAAGAAAGATGTCCCTTAAGTTCACCTTTGAACAGATTGAAATAGGAAAACTGAGATGGAGTGGTTAAAAAGGATCAATTTAAGGTCCTTACTGACAATGAGTCAATGATAGTATCTCTGTTGTTTTATTTAAGCAAATAAAAACACAAAAACCTGAACTTTGGACTTCTGTTTCATCCTCCTGAAGAAATGTTCTCTTTTGATGCTTGAACACAAAAAAGTGTAAGATGACATTGCTGGAGGCAGAGAGAATTCCAATTATCAGGGGAAATTTTTCCAATTTGTATTTCCCTCCAAGCAATGACACTTATAAATATTAATCAATTGTCTCTGACAAAAACATTGACTAAAATACAGAATACTGAGTTTTTCTTTGATAATAGGTATTGCTTAAGCAGAACCATTGGGTATAAGCAACATTTTCAGTTTGAAGAATGAAGAAAGGAATAGATGGCATGTAATGATTAAAGGATATGTTTTTCAGACCTCAGAAACTTGAATATGTTTAAAGGTAGAAGAGAAGATATCAACAGAGTTAGAGAGATTGATGATGTTATTTCAGAATGACGTCATATCACTACATCCATGTATTCTCTTCTTCTGAAAAACTAGCCTTTTCTTTTCCAGACTTAGGTCATTCATGCATCTTCTCCTTTCTGTTTTTCCTCATTCTGTTTCTTATGCCTTGAATGCCACCTTCCACTCTCCATTCCTTAAAGTCTTTCCTGTACTTTGAAATATAACTGAAATACCAATAAATGTCAAGTAAACAACAATCATAATAGTCCACATGAGAAAAAGTCCTTAACTAGAGTAGTGGTCATGTGAATGGGGGGAAAGGAACATATATTAGAGATGTTATAAAGGTACAAGTGAAAGGTTTGGCAACAGTTTGGCTATGCTGGGTGAATAAGACTGAGGAGTAAAAGATAGTATTGAAGTTGCAACCTTTGGTGACTGGGAAGATTGTGATGCCCTCAACAGTATATAAAAGCTCAGAAAAAGGAAACATTTTGAGGAAAAACTAAAGAGTTCCATTTGAACATTTTGAGTTTGAGATGCACATGGAACATCCAATTTGAGATTCCAAAAGGATGAAAGAGAATTACCCTAAATACATAGATTTGTAAGTTATGTGCATAATGATGATAATTGAACATATAGGAGCTGATGTGAACTCATTTGATTGTGAGCTCCTTGAGGGCAAGAACTGGTTTTTTTGGCCTCCTTTTGTATCCAAAACTTTTAATACAGTGTCTGGCACATGCTAAACACCTAATAAATGGTTATTGATTGGTTGATTAGAAGAGAAGAGGGCCCAGGACAGAAACTTGTGGAACAACCCAAGTAAGTAGGCAGAAGACAGATTACAAATCATCAAAAGAGGGTGAGGAGGACTATTTGGAGGAGCAGGAGAAAATACTGACTTAGCTACCCAGAGAAGCAAGATTGTCCAGGAGGAAAAGGTGTTCAAGAATATCAAATGCTTTAGAGTCAAAGTAGGATCAGGACTGAGAAAAAACCACTAGATTTTGTAATTAGGACTGTTTATAGCTTATTCCTTTCTAGGATTTAAGGCCCTGGAGGCCAGGGATTCTGTCTTTTCTAAACATTGTATTGTCTCAGTGCAAAGCACAGTCCTCTGGCACACAATTCAATCAATAAAGGTTTATTGAATGAAGGGATAAGTAAAGAGAATGGTGAGGCAAGGTCCAGGAAGAGACAATAAAATCAAGGGCATTTCATTTAGTAAAGTTGGGGAGGGGGAGGGATACCTCTTTTGTGATTAGAAGGAAAGAGGAGAACGTATTATGATAGTGAAAATGTTTTAAGGAATTGACAAAAAGAGCTGAGAGAATTGGCATTTGATGCTTCAGTCTTTTTAGTAAAATAAATAGCAATGTCTTTGTTAAATATGGAGATCAAAAATGGGGTGAGGAAAGAAAAAGAAGAAAACCAGATACTGAAAGGATTGAGATAGGGAGTCGATATGGAAAAAAAAAAAGTTTTATTGGCCAGAAGCAAGAACCTAGTTGAGGTTATGCAATGTAAATTTTAGAATGTAGAATAAATTATTTTTCCCCTAATGCTGCTTTTCAAACCTGCAGTAGAAACCTCAAATGATATAGGTACTGAAGAATAATGATTAAGGTCTCATGCACTTTCCACTACTGTGACAGGGGATTGCTATGGAGTGGAACATTAAAGTTTCAAGTGTTAAATGTAAACCATTTTAAGAAACCATTTAGATTTAAGGATGTTAAGAAATTGTCAGAAATTGCTAAAGGGATTGCCAGTTATACCTATTAAAGTGCACAAGGGAAAAAGGAGTGGGTAGTATGAAGGGGAAGACCATAAACCAAATCAATTGATGACTATTGACAAAGTGATGCAGACCTTGACCAGTGAGGGAAAAGAAGGGAAGAAGCATTTATTATTCACCTACTATGTGCCAGGTGCTTTATAAATACTCTCTTGTTTGAGCTTCATAATTCTGTGAGGTAGTGTTATTACCATTCCCATTTTATAACTGAGGAAACTGAGGCAGACATAATTTAAGTGACTTGCCCAGCATCACACAGCTAGTAGGTGTCTGAGGCAGGATTTTATGCCAGGCCTCCCTGATTCCAGATCCATCAATTGTACCACCTAGCTACTTTATGGTAGCAAAAATAGCTTGTTCACACAGATTATTTGGATCTCACATGATGTAAGGATGTTTGTTGAAGAAGGGACTACAAATGACATTGGGGAGGAAAGATTATATACCCAACAAAGCTTCCTGGATTTGTGAATAGAGTTGGGTAGGAGAAAGTGTGTTTTCCAGTGAAAGGGTTCCAAAGGATATTGTGTTTTCAGATAAGAGTTAGCTTTCTATTATAATGAATATGGAGAATGAATGTTGGTTGGAAAGTTCAAGATATAGGAGGGATTGCTGAGATTAATCAAGAAGATCCAGAAGGCAAAGGTCAGGAAATAGGCAAACTGGGTAAGGGGCCCAGGACTGATTGGAAGATATAGAGATGATAAGAATATATATTGGTTTCAGAACGCTTTCCAAAGGTAGGAGACTAAGTAACTGGAAAAGAGGAATGAAGGTAGATTGGTGCTGTGTGATTGGTGGTAGAATGAAACTTGTGGATTTAATCCATCTCAGAATTTGTGACACAATTACATGTGTGGCTTTAGAATATACTGCTGCAAAACTTCTTTATGTTAGCAGGAGTGAGTACTCCTTTTCTGAGCAGGAAGATGGCAGAGCTGGGACAGATTGTTGATCAGATGGGGACTTCTGAAAGTCATATCACCATATACCATTTGTGTATATGCAAATACATAAAACATATGTTTATATATATGTATATATATTATGCACATATATAGGGACATGATAATATAGGGGGGAAAGTATGGGGCACTGTAAAAATTGGAATGATGCCACCTGCTGGAGATTTACTGTAGAAAAGCTCCGCCATGAGGTGAAGGCCTCTGAGGGCAAGCCATGTGGTCAAGGTCCTTAGCATCAGGAAGTGACGTTTGCTCGTGGGTACTGTCTATCAAGGCTACCAGCCACTCAACTTGAGGAGCCTCCCATTTCTGGGAGGGGGACATGAAGTAGGAAGCGGATGCTGGCAGAGGGGTTCGGTCTCTTTTGGTTCCTGACCTCACCATGGTGGGTCGGATGATAGGGTCTCTTAGAAATAGTTAGATTTTTACCTTTCTCTCTGATCCTAATGCTCTTAATAAATACTTAAACATTCAAATACTCTTGCTAAAGCTTATAATTTATTGATGACCACTCATTAGATTTTAGATAGTTTAGCTAAAATTTTAGCCCCTAACAGCTCCATGTTAGAAAGATCTGTATTCTAATCAGTGACATCGATTAGTCATGTAGAAAGCTCCAAGACTTAATTTCCTTAGCTGTAACATGGGGATAATACCATTTGTGTTGTTCACCATCAGAGCCATTATGAGGATCAAATGAAATAATGGATATATAAGCACTAAAAAGCATTATAAATATGTTATTGTTCATTCAATTAAACCAACATATCTTAAGCACCTAATGTGTGCTAGGTCCTAATGATAAGGACTAGACCTGTGATTTCATTAATATAGGAAGCTCTAGACAGAGTAAATACCTTCTTTCAATGCAGCAGAGCACTTTCTCTGCACCTAAAAATTTGCCTAGAGAAATGAAGGATTTGGTAACTTGCCTATGTGCACACAGCCAGCAAGAGTCAGAGATAGTACCTGAACTCATATCTTTCTGTTTGGCTCTCTATCCTCCTAGGCACACTTCCTCTAGGTGGGGGGAGCACGGTATATAACATGTACCCAGAAAAATAAATAAATACAAAGCCATGCTAAATAACTACAAGATGGAGTGAACACTAATAACTGAGAACAGCAGATAAGGCCTCAGGTGAGAGATGGCACCTGAGCTGTGCTGGGAAGAGAGGAAGGTAGGGATTTCCAGACATGGAGGTGGGGAGGGAGAACATCTATAGCATGGGGAACAGCCTTTGTAAGGGCAAAAACCTTTGTAAGGGCAAAGGGAAGGGAGATGAATTAGTCTATGAGAGCATGCTAAACAACAGAGCATGAGAAAAAAGGTATGTTATAAAGAAAGACAAGAAAAGTAGGTAGAAACTGTATCATGAGGGGATTTAAAAGCCAGACTAAAGGATATGTATAGTTATTATTGCTAAATGAGATATTGCATCCATAGTCATTTGAATGCTTTAAAGGACTATGTAAATGTTAGTTATTATTGTTCATACCTCTCATAGCTTCTAAAAGACCAGGATGTTCAATCAAAATTTATGGTTATACAAATAATCCCATTATGCAAAATACTTTTGGTTATTGACACTTTTTAAAAGGCAGATTTCCCTAGTCCTAAGTGGAGAGAAATGAGGTATTCTATTTATTCATTCATATTATAATTTCCATTTCAAAGATGCATTAACTGCCAGTCCAACCTTTAAAATGATGTAGAAATCTGGCAAATTTATAGCCCCCTAAACTTCAACCTTCTGCCCAAGTACAAGAGGCTTTTTCAAAGCTGAATAAGATAAACATGCCATTCCTGTAGATCCAAAAATATTATTGTTTGATCATACAACAGTCTAGAGAAAGGTTCTAGTCTTCAATAACATATAATAAGATAAAGGAGTTTTAGTTGACAGCATGATAGGTAAAGGAAGTTTCACAACTCATGGTATAGTGTTGTAGCACTGACAGAATCAGTCAGTAAACAGTCAATAAGCCTTTATTTAGCACTTACCCTGTGACAGACACTATGCTAAATGCTGAGGATGCAAAAGGAGGCAAAAGACATTTCCTGACTTCAAATTAAGCAAACATGCATAGATAGCTAGATGGATGGATGGATGGATGGTGGGGAGGTGGGTGGGTAGATAGACAGACAGACAGATAGATAGATAGATAGATAGATAGATAGATAGATAGATAGATAGATAGATAGATAGATAGATGAGAGATAGAGAAAAAGAGATATAGCTATAGATTAGATATAGATATAGGTATGGTATATAGATATGTTATATACAGGATAAATAGGAAGCAAGTAATAAAGAGGTGGCACTAGAATTAGGAAACTTAAGGAAAGGAACCTGTAGAAAAAGAACTTAAAGGAATGGAGAGAAGCCAGTGGGAGTGATGAGGAAAGAGAACATTCCCAGCATGGGAGACAGCCAAAGAAAATTCCTAAAAACAAGAGATGAAGTGACTTGTTCATGGGATAAAAACTACATCATTATGTGCTATACTTCATTGTTCTGAATAAGCCTGTTATAAGCCATAACTGCATGGAATATTACTGCAATTTCTTGAAATGACTGAAAAACTTTTGAAATTAACTCTCGGTTTTAATTAATTGTGTTTTGATTTGTTTATGGTGATTTGTATACATGTGAAAGTCTTTGGGTAGGGATACTAGTGGAAAGAAGCTGAGAATAGCTTTAAAACAAAAGCCTCTGACACCGAACAGGGTGATACACATTCCATCACTAACATTCAAATGGATTGTGATCCAACATTTCACTTCTACTATGGTACCTAGAATATTTTTCCCCCATTAAAGCAATAATATTCATAGTTTCTAGGTAACCATGCCAGATTCCAAACATTAATTAACTCATCTTGTAAAACTGAAATGTGAGCTTATAATAATGCAGACATTTCCCACCTAAGTCTGTACTACAAAATGTCAATTTGCTATAATATGTGTGTATTAGTATTGCTATTGTTCATGCATTTTCATTGATGTCTGACTCTTTTTGATCTCATTTGGTGTTTTCTTGGCAAGATACTAGACTGGTTTGCTATTTCTTTCTCCTGTTCATTTTACAGATGAAAAAAATTGGAATAAACAGGAGTTTATACTTGCCCCAGGTCACACAGCTAGTAAGTATCTGAGGCCATAATGGAACTCAACAAGTTGAGTTTTCTTGACTCCAGCCCCAGCACTCTATCCACTGTGCTACATACAAATATGTGTATATATTTTCATGTATATATAGTATAAATACATATATACATTTACACACATATACACATGCATATATGCTTATATACATTGTGTGTATGTCATTGTAAATTCCCCAACACATGTATTACATATATATTACTTTATGTTTGAATCAAAAGTTCATTAATAAGATGTTTGCATCTTTTTAATATTATTTCTATGGAATAAAATGCCCTGCCCTCACGCCATTATTGCATTGTGCTGTATTTTGTCACATGAAAAGAAACAAACATTTATTAATCTGCTACTATTGTGCCAGGCACTGTGTTAAGAACTTTACAATTATTATTACATTTAATTCTCAAAACAAGCCTGTGAAGTAGGTGCTAGTATTATCCCATTTTACTGTTGAGAAAACTGAGGAAGACAGAGCTTTAGTGACAGGATCCCACAGATACTAAATGTCTAAGGCTTAATATGAATCTTTTTTATTCCACTTCCAGCACTCTGTGTACTGCATCACCCACCAGCATCATAGTATTATAGTGTATTGCAGTGTGGTGCTGTGTGGGTGTAATGTAGTGCATTGTATTGTGTTGTGTGTTTTGTTTCAGTACATTGCTACTGTGCTGGGTAAATTAGCCTAGGACTAATACAGCACTTTAAGATTTGCAAAGTACTTTCTATATGTTAACACATTTGATTCTCACAACAACCTTGTGATTTAGATGCTGTTATCCCTATTTGACAGATGAACAAACTGAGACAAAGAATCTTGCCCAGGGTCACATAGCTAACAAGTGCCTGAGACAGGATTCAAAAGCAAGTCTTTGTGAGTCCAATTTTAGCACTCTCCATATTTTACCGCCTAGCTGCCTCAGACCTAGGAGTCAAAATCCTGGTTCTGAATCTTGATTCACCACTTTTGTGACTTTGGGCAAACTATTAAGCCTTTCAAAGACCAAGTTTCTTTATCTACAAAATGAAATTAACACTTGAACATGGCTATTGTGAGGACCAAATGAGATAACTGATTATAAACTTTAAAGCCCTATTCAAAACAGGTATAATTTCAAGGAAGTATTTAACTACCTTAGCTGGCATATGCTTCTATGTGTAGTTCCTAGGGCCTTCCTGATTAAAGGACCTCATGGACCTTAGAAGATCAAAACAATGCATCATACTTTGTGAATATCTACTGATGTGATCAGCTTTACCAGCCAAAGGAAATATTACTGCAAAACAAATGTCATTTAATTAAGAGCATAAGAAAAAGAGAGAAAAGATCCCCTAATTGCCCTATGGGGTACACTCTCCCACAAGAGGCAACACCATCAGCGAATAGAGGACAACAACTTAGAGAATACAAATGACTAGAGAAAACACAAAGAAATCATGTAAATGGGTCATAAATGGAAGGATGTAATCAAATGGGGCACATATGTTGCTGAGTCATCTCATTCTTGAGATGCCACAAAGCTGATAGGCTGTGGTGATTCTCTCTGTTGTATTCCTGGGGGTGTTGAATCGCCTCATTGTCTTTACCAGAGGTAACAACTTCATTATCTGCTTTGGTGCCTCTACTGTATTTCTGTTTGCTGTGTTGTAAAAAGTCTGAAACCTAGAAAGGAGAAAATCACAGGATGAAAAAAATCATAATGATTTATAATTAACCATGGAAACAAAAAACAATAACCACTACTACCACCACCACCACATAAATGACCTCCATTTCTATAGTGATTTAAGATTTATAGCATAAAGGACTTCTGGTGCCAAGATAGTGGAAGGAGGAAGGAGCTCTCCAGAGCTCTCCCAAATTTCTCGTCCAAACCAATATAAAACTGCCTCTGAATCATTCCAGGAACAGCAAAGCAGCTTAGCAGCCAAGCAAAAAAGGTCTGTCTTACCTGGGTGGGAGAGAAGTGAGATCCAGGAACAGTCACAGAAGCAGTTTCTGGGCTCAAAGCAGGGAGTCTACGGTAGGACTCTGAGCCTGGGGCAAATCACCAGCAAGGCTCCACCTTCCTGCAAACCTGGGCAAGTGAGCAGTCTGGGAAGCATAGTGGAGGCCCTCACCTGGCAACTCACAGCTAACACAGACCACCAGGAAGGCCTTGACCCCACCGCTGTCCAGCAGTGAAGCCTTACCCAAGACTGGTCAGCAGCAAGTTGCTGCCTCTGCAACCTCCCAAAAGAGAGACTGTTTCTAGGGCAATCCAGCAATCAGTAGGCTCCAACTCTCAGAAGATCTGCAACAAAATTACCTTTCCAGGGCCTGCCAGCAGAGTGAGTCAGTTACCATAGCAACCCAAGAGCAGGGCCCACCACACTTGGGCAGATTAGAAACAAAATTACTACTCCAGGACCTCCTAACAGAAAGGCACTGCTAATAAAGCAACCCAGCAGCAGGGCACCACTCTGGATAGACCAACAAGATCACTCCTCCAGGCCATCCACCAGAAATACTTTATTAACTTTGCAACACAGACCCAGAACACCAACCCTGGAGAAGGCCAGCCCACCCCAGGGGAGGCCAAAAGGGAGGACTAAGCATCCAATATCTATCAGAAAGGAAGTTTACTCTACAGAGAAAGCAAGTGGTTAAGCCCTTAAATTCAGTGAAAGCCACTAGTAAGACAGAGATTCAGAAGAAAAACTTGGGACAGTGCAGGAATAAAGCCCAACTCTCTCATGAAAATCATCAAGGCACAATAAAGGCACGAAAACAAAACAAAACAAAACAAAAAAACAAAACCAAAAAAAGGCTTGACTATTGACATTTACACTAGTGATAGGGAAAATCAAGGCATAAACATAGAGGAGTGCAATAGCAACAAAATGGCTATGGGGAAGCTTCAAAGAAAAATGTAAATTTGTCTCAGGCCTAAAAAGAATTCTTGGAAGATGTTAAAAAGGATTGTAAACAGCAAATTATTGAAGTAGAAGAAAAATTGGGGAAAGGAATAAAAGCAATGCTAGAGAACCATGAAAAAGAAATACAAAAATTTACTGAAGAAAATAACTCCCTAAAAAAACATAATTAGCCAAATAGAAAAGGAAGTATGAAAGGGCACTGAAGAAAATAATTTTTAAAAAATTAGAATTGAACAAATGGAAACTAATGATTCTATGAGATTCTATTGTATACAATAAAACAACATCAAAAATGTAAAAAAAAAGAAGAAGAAAATTTGAAGTTTCTCATTGGAAAAACTACTGACCTAGAAAATAGATCCAGGAAACATAATATAAGAATTATTGGACTACCTGAAAACCATGATCAAAAAAAAAAAAAAGGTGCCTCAAAAATATCTTTCAAGGAATCATCAAAAAAAAAACTGTCCTGATATACTAGAACCTAAGGGCAAAATAGAAATTGAGTGAATCCACTGATTACCACCTGAAAGAGATCTCAAAATGAAAACTCCCCAGAATATCATAACCAAATTTCAAAGCTCACAGAACAAAGAAAAAGTATTACAAGCTACTAAAAAGAAACAATTTAAATACAATATGACTCCAGTCAGAATTACACGGGATTTTACAGCTTCCACATGACTTGGGATATAATATATCAGAAGGGAAAGGAGTTAAGTTTACAACCAATAACCACCTACCCAGCAAAGTTGAATATACACTTTCTGAGGGGGGAGGGATGGATATTTAATGAAATAGAGGACTTTCAAGCAGGTAGACTGGTAGGTTTATATCTCAAAGACATCCCAAAAAAAGAGAAAAAGATCTATTTGTACAAAAATATTTCTAGCAGCTCTTTTTGTGGTGGCTAAGATTTGGAAATCAAATAAATGTCAATCAATTAGGGAATGGCTAAACAAGCTATAGTATGCGATGGTGATAGACTATTATTGTGCTATAAGAAATGACAAAAGCAGAATGATTTCAGAAAGGCCTGGAAAGACTTCTATGGACTGATATATAGTGAAGTGAGTAGAACCAAGAAAATGTTGTGCACAGAGACAGCAATATTATTTGACGAAGAACTGTGAATTACAGCGATTTTCAACAATACAATGATCCAAGACAAGCCCGAAGGACTATTGATGAAACATACTATCCACCTCCAAAGAAAGAACTGATATTTATTGATGGAACACAGACTAAACATATTTTTTTCACTTTCATTTTTTTCTCATTCAAATTTTCTTGTACAAAATGTCTTATATGGTAAAGTTTTGCATAATTGGAAATATGTAACTGTGTAATTTAAGATTCTAAATGTGGATTCTAATGTGTTCCCCCAGTTTGGGGGAAACTGACTAAAAATCACTGATAAAACGAGTTTAGGTTTTTAAGGGTTTATTGGAAAATAGAAAGAAAAAGATTGAGAACAGAATTCTAACAGCCTGGCATTCCTATCTTTCCTCAAATTTCCTGTGAAGTCCTCTGCCGCCACCACCATCAAGTCCAGAAGCCAAAAAGGCCAGTGCTCTCTGCACAGGCTCCCTTTCCTCCTTCCTGTCTCCTCCCAGACCATAGGAGGCTCCTCCAGTTGATTGGCTGGTAGACTTGATAGACAGCACCCATGAGCAAACGTCATTTCCTGATGCCAAGGAAAAGCCACAATGCCTCTGAGGCATTTTCCTCATGGTGGAGCTCTCCACAGCAAGTCTCCAGTAGGTGGCGTCATTCCAATCATTACAGTCCCCCCTGTTGTTCCTCAAGAAACAAAATGTTTCCTTGATGGAACAGTAAAAAGGATATAATAACTATTGCTAACTAATAATATGTGAACAATAATATAGAAAAGGAAGAGAGGAAAGTTTTGTCCAGAGGGGCGATTTTTTTTTTTTTTGTCCTCATGAACCGACGCTTTGACATTAGTCTTGCAAAGGGAGGGCCTCTGCAGAGGGTACATGTTACAGATGATGTATATTATAACAGAAAGGAGATAGTAAAAACTAACAAAGCAAAACAGTTCATATAAAGTCTCTGAGTTCTCTTGTCTTCTTGAAGTGGTAAGATGTCATCAGGAGGAAACTGGATTCTGGTCTGGAAAACTGGATTCTGGACTCTGGTCTGGAAAGCTGGATTCTCTTCTTTAACTGTTTGAATTGCTGTATTTTTACTAAACTTTAGCATAGCATTGTCAATGATCAAATTAATAAATTCCATTACATTCCTTCCTTTATATGGTTAGACTTGTAATAGAGGGTTGAGGTAGTTATGCAATGTGTAACACTTTTTACCACCATGTGTCTGGATCAAAGCCAAATTTAGTATGTGTTCATGACACCTGAAAATGTTATGGAAAGGTACCATATCTCATGGTTCTGAGACAGCCAGTGATTGTGCTAGGCCACAGGTGAGTTCAACTGAGTGAGATATTCTCTCCAGGGCCTGCATCAGAGTTCACAGAAAATTAGTCTCTGAAATGATAAGTTTCCATACTTCCAAAATCTCATTAATTTCACCAAAGACAGTATGATGGTAAAAATGCGTGCTATGCTGCATAACTGAGAATATATTAGTGATATATACAATAATTCCAAACCATACCCAGAGTATAATGACATATAAATATTTTATTTTATTTTTCCCCACAATATTGTACAGATGGCTGGAAGTATTCATCCCACCCATCTCACTTCTACACCTGGCTTCTATGCTCCCTCCTATATGCCTGATGCCATGGACATCTCAATCCCATGCATCTGATTAAGTCTGACTCAGTTTCCTCCAATATGTTCGGTGGCATGGACATATATTCCATCCACCTATTTTAAACCTGGCATACTGCATGGGCAGTATATATTGCTCAAGTGTGGGAATGCTCATATCCCATCATTTCTCTGTTCTTTTATGGTAACCCCCATAATTATCTCAGGTGTCATGATAAATACAGTGTTGAATTTGGCCTTGACACCTGTTACCAATTATATTAGATTTTTTAATTTCTCATAATGGCATGAGGATAATTAGGCAGATGATGCAAAAAGTGATAAAACAAAGATAAGAATTATTTTTATTAATTAATATTGCAGCAATTGTCTTCTCAATTACCCTCCATAAGGGGGGACTATAGTAATATTATAATTTTAAAGAATGTTTCAATTTTTGTTTTATTATATGTTTCATGTGTAACAACTAAGATTCTGAATTCCCTTAGACATGTTTTTGAGAACTTTCATTGTTTGATTTGATTATTGACAAAGCTATTTTAAAGTTGTGTTAAGCTCAATTTTGTAGGAAATTTTCCTGGCTGATTACCAGCATCCACACATCAACCCCTGAAAAGACTTCCATTCCACGACTACACCTAGAGGACATCTAAGAAAAGACTTTCAGAGACTTTAAATGAACAGTTTTGATTTGTTGTTTTTGTTGTTTTTTTCTCTTTCTGTTATAATATACACAATCTGTAACTTGTATTCTCTGCAGAGGCCCTCCCTTTGCAAGACTAATGTCAAAGCGTCGGTTCATGAGGACAAAAAAAAAATCGCCTTTCTGGACAAAACTTTCCTCTCTTCCTTTTCTATATTGTTGTTCACATATTATTAGTTAGCAATAGTTATTATATTGTTTTTACAGTTCCATCAAGGAAACATTTTGTTTCTTGAGGAACAACAGGGGGGACTGTAACGATTGGAATGACGCCACCTGCTGGAGACTTACTGTAGAAGAGTTCTGCGAATGAAGTGAAGGTCTTTGAGGGCAAGACCAGGAGTCTTTTCTTTGGCATCAGGAAGTGACGCCAGCTAGTGGGAGGAGGAAGGAAGAGACTGGCGCTCAGTCTCGGGCTCTTTCCTTTAGACTCTGGTGGAGAGCGGAGCTAGAAATGTGCTCTCCCTTTAATAGATAGGAATCTAGGCCTTTCTCTCTCTTTACCAAAATTCTTATTCTCCTTAATAAATGCTTAAAAGTCTAACTCTTGCTAAAGCTTATAATTTATTGGCGACCACTCATTAGATATTTTAGACAGTTTAGCTAGAATTTTAGCCCTTAACATAACCCATATCTGATTGCTTACTGCCACAAGAGGTAGGGAGGAAGGGAAAGAGGGATACAAATTGAAACTCAAAATAATAAATAAAAATGTTTATTACTAAAAAATAAATAACTGATATACTTAGAGTGTAAGGTTGTTGTTGTTTTTTTAAAAAGATTTATAGCATAAGTGCCTACAAGATTCTATTATAACCATAGATAGCTATGAGTGCATAAGTGTGGTGTATGAACAAGAAAGTAGGTTGTGTGGTGGTAATAGAAAAATGTGTAAACATCTTACTATGTGTACTAACAAAAGTTCAAGTAGTTGTGGGAGTAAGAAAAAAATATTGTAGTAAAAGGTGAATGTTTTCATTTCCAAATTGTCTAAAGTTTTTTTAAAATTAATTTTATACTTTAACAAAATTACTTATTTAGCAAAAAGTAAATAAATTCATAAATCAGACAAAAATTCTTTGTCAAAGTATATACTTTAATTTTTGTGTGGAAAATGTGTTCCCCACACATCACAAAATGCAGAATTTAGGGATTGCCTGTGATCTTCTTCCCAATCTCCTATTTGTTTTTATGTGACCTGGTCTTTTCTTACCCTACAAGTTCTGAGCCAGATGAAAGAAAATTATTTTCAACCCAACATATGCCAAATTAAACAAATTCATAATGGTACAGTTAGCATCATTGCAGAAAGTCAAAATTGTTTTCCTTTTCCTATAGTGAAATTTTACATTGACCTGATTTATTCATGGAAAGATAAGTGTGCCATTTCTAATGTGTGGTGAGTACACTTTGTGGCCATCATTGATTGAGATCCATCATGAAGTGACTTAACTTGGCCTACATGAATCTACCACATAGTGGTCACTTATTATACCAGATAGCTAAAATAGTCAATTTCCCTGCCCTTGTCTTTTCACCATGACATCCTGCTTATCAATTTAACAGGTTGGTTACAGATTCCTTCCTCTAGGAGTAGAGCATGGAAGAGAAAAGGGAATACATTTATTAAGAACCTATTGTGTGCCAGATATTGTGCTGGCTTCTTTACAATTATCTCATTTGATCTTCACAACAACCCTTGGAAGTAGGTAATATTATTATCCCAGTTTTACATATGAGGAAACTGAAGCAAACAGGTTAAGTGACTTGCCTTGGGTCACCTAGTTTTATCTGAATCCATATCGGAACTCAAATTTCCCTGACTCCAAGTCTAGAAGTCTATCCAGTGTGGTAAAAATTATTTGTGGTATAGGCAGCTTTTGAAGGACCTCCCCTTTTGGGGGAGAAAAGATTGAATGCTCCCTGAAGGGAGGTTAGAGGGCACTTCTGGAATGCTAGCTCTCGAGGCACTTCTGGAAAATGAGTTCTCTCTCTCTCTCTCTCTCTCTCTCTCTCTCTCTCTCTCTCTCTCTCTCTCTCTCTCTCTCTCTCTCTCTCTCTCTCTCTCTCTCCCCGACTGCTGTCCTGATGACTGATGCTGGTTCTTAGTCTGGCGGGCTGTTCAGGTGTTTGATGAGTTAATGGATGGAAAACCCTAAATTCCTTTGAACTAGCTTAATTGGAAAATGGTCTGGGGATTGCATAGGCTAAGTTTAGAGAATAATATTTATCTGCATTTTTATCTTCCTATTTCCTTATCTTTGATTTTTATTAGTTTCACCTCTGTTGTTTAATTAATTTCCAAGTAATGAAATCTGATCCTTTTGTGAACTAAACCTTAGAGGCTCCTTTCTTATTGGCCTGGGAGAAATATCTAAAAGGGCAGTTCAGAGGGGAGGGTATTTCCAGGACCATATTTTCAGGACCCCAATATTGAGGTGAGTGACCCAAATAATGCTCCTTATATCAAATTTTGGTTCTCACACTAGTATATTACTAGTTGGCTCTTCTATAAGCTAATTGTTGTATTTATAAGGGACATATATGTAAAGAAAAGAAAAAAGCATAAAAAAGCCAATTCAAGACTTTGATTGGTCTCAGGTTTAATTCCCTTGAAAATAAATTCTACATCATCTTACTTCCTTGAATTTGAAAATATGCCAATACATGGTACTAGAGTATGGACCAAACTGAGTAAAATGCAGAAAGCTTCCAAAGAAGGGTTTATAAACCCTTTTTTTAAGATCATGAACCACTTTGGGAGTCATCCATGACCCCTTCTCAGAAAAAATATTTAAAATATTTTTAAAATACATAGGATTGGGGCAGCTAGGTGGCACAGTGGATAAAGCACCAACTAGCCCTAGATTCAGGAGGACCTGAGTTCAAATCCAGCATCAGACACTTGACACTTACTAGCTGTGCGACCCTGGGCAAGTAACTTAACCCTCACTGACCTGCAAAAAAGAAATAAATAAATAAGTATTAAAAATACATAGGATTACAAAACAAACCGATTATATTGAAATAAGGTTATTAATGTTTTTCAAGTTTATGGACTCCATATTAAGAACCACTGCTCTAGAGTCTTTCTGATTTAGGATATAGTCTGAATCTCCATCTAGCAAATTCAATTCCAAGATATTACTCATAGAGGAAATTTAGTGAAACTAATGAATCATGTTTAGGTAAATTAAAAAAAAAATACTTCATTCACTAGTTTGTATTAACAACTTAACAGTAGAGCAGGAAAAGACTTTGTAGGCCACTTAATTCAATACCCTCATTTTACAGATGAAGAAACTGAGACCTAGATAGATAAGGCAAAGTACCTAAGGTAAGATAGTAAACATGAGAGGCAGAATTTGAACCCAGGTCCTTGCCCCCAGAGATGTTCCCTTAACAGTATTAATATACTCTCTTGAACAATTATAAAGGGCTTGCACACCATTATTGAACACAGAAAAATCAACTTTGGAAAGTATTGATTTAATCAGATAATTTAGATACAGCAATAGTAGTATTTAGGCAACTAGAATAAGGAACATCATGGAATTCATTGCAGCTCTATGAGGAAAAAGTTATTATATACTATCCTCAAATTAACATGACCATGATCCTCAAAAATAATTTATTGACCATAGAATGTAAAAATCTCTTTGTGGAACATTCAAATTCTCTAATATTATCTGTTTTATATACTTGTCTATTAGTTGTTTTGATGATTTCTTTTATAATTTATCTAATTCTTTTCCTAAATTTGTTCTCTCTTTTCCTTCTTCTATTCTTTCTCCTGCTTCCTTCTCTAATCATTTTGTCTTTCCATCTGCTCTCCTTTCCTTTCTTCTTCCCTTCTCTTGCTTATTCTTTTTTTTCTCCTCCTCTTTCCCTTCCTATCTCTTCAAGGCCATGAGAGAGCTATAGGGTTACAGGGAAAAGATGGGAAAGGGGGAGTAAGAAAACTGTTGAAAAGAGTTAATGAAGGGGCAGCTAGGTGGCACAGTGGATAAAGCACAGGTCCTGGATTCAGGAGGAACTGAGTTCAAATTTGACTTCAGACACTTGACACTTACTAGCTATGTGACCCTGGGCAAATCACTTAACCCTCATTTCCTCCCCCCCCCCCCAAAAAAAAAAGAGTTAATGAAATTTTTTTTTAAATCCTGTCACAGGAAATACCTTTAAGCTAGAGACTTATCTCCAGGTTCACATTCATGACACACAAAGAAACAGTACTTCTTTGATCTGACCTCAATAAATTCTATCTAGGGAAAAATGCTTTAAAACAAATACTTCTCTGGATCCTACTCATATAGCACCAACTGGAGCCAAGTATAGACCTTAGGCTCAATATCAGTCGAAAGGGCAAAAAACAAAACAGCAAAACTATTTGTGTAGCCTTTAATTAAGGTTATTCTTACATTGCAATGGTCATTAAAACTATTCTTGTTTCAGTGAAGTCCACTTACTGTTAGAGAAATATTCTATAATTGTACTTTTCATCTTACATTTCCTTGCTTGAACTCAGCAGCCAATATTGCCATTTTATGGATAGGATCTCACTTAAGCTAATGATCCTTCACAATGGCACCCTAAGTAATGCATATACCACTGGACTCTGCCTGTTTGTGGACTTCAGCCCTCATTTGGATCCATGGGCATACAATACAAAAGTCATTTTAATACTTTATGTGGATATAGAAATGCTTATTTCATTAGCATTTATAAAGTATTTTGAGAGGCTCCCTAGGAGAGCTGTTAGGAGGATTAATTGATGACTGTGAAGTGTTTATAGTAACACACAAATGCTAAATAGAAACTCCAACAAAGCAACACAGAGGTAGAAATTTATTGCAGCCATAATCATGAGCTATAGTTACTCAGCTCCATGGCTTAGTTAAGGATGACTGGAATATAACCTCAAAATTCATGTGATAATGGGCAGAACTGGGAATTCAGGGCATGGTTTTTGACTCAGCCATGGACTTACAATTCTTAAGTCTGTCTTGATTAAATTGTGAAAGATACAAAATATGTCTTTCTCATCCTCAAATGTCATTTTTGACTAACCTTTCACTTTCTGTCACCATACCAAGCTCATGTTCCCAGATACCTACTGTCATAATTTGCTCTCAGCTATCCAAGGCCCCCACTCAAGATCCATATTCTGGAAATTCTGTATTCAAGTTACCTTTATCATATTCTATTTATTAGAACTTCAATTTTACTTCTGCATTTTATGGGGTTGTAATATCTTCTACATCGTTATTCCCTCCATAAGAACAAATAGCAACATTTTCTCCATGATTCATTTTTGTCCCTGTCACAGGATATAAATAGTTATATATTTTTTTCAATTTATGGTATAATACTATATATCTACCATAGATAGTCTGCCTAGTGGTCAGGAGGCCATCACCTAGATACCTATGTGAGTATTTCATTAATATTAATTCAACATGTGGATTTCTCAGCTGACAGTACTCATTCTTGTCATGTTTAGTCTTTATCTTCTTCAATTACACATTTCCTCAAACCCACTTCTCAGTTACAGACAAATATAAATGTCCATCTTACCATCTTATTACTTGCAGATTGCATAAATTAGGATTGAGTAAAATAATCCACTGGGAAATATTCAAGACAAAGATGATATGGATGATAAGGATCCAGAAATGAATCATTGCTCTCTGAGAAGGCTCCAGGAAGATGAACGGCCAAGAGGATGTATATTTTTCTACCTATCTATCTAGCTATCCATCTATCTATGTAGTATAACTAATTCAAGAATTTCTACCTTTATCTGAATCTTTTCTTATGTAAAGGGAATTTCTTTTATGTTACAAAAGACAGTGCTTATAATCAGTATAGGAGTTGTTTTCTTTCTCCTTCCTTCCTTCTTTTCCTTCTTTCCTTCCTCCTTTCTTCCTTCCTTTTTCCTTCCTTTCTTCCTCTTTCCTTCCTTTCTTCCTCCTTCCTACCTTCCTTCCTTCCTCCTTCCTTCCTTCCTACTTTCCATCTTTTTCTTCCTGTTCTCATATTGAGTTCTTTCTTGCAAAGCTAATTTCTTTGCATAAAGTTTTGCATGCAAAAACCTAGTTACAAAATCTTCCCTAAATTGAACAGAAAGGAAAAAAAAAAAGAAAACATTTACCTCGATAGTGTTCCCAACTTAAACAGGCTTATGGGGCTTTGAAAAAGCAATAGTCATAAAGAACACAGCATTTCTCACTTTCATAAATAATAAAACAAAAGAATTTGACTGATCAGAAGTGAACTACAGAATATTACCAATATTATCTCATTTGCTATCCACAGCAACCCCGAGAGAGGTGTTATTATAATCCCCAGTTCACAGGTGAAAAAAGCTGAAATATAAGGAAGTAAATTGACTTTCCCAAGGTCACATAGCTACTAAGCATCTAAATCAGAATTTGAACTCATTCTGGCCTGTACTTTATCTGCTTCACCATCTAGCAGCCTATGCCACCCATATATAATAAAATATGACTTTCTAATTAATACCTAATAAAAACACTGCCTGTAAAATACAATCAGGGAATTATTGAATACCTATTTATGTGGTTACATTTATCTTTGAAAAGTTGTATGAGGTTAATATTTAAACAAATGACTTTCTGGCTGAAGGAGAGTCTTGATGGTTATATTTTACCCCCACTGAGCCAAGTTCTTTTGTAAACATTTACTAGATAATAAAAAGAGGAATCATGAATTATTTTTATTTTTCAGGCAGTTTTGAAAATAAAGATGTAGCATGGTATAGGAAATCATTTGCAAAAGCCTGACTATTCTCTCATCATATTTTCATTAAGGTTAACCTTCGTAGATATTGTAACAATTGGAGTGATGCCACCTGCTGGAGAGTTACTGTAGGAAAGCTCCACCATGAGGAGAAGGCATTTGAGGACAAGCCATGAGGCTTTTCCTTGGCTTCAGGAAGTGACATTTGCTCTTGGTACTGTCTATCAAAGCTACCAGCCAATTAGCTTGGAGCTGTGTGTGCGTGTGGATAGAGTGTTCCCAGTTTCACAGGAGGCATTGGGTCTTTTTTGGTTCCTGACCTCGCCATAGCAGGTCAGATGATGGGGTCTCTTAGAAATAATTAAATTTTTACCTTTCTCTCTGATCATTAGATCCTAATGCTTTTTATTAAATACTTAAACACTTAAATACTCTTGCTAAAGCTTCTAATTTATTGGTATCCACTCATTAGATATTTTAGACAGACTAGCTAGAATTTTAGCCCCTTACAATATGAGGATAATTTTCATAATGCAAAAACATAAAAAATATATAATTATAAGGTAAAAAAGTAGACAATTAGGTCATAAGTTACTGCTATCCTCTCAATTGCCTTTTATGACTAATAATATCAGTTGTGATTTTTTTCTTTTCTATTAGTATTTTCTTCTTACTAGGATATCTCTTAAAATGTTCCCTCAATGCTTTCAAAATTGTGTTGCCTCAAGCACAGATTTCTGCAATGTATAATAGATCTGCTCCAGCTAAAATTGTCCAAAGTATCATTTCACCTTCTTTAGAAAGAACAATAGGAACTGACATACTAGGATACAAATGTGATAGTTTTAGTAGTATTGATCATAAAAATTTATAAGTATAAAATTTTTGTAAAATGTGTTATATCTCTAATCTATGTTATTGTCAACCTGATAATTTAACTATGAATTCTCTAGTCTCATTCTGTGCTCTGTACTTATGTTTTTATTTCTTCTAATTTTTGCTCTTCTAGTAGACAATATTCCTTGTACTCTTCCTGATGTAGTGGGTGTGTAACCATGTTCTTGCAATGCTTGAGATAGCAACTCACATTGAGCAAAATTCTCTGAAATGAATTCCCAGAAGACAGTGTTTAAGCTCTGCAGTTTGGTTTTTTCTTGTATGGGTGATTAGGTAGGAACCTTTCCAGTGTAAGCAATTTAAAAGATGATAAGATTCTTGCAGACAGTTGTTGAAATACATATTATGTTAGGCAGTGGGCATAGGCGCAGCCAAAGGAAAAGTGATGGACAAAAATCAGTCTCATTTAGGCCATCTTTAGAGTGCAACGCAGTCTTCATAAGCTAGGCTGCTTAAGGCATTGACAACAGAGTTGGTCATCATGGCAGAGATATCCACTATGTGGTAAGACATAACATGAGACACCCACTTGGCCCAAATTCCCTACATTTCCAATTCCTAATAGGTCTGCATGTCATAGTGATATGCTGAAATGAAAAGGGAAAAGACTGAACAAAGAGCATATTCTGGATTTTGCTATTTTACAACTACGCTGTGAGTTTGAAGTATATGAAAATCTCCAATCTTGTTGGGAAGTAGAAGATATAGTTGGAAAATATTTGTTTTTAGTGTCATGGCCCTCTTTGACAGCCTGCTGAAGCCTCTGGACACCTTTAAAGAATATATTTTTTTTAAATACACAAAGTAAACTCATAGAATTACCAATAAACTAATGGTTTATGAAAATAGATAACTTTTTCCTTTCTAACTTCACATCCCCAACCACATGAAATCAATCCACAGACTTTATTGGGGTCCTATCAACCCCAATTTAATTTCTGTATTACATAGTAGATATTCATTAACAGGCTATAAATTCTTCAAGAACTACTGGTTTGGAAGCACTTATTGATTGCAGTATAAAGGCTCTATACTATGTTATGGAAATTTTCAGATACAATAAAGATGGCCTGAGAAATACAGGGATTTATACAGAAATACAGGGAAGAAGAAATAGATGTAACAGGACTATGCATATTATATAGAACTCTTCCATGTTTCTTACATTCTTGTATAATTCCTAAAGATATGAAACTATAAGTTACCTAGTTATTAAATTCTTTCTACTGGTGATCTGAAGAGAGTGAGCTAGTTTCAGACTTGTGATGTTTCAAATCTGTGTTCACCTTTTTTCTGACACCCCCACCGTGTGTGTGTGTGTGTTGGGGGGGAAACTAGCCAGGATTTACTTGTAAATTAGAAGCTTCAGCAATAGTTTAGGCATTAAGCATTTATTAAAGTATATTAGGGGTTAGTAAAGAGAGAACACGTGGAGTTTAGAAAATTGAGGAAGAAAACCTTTCTACCCTAAGGTTCAGAATCGATTTCTTCTCCTTCCCTCCACCACCAAGAGGTTGTGAATGAAAAGGACAGAGCCCAAGAACCAGCATCTTTTCCTACTTCCTGTCTCCTTCCCCTGGAAGGGGAGGTGCTTCAAGCTGGTTGGTTGAGGGTGGGCTTGTGTTGATGTCATAGTCCACAGCCTCTGAGAATACTCCCTCTTGGGAGTCAGGCAGGTGTGGCTTTAATTTAATTAACTTTTAGCAGGCTAGTCAGCAAAGTCAATTGTTCTCAGTCAGTCTCACTTAATTCAACCAGTCTAGATTAATCTCCTTTGGTTGTGGCCTTTGAGCATTGACAAAAAGCCCATTATATCTTACAAACTTTAGTACAAATATCAGCTTATCAGTACTATTTCTGAGGACTGAAGATGGAAAGCTCTGGTCCTTTTAAGTAGGTAATCCCTGTCACTGAGGAGGAATCTTTAGAAATCAGAAATTACCAACAATCACTGAATCATAGAGAGATCATGATTTTGAAAGGAGCTCAGAGACCATTAAGTTCAACAGTGGATGAAACTAAAGCCCATGAAGGTTAAGAGACTTGCACTGTAACACGTATCTCAGAGGTGGCATTTGAATACAGGACAGGCCCTTTGATTCCAGATCCAGTGATCCTTCTAATGCACTACACTGTCTCTGATTTGAACATGTCAGAGCAGTAAAAGAGGAGTGGCAGGAGACTTTTAGAGGACAAACATCTGTGGCTGCTGGACATCCTCAAAGGACCTCATCGGTTTTGACTTCATTAGTTCCCTAAAAACTCTAGTTCCATAAGAAAATTCTGGATGAATTTATTCTGTTCAAGAAGCTAGATGGTCAAATAGTTGGGACATAACATGAACAGGTCATCTATATCCTATGACCATTCGATATAATGGAGAAAAGGCCCATATGTTTGTGTTAAATCTGGAAAGGTTGCTTCAGAGTGTTAATCAAAGAAGCGTTCCTGCTAAACAACATTAGACTTACCCAGTCTTTATAAGTACATCTATCTATGAGGAACAAGAGTACATTCTGCACTTAAGCTTGACATGAATGGCACAGAGAAGGAAAGATGATAAACAAAGAGGAAAAACTGACTCCATTTGGGTCTTTGAAATTTCTGTAGATATAAGCCCAAAGAAAGGTTGACTCTAGTTGATGGCATCCCACTTAAGAAATCATTAATACCACCTGAATAATATTGAGGGCAAGTCTTATGAAAGATGCAAGCATGTACAGTCAGTCTGCCTTGGGGGAGGGGAGAGGGTTGTTGGGGCTAAATGTCAGTCAGCCTGCTACAAGTTTAAAAAAATCAAGAGAGAATTGCAAAAGAGGCTAGATTATGAGTTTATTTTCTTTTAACTAAATACATTCTGGATGTTGTTAAAAATAATTTTACTTTGGTCAGAAACTGATTGGAGGGGGCAGCTAGGTGGCACAATGGATAAAGCACTGACTCTGGATTCAGGAGGAACTGAATTCAAATCTGGCCTCAGACACTTGACACTTACTAGCTGGGTGACCCTGGGCAGGTCACTTAACTCTCATTGTCCCACAAAAAAAAAAAAGAAAAAAAATAAACATTGGAAATGGACTGGCTTCAGAAAATTGAAAAAGGATAAGAAACAGGATATGAATAAAACCCTGGAAAATGTAGCTCATGTCCCATCAAACTTTTCATAGGATCTTATGCAGAAGGGAAAGTTAGAATTGAAGGGATATAGATAGCTAGAGAGAGAGAGAGAGAGAGATGATAGAGATAGATACACAAATATATATGTAAATATATTCACATATACATACATATATACATGCATATATATGCGTGTGTGTCTGTCTGTGTGTGTGTCCAAATGGCAGATATGGTCTACTCATTTTATGAAGTACATATCAGGAAGTACCTCTATAGCTTCTGAAGAGATTAAGACTCTAAAATGAATGAGAATTAAAAAGTTGAATGTTATTGTTCTGGTATATATATATGTATATATATATATGTATATATATATATATATATATATATATATATATATTATCATCTCTGAAAAATTAGGGTCTACCAGGACTGACCTCTGTCTCTTCAGTGTACTGGCAGAATGTTGTGGGCAGTTAGGAAGGACTTAATACCAGAAATCCTGACAAGGATACTTATAATAAGATAAAGTCAGAGAGAATCAAAGAAGCTATCCTGAAGAAGTCTGTCTTGGGGACAACTAGGTGGCACAGTGGATAAAGCACTGGCCTTGGATTCAGGAGGACCTGAGTTCAAATCTGGACTTAGACACTTCACACTTACTAGCTGTGTGACCTTGGGCAAGTCACTTAATCTTCATTGCCCCACCCCCACAATAAACAAATAAACAGATAAATAAATGAATGAATGAATAAAATAAAATAAAATAAAATGAAGAAGTCAGTCTTGTGGGATTTCCTAGTGTCTGAAGACTGGAAGAATTGTCTAAGGAAAAAACTTGGTAATAGAGTACAAGTATTTTCCCTATACCTATGATATATGATATTCCTGAAGAACAAGGCACAGACTTCACTACCAAAGCTCTCAACTTTTTTGAGAGGTAGCTCTGAAGATTAAAAGAGAGGACCTTCAGAATCACCTGAAGAAACTGTTAGCCAATGATAATTATAAAATCCTATGTCCCATGGGCCTTATCCAAAACAGGGGCATGGAAGAAGACTAGAAATATATGGTTACATAAGAATTAGCAGACTTTGATTAAGAAAACTAGGTCACATCAATTGTTGCTGTGCAGTCATTTCAATAGTGGCTAAGTCTCTATGATCCAATTTGGTGTTTTCTTGGCAAAGATATTGGAGTGGTTTGCCATTTCCTTCTCCAGATCATTTTACAAATGAAGAAACTGAGGCAAACAGAGTCAAGTGGTTTGCCCAGGTTCACATGGCTAGTAAGTGTCTGATGCCAGATTTTAAATTAGATCTTTCTGACTCCACTCCCAGTACTCTATCCATTGGGCTGCCACGTAGCGGCCCCCAAGTCAACAGACCAGATCATGATTACAGAATGCTGTGGAGTATCTGAAAGGCAGTCAGTGCTTTTCAGTCTTGAAACCACAAAGAGGGTCCTATCTGAAACTTGTGGAAGAAGAAGAAAAGAAAAATATTATCTTTACTAACCCAATAGGATCATACCAGTGTGAGTTTATTAGCCAAGGAATTTCAGAGCCCCTTGGCATGTTTTACTGACCTGTGGAAAAACTGGTTAGTGATAAGAACTACTTGGTGGTATTGACATATTTGAAACATCTTATCATATTTGGAATGACATTGCAAAAGAAGCAGAAAAGGCTACTGAAAAGAATATATCAATTAGAATTCCCTAATTGAAAGCTACCATTTCACAAATTCTAGTTCCATGAATCTTTCATCAGTTCACATAGTGACTTGGTAGAAAATAAAATACTCATTGTGAAAAGACTGAAACTGGACAAGTCAGAATTTAGATAGTTTAAAGTAGGTGGTAACTGAGGTCTCAATCAGCTGTGGATTTCTGTGATTCTTGTGGTTTTGAACCATTTCTCTTCTCCTCCTTCTCTTCTTCCTCCTTCTCCTTCACTACCCCCACCACGACCTATTCTGTAAAGCATTCATTCTGAAAAAGTAAAAAAAAAGTACACTTAATGGTGTAACAATGCTTTGAACCCCAAAAGCATTTAATGCGTGTTTACTAAATCAAAGGTCTAGGTAAGCACATTTTAGTTCAATATAAGAAAGACTTCTTTAACAATGAAATCTGTGTCAAAATGAAATGGGCTTATTCATGACAAAGTAAGCTTCCCTTCACTGGAAATACTGAATTAAGGCTAGATCACTACCCATCAGAAATGTGGATGAAATTCCTACCTTGAGGGCAGAGAAGAAAGGCAAGTTCAAACTATGTATGACTTTTTAGGTTCCTTTCAACTCTAAGAATCTATTATCCTTTATTAATTGAAAACACTTTACACAAAGTTGGCACCCATCTTCCAGCAACTCCCACTCTTTCAAGGAGTTCATAAAATGTTAGAATGAAAAAAGAGTCTTTGAACTCATCTAGTCCAACTCTTTCATTTTACAAAGTAGGAAACTGATGGCTCTTTTCTTCAATCCTGACTCTGTGTGAATGACCTGACCTCTTTTGGCCTCAATTTCTTAAGGTATAAAGTGAAGAGGTAAGGCTAAATGGCTCCCCTGATCCCTTCCAACTCTACATCTATGATCACATGATTCTATGGTTCTTAGATAGGTAAAGTGGATTGCCCATATCAGCATATTTTGTCTAAAGCAGTAAAACACAGGGCTGGGTGCTGTGATAGCTAGTTAGTTCATAATACTTAGGGTGCAAGGGGTGACCATCTTTCATGGATCCATTGGGTGACACATGCCATCTTCAGGCATAAAAATGCCTAATCTCTCAGGGATGTTGATTCTTGCAGGGCTCCAATCAATTACAAAATAGCACGATCCAGTCAAGAGGAAGGAAGTAGAGTCCTCCCAGAAAAGAGTAAAGTGGAGAAACATGATGTTGACTAATGAGGAACATGGGTACATGTGTGAAATCCTCATTTAGGGACTTGGATTTATGAGCTATAGTCAGACATTAATTATAAAAAGGGCAGTGAAAATAGGCAACAGATCCAGCAGAGGGGTTATGAGTCTTGCAGAGCTCTGTTGAATTACAAATAGAATACAGTTAGGAGGAAGGGAGGAAGGAGTCCTAATTGACAGAAGTAAAGTAGAGAGCCATGATGTTGACTAATGAGGAACAAAGGTACATGCATGGAATCCTGACTTGGGGAGTGGAGGATGGGATTTATGAGCTATAGTCAGACATTAGTTATACAAAGGGCACTGACAGTAGAAAGTTCCCAAGGAGGCCAGCATAGAGGTTAATCATGACTGACTAAGGTATTTAGTTTCAGAGAAATTGTCAGATGTAGATGAAGCTTCATTTTTTATGGAGGATGAATAATCTGGCATTCATTAAAATAGAATTATATCTTTCAGTTCTAAATGTAGTATTAAAACTGGAGGCTGTATCATTTAGTAAAAAAGTGCTGAACTTGAAATCTTGGAACCAAAATTTAAATATTAGCATTTCCACTGTGTGACCATAGAGAACAAACTCTTATACTCTGAATTTTCTTACCTGTAAAATGGGGATAATATTATTTGTACTATCTACCTAATAGAGTATATTGAGGAAAAATTTTTATCAACGTTAAATCACTATAGACATGTAAGAATTTGTGTGTGTGTGTGTGTGTGTGTGTGTGTGTGTGTTTTGTTTTGTTTTGGGGCAGAGCAATGAGGGTTAAGTGACTTGGCCAGGGTCACACAGCTAGTAAATGTCAAGTGTCTGAGGCCAAATTAGAACTCAGGTCTCCCTGAATCCAGGGCCAGTGCTTTATACACTGCACCATCTAGCTGCCCCCTGAGTTGTTTTTTTCTTTGTTTGTTTGGGTTATTTTTATAAAACACTTTATTTTTGCAACCAGGGATGGCTGGTGTAAAATACAGTACCTTTGGTGAGAATAGAGACTCTTCATATGAATGTATCTAATTCCTGGGGTTTTCTAGTGAGATATTTATAATAAAATTCATATATCCTAACTTATAAAATAAATGTAATACCTATACCACCTTATCCACAGGGTTAGTAGAAGGTGCTAATGGGATAATGTATATAAAATGCTATATAAGCCCATTAAGACATCATATAGAGCCCAACAATTATTACTAATGCAACATAGGAATCAGGACCTAAGGTATGAAAAAAATCACATTGTAAATTAATTGAAAATAAAATGTAAAATAAAATGGTCCATTTCTACATTATTGGTGGAGCTGTAAGCTGATCCAGTCATTATGGATAGCAATTTGAAACTAGGCCTCAAAAGTGACAAAATTGTGCATATTCTTTGACCCAGCAATACCACTCCTAGGCCTATACCCTAAAAAAGTCAAAGAAAAAGAGGAAAAGCATACATATGTACAAAAATATTTATATGTTATTTTTGTGTTATCAAAATACAGGAAATTAACAAGATTCCATCAATCATGTAATGTCTAAAAATATTTATATGAAGATAATAGGATACTATTATACTGTGAGAAATTAAAGGAGAGTTTCAGAGAAACCTGAGAAGACATTTATGAACTGATGCCCATTGAAATAAGCAGAATTAAGTGAAAACCTAAATTGTACTATCAACACTGTAATAAAAACATCCGAAATACTTTAGAATCCTGATCAATGCAGTGACCAACCATGATTCCACAGGAATGATGAAGAATTCTATACATCCCCTTACCAAGAAGTAATATACTCAGCATGCAGAATAAAACAATATCAATATGGATAATTACTTTTGCTTGGTTATGTATATTTGTTATAAATGTTTTGTTTCCATTTTTTCTTTTATTTTTCAGTGGAGTTGGAAATGAAAAGGAGAGAAAAATAAATTTTGTTTAATTGAAAAAAATTTAATTTAAAAACAGTGGAAAATATTGGTACCATATTGTTTTAGACTATTTCATATCACTGTTGAAATTTTTATGTTTATAAGGAGTAAGTGAAAATTTTGCAACAGAGTAGGTGTTTTCTTGGTCAATAGATTTATAGGAACTATATGAAAAGTTAAGGTTAATTTCTGACTTACTTCAGGACTTAAAAAATCCTAGCTGATTGCTGGCTCTCATTCCCAAAGAGCTATCTAAAGGAGATAACACAGTGTCATACTTTACTTCTCCAATCTCAAATGTTGTTTCAAGAAAGTATTATGGAAGTTGTACCTGTCATCTGTCATGGGCTTTGACGATTTTTAAATGTGGATTTTACATTCATTGTGGAAAAACCTGGACTTTCGCATTTTTATAACTTTCTGACTTTCATTACTTTGTCATAAGAATAAAAAGTCACATAATAAAACCCAGTTATATCATGCTTTAAGTTTTGCAAAGTATTTTCTTAGTTCTGTGAGGTAGGAAGCAGAATCATTATTATCCCCATTTTGCAGATAAAGGAAAAGACTCTGAAGAGTTAAGTGACCTTGGACCTGACCACACAGCCAATAAGCATGTGAGGAGTAACATGAAGCCACTTAGGTTTTCCACTATAATCTACTACCTGTCACCAAACCTAACACTTGGACCCACTGACAGTTAATTGAAAGAAATTCTTTGTCTGTGAATCTCCTGATTTTATGAGACTCACATAGGGATTTTTTTAGGCTTTTGTTTTTATTTTTCTATTTACATGCTTGTGTAGTTTCAGGGCATAACATTTGACTGTTGAGGTTTAATTTTGAATGAAATGTCATTATTCTTTCACCATGACCTGTGGAAGGGAAATAGTCATCACATCAACCGCCAAAGGGTAGATAAGGAAGGACAATATAATGTCCTCTATGAATGATTACTGAGTATCTTGTAAATATCTCTCTAGTGTATAATTCCCCACTGGGATGAGTTTTCACCTTGAATCAAACTTCCTTCATGAAATAAGGGAGAAAAAGCTTTCTACTATTTTAAGATGAATGCAGCCAGCTGTATTATAGTCATTCTCAGATCTAGAGATCACTTTGGAATGACAGCTTTGCTAACAGGGTATTTCTGGGGAGGGCCATGGTCTGCTGAAACTAAGCTATTAGGAAAACAAATGATTCTCTTTACCTTCTTTTCACTGACATAAGGTTTTATAAAGCTGTATTTTGCTATAATCATCACTGATCCAAAGTTACCTTCTTGGGATTTTTTAAAGAAAATCCAGTAGTAAATCTTAAATTTTTGAAACACTAAAGATCATTCTAGGTATAAAATCTTAGCTACTCATTTACAGGATTGAGGGTAATAGCTGGTACTACAAAGGACCTCCTTCCACTTATCCATTACGATGATCAAGCTGATGAATTTAGTCTGTCTTTCATTGAAACATAGGGAGCTTCTCAAATGTTAGTACTTAATAAAAACTGATTTTTCTAATAATGTGTAAAGAGCAAATCCATCTGTCCCAATGCATCTCAAAGAAAATGAAAGAATATTTTAATGTTCTACCAGATTTTAATGTGCCATATTTCTAAGTATGCATTTCTAAGTGAAGAAAATAGTCTCTCTTCCCCAGAATCAAAACATATAATAGGGATAAAGAAGAGGAGAATTTGATTGCTATGGAGCCCAGAACTTATGAAATGGATCATTAATTACTGGCTAATGGGGCAGCTAGGTGGCACAGTGGATAAAGCACTGGCCCTGGATTCAGGAGGACCTGAGTTCAAATCCAGCCTCAGACACTTGACACTTACTAGCTGTGTGACCCTGGGCAAGTCACTTAGCCCCAATTGCAACAGTGTTCAGAACTTTGCGGGGCAATGAGGATTAAGTGACTTGCCCAGGGTCACACAGCTTATAAGTGACCAGTGTCTGAGGTCAAATATGAACTCAGATCCTCCTGAATCCAGGGCCAGTGTTTTATCTACTGAACCACCTAGCTGCCCCAGGAGTCACCAGTTTCAACAATAATAAAAGTGACTTAAGATTTCCTTAGATTTGAGGGTAGATCTATTCTGAAGAGAATATACTCTATTTCTACTACCATTAGTAAATCTTCAATTGTATTCATTTGTTCCCAAAGCATTTCACAAGTACATTCATATAAATTAAATATGGAACAGACATTCTTGTTCTTTTCCAACTATCAGGGCAGAATTATTTCACTAAACACATTTTCTAATGCTTTGTCCAGTCAAGCATCTAAATGTCTTCAGGGATCAGTCATCTACTTCTTTCTGAAGACTCTTCCACAGTCTAATAAATCAGCAATTTTTTCCACTTTTATTAGGAAGAAAATATCTCCTCTTTATATGTGTGTCTTCATACTTCTCTTTACTTTCAAATTATACATAATCCATTTCTTACCTTATTAATTGTTACATAAATATAGAGTTTTCACCTCAATTTTATTTAGGAAATGGGACTAATCCCATCATTTAAATCTTGTCTCTCAACTAGTTTCCTAGTACCTTAATTAGAACATTGCCTATATTTTCTTTTCATTTTGATCATTTACTTTTCCCAGACTCTTCATATGGTTCTAATCCTGCCCTTTCTTTGTTTCTGTTGTTGCTCTCTACTTATTCTTATCTATCATAAAATCCCTTCTGTTAACATCTCTTCTCCATCTTCCATTTCCCTCAAAGTCTCTCTGGGTCTGTTTATCACTGAAGAACTTAGCTCAGTGAACAAAGACAGAAAGAAATAAGCAGAAGTGAGTCGCAAATTATGAAAAACAAAAACACATTCCATCTCACCTGTAATTTCCGTGCATCTTTTCATTGTCTAGTTTCATGTCCTGTCATGTTTCTTTTAATTATACCTTGAGAAAGGCAGAAAAGAAGCACATCAGACAATTCGTGATATTCAGCAAATTATAAAATGATGTAATGGCATAGGCTCAGTTCATCTTTCTACTGACTTCTAGTTCAAAGACATCCCCTAGATTCATGTTCTTGTCCCCATATAGATTTAGAAATTGAAAGGTGGGAATTTTGAAGCTTTTCATTTACATCCCAAGATCCTAGTCACAACTATTGCTTTATTGAGGAAACAAGAAGATCACTCATTAGCGTTGTTAAACCCTCTGCACACCCACCACTCAGATTTCCAGTTAGGTTCACATAAAAGCTGCAGTGTGGCAAACCACACAGTCAAACCCATCTCTATTTGACAGCCAATATGTTTGTATGATACAGAAATACAGATAATTTCACAAACTTAATTTTAGCATGTAATTCATGGGGTTCTTTCCCAAGCCCCTCAGCAGAGCATCTGTTCAGTGCTGGTCCATATGACATAGTCTGACAGCTTTTACTGGTTGCCCAAGAGGCTCTCTTAATGACACAACTTCCTAATTGTCTACTGAACAGATAGGTATTATCTTTGATGTGAAATCTCCAAGCAGATGCATGTTTATTTTCCTATGAAAATTTATGATCATTAGTTGCTTTTTCTAAGTCAACAGAATCCCTTACATTTCAAAACAGGAAGTTACCATTTCATCCATCCCTTCATTTGTAGATGTAGAAATTGGGAGTCAGATTAAACCATTTGCCCAAGGTCAAAGAGAAAGTCAAGAGCTGGGACAATAGCATTCCATAGCCTACCACAGAAATTCAGATTTGAAAGAAACTTTAGTAATTAACATGGGGCCATATCTTTCATTTCACAGATAAGAGGCAAAATCTCACTTAAGGCAAAATGATTCAATTTGGATAATACAAGTAACAATCACAAAGCTGAGAGGAAAAACAACAACTTTGGTATCATAACTCTTAGTCCAATGCTTTTCATTCTAGACAAACAACAGTAAAAGTTTTCTAAACTACTGTTATATCCTCTGCACACCCACCACTCAGATTTCCAGTTAGGTTCACATGAAGACTGCAGTGTGTCAAAACTACACAATCAAACCCATCTCTTCTTGACAGCCAATATGTTTGTACAATACAAAAATTCATAAAATTTCACAAATTTACTCTTAATATTTATTCATACCTTTTAAATACCCAAAGATATCACACCTGCAAGTAAAAATTGTGTATGATAAAAGAAAGGCAAAAGTCAGATAATGCCTTGCTTATAACATATATGTAATAATTTGTTATTTTTAATTTAAAATGCCATAATGCATTTCCTCTAATCTGTCAAAGCTTTTTTTTCAGACATTCATTTCTCTCTATATATAACTAAGATATATTGTTATGACATCATATTTCTCAATCTGCCATCTATCTTTATCTTTTCTATCTACCTATCTTTCTGTTTGCCTGCCTTCCTGCCTGTCTGCTTGGAGGTCTTACTATATGTCTGTCTATTTTTTTTCTCTCTAGTCTTTTCAGTCCTTCAAGGTACAGTATAAAATTCAACATAAAATATAAATTCATAGCACTCTGGGACTGTAGTTTGGATGCATTTTTGTTTTGTTTTGTTTTGCTGGGCAATGGGGGTTAAGTGACTTGCCCAGGGTCACACAGCTAGTAAGTCAAGTGTCTGAGGCCGGATTTAAACTCAGGTACTCCTGAATCCAAGGCCCGTGCTTTATCCACTGGGCCACCTAGCCGCCCCCTGGATGCATTTTTAAGAGAAGATTAACACTTATCCTACTTAAAAAAAAAAAACACAATAGAAAGGCCAAATTACTTCTGGTGATAGTCCTTGGGAAGTGAAAGGAAAAAAAAAAAACAGCCTTGGGAAAAGTTTTCTCCTTTCAGTCTTCTAAAGCAGTAAACCTTCCAAGAATATATCCTTATGCCTGTGCTGTCTGGCATTGGGTAGGTAAAAGTAAAGATGAAAATAGAAAGAGAAAGAAAAGAAGGAAAGCAGAATATACTGAAATGAAAGTTTTTAGCTTTGGATCAAGGAGAGAGGAAAAGTTCATTTTCTTACGTCGATTTTGTCATGTCAATTCTGATCTTGTTTCTAAAGAAAGTAAGCTAAAAATGAGCAAGATTGAAAAACAAAAAGGCATAAAGGACAAGGGAGTTGACATGTTGCTAATGGTCCCCCTAGAATTCACTTTTCCCTACTGCTCCAGGTTAAAACCCAGGGAAAAGAACCCAGTGGACAAACAAAAAGCAGGTTTTACCCTCACTTAATATTTGGGGTAATTGAGATGCCAAAACCTTAAGGGACTTGCCCCAAATCTCACAGAAAGCTGAGGTGGAATTAATACAAAAAGCAAGCCAGTTCTCATTATTTCCAGTTCTATGCTCTCTCCACTAGACCAGATGATTTACAGATTAATTCTCAGGTGTCCTGCTTTTACCTCTGCCCATTATAAGAATCTGGACTAACAAAAGTTTCATATTTCCCAGAGACCACCAAATACAGTTGCTATCATGGGGCCATTGAAAATGTTAGTTCTGCTCCTGCCACATTACCCTGGAACTTACCATCCTGCAGAGAAAGGTAATGAACTATTGCATCTATCTTCCACAGAACCAATCCAATTAGTGTTCAATGCATCTCAGTAATTTATTATAGTTAGGAAGTGGGGATCTTATGGTGTTGTTGTTTAATTCATTTTCAAGTCGGTGGGTTGTTTTGAGGATTAAAAAAATTGCAAGGAGGTTAAGTTTTAACTCTCTTTGTTCCAACTTTCCAGAAGATATCATAATAGAACCCTGCCCTGTGGTTAGCACTGGGGAGTCACATCTAACCTTTCTCCTGAAGCCATTTCTCTTTTGAAAAAAACAAATATTAACTTTCCTATTTCTGAATAACACCACCATGATATCTCAGTTTCAAGAGAAATATTATTTGCAGAAATTATCACCCACAGACACCCTGAGGAGAAATCTCTATTCATTAAAAGCATGACCCTATCAAGTTGAGGTTGGATATGATTAACCAAGAACCTGTGTTATAAAGATGATCGGTCTCTGACTCACTTGAGAGCTGACCAGGTACATTACCTTAATTCATATTCTGGCTCCTATTCATTTCATCAGTACCAGGGGAGAAACAGAATGCCCAGAAGTGAATTGAAAGATACAGTTCATAAAGTCATTTCAAGCTCTCATAATAAGATGAGATATGAAAAAATCAAGTACTGACATGAGAATTACTCCATGAAAAACAATAAGAAAACAATGGCAATTTGATAATAAACTATATGGAGATAATTTAGGGACACTTTTGTAGGGATATGTATACAAGATGGCATACATCAATACATAGATACATAGATGGCAGCTAGATGGCACAGTGGGTAGAGCACTGGCCTCAGAGATGGGAAGACTTGACTATAAATCCCACTTCAGACACTTAATACCTGTGTGACATTGGTAAAAATAACTTAATCTCTGTCTACTTCAGTGTCTGCATATGTAAAATAGTAATAAATCTTATTAATGATTAATAACTATCAATTATATAGTATTTAAAATCTTGCAAAGGGCTTTACATATGTTTTTAATAACTCTCAACAATGCTGTGAGTCAGATGCTCTTATTATTACCATTTGACAAATTAGGAAGTTGAGACACATAAACGTTAACTGGAATACCCAGAGTCACTCAACTAATATGTTTCTGAAGTAAAATTTTTAACTCTGATTTTCCTTATTCCAAATCCTGCACTCTATCCATTATATCACCTAGCGACCATTGGAGCTAATAATTGCACCTAACTTTCAGGTTGTTGTAAGGAAAAAAAGTAGATCCTATTTGTAAAGAACCTTGCAAACCATAAAGCACTATAAAAATTGTAGTAGTAGTAGTAGTAGTAGTAGTAGTAGTAGTAGTAGTAGTATAGTAGCTGCTGCTGTTGCTGTTGTTTTTGTTTGAAGGAATTTCTGAAATCATCTGTTCTTTCTCTACCCCATCTCCCATTCCAAGAAGGTTAAGTTCCACATCCAAAGGGTGGGTGATATAATTTTTTAACAGAAAAAAAAAACAATTAGAAATTTTAGACAAAAATCTGGATAAAAATAAAGTGAATGACTGGCTAATTCAATAGTAATAATTTCTCCCAAGAAAGAAGGATGTTTATACATTATTTAGAAATCAGGTGAAGCATTAGAGATACTCAATTAGAATGGTTAAATAGACATGGAACTCTTAAAAGTAAATCACAGAACATATAAGATAGATATAAAGATTATAAATCACAATATATGATGATGATGTGATGTTGATGAAGAAAGATAGCTGATGGATAGATAGATAATAGAGAGATAGGTAGATACTTTTGAAAAGGTACATTAAACATACTTTCCCAAAATGTATATTAGGGAGCACATAAGTACCATATTATATGACTAGGAAAATAATGGTAACTATTAGAGGGAGGACCTTTGGGGTAAGTATATAACAAGGAACATTACATTGGCTCCATATGTACAATTCCTGAACAGTGTGAAGTAAGGAAGAGGAGAGAGGCACTGAAGAGAAACCTAAGATTTTTGAAGGATCTACATGCTGAAAACTCCAATCCAAAGTAAAATGACTTAATCAGTTAAGCATGAAGATATAGATAAATGAACATGTTAGCTATTTGAATGTAATTAATGAGGAGAAAAAACTAAAGATAGGAGTAAGATAAAAGGAGGAAGAAAAGTGAAATGACAGGAGGAAGAGAGAAAAAATTCAAACAGCTATATTTTTCATTTAAGAGTAAAAGACAGAGATGGCTCACTCTGGCTGAGGTGATTACCATAGAACAGGGGAGAAATAGTAGGATCATTAATAACTATATTATTTCATCATTGTATTCCCAGTAGGTATTTAATAAAACTTGGCTGAATTGAATTGCCGACATAGTCCACTGTCCCTGGACAAGAGAAGAGTTGGAAATGGGGGCAGGACCTCAAATGTGCTTTCAAATACTTGAAAGATTGTCTTATTGAAGAGATACTATATTTCTGTTCATTTTTGGTCTCAAAGAACAAAATTTGAACAATATGTGGTAGTTGTAATGATACAGTTTTTAGTTTGATGTGAGGGAAAAGTTCTTATCCTTTAGAGATGTTCAAAATTTGAATGGGCTGATTGAAGAAATAGTAGGCTTCCTTTCACTAGAGATTTCCAAGTGAAAATTGTATCACCACTTTTAGGGGAGGTTGAAAAATTAATTCTTACTGAATTACAGGGTGGATTAAGTAACTTTTTTTTTTTTTGGTGAGGCAGTTGGGGTTAAGTGACTTGCCCAGGGTCACACAGCTAGTAATTGTTAAGTGTCTGAGGTTGGATTTGAACTCAGGTTCTCCCGAATCCAAGTCCCGTGCTTTATCCACTGTGCCACCTGGCTGCCCTGCCCCTGGATTAAGTAACTTTTGATATTCTCAAATGATAGGGACAAGAATATGGATTGGACTTGGCATTTCATTGGTACAGGGAATTCCCACATGAAGAAGTTCTCTCTACCAAACCAAGTCCCCAACTTCTTTACAACTCATGGGCTTAGAGAGTTACCTAGAACCCTGAGAGGTTAAGTAATCAGGGTCCCTTAGTAAGCACATTTCATATGGAGGAAGTCAACTGATGTCAGACTATGAAGACATCTTGTTATCCTCTACTGTCACACTGCCTCCTAGTTTAAAGAGAAAAAAAAAAGAAAAAGAAAAAAAGAAGGAAAAGTTTAAATAAACCCTGGAGCTAAGCATCAATTAGCTATTCAGGAACTAGACCAGATACCAAAAGAGAGTTATTTAATGCTGGAAGGAATTGAATTTGTAGGGATTAGTTTGGGCCTCTTGTAAAAAAAAGTTTTAAAAAAATAATCTATGTCCTTTTTTTTTCTCATGTAGCTCAAGGGTGTACATATGGTGACTAGAAAACCTGAACTAGGGGGAAGTGTCCTGGATTTTGATTTTCTGCTCTGCCTGAAAACATTCATCAAAAATGTCTTGATTTGAACAATTCTGCTTCATTATGTCTCATGCTTTACATTTTTCTCTTTTTCTAGGAAAAATGACATATTCACTGTCCATGATGATGGCAACTAACTTTTTATCTTTGCATCTTCCAAAGCTTAAGACAGTACTTTATACATACCATGTATCCAATAAATGGTTGTTGAATTAAGTTGCCTTTATTTTTATTTCTTCCTGTTTTTCTATTCTTTTAGTTATTTTAGATATTACAAAGATCAAAAATGTTAGTGAAAAAAGTGTTGTGGTCTTTCCTGGTACCGCTGAACAGCTCCTAGTGCCTTCCTCTCCTGCTCTCCTTTACCACCTTCAGGTTACTTTGTATCTAGTTTATGTGTTTTCTGTGTATGTTAGCAAGCACATTAAAATGTAACCTCCTTAAGGGCAAGGGCTGCTTTTTATTCTCTTTGAATGCCAAGAATTTAGCACACTGCTTATTTCTTAATAAATGCTTGTTGATTCACTCTTCCATCTAATCAAGCTCCCTCACTTTGCAGACTAGGAAACTGAAGCCTATAGAGGTCAAATGCCTTTCTGAGTATCACACAGAAAGCTAATCCTTCTTCAAGGCTGATAACATGCAAAGAGGATTCACTTTTAAAGAGAGAAAGCAAGCCAAGTTGAATGGATAAAGTTATTTTAGCTTTGGTGTTCCAGATAAAAATAAATACAAAGGTGTCTCTCATCCCATAAAACATCTAAGAACTTTTGAATATCAGAGAAATTAAGCCAATAGGGATAGTGGATTAAAAATTATAGTATAGGATAGAGCACTGCCCCTGGATTTAGGAGGACCTGAGTTCAAATCCAGCCTCAGACTCTTAACACTTACTAGCTGTGTGACCCTGGGCAAGTCACTTAACCCCAATTGCCCACCAAAAAAAAAATTATAGTATGAACATGTCTTGCAGATATGCTTATATATACACATATAATATATGTATATGTTTACACATATATCACTTTATGTAATTTAAATATACATATGTAATAAAAAGACATTGAAGTAATATTAAGAAATTTAAACAATTGTCTTTACAACAAAGCCATACATAAGGTAAGTAAACCAAGGCTTTGGGATGGTTAAAATCTAACAGTTATGGCTAAAAATCTAATGTGTGGTCACCTTAAATTAGAAGCTTACAGTACCAGTTGTTGGGCAGTAAACATTTATTTAAGTATATTAGAAGTTAGCAAAAGAGAGAGGAAAAACACGTGGAGTTCAGAAAGAAAAAGTCTAGCTACCCTGGTCCTGCCACTGCTACCGAGACCTCCAATCTAAAGAAAGATCCCCTGTTCTACTAGAGTGGAAGCTCCCTGTGAGATGGCAAGAGGGGCGGTCCTGACCCACAGCTCCAAGCTAATTGGCTGGTAACATTGATTGGCATGAATTACAGGCAGTTCTATGAATAGATGTAACTTCCTGGATGCTAGTCAAATGCTTTCCCTTCAGGGGGGCGTTGCCCTGGTTCTCACAATGTCTTTCTCAGCAGGGGGGTGGCACCCTGATTCTCACAGCTTTGCCTTAAAGAACCAAAGATTTAAAGGCTGATGAAATATCAAGACAATTAGTTAAAATAGGATGTTATCAGATAGCACATTGCTACAGGTAAGCTTGTACCTGGCCTAGTCCCACTCCTAACAGAGCCTCATTCTCTAGTTCTCTTTCCATTCTGCTGATTGGCCTGGGTTCATTTCCTACCAACTAAATTTGTCTTAAAATGTATTTGATAATGCATTTTGTGGTGCTTGCCCATGGCAACAGAATTAGTAGTGGCAAATTTGCATTTTTAAGATAGAGAAATAAAGTTATCTTCTTTGTGACCTTACTAATGTTACCATTTAAGCAGTTTTTGAAAGGTAAAAGCAACCTTCGATTCAAGGGGAGCTTTTCCCTTCAACTAACAAATCTCTGGTTGCAGAAGAAGAAAGCCATGTGGCTGCTAGACAGATTTTTACATCATCTCTATCTAAAAGAGAGAATACCAGAGAGAAGCACAGAGGAACATTCGGATTTTTACTCTTGGACAGAATATATCTCCTATTAGCTTGAGATCAAAATGGGAATAAGGCCAATTAATTAGTACTTTAACATTAAGTTTTTAGGTTTTGGTTTGTTTTTGCTTGTTTTGATTGCTTGGTGGTTTTTCATAATCCTTAAGCAACTCTAAGGGTTAGCAACTCAAACATAAGACAAACCTATGTATGGTGATTAAAGTTCTTATGGCTACTGAAAGTTTAGTAACAAAAGAAATGACATGGAAAGTAATGCAAAAAGGAAGCAGAGTGAGAGCTAGACTAACCCAACTTTTCAGTGAAGATAGGATGCTAACTTTGGATATTGACACCACTTAACACATCTATCATGATAGCAAAACTGAGTATTATTTATTTCATAAAATATTATAAGCAAAAGATATATATTTGATAAATTATATGGGGCAACTAGGTGGCACAGTGGATAGAGTACAAGTCCTAGAGTCAAGAAGACTCACTTTCCTGAGTTCAAATCTGGCCTCAGACACTACCTATGTGAACCTGGACAAGTCAATTAATCCTGTTCCTCTTCTATAAAATAACCTGGATGAGAAAATGGCAAACCACTCCAGTGTCTTTACCTAGAAAACTCCAAACAAGATCGCAAAGACTCAGACATGACTGAAACTGGTCAACAACAATAAAAAATCTTCCAAATGGTTTCCATTTTATCAACTGAAAATTTTAAATTTTAAAGATTAAGAAAACTTTCAGCTATCCACACCTCAGTATGTTCTTGATGTGTTGGGACAATATAACACTGGCAGAATAATCTATGAAAATGAAAGAACATTTAAAGTGTCAATTCAAACTCATTGCAAAAAAATTTGCAAAGGAAGCCCACAAGCTATAGAATTTTATCCCTATGCTGTGGCAGATTTTCCTGAAGTGAATTTGCAGAAGTCTTATTAATATATTACTGCCTGGTTATAGCTATAGTACACATATATTCTTGAAATGATGAAAGAAAATGTCTCTTTTTTTTAGCTTTTGTATCTGTGAGGCTTGAACAAAGAGGAGGAAAAAAGAGGTCCATCCTGATTCTTACATTAAATCTTTCTTAGTAGATAAAAATTATTGCTGTGGGCCATAAAAACTGGTATTGGGATAATAAAAGTGATTAGCTATGGAAATGCAGGAAGCCATAGTATTTTCTTCTTATGGTAAATTTTGCCTTTTACTGACAGGAGACAGACAGGACTTAGGAAACTGGAAGCTATAAAATTATTATCAATTATTAACCATGTGTTTCTCAGATAAATTTAATTAAAATGTCCAAAATTATCTTTCTTCTTTTCCTACCTTTCCCTGATAACTATGAAATTGCCCTTGTTTTTTAAAAGGAAAATTGAGAGTACTTTAAATTATACTTAAAAGACTTGCTTTCATAAGATATATCCTTTTATGGGCTTAGTAGAAAATTAGAGGGAATTTTGCTTCTAATAAAATACATCTTCTCTTGATTTTCTTATTTCCCTGGCTCTCACTAAAACCAGTGGGAATATACCACAGCCTTTCTATGCCAATCAATTCTTCTGAGTTTCTGATTTAAGTAATAAGTTATTCTAAGACATTTGATCTCTTGATTCTACCTCCCTAAAAAGCATATTGTGTCTAAGCGTAGGAAGGGGTAATACTAAAGGATAATAATTGAATTCAATACCAAAAGCATTTATTACGCACCTACCATGTGTCAGGCACTATCTTAGGCACTGGAAAAATAAAAGTAAAAACAAAACAAGTCCTGCTTAAAAAAAAAAAAAAACAGGGGGCGGCTAGGTGGCACAGTGGATAAAGCACCGACCCTGGATTCAGGAGGACCTGAGTTCAAATCCGGCCTCAGACACTTGACACTTACTAGCTGTGTGACCCTGGGCAAGTCACTTAACCCCCATTGCCCTGCAAAAAATTAAAAATTAAAAAAAAAAACCAAACCAACACATTCTACTAGGGAGAAATATTATGTACCTAGATAAATAAAAATATATATAACATTAAAAAATTAATTTCTCAGTATAGGAGAAGGCATAATAAATAGAAGAATCAGGAAGCCTCTTAAATGAGGTGGCATTTCAGATGAGTCTTGAAGGGATGTAGGGTTTCCAAGAGGCATAGTTGAGTATAGACAGCCTGATTATGTGAAGAACCTGATTATGTGAAGAATTGGAGATGGGAGACACGCTGTGTGTGTGTGTGTGTGTGTGTGTGTATATATATATATATATAAAATTTTTTAGTGAGGCAATGGGAGTTAAGTGACTTGCCCAGGGTCACACAGCTAGTAAGTGTTATGTGTCTGAGGCCAGATTTGAAATGAGGTACTCCTGACTCCAGGGCTGGTGCTCTATCCACTGCACCACCTAGCTGCCCCACACACTGTATATATTAAAAAGCAAATGACAAGTTTGATGGAAATAAAGAGTCAGCCTCCCAGTGCAATCATAGAATTTAGAATTGGAAGAGAGATTGGATGTCTGCCTTGGTAAATATGTACATAGAAGGCATTCCTAAAGTCACACCCTTCCCACTTCCACTTTAATTTTCTGTGACAGGAGGGAAAAGATATGCACAGTTTTGTGTTCAATACAAGAAGGTCCCTTTTTATTCAGGAGGACATGTTTCTGACTAGGAGGGATTTATTAGTATTCATAGAATCATGGGATTTTATATATGTGTGTGTATGTGTGTATATGTATGTGTATATATATATATATCTTTGTGTTTGTATATATATGTGTGTATATGTATGTATATATGTTTGTGTTTGTATATATATCTGTGTTTGTATTTTTATACATATATATATATATATATATATATATATATATATATATATATATATATATATATATATATATATATATATAAATATATATGCTGAAAGGAACTTTTGAGGACATCTAATCCAATTCCTTTATTTTGAAGCGGAAGATATAGAGGATAGCAAAGATTAAGTGACTTGCCTGTGATACATAGGTAGTAAGTGTCAGAATCAGGATTTGAACTTAAATCATTCTGACTCCCATTTCTCTGTTTTATTTACTATAGTTGCCACTTAACTATAGCACTTGTTAGCTCTCTAGAGAGAGATAGATTAGAAGTTAGAGGATGTGTTTTGGATCACAGCATTGCTACTTACTATTGAAGTGATTTCACATAAGTCACTTTATTTCTGGGCTTCCATGTTCTTATATGTAAAATGGGGACTGATCTAGGTAAGAATGAAAAGTCCCTTCAACTTTACAAACTATGATACTATGATTTTCTATCTACCAAATAAATCTACCAGATTTATATGAAGTAACAGCATGTTGAACAGAGACTATCATACATTTTGATACTTGTTTAAGGTCTTGTGATTTAATGCAGATGAGTACCACTTTATTTGACTCAGGTCATAGCCCTATCCAGGAATTCATGCTTTACTGTGGCCAAATGAATCCATCGCTTTGTGGCCAACCTTCTAGCACTGAACTTCTCTGAAGTGAATTAGACTTATCCTTACACTATGGACACAAAGTCTGTCACTGGACTTGTACTTCAAATTTTTCAAGCTTGGCATAACCTCCCAGTCTGTGCTTCACCAGCATAGCTGAGAGAGTCAAGTTCCACACTCTCAAAATGTTCTTTAGTAGAAGCCATAGGCCTGTGGGTTACTGATAAATGTTTCTTCATGTGAATTAAATGGAATCATGAATACATATATATATATATATATATATATATATATGTATATGTATATGTATATACACACATATACATACATATACACAGGTATATATGTGTGTATGCATGCATATATGTATATGTACACACACACATATATATGTGGGTAACCTCATACATATCAAGTGTATACCTGAAAAACTGGATGAAATAATAAGTAATCTCAAAACACAGGAAAAATAGAATGCAAGTCAAACCATTGTGTTATGAAAAATAAACATGTCACTTTCTTAAAGCCTTTTCTCCAAATATGACATGACAATAACCCAAGGGATTATTATCCATTGCAAGAAATTGAAATCATTGATACACCTTTTTTAAATTTAAAATGTAGGGGCAGCTAGGTGGCGCAGTGGATAGAGCACCGGCCCTGGAGTCAGGAGTACCTGGGTTCAAATCCGGCCTCAGACATTTAACACTTACTAGTTGTGTGACCCTGGGCAAGTCACTTAACCCCAATTGCCTCACTAAAAAAAAAAAAAATTAAAGTGTAATCATTGTTCTGTCTTCATTTTGCATAGTGCACATGAACAATCTGGAGAGTTATAGTTGAAGTATCTTCAAAGTTCCAGCTTCCAAGAGGTTTCCAAAGCTCCTATTCCCTCATTCGTAGTAGTAACATCTGTGTTTCTCTATTCCTGAACTTCAGAACAGGGACAAAGCTTTAGAATCCATGGAGATGAAACTGGAGGGTTTGTGGGGAACACACATATGACTTAGTATAAGCACTAACTCATATGAAAAGGGTGAATTTACAAGGACTTTATTGCTACTTTCTGAATATCTGTCTCTGAGAGAAATTAAGCCATACATACATAACTGGAAAGTCATTACCTAGATAGAATGACCATGGTATGGCTGCCCTAAGGCAGTCATTATGAAGGGGATTGTAATTTGAAAACTGTATTCACCTATTGACAATGATGTAATTACATAGCCTGTGGTTTGTCCTGACGACTTCTTGTGTCTATTTTTCTTCCTTGCAGCCTGTTAGTTTTTACATATGCATTTCCAGTAGATAGGAGAAAATAGTAAAATAGAAGTGACCTTCCAATTTCAATAAATAATAATAATAATAATAAATCTTTACCATTATCATTTCATTTAGTCCTTAGCATTAAGAAAACCTTTAGAGATAGGTGCTATTATTATTACAGATATGAAAACTGAGAAAAAACAGGGGTTAATTGATTTTCCCAGACTACACAGCTAGTGCCTGAGACCAGATTTGAATTAAGGTCTTCCTAACTCCAGACCCAGCACTCCATCTACAGTGCCACCTAGTTTTCCCTTTGCCATTTTTTCCATCTCCAACTGAACTAATTGCTTGAACTAATTGCTAACATGATCATTGGGAATTATATGTAGACTTCCATTATCCAGGCTTTTTTGGGATTCCCCATGTCACAAGTAGAGTTTATTCATGTAAAATCTCAGAGTTGGAAGGACACCATTGAGATCATTTAGTGCAAAACACACCTGAATAGGAATCACTTTTACAATTCCTTTCAAAAGTAGCTATTAAGCCTATTCTTCAATTCCTTCAGTTCTGGTTAGCTGACAACCATTCAAGATAGGCCATTATACTTTTGGATCAATCTAACTTGTTAGAAAGCTCTTCCCTATGTTGAGCAAAAAATATTCTTTTTTTGCAGGCTCTACTAATTGATCTTAACTCTGTTTTCTGGGTCAGACAGAAAACTGCTAATCACTCTTCCACATGATAGTCCTTCAAAGACTTCAAGGTAGCTATCATATCTGCCTTAAGTCTTCTCTTCCCCAGTTAAACATGCATAGTTTCTTCAAAAGATCCTTGTATGATAATGTTTAATCCACTCACTATCATTGTCTTTTGCCTTTGGACACAATAGCTTATCAGTGTCGTTCCAAAAATGTGACCTATGAAACTATGCATAATACTATAGATGGGACCTAATCAGGACCTCCTTCATTCCTGTGTTTGTACCTCTAACACTACAAACAGTTCTCACTAACCTTTTTGGACTGATATTTACTGATTTGGACTGATATTTATTGATGCTTATGATTCATGATAAATTTGCTTTAGCTCATAAAATTCTGAGATCACTTTTAAGTGAATTGTTATGTAGCCATGCCTCTTTAATTCTGTATTTGTACCATTGATTTTCAACCCAATTATAATGATTTACCTCTATTCCTATTTACATTAAGATATTCTCCTTTTCCATTTAACCTATCAAGAACTTTATGTATCCTAATTCTGTCACACAATGTCTTGTGTTAGATAATCTTCCTAATGCCATATAATCACAAATTGTATAACCTTAGCAGATATAACTGCTTCTAAGTCTGATAAAAAATGTTGAACAGGATGAGACTAATAAAATAATTTAATGACATTACTAGAGACTTTCTTACCAGTCATCATCGATCCATTAATGACCATACCTCTTTTTACTTCCTGGATTCCCCTATGATGGTTCTCCTACTCCCTGCTTGAGCATTCCTCAGTTGACTTTCCTTGGATCATTCATACTCCTTAGCATTGATAGATATAGATAGATAGATAGATAGATAGATAGATAGATAGATAGATAGATAGATAGATAGATAGATAGACATGTGTGTATCTGTGTATATCTGTGTGTGTATATATACATATGTTTATGTTTATATATTATATATATATATATATCAATTGTAATGATTGGAATGATGCCACCTACTGGAGACTTGCTGTGGGAAAGCTCCACCATGAGGAAAATGCCTCAGAGACATTGTGGCTTTTCCTTGGAGTCAGGAAATGACGTTTGCTCATGGGTGCTGTCTATCAAGGCTACCAGCCAATCAAATTGAGGAGCCTCCTATTTTCTGGGAGGAGACAGGAAGGAGGAAAGGGAGCCTGCGCGGAGAGCTCCGGGGCTTTTTGGGTTCCTGACTTGATGGTGGTGGTGCAGAGGACTTCACAGGAAATTTGAGGAAAGATAGTAATGCCAGGCTATTGGAATTCTGTTCTCAATCTTTTTCTTTCTATTTTCCAATAAACCCTTAAAAACCTAAACTCATTTTATCAGTAATTTTAGTCAGTTTCCCCCAAAACTGGGGGAACAGATTAGAATCCACATTTAGAATCTTAAATTACACAGTTTGGCTGACCACGAAGAGGAAAAGCAAACGTTCATCTTCTGATCTTCTGATTGGGTAAGATTTCCCCTCCCCTGTCCCTTTAAATTGGAAAGTACTATCAAGTATAGGCTGTTTTAAATTTCAAATGGATCTTTTAAACATCCTAAGTACCCCTTTTCTAGCTTTACCTTCACTAATCAGAGATGTTGGCCAGTTTGAATTTGAATATATTTTTATTACTTTTTTGGTTTTGTGGGGCTTTGTGGTATGGTATGGAGAATTTGGCATGCCCTAGATAATATTAGAATAAAGATGATTCCCTGGGATTCCCCATTAGGAAAGCTACTTATGGATTGGAATGAGGGAAAACTTAGACTAAATAGAACCATGACCAGAGGAGGGCTTATCAGACTGTGTTTTATGTGGCATGAGGAATTACAGGAATTATGGCCCAAATACGGGTCATTTGATCCCAAAATATTGAGGCATTTGCAAAGAACCCTAAGTAGATGTCCACCTGAACATTTACGTTATTGGAAAATCTGGGCCAGAGCAAGTGAAAATTATCATACTAAAAATATAAGACGAAGAAAATCCAGACCCCAAATTGACAAGCCTAAGCTTGTAGACATGGCCTCCCAAACCTCCAAACCCGAGATTGAATGCAAGGCAATTCAGACTGAAATTCCAAATGACCCAACTCTTATTCCCGCGCCCTCTACTTCCTCCATGCCAAACAAAGAAAGAAAGAAAGAAAGAAAGAAAGAAAGAAAGAAAGAAAGAAAGAAAGAAAGAAAGAAAGAAAGAAAGAAAGAAAGAAAGAAAGAAAGAAAGAAAGAAATGATTCCCCTGTAGAGGAGACAGAGAAAGTAAGAATTGTTCCCCTTCAAGAGATCCTCACCCATGGTCAAAAAGGTACTATACATAAGCTCAGACAATACACACCTTTTACACCCAAGGATTTGGCTTTATGGGGACAAAGCACTCCTAAATTTGATGAAGATCCCACAGCAGTTATCAGGCAGTTTAGAGCAATTTTTAGAACATATCAGCCCACTTGGAATGATGCTACTGACCTTATGGAAACAATATTGTCCCCAGGAGAAAGAGCAGATGTAGTAACTGCAGCAAACAGTCTGGAAGCCATGGGAAAGGTTGATATTGGGTGGCCTATTCAAGACCCTGACTGGGACCCCAATAACCCTAAGCATTTTGATATGTTGAAAGATGCAAGGGAAACATTGCTGAAGGCAATGGAATCCTGTATTAGAAAGACTGATAACTGGCCAAAATTTATAGATACAGTTCAGGGACCTGATGAGAGACCTAATAAATTTTATGACAGGCTGTGTAAGTATGCCAGGCAATATGCTAGACTAGACCCATTAGACAGTAGAGACGCCCATATTATCTGCTCTCATTTTGTAAACCAGTCCTTACCAGAAATTTGGAAATATTTTAAAAAGCAATGTCCTGGGTGGAATACTTTGAGTCCTAACAGACTTAAAGAAATAGCAACATATATTTATGAAGGAAATGAGAGAGAAGAAAGGAACAGACAGGACATTTTAGCTCCAGTACAGGAAACAACAGGGCAGAGAAACTGGAAAATTGAAAATCGTTATCACCCCCCTAAATTTTGCGAGTACTGCAAAAAACAAGGACACTTCTTGAGGGAATGTAGAACTAGAAAACAAGACCTTAAGAGGACAATGACCGAGAGCCTTGAGGAATTCTTTGGGGGAAATCGAAATAATTTTGGAAACTTTTATCAGAAAGGAGACAACCGGAGTAATTGTAGGCCTTATTACAGGCAGAATCAAAATAGATATAAATCTTTTCAGGGGGATAAAAGGAGACAGTATCAGAAAAACCGTAGACCCTATCAGGGAGGAACAGAAGGACAGAACCAGAATCAGGGTAACCGTGGACTCCCTCAAAGGGGGGCACAGGATTGACAAGAGGAAGGGGGGGAATGGAACATAGATAATGAAAGCAACATATTCCCAGATCCGGATTTTTTGAATGCACTTGTGCCAGTCCATTCACCTCCCCAGAGTAAGGAACCTCATGTGACCCTCAAAGTAGGGGACACATATTATGACTGTTTGCTAGACACAGAAGCTTCTAAATCAGTTTTAGTAAGGAAACCAGATGCTGGGTTTAGACCTGTAGGATTTTTGAATGTAGTAGGAGTCTCAGGAAAGAGCCAGAGAGTGGCAAAATTGAATCCTCGCATGGTATCTATGGGGGCCTTAACAGTGGACATTCGTTCTTACTCATGCCTGATGCCCCTGTAAATTTATAGGTCGTGATCTCCTTTACAAGCTTAGAGCAACCATACCTTGTGCTCCAGATGGGGGCTGTCTCCTTACAATTGCCAGAGGATACTATTTATTTATACAAATTTTACTTACAGAAGCTCAAGGAACAGTAGGGGAAGTATCCAAGATTCCCTCTGGACATTCCTGAGTCTTTATGGGCCTCATCCCTAATGAGGTGGGGCTCCTTAAGTCTGCCATGCCTGTTACCTTTAAAGTTAAGGGGGGGACCACCCCCCTCCATTGCACAGTATCCCATTGTCTAGGGAAGCAATAGAAGGGATCACTCTTATAATGAGGCTTTGAAAAGCCAGGGTATTATTATTCCATGTCATAACTCTCATGCAATACTCCCATTTTGCCAGTTAAACAACCCAAGCCTGGGCCAGATGGTAAACCTGTTATTCCATTTTGTGCAAGATCCTTAGAGCAATTAATAATTATGTTATCCTAGACATGCTATAGTGGTTCCCCTTCTACCATAATTTTTCCATTCCCTGTGAATTACATGCTTCACAGTGGTAGACCTCTGCTGTGCCTTTTTCTCCATACAGTTACATGAGGACTTTCAATATTTATTTGCTTTTACCTGGAAAAATAGACAGTGGACATGTACTTGACTTCCACAGGGATTTGTAGGACAGTCCCACATTATTTTCCCAAATTTTACAGCAGGATCTGGCCTCCAATACCTTTAAAGGCTCACACTAGCACCATATGTTGATGACTTACTTTTAGCCTCCCTAATGCTGAAAATTTGTCAAGAAGATAGCCGTCACTTACTACTAGAGCTGCACAAGAGAGGCCACCAAAGTGTCCAAGACAAAGGTACAATGGTGTTTGCCCAGGTGGAATATTTAGGATTTATTCTGGCTGCTGGAACTCGCTCCGTCTCTTCTAAGCGAGTCCAGGCCATTCAACAACTTTATGCCCCTCTACTAAGAAGCAATTAAGAGCCATTCTGGAGCAGCTGGGTACTTTAGACAATGGATACTCTCTTTTGGTGAAATTACTAAACCTCTCATAGCTCTAACAAAAAGTTCTGTCCCAGACATTTTACAGTTGGATCCCCAGCATCTCTCAGCCATAAAAGAATTAAAATGGGCCTTGTTATCAGCACCTGCCCTAGGACATACCAGATTATAGTAAGCCTTTCACTCTCTTTGTGCATGAACAAAGGGGGGGGGTGGCTTCTGGATTTCTGACTCATCACCTGGGCCTAACAACGCCCTATAGCCTACTATTCAACTCAGATGGACCCCTGTAGTGGCTAGAGCGCCACCTTCCTTTAGAGCAGTGGCGACCACAGCCCTTTTGATAGAAAAAGCCTCTGATTTGGTCCTAAGTAACCCTCTAACTGTGCAATGCCCTCATAAAGTGGAGGCTCTCTTACTACATAACAGGACACAAGCCTTTTCAGATCAAAGGCTGGCTAAGTATGAAATAACCCTGTTAGGTAATGAGAATATCACTTTAAAACACTGCACAGTTCTTAATCCAGCAACACTACTCCCTAAACTTACCCATTTCGGGGAACCGTTGCATGACTGTGCATCTTTAGTTGCTATGGCTGAAAAACCCCGATGATGATCTTTTTGATACACCTTTAGAAATCCTGATCTTGTATCTATACAGATGGTTCCTCATTATAGAGAGAGGGAAACCCGTTTTACTGGAGCTGCTGTAGTTTCTGATTATGACACCCTCTGGGCAGCTTCTCTGCCTTCCCATTTTAGTGCACAGGCTACTGAACTTGTGGCTCTTACACAGGCCTGTAATATAGCCAAAGATAAGAGTGCCACCATTTTTACTGACTCGAAATATGGCTTTGGCATATGCCACTTTATTGGTATGATTTGGTGTCAACGAGGCTTCCTAACATCTTCGGGCAAGGCTATTGCCAATGGGGACCTTATCAAGGACCTCTTAGATGCCCTGAAACTGCCTTCTTCCCTAGCTGTTGTACATTGCCCTGCCCACACAGGGAATAGTGATCCTGTTTCAAAGGGAATTGCACGAGCTGATTCTGCAGCCAAGCTTGCTGCATTAGAAGCTCCTGAACATGTATTTAACCTTTCACCTTCTAAGGATATTCCTTCCAACCTAACCTATGACGATTCTGAAGTAGAAAAGTGGAAAAAGAAATTTAAGGCAAAACAGATCAATGGCATCTGGGTGTCTCCAGAAGGTAAGCCACTTCTTCCCCGGAAATTCTACCACCAGGTATGCCTCTCTGTTCACAGAAAAGGCCATTTTGGTACACAAGGCATTGTAGACTCTATTAAGAGAACCTGGATAGCACCAGGTGTGACTAATACAGCATCTCGAATTCTGCTTCGGGTCTGCTCCCACATGTCAGTCTTATAATCAGTATGCTTTTGAAAGCCAAAGCTTATGGAGGGGGCATCCCCTAGCATATACACCTTTTTGAGCTCTTACAAATTGATTATATTACTATGCCAAAAGCAGGAACATTTAAATTAAGAGATAGTACCTCGTTTTTTGGCCCACCACCCGCATCGATTCTGACAAAGACACACATTTCACTGATTCGATTTTTCATCCCACAAATCTACTCTTCCTGGGAGTGACTCCAAAATTTCCACACGCCCTTCATCCACAAAGTTCAAGCCAAGTTGACCGTATGAATAAAGAGCTTAAGAGTATTGACTTGGCAATTATGTACTGAACCCCATTTTGAAATGGCCTGATGTTCTACCATTGGCATATCAATCCTATGAAGTAGACCAAGAGGAGAACTTCATATATCTCCTTATGAAATGCTTTTTTGGTCACCCTCCTATACAAGCTAGAAACTTTTTCCCCAGTTTATACCATCACTGGTGGGAGGTGATACTTCTGTTGCCTCCTATATACAGGAATTACAAACCAGGCTACGTGAACTGCATGAGGCAGGAGCTGTGGGTCCAGGCAGGACCATTAGACTTTTCATTGCATACCTTCAACCCAGGAGATAAAATATATGTAAAGAATTTTCAGAGAACCAGTGGAACCCCAACCTGCCTGGAAAGGACATTTTCAGGTATTATTGACAACTCCTACTGCATTAAAATGGTGTGAAAAAGACTCATGGATTCATTGCTCTCATGTAAAGCCTGCACCATTCATAGGTGAAGAGATTTCAGATAAGACCCTGAGGTAGACGCTAAAGAGCTAAAAAACCCTAACGATAGCAACTGTTAAAAGAGCAAAGAGAGTCAGAGGAAATAGGCAGTTCCCATTTGATAATCCCACTGATCAGTTAAAATGCTTTGGGACTAAGTCTTCGTAAAGTATCAGGAGACAGAAACTTGCCTTTTTAGGGTTTTAGCCGACCAGCTAGAAGTCACTGTAGAAATCATCTCAGACACAAACAAGAAGGCTGCTTCTTATATGATTAACCATAGACAAGAGTTTGAGTCTTTTAGAGTAAATGACTCCCCTTTTGAAGAATATGTTGACAAATTAAAGAAATTTGGAAAGTGGGGAGGAAATGATACAATTGTAGCATTTGCTAAGCAGCATCAGCTGAATGTGGTAGTTCATCAGTTAAATCAGCCCTTATTGAAAATCAGTGGCACAGACAAAACTGATGCTAGAGAACTCCACATTTTCTACCATAAAGAACATTATGACAGCATTAGAAAGATCAATGACAATTCAGAAACCCCTGCCACTTTGGCATGCAGAGAATTGGGGAACCAGTTAAAACAATGTGGCATACCCCAAACTCTAGCAGTTTAAATACCTTAAAATTTTACAAGCATTTCCTTCTACAGGCAAAAGCACTTGAAGCACATGGCCTAGTTTTCTGGCCCACCTCAATTTCCCCCACCCTTTCCCTACCCTAAACCTATTTTTTTTAATCCTTTTTGTTTTTTGTTTTGACTTTTGAAAGTCACTGAAAAGACCTGGAATTCACCACACCTTTAAGTTCTTTAAGAGCACTTTAAGTGGTGCTTAGCAAATCTTTTGCTTTTTATTTTTGGTTTTTTGTTTTGCTTTGTTTTTTGACTTTTGTTTCTTTTGCTTTTCTTTAAAACTAAATTTTGTAAACTAAGTGACTTTTCAAAGACATTTTAAGTATATGCTGTGGGTGAGGCCATTGGGCCTCAGAAACTACCAGAATTCTTTTTTTTTTTACTCTCTCTTTTTGAGAGAACCATGAGTTCTAATGAGTTTTTTTTTTTTTTTTTTGCTTTTTCTCCTTTCTCTTTTATGTTGTTCTGTTTAACTAAAAAAGACCAGGAAGGGTTATTGAACCCTATTGCTTGATACCTCACTGAAAACATTGAATATTGAATCTTGCCAATTGAAGTCATTTCTTTTTGATAAATTAATCACCACTTTAAGTATCTGTTACTGTTATAGTAGAGAATTCATGTATAAGATGATGTGGTTTACTTGCTAAAAGAAGATTATGTAATAATGTCTAAAAGAAGATTATGTAATAATATCTAATATAATCAGCTATTTACATTCATTTATTATTTATATGTCATTATGCTCTGGGTATGGTTTGGAATTATTGTATATATCACTAATATATTCTCAGTTATGCAGCATAGCACGCATTTTTACCATCATACTGTCTTTGGTGAAATTAATGAGATTTCGGAAGTATGGAAACTTATCATTTCAGAGACTAACTTGCTGTGAACTCTGATGCAGGCCCTGGAGAGAATATATGTGCAACAAAAGGAGAGACAGGTATACGTAAGTCCATGGTTTGCTTATCATGGTGACTATGTAGAGTACAATTACTAGGCACAGTCCAGTATTCATCCTCTCTCCCTCCTAATTTAACCTAATTTAACTGAACTTATTTATCTTTTTTATCTCACTCAGTTGAGCTCACCTGTGGCCTAGCACAATCACTGGCTGTCTCAGAACCATGAGATATGGTATGATACCCTTTCCATAACATTTTCAGGTGTCATGAACACATACTAAATTTGACTTTTATCCAGACACATGGTGGTAAAAAGTGTTACCGATTGCATAACTACCTCAACCCTTTATTAAAAGTCTAAGGATATAAAGGAGGGAATGTGATGGAATTTATTAATTTGATCATTGACAATGCTATGCTAAGGTTTAGTAAAAATACAGCAATTCAAACAGTTAAAGAAGATAATCCAGCTTTCCAGACCAGAGTCCAGAATCCAGTTTTTCCAGACCAGAATCCAGTTTCCTCCTGATGACATCTTACCACTTCAAGAAGACAAGAGAACTCAGAGACTTTGTATGAACTGTTTTGCTTTATTAGTTTTTACTATATCCTTTCTGTTATTATATGCCATCTGTAACATGTACTCTATGCAGAGGCTCTCCCTTTGCAAGACTAATGTCAAAGCCTCGGTTCATGAGGACAAAAAAAAAAAATCGCCCCTCTGGACAAAACTTTCCTCTCTTCCTTTTCTATATTGTTGTTCACATATTATTAGTTAGCAATAGTTATATTGTTTTTACTGTTACATCAAGGAAACATTTTGTTTCTTGAGGAACAAAAGGGGGGACTGTAATGATTGGAATGATGCCACCTATTGGAGACTTGCTGTGGGAAAGCTCCACCATGAGGAAAATGCCTCAGAGACATTGTGGCTTTTCCTTGGTGTCAGGAAATGACGTTTGCTCATGGGTGCTGTCTATCGAGGCTACCAGCCAATCAACTTGAGGAGCCTCCTATTTTCTGGGAGGAGACAGAAAGGAGGAAAGGGAGCCTGCGCGGAAAGCTCTGGGGCTTTTTGGGTTCCTGACTTGATGGTGGTGGTGGCAGAGGACTTCACAGGAAATTTGAGGAAAGATAGGAATGCCAGGCTATTGGAATTCTGTTCTCAATCTTTTTCTTTCTATTTTCCAATAAACCCTTAAAAACCTAAACTCCTTTTATCAGTGATTTTAGTCAGTTTCCCCCAAAACTGGGGGAACAGATTAGAATCCACATTTAGAATCTTAAATTACACACAATGCTAGGGAGTATGAATATACATACATACACACACACACACACACACACACACAAACCATATTTCCTGTTCTTGGGCCTCCTTTCTCTATATTATCTCTCCCTTAGTAATTATGTCAGTTCCTATGGATCTGATTATCCTACCTACACACATGATGCCCATTCTACAAATTCAACTCTAGTTGTTTTTCTGAACTCATTTGACTGCATCTCCAATCTAGCAGTTTTAAAGTGGCATTAATTTTCTAGGATTGGGGATATAATAGTACCATGTTACTTTGAATGGTTAATCTACATCAGTAACATTGTTTTCAACTATGCATGACACATTATAGGAAAGCATTCATACAATAAAGGGTAATAGTCAAGGTTCTCAAGACCTTGTCATTTGAGAACTGATCCACATAGTCAAAGTATGAAATCTCAGAGGTATCAATTATTCCTTCTCCTTCAACCACAGAATGCAGTCAGGTGTAGATCCTGTTGCTCGAACATTCACAGTATCTTTGCATTCTATCCATCCTCTTAACTCATGTTGTCATGATCATAATTCAAATTATTTTATATACAAATCATGTTTATTTGTAGAGAAATGACAAGACTAAACAACACATTGATAACCAGTGTTTTAATTGTGAATGTGGGATCTAAAAAAAACTTTAATAGCTTAATTAGGATTGCAATAATTTTGGTATGTTGTGTTTCTGTAAAGAATTCTGAAATAAAAATTTAGAGTTGTATATTCCTGAATGGAATGCTTACATACCACATATATGAAATACTGTTGGATTTTCAAATCAAATATATAATAATTCCATAATTTAAACATTTAAGTCCTTGTAATCTTTGTTGCTATTTAAGTGAATTAACAGTTTAAATTTGTTTTAATACTATAACTTTTCAGAAAGTTCCACTTTCTTCCTTTTTTAAAAAAACACTGGAATAGATGATCAAAACGAGATTGAACCTTAAGGAAGTTTAAACAAAAAAATATCATCCTGTACTGTTTCCAGCCCACCCCTCCATACCATCTTCAAAAGTATCCAATCTCTACTAATGAGGGATAAAGTTGAAATGGAGTAATCTTCCATAAGTATAATCTGACTGCAGTAATAAAACACAAAATGAGGGGATGGGAATTAAATACTTGAAAAAAAAGTTAATATTTTCTTACTCACCTCAAGGGAAAATCAACATGGAACTTGACAGTTTGTGAACATATCATTTTCACTGGCCATGTTTCAGGGCAAATCAAGTGTAGTTTGAAGGCAGCAACATTTGAAATAAAAGTAGTAATATTCAATGCGTTTTTAAAAGCACCTCCCAATTAATAGTTATTTTATAGCAGTTGTTTGCAGCTCACGTGATGTTAGGCCATGCCAAATGCTCTGTTGTCATCAAATGCTCTGTTGTCATCTCTATCTTCTTCAGATTCATCCTCAGAAGTTGGACACTTGTGCTAGCTTCACTTGCAATTCCGAGCATATAAGAAAAGCTTTGTTCACATAAATTCAGCAAGACAACCAAGTACAGACCCAAGCCAATAAAGTCATACTCTGCTTGTTCATTTGCATGAGCCCTATGGAGTTGATGAATACCAAAATCCTCTAGGTTAAGCTGTAAGTTTTCTTTACATAGCTCACAGGTGGTTATAGCTTCCCATGATGAACCAGAATTAATTTTGGCCTACTTCTTCATACGTTCCTGATAAACATATTGCAAACTTCCAATGCATTTGCATGGCTCTATTAGAAGGTTGGAGGATGATGAAGCTGCCATCTGGCAAATTCTACACAAATCACCTTCCTCTTCATCAGAGTCCTCTAAGAGGAGATTCTCTTTTATTTTTGTAGCCTTTATAGGTCTCTTGAAGATAGAGTTTTAGTCTTATCATTCTATCCATAAGATAAATTACAACCTGATGGAATAATATCTATAGGGATCATGACATTGTCAGATAAACTGCTTCCCAGAGCAAAGCAGATGAGAATAAGGAACCAGGAGGAATTCCAGAAATTCCTGTATTTCTTCCACTGTGAGACAAATCTGGTGTAGAAGCAGTAGCACTGCTGAATACTGTAGGGGTTTGTGGTCTGTTGGCATCATTCCCAAAGGATTCGTTTGGGGTTTCAAGGTCAACCTCTTCATTAGACTCTCTTCTCAAAAAATGTTGAGATCTAGATGGCACATCAGTAGTGTGTATTTGTGTACAGTCATCTCTTCCTTCTCTACATCTCCTTGGAAACAAAGGTGTGCATCTATTTCTTAAAGAGGAGGCCAAGCAGAAACCAGTATTTCTACTTTCAGAATTTTGGCTAAAGTTTTCTGAACCAATCTCATTGCTAGGATTTTGGCAAACAGATGATAAACCCCAGCTTCTCCTAAGAAATATAAATCCCTGAGAAGATTCGGGTGTTCTATTTTTAGGAATTTCAGAAGATGAAGCTGCACTACCACTAGACTGTGGAAATCAGAACTGTTGGGTCAATGTAGGAATTTTCAGAATCTAATGATTTTGTATTCAAGGAATCCTGACTAGATCTTCATGAAAAAAAGGTAGATGGCATACTAGAAGCTAGACAAGACAAAAACTACCTTGTTGTCTGCCTTCCTTCAGTGTCTTTAGAAGGCTTAGTCAATGATCTTTGAGATGAACTAATTCTTTCAGAATTGCTAATGGAAGAAGCTTCATCTCTATTTGGGATGTAGGAAAAACCTTGCCGTATACTCCTTTCGAGAGATTCCATTTCTCTTGGAGAAGTGTTTAATTGGGAAGAATTTCTGCTTGGTTCTCTAGAATAAAAAGAGAACTGATGTTCAGAAGGCCTTTGACGGTTGGTTCATGGATGATGTATTTAATCTCAAAGTTTTCAGTCAATAATATTTTGGTCTTGCTCCTTGAGAATGTGAAGAAATAACTCTATCTTGAAGATATGATGAAGATGTAAAATCACCACTCCTGTGACTATAATCCATAAGACTAATAGAGGGATCTGTTCTCCTTTCCAGGTCCCTTCTCTCTTATTCAGTCCCTAGGGATTCAAGTGCCATTGGAAACGATCTGAGAATTTGACTATGTCTCCAAAAAGAATCTGATATTGAATTCAAACCACTGCCATTATTTCTCCCAGCTGAGGTAGATTACAACTTGTATAGGAAAATTTAGTCCTCTTTGAATCATGTTCTCATTGCTGGTTTTGCAATATTGGGTATGCTCCCTGAGTTCTCTCAAATTCACCATACCATGAAGACTGAAAAGGTAAAGTCAGTGATGATGAGGTTGCAGTTTGCTTCTACTTCCCAAATCCTTTCAGACCATGGATGCTTAAATGTTCTTGATAAGTGATTTGGAGAGGAACTGGTAAATTGCCATGGAGTTTCATGGGTTTCTCTTTCTCCAAGTCCCCAGTCTCTATCAGAAGTATGCAACAGATTAGATTCCTTGAGGTAAGTCCCAAATAAAGTAGCATCATGCCAGTTATGCAACAAAGCATCTCATCTCTAAATAAAAGGAATATGCTGAGGTGTTCTCTATTACAGCTATTTCAATATTTCAGGTGTTGAAAAAAAGAAGTCAGAATTAGACCTGATGCTCAGAATTCTATCTGAATGGAGATTCTCTTGGGTGATAAGCATCACTCACGCCATTTCATCAGGAAGAACTGGAGGCACAATATTTATCCTTCTAAGGATCCTTGAAGGTTTAGATTCCATTCTTAAGGTTATCTCTGATGCACATAACCCTCTGCTCCCCAACAGACTCTATGTTGAGTAAGTCCCCATTGCTTCCTCATAGTACTGGGCTTCCCTGTTACCCTTCCTCCTTCTGCAGAAAAAGGGCTTACACCAGACACAATGGCACCTGCCCCTCTTCTACCTCCTAATAATTCAAATTCTTATCACCCATTGTCTGGACTATTGTAATCACCCCCCAAATGATCTCACCCACACCCCAATTTCTCTACTTCCACATTTTCACAGAGCTACCTAATGAGTAGGTCCAGTCATTTTACTCTATTGCTCAAAAAGGTCATGTAGATCCCAACAGGCATTGAACATTTTTAAGGGTCTTTGCCTGACATTTAAGGCTCTTTGTTGCCTGGTTCCAACTTATCTTTCTAGTGCTATATTTTGTATCACTTTTCACTATGAACACTATTTCCTAGCCAAACTGGAATGTCTACTAGTTCCCAATATTGCTTTTTTCTCCCCCATTTTCTGGCTTTCATAAAAAAGCTTCTTTAATTCATTTTTAAAAAGTTGTCAATACATCTCTGCCCATTAAAACTCTTTACTTTCTTCAAAAATCAACTCAGATGCCATTTCAGTCAAATTTCCCCACACTATTTCAACTTAAAGTGATCTAACACTTATCCTTCCTCAAATTTTCTTATTATATAATGTCTGTATTTCTCTTTTGGCTCTGTCATATATTTTTTTTTTACTGTTAAAACTAAGCTAAATCAAATATTCCTTTCTGCATGAAGCCTGCCCTGATCCTTCAACTACCACTTTCCCAAATTCTCTTTTATTTATTTTATATATACTTATTATGTACATGTTGTCTCCCTAGATAAAATATCAGATCCTCAAAAAACAAAAAGACTTTCATATTTGCCTTTGTATCCAAAGTGCCTAGCACAGTGCCTTGCACATAGCAAGAGGTTCCAGTTAATATATTCACTTCTTAGTTAGCTTTTGCATAGACTGTAAGCTCTTTGAAGATAAGGATGTTGTCTCTTTCATATTTGTATTCTGAATGTGTCGTGTACAGTAGATGTTTAATAAAGATTTAATTCTTTGTTCAATTGCCACAAGATATTTTCAATTACCCCTCCCCCTACTTCCCACTATTTGACATGAGCTTGGCATGGGATGGACATAAAGCTGTTACACAAGCTGAAATATCATGGTCACAGTTTAAGTATGTTTGAAAATGCTCCCTGTTTAGAGTTCATTACAATCCCTAGAGAAAGCAAAGTATGTTAGTTTAATTCAGACCATCACATTTATTTAGAGGGCAGAATGCAATGTTCCATGAACAGCTAAAACTTTGAGTAGGGGTGATGGGAGGTGCTCAACCATGATTAGAAAGCTTTGTCAAGCACTAACTTTGAACACGCTGGGGTTCTGATTTTTTTTAATTCAACTATGAGCAGAAAATAGCATTTTCTCACTCCATGAAGTCACACCTCTCTTTGTCAATGGAATAGCTGATAAATCAGTGAAAATAAAATTAAATGTAAATTGAGCTTTCCATCTGGCCACTGTGACACCCAGTAATTCAAGCCAAACAAGTTGTCTTTGAGGAAGTCTTTCCCTGAAGTGTACGATATTGGCAAAATTAAGAAGTAGCATCTACAATTGCCCAATAATGACTTTTAAGGTGATTGTGCAAAAATGCTTGAGGCATTAACAAGAAAGATGACCTACAAACTGGAACATGTGCTTTTCCCTTGCTTTGATCCATTTTCTTCAAAGGATGGAATATTCAAAATGAAATACAGTGAGATTCCTACTGCTCATGGCATGATTATGCCCCCTTTGGAATTTTCTGACCCCTTTCCTTTTTTCCTCCTTTCATTTGGGAGTCATCTTATTACTCCCATACATATGAAGGAAAAAGAGAAAATTCAAAGGAATTTAGAAAGAGTTTAAAGGGAGAAAGACTTTGAAAGCAATAGCTAATGAGATCAACAGAGATATATGTGAATTTTACTTGTTCATAATAACATGATCACAAATATAAGTGAATTCCCTCCAATGACCTGTGTGCTTTACAAATGATTCATTAAATGATTTAACCTCTATTAGCCTCAGTTTCCTTATCTGTAAAATAAGGGACTGCATTAGATAAACTTGAATTTCCCTTCTATATCCAAATGCATAATGCAAGGATCTTTAAAGCAAAAATACTTCAGTGGTAAGGGAGAGGAATGGCTACTTAAAATGAGATTGCAGAGTTGAGTGATTTAAGAAGTCATCTAATACAATCCCTATTCCAAGGAAGAATACTCTCTATAACTTGCCAGAAAATGTTCATCTATACAACCTGTTGAAGGACTCAAATGATAGAGAACTTATTACCCTCCCAAAACAGATAAAAATGGTCCCTAGATATTTCTAGCACTATTCAGGCTGGAGAATGGGTAAGTAAAGTCAGCACAATGTCTCTATTCCAAAGGTCCTCTGACATTTTAAAAATAAAGGAGAGAAAAGAAAAAGATGATTTAAAAAATAACACTATGCACCCTTATTCTTCCAAACTATTCAGTTTATAAATAATGACAAGATTTAAATAAAAATATCCTGAAGATCAAATCCTTTTAAATGAGGGATCAACATATATGCATAAATTAATGCATGCATATGCTTATGTGTATGTATAAATATATTCATTTATAGATACAAATATGTATGTATATAAGCCTTTATAAAATCATGCTGATATCCACAGAATAATAATTCTTGATGCTAAAAATGAATACTAAATTAAAGGAAAACTAAAGAGATAAGCTTATCTTTGGTTCAAAAATCACAATGAATCATGCAATTTTCATTATAACCATACAGATCCTTCTTTTTTAAACAAAATATAACTAGCCATAAATATAGCATTAAATCTCCCATTCTGTTGTTTAATATTATGGATAGTATTTCTCTTAATTTCCCAAATTCCAGATGATGTTTGTGCCATCTTTCAGTGTCATTATTATCCTAGAAGTGACTATGAATCTTTTCTAGCACACTTTGATGGACAAGGTAATCCATGTTGTTGTCTAGCCTCTATATCAAAATGACAGAGGGCTGACTCGTTTAAGAGCTGAAGAAATTTTCATTACATGAATGAGATTTAGATAATACTTCCATTAACAGTACTTATGATCAATGTCCCTAAAATGTGTCATTCCAAAGGAAGAGTTTGTTCTCTGTATGTTAACACTTTAGAGCCACAAAATTCCCTTTATTCAAATTATTTATAGCATAATACTGAGTAAAAGTAACTGAAATAAAATGCTCATATTGGAATGGACAAATCCCACTTTTGCTACCCAAAGTGACACTTGGGATAATATTCTGTGACACTCATTCAATTTCTTCCCCCTACTGCCTATGAGAACCACTCCTGAATGCATGCCTCTTGTATCTACCCTACTACTTTGTAAATCCCCCAACATCAGGGACTGTTCTACCTTGCTTCTTTTTTTCTCACAAACAATAGTCTATCTTCCACTTCCATTTCTATTCAAGAACTGTTTACTAAGCCTAAAATGTTTTCCTTCTCCATCTTTTCCTCAACCCATATCATGTACCACTTTCTGCATGAGACTTTTATTGGTTCCCTCAACTTCTAAGGAGCTTTCCTCAGGTTACCTTGTAAGTTCTGTATTATTATATTTTAGATATATTAAACCTAGGTAAACACACAGAGAGGCACTGTTACATAGTACATCGAAAAGAAGACCTGGTCTTACTTCTGACTAGCTGTTATCCTGAACAAATTACTTAGTCTCTTAGGGCTTCAGGCAGTTCTCCAAGACTGTAAGTTGCAGAGAAAATATTGATCTGCATTGGTAGAGGGAGTGTACTCACCTAATTGTTCCCTAAAATAATGACATCGAAAATCTAGCCCCTATCCCTACCTTATAAATGGGCATGTCTTCCCCGTTAGAATTTATGATGTCATAGACATGAACTGTTTTGCTTTTATCTTCCAATTTTCTCTGACTAGTTATACCAAATAATTAATGAATATGTGATTAATTGATCTGATGGAGCAGATGTTGGAATGAAGTACTTGGCATCAGGGAGACCTGAGTTGGAAGTCTGCTTCAGAAACTAGCTTTGTGATCCTGGGCAAGATATTTAGACTCCACCAGCTATTGTTTCCTCATTGGAATTCCTAATTCCTCATTACGTTCTTCATGTAAAATAGGAATAATAATGGTACCTATGGCACGGGATTATTAGGTGGATCAAATGAGTTAACATTTGTAAAAGACTTTGCAAATCTGAAAGGACTGTATGAATGATACCTATATTATTAATATTAACAATAGTATCTCTCTCAGGATCTACCACAGTTCTTTGCACATAACAGATGTTTGATAAATAGTGTGCCATCTATAGCTATAAGAACATTCATTTTATATATTTTCCTTTCCCTAGTTAGTCACTGATTTCAGATAGTCACAGTACCTCTATCCTCAGCACATACATTCAACAAATTCCATGCTGTCAATTTTCTTTAGTGTCTACACCCAATTGGAAATGGGTGATAATATTAATATACCAATTGTTCATAATTTCTGAATACTAGTTTCAATGTTTAAGGGGAAGGGAAAAAGGGTTGGAGAAAGAAAGAAAAAGAGGAATGGAAGAGAGAGGGAAAGGAAGGAAGGAAAGAAATAAAGAAGCAAGGAAAGAAGGAAGTAGAAAGGGAAGGAAGAAGGAAGGGAGGGAGAAAGGAATAGATAGAGGGAAGGAGGAAGGAAGGAAGGAAGGAAAGAAGGAAGGAAGGGAGGAAAGAAGGAAAAAGGGGGGTAAAGAGGAAAGTGGGAAGTAAGGGAGGGACAGCAGGATAAATAATTTAGAAGGAGGGAGGGAAGTCAGAAAAACCAAACATCATATCAAAAAAAGTCTGATGATATAAGAAATATTCCACACTACTCATTTCTCCTATCCCCTTTACAAAGAAACAGTGATTTCTTTTTATATCTCTTCTTTGGAGCAAAGCCTGGTCATTATAACTTTTGTCCCTATAATAGCATTCCATGATGGCTGCTCTTTCAATTTGTCCTATTGTTTTTATTGTGTATAATGGGGGTATTTAATTCTTTTTTTTAATTTTGCCCCACTTCATAAAAGTATTTCCATGATTCTTTGTATTCATTGCATTCCTTACTCCTTCATAGACAATAATATTTGATTATATTTTTATACTACAATATGTTTACTTATTTCCCACTTGTTGGGCTTTTACTTTGTTTCCACTTTGCTAAAAGAGTTATGCTGTAAATATTTTGGACAATAGTTCTTTTAATGTCCCCTTCTCCTCACTCATGTGTATCAGTGCTGTTCCCATAGAATCTGTCCATTTAGGTCTGGTTCCTAGGCACAATTGTTCATAATTTTGGCCCCTGGGACAGCAAGTCATCTGTGTCTTCCTATGAGAGCTTAGAGGCAATGAAGATTGTCTTCTTTATCCACATTAAAAGGAGACACCCCCACACACACACTGATGGGTTTATCTTTTATTTGAGAATGCAGCTTTGATAGGCTTTCATCTATATGACTTGTCATTACAGTACTTGGAAAGAAGAAAGAAGCTTATGTAAAACTATGATAATACTTCCATGTTTCAAATGAGCATGATTTTCTAAATTAGAGATTAAAAATAGAGTCATCTATTAAAACACTAAAAGAATAGGATAGTGGCAAGGCAACAGAATGAAATTTGGCGGGACTATGAAATGCTTACTGGAGGCCCACTTCAGTGGTCACTCTATTAGTAAAGAATGAGGCTCGCAGATGCTAATAAATGGGCATAGGAAACAGAAAAAAATAGAGAACTATACACATTTTTGGTTGTTAAACTTTGATTTAATTGATATAAAGAACTACAAATATGGAAACACCCTCTGCTGAAGCAAAGTGGTGACTCATCCAACACTTACAGCCTAAGAGTTGCCTAAAGTAATGAGTTTAAGTGATTTGCCCATTTTTACATGAGTAGTACGTGTCTGAAGTAAGACAGGAAACCAAGTCTTCCCGAGTCCAAGGCCAGCTCTCTATTCAATCAGCCATGCTTCCTGTCATAACAGCCACTTAATAAATGTTCACTGAATTTAACTGAGAGAGATGAGAAGGCATAGAAGACAAACTGAATCTTAGAGCATTTTGCTTCCTATGAGCTCTTATAAAAATGATTAAGAGGAACTACTCACTCATAGGCTTTTGAAAGCAATTCCTTGAATTACTATGACATTGGAACCCATTCAAAATATGTCACCCCTTAAGATGTTATAGCTCTCTACAGCAATGCTACTCTGGAATAAGAGCCCTCAATTTGATTTTTGCAGAATTTGCCCCTGGGAGGAACAATAAGATTTCTTGTTCTTTTGTGCTATATGAAATTCATTGTGTTTTAAGTAAAAGAGCATTGAACAGTCACCCGGGAAAGTCTCCGGTCCCATTTGTTCCATTACCTCAGTTTTTAAACTTTGGAGAAGGTAATTCCACATTTTGGGGCTCAGTTTTAAAATCTTAAAAATGAGATGACAGGACTAAAGGATTTCCAGTGTACAGCAAGCACTATTCAATTCTAGTTTTCTATAGTTCGGTAAACTGAATACTATTTTAAAAAGGAAACAGTTCCTGTTTTAAGAAGTGGATGATTTTTAAAGATGGTTGGGAAACATTTTTAATAAAACCAATACTTGGGAGAGGGATCAAAAAATAATAAAAAAAACCAATGAAGTCTCCCAATTTGGGGGAATGCAAAAAACAATGACATAGATGTATGTTAACAGCAAATTCTGGCATCAAAAAATCTACTTTAAAATGGATAGAAAAGTAAGAAGCATGGCTGGCAGGAAAATGTCTAACATACTTCATCATTAATGGTCACAATGATATGTATTTATTTATCTAGTACCATATAACCTTATTCATTAGATGAATACACAGTCCTATTTTCATGTAATGATGATCAAGGTAGAAATGAGTACAATGGAGAAGCATGAAGGGAGACTTAAAAGAGCACTGGCCCAGTAAGAAAAACCTGGGTTCAAATCATATTTGGTCAAATCACTTAACCAATCTCTGCACAAGATTCCTCACATGTAAAGAGTACTTTTCTTGGGTTGTTTTGATTATCCAGTGAGAAGATGTATATGGAATATGGAAGCAATAAACACATACAAAGATGTGAGGCATCATCAAACTGGGTATAATTGTAGAGTTGTTTGATAGAACTTAGTAGTGATCTGTTCTATGATAAACCAGTAGATATTTTCCTTTGGTCTTGAAATATTACGTATTGTGGCAGGAAGAAGTATCAAAATTTCATTAATTCCAAAGGATCTTTTAAAAAAATAAATACAACTGTGATAAGGGATCATTCGTTAGTATGGAAGAAAAAGTGCTAGACTGGGGGTTCAAATAATCTGGGTGATTCTGAGCAAGCAACTTTTCTCTGGTCCTCATTTTCCTAATCTGTAAAATAAGAGAGTTTAATCAGATGACCTATAAAGTCCCTTCTAGTCAACATCCTGTGGCTCCATGAAAAAATTGTTATATTCTTTTTTATTGCCAGGACCAGTAGCAGTAAAGAGCACCAAGGGAAGAGACCCTGAAAACAATACCTTTCTTCAAATGAAGGGTTAATAAAGTAATAGAAACAAGGATAAATAGACCTGGCTATACCTTGGAGAGTGGAAAATATCCAAGAATTTCCTTCCCTCTTTCTTCTTAAAGAAGCAGCCTAGTTCTTCTGTTTGTGCTGAGAAGTTTCTCCAAAGCCAGTACTTGAAGAAAAGGAATAATCAAAAGAGAATCAATCAGCAAGCATTTTTTAAAGTGACTACTATAAGTGAGGTGCTAGAGCTACAAAGGCAGCAATAAATAGTCCCTGCCTTCTAGGATCTTCTATCCTATAGGGAGAAACAGTATCTGAATGTGAACATGCACACATACATGCACATGTTTGCTTACACATATAAATATATATGCCAACATTTACACTAAAAAAATTAATTTCAGTGAATTGGTGAAGCAAGAGTACCCATAGGGATTACAAAAAGTCTCATGTAGAAAGAGGCAACTAGGTGACTCAGTGGACAGATAACTGGGCTTGAAGTAAAAAAGACCTGAGTTATAATCTGGCCTGAGACAATTACTAACTGTATGACCCTGGGATAAGTCACTTAAACATTCTGTCTTGCTCTATTATAGAATGAAATGGAAAAACATTCTAGTATTTTTTTTTTTTTGGTGAGGCAATTGGGGTTAAGTGACTTGCCCAGGGTCACACAGCTAGTCAGTGTCTGAGGCCGGATTTGAACCCAGGTATTCCTGACTCCAGGGCCGGTGCTCTATCCACTGCGCCACCTAGCTGTCTCTCTAGTATTTTTGCCAAGAAAACCCACAGACAACATTGGCTCACTATGGTCCACAGGGTCACAAAGGGTTGGACATAGCTAAATGACTGAAAAAAAATAAAAGGAAATGGCATTTGAGCTGAGTTTTTAAGCAAACTAGGATTTCTAAGAGGCAAAAGTGAAGAGGGAATGCATTCTAGGCAGGGAGACTATGCAAAAGCATCAAGATAGAAAATGAACTATTGGGTTTTGGGAATTGCAAGAAATCCAGTTCAAGTAAACTGCTGAATGCATGAAGGATAGTTTTAGATTAGAGAGAGAGAGAGAGAGGAGAGTGTGCATCAAAAGGAGCCAAATGAAACAACTTTGCTTTTGTGTCAAATTAAGCCCTACCATCTACCAGGTTTTACTAAATTGAGTAAGGGAAGAAAAGGTGATATATATGCGCACTCACGCACGCGCACGCGCGCACACACACACACACACACACACACACACATATACACACAATATGCATATTTTATCAAATCTCTAGGCTTCCAAATGGCAGTTTTCAAAAAACAAAACAAAACAAAACAAAAAACCTTTCAAAGTTTTTTTTGTTATTTTGAGGATCCCCCTCATTCTGTTATAGACTTTGATTTAAGTTAAGAGTAAATGCAAATGGTTGATTTATACTCATTTTTTGCTTATCTGGATTAATAGGATAGGTAAGAGTAGGATAAATCATGTTCCTGGATAGATCCAAGAAACTCATTTTTTCCTAATTAGGTCTTAATTTCAGTAAAATTCTGAGGCACATAATATTAAATTGTGTACTCTGGTCAGGTGGCTATGTTGTGGGTGGGGAATAATTAGCTATCATGAAATTAATTGATTAATTAGATCAGCATAGATAATTAATCTAGAAATTTTTTGGCTTAAGGTTATTTTTTTTGCCTCAATTACCAAAGAAATTTAGATTTGGCTCTGATCCCATTAATTTTAAAATTGTAGGTAGTTAAATCTAATAATTGGGGACCAATCTGCATTTTTTATCTTCCCTTGAATGTTGCTAATAACATTCACAACTTTATGGCCAAATCTCTGTTCCTCCCCTTGCTGTATAGAATGCAAAGTCAGTATCAACTTCCATTTTCCTATGCTAGTAAGCACTGTCCTTTATTCAGGCTACAAAATAAATTTTCATTCAACTACTCATCATAGGTGCAAACCTCATTGAATCTCCTTCATTTCCCAAATAAAGTAACTCTAAAAGAGTCTCATTTACTTAACCTTCTATTTTTTCCAGCTAACCTCAATGTCAAATCTCTATTACATAATGTATTTAACTGAGACTAATGATTGTGAAGGACCCTTAATAAACACTCATGTGGATGGTACAGCCAAAGAAAGCTGCCTTTCACTCGGTGTTACATGAAGTTTGTACCAAATTAGACCAGTGAAACTTGGCAGCTCAAGCTTCCTTACATGGCTCTGAGCTGTCAAATTCCACCTCTTTCCTGTAGCCATCAAGTGAGAACTGAAAATTAGCAGCCTGAAGTGAGACCATAATGGCAATTATTCAGTAGGATGATTTTTATTCATGGAAAGTGCTTTAGAAAAAAATGAAGTAAATAAATAATGGGGCAGGAAGATACCTCCAGGAGTTGCCAGGCTCAGCAGGTGACAGTAACACAATATCTTATCAAACCCATAAACAGGAATCATGCTTATTTTTTCTCACCTTCCTTAGTGCTTCCCCCTGCCTTAACTAGTCACTCAGATCTCAGAACACTCATCAATCTCACAGGAGCTAATTTCTCACTTTTTTTTTCTACATTGAATAAAATAAGGGCAAAACATATGTTTTCATCTTCCTGGCATGGAGAGGTGATGCTGGAGAGCTTGAGTTTTCAGTCATTTTCTAACAATTCCCTTCTCAATCTGCATGTTTCCAGCCTGTGTAGTTCCCTGGTGGGAAATTGATTAGAAGCAGCATGGATCTGTTACTGAGAATTACATTGGTTAGGATTTGGGAGAAACCTTGTGCCAATATGTGTTGATGCCATACCATACAGACAGGTCCTCCATACCTCCAAAATATGATTTTCTGACTTGAGGTGAGAAATAACATGGTTCTCTTTGTCCAGGTCCTTGGGGACAAAAATGTGCATCCCAATAGGTGTCCCTTATGTAAGCAACTTCAAATGAAGATGAATGCACCTCATATGCCAGGCATGTATTAAATGCTGGGATATAAGAAAAAAAAATCCTGTTCTCAAGGAACTTACATTCTAATGGGGGAAGCAATGTATATAATGCAAAACATGCAAGATAAGTATATAAAAGATAGGAATTAACCTTAGAGAAGATTGCACTAGTATCTGGGGGGGAGGGGAGGGAGGGTTCCTATGCAGTGTTAGAAAACAACAAAGCAAATGAAGGAAAGATATTATTAACTATCAATGTTTTGATTGTAGGAAAGCTTAGTGATACAGCAGATAAAGAGCTAGACTTGGATTCAAGAAGATGAGTGAAATTCAGCCTCAGGTATGTACTCACTATATGATCCTTGGCAAGTCACTTAAACTGCTGTCTACCTCAGTCTCCTCATCTGTAAAAATGGGGAAAATAATAGCACCTATCTTCCAGGATTGTTGGAAAGATAAAATAGCATAATATTTGTAAAATAATTTGAAATCCCTTTGGCAACTAGGTGATGTGGTGGATAGAGCACTGGGCCTGGAGTCAGGGAGACCTGAATTCAAATCCACCATCAGATATTAGTAACTGTGTGACTTAACCTGGTTTGCTTCAGTTTCTTATCTGTAAAATGAGCTGGAGAAGGAAACGGCAAACCACTCCAGTATCTTTGCCAAGAAAACCCCAAATGAGGTCCCAAAGAGTTGGACATGACTGAAAAATGACTAAAAATTGTCAACCTTAAGTTACTACATAAATGGTAATATTATTAATTTTCAATATTTTGAATAATAACTACAATAACATCAATAACATCTACCATTTATATTGCACTTCATAATTTTTGTATGACTTTCAAAAGGTACATCCATTTTCTTGACTATCCAGGAAACTAAAATGTTTATTATAACATCATATATTTATTGCCTATTTATAAAAATGCAAAACAAATGTCATTTGCCTGTAGAATCTGGTCAAAATAGCATTTAAATGTATTGATGAATGTGTGGTGAGCACATATATAGCTTCCACTACAGCCTGAAAATAAAACACCATTACAAGATTATAGATTAGAGTTCGGAAGGATTTTGGAAACCATTGAGTCTAGACCGTATGGATGAAAAAACTGAAGCCCAGAGAATTAATATTGTTTGCCAAGGGTCACACAGCTATTATGTGTCTGATAGAGTATTCAAGCTCAGGTATTCCTGACTCCAAGTACAATACTCTATCCACCATTAAAATTAGCTACCCACCTAGTCTAAGAATTAAGGATGCACGTTTTAGTATTAAATGGAGAGAAAAGAGACATACTATAATAAACTGAATTTCAGGAAGACCTGAGTTCAAGGACTTCATCTGACACATATCAACTGAGAGGGAGACCATAGACATCACTTAGCTTCTCAGCACCCCTAGCAAACCCTCTAAAATTATCAGTTACAGAGGAGCTGCTGATCTGAAACTGTGGAGAGAATTTCCTTAGGTGAAGTTCCTAAAATCACTGAAGACACATATAACAACACATCCACATGCACACAGCAATGGATTTGTGATTTCGTCAATCTGTATTCAATCTGGATTGTTCTCACCAATACTCTAATTCACAACCCATCCCACAGCTGCCTATCCTGTGCAATTTTTTGCTCACATATTCCCATAAATTTACCAACAAAGAATCTACCCAATTTAATGGAAGCCTTCACATCCTCCTTATATGGAGAGTATTCTGGACAAGTCTGACTTGGGCCCATTCCTTGATAGTTTGTTTCAATTTGGAGACACTTAAAAGTCATTCAGCAATTAACAAAAAGGAGATGAACTTAGCCATAGTGGAAGAATATTCAAAAAGGATAAGCACTGAAGACATTTTGAGTTGATCCAGCTGAGCTCGTCTGCCTGAGATGCTCATCATGGTTCACCATCCAACCATCAGTCCTTGCCAGGAGCTTCTTGATGTTAATAGTCTTAGCTTTCAGTCCACTGTGCCAATCAAGTCTAAATGATGGTTTCAAAATTTCTTACAGAAAATCTACCCTAACGTAGGGTATGGGCATTGCTCTTATTGAAGAGAAGATGTATATGTGTGTACATACATATATTCATTCATTCATACATATATACATAAACAATATATATACACACATATATATAATGTTTATGTGTCTTTATGTACATTTATATGCATATATAAATATATATGTGCATACATATAATTCTTAGAATGAAATCACAGAAATACCTACATATATTTTAGTGATTTCATATATAATATGTATTGTTTAGATATAATATGTGTGTATATATGTATATATATATACATACATACATATCTATATCTATATCTATATCTATATCTATATCTATATCTATATCTATATCTATATCTATATCTATATCTATATCTATATCTATATCTATATCTATATCTATATCTATATCTATATCCTAGGCACATACTTTATGTTACAGCTGGACTGCATTTCTTGTTGTTGCTCATGTATAATATTTTATCTCCCATTATCAAGCTTTCTCACAAACTATTCCCTATACCTGGCATGCATTTCCTAAATACCTCTTCCAATACAAAATAAATTCATAGGATCTCTGGTTTCCATAAAAGCTCAGTATATGGTGCAATTTGGGTCATGAGACTTTTCTTGGTCATCCTAGCTGCTGACACAGCTAGCAGCTGGGTGGCACAGAGATAGACCTAGAGTCAGGAAGACCTGTGCTCAAATCCAGCCTCTTATACTTACTAGCTGTATGATCCTGGGAAAATCCTTTAACCTTTGTTTGTCTCAGTTTCCTCAACTGTAAATTATGGATAATAATAGCACCTACCTCCCAGGGTTGTTGTGAGGATCAAATGCAATAATAATTGTAAACTATTTATCACAATGCCTGGCAAATAGTAGGTGCTTAATAAATGTTAGCTATTATTAATATCTCCATTCCCCCCAAAAAGTCAGTACATTACAGTTATTGTATACTAGGGGCAGTATGGTATACTGGCTAGATGGTAGACCTGGGCTCAAATCTCATCTCTGATGTTTACTGGCTGTGCAACTTTATAGAAGTCACTGAATTCCTCGTATCCCCAGACAACTCTAACAGCAAAACTTTCAAAAACCATAGCATCTGCATTGATAAAGTATTCTTCACCAAGAACTCCCTATACCAATAAAACCAGGGGAAAAAAAAAGAAAATTAGGTGTATGCATACAATATTATGAATTATAATATTCTTATATTTATAAATGGCAACATTCTTATAATATGCTTATATTGAATGTGTCAAGCATACTATCTACTATTACATATAATTGCCCTCTAGTCCAAGAATCCAGGATAGATGGTTTAATACTACATGGGGAGAAAAGGCAGTATGCTCTAATGGACAGAGGGTTGACACTCTAGTAGGAGATTAATCAATGCTTATTGGTTGATTGGTTAATTCAGGAGCACTGTAAGGTGGGTGTCATGGACCCCCTAGGTAGTCTTAGGAAGGTTATCTTGGAAAAAAAAAAGTGTTTCAAAATAAAATGCAAAGTATCACAAAGGAAACCAATTATATTAAAATACAGCTCTCATTTTTTAAACTAGTTTATTGACCCCCAGTTGAGGGACTTGTGTAATACAACCAGCATGTGTCAGTCAAGACACAAGCTTAGGTTATCCTTTTCCTAATGCTAGTCTTTCATCCTATAATGTGCACACATATCGTTTGATTTTTTTTTTTCTTTTTGTGGGGCAATGAGGGTTAAGTGAGGTTCCCAGGGTCACACAGTTAGTAAGTGTCAAGTGTCTGAGGTTGCATTTGAACTCAATTCCTCCTGAATCCAGGGATAGTGCTTTATCCACTGTGCCACCTAGCTGCCCCCAATAGTAGTAGTAGTAGTAGTAGTAGTAGTAGTAGTAGTAGTAGTAGTAGTAGTAGTAGTAGTAGTAGTAGTAGTAGTAGTGGTAGTAGTAGTAGGCTTCCGCCAGTCGCGGACAACCATGGATCAGTGCCTTGAAGAGCCACAGGCCACAGTGTGGCTGTGCAGTCCAATATGGAAACCACAGCTCCTGCCACAATGAGGACATTGGAAAACTGCACTCTCTGTTGCCCTTCAGTTCCTGTGTCTCATTCGTTTTTCTTCCTCCGGAGTTTGGAGGCCCATCTCAGCTGCGCAAAAGCTGCTCCTGAGTATTGAACTCTATCTACCGAGGTCCTTATCCATCTCTTCCCAGCTGCCGATTGTCTATTCCCAGAGCCTTCAAGTCTCTCTTGCATACATCCCTGTAGCAAAGCTGGAGTCATCCAGCAGGTCTTTGGCCTGAGGCTAACTCGCCATAGAGTAGGTCTTTAGGAATGTACCCATCTTGCATGCGGTGCACATGACCGAGCCACTGCAGCCATCTTTGTTTCAGTAGCATGTAGATGCTCAGAAGTTGCGTGCATTGGAGCACTTCTGTGTTGGTGACCCTATCTGACCAAGATATGCCAAGGATTCGCCTAAGGCAGTGCATGTGGAAGCTGTTAAGCTTCTTCTCTTGTCTAGTGTATGTAGTTCATGTTTTGCTGCCATACAGTAAGGTACTCAGGACGCATGCTCTATAGACGGCAAATTTGGTTCATCTTGTCAGTTTACTGTTTGCCCAGACACGCTTGGCAAGCTTAGACACGTTTGAAGGAGCTTTCCCAGTCCTCTGATTGATCTCAGAATCAAGTGACAAATTGTCACTGACAATAGAGCCAACATAAGAGAATTGGCTTATGACATCCAACTGGCAGATACCTATGTGTATCAATGGAGGCAACATAGCACTCTGACACATGACCTTTGTCTTTTTAAGATGAATGGTTAGGCCAAAGTCCGTGCAAGCTTGGGAGAAGCGATCCATCAAGGTCTGCAATTCATGCTCTGAGTGACAGGCAAGGGTGATATTATTTTAATATAATGTAATATAATATCATTGTGGTTCCCATTTCAAAATGACAAAATTACTCATGAGTTAGGCCTGGCCTCTTCATTATTGGCTACCCTTTGCCTGATTTTTTTTGTTTGTTTGTTCATGTGAAGACTGCAGTGATGTCACTCTAATGAGGGCCTTGTGGTTACTCAGGATCATAAAAAAAAAGTGGATACAGTGCTGAGCCTGGCATAAAAAAGATCAGAGTTCATATCTAGCCTCAAGCTGGTCTCACTAATTGTGTGACTCTGGTCAATTCATTTGACCTCAGTTTGGCTCAGTTTCCTCAAATATTAAATGGGAATAATTACAACACCGACCTCTCAGGGTTGTTGTGAAGATTAAATGAGATAATATTTGTAAAGGGATTAGCATAGTGTCTGGCACATTACAGGGTATATAAATGTTTATTCTCTCCCTTCTTACACACATCCATACATACTGTATACGCTATACCAAAGAAGAATTTATGAATAGTACTTTCTATCTATCTGAAATAGGACATATCAATTCTATACCAGAACTTTCATGAGGTCACAGGTCCAGGAAAAAAATAATGATGCACATTATGGCAGGAATAGGGCTACAATTTGATTTATTTGGGCTTTGAACTTTTTATAAACTTCAGGTGTATCTTGGTCAGGAAAGGGTGGGTATACGTGGGCTATTTGGGTAACCAACCTTCCACTCTTTAACTATTCTCTATGAAGACGTGTAATTCCAAAAGTAGTCATCAAGGACAATCAAAAGTTTCTTTCCTAAATGGTGTCTGTCAACAACTGAGTCAGCACTAAAAACATTCCCAAGATGTGGGAAAGCCTGTGGACCTTTTTGATCTTTACCCAGACAAAGATCCTGACTGACAATAATTCTCTAGGTGACTGGTGGGCTGCATCAGGGAGCTAGCCACCAAGGAGAATCAGCAAATTGGGATTGGGGGTGGGGATCTCAATCAGAAGTGCCATGCTTTATTGATTTAAAAATCTGGAAAGGATCTTAGAAGCCATCTAGTTTAACTTCCTCCTTTAACTGATTTTAGTGTTAAGGAAAATGAGGTCCTAAAAAAAAGTCAAGGTACTAGCATGTCATAAAGTAATGATTACCAAAATCACACATCAAACCTGGTTCTTCTCAAACCAAGCACTGTGGTTTAACCACTACCCCATATTACTTTTGCTATGTGGACAAGACATTGTTCAGGAAAGAAGTCAAAACAGGACTTGGAACAATAACACACCTTCCACTGAGCAGGGAGAGTCTACAATCCCTGGCCATTATGAAACCACAGTCTTCCAGGACAAGGATAGCATGCAGACCCCTGTGGCTTAGGAGTTTTCAGCTTTGTTGTCATTTGCAAACATAATTACAAATTAAATTATGTACATTTATCCAAATCCTATGACTTATTTTGTTTGCAACTTTTCACAGATTTCTTGACTTCCTCCAAATTTCTATTACTACAAGACATAACATTGCCTCCAAAGATTTTTAGTAACACTAGTGACTTATTTGGTAAGTTATATGGAATAATGCGGGAGGAAACTAATGTGTCCATAGGCTCCTTAGAGCATTGCTTAGAACCAGAAGGTACAATAATAGTGCTGTGAAGCCACAAAGGCTCTTCATCTTGCATCTGACATTACCTTAATAATGTATCACACAAACATGGTGTTGGCCCAGAAAAACAGTTGCAGGATAGGACAGAGGAAGTAGAGGAGAAGGAGCATTTTATTAAGTGAGAACAGAAGATTTATAGACAAATCACTAGAGAAAAGAAGAGTTATTGAGAATCATACATTTCCTAACAGGGATGTCCAGAACTATATTTTTTCCACAGCTTTGTCAACATCTATTGCCCATTTATATCTGTTATACTACTTATACATAGTTACAGTCACTCAATAAATTCATTTCCATGGGTTACACAGCTTCAGGTGAGGTCAGAAATCTTATGGCGTGAGGCATTAATTCATCCTAAGGCTTCTTAAGAAATGTTAATAGTAACAACCCTGAACCAATAGGTACCACATAGGGAATAGATAGCAGTCATCATTGTATTGTCTCATAAATGTAATGAAAGTAATAATAATAGCTAGTATTTAGTTATTGTTTTAGTGTGAACAAAGCATTTTACTTATGTTATCTCATTTGGTCCTCACATCAATGTGTGGGGTACATACTTTTATTATCCTCACTTTACCAATGAAGAACGTGAAGCTGAAAGAGGTTAAATGACTTATCAGGATCACACTGCTGGTAAATTTCTAAGGTAAGTTTGATCCTATCGTTGGTCCAATGTGCCAGTGAACTGCCTCCAAAGGAGCCTGTGGTTTGGGAAATGTGGTACAATGAAAAAAAAAAAAAAAGCATTATACTTCCCCTGAAGAGATGCAAATTCAAATCTTAGCTCTTACACTTACTAGCTTAGTAAACCAAGACAGTATACCTATCCTCTCTGTGTCTCAGCTTCCTTAGATATAAAATGAGGAGAATTTTATTTACGTTACCCTTCAACACAGAGTAATAGAGGAAGGTCCACTAAAAATTTAAAGTGCTAAATAAATGTGAGTTATTATTGCTGTTAATATTGATAAAAATACAGCAAATATGCCTTAACATGATATATTCTTTTGTAATGGCTGATTCTGAAATTTTAATTCATGCAACAAACCCTTATTAAGTTCCAAACACTGTGCTAGATATTGAGTTGATAATAACATATGGCACAAACTCTGCCCTGGAGAGTGCTGATTACAATTTGTATACAGACAAATATAAAGATGAGGTACAACATGATACGGATAAAGGAAACATCCAGAAATAATACTAGAGGAAATCTGAGGAGAAGGGGCACACTTTGGGACTGAGGGATCATGGGAAACTGTGGAGGAAAGACATCTGAACTAAGTCATGAGAAGAGAAGTCATCTTAAAGGTACAGATGACAAGAGAACAATGTAGGCAAAAGGAACCACATGGATAAATGACAGTTATGTAAAATGACATGTTTTATTGGAAAATTTTGCAAAACTAAGCTTTCACTAGATTTATTTCTACAGGTGGCCCAGCAGAAAGAAGAATGGGGCTGGAGCCAGAAGATCTATGTTCAAATTGGGCTCACACAGTTACTTACTAAGTAACTAGTTATTTATGGGCAAGTCACATAACCTCCCAGTTTTTCCTCAGTTTATTCAACTATAAAATGGGGATAATAATAACATTTACCTTATAGGATTGTTGTGTACATAAAATGAGATAATATTTGTAAAGTGATAAAAAGAAATAGACAAATACTATAGAAATGTGATTAGATATAATTTGCACCTCTCCTGGGAAGTTTGTCTTCTCTTATACCCAATCAGTTTTTCTTTCTCAGTACACTTGAGGAAAGATATCTGCCAACTTCTGGTCTCTTCTCCTCAACTCAAAATCATTCCTTTACTCTAGCTATCCAGATACCTAGATTATTTTTGATCTGAGGAGAGGTGTTAGTATATTAGGTTAAGTTTTAATGTAGAAAAACTATCCTGGAGTATTGCCTCTGCTACTAAATCTAATTTGAAAATTAGTTGTGTCTCTGTTCATAAGGCATTTGGATTCTCTAAGTCTCATTTCTTCATCTGTAAAAGGAGGATAACAACATTTACACTATTTCATTCAATGCATTGTTATAAGTCGTAAAATAATGGAAATATTAATTACTACTATTTTGTTTAGTATTACTGAAGTCAACCACTAGGGCAGCTAGGTAGCACAGTGAATAGAGTGCTGGGCCTTATGTCAGGAAGACTCATCTTCCTGAGTTCAAATGTGGCCTCACCATGTATGTTGTTTGACCATGGGCAAGTCATTTAACTGTTTGACTCAATTTCCATATCATGAAGAGTCAGACATGGCTGATAAACAATGGAACATGAGTGTTAACAAGTCATTTAAAAAGTCAACAAGGTGGCACAGTAGATAGAGCACTGGTCCTAGAGTCAGGAGAATCTGAGTTAAAATCCAGCCTCAGACACTTACTAGTGACCCTGGGCCATTCACTTGACACTGTTGGTCTCAGTTTCCTTATCTGTAAAATGAACTGGAGAAGGAAACAGCAAACTACTTCAATATCTTTGCCAAGAAAACCCTGACTGGGATCTAAAATAGATACTATTGCCACCTTCATAACATCTCCTATGTGTTTCCTTCTACTTCTCTCCATTGAAACAATCACCACCCTGGTAGAGGTCCTCCTCTCCTCACACTTGTACATTTTTAAAAATTAAATCTAAGCTAGTGCCCAGGCTGGAAGGGCAGTAGCAACTTAGAGTCCCAATCATACTAGTGATCTACATGGGAGCTTTGGTGTGATCTATTTCTGACCTGGCCCAAATTTGCCCCAACTTGAACAGCCTAGTTCCCTGCTTCCTGTCCCAATACCATTAACACATTTATGTCATCCTTAACATAGACATTTGATCAGCTTAGCCAGCTACTGAAGCCCAGAACTATGGAAATTCAAGTGGTACAACAGACTGAACATCCCTAGAAACAGGATTGTAAGTGTCTAATGTACTATCATGCCCAGCTTTCATATCTGTACTATTTCAATAGCTTACTGGGTGATCTTCCTACCTAAATCTCTCCCTGCTCTCATCTATTTTCCATTCAGTTTGTTGTGGTTGTTGCTGTTCTTCAGTCATTTTTTTCAGTTGTGTCAGACTATTTGTGACACCATTTGCAGTTCTCTTGGCAAAGATACCAGAGTCGTTTGTCATTTCCTTCTCCAGTTTATTTTATAGATGAGGAAACAAGGCAAACAGAGTTAAGGGACTGGCCCAGGGTCACATAGCTGGTAAGTGTCTGAGGCTAGATTTGAACTCAGGTTTTCCCATCTTCAGGCCCATCACTTTATCCACTATGCCACATAGCTACCTTCCATTCAGCCACCCAAGTGATTTTATTAAAGCACTGTCCAACCATGTTACCCTCTAGTCAGTATATTCCATTGACTACCTTTCTCTTTGAGAGTCAAATACAATATGCTCCATTTGTTTGTTTAAAGCCTTTCACAATTTTGGTCCTCCCTACTTTTCTAGTCTTGTCATACTTTATGCCCCTCCCTATGGAACAGCAAAACTGTTCTTTCTGCCATTTCACAAACATAAGCATTATCTCCACATGCCATGCCTTTACACTGGCTGAACTTTTTGCATGGAGTATTTTCTATTCACATTTCTACTTCCAAGCTTCCTTGGCTTTCTTCAAGACTCAGCTGAAATCCCACTTTCTGCAGGAGTTATTTCCTAATCACCTCCCTCCAACATTCATACTTCTACTGGTAATACCTTCCCTCTGAGAGTACTTTCTAGTTATGCTTTATCTATCCCGTTTGTCTAATATTTTAATCTTGTCTCCCCCATTAGAATATGAGCTCCTTCAAAGTAAGGACAGTGATTTTGCCTTGCTTTCTATCCTTAGAGCTTATCACAATGTTTGGCAAAAAGTAAGTATTTAATAAAATGTTTGTTGATTGACTGAATCATTTGGTCCCTCCTGGAAGAGACAGAAAGTTTCCCCTGTTTAACCCACAGTTGACTATGCCTTAACCCAAAGGAATTACTCCCTAATGGGGGATTTTCAAGCAGGAATACTGGAAAAATATGAAGAACTTTGTATTCTCCCACTTCTAAGGTGTATTAGTCATAATAGGGATGTGTATAATTGGCCTTTCAGCCAAGGAGCTCCCAACTGATGGAAACCTGACAGTATCCTGTTAACATCTGAGGGAGGGAGAGAAGTACATTAGTAACATGTGGCAGAATGGAACTGAACTTGCCTACCCTTATAAATTAATCACAATCAGCACTGTTTAACAGGTGAAATGCCATCTGTCTCATAAGCTTCTATCATTAACTGTCATGCTGTAATAAATTACACAATTTAAAAGTTTCTCCCAATGTATCTTTGCCCCAAAAGAATCACTCAGCAGATGCAAGCTGACTGCCATACAGTACATACTGGAGGCTATCGGCATCATTACTAGAGAAAGGCCCAAAGACACCCTGCTTTTCCTCTGGCTCTAGACTGACTAATATTGGCATATAAAAATAGTTGGCTGTGTGACCCTGGGCAAGTCACTTAACCGTCATTGCCCTCCCCCCAAAAAGAGAGTAGTTGGAATAGCATTGACATTGCCATTCATAGGCTAATAGGCTGATCAGAGGAAAGTCTCTTGACCTCTTGATTCTTCAGTTTCCACATCAACAAAATCAATGAACATTTATTAAAATCCTATTAAGGACTTTGATAACCAGAATACATTGTAAAATGGTAAAAATAATTATTAATTTTATTATCATCCTCTGAATGGGACCCATATCATAGGCTCACACATGGTAGTCACCAAGTTCCAATTAAGGAAAATGTTTCAACTAAACACCAACTATGTACCTTGTAAAGCAAGCCTGCCAATCCCACTTTCCCTATAGTACCATCAGGCTGCATGTTTTATGAATTCCTTGCAAAAGATGTTAGTAAAGTTGAAATTATCCTGATTTCTCCTTTAAACAATTTCTTATCAGAACAGGGATGTTATCAGGTGGGTAGTCCCTACATTAACACATATTACCACTCTTCTACAACTTGTCAAACTGTCTTTGAAAGTTACCATGGGGGTGGCTAGGTGGCGCAGTGGATAAAGCACCGGTCCTGGAGTCAGGAGTACCTGAGTTCAAATCTGGCTTCAGACACTTAACACTTTTTAGCTGTGTGACCCTGGGCAAGTCACTTAATCCCCATTGCCCTGCAAAAAAAAAAAATGGAAAGAAAGAATGTTACTATGGCTGAAAGATTTACCATCTTGTGGCCAGTTTAAGGAAGAGTCTGAACAAAACCCCTGCAGGTTGGCGCTAGTATAAAAGATATATAGTCTATTATCAGAGTCCATTTTTGGACTCTTTTCACTCAATGGGATCTTCCCAAGCTTGTGTTCAAATAACAGGACCTTTGACCACCTCCAAACCACAATGAGACATCAGAATAGGAGTAGGAAAAAACCAACAACTTGGTTTTACTTGTATAGAATATTCAAGGGTAAGGATGGGAGAAAAAAGGATTCAATTTACTATAGATGCCATATCTTGATCAGGATATCCCCAGAAAGCTTTCCTTTCCTTGATTGGTAGGTAAGTAGAAGTAATAGTAGTAGTAGTAGTAGTAGTAGTAACAATAACAATAACAACAACAACCATTCCCAATGAATACCCTTTTTTTTAAAAATTTGCATGAAGTTCCTTGATCTTTGGAACCTGAAAGGTAAAATGGTATAGCAAAAATAGGTTTCAGATTCATCAGAGATCTGGGTTTGAATCTGACTTCTGATGATTATTAGCTGTGTAATCTTGCAAAACTCAATTAACCACGATAATACAAGTCATTTTATCTATCAAACAAGGATGATGGAAATAGTATCTATTTCCTGACAGCAATATGACCTAGTGGATAGAGAGCTAGGCCTAGAGTCAGGAAGACTCATCTTCCTAATTTCAAATCTGGCCTCAGACACTAGTTGTGTAACTCTGGGCAAGTCACTCAGTTGTTTGACTCAGTTCATCTATAAAATGACGGGGAGAAGGAAATGGCAAAACACTGTAGTATCTTTTCCAAGAAAAGCCCCAATGTGGTCACAAAGAGTCAGACCAGACCAAAAAAGAAGAAGAAGAAGAAGAAGAAGAAGAAGAAGAAGAAGAAGAAGAACCAATCTCCCAGAGCTGTTGTGAGAATAATGAAATTATGTATGTAAAGCATACATAATGTCAACTGTTATGAATAGGTACATCCCTACTTTTCATTTCAGTCTTTTCACTTTTCTTCACTATGACTGGTGCCACCAAGTTACCAGGAATCTTGCTTCCAACCAAGTAGAGGCAAGGAATAATTGACAGGATCATGGGGGGGGGGGCGGACACTACTCTTTGAAGAGAGTGAAACAAAGGCATAGCATCTACCCTTTGTAGAGTTTAGAAGAGAAACGTACCCCATAATAGTAATAAACTAAATATAAAGCACTCTCTTTATTTGGAGGTCCAACTTTCAATAACCTTGACCATCTGGACTGGGCCATGAATCTATAAATAACTGAAATAACTGAAACAGAGTTCCCGAGGAAATAGCTCTTAAAAAGCACAAGTAATTTACTCTGCAGGAGAGCCACCCTCAGGCAAGAAGGGGGTTCTAACTGTGCATAAAATTAAATTGAATGATTTAACAAGCCTGGTAATTTACTTCCTCTTACATTGTAGAAGACTGCAGGTTAGAGAGGGAACAGGGAGGGGGGAGTGAAGCACAGGAGATGAGTCCAAGATACTTAGGAGATGAATTAAATTGACTAGAGATTTAATAATGAGTGAAAAGATTGAAAAAGTAGTAAACTGTAAAGAGGGGTCTGCTGTCTAGGGGGAAGCTCAACCAATCAGAAGATATCTGTAAGAATTCTACTTCTTATACTGGTCTCACACCCCAGATCTTAGTTTCCTCATTAAAAAATAAATCATTTCAATTAGAATTTTAAATTTTAAATTAATTTCAAATTTGAGTGATTCTTAAGATCAGTGCTATAGTCCTTTGACTCAAAAGCCATTAACCTTAGAGCAATCTGGGGCCATTTAGTGTAGGAGTATACAGGCCTATACACATCAAACAACCCTCCTGAAAAAACAGTTCCAATACACAAAATAAGTTGTTTCTATTATAATAGCCCAAAATCATCAAGAAAAACAAAAGTTAAATGATGTTGATTTGCTTCTCAGGAGGCAGGAAAGTTAAAAAAAATTAAATATCTCAACTTAAAATGGTAAAAAATAAAAGGATGTCAGTGTTTAAAAGGCTAAACTAGAAAATTCACTTAAACCCCCTTTCTCAGGGATGTAAGTTAAAATAGACATTACTGAAGGTGAGTTGCTAAATGGAAATATTCCTGAAGGTAGAAATTATTTTTAAAAGAACTCCTCAGATGTTTTTTCTCCTCCAGAATGACTCCCTGAAATTTTTAATTAAGTCCTGAAAGCAACTAATATTTCATTATTTTCCTAATTAACCAAAGCTACATATGAAAAATAAAGATCATTTCCCTGAAATGATCATATTTGGCAAAAAAAAAAAAAAACAGGGTTCCCTGTTGTAGGAAGAGGGCTATGGAATACAGAGCCACAGGATGCCTGCAGCAAAAGCAGAAATCATGAGTTTGCACATTCAAAGATTAATTTAAAGTGGCAAATATATGAGGAATAAAGAGAATTCTTCAAAACATGTAGAATATATAAATGTGTTATAATAATAATAACATTATTATAGGGTTCTATAAAAATTATATTATCTATATTATAGGCACTTTAAAAATATTATCTCATCTTATCCTCACTTCAGCCCTGGGAGACAGGTGACATTATTTTCTGTAGTCCCAATGAGCTCCAGTCTATATTATCCCACATGTTAGCTCTCTCACCCATCTTTGAGGCACCTAAAGATCTCAAACATGCCATCTACAGATTTATGCCATCCATTAACAGACATTATACATTCTTTTAGGACTTGCTAGCTATGGGACATTGGGCAAGTAACTTGAACTTGTTCAGGTTTAATTTTTTTATCTATAAAATGGATGCAGTAGTATCTTTACTTTCTACTCATGGAGTTGCTGTGATGAAGTGTCCTGTAAATCTTAGAGTTCTATAGAAATGTGAGCTCTTATTATTACTACTATCATTGAATTACTAGGAATCCTTGTCCACAAAATTTGAAAATACTTGTATTATCTAACTTTAGGATTCTTGAATGGGTCAGAAGAAATTGAATAAATAAAGCCCTTCACAGACATGAACTGTAATAAGGCATGAGATTAGTATATGTCACTTTCACAAATTCTCTTAAAGCATCAGAAATTTGAAGACTAATGAAAAATTATTGGATCTTCCTGATGAAGAACTGCTCAGCTGTATTGACAAATGTCTTTCATAAGAGGCATGTGTCTTGCTCTTGTTTATCTGAAAACTTTGATTCTAAATATGAAACTGCCAAGCCATGCATCATTTATCTCAGCCTATTGTGCCCCAAGTGTCACTTGATAATTGGAAAGCCCTTGATCCTTAATGATTGCTCTAATGTATTCATATGCCTCACATAGCCCTTTGGAGCTCCTCAGCAGTGTAGGAAGCCTTAAGTATAAACAACAGAGCTATTTAATAGAACTGTCTTGCTACAATGATTTTGTAATGTGAATTCATTTTTACTTAAAAAACAAGGCATTCTGAAAGGAACCCCTACCTCTGAGCAGAAGGGAGCAGAAGAACATCCTTTCCATCATATAAATGAACTTCCAGTGGTGCTAGGGCGTGTCCATTACTTCACAGTTATTTGTTCTGTATAGTTTTTTTTTTTTCCCCTACAGGATCCTGTAACTAATGGATAGAAATATTTGCAGACTTTGCTATAACAATTAGTAACCACAGATTTTGTGATAATACTAATTTTCCTAGACATTCTAAGGAAATTCTCCAGGTCATTTTTTGAAGATGATATAGCTTTCAATACTGACCTTTCTCTCTAAACATATGGGATGAATATCTGTTTTCCTATCCTGGACCATGGAGAGTGCTACAGATCTAATAATTGTCCAAAGGGGCATCTGCAAATTTGAAAGAGTTAATCTAGATGTGCCTCACAGAATCTGACTCTAGCTTATTTTCTGAGGCACTACAAATATAATATCAGCAAATAGAGTGCTATCTATTATTACTTGGCTTAGAAAAATATGCTATTATTATCTCTTATGACTATTTTATCCTCAAAAATCAGGAAATAAAGTCAAAACCACTGGATAACTTTGAAAAGTATTTTCGGCTCAGAAGTTTATTTAGCCAGAAGGAACCTTGGACATCATCAAATCTAATCTTTTCATTTAACACATGAGGAAACTGGGGCCCGGAGAGATTATAGTTATTAAATGGCAGAACCCAGATTGGAACCCATTCCATAATTCCAAATGTAAAACTTGTAATGAAAAGTGTAATTTGATAGTTCTTTAAGATTTTTGAAGCACTTACTCCACAACATCCCCATGAGACTGAAAATGAAGGCATCATTATTTCTATTTTATAGATGAAGAAATTAAAACTCAGAGAGAAGTGACTTTCCTGTGTCATATGGCTAGTAAATATTTTAATCATGATTTAAACATCCCCTAATTCTAAAACTCATGCTCTTCATCTCCCTTCAAAATATGTACAACATTTGTTCACATTAGAATAGTCAGTTTGTAATCTAGGGGTTTATCCTGTTTCCCACCATTGCCATTTTGAAAATATTCTTCCATTTGCAAAATATAATTGCATCTGATCATGTTTTTTACCTAAAAAAATTTCACTCTTCCCTGATAAAATGGAAGAGGAGTTCCAGGAAGGGGGAAATCAAAGGAGCATTTAACTTTGCACTAATTTAGATAATTTTATTAGTGGCTTCATTTCCCCCAAGGTAGAACTGGCCTCAATTACTACTTTAGTATACTCAGAGGGAACTGACTCGAGAGACTGAATTCATTTCCACTTTTCCATCCTGCTTCATGAGCACTTCACACAATGATAATATTCCAATTGGAAAAGTGGAGATCTGACCCACTTTTTCAGCATTCTCCATCACTTGATACATTAGCAAACAGATAATCAGGCAAGCCTGTCATTACATCATGTGTTGCCCTGAATCTCTCTCCCCCACTGCTCCTTCACAGGTAATATGTCACTGTTCACATCCTAAAATTGTCCCCCAGCAATCAAAAAAAATTAGTAGTATTTTTGTGAAACAGAAATCATGAACACCCTACCTCCTTCCCACCTGCAGAGCAATAGGCACAGCAGGAAAGGGGGCATCCCTCAAAGTGTGGTTTAATCTGGTGATTATTTTATGAAAATCCAGGTGCACAACATAATTCACATCTATATGGAACAAATCCCAGTCTGCTTGCACAGTAGGACATCTAGTAAGGAGCACAGTGAATAGTCTTAAATTTCAGAAACAAAATTCCTTATGACAAAGTCATATCATACCTTTGTTCCATGCAAGAATGGTCATTCTTCTCTTGGTAACATTTTCCCCAAAGTTCTCAAAGTTGGATGGGTACACAGGACTTATGGGAGTGATAAAGAGAAAACTTCAGGGTTCAAGAAAAACTGCAATGTAAGTTACTTGTTTCAAGAAAATATGAATATGCAAAACTGGCTCACATGGTACCCTAGCGTACCTCTTTCCATGATTCTACAGCAGAACAACTCACCCACCAAGCTCCTGGGAAAACTACCAGGCTCCATAGCTTCCTTCACTATACCTTAGGGGCATGAAAGTGGCATATTGCTAACTGGTGAGCAATTTATAAACCATTGCCTTCAGCACTCCTACTTTTACCAGAGGAGCAACTAAGTTGCTTCCCTCTTGACTTTAAAATGGTATCTTAGAGGAAATATTAGTTTTCTTATCTAGGACCTGAAGTTGAATAAATCATTCCAGATCATTCTACTATTGTACCAGAACTGAGAATTTTAGAAATGGCAAACTATTCTGAGAAAGTCAGAGTTTGGGGCTGAAAGGTTTTCGCCAGAAAATCCACCTAAGAATTAGCTGGGAATTGCTCAATGTTGGAATACTTTACCAAAGCTCAGCTTGCATAATTGGCATTTTTAATGGATTATAAGAATGAAATGCCTACTTCTTCCAGATTATGGGAGATTCTCAGAGGTATTCTTCACAAAGATATATAAAATAAGTTTAGAAAAAAAACCTGATTTGAACTGCAGAATAAAAGTCTATAGATCAAATTACAGATCATGGAAGTAGAAAAATATTCTCATATTTCATCATAGCATGGGACTGGTCCTGGGCTTTGAAGGTTTTGCCAGTGGAGCACGTATTTTAGTGGACATACCTACCAAGGTGGATAGGATTTGAGGATGAACTTAATTATAGGCTTTGTATCTGTCAACCAAGGGCTGACCTGTATGTTTGGAAAAGTTCATTACCAGGAGGTTAGCCACAGACCCTCTATTAATATGTAAGGGGATTGTAATATTGAGTGATAGAAAGAGTATCCACAAAGATAAAATAAATGTACTTTTAAAGTTTAAGAATAAACATAGAATCTCGGAGGAAAAAAGGACTCTAGAATACCAACCAGTTCAACCCCCTTTTAAAAAATTATTTTTAATTTATTGAATAAAATATGCATTTCCACATATATGTGCATAGTTATCCTATACATCTATTTATCAGTTCCTGTGAATGCAGATTGCATCTTTCTTCATATGTCCCTTTTAGTTAATTTGGGTATTTATAACAGTCAAAATGACTTATTCACTCAAAGTTGTTCTCAAAATAGTACTGTTACTATATACAATGTTCTCTTGCTTCTGCTCATTTCACACTTCAATATTTCCTCCAAGTTTTTTCCATTTTTTCTAACATCATTGAGCTTATCATTTCTCATAGCATAGTAGTATTCCATCACAATTATATAACACAACTTTGTCAACCATTCCCCCATTAATGGGCATCCCTGAAATTTCTAGCTCTTTGTCACAACAAAAAGAGCAGCTATAACTGGTTTAGAACATAAAGATTCTTCTCCTTTTTACATAGGCATCTTTGCAAATAGACCTAGTAGTGGTATTGATGGGTCAAAGTATAGTTCAACCCATTAATAAGAGTTATATATGATGGATTTCAAGGGATGAAGTGCAATAAAAATTCTCCTTATATAAAGAGGCTTCCCTCAACCAGCAGAGATTATAATGCATAGATGACATAATAGATGATCTACCACAGTTACTGTGGCAATAAATAATCATCATTCTACAGGAATCCTAGTGAAACAACTCTGAAGTTAACAAGGTTGGTCCTTTGATGAGAGACAACAGACATTAAGCAAATCACCAGGACCAGATTCAAAATCATTCCAGCTGGTAGAAGCTGCCATACTCTGCCATTATAATTTCACCTCCATGGCATGATAAGGAATCAGGGCAGAACTTGAAAAGAGAAATATTAGTAATTGCACATCTACATATAGGTAAAATGCTGGAAAGGGAAACTAATTGCTTATACAAATGGTAAATACCATAAAAAGCTAAATTGAAAATCCTAGTGACTAGGGCTTAAGTTGAATGAATATTGTAAAAAGTTGGTACATCTTAGAAGGGGTTAATAAAGTCAAGTGCCCAATGATCAAAAATAGCTAGCTATTTATTGCAAAGGAGAGTGATCTGGGTATGGGAACCAGTAGAAGATATTGCAAGCATCATTCAAGATAGCGTGATACAGAAAAAAAATTGGAGAATCAGAAACAAAAGTCATTGTACCAAAAAAAAAAATGTTAGTAGTGGGAGATGTTAGGGGAGGGAGTTCACACTGTTAACTGTAAAACAATGTAGGCAATAAACAAGAACAGATTTGGGAGGAGCTACATGTCAAAAATGAGCCAAAAGTGTCAGGAAAGCCAAAGAAAACTCTAAATATGCCAGGACCAGAATTTATCACTGATTGACAGACTGCTATAGTGAATGTATGGGCAGAGTACTATAGAAGGGATTTTAAACACTGAGCATAGCCATTTCTTTTGTTTAAAGTTGTATACTCTGAAAACACCAAAATCCACACACTAAAGGAGAAACCTATGCATTTTAGGAAAAATCCACTCTTAGGAAAAATGTACATCTTGTTTTAAGTAAAGTATTTGATTCAACAAACACAGTACTTTTTGGAGAAAATAATTATTAGTAATGGATTTCTTGGGGGACCCAGGGATCACTTTCTCATTGTTCCTCCCACCCCAGCACACTTGAGAAAGTCCAGTTCCTTCGAAACTTCAGCAAATCTTATTTGGGACAAAGCCATGGGAACAAAAATGAAGGTAGACTTTTGTCTAGCTCAGTGAAGGAGTGATGGAATCAAACCACATCTTTGCTCTGAGCACCTTCAGTGGGCGTCTTTTACATTCTTTTACCTGATCTCTTCTGTAGAGTTCATTTTAATTTAGACCACCTTCAAATGTCAACCAATGGAATTGAATAATGCCAACCAATTTGCGTTTATCAATGGATAATGACCCACCTCCAAAGAGCTCTTGGCTCTTTGATGTCTAACTTGTAGTTCTTGTGAACTCTCTTAGGCCTCCTCAAGACCACATGCTGTCTCTCTGGGAGACAGCAGGGGTCTTTTGGGGCTTTTCCCTTGCTCGTGCTAACTGCCATGCTAAAGCTCTCTCCCTGCACAGTCTGACAGCATGAGAATTTAGGGAGACATGTGGTCAGTTCTTTACTGATAGATAATTAGTAAATTAGTATATGCTCACTGGCAAAAACTGATAGTAATTATTTCAAAAAGCACACTTTGCAAGTAGTAGTAGTTTGTTGAATTGAATACTACCATATTTTAATAGTTTTATTCATTCATGTGGAAGCATAAAACCAAGCATAGTAAGTGGTTCAAGATTTTCAGCCCTTAAACATTGTATACTAATTGCCCATACACAGTCATAGTTGCATATAATTATGCAATAACAGTAGTAGTAATAATAGTGGTAGTGGTGATGGTAGTGGTGGTAGTAGTAGTGCCTTAGCAAAATCATGTAATTATGTAAGATGGCATGTTAAGTTAAAAGTTCTTTCTCATTCATTATTTTGTTTGGCCCAATGAGTTATACAGGGAGGGCATAATCATCTGTTTTACAGACAAATGAACAAAAAGAGAGAAGTTAAATAATAAATCCCACATAAGGGCAAATATGATATGGCCTGTGGCCAGGATAGGTCATAAGTTTTAGTCACCTTACAGGAAATCTAAAATGGAGTCTCCCCCCCACACAAAAATCCTAGTGACTAGGGCTTAAGTTGAATGAATATTGTAAAAAGTTGGTACATCTTAGAAGGAACTGTTAACATTGTTTTACCAATAGTTTGAATAAAGACAGAAGAATACATATAAAGTTTTCAGATGACACTAAATTGGCAAGAAATCCTAACACATTAAATGGCAGAGTCAGGATGGCAAAAGCTCTTGACAGGATAGAACATTGTGATAAATGTAAAATCTTACACTGGGGAAAGAGGCCTTGTGAATAGAAAGAAGGAAAAATAGATGCAAAATAAAATATGTAGAATCAGTAAGATTTGGGTAATGATTAGATAGGGAGAGAAGGAAAGAGAAGATTCAAGAATAACTCCAATTTTGAAAACTTGAGTGATGGAAGGGTGGTGGTTACTTCATAAGGAATAGGGAAATGTAGAAGTCAAGGTAAGAAATTTCAAGTTAGACAGGTTGATTTTGAGATAACTATTTGTCATCTAGGTGGAAGTTTCTAGTAGGAAGTTTGTGATGATAGAAGATAGTTCAGAACAATGATGAAAACCAGGTGGAGACTACAGTTGAGCCTTTGGAGTTGATGAGCTCCACAATAGACATAATGTGGAAGGAATACTAGACAATCCAAGAGACAACATTGGGCAGGCCCACTCTTGCTTAGTAGGTAGTAGATAAATGTTTATCCAGCAAAAGAAAGTAAAAAGTGGTTAGTCAAACTAGAACCTACAAAAAGCTGCTAAGTGTAAGCAGGTATAAGCATGTAGAAATATATTGTCTATGATAAGTTTCATGTAGAAATTGGCATTTAAAAATCTCCCAGCCACTAATCCACTATTGGTGCAATTCTGAAAAGATCCAACTATTCAGGAGAGCAATTTGGAACCATACCCAAGGGGCTATAGAACTGGGCATACCCTTTGATCCAGCAATACCATTGGAAAGTTTATATCCCAAAGACATCCCCAAAAAGAGAAAAAACACCTATTTGTACAAAAATATGTATAGCAACTCTTTTCATGCTGGCTAAGAATTTGAAATCAAAGGAATGCCAATCAATTAGGCAATGGCTAAACAAGCTTTGGTATATGATGGTGATGGAATATTACTGTGCTATAAGAAATGACAAGCAGGATGAATAGAGAAGGGCCTGGAAAGACTTGTATGAACTGATGTACAGTGAAGTGAGCAGAACCAAGAGAACCTTGTGCACAGAGACAGCAATAGTGTTTGATGAAGAACTGTGAATGATTCAACAATACAATGATCCAAGATAATTCCAAAGGATAATCGATGAAGCATACTACCTACCTCCAAAGAAAGTACTGATATTGATAGAACACAGACTGAAGCATGCTATTTTTCATTCTCTTTCATTTTTTTCTTTAATTCAAGTTTCTTTTACAAAATAACTAACATGGTAATGTTTTGCATAATTGTACACTGCCACAAGGCGTGGGGAGAGGAGGAAGAGAAGGAGGGATACAAACTGGAATCCAAAACTATAAATAAAAATGTTTATTACTTTTTTTTAAAATGTAAATGAAATGGAAAAAATAGAAAATAAAATCTCCCAGAAAATGCATCATCAGAAAAAGAGATAAGTTAGACATATAAGGCATATAAAAAGGGGGGATAACAGACAGAAAGTCAAAGTGTTGTAGTGGTAGCCATACCATCTTTTTTTTTGTTTTTGTAGGGGCAATGGGGGTTAAGTGACTTGCCCAGGGTCACACAGCTAGTAAGTGTCAAGTGTCTGAGGCCAGATTTAAACTCAGGTACTCCTGAATCCAGGGCCAGTGCTTTATCCACTGTGCCACCTAGCTGCCTCCTGTAGCCATACAATCTTAGCAGACCAGAGCTGATAGTAATGCCTCTAGCCTTTGGGACCATGGACAGAAGCAACAGGAAAATTCCAAACATTTTTAATGCATGCTGGACTTATCTGAAGCTGAGCTGTTACTACTTTTGGGAAAGCATGGGGGAAATAATGAGTAAGAGAGTAATGAAAGAGGAGTGGAGTTACCCAGGTAATCATTTGAAGCTGACTGTTATGCTGGGACATTGCAGTCTTTCTCCTTGTTTAGGGAAAGCAGTTCTGGTTCTGGGACTTGTGAAAGAGCATGAGTGAATTGGAATTTGCCTAGAAACTACCCTCATGAATGTGTTACTGTGTTTCCCATGGGACAGTGACCTCTGGAATAATCTCCTGGAGCCTTGTCTTCATTTTATCTTCCATTATGTGCCTAGTGTGTTGTGACTACATTTAGAATTGCCTCCATTATACATAGTAAAAAAAAAAAAAAAGAATTACCTCCATTTCCTGGAGTAAATCTTTTGCTATTAGATAGAATCCATGACAATATCTTCTCTAAGAGATGTAAGGGTTATGTCTTTGACAAAGCCTTGATATGAGTCTCTACCCTATCTCCGTCATAAAGGACTTAATTTCCTGCAGTGTTATACCACTATGCTGCATAGTTCCTCTATGGAAGAAGATCCTGGGCAGGAAGGGAGAATAGGGGAAATAGAGGAAGAAGTAAAACCTATATCTGAGTAAAGAGTAATTCTGATTTTTTGTTCCGTTGTTTTACGGGGTTTTTCTCAGACTTGCAATTTGATAAGTCCTACAGTAATTGTTCAGTAAGAAATTTCTACAACAAACATAAATCAGCAAATTCTTTCCAACTTACAGATTTAGGGTTTCTTGAAACACTAAGAAATTAATTGACTTGACCACAGTCACACATCCAGTATGCATTAGAGGCAGGATGTAAATCCAGGTCTTCCTAACTTCCAACCTGTATCTCTATCTATTTTGGCATGCTTCCTTTTCAATAGAGACATAGAGAGATTTCATTTATAATGATAATTATTTAATTATATTTTGTTTTTAATTTTTGTCCAATTACATGTAAAGATTTTTGGGGGGTTCCAAATTTTTCTCCCATTCTCCTTTCCTTCCCCCCTTCTGAGGCCAGTGAGCAATCTGATATAGATTATACATATGATAATTCAATGGAAAAATATTGAGCTCACTTCCTAGCTGTGTGATCCTGGGTAAGTCACTTGACACTCATTGCCCCACAAAAAAAATTTTAAAATAAAGTATCGAGCTCTACTGTGTGCCAAGCACTCTTCTAGGAATTAAATAACAAGTAGATCAAATTTCTGTTCCTTAAATCACATCTTCATGCTTTTTAAGGTACACTGGTTATTTCCAGCAAAATTACAATAGTAATGTCTACTCTGTAATAGTGCTCTACCTAATTGTGCTCTCATAGTCCCAGAAACTAGTCTTTAAAATAAATAGATGGATAAACAAAGACCTAAATAAATAGTTAAATACTTAAATTAAAAATTAATAAATAGATGAGTAAGTAGATAGTCGATAGACAAATTTTAAAATCTAGTATATAAGCTTACCTAGAAGCAGTACAGGCACTAGATACAAAATGAATCCAGTAACAATGATGTTAAAGTAAATGTGAAAGAGCACAAAGCTCTGGGGAATCCCCATACCAGCAGTTTCTAATCCCTACTTTAAACAGATTACTTGGTGGAGATGAAGAAGTTGGATTATGCTGTTTTCTGTTGACCTGCTATGTTATCTGGAGGGAGCTTGTATCCCATAACATATGGCTTTGATCTTCTTTCTGTGGATATTTTTGTATGTTTGAAACTAGCAAGACATGGTAGCTATGAAATTTTTGCATGTTCATTCTGTGAGACATTCTCTCCAAAGGGAGAATTAAACACACTATTGATGTATGGATTAAGATTTTACTTCCCTGGGGGCAGCTAGGTGGTGCAGTGGATAAAGCACTGGCCCTGGATTCAGGAGTACCTGAGTTCAAATCCAGCCTCAGACACTTGACACTTAGTAGTGGTGTGACTCTGGGCAAGTCGCTTAACCCCCATTGCCCTGCAAAAAGAAAAAATTCAAAGATTTTACGTCCCTGGATGATTCAGGTAAACTATCTTGATCTGAAGGAATGACTTTTTTAATTTTAAAAATTACTTGGAATAGAGATGTAGACTTCTGTACTACCCAATCTAACTTATCCTTTATCTTTCTCCACAATCATTAGAATCTTCAAGTTTCAAGGAAATGTCATTATTCCTTTCAATTAAATCCAACAAGCATTTATTAAGTATCTACTATGTACCAGGATTACAGTCAGTTAGTTAATAAATATTTATCACACATCTACTACGTACAAGACAGTTTAAAACCTAACAGGGAGACAACAGGCAAATAACTGTGTACAAACAAGATACACACAGAATAAACTGGAAATATTCAACAAAGAAAAAACACTAGAATTAAGCAGAATCAGGAATGACTTCCTGTAAAAGATAGGATTTTAGATGAGACTTAAAGGAATCCATGGGTTCCAGGAAGCAGAGATGTGGAAGGAGAGAATTTGAGGAATGAGGGACAGCCAGAGAAAAGTCCTGGAGCCAAGAGTTAAAGTATCTTTTTTTGAGAAATAGTAAGGAGGCCAAAATCTCCAGATAACATAGTACATGGTGAGAAGGGAGTAGAAGGTATGAGAAAAATGGAATATTAGGAGAGACATGATCATGAAGGGCTTTGAATTCCGGATTTTATATTTGAGCATTTTGGTGCTAGGGAGTCAATGAAATTGAGTATTTGAGTAAGGCAGGGGGATGGCATAATTAGACATGCCTTTTGGAAGATCACTTTGACAGCTGAATAGAAGATAAACTGGAATAGAGAGAATCTTGAGGCAGTGAAACCAACCAGCAGGCTATTGGAGTACTCTAGGACAAGGGCCTGCGCCTACGCTTTGACAATGTTATAAGAGAGAATGGAGTATATTTAAGAGATCTTATAGAGATAAATTCAAAAACCTTGGCAACAGTTTAGATATGAGATTGGGGCTGAGGAAGAAGTATAACATCTAGTTTTCAAGGGTAATGGGAAGGATAACAGTATCCTAAATAGTAAGAGGGAGTTTAGGAAGAAGGGAGGATGTGGGGGAAAAGATGAATTCCATTTTGGACATGTTGATTTTTAAAAGTGTATGGTTTTTTAGTCAAAAATCATTTCTTAAGTGCTTTCTCTTTTCCAGGAATTGTGCTAAGTGCACTCTTCTGGAAATACCAATACAAGCTGAAAGGCAGTTCCTGCCCATAAGGAGTTCACATTCTATTGGGGGAAGACAATTTATAAAAGGGAGGTGAAAGTGAAGATAGGGTGGGGATGAATGTATCTAAACAAAGTTTACAGGACCTCCAGTTAGTAGAAGATGCAAGACTGGTGGTCAGTAGAAAAGGTCACTCCTGGATAAATAAATTTGAGAATTATCAGCAGAGATGGTGATTAAATACATGAGAATTTATGAGATCACCAAGAGAAGAACTAAGATAGACCTCTGACAAAAACGCCCCAGTCCCTTCCCTAAACGAGCCTATAATCTACACACCCCAGATTTTTGTATTTTATATGTGCGAATCTGACACTGATAGATACTGTACAGTTTGAATGTATTCTCACACAGGATCTCTTCTATGGACACAATCCTGTGAAGCAGAACATGCAATATCATTAATTCTGTGACACAAACAAGACCAACAGTAGCTCAGTGATAAAGTGACTTATTTCACACTAGATGAGTGGGAGAGCTGAAACCCAAAACTCGATCTTTCTGACCTCAGGTCAGTGCTTGGATATCTCCACTACTTCGAGTTTTCAGAAGGTAAACTGTAGCATCTTTGTTGCAGATTCACAGAACTGAGATTTAGACTGAAGTGTTTCTGAAGCAGAAGAGTAGAGTAAGTGTCAGTATGTATGAATTTGAAATATGAACAGGAGCAAAGGATGCTGGCTGTATGACACTGTCACCAAAACTGGCAACTAAAAAGGAGGAAACAAGTTCTTTAACCTTTATGTGCAGGAGAATAACCTCTTCAGGTCATCTCTTTTGTTTAAGCTTCAGAATGAACGCACTGTGATTTCCCCTTTTATTTTTTTCAAAGGTTTTATCAAGCTAAAAAGGAGTCTGGATACTTTATATCATCCTCTCTTTGGGGGCCAGTATCTTTTAGTCAACATAAAATGACAGAGATGACTATTTTCCATGACTAATCCTAACTGGGTTGGATTGAAATTGTTAGTGCTTTCTGTATGCATACCACATAATCAACCAGGTATCAGGAGTCAGAAATGGCAATGTTCTTATCTTCCAATACTTGATTTATGCAGTTACAAGGACAGGAGACTTTCTGAATGACATTTTCAAGACATGTGTTTAACCTGCTTGTGAAACTCAGATTCATCCAGGATCACGCCAGCATTTCAGTAAGTGTTGGTAGGAGCCAGGGTATTGAAACATTTCCAAACTGAATAATAAATCAGCCTACTAGAATCTCAGAATTATAAGGTATGTCAGAGGCCATCTAGTTGAACACGTTCATGAGCAGGTATCCCAGGCCACTTCAAACATTTGAAGCTCTCCCAAAAGAATCAAAAAGACCAATGATGCTAAAAAGGAATAGGCTTTTTTGTAGACCTGTTGCTTTGTGCTAATTTACCCAAAGGCAGGCATAAGGCCTAATTTGGCAACCCCCACAGAAAGGTATATAAGGAAATACTGGTCAGTAGCTAGGGGATTCAGGGCATACAATATACCCAAATATCCATCACCAGAGGAAGAAAGGAACAAACAGGTGTATCACAGAGGAACAAATCCCCATAGGATATGGTTACTAGGTTTTCAGTACAATAATTTTCAAGTCATTGCTGGGGAGGGGTGGGGTAAAGTGATCAACAAGATTCCTGCGGGAGGCAGTCTCTCACACCTGGAACAATCAAGGTAGACCAAATTCTCATCACATTTCCTAGTTTAATATAGGCAGTTCCCAGGAACACAGATATCCACAGGTGGTTTTTTTTTCCTTTAATTCCCCCTCCCCCACCCGCCCCCCCCCATGCCCACAGAATTGTGTCTAGCGAATCATTGAAAACTTCTAGCAGCTATACTACTCTTTTACTTCTCCAGGATGCCTTCCTTCCCCAAGGAACTCATCATTGGAAACTCTCATTATCCTACATGATTGAATCAGCCTGTCACATATCATCGGTACCCTCTCCTCCTCTGATTGAACCCTCTGGCTGAAGGGCGGGGCCATGACCTGTAAGGCTATCATTTAAGAAAATTTCTCAGCCCAGTCTTCTACTTATCTTCTATCAGGTATACTGTTTTCAGACCTCTTTCATCTTCTCCATAATTCCCCCCAAATGGGTAATTTCCACCACCCCCACTTCTTTTTGTGTCTTGCCTTCTCCTTTTAGATTATAGAGACATCTCGATAACTTAATGGATAGAGCGTTGAGTACAAAGTCAGGAAGACTTGAATTCAAATATGGCCTTAGACACTTAGAAGCTGTGTGACCCTCAGCAAGTCACTTAACTTCTGATAATACACTGGAGAAGGAAATAGCAAGCCACTCCAGTATCTTTGCCAAGAAATCCCATGGCCAGCATGGTACATGGGGTCACAAAGAGTTGGACATAACTGAACAACATTAGATTATAAACTCCTTGAGGACAGAGACTACCTTTTTTTTTTCAACTTGTATTTGTAGCTCCAGCTTTAAGCATCGTGTCTGGCACATGGCAGGTGCTTAATAAGTGTTGTGTCTATAACATCAAGCTGTTGATTCACATTGTGATTCAAAATCACAGATTTCAAAGTATTCCCATACTGAAAATTACTGCTCTGGGCAATGATCTAAATTGCCAATTAATTTATTGAATTATTAATTGATGTACTATGACCCAGATGAAGGAAAAATTCTCCTGGGAGGAGACAGGAGGTTCACCTATGCACCCATGCTTTCTACCAATGAATTCATTGTATTATGCTTGTTCACTGATAGGCGCAGCTTTGAGTAGCATATAGTATTAAGTGATGCTCCCAGTTTATAAGTAAAGGAATGGGACCAGATCCCTTTGCATTGAAGGTAGGGCAGGTTGCCTCTTTTGGTTTGTTTGTTTGTTTGGTAAAGACTACAATGGCAGCAAGCAGGGAATAATGCTCTAATCACACTTTTATAAGGCACAGAGAATACAGAAGCAAAAGGCAAAGGGGTAAAGAGATAGTTTACATGTGGACAGAAGGGATGGAGTGGTAAAGGGAGACAGACAGTATGGAAAAGAAAATGGGGAGGTGTGGGGACACAGATAGTAATCCTGTAATAGGGCATAAGAATTGAAAGCATTCAAGCAATATGAATTCCTAGTAGGTCAGAGACCAGAGGCCATTAGGTCAGAAGGCCAGAGGTCACAAGGTCAGAGGCCAGAGGTCAGTAGGTCAGAAGATTGCTGGGGAGATGGGGCATGAGTTAGGGGCTTCATTTTATAAAGTTTTGATGGTGGGAAATGGATTACACTTATCCATGTCATTTTAGTTCATTAACATATGCACATCATCTCAAAGTTATTCAGCAATACCTTAGGGCTAGTTCATTAGCATAAAGCTTTGCTGGTGTTCTGCTGATCTTATTGTGAATATCTGGAACTTATCTGAGGCTTACAGACCACAAGTAGCAGATAACAGGTAGCAGGGCCAAGAGTCTGTAACATAAGGTCTAGCTGGCTTCCCCTAATTTCTATAAAATCTCAGAATGTGGCCTTAGTTAATTCATGAGAGTTTTCAATGGCTCCTATCAGCACCTAATTTATGAAACAATTACGAGTAATTGTTATGCTCCTTTAATTTATCAGTTTGTGTCTTCTAGGTTCCCTTTTACAATCTTAATTCCTAATATTGTTACATTATCCTAGCTACATATAAACTTCCTTGTTATACTAGTTGGGGTGGGAGAGCTGTTTAGGGGTCCAGAACAAGATACAATTTGTGGAAGCTTACTCTAATATGGTTTGAAGAAACAACATGTACATTTGGAAGGGTATAGAAATCTTCTGAACATACAGCGAGGTGAGAAAACTGGGGGACAGGGTAAGGGAGGGACTTAAGAGGGGTGTGTGGATTGAGATTGGGAACTTTGGGGGGTGGGTAAAGTGGGGAATGAGAGGGTGGGAGGAGAAGATAAGATAACAGGGATAGGGCAAAAAGAGAGGCTAAGGAAACAGTAAGTAAAAGTAAGATGGAGAGAAATTCACAAATAATTATAATTGTGAATATGAATGAGATGTGTATAACAGCTCTCTTTGTGGTGACAAAGAACTGGAAATTGCAGGGATTGCAGGGAAATTGGGCAATGGTTGAATAAATTGTGGTCTCTGGCTGTGATGAAATACTATCTGCTTTAGGAATGATGACATCGATGGACATAGAAGGGCATGGAAAGACTTGTAAGAAATGATGAAGAGTAAAGTGAGAAGAACCAAGAGAACATTGTAGTGTGAGAACTGAAAAAGCATGAGGTGACCTTTCTGAGATGTCTAAGGTTATCCCAGTGTACAGAAGTCATGTCACAATTCATGGACCACCCTCAAGTCATGTCAATCAAAAGACTTGAATGCTACCAGCCAATTAACTTGAAGCTGTGTGTGGGGACCGCCCCTCTTCTGGTCCCAGAGGGAACTTCAACTGGTGGAGACTTAGGATCATGCTCTTTCATTTGGGACCAAGCTCCTGGTGGCAGAAGCAGGCAGGGTAGACAGATCTAGCTTTCAGGAACTTCATTTGTTCTCTCTTGGATAGCCAAGTGAAGGTAGCTTTCTCTCTCTCTCTTTGCTAACCCATAATATACTTAAAAAATGCCTAAAAGCCTAAACTGTTGCTGAATTTATAAGTAAACCTTAACTAATTCTCCCCCACACTGAGGGGGCAGGTAAGGAAACACGCATTAAATGTTAAACATCACAGTTTGGTGAACCACAAAGTGTAGTGCTGAACCCCTCAATCTCCGAGTTGGGTAAGAAACTCTCTTCCTATGTGCCTGTCCCTTTAAATTTCAAGGTAATGCTAAGTCCCAGCTGTCTCTTCCCTTTAAATTTTCAAATTTTTTTTTTAACTCTCTAAGTACCCCTTTTCTAACTTTAGCCTGGCTAATCAGATAAGCAGGGGAAAATATGTTAAAGCTTGGTCAGTTTGAATTTAATGAATATTGTTTTATTCCTATTCTTATTTTTGCTGGGCTTTGTTATATGGTGGAAAATTCTGAATGTCATGGAGAGGATTAGAAAGAGTGATATTCCCAAGGATTCCCCATTAGGAAAGCTACTCATGGATTGGGATAAGGGAAAACTTATAGTGCAATCACCCATGACCATAGGAAAACTTATCACAATGTGTTTTTTGTGGCATAGAGCATTAGAGGAAGAATGGCCCAAACATGGGTCATTTAATCTCCAAACATTGAGGCATTTGCAAAGAATCCTATGCCACCGGCCACCTAAACATTCACTTTATTGTAACGTCTGGTTCAAAGCAAGCAGGGATTATGATACTGGGAATATAAAACAAGGAGGATCCAGGCCCCAGCTTGAATCTGAGCCTGTTTCTCAGGCTAAAATGTCAAATGGCCCAGCTTCTATCTCCTCTCCCTCTATTTCTTCTACAGACAATTCACATCTAGAGGAGACAGAGAAGCCCAAAATTATTCCCCTTCAAGAGATCCTCACCCATGATTGAAAGGATACTGTAGTAAAATTTAGACAATATGCACCTTTTGCCCCCAAAGATTTGAGTTCATGGAAATGAAATATTCCTAAATTTGATGTGGATCCCACAGAAGTTATCAATAAGTTTAGAGCAATTTTCAGAGGATATCAGCTGACTTGGGGTGATGTTATTGATCTCATGGAAATGATATTATCCCCAAGGGAAAGAGCTGATATATTCGCTACAGCTAACTACTTAAAAACATCAGGAAAAGTTACTACTTGATGGCCTTTAGAAAACCCTAACTGGGACCCCAATATCCCTGAGCATTTTGATATGTTGCAGGAAGCAAGGGAAAATTTGTTGAAAGCAATGGAATCCTGTGTTAGTAAGACTGATAACTGGCAAAAATTTATAATTACAGCTCAAGAACCTAATGAAAAACCTAATGTATTCTATGAAAGACTGCATAAGAGTGCCAAACAATATATTATACTAGACCCATTAGATTCTAGAAAAGACCATTTTATCTATTCCCAATTTGTATACCAATCCTTGCCAGAAAAATGGAAATATTTTGAAAGGCAGAGTCCAGGTTGGAACACACTGAGTACTGACAGAATTAAGAAAATAGCAACATATATTTTTGAAGGAAATGAGAGAGAAGAAAGGAACAGACAGAATACTTTAGCTCCATTAGAGGAAACCATGAGGCAGGGAGGTCAGGCAGTTGGGAATCGCTACCAACCCCCTAGATTTTGCTATTACTGCAATAGAAGGGGGCACATAATGCAGTACTGTAGGACTATGCAAAGAGAACAGAACTGAAACAGAAATAATTTTTCTTAGAGAAGTACAGAGAGGCAGAATCAAAATATATATAGATCTTTTCAGGGGGGTACAGAAAGGCAGAGTCAAAACAGTGATAGACCTTTTCAGACAGATATAGAGGGGCATAATGAGAACAGTTACAGGCCCTCTCAAAGGGGTACAGATCAGAGAGATATAGAGGACTGATAGTGTAGGGGAGGGGAAAGTACAGTGAATTCTGAAGACTTTACCTTTCCAGACCCCAAGATCTTTAAACCTCTTGTATAAGTCTATTCAGCTCCCCAGAATAGTGAACCCCATGTAACCCTTAGGGTTGATTGCTTATTAGATACAGGAGCCTCAAGATCAGTACTAGTGAGCAAACCTGACCCTGAATGTACATCTATTGGATCTCTAAATGTCATTGGAGTCTCAGGGAAAACTCAAACAGTTGCAAAATTAACCCCTCGCATAGTTTCTATAAGCCCATTAACAGTAGAACATACATTTCTACTTATGCCTGACTCTCCTGCAAATCTATTTGGTCATGACCTCCTTTGTAAATTAGAGAAACCATATCTTGTTCTCCAGATGGTGGTGTTTCCCTGGAATTGCCAGAGGACACTATTCACTTGCTGCCAATTTTGATCTCAGACACTCAGGAAATAGTGAGGGTAAACATTTGAAATCCCTTCTGATTTTCCTGAGTCCCTGTGGGATTCCTCCTCTACTGATGTGGATCTCCTTAAATCTGCTGTGCCTGTTACCATTAACACCAAAAATGCCCCAGCACCATCCATTTCACAATATCCCTTATCTAGGGAAGCCATTGAAGGAATTACTCCTATAATTGAGGCTTTGAGAAACCAAGGCATAATTGTACCATGGCATCATTCCCTGCCTGTAATACTCCCATTTTGCCAGTTAAGAATTCCAAGCCTGGGCCAGAGGGCAAACCTATTTACTGTTTTGTACCAGATCTGTGAGCAATTAACTCCTATGTTATATGTAGACATCTAATAGTGCCCAACGCTGCTACTATCATTTCCTCAATCCCATGTGAGGCAACATGCTTCACAGTGATAGAGCTCTGTTCTGCTTTCTTTTTCTTTCTTTTTTTTTTCTTTTTTTCTTTTTTTTTTTTTTTAGTGAGGCAATTGGGATTAAGTGACTTGCCAAGGGTCACACAGTTAGTAAGTGTTCAGTGTCTGAGGTCGGATTTGAATTCAGGTACTCCTGATTCCAGGGGCAGTGTTCTATCCAAAGCACCACCTAGCTGCCCCTCTGCTTTCTTTCTGATACCAGTACATCAGGATTTCCAATACTTGTTTGCCTTCACCTGGCCTTCCTTGTTCGCCTTCACCATAGACAGTGGACTTGGACCAGACTCCTACAGGGGTTTGTTGACAGTCCCACACTATTCTCTCAAATTTTGCAGCAGGATTTAACCTCCATTACATTTAAAGGTTCCACTTTAGTCCAATATTTAGATGACTTACTCCTTGCCAGGAAGATAGCCACCACCTCTTATTAGAGTTACACAAATGAGGACATAAGATCTCTAAGTCTAAAAATGGTGTATACCTCAGGTAGAATATTTAGGTTTTGTTTTGGCCACTGGCATGTGATCCATCTCTCCTAAGCATGTCCAGACTATTCAACAACTGTCTATTCCCTTTACTAAGAAGTAGCTAAGGCTATTCTGGGAGCAGCTGGATACTGCAGACAATGGAAACCCTCTTTTGGTAAAAATACTAAGCCTCTTACATCTCTAACCAAAAATTCTGTCCCATAACCTTTATAGCTGGATTGCCAGCATCTTTCAGCTATAACAGAATCACAGTATATAGTAATAGAAATATTGTTTTAAGAATGACTTTGAAGGAGTAGGCCATTTTGACAATTATAAATCAACAAATTAAAAATAAAGGACAAATGATGAAAGATGCTATTTGCATCCAGAGAAGGAACTGATAGATAGAAGTATGTATAGAATAATTTTATAGATATATATATGCCTATTTGTGTCTAATGATAGCCATCTCTATGTTAGAGGGGGAAGGGGAAAAATAATTTACATGATAACTTCATTTGGAGGAAATAGCCATTTTTACATGGTAGATTTGTACTTTCATATGCAATCATCTTTTTTTATTGCAGTATTTTGGATATCTTTGGGTTTTTTCCCCCTGAATTGAAAAGATGTTTTTTAAAGATACTATTTCAACACATGGTCCATGGATTTGATCCCAGTTACTAGGGAGTTTCAGGCTGTTGAATCTCTTGAACTTCAAAGTTCTGTGCTATGACAATTGGGTTTTAACAATATGATAAGTTCCAAGGAGTGGGGGGCTACCAGGTTGCTTAATGAGGGGCAAACCAGCCCAGGTCAGGAAGAGAACAGGTCAAAGTTTCCAAGCTGATGGAACTGGAATCCAGTCTGTGAGTAGCCCTTGATACTTTGAACTTGAGAGAGATGGGAAAGAGGAAGGAAGGAAGGAAGAAAAATATTAGTTTACTCCTACCTAGGCAAACATAAAATAGGTAAATATCTAATTCTATTGGCCATTTCATAGGAAGTCATTTGCATTTGCACAATATTAGGCCAACACTGTGATACCACAATCAAATCAATCTACTATTGTGTGGCCATCCACTTCACTTTACTTCAGCTCATAAGATTACTGGATCACACCTCTAGTACTGGAAGTAAACTTATAGGGCAGAGAATCTAAAATCCTCATTTTATAGATGAAGAAAATGAAGCCCAAGTTAAGTACCTTAAATCTATTCAATTGGGGGCAGCTAGGTGGCACAGTGGATACAGCACCAGCCCTGGATTCAGGAGGACTGAGTTCAAATCTGACCTCAGACACTTAAACACTTACTGTGTGACTCTGGGCAAGTCATTTAACCCCAATTGCCCACCAAAAAACAAACAAAAAAATCTATTCATTCAATTAACTTTTATTATGCATTTGTTGAGACACTATATTAGGTTTTAAGGGGAAAAAAAGATAAAATAAATACCCCCACCCCAAAGCACAAAATTGCCTAAAGGTAAAAATTCTAGCAAATTTTAGGTTAACCAGTGGCAAAGGAGAAATTAGAAGGTTTCTTTGGAACTGTGGTTCCTATTGGCTCTGTGGGGCCAAAATGTAATATTTGAAAATTAATTGGGTGACTTCGCCAAAATATTGGGGCCCGGAAATAATGAGGGCTCTTTAGGTTCAAGGTTCCCTCCCCTCTGAACTTCCTTATTAGATGTTCACCCAGGCCAATAAGAAAGGAGCCTTACAGCTTCTTTTCCACAAAAAGATCAAATTTTATTACTTGCAAATTAATTAAACAAAGGTAAAAAATTAATAAAATCAAAAATAAGTCAATAGATAATAAAAAAAAGAAAATACAGATAAATTCTCTTAACTCTAAACTAAGTCTATGCAATCCCCAGATTGTTTCCAATTAAGCTAATTCAATGGAATTTGTGTTCACTCACCACACCTTGAGAATGTCTACAGTTGCTCACACCACCAGAAAGGCCAAAGAGAGAGAATTAGAGTTCCAAAAGTGCCTCAGCCTCCCCTCAGGGAGCGTTCAATCTTCTTCCCCCAAACGGGACCGTCCTTCAAAAACTGCTATGGAGAGTTCTCCTCTGACTTCAGTAGCATTTGTAACTTCAGTGTGGGCCAGGTGTGGTCCCTCCCAAATGAGTCAGCTAAATTCCAATAATTTTTAACACACTCTACAGAATCAAGGCCACACTGCCAATACTTTATAAGTAATTCATTCTAATAAAGACAGAGGAATTGAGACAAATATAAATTACTCAATTTGGCTTTTAAAAACTTTTACAAATGGCCTCCAGCTTGTCTTTCTCAACTTACTTCCTGTTACTCTGTCATTGTCAGTCAGTGCCTGGTGCATAGTAAGTAATTAATAAATACTTATTGACTCACTGACTGACAATGACAGAGTGTAGTCTGTCCTCCATGAATAAAATATGCTCCTTTCTCTCCTCCATCTCATAGCTTCCCTTTTATACCCCCTCACCTGGGTACATGGCCAGCTAGGTGGCACAGTAGATAGAGCACTGAATTTAGTAGGACCTGAGTTCAAATCTCACCTCAGACACTTACTAGCTCTGTGACCCTGGACAAGTCACAACCCCAATTGCCTTAAACGTCCAAGGTCATCTCCAGTCATCTTGATATATATCCTGCCACTGGACCCAGATGGCTCTGGAGGAGAGAGTAAGAGTGGTGACCTTGTGTAATGATTGGAATGATGCCACCTACTGGAGACTTGCTGTGGGAAAGCTCCGCCATGAGGAAAATGCCTCAGAGGGCAAGGCCATGTGGCTTTTCCTTGGCATCAGGAAGTGACGTTTGCTCATGGGTGCTGTCTATCGAGGCTACCAACCAATCAACTTGAGGAGCCTCCTATTTTCTGGGAGGAAGGAAGGAGGAAAGAGGGCCTGCGCGGCGAGCTCTCGCTCTTTTGGGTTCCTGACTTGATGGTGGTGGTGATGGCAGCAGAGGACTTCACAGGAATTTGAGGAAAGATGGGAATGCCAGGCTGTTGGAATTCTGTTCTCAATCTTTTTCTTTCTATTTTTCAATAAACCCTTAAAAACCTAAACTCGTTTTATCAGTGATTTTAGTCAGTTTCCCCCAAAACTGGGGGAACAGATTAGAATCCACATTTAGAATCTTAAATTACACAGTTTGGCTGACCACGAAGAGGAAAAGTAGATCCTCGATCTTCTTATCAAGTTTGGTAAGAGTTTTTTTTTTTTTTCTTTTCCTTCCTTATTTGCACAAGTGCCTGTCTCTTTAAATTGGGTTTCTCCTTAACGGCTAAGTACCTAGGTTGAGTATATATTTTAACCCTTAAGTACTCTTAGCCTCCTATTTTCAAGCCCTCACTTAAATACAGTTCACTGCAAGTCATGACATCACCCCAATGTCATGGTTCTCTATTATAACTATTAATTTGGCATTAAAATGTAACATCTTCAAGGGCAGGAACTGTTTTATGAAGACAGTGCTTTGAACATAAAAATGCACTAAATAAGATCAAATGGAATGGAATGGAATAGAATGGAATGGAAAAGTATATTCAATTCCTTTTAAAACAATTGATTTCTATGCTGTCTGCTCTGTGAGGAGAAGGGAGGTAGAAAGCCAGTGACCTATGATTTAATTGGGGTATCCAAGTTTCAAATTAAATAGAAGGCTGGGACTGGAGTCAGGAAGACTCATCTTCCTGAGTTAAAATATGGCCTCAGACACTTACTAGCTGTGTGACCCTGGAGAAGTCACTTAACCCTGTTTGCCTCAATTTCCTCATCTTTAAAATGAGCTGGAGCAGGAAATGCAAATAGCTCCAATATCTTTGCCAGTAAAACCCAAGTCAGACATAACTGAAATGACCAAATAACAAAAATGACTTAATTGGTATAGATACAGTTAACTCCCAGAAAGAAAAATTAATCTACCAGTACAGATCAGTCAGTACAAGCTATGCAAAATTAATGCTTAGAGCTTAAAGAATTACCTGGGTCACAGAGTAGCTAAATAACTTGCCCAGTCACAAAACCATGATGTTTCAGAGGTGAACCCAGGTCTTTTTTGACTCCAAGGCCATCTTTGTTGTGTCTCTCCCTCTTTAATGCATATCTCCTTTTAAGATGACTAAATTTGATTTAACATTTTGTCTAAGGCAAGTAAGGCAGTATGATTCTAAAAACCAATCTAAAGAATGAATCAAGTGCTTACCAAGTGCCAGACACTATGTTAAATACTGAGAATACAAAGGCAAAAAAGAAACAGTTCCTCCACTCAGGAAGCTTACATTTTAATGGAGGAGATCACATGTATACATATGAGTATAAGGCTGTAACTCAGGACCCATCTGGAATTTGTGTGATACTCTCTTCATTAATGGGGAGAACAATGTTCCTTTCCTTGGTGAAAGGAAGAGTTGGTAAAATGTTGAGAGGGGAAAGATCCTTGTCTTTTGGCTATGGCTTTGAGAGAAAACAAAAACAGATCTAAACTCTATTCAGAAAGAGGTCCCTGGAGAGAGAGAACTCTGGGAAGAATTTGACATTTAGAGGAACAAGTGCCTTGAATATGTCCCTGTTTCCAGCTTGTCATAGGAGTGACTCTGGAGATTTTCCTTTTGGTAACATCAGGAACTTTTTCTCACTGAGCTGAAATATCTTCATCTTAGATGGAGAGCCCAGTTATACTGCATATGGTCAAGTAGGTTCTAATCAGTATAATTTCTCTGATTTCTGTTTGCTCTCCATTTAAATAAATGAGTTTATTTGCTTTTTCATTGTGTTATACTTTGGGGGTAAGTGGAATTTATGGGAAGAAAGTACAAACTTCAGAAGAGTTTAGTGTTCCTTCCCTGTTAAGAGATAGTAATCAGATGAAATTAGATACTTATAAGATATTTAGCGCAGTGCCTGGCATACAGTAGGTACTTAATAAATGTTTATTCCTTTCCTTCCCTTTTCCCTTCCCCATCAAAATCTCCTGCTCCCCTCCTGGCAGGAATAAAAGTCTCCTTGGGTGCAGGGCTGCTTGGAAGAGACAACACTATATGTATCTACAGCTTTCTGAAAGTCACATTTTTTAAAAATAAGATTTATTGATATTTCCTTTTTCTTATAACACCATATTTATCTCAATTATCCTTCCCAGAAAGGCATCCCATATGATAAGTAATATTATTTTAGGGAAGAAAAAAATCAGCAAAACTTGAAAAAAGTCTGAAAATATGTGCAATTTGAAACACCTGTGGACTGTGTACCTCTACAAAGGGGTTGCTTGGGGATGTTTTCTCTCTCTTCATTCAAGTCCTGCTTGAGGTTTATAATTTTGCTGTATTTACTTTTGACATTTTAGTACAGAGTTGCTCTTTCCTTTTGCTTTTTTTGTAATTACTGTGCATAGTTTCCTTGATGCTTCTTACTTCACTCTACACTAGTTCATATAAATCTTCCAATATTTTTCTTTATTCATAGCATACATAATTCCTTACAGCATAGTAATATTCCATCACATTCATCTATCACAATTTGTTTAAGCAACCCCCAATTCATTGGCACATTACAATTCTTAGCTAACAAAAAAGTGGTACTACAAATATTTTGGAGTATATGGGACCTTCTCCTTCTGATAGCTTCCTTGGGGTACACTGATCCAAAGGGTATGGACATTTTGGTCACTTTATTTCCACAATTCCAAATTGCTTTCCAAAATGATTATACTATTTTACAACTCCAACACTATCATAATTTGTCTATTATTCTGTACCCTCTTTAAATACTTGGATTTTGCCATTTTTTCTTTTTGTTCCAATGTATAATTTGAGGTAAAATCTCAAGGTTATATAGATTTGCATTTCTCTTAGATATTTGAAGCATTTTTTCATATGGATATGAATAATTGGCCAGTGTATATTTGAGAACTGTTTTTCATATCCTTTGACATTTGTTGCATTAGGGAATGGCTATTAGACATTTATAAATATCTTTTGTTTTATGCAGTCCTTTCAGTCATGTCGGACTCTTTGTGATCCTATTTGAGGATGTCTTCACAAAGACATTGGGGTGAGTTTGCATTTCCTTCTCCAGCTTATTTTACAGATGAAGAAGACTGTGAGTGTGAAACAGGATTAAATGACTTTCTCAGGTTCAGACAGTTTGCAAGGCCAGATTTCAATTTAGGTCTTCCTGACTTCAGGGTGCAATATTCTATCCACTACGCCACCCAGCTACCATAAATTTTATTTAGATAGATACACAGATAGATAGATATGTAGGCATATATACCTGATATATGTGTGTTTGTGTGTATGCATGCATGTGCATGTGCATGTGCATGTGTATATGTGTATATATGTGTATATATATAATTTCTGTATTTGTGTTTATGCATATATAAATATATTTGTGGGGTATATACATATATGTTCACACACAATATTTATACATATATATGTTCATCTTACATACCAAAGTCTTATCCTTGATCTGACACACACAATTAAATAAACTCCATTGACTTCATATTGCCTCCAAGATCAAATATAAAATGCTCTTTTTGGCATTCAAAGTTCTTTATAACCTCATCTCTTCCTATCTTTCCAGTCTTCTTAAACTTTATTCCCCAACGTATACACTGGCCTGCTGGCTGTTTAACAAACAAGATAATCCATCTCTTGTTTCCGGACATTTTCTCAGGCTATTCCTCCATTCCTGCAATACTATTCTCTGATCCAACTATTGACCTTCCTGGATTCATTGAAGTCCCAGTTAAAATCTCACCTTCTCCAAGAAGCCTTCCCCTATCCTTTTATTAAAGTGTTTTTCCTCTTTTAATTATTTTCTATTTATCCTGCATATAACCTGCTTTGTAAAATTTGTCCACATGTTGTATCCGCTATTAGACTGTAAGATTCTTGAGGTCAGAGACTGTATTATGCTTCTTTTTGTATCCCTAGTGCTTAGTACAGTGCCTATTACGTGGTAGGTGCATAATAAATGTTTATTGATTATCAGAGAAATTTGATACAAAGATATTTTTCCCTTCTTATGACTACTTCCCTTCTTATCCTACAGGATTCATATTGTCTGTACAACAGCTTTTCAATTTCAAATAATCAAAGTTATCTTATTTATCTTTTAAAATTGCTTATATCTCAATTGTATAAGACTATATCTCCTACCAACTCAGTATTTGACAAAAACTGCTGGGAAAACTAGAAGATGGTATGGCAGAAATTAAGCATAGACCAACATCTTACACCTTATACTAAAATAAGGTCAAAATAGGTACATGATTTAGACATAAAAGGTGATACCATAGGTAAATTAGGAGAGTTTGCCTTTCAGATCTTTGGAAAGGAGAACAGTTTATGACTAGTATGAAATGCAAAATGGATGATTTTGATTACATTAAATTAAAAAAAAATTGTGCAAACAGAAGCAATGCATCCAAAATTAGAAGGGAGGCAGAAAGCTGGGAAACAGTTTTATAGCCAGTACTTCTGATAAAGGTCTCATTTCTAAAATACATCAGAAATGATTAAATCTATAAGAATCCAAGTCATTCCCCAATTGAGAAATGGTCAAAGGATATGAACAGGTAGTTTTCTGATGAAGAAATCAAAGCTATCTATTGCTATATGAAAAAATACTCTAAATCACTATTGATTAGAGAAATGCAAATTAAAACAGCTCTGAGGTACCACCTCACACCTATCAGATTGGCTAATATGACAAAAAAAAAAGAAAATAATAAATCTTGGAGAGGCTGTGGAAAAATTGTAATATTAATGCATTATTGGTGGAGCTGTGACCTAATCCAACTATTCTAGAGAGCAATTTGGAATTATGCTGAAAGGGCTATAAAGTTGTGCATACCCTTTGACCCAGCAATACCACTATTGGGTCTTTTCCCAAAAAAGATCATAAAAAAGAGAAAATGACCCACATGTACAAAAATATTTATAGCTGCTCTTTTTGTGGTGGTAAGGAATTAGAAATTGAGTGGCTTCCCATCAATTGGGGAATGGCTGAACAAGTTGTGTTATATGAATGCAATGTAATTCTATTGTGCTGTAAGAAATGACGAGCAGCTGGATTTCAGAGAAACCTGGAAGGACTTGTATGAACTGATGCCGAGTGAGATGAGCAGAACCAGGAGACCATTGTACACAGTATCATCAACATTATGTGTGGATCAACTGTGATAGACTTGATTTTTCTCAGCAACACAACAGTACAAGATTGTTCCAAAGGACTCATGATGGATAAAGTTCTACAAATCCAGAAAAAAAAAAAACCTGTGGAATAAGGATGCAGATTGAACCATACTATTTCTTTTGGTTTTGTTGCTGTTGTTTTTATTTTTTGAGGTTTTTCCTTTTTGCTCTGATTCTTCTCTTATAACATGACTAATGCAGAAATATGTTTAATGTTATTGTACATATATAACCCGTATCAGATTACTTGCTGTCTTGCAGAGGGGGGGAAAGGGTGAGGAGGGAGGGGAAAAAAATTTGAAACTAGAAATAATAAAACAAATGTTGAAAACTATCTCTACATTTAACTGGAAAATAATAAAATACTTACTAATTTAAAAAACCAAAAACCAAACACACACACAGACACAACACACAGACACACAAAAAACCAAGACTATATCTCCTACCCACAGCTATGAGAAATATATGGTCTGTTTCTTATCTAATTATTTTCAAAGTATAATCTTCAATGTTAAGGTCATAAATTCATTTAAAACACAATCTATATTTATACACACCTATGGGGACACATATATAACCTACATGGACGACACATCTACTTTACATACTAAATTATACAAATAAACACAAGATAGTTTGGTGATGGTCTTAATATCTGAAATGATAGGAAGCCATTAGAAGAAAGTGGTATGTGAGCTAAGATTTTTAAGAAAATCAAGAGCTCCTCTCCATGAATTCTTTCCAACTTCTACAATGCTTATTGAACACTTTCTTCTCTGAACTACTAGTGTGTTATTTCTAGCCAATACACATAGTACTTAGCTGCCTTGAGAACTTGATTTCTCTCTCCCAGGCAAGATGTTTAATTAAGGACAAGGACACTGCCTTAAATACTTTTGTTTGCCCCGTGGCTCAGAGGAGGGCACAGAGCAAGCCCTGAATAAATATGTTCCTCTGGCCTGCTGGTATAGTAGACCTCAAAGTCTAGAGTCTGATTCTAGGACTTCCCTGCCCAATTGTTCTGTGCTGAATTGAATTCTTTGAAGCATCTGACATCGGTAGTCTATTTTTTTCTTCCATTTTTGAAACTCTAATATATTGCAGTAAGGGTTCTAACAGTGGAAAAGCAAATATAGGAGAGTCTCACTGAATAAGAACAAAAAGTCCTTCAGGAAGTTTCCAGCATGGAAAATTCCCTCAATGTAAGTGAGTGTCCTCCCTCCTTTTTCAGTTTATGAGCAAACTCTTAGAGATAAAGCAAAGAACAAACAAAAATATTTTTAAATGCTCATCAAACACTCATTTATAATATTCCAAATGTATCTTACTAGAAATAATTTCTCCTGAATTAAAATGTTATTTTGAAACAGATGTCATTTTTCTTTGAAAAGATTCAGCATTCCAATCATCTTCAGGTTGACTAGGTAAAATGAGCAATGTAAAATGAGCATTGTAGTTGGGGCCTTTGTGATCTTGATTGATACAAGTGACCAGTTTTTATTCAAGAGGGAAGTGGGGGGGTTACCTTCTAGTAGATTAATGTATTTATTTCATAGTAAAATACACATGATTGCTGAATATTAAATTCTGAATTTAAAACATATGAGATTTTCACTTTCTATGATATCTATAAACTAGTATTACACCCTGTGAGACAGGGGTGAAGAAAGAGATAATGGATGCAGTTTGACAATAAAAATGTTAACTACATGAATAAATGGTTGAATAACCAGACCCAAAGTATAATGACTAATGGCTTCATGTAAGCCTGCAGGGAGAGTTGTAATGGTTTTGTTCTCCACTGGTCTGGCAAGACAGTCATTCTCTCCTAGGCACTGCCATAAAAGTGATTTCTGCATGGAGTATGGGTTTGTTGTGTAATCTCAGAAAGGGGCAGGGGATCAGCTTCTTGCTGATCTCCATTGGGCCCTGCTCAACAATGCTCCACCAATCCTATAGTCAATGTTGAGAATTGCAGCCCCATGAGGTGGTGAAGTTTCTCCTCTGAATGTAGATGGAGTCCCCAGACAATGTGTTTCATCCCTGTCATAAGAGGAGGAATTGACCTTACCATTTCTCTTGTAAAGTTCAGAATCGCCTCCTCTCTTTCTCTCTCCCTCTATCTCTCTCTGTCTCTCTTTCTCTATATCTGTCTTTGTCTCTTTTTCTCTCTGTCTCTGTCTCTCTCCTCACCCCCACACCCCATAATTTTATCTAGAAAGGCTACGAATTCATACACAAATAGTCACAATACTGGGGGGAAAGAGAAACCTTATGACTTTTCCTCCCCAAAGTACTGTCTGTCTGTTCCCAGAGCCTTGGATGAATTGCATGTTTTCTTTCTATAAGGAGATTCCTTGTCCAAATGTCAAGCTCTTCTGAATGCAGAACAATCTCTGCTAACTAGTACTCAAAAGCTTTAATCTCTTTCTTTAAACCTTCATGTTTTGTTCATAAAAGCAAGATTTCTATTTGAAACTTTATTCTTTCTCATGGTTATATATATTTTCCTGGTCTGCTGCTCAATGCCCAAGTGTTAAACTATACTCATGATAAGTTAAGAAGTCACCTTCTTACAACTTACTGGTGCTGTCAACCATCGCCTCCCTCTTTGAGCATTTCAGCCCCGAGCTTCTTTTTGTCTTATCTACAAATCAATAGGAAAGGAAAAGGCACATGAGCAATGATGGCAAGGCCATCATTGCCTTCTTTGTGCCTAGCTGCATTTCTGCACCACATATAGACATATACATACATACATATATGTAATATTGTTAAATAGAGATATACATATGGTAGATGGCACAAATTAAGAAGGGATGCCTGTGATGTTGGATGGCAGAATGAGGATCCAAAATTATCTCGACTTGTCTAGATGTTGTGAGGAAGAAAGATTGGCATTGAACTCATTGAGAAAGGAAGGAAAATGCCCAGTGGTTAGAAACTACCAAGATAAAAAATATAGGCTTGATATAAGGAAAATTTCCTAACAATTAAAGATATCCACATTCCTGACTGCCTCGGGAAGTAGTGGGTTCTCCATAACATCTTCAAGCAAAGATAATCGTGTACTCTACTGGGAATTATTTTTCAAGTTTGGATTGAATTAAGATTGCCTCTGAACTCTGGGGCAGCTAGGTGGTACAGAGGATAAAGCACCGTCCCTGGAGTCAAGAGGACCTGAATTCAAATCTGGCGTCAGACCCTTGACACTTACTAGCTGTATGACCCTGGGCAAGTCACTTAACCCCAATTGCCTCACCCCCTCCCAAAAAAGAAAGAAAGAAAAAGAAAAAAAGATAGCTTCTGAAATTGAAGCTTCAGAGATTGCTTCAAACTAAAATTTTGTGATTCTGTGATTCTAGAAGTTGTCCAAAGGATTGTGCAAGTCCTTTATAGAAAATTCCCAGTAATGCATGGGTAAGAATAACACAGGACGAGAAATTTATGATAGCTTCCAATATGCAGTAAGAAGCAGAGATCACAAATCAATGAGATCTGAGATTTTGTTGAAGTATTGGGAGACTTGGTCATCTTTTGTGAATTTGGGAGGAAGGGGGAAAAACCTTGGAAAATAGGTTTAAGGGATGGTTTTATATTTGTTTTTGCTGAGGGAAGGGAGCATTCAGACCTATTTCACTGGTTTGATAGCTCTCGGTTTGAAAACTCTCTCCTAATGTCAATGAAGATTAGCAACTACTCTGTTCCTCAAAATATTAGTTTCATGCATCACTAAAAATTTGACTGACCTTTCATCACACAAAGCATGTGTCAAAGGGAGGATGTACCTTAAGTTTTCCTGCCTCTAAGGTCAATACTTTATCCACTAGGGTATATAAAAATGGGCATTTCTAATGCAAAGCTAAAATTTGGAAGAAGGGCAAGGAACAAAAATATTGCATATATATAGTATGGGTCATTTGTGAAAAAGTAGCTTAAAAATCTTTGATATTTTAAATGTATACTAATGATATTCTATGCCTTCCCACTATAATTTAAAATATATTCCAGTCAATCTGGCATTTGGTGCAATTCTGAAGTTGATCTAACATATCTTATATTGTAGAGTTTCTGCTTTTGACATTAAAATGGTACATATGTACAAGCTGAAAATAATATCAGTCATAATCTACATTTAAATTTCATTGAAGCCAGGATTTTTTGGAGGGGAGTGAAATTCAACTTATATTTCAAAAATATTTAATTACTTTCCAATAAATACATTGTTACCTACAACTATATTTTAAACTCATTGAGAGTAGAGACATTGTCTTATTCAACTTTCTTGTGGTTTCTGTACACAAATTAGTGTTACACATAGAAGATAGTTCATTAATATTTCTTGAATGAATTGAAAAAATGAATAAATAGTGCAATTGTGGTTTTCCAGAATCTTAATGACAATTCAAATTTTATAGATATAGTGTGATTGTAGTCACCTGTAGTTTCAAATAGTACAGACAATCAGTGGCAACTCTCATTTCATTAATCACTGACAAATTTTTTTTAATATGGGTTAGAATCACCTACCCTTAAACAGGAGTTCTCCAGCTTCTATTGCCCATGCTGACAAAGAGAGTATCTAGCCTTTCAAAATCTACTCTCCTTCCCAAGGTAGGAGCCTTGAATTACTACAGGACTAGGCTATTGGATCTAGATACAAGGATTATAGCAGGTCATAAAAATTTGCAAAAAGTAGAAGAAATACATGGAAAGATGCAAATATTAAAAGTCCAGGTGTCATACTAAGGAGCTGTAAACAGGGAGCTACATATAGAAGAAATGGGAGTAAGAAACATGAGGGTATCAAAGCCTTGGGAAAAAGTAAAGGTGGAGAAGTAAGCTAGATGTTGCTATTAGAACAGCAAGATGGAACAGCAAACATATGAAGGGGTACTGGCATTTCTGAATTTAGGAGTTCTAACAGAATGCTAATAACCCCAAAGTCAAGGGGAAAAGTTTCAGCATATTCTAGCCTGCCTCCAGAGACTTAATGGAACCCAAGACCTGTCACTGAGTTTGTTTTAAGAGGATGCAGGAGGAATGATTATTATTTACTCCTGCTGTCCACTTAAAACTCTCGTTTTAACTCTCAACATCCCCATCTTCTTCTGAACTTTCCCCTAAAGAATTCTTCCCTATTTACCACCTCAAGAAGTTGTGTTGCTTCTATTTATGTATGAGTAGCATATAGTGACTCTACCAAATTTCATTTTGTTATTTACATTGTTTTCATACATTAATATGTCAACGACATGTGATTTTATTGGTTTGTGTCTTAATTAAATGCTTTTGCTATTGGATTGATTACTTTTGCATGATGTTGTAATAGAAAATATTATACTAGGTAGGGGTGTAGGCTATAATTTTCGCAGTTTATTACCCAAGGCTTCCACACTGAACCTGAGGAAAATAGCAAGGCGATCATGAGCAAGAATTGTTTCAGGGGCACAATGGTTATTCTATAATATAATAAACTTCCATTCTGTTCTACTTGGGTATCCTCTTTAACAATATCACTAATTTAATGAGGCCATCCTGGACTTCTTGCTTGTTACAGAGAAGAAATAGGCACATATTTCCTACTTGGGGTATCTATAATACTAGCATTCTTGCCTTCTCTCATCTCACCAATGTTATAATTCCTCCTGTCTAATTCCCACCTACCCCCCTCTCCCAATAGTCAGAAGAATAAAAAGAATAGCAAGCAAATACAGGAAAGAGAATGACAAAGCCACAGTAGGAGACAAACCCTTTTCATTGGGGAGTCTGAACTTGCCTTTAGGGATCCTCTGGTCCTCTTTTGAAGAGCACTGCAGGCCTCCGGAGAACACTACTAGAGCTCTGCATAGGCTTGTTCCTTAGATTGGTTGCCTACAGAGTGCAATCTGAAGATAACAGACTCATCTGGGGACAGTAACCCTAAGGATTCATTATACCTAGTAAGCAAAGTAATTTGCAGTGGATGGACCCACTAATGATTAATGAGAGAGGGGATATCACTGGTCCTGAGGAAAGCTCTGCTCAAGGCTGCCCTCTGAGATTCTGCCTCCAAATCAAAGTGTCTGCTAATGGAGCAGTCTCAGAGAAAAGAGCCACTAAGGTCCTTACACTTTATGTAACAGTCAGAATCAGCTTCACAATGCAAAGTTAAGGTTTTTTGAGAATTTTTTAATGGTTTTGGAATATTAAATTATGCTAAAATACCAATATCTGTTGAGTTCTTTAAAAACCAATTTGAAGTCTAAAAAATAATAATGCTCATTTAAAAAATAATTCAATTAATATTCATCGAATGATTGATGTGTGTGTGTAGCACAGCCCTAGGTATTGTAAGTGATACAAGAAGCCTCAATTATCAGGGAGGCATTCTTCAAGTAAGCACATCTACATGGAACACAGAATAAAGAAGAAAGCACCCGTACACAAAAAGCAGCCCCACTTCCATTCTGCAAGTAGTAAAATATATATCAGAAAGTAGTTCATCGGGGCAACTAGGCGGCACACTGGATAAAGCACTGACCCTGGATTCAGGAGGACCTGAGTTCAAATCTGGCCTCAGACATTTGACACTTACTAGCTGTGTGACCCTGGGGCAAGTCACTTAACCCTCATTGCCCCGGGAAGAAGAAGAAGAAGAAGAAGAAGAAGAAGAAGAAGAAGAAGAAGAAGAAGAAGAAGAAGAAGAAGAAGAAGAAGAAGAAGAAGAAGAAGAAGAAGAAGAAGAAGAAGAAGAAGGAAAAGAAGAAGCAGCAGCAGCAGCAGCAGCAGAAGGCAGTACACCAAGGCTTATTCACTTTGTTCACAGGAAAGTTATCCGAATTCTCATTTAGCTGACTTACTCTTATTTTAGACAGTTCTAACTTTGTTATCTGTTTTCCTAGCCCATTAGCTGATTAGGGGATTAAATTGAAGCAAAGAGGTGCTTGTTATTGGCTCAGTTGGAATGGAATGAGGGGTGAAGTGGTATGGTAGGGGGTAGAAAATTAGGTAACAAACTTCCTTTTAAATACATTACCTTTCCCCCTTTACCTGTTTTTTCTCTTGTCTCCTTTAGAGGGGATATTCACAACACATAGATCACTCATTCAATGTGTCTTCAATCTTCTGGGGAGAAAAGAACATTATATGAATTAGAGCTACAATAGTTTTTTTGCCCTCCCCATCCTTACCCAAGAATCACATTTTCTAAAACTCCAAACCTGAGCTTTGAAAAAAAAAAAGGAGAATTTTAAATGTAAAACATTTTACAAATCATTTTCAACTTCAAACATCTTTCAATCACTTCTATATCATCTCCCTATCCTTTCCTTTTTCTCAAAGCAGAAAAAGACACAGAAGTTTCTTGATTCATTTACTCTAAGAAGCACTTTCCAGAAATAAGAAAATTTTAGAAAAACTTTAGATTGTCTAAAAGCCAATTGACTTTTCCACTGATTTGATTTATCACTTTTGTTGTTCAGTTGTTTCAGTCATGTCTGACTCTTTCTAACCCCATTTGAAGTTTTCTTGGCAAAGATACTAGAATAGTTTGCCATTTTCTTCTCCAGCTCATTTGACAGATGAGGAAACTGAGGCAAACAGGGCTAAGTGATTTGTCCAAGGTCACACAACTAGTAAGTATCAGAGGCCATGTTTTAACTTAGGAAGTTGAATCTTCCTGACTCCATGCCCAACACTCTACCCACTATGCCACCTAGCTGTCTTGTCATTAGTCCTTAGTAAAAGAGAATGGGAATTTCAATACTTCAAAAATTGGTGATTTCGGTTGTATGCTCAGGATCTTTTCATCTTATATTTAGAGCTGGAAGGAACCTTACTAGCCACGTATTTCAAAATGCCCATTTTACAGATAAGGAAATTGAAGACTAAATAACTTTTAAATGACTTGTCCAAGGTCACACAGTGACCAGAAGTCAAAACTCAGTATTCTAAATCATATACCAACATTTTTTCCTCTGTACCACACCACCTCCTCATCTACATAGATTGCATCTTCTATGTACTTTAGTAACTAACCTTTGTAAAGTATTATGTTAAGCAAAACAAAAGCATCATTAGTTGGCGAGGGGCTGGAGCCTGTCCATATTAACTGGATTGATCATTGGACAAAAATCCATGGTCTATAACTAAATCCATGCTCAATGTTTTTACAGCTTGTCTCAGTTTCCCAGACCTATGCCTTGAAGGATCCAGGCTCGCCTCCTTATGAAACAGCAGAGTATAGTAACTGGAATGGAGCATGGACAATAATATTCTAATAAGATATGGTAACAGTTCAAATTGTGATTTCATTAACTCAGGGTACTCCCTAATGAGGAAACTCCCTCTACCATAAAAAGTTGACATTTTCATGGCAGTTGTATGTAGGCTGAGCAATTTCCCTAGAGAATGGAGAGCTTAAGTGATTTGCCCCAGATCATACAGTCAGTCTGTGTCAAAGGTGGAATTTGAACCCAAGTCTCCCTGTCTTTGAAGCCAGGTCTCTACCATGTTATGCTGCATCATGACACTAGAATACTTGCAATAGTGAATGTAGTCCCCAAGAAGAAAAATTAGTTAAGCTCTAAATTCTTCCAGAATTTGCTTCAACTGATAGTGACAAAATGAAAAGATAAATAGAAATAAAGTGCTGTTATTGAAATAATTTTTAAAACTTGAAATTTCTGTAACTGGATTAAGTTTTATCTATTCTGACATTTATTTTTGTGAGAAACCAATGGCAATTACCTAGCTGATCTCAGGGATGTATTTTTTTAAAAATGACTTCTAGGCTCTATATCACAGGATCCAGTATTTGTTCCATTCAGTTTGTGATTTCTGTATTGATACTAGTGAAGAGTGATAACTACTGGTCATAATGAGGTCTCTGAGGTGATGCAAAACCTCAAAGCATCTTCTGAATCATCAAAGAGAACTTGAATTATTTCGGGTACAGTTTTAGCATTAGAAAATTTTCTTGTATTTAAATTCCCTGAATAATGGTGCCTTGAATGTGAGATATACAAATCCATATCTGCTACACATTTCCTATATTCATGAGGTCAGTCAAGGAAAACTCAATTTCCTCATCGTGAAAATGAGAAGACTGAACTAGGTGACCTCAAATAGTCCTTCCAAATCCAACATTCTATGATATTATTCTCATGGTTGGTTTGTATTTTTTTGCAACTAACATCATATTTAGTGATAACCTTTGCCAATATGAACTCCTTGCTGCTAATAAGGTGTTTGTGAAATCAAACAGATCAAAAAATGTGATTGTGATCAAATACTCATTTTTATATACTTCTACTAAGTCATGGAAAATCAGGGAAACATTGGAAGATTTCTAGTGGAGAGGTCTGGTAATTCACATGAGAGAATATCCAGAAAGAGGTGCAGCAATAATACTTTATAGTCCTACAGAGAAGAAAAAATTAATCTATCAATATGTATTTTATAAGTACCTACTATGTGAAAGAGTCATAAATACAATGAAATTAAGATCTCAATGCAATTAATACATAGGTATGTCTAAACCAATATAGGGCATAACTTATGCCTAGAATTTAGTGTTATAAGTGTATAGTTTTATTCTAAATGAACAGATTAGATAAAAAGATAGTAAAATAGTCTTGTATATAAAGAAGATAAATTCCTAAAAGGAAACCCATGAATTGGTAAATGAAAGAACAGTAAAGAATCTATAAGAGAGGGTAAATAAAGGAGAAATAGGAAAGATACTGTCCTTGGTTTATACTATAGGCTACCTGACCAGAAAGCAGAAAGTTAATGAGAAGTAAAGAAACTCCTGTGTAAGAAAACTCCCTCTATCAAATCAGATCAGCAATTCTTCAACTTACTGTCTTTGAAAGTTGGTTATGTCTCTTGAGAAGTCAAGTGACTTGACCAGGATCACAAAGACAGTATGTTTCAAATGTGGAATTTAACAATGTTTTCCTTTATTTAATGAAACAGACTCAGTAGCTTATCCAGGGTTGCATGGGGATGATTTGAACTTGGATCTATCACTCTAAGTCCAATACTTTATCCACTGTGCCACATGCCTAAGGTCTTCAGGTTAAGGTTCTATGTCCACTTGTTGAATGTCTTACAGTAGGTGTTTGTGTTCAGTAATGGGTTTAGACTAGATAATCAATCAATACAGTATTCTTGGTAAATAATAATTCCTCATTGGAGGGAGTTCATTGTGTCATGTTTTCTAGGGCTCTACTTTTCCATTAAGATAGTATATATTGGGGGCAGCTAGGTAGCACAGTGGATAAAGCACCGGCCCTGGATTCAGGAGTACCTGAGTTCAAATCCGGCCTCAGACACTTACTAGCTGTGTGATCTTGGGCAAGTCACTTAACCCCCATTGCCCCGCAAAAAAAAAAAAAAAAAAAAAAAAAGATAGTATATATTGGCAAAATATGTGGAATTTTTTCATATGTAGGCTACTAAGTATATAGATATTTCAGCCTCAAATAGATACTTGTTGTTGGAAAGCATCCATTGAAAATTATTTGCCTCTCCTTGAGCATCCCATGTTCTTCAGAGCCAAAAGGAAGAAACACAAGCTGTCTGCTTTAGTGTATCATATCAGTTTGAATCTTTGAAATTATCCCTTAACTATAGAAAGCAGAGTAGTGAGTCTCAAATGTAGCAAAGAGGAGTCCCTATTTGGAAAGGGCTTGCCATTGTATGTGACTTATGGGGGAACAGAATAGACATTTCTATCCTCTTCTCCCTTACCCTTTTCCAAGGGAGATTTTCATTCCTGCCAGGAGAGAAAGTAGGAGGTTGAGGTCCATGAAAAACTAATAACTAATAATGAATTTCTGGGGGAACCACAGATTTCTTCCCCTCACCCCAGAAAATTCAATTCTTAGGAGGAAGTTTTAATCCTGTTCAGGGCAAGCCCAAGGGAACAGAAAGAATGGAGATAGACTCTATTGTCTAGCTCAGTGAACTGATGGGATTATACCAAACCTATCTGGACTTCACCTTTGCCCCTCAGGGGGTCTCTCCCATTAGACCATTATGTCATTGGTATGGCTCATTTTAATTTGGACCAACCTCAAGTCATGTCAACCAATGGAATTGAATGATGCTAGCCAATTAGCCTCAACCATGCAAGGCTCAAGGTTGTTGCCATCTTGGCTTTCACTCTCAGCCTGGAATGCCATCTCTTGGTGTCTACTCTCCTCCTAGGACAGTATAGGTCGGAAAGCCAAGTGCTCTCCCTCTGAGAGACAACATGGTGCTGGGGCTTTTCTGATTCTGTTAACTGCCATTCATTCAATTCTTTACTGATATTCAATATTGATTAATAAAAAAATGCTTACTGCCAAAACAGGTACAATGGCCATTATTTTATAAATAACTATTAATATATAAGTAGCAATAATTTAGAAAGCACAGTCTAGCTCCAATAATTTAAAAAATACAACTCAGAGGCCAACACTTTGCTTTCCTCAGAGAGAGTGGGTAACAGGCTAGAAGTATATCTATCTGTTTTCTTAAATGTTGTTCATGTAGGGGATATGACTGAGCTCTATCTAACCTCTAATCACTTTGTCATTTGTGGGGAAAAGAAGATCCCAAGTTCTATATCCAAGGCTTAAGCCCTTCTCTACCTAAAACCAGTTTCAAAAGAACACACATAGGGGCAGCTAGGTGGTGCAGTGGATAGAGCACCGGCCCTGGAGTCAGGAGTACCTGAGTTCAAATCCGGCCTCAGACACTTAACACTTACTAGCTGTGTGACCCTGGGCAAGTCACTTAACTACAGTTGCCTCACTCTAAAAAAAAAAAAAAAGAACACACATAAAAGCAGCAAAGAAAACCAATTATCCAAATCATAGCAAAACAGAAATCAGAAAAGGTAAGGTATACATAAGATAATATACAATAAAGAGTAAAAGAACTCTCCCATTGAAAGCTGAGGGAACTTAACCAAGAGAGAGAGTCCTGGGTCTCACTCAAAGGAAAACTCCCTTAATTCTCTAGAGTAGCAGACTAGATGTGTGCACATGATGGGGACTGCAAGAATCTTTTCCTTCAGCAGTCTGAAGTGGGGTTGGCCTCTTCAGTCTTCTTTTAGAAGCTGGAACCTGACTGATACTCAAGAAAAACTTGAAGCTTAAACAGTCCCAAAGGGAATATTGGTCCTAAAAAATACCAAAGAGGAACTCCCATTTGAAGAATCCCTGGAGTTCATGTAGGGAAAATCCTTCGTCTACACTGGTAAGGAGAGTCTCATACCAAAGATGGTAAGACAGGAGTTATATTCTTTAATGGGTAAGTATAATTTCATCTTTAAGAAGAAAATTTATACAGAATATTCCACATCAATTGCATTAAGTAAAATCTAAGGTTATTTGGGAAGTTGGAGTAGTACAGTGAACAGAGTAAAATAAAAGATCTTTTTGTTTGTTTTGCAGGGCAATGAAGGTTAAGTGACTTGCCCAGGATCACACAGCTAGCAAGTGTCAAGTGTCTGAGGCTGGATTTGAAACTCAGGTCTTACTGAATCCAAGACCAGTGCTCTATCCCCTGTGCCACCTAGCTGCACCCCAAAATAGAAGATCTTAAAGGGAAGAATTATTTTACTATTGCAATTTATATTTGCAACATCTAACATAGTGTCTTATAAATAGAAGCCAATTGATAAATTATTATTGAGTAAGAATATTGGATTTTAACTTGGAGAACAATGTGTATATGAGGCTTAGCCCTGAAACTTATTGTCTGCAAGACCTTGGACAAGCCATTTCATTTTGATGGGCCTCAGCTTTCTCATCTATAAGGTAAAGAATAGATAAGTTCTCTCCTAGCTCTAAATCAAATGAGTTCAGTCAGAATTTGGACTGGAATAAATTGATTATATCATATGAGATCATAGCTATCCTTGAGGAAGAATTAAAGTTAATGAATATTAATTTAATTTAACTCAAAAAGGGTTATTTAGGTGCCTACTATGTGTCAGGCACTGTGCAAGATTGGGGAGACACAGAGGCAATAAAGAAATAGTCTGTGACTTCAAGGATTTTAGATCCCACTGGGAGATATCATGCATACAGACAAACAACACAGATAGACATAAATACAAAATCTATACCTAATAAATTTCCTTAGGGGGTGGATCAGGAAATAGGTGTTATTCAAACTGAAACTTGAAAAGATTTGGGCATCTTAAACATCAAAGGAAGGAGGGGAAATATTCCAGCAATGGGGGAGAGCTTTTCCACAATCATGGAGGTGGGAAAGGGAATGTCATATAAACAAAACAGCAAGTAATCCAATTTACCTGAAACATAGGGAAGTTGAAGGAGAGTACCATGTAATCAATGTAAAAAAAGTAATTTGAAGCCAGATTTTGAACCTAGCTTGTGATTTGGCTTTAAATATCAAACATAGAAATTTTGGTTTGCTTTGCTGTGCTTTGGTTGGAGGTGTAAGGTGAGGGTTGTTTTTGTTTGCTTGTTGCCTTTTTTAATATCTAAAGGTAATAGTTAACCACAGAAAATTCTTGAGTAGAAGAGTAATGTAGACTAACCTCTGCTTCCTTTCAGAATAAAGATTATGCAGCTATGGCAAAACTGCTTAATTGATTTTCAACTATTCCCCATCAGTTGCTCTCCCTGGATTTGGCTCCACCATTATCATGCATCAGCATTGGGTACCTTCATTCTTCCACTTTCCCCATCTTTTAAATTTCCTTTTGTGAGTTGTCTTCCCCCACTGGATTGCAAGCTCATTGAGGGTAAGGACTATCTTTTCTATCCCCAGAAATTAGCACAGTGTTTGGCACATACTATGCACTTAAATATTTATTGAATTGAATTGAATTGAAAGTTGGATTAGAAGATTAACACAGTTGTTAGAGCACTGGGTCCAGTGGAGTTTTGGAAGACCTGAGTTTAAATCTAACCCCATACATTTACTAGCTATATCCTGGGCAACTCACTTAACCTCTATTTTCTTCAGTTGTAAAATGGGTGTAATAATAGTAATAACTTCTAGGGTGCTATGAGAATCAAGTGAAATAAAATTTGTAAAGCATTTAGACAACTACCAGACACATAGTAGCCATCTAATAAATCCTTGTATTCTTTCTTTCCAATTAGAAAGCCAATCTAGGGCAGCTAGGTGTTGCAGTGGATAGGATACTGGACATAGAGTCAGAAAAAACTTTCAAATACAACCTCAGACACACTAGCTGTGTGACCCTGGGCAAGTCACTTAGCCCTGTTTGCCCCAGTTTCCTCATTGGCAAAATGACCTGAAGAAGGAAATGCCAAACTGCTCTAGTATCTTTGCCAAGAAAACTCAAAATGGTATCATGAAGAGTCAGACACAACAGAAACAATTAAATAACAAAGCAATAATCCAGGTAAAATATGATTTGAAAGATAGAATGTACCTTAGAAATCCTCTAGTCCAATTTCTCATTAATATGAGAAAAGTAAGGATGAGAAAGGCTAATATCTAGACTAACCCAACAAGTTGTTACTGACCTTTGAAATTTCCCCTGTATCAGAGTGCCTGATTATACCACTACCTCAACTAATGAAGGAATCCCATATTTCTTTCTTTCTTTCTTTCTTTCTTTCTTTCTTTCTTTCTTTCTTTCTTTCTTTCTTTCTTTCTTTCTTTCTTTCTTTCTTTCTTTCTTTCTTTCTTTCTTCCTTCCTTCCTTCCTTCCTTCCTTCCTTCCTTTCTTTCTTTCAAAGCCTCCCTCCCACCCATCCCTAAACATATATGTTTGTCAGAGTAGGTGGGTTAAAAGTTCCTGCTTCACTGCCAATCCTTGCCCCCTCCTAAGCTTTGAAACATCACAGTACAATGTGATAGGAAGCAAAGCAGAGAAAGTGGTGATATTTGTGGCAAGCCACGTAACTATAGGTGCTACCATAGTTATTCTGTAATGTTCCAAGAGTGAGAAAAGAGAGCCAAAAGGGGGCTTAAGTAGTAGTCTCCTTCATGCCTCTTTTTAACAGTTATCTGGGGTTATCAAGAGACAAGAATCAATTAATTCAAAAGGTAAGGGGGGAAATGGACCCTTGGTCATTTAATTGGCATACCTGATGGACATTCCTGGTGATCACTTCCTTCTATCACCTCATGTCTAGACTATTACAATAGTTTGCTTGTTGATCTCTCTGACTCAAGTCTCTCTGCACTTTAATCCATCCTTAACCTGGTAGTGGAATTGATTTTTCTAAACACGAGTACGGAGCAAGATAATGTAATGGATAAAGTGCTAGGCCTGGAATCAGGAAAACTTGAGATCAAGTTTGGTCTCAGCCATTTATTATCTATGTGACTCTGGACGAATCACTTAACCTCTATTTGCTTCAGATTCAATTGTACAGTGAAAATAATCATAGCAACTACATTATAGGGTTGCTGTAAGTATCAAATGAAAGATGATAGATGATAGATAGATAGATAGATAGATAGATAGATAGATAGATAGATAGATAGATAGATAGATAGATATAGATATAGATATAGATATAGATATAGATATAGATAGATAGACAGGTAGGTAAATAGATAGGGAGATGGATAGATGGGGAGATGGATAGATGGATAGCTAGATATATAATGCATACACATACACACAGTACTTTTTTCCTTGCTTCCTTCCTACCTGCCTCCTTCCTACCTGCCTCCTTCCTTCCTTCCTTCCTTCCTTCCTTCCTTCCTTTCTTCCTTCCTTCCTTCCTCCCTGCCTGCCTGCCTGCCTTCCTCCTACTCAATAAATTTCAGTGAGTCCCTATTACTTGCAAAGTCAGATATGAAGTCCACTGTTCAGTATGTAAAGCTCTTCATAATATGAGTCCTTCCTGTCTTTCTAGTCTTATTATACCCTGCCCCTACCCCACATACACATTCTACTCTCTATAGGAGAATTCTATTCTACATCTGCCTACTTCCTGTTCCTTTCATATAAAATTTCAGCGCTTGCCTCTATGACTTTACACTGGCTATCCCCTCTTCTCTGAAATTTTCTCCCTCCTCACTCTTATTTCTTAGCTTTTCTGGCATTCTTCAATACTCATCTCATCCTTCAACATCTGCAGGAAGAAGATACTTTCCAACTACTGTATTATGTATCCCATGAAAACCTAGCTATATGTATTATGTCTCATTCATTAGAAGGTGAAGTCTTTGATGGCAAGGACCATGTTTTTGCCTTTCTTTTTATCCTTAGAGATTATCAAGGTGTCTGCCACATAGTAAGAACTTAATAAATGTTTCTTGACCTCTTGATTGTGTATCTTCTACTCTGACATTTTGCTTTTTCACTCCATTTACTGTTCTGCAACTGGCCCAAGGTATTGGCATCTCCCAGAAATCACATAGAACATTATTTTATGTATCACAGGTTAACCTTCATTTTGTGAATGCAGTACTTACAGTAAGCTTCTTAAGAGTAGACATTGTGTTTTGCAAAAATATGTATCCCTCACAATGCCTAGAATGCTGTCTTGAACATAGCAAATAATTGATAAATTATTCAGTTGAGTCTTCTGATGTCTCTTTATTTTTTATTTGTTTTTTGTTTGTTTTTTTTTTTTGGTGAGGCAATTGGGGTTAAGTGACTTGCCCAGGGTCATACAGCTAGTAAGTGTCAAGTGTCTGAGGTCAGATTTGAACGCAGGTCCTCCTGACTCCAGAGCTGGTGCTCTATCCACTGCGCCACCCAGTTGCCCCTTCTGATGTCTCTTTGAGGAAAGGAGTTAACTTTTAACTCTCTATCTCCAGTGCCAAACATAATATATTGCATGTAGTACACATTTGGTAAATATTTTTCAAATGAGTTGAATTTGCTGAATTGAATTCAAGTTAAGAAACAAATAAGCTGGGGCAGAGCCAAGATGGCAGGGAGGAAGCAGCAAGCTGCCTGAGCTCTCCTTCTGTTCCCTCAAAACGAACATTAAATCAAGCCTCTGGACAGATTCTGAAACTACAGAACCTGCAAAGAGACAGAGACACAGTCTTCCAACCAGAGATAATTTAGAAGACTTCAGGAAAAGGTTGGTCTGACTTGGGCAAAAGGGAGGCCCAGTGCAGGGCAGTAGCCCAGCGACAAGGGGGTCGGGGAAAGTCAGCAGGAGCTGTGGGCCACAGCCAAACAACTGAGGCCCCTGGAACCTGGTTCAAAAATCTGGTGGCCAAGAAGGACAGTGGAAAAACCTACCTGCACCAGCCGAGAGGGCCACGAACGGGTCAGGCGGGATCAGACGCCGGAGCCTGGCTGGCCAAGCACAATCAGACAGGAAGTGCAGGGCGGGGAATCTCCACACACCATAAAGGCCTCAGAGTAAAAACCCGGTCACATAGCACCTATACCCCTGCACAAGAAGCCCAAAGCAGGGACCCTGGTGCCCCCAGAGCAGACCTCAACTTAAAGAATAAATAAATAAGCTGCAATAATGAGTAAGAAGCAAAAAAAGAGCCCTCTCCATTGAGAGCTTCTGTATCAATAGGGAAGAAGCCAACACAAATTCAGATGAGGACAATAGTCTCAAATTGCCTACATCTGAAGCGAGGGAAGGTGAATAGGTCGCAAGAACAAAAAGCCTTCCTGGAAGAGCTCAAAAGGGATTTAAAAAATAAATTGCAAGAGGTAGAAGGAAAAATGGGGAGAGAAATGAAAGCAAAACAAGAAAACTGTGAAAAAAGAATCAGCAGCTTGGAAAAGGAAGCACATAATTTCACTGAAGAAAACAAAGCCTTAAAAAATTCATTTGGCCAAATGGAAAAAAGGTGCATAATCTCACTGAAGAAAACAATGCCTTAAAAATTAAAGTGGGACAGTTGGAAGATAAGGAATCCATGAGACACCAGGAATCAGTCAAGCAGAATAAAAAAAATGAAAAAATAGAAGAAAATGTGAAATACCTCATTGGAAAGACAACTGATCTGGAAAACAGGTCGAGGAGAGACAATTTGAGAATCACTGGACTGCCTGAAAGCCATGACCAGAAAAAGAATCTAGACACCATATTCCAGGAAATTATTAAGGAGAACTGCCCTGATATCATAGAATCTGAGGATAAAATCATCATTGAAAGAATCCACCGATCACCTCCTGAAAGAAACCCCAAAAGGAAAACTCCAAGGAATAATGTAGCCAAATTCCAGAATTATCAGGTGAAGGAGAAAATACTCCAAGCAGCCAGAAAGAAGCAATTTAAATATCATGGAGCCACAGTCAGGATTGCTCAGGACCTGGCAGTTTCAACATTAAAGGACCGCAAGGCTTGGAATATAATATTCCGGAAGGCAAAGGAGCTTGGATTGCAGCCGAGAATCTATTACCCATCAAAAATGTTCATTTTCTTTCAGGGGAAAAGATGGACATTTAATGACATTGGGGACTTTCAGTCTTTCCTGGTGAAAAGACCAGAACTGAATAGAAAATTTGATCTCAACATATACGACTCAAGAGAAGTTTAAAAAGCTAAACAGAGGGGGAAAAAAAAAAGGTTACCCTATTAGGTTAAACTGTTTATATCCCTACACAGGAAGATAATACTCATAACTCTTAAGAATTGTAAATGTATTTGGGCAGAGAGAAGGACTTTATATAGAGGGTATAAATATAAATTGTCTTTGATGTGATGATACAAAAGAATTAAGGGGTTAAAAAGGGAGTCTATGGGGAGGAGAGGAAAGGGGAGGTGGAATGGGATGAATTATATCATATGAAGAGGTGGAAAAAAACCTATTACAATAGAGGGAAAGAAAGGAGGGGGGAACATTGTTTCAACCCTATTCTCATTAGATTTGACTCAAAGAGGGAATAACACATACGTTCATTGGGATAAAGAAACTTAACTCATTCTTTAGGGAAACAAAAGGGGAAGGGAAAGGGGGGGACTGATAGAAGGGAGGACAAAAGCAAGGGAAAAAAGGGTAAAGAAAAGAGGGGGGGTGATAAAAAGGGAGGGCAGATTGGGGGAGGCAGGGGTAAGAAGTAAAACGTTGGTGAGGAGGAATAGGGTGAAAGAAGGGGGGAAAAGTACAAAGGGGGTAAATAGAACGGAGGGGAATAGACAGTCAGTAATAATAACTGTGAATGTGAATGGGATGAACTCTGCTATAAAACGGAAGTGAATTGCAGAGTGGATTAAAAACCAGAACCCTACAATATGCTGTTTACAAGAAACACATTTGAAGCAGAGAGATACACACAGAATAAAAGGTAAAAGGCTGGAGCAGAATGTATTATGCCTCAGCTAAAGTAAAAAAGGCAGGGGTAGCAATCCTTATCTCAGACAAAGTGCAGACAAAAATAGGTCTCATTAAAAGAGATAAGGAAGGAAATTACATCTTACTTAAAGGTACTATAGATAATGAAGTAATATCAATATTAAATATGTATGCGCCAAGTGGTATAGCATCCAAGTTCTTAGAGGAGAAGTTAAATGAGTTACAAGAGGAATTAGACAGTAATACTATACTAGTGGGGGATCTGAATCTCCCCCTCTCAGAATTAGATAAATCTAGCCAAAAAATAAATAAGAAAGAAGTGAAAGAGGTGAATAGATTACTAGAAAAGTTAGACATGATAGATGTCTGGAGAAAATTGAATGGGGATAGAAAGGAATATACCTTTTTCTCAGCAGTACATGGCACACATTCAAAAATTGACCATGTATTAGGGCCCAAAAACATCATAGTCAAATGTAGAAAGGCAGAAATAGTAAAGGCATCCTTCTCAGATCATGATGCAATAAAAATTACATGTAAGAAAGAGCCAGGGAAAAGTAGAATGAAAATCACTTGGAAACTAAATAATTTCATTCTAAAGAATGAATGGGCCAAACAAGAAATTATAGAAACAATCAATAACTTTATCCAAGAGAATGACAATAATGAGACAACATACCAAAATCTATGGGATGCAGACAAAGCAGTGCTTAGGGGAAAATTTATAGCTCTAAATGCTTACATGTATAAAAAAGAGAAAGAGGAGATTAATGAATTGAGCATGCAACTTAAAAAGCTAGAAAAAGAACAAATTAGAAATCCCCAACTAGACACTAAATTAGAGATCTTGAAAATTAAAGGAGAAATTAATAAGATTGAAAGCAAAAAAACTATAGAATTAATCAATAAAACTAAGAGCTGGTTTTATGAAAAAACCAATAAAATAGTTAAAATATTGGTTAATTTGATTAAAAAAAAGAAAGAAGAAAACCAAATTACCAGTATCAAAAATGAAAAGGGTGATGTTACCACCAATGAAGTGGAAATTAAATCAATAATTAGGAATTATTTTGCCCAACTGTATGCCAATAAATTTGACAATCTAAATGAAATGGATGAATATTTACAAAAATACAAACTGCCCAGGTTAACTGAAGAAGAAATAAAATCTTTAAATAAACCCATATTAGAAAAAGAAATTGAACAAGCCATTAATGAACTCCCTAAGAAAATATCCCCAGGGCCAGATGGGTTTACAGGTGAATTTTACCAAACATTTAAAGAACAATTAATTCCAATATTATACAAATTATTTGGAAAAATAGGTGAAGAAGGAGTTCTACCAAATTTGTTTATGACACAAATATGGTGGTGATACCAAAACCAGGCAAAGCAAAAACAGAGAAAGGAAATTATAGACCAATTTCCCTAATGAATATTGATGCTAAAATCTTAAATAAGATATTAGCAAGGAGATTACAGCAAGTGATCACCAGGATAATACACTATGACCAGGTGGGATTTATACTAGGAATGCAGGGCTGGTTAAACATTAGAAAAACTATTAACATAATCAACCATATCAATAAGAAAACCAACCAAAATCATATGATTATCTCAATAGATGCAGAGAAAGCTTTTGACAAAGTACCCATTCCTAATAAAAACACTAGAGAGTTTAGGAATAGGTGGAGCTTTCCTTAGAATAATAAACAGTATCTACCTAAAGCCATCAGCAAGTATTATATGCAATGGAGATAAATTAGAGGCCTTTCCAATAAGATCAGGGGTGAAACAGGGATGTCCATTATCACCCCTATTATTTAATATTGTCCTAGAAATGTTAGCTTTAGCAATCAGAGAAGAGAAAGGAATTAAAGGAATTAGAATAGGCAAGGAGGAAACAAAACTATCACTCTTTGCAGATGATATGATGGTATACTTAAAGAATCCTAGAGAATCAACTCAAAAATTACTTGAAACAATTAACAACTTTAGCAAAGTAGCAGGATATAAAATAAATCCACATAAATCATCAGCATTTCTATACATGACCAACAAAGTCCAGCAGCAAGAGATAGAAAGAGAAATTCCATTTAAAGTAATGGTAGATTATATAAAATACTTGGGAGTCTACTTGCCAAGACAAACCCAGGAACTCTATGAACACAACTACCAAACACTCTTCACACAAATCAAATCAGATCTAAATAATTGGAAAGATATCAATTGCTCATGGATAGGCAGAGCTAATATAGTAAAAATGACAATACTGCCTAAATTAATTTACTTATTCAGTGCCATACCAATCAGAATACCTAAAAATTATTTTATACAGCTAGAAAAATAATAACAAAATTCATCTGGAAAAACAAAAAATCAAGAATATCCAGGGAAATAATGAAAAAAAAATTCACAGGAAGGTGGGTTAGCGGTACCAAACCTTTAGCTTTACTATAAAGTGGCAGTCATCAAAACTATCTGGTACTGGCTAAAAAATAGAGTGGTAGATCAATGGAATAGGCTAGGCTCAGGAAATGCAGTAGTAAATGACACACACTAGTAATGTAGTGTTTGATAAACCCAAAGACTCCAGCTTCTGGGATAGGAACTCAGTATTTGACAAAAACTGCTGGGAAAACTGGAAGATAGTATGGCAGAAATTAGGCATAGACCAACATCTGACACCTTATACTAAAATAAGGTCAAAATGGATACACAATTTAGACATAAGAGGTGATACCATAGGTAAATTAAGAGATAAAGGAATAGTCTACCTGTCAGATCTTTGGAAAGGAAAACAGTTTTTGACCAAACAAGAGACAGAGTATATTATAAAATGCAAAATGGATGATTTTGATTATATTAAATTAAAAACTTTCTGTACAAACAGAAGCAATGCATCCAAAATTAGAAGGGAGGCAGAAAGCTGGGAAACAATTTTTGAGGCCAGTACTTCTGATAAAGGCCTCATCTCTAAAATATATAGGGAACTAAATCAAATTTATAAGAATCCAAGTCATTCCCCAATTGAGAAATGGTCAAAGGATATGAACAGGCAGTTTTCTGATGAAGAATCCAAAGTTATCTATTCCCATATGAAAAAATGCTCTAAATCTCTAATGATTAGAGAGATGCAAATTAAAACAACTCTGAGGTACCACCTGACACCTATCAGATTGGCTAAAATGACAAAAAAAAGAAGATAATAAATCTTGGAGAAGCTGTGGGAAAATTGGAACACTAATTCATTATTGGTGGAGCTATGAACTGATCCAACCATTCTGGAGAGCAATATGGAATTATGCCTAAAGGGTGATAAAGCTGTGCATACCCTTTGACCCAGCAATTCCACTTTTAGGTCTTTTCCCAAAGAAATCATGGAAAGGGGAAAGGGACCCACATGTACAAAAATATTTATAGCTGCTCTTTATGTGGTATCAAGGAATTGGAAGTTGAGGAGGTGCCCATCAATTGGGGAAGGACTGGACAAGTTGTGGTATATGAATACAATGGAATACTATTGTGCTGTAAGAAATGATGAGCAGGAGGAGTTCAGAGAAACCTGGAGGGTCTTACGTGAGCTGATGATGAGTGAGATGAGCAGAACCAGAAGAACATTGTACACAGTATCATCAACATTGAGTGTTGACCTACTGTGATGGACTATATTCTTCTCACCAATGCAATGGTACAGAAGAGTTCCAGGGAACTCATGATAGAAGAGGATCTCCAAATCCAAGAAAAAAAAAAAGAACTGTGGAGTATAGATGCTGATTGAACCATACTATTTCTTTTGTTTTGGGTGCTGTTTTTTTTTTTTCTATTTTGAGGTTTTGCATTACTGCCCTGATTTTTTCTCTTATAACAGGATTAATGCAGAAATAGGATTAATGTTATTATGGATATATATGTGTGTATAGATATATATTTATATGTATATATATATATATATATATATATACATATATAGATATAACCTATATCAGATTACCTGCTGTCTAGGGGAGGGGGGAGGGAGGGGAGGGAGGGAGAAAAATCTGAAATTGTAAAGCTTGTATAAACAAAAGTTGAGAACTATCTTTACATGTTACGGAAAAAATAAAATACCTTATATGTAAAAAAAAAAAAAAGAAAGAAAGAAAGAAATAAGCTAGGGGCAGCTAGGTGAAACAGTAGATTAAGCACTGGCCCTGGATACAGGAGGACCTGTGTTCAAATCTGGTCTCAGACACTTAACAATTATTAGCTGTGTGACCCTGGGCAAGTCAATTAACCCCAATTGCCTCACCGAAAAAAATTTTTAAAAAATTAAAAAAAAAAAAAGAAACAAGCTAGAGGTACCATGATATAAAAGAAAAGGTGCTGGGTTTGGAGACAAGTGGCCTGGTTTTAAACGCCAGATTTATTGTTCAGTAGTTGTGTGACTTTAGACAAGTCTCTTGATATCTATGGACCTTAGAATAATCAACTCTAAAATGATGAGAGGAAGTAAATTAGTGCTTAGAAATCACCGACTATGTGTCAGGAACTATCCTAGTCATTTTACTAATATTTTCTCATTTGATTCTCACAACAACTGTGAAAGTAGGTACTATTATAATCCCCATTTTTACAGCTGAGAAATTTGAGACAGACAGAAATTAAGTGATTTACCCAGGGTCATACAATTGATAGGTGCCTGAGGCTAAATTTGAATTCTCTTCTTAATTCCAGGCCCAGGGCTCTATTTACTGTACCACCTAGCTGATAGATGTGAATGGAAGGGCAGGTTCCTAGCCTGAGAACTGAGAAATGTATCTATATCTGAGAAAGATTTTGTTCAATACATTTTTAGGAGAGAGTAGTCACAGGATTTAGAGATGAAGAAAGTATGGGATTATGACACGAAAGTGTCAAAGATCACTTTGAAAGTCTGATGTCATCAATGGACTCCTCTTAATAATGTTTTTAAATGGATAAAAGATGTCAGATTAAAAAGAAAACCACTTATATTAAAATTTCATTTCTTTTTATCCTTCCATGGACATCAGCTTAAGAATCTCTAATTCAGTCCAACCTTCTCATTTCACAGAAAATTACAATAGCTAATATTTAAGTAGTAAAGTTTTCAAAGCATTTCCACATATCCTGTTTCATTTGATCCTCACAACAACCCTGGAAGGTGAGTTCTATTATTATCACCATTTCATAAATGAGGACACTGAGAGTCAAAGACTCTGTCTGACGACAGATCTGAACTCAGTTCTTCCTTACTCCAGGTTCAGTACTCTTTCCAGAGAGTTTGCAGAAAGTCTAAGCTAATAGACTGCAGGGTCGTGATTTGAATTCATGTCTTGTGATTTCCAATCCAACGCTTTTTTCCTATGGCTAGTTTTCCTTCCTTAATAGAATATAACTTTTACCAAACTCCTCAAAATGAATCCAACCTATCGATTTTAGTGAATTTCTTGTAATGAGCAGGAGCTTTGTCAGCATCATGATTGACACTGGACCAAAAGATGAAAAAAAAATTATAATTCATGGTGACAAGGAAAAATCCATGTATTATACTTTCTTTTTAGGTATTGCAAAGACAAAGTGAGCTTGAAATGGGTGTGAATCCGTAATGCTATATCACTCTGAAAGTAGCTGTTTCCTAGAGAATGAAACAATGTGTTTCACAGTTTACTTATAGGCCTTCTTTTCTAATCCACAAAGGAAAGTGCTTTTTAAAGTAACTACATAAGTGAATGACTGGCAGATACTAATTACACAATTGCTGCCTGGTTCTGTAAAGACTTTACCACAGCTAGAATGGAAAAAAATAATAATTTAAAAGTAATATAATTCCCAGTTATATTTCTCCAATTTGTGCAAATAATCAGAAGCCAATTTTTTTCTAAAAATTATTTGATAATGCATGTTGTAATGCAGAATGTATGTCATTTCTACATAATCAGATGAATTTTTGTTTGCAAATTATAAATTATTCAAGCATCTCCTTGTTACAGCTGTGTGGCAGCTTATTGTGTCAGGAAGGATGAGGCTAACTTCATTTCCATGATGTGCAATCTGAAAAGTAAGATGAAAATAGTGTTTGACATATTTGGTAGGCGTTCCTGCTCCTAGCAAAATGCAAAAGAAAGACTAATACAATATCAGAGCTGCGTTTACAAAACAGCAATATGAAACTATTTTTGAATCTCAATGCTGGCCTTTTGTGTATAAACACACTTGCACAGCAAAATGACAGAATATGTAGTCATGGGCTTTATAAACAGAGGAGGAGGTAGGGTCATTGTCCTTACTGAAGGTCATAATATAGGTTTGAGAGGAACAAATCCCAAGGCCAAGAGCAAGCTGCTACTTTTATAGCAATCAAGCAGTTTCCATGGGGCTGATTGCCTCAAACTCTACCTCAAGGCATTTTTACAAAGTGCCAGCCAAGTCCTTGATTAATCAACATAGGCACTAATAAACCAACCTTGCCTTGAGCTTTTCCATTCTCCTTGATTCCTAACTGCCTCTTAAGTAGATAACTCTGAGTCCTGCCTCATGCCTCAGGCAGAGACCCACTCCTATAGGTATGGGCATTCAACTAGAGATAAGAAATAAATGTGTGATCATATGGCTGCTCCCAAAATCAGCCTTATGAAAGTACTGATTAACTGATTAAGTTTAGACACATTTAAGTTTTAATTACCCATGATAATGGAGACACTGGCATGGGATCCTAGCCAGGATTATTAGGGAGAAGTAATAATGTGTTTATTGTATTCGACATGTGTCAAAATCTGTAAAAAGTCTCTATTCTGATGTTTCATCAAGATGTGGAGGAAATACTGGACTCTTATTGGCTTAAAAAGTGAAGTATAGGGGGCAGCTAGGTGACACTGGCCCTGGATTCAGGAGGACCTGAGTTCAAATTAGGTTTCAGACACTTGACACTTATTAGCTGTGTGACCCTGAGCAAGTCACTTAACCCTCATTGCCCTGCAAAAAGAAAAAAAAGAAATAAAAAGTCAAGTATAAGCCCTGACAGGTATTACTAAGAAGGAAAGTCTTTGAATCTTGATCTTTTGATGACCTGTCTGTTTGGGGTCAGAGGACCATCCTGGCAGGGAGTGTGATCCCCAGAAGTTTTTCACCACCAGGCGATGACTTATTTTGGCCCCATCTTATGAAGAGCATTTACTAAGATGTGGTAACGTTTGTAGTTTTACCAGTAAAACCAATGGTTCTCAGTATTACCCTCTGAGGCCAAGCAGAACAAGTTTAGTCCCTCTTCTATGGGAAAACTTTCTAATACTTGATGACAGCAGGGGCTGCTAGGTGGCACAGTGGATAAAGTTCAGTCCCTGGATTCAGGAGGACCTGAGTTCAAATCCGGACTCAGAGACTTGACAATTACTAGCTGTATGACCTTGGGCAAGTCACTTGATCTTCATTGCCCCCACAAAAAAAAAAAAATACTTGATGATAGCTACTATAGTTCTTTCCAAACCCTCCCCACCCCCTACCTCTAAACATTCTCTTTTCCAAACTAAAAATCCCCAGTTCTTTCAATTATTTTTTATATGTCACAAACACAAGGTCCCTTACCATACTCATTGTCTTTCTCTGGATTTTTTCCAGTTCATCAATGTATTTCCTACTATGTGGTGCCCAAACTGAACATAATACTCCAACTATGGTCTGACCAGGGCAGAGTTAACAATGCTATCACCTTCTTCATCCAGTAAATTATTCTTTTTTTCATGCAGGCTAAGTTCTCATTTGTTTTGTTTTGTTTTTTGGTTTTTTTTGGTTTTGGTTTTGGTTTTGGCTTTTATGGCCAGACAATGAGGTTTAAGTGACTTATCCAAGGTCACACAGCTAGTAAGTGTCAAGTGTCTGAGACCATATTTGAACTCAGGTCCTCCTGAATCCAGGACTGGTGCTTTATCTGCTGTGCCACCTAGATGCCCCTCATTTGTTGTTTTGGCAGCCATTTTCCCTATGTTGAGTAATGTTGAGGTTATGGTCCAATTATACTTCCCCCATATATTTTTTTATATGAATTGCTATCTGGATACATGTCCTCCATCTTGTACTTGGGAAATTGATTTTTCCCTTTTATCCTCAGAAAATTTCATCTTTTTATTTTTTGCTCAGTGATAAAACTTTTTTAAAATCTTTTTTTTTTTACCAGCAATGCACTCTCTCTCCCACTTTTGTTTTATCTACAACTTTAATAATGTGGCCATCTATGCCTTTATCCAAATTATTAAATTATTCTGGCATATAAAACAGCATAGTAATATAGTAACAAGAGTACGAGGCAGCTAGGTGGCAGAGTGGATAAAATTCCCGGGCTAGCGGCAGGAAGATTCATCTTCCTGAGTTCAAATCTCATCTTGGACATTTACTAACTTATGTGACCCTGAACAAGTCACTTAACCCTGTTTGTCTCAGTTTCTAATCTATAAAATTAACTGGAGAAGTAAATGGCAAAATACTCTGGTATCTTTGCCAAGACAACTCCAAATGGGGTCATGAGAAGTCAGACAGCTGAAAAACAACTAAACAAGAGTACTAGATTAGGAGACAGAAAATTTTAGTTTAAATCCCGGCTTCACTGTATATAAACTGTGGGACATTAGCCAGTGTGCTTTATTCCTCTTGACCTGTTTCTCCCACTGTTACATGAGGATATTGGATCAGATGACCTTTAAGACCTCTTCTAGCTAGAAATCCATAATATGATATTATTGGTAAACATTGAAGTGTGCAAGTTCATCAGATAGAAGAAATACCATTGATCTCATTTACTACCCTCTCCTCTCCCCAGTAGTCCTATCCAGGATGTGAGGAATCTCAATTAACTGATGGACTTTAAAATGAGATCTTCAAATCTAAGGGACTTAGGAAAAAAGTACCCACTAGAAATGTATAAGCAAAAGGAGCTACTTCCCTTACCTTGCTGCACCCAGAACATAAGTTGCCATGCCAATGACCTAGGCTTATCTAGTAGAGGTGCTAAAAACATGTGTGATCCAGTTTGGAAATGGTCATTGCTGCTGCTTAGGAGCACAATAAGAAGACATAATCTAAGTCTAAGCTATTAAAAGCAAGTTATAGGGGCAGCTAGGTGACATAATGGATAGAGCAGTGGCCCTGGAGTCAGGAGGACCTGAGTTCAAATTCGGCCTTAGACACTTAACACTTACTGGCTGTGTGACCCTGGGCAAGTCACTTAACCCCAATTGCTTCACCAAAAAAAAAAAAAGCAAGTTATACATAATACTTAAATTTTAAGCAAATCAGATTTGGATAGGGTTCATTGAGGAGGATTCTGGTATGTGTATATGAATAAATTTAAGTATACCTATATGATATATGTAATGTATGTAATAATATATATGATATACATATGTATTGTGATGTATAATAACATATACATATATACACACATCCATCTGTAATGCTGTTGGATAATATAGACCAGAGTCATCACAAATCTAGATAGGATGGATCATTTGGGGCTAGTTTGAGCAGCAGATTTTGGATAGACATAGTCTGTCTAATTCACTGTATAGTTTGTTACAGATCCTAGTATTGCAATTCTTCAAATGATTTGAGATTTTGTGTGTGGGTAGAGTAGTTTCATGAATTTTATGCCCCCAAAAAGCATAGCATATAGACTTCTGGTAATTTTTCTGGCTAGCTCTTGCTTCAAAGATACAAGTCCATTGATAAGTGGGCTTTTATGCCTTTCCAGTTTTGTGGGACATACTACTTTGCATCTTCCTACCAGAATTCAAGATAAGTTCCATAATATAATCAGGCTATAAAGTATTAGCTAGGCTATTACAGCCTCAAAAACTACTACTTAATTAAAAATAAGTTCTATGGGAATGATGAGTGCTCCTGAAATCTTTGCTAGTCTGTTACAATTTTTTAAGAATTTATTTTTTTACTTAAGAACAATTTTGAGAGACTTAGAAATTCTCGTCATTGTATTGATAAGAATTTCTAAGTCTCTCAAAGTTGTTGGAATTTTCAGTGTTGTTATTGTACAGGCATTCTCCGGTTCTTGCTAATTCCACTCTACACCAATTCATATATCTTCCCAGATTTCTCTGAAACCATCCCTTTCGTCATTTCTTACATTACAATAATATCAAATTACAATATGTTATTAGTTCTCTTGGAAAACAAAGGACGACAACAACAATTAAATTACATTAATATACTATGATTTTGTTCAGTCATTCTTCCAATTTATTGGCATCTTCTTAAGTTCTAGTTTTTTCCCAGCACAAAAACAGATACTATAAATATTTTTGTATAGATAGGTCATTTCCCCCTCTCTTTTCTCCTTGACACCATAATAGCTCTTCATGGAAGGATTTATTCACTCTTCCAACATTGCTTCTCAAATTCAAGCATTGTGTTAAGATTAGCTACTGTGCACTTTGGAAGGAAATGGCTAAGACTTGGAATTTTTTATAATAATTATTATTATTATGTGGGCTCCTGTTATTTCCTCCATGAAATAACTATTTTATTCTTCAGAGATCTCAGAGGCAGCTCAGGCTGGGTACATGAAGCTTTTGGTACACCAAAAGTAGTCTATTCTAAAGTGAAGTCTGATCACTTCCCTCCCACTTTGAGTTCTTCAAATGCCCAACCCAAGGTTAGGCCTGAATAGTTGTGGACTTACCCATAGTTGTAGTACCAGTATAACTTTGCTGACCCTAGCTACTGTCATCTGGATGGAAGGCTCTGCAATTTCAGAGCAACAGAAACAAAGGTTCCCTCTTGGCCTAAATTCCCTACTTCGGTTATTCCACTGTAAATTTTTTTTTAATCATAAAAGTATTTTATTATTTTCTAGTTACATGTAGAGGTAGTTTTCAACATTTGTTTTTATAAGATTTCTAGTTTCAAATTTTTCCCCCTCCTTCTTCTCCCTCCCCACCTCTCCAAGACAGCAAGCAATCTTATATAGGTTATATATGTACAATCACATTAAACATATTTCTGCATTAGTCATGCTGTGAAAGAAGAATCAGAGCAAAAAGGAAAATCCTCAGAAAACTAAAACAAAAACAAAATAGAAATAGTACGGTTCAATCTGCATCTAGATTCCATAGTTCTTTTGGGGGGAGGGGGTGGAGAGCATTTACCATCATGAATGCTTTGGAACTATCTTGGACCACTGTATTGCTGAGAAACGTCAAGTCTATCACAGTTGATCAACACACAATGTTGTTGATACTGTGTACAATGTTCTCCTGGTTCTGCTCATCTCACTCATCATCAGTTCACGCAAGTCCTTCCAGGTTTCCCTGAAATCCGGCTGCTCGTCATTTCTTATAGAACAATAGAATTCCATTACAACTTGTTCAGCCATTCCCCAGTTGATGGGCAGCCCATCAATTTCCAATTCCTTGCCACCATAAAAAGAGCAGCTATAAATATTTTGTACATATGGGTACTTTTCCCCTTTCCATGATCTCTTTGGGAAACAGCCCCAAAAGTGGTATTGCTGGGTCAAAGGATATGCACAGCTTTATAGCCCTTTGGGCATAGTTCCAAATTGCTCTCCAGAATGGTTGTATCAGTTCACAGCTCCACCAACAATGGGTTGGTGTTCCAATTTTTCCACAGCTTCTCCAACATTTATTATTTTCCTTTTTTGTCATATTAGCCAATCTGATAGGTGTGAGGTGGTACCTCAGAGTTGTTTTAATTTGCATTTCTCTAATCAATAGTGATTTAGAGCATTTTTTCATATGTCAATAGGTAGCTTTGATTTCTTCATCAGAAAACTGCCTATTCATATCCTTTGACCATTTCTCAATTGGGGAATGACTTGGATTCTTATAGATTTGATTTATTTCCCAATATATTTTAGAGATGAGGCCTTTATCAGAAGCAATGGCTATAAAATTGTTTCCCAGCTTTCTGCCTCCCTTCTAATTTTGGGATGCATTGCTTCTATTTGTACAAAAACATTTTAATTTAATGCAATCAAAATCATCCATTTTGCATTCCATAATATTCTCTATTTCTTCTTTGGTCATAAACTGTCTTCCTTTCCACTGCAAATTTTATACTGGGCTAAGGTCTAGATATGAAACCCTATTCCATTCTTATGGTCAGAGTCCCAAAATTACTGTTCACTTTTGTTCTTGTTCCTTACAAAATACATAGCCTTGGTTCTATGAAACTGCTCCTTGCCCTGGTCCATACTACTAGGTACAGGTCTGCTTCCCAGTCCACACTGATTTGTAACCCAGGTTCTAGGGCATGAACAACAGAGCTACCATTTGGCATCTATTCCTGCTCCCTGAATAGGTTCAGATCCCACTGTGGTGAATCTGAGACCTCTTCCTGCATTCCCTTTGGGGAAAGACTCCAAATGGATATAGTGCTGATTTGTACCCACCACTGTACCTAAAGATTTCTATCTGTCTCACTATCCTTACTTGGTGGAGAAATGACTCCCCGATTTGTCCTTGTTTTCCAGGACTCATTTTACTCTGTTTTCCAGGTCCTTGTAGAGTTATACACTGAATTCTGGACATACTGCTTGGCATTACACTTGACTGTTAATAATGATGATTGTATTACAAAACATTTCGATACAGTTCTTAAAGCACTTTTCTACATACTCTCTAATTTGAGACTCACATTTCTGTCAGATAGTTAATGCAAATGCTTTCCCATTTTACAGATGAGAAAAAAGAGTTTCTGATTAAATGACTATAGTTAGAAAGAGGAAGAAGGTGGGCTAGAATCCATTTCTTCTTACTCCTGATCCAATATGTTTTTTCTTTTATCAATCTACCTCTCAGTATGTCACCTTCCTTTATTTTTCATGTTTAATCTCCTTCAGATTATATTACATTATAATTTTCACATTAAAAAAGACAATTTATCATGAACTGGGAAATTCATATCATTTTATTACTAGATAAGATATTATGAATAATGATCATAAAGTTCTTTCAACATATCAAAGTGGTATCTGGATATTGACATAAATTATTTAATTCCCATGAAGTACTTTCATGTACATATCAAGGGATGTCAGTCACCGGAACCCTGATAAGACCAATGCAAAGTGTCTGCTGCCACTAATTAATTATTGCTATTGCAGTTTTAATTGGACACAGTACTTTTCACTTCCTGTCCTTAATTGTTGTTTAGAGATGCTTTGGGCAATTAAACAGCTATTGCATTTCTTCCCAGGAGGAACCGGATTTCAGTGGCAGTGAAAACTTTAGGATCCCTAAAACAAATAGCTTCCTGTTTACTTCCCATCAGGATTTAAGCATAGGTCCCAGTCTATAAAAATCTTGGTGGTCTGTATCCTAGCTACCTAATTGACAATCTCCTTCCATATGCCACAAGCAAATAATTAGAACAAACTAAAACAACCAGCATTTTTAACTTCACCACCTGCTTCCAACTTAAGACCCTCCATAGCTTAGCAGACAATTCTATCTATTTCATAGGTGGAGGAATGAAATACTGAGAGGGTCAAGTGACTTCCACTCTCATGTCAGTCCAAGTTCTGCTACCGAGATGAAATGGAGAAAGGCTGCCATTCTTTGGATGATTGAGGCCAAACCCTGACTCTTCCCTAAATTACCCATGTAATTCAAATGAAAGTAAAGGATTTCTTCTTCCTGAATTGCTTGCCCTGATTCTCTGCTTCAATTTGTCAGGGGACACAGCACAGTGAACCAGCTGAGGAACCCCAAACCTCCTGGTCCTTTGCTTATAACACTGGGCAACTGATTTCTCATCTTCATTCCCATTAGAACCAGTTGTTAATACAGAACAAGCCATGTGCTATTACTGAGAATAGTTACAATTATTATTACCATTGTTATGATTGACTTGGAAAATGAAGTGTTTATGTTCAATTCTAAATAAATAAAAATAGTGTGATTATAAATATGCACAGGTGAGTCTATTTATATCTTAGTAAAGACTACATTATTCTTTTAAACAGTTTATAATAACCTTCCTCTTATAGTTATCAGGTAAATTGCAGTACCTTGGAAGAGTCTATTCTTTAGAATTATTCTACTCAGTTCAACAAGCATTTATTAAGCACCTATTATATGCAAAGCATTCTTCGACAATGGGGATACAAAACAACAATGAAATAGGCCCTTTTCTCGTGGACTTTTTATATTCTACTGGAAGATCTGGGATAAAATTTATAGTCAGATTAAACATAAAGTAATTTGAGGAAAGAGAGAACATTAACAACTTGGAGAGAGGGAAAGGAGAGGGGGAGAGAGGGAGACAGAAACAGAGGGGGAAGAGAGACACAGAGAGAGAGACAGAGACAGAGAAAGTCAGAGAGAGACAGAGAGGGAGAGAGAGAGAGCGAGAGAGGGAGGGAGGGAGGAAGGGAGGGAGGGGAGGAACAGCTTGTTTTTGTTACTTTATTTTTTAATTCTGTGTCTACAAGGTTCTACAAAATAATTTAATCTCTGTCTGTCTCTCTGTCTCTCTCTCTCTCACCCTCTCTCTCTCCCCCCTTAGTTTTCTTTTCCTCCTTTCTCTGTGTCTGTCTTTCTGATACCCAGCTTTTCTTATGTTAAAGTCTTATACTCATACCTTTCCAAAATTCAGTGACCTAATATTGTCACTGAGTCTCTCAAGTTTCACTAGAAATAAAAGTAGCATTCATTATTATGTTATGAGGAACTATAGTGAATAATTTCCAAGTAGGGTCAATGTTTCATAAGAATAAATATGAACTATTTCTAGGTTGTAGATCACCAAGTTGTGTAGGGTGTATTATCATGACATTCTCCACAAAGGGATGAAAAAATTCTTTCTGCCCAATATTGTCCAAGATCTTTTGCAAGAATCAACTAACTATTTTCCATTATGAAATTCAGACAGCAACTGGAAAAATGAATGCCTCAGCCTACTAAATGTGAATGTAACCATGTGAATGGTAAGATGGTGGAATAGTTGCCCTCAAACTAAATGAAGGAAATTTTAGCCAAATCTATAGGAATTAAAGATGATCCCAGAAGACAAGAAAACAGAACCTCCACATAAAGGAAACTTCCCATCAAATAACACAGAGTAACAATGCTTTAAACTTCTATTCCCTGCAGTCCAATCTATCTCAAAAAACAAACAAACAAACAAACATCAAATACTTATTATATTTCAAAATCTGGTTGTGGAATCCTTGGTATAATTCTCATTTAGCAATAACTATGTCTAAAATGGTACACATAAAACCCGACCTAGAAGAAGAAGACCTTCATTTTTCCAACTACAGACAGGACAAGGAAACCAACTGCATGGGGCTAAGTTTGAGGGAGGAAGACATATCAATGCAAATCTAGCCAGAAAAGAAAGGGCTTTCTTCTTTGACCAAAAGGAAAGGTTATAGAAACCAAGCTGGGATCAATAATCACTCCATGGATTTTATTTTGATCTTGAAATCAGCTGACTCTTTCCAAAAACATGCATAGTCTCCACTCCAAGATGCTGAGGCCAAACAAAACAAAACAATAGCAACTGAAAGGATAAATATCTGAGAGAAAATATCTGAGTATTATCCTAATTCCCAAGCAGATAAAGCAGTAGCAAAACTCATGAAGTCAGAAAATAATGAGGTAAAATTAAAAAAAAAACATTGAATAAGTATTATACTTTGAAGGAGTATCCAAAATGAATAAAAAAGAATCCTCAAAAGACATGAAAAAATATAAGAAATCAAATACTGTTTCAAACAGGAATCAATGTTTTTAAAAGAAGATATAGATATAAAAATTGGGTCAGAAAACATCTCCCTCAAAGTCAAATTAAATAAATAAAACAAAGCTTACAAAATTTATACCACAACAAAACAACTTAAAACACACAGTGGAAGAGTTATCCAAAATGGTAAAAGCTCTGAAAAAGAAAGATTTCAATTAAAAAGAATTGAAACTGAAGAAATGATGACCAAAGAGAAAAAATAAAAGACAATTGCTTTGAAAAACTTCATGGATTCCATAAAAGCCAAAGTGACTGACTTTGAAAATAGAATCACAGGGATCACTGAACTCATCTATAAAGAGGACTTGTACTATATGTTTTTATGACTCTCTGCTCTCTCTCTCCACTTGTCTTCCTATTACCTATCTTTGTACAACCCAATTGATTATATTGGATTTATTTAAGGAAACATTAGAAAAAGCAGAAGAAATGGGGGCAGAGATAGGGATGGAGCTGGAAGCAGCAAGAAACATAAGTGTCCATGACACACAAGTTTCAGGAAAGAAGGGAAATAATCCAATGCTATATGATTACTAAGATGAATACTACTACTACTACAACTATGACTAAATTTAAGACTAAAAATAAAAGATTTATAGTTGTAGAGTTAGAGGAAAGCCTGTTAGAACAATCCAGGATCAAGAACAAAGAAAAGAGAAAGAAAAATATTTTTAAAAACAGGATTAGAGGGCAGCTAGGTGGCATAGTAGATAAAGCACTGGCCCTGGATTCAGAAGGACCTAAGTTCAAATCTGGCCTCAGACAGTTGACACTTACTAGCTGTGTGACCCTGGGCAAGTAACTTAACCCTCATTTCCCTGAAAAAAAAAAGGATTAGGGAAAATAGAATCAAGTGCTTATATAGATGTATGACTCAATTCAAAAAAACTTTGTAAGGGTTGAAATCCTAATAACAAAGCCGATGTGAATATAGTTTTAAAAAATGTTGAAGTAAATTTATAAGAATCCAAGTCATTCCCCAATTGAGAAATGGTCAAAGGATATGAACAGGCAGTTTTCTGATGAAGAAACCAAAGCTATCTATTCCCATATGAAAAAATAATCTAAATCTCTAATGATTAGAGAGATGCAAATTAAAACAACTCTGAGGTACCACCTGACACCTATCAGATTGGCTAAAATGACAAAAAAGGAAAATAATAAATGTTGGAGAAGCTGTGGGAAAATTGGAACACTAATGCATTGTTGGTGGAGCTATGTACTGATCCAACCATTCTGGAGAGCAATTTAGAATTATGCCCAAAGAGCAATAAAGCTGTCCATACCCTTTGACCCAGCAATACCACTTTTGGGTCTTTTTCCCAAAGAAATCATGGAAAGGGGAAAGGGACCCACATGTACAAAAATATTTATAGCTGCTCTTTATGTGGTGGCAAGGAATTGGAAGTTGAGGGGATGCCCATCAATTTGGGAATGGCTGGACAAGTTGTGGTATATGAATACAATGGAATACCATTGTGCTATAAAAGCAGGAGGAGTTCAGAAAAACCTGGAGGGTCTTGTGAGGGCTGATGATGAGTGAGATGAGCAGAACCAGAAGAACATTGTACACAGTATCATCAACATTGAGTGTTGATCTACTGTGATGGACTATATTCTTCTCACCAATGCAATGGTACAGGAGAGTTCCAGGGAACTCATGATAGAAGAGGATCTCCAAATCCAAGGGGAAAAAAAAACTGTGGAGTATAGATGCTGAATGAACCATACTATTTCTTTTGTTTTTGGTGCTGTTGTTTTTTCTATTTTGAGGTTTTTCATCATTGCTCCAATTTTTCTCTTATAACATGACTCATGCAAAAATAGGATTAATGTTATTATGTATGTATGTGTGTGTATATATATATATATATATATATATATATATATATATATATATATATATATATATATATATAACCTATATCAGATTACCTGCTGTCTAGGGGAGGGAGGGAGAAAAATCTGAAATTGGAAAGCTTGTGTGAACAAAAGTTGAGAACTATCTTTACATGTAACGGAAAAAAAAATACTTTATTAATTTAAAAAAATGTTGAAGCAGAAGTCAGAAGACCTGTGCTTTAGTATTGACTCTTTCATTAACTAGATCTGTGGCTTATCATTCATTCAACAAATATTTGTTAGGAAAAAGATTACATATGGATATTTGCCTTCTAGATGCTAACTTCTCTAGTCCTCAGCTTTCTCATCTATAAAATGAGAAGGTTTGATTAGATTATCTCTAATGCTCCTTAATGCTCTAACACTCTATTGTTTTATGGATTTTTTAAAAATCAGATTACATATGGATAAGCATTAAGTTGGTGATAGAGATGTCAACTCAGAGAGTAGTTCTAACAGAAGCCAAAAGTGGTTTGTTTTGGTTGGAAGACAGCCCAGTATAGTGGAAAAGATAATGTATTTAAATGAGAGGATATGGTTTAAATCCCAGCCTGTAACTTATTGCCTCAATCCAATTTCTTAACATTTCTAGGTCTTAGTTTCCTCCTAAAAAAAAAAAAAGCCTAGCCTAAATGGCCCCTAAGGTCCTTTGTAGTTCTAAATCTATGATCCTGAGTACATGATTCTACCCTGAAATTCCCTCCCACTGTAATAAAATTTGATGTTGTCCTTGAATTAAATGGACAAAGTGGTAGGGTGAAATGAGGTGAGAGAGCTAGGATCAAGACCTGATCTTTTACTCTGTGGCCTTAGGAAAATCTTTTGCCTTCTCTATACCTAGTTAGGGCAGCTAGGTGGTTCAGATAGAGTGGCTGGGCCCAGAATCAGGAAGACTCATCTTCTTGAGTTAAAATCTTTCCTCAGACACTTACTGGTTGTGTGACCCTGAGCAAGACACTTAACCCTGTTTACCTCAGTTTCCTCAATCTGTAAAATTAGCTGGAGATGGAAATGACAAACCATTCCAGTATCTTTTCCAAGAAAACACCAAATGGGATGACAAAGGGTCAAAAACAACTGAACAACAAAACTCTTGTTAATGCTACCATAAATTGGGAATAATATTTTGTTCTATACTTCACAAGGTTATTTTGAGGGAATAAAGCATAGTATAAATGAGTCACTGTTATTTTTTATTGTTAATTGTTAATGGTTCCTTGCAGAGAACAGAGGTGAAAAAAATGTCATGATAAGGAGGAGGTCCTTAAAGAAAAAAAGAATCTTCTATTTTATGCCTTGGGTAGTAACAACTTAAAATTAACCCAAAATTGGCAATAGGAGAAATTTAGAAGGTAGGAACTTCTTTTACTTATTTAGTTATTAAAAAAGAAACAAATAAAATAGTAAACTTCCAACATGGTTTCTCCCATACATATACTAAGATTGTGAACGATTCCTTGGTAGACACAATAATAATTTTATTTCTACTGATGCTTGAAGATAAAAATTAAATGAGACAAATAAAGGGAGATGCATCTCTACCAAAGGTGTTTGTCACTGCTTAGAAGAAGCGTTATAGCATGATTGGTTGTTGACCTTCATTCTCAAAGAGGATCAAAATGACATCACTATCTTAGAGTCAAGTTATAGCATTTCCAACTGTGGCTAATCAGACCAATACAAGCTCAGAAAGCTCTACCATAAGCCATGCACAAATAGTTCATATGAACATTTGGGGTGGAGATGTCTCTAAATTTGTGCATCTCACATTTTTTGAGCTATTGCAATTATGCTTTGGTCACTGAGCACAGCATCTTCGTTGATGAAGGCATGACATGCTTGGTGGTCCTTTGCCAGTGTCTCCCATAAATTTCAAATTTCTTCAGAGAAACCTTGAGAGTGTCCTTGTATCACTTCCTCTGACCACCATGTGAGCATATTTCTTGCATGAGTTCTCCATAAAATAGTCTTATAAGCAAGTGTACATTAGGTATTCAAACATGATCAGTCCATAGGACTTGTGCTCTCTGCAGTAGACTTCAAATACTTGGTAGTTTAGCTCAAGAAAGGACCTCAGTGTCTGGCACCTTATTTGCCAGGTGATCTTCAGAATCTTCCTAAGACAATTAAAATGGAAGCGATTCAGTTGCCTGGCATGTCCCTGATGTACTATTCAGGTTTCACAGGCATACAACAATGAGGTCAGCACAACAGCTCAGTAAACCTTCATTTTGGTAGGCAGTCAAATACCTTTTCTCTCCCATACTTTCCTTTGGAGCCTTCTGAACACTGAGCTATCTCTGGCAATGAGTGTGTCAACATAATTATCAATGTGTACATCCCTGGAAAGTATACTGCCAAGGTAAGTGAACTTATTCAAAACTTCTGCTGTTGCTGTAATAGATGGTTCCAAGTGTGGATGGTATGGTGCTGGATGATGAAAAACCTGTGTTTTCTTGGTGTTCATTATTAGGTGTTAATTGAGCCATACTTTGTTGAATCTAAAGAATTAATTGTTATTTGAGGTTTTTATGCCTTAGCACTCACTGGCCTGGGGCTCCACAAACCACATGGTACTCCACGCACTGGTTGTAGCCATTGTCATGGCGCTGGCACCTCACGTCATCACCACTCACTGACGCCTACATGGGTGTGGCAAAATTATAATGATTGGAAGCCTAGTGAGGGCAGTCATGTGACTGTCAGAGCAGCCATCCCATTGGCTGTGGCTAGTGTAGGGTTTTTCTGGGATTGGGGGAGGAGAATTGGGCATTCTAGCTGGACGCTGGAAGGACAGGTGGTCTGCTGCATATTCTCAGCTGATTCCTGGGTGGTGGTATTGTTTGAGGTTGTATAATTTCCCTTTCCCCACTTTATTTCCATCCTGTTTGTGTTTTTTTTTTTTAAAGTTCATTCTTGTTAAAATCAATCCTGTTCTGTTTTGAGGGAGGCTGCCGGTCTCCTTCCTTGCCCCAATATTGCGGCGAGCTGCTTAGCTAACACTCCCCAATTAAAAATTGTCCCCACACATCTCAGCTTCAAAAGCTACATTGAGAATACAATCATCTGTGAACAAAAAAATCATGTACCAACTCTCCCTCTACTTTAGTCTTGGCTTATGTAACCCTTTCAAGTTAGATAATTTACCATCAGTGCGCAGATGATCTTGATGCTGTGTTTGTCCTCATTGAAGGTGTCTGGCAACATTGCTGAAAACATCATACTAAAAAGCATGGGGACAAGCACACAGCCTTGCTTCACTCTCTCAGTGAGAGGGAAAATGAAAGAGCATCATCCATTATTCAGAACCTATGCAAGCATACTATCATGAAATTGTCATACAATACTAATGAGCTTCTCCGAGCAACTAAATTTTGACTTAATTTTCCAAAAATCCTCATGAATGGTGGTATCAAAGGCCTTGGTCAGATTGACAAATGTTGTGTACAGATCTGTTCTTCTCTTGCCATTTCTCCTGGATTTGTCAGGCAGCAAACACCACATTGACCATTTCTCAGCCCTTTCTGAAGCCACACTGGCACTCAGGAAGATGATCATCTTCGAGGTGAAGGATCAACCTATTATTTTTTTGCAAGGTAGTGAGGGTTAAGTAGCTAGTAAGTGTCAAGTGTCTGAGGCCAGATTTGAACTCAGGTCCTCCTGAATCCAGGGTCGGTGCTTTATCCACTATACCACCTAGCTACCCCAAAGGATCAACCTATTAAGGAAGACTCAGGCAAGAATCTTGCCAGCAACTACTATAGGACAATCTACTTCTTTCATCTTAATAGAGATAGACAATGAAAGTATCCTTGAACTCCTTGGGAAAACCTCCTCTTGCCAAGTAACACAGGAAATTTCAATCAACTTTTGTATAAGCATTGGACATCCCCCCCTTGTAAATCTCAGCTGGAATAGAATCAGTATCAGCTACTTTGCCATAGGAGAGGAGCCTAATGGCATTCAAAACCTCTTCTTCAGTTGTAAATTTGCCTAGAGAGGGATTGATTCAACCTGAGGTATATGGTCAGTGGTTTTGGCATTGATTGATGATGGTCAAATGAGAGCACTATGGAAGTGTTCAGCCTATCTCTCCATGATTATGTCCTTATCAGTAATCAACATGACTCCATTAGCATTGAGTAGTTGAAATGCACCATAGGCCTCTGGCCCATAAATAACATTCAGGACATCAAAAAAGCCCTATAGATTGTTATTATCAGTAAAAAACTGAATTTCATCTGCCTTCTTACCGAACCAAGTGCCCTGCATCTTTCTGAGCTTCACTTGCACTATGCTTTAGATGCAGTTAAATACTGCCTTTTTTAAATAAACATTTTTATTTATACTTTTGCATTCCAATTTTTATCCCTCTTTCCCTCCCTCCCTTCCCCCAGCAAACAGTCAGATATGGACTATACATGTAAATATCGCCCTTTTTAGATCTGGAGGAACCGTTCTGCTGGTGTACTCTGTGGTGTTGTCATTTTCCAATAAGCAGCTCCTGAATTTCCCCATCGTTTTTATCAAATGAACCTTGATGTTTGTGAGTATTCTAACACAGTTGAATAAATGTGGTCCTGCACACCACATCTCTAAAAACTCCTCGTTTCTTTTCTGTTTCACTGTTACTAACTGTGTTGTTGGCTCAGCTTTCCCTCAAAGTTAACAACAAACTGTTCCCACTTGAGGAAGTGCGCTAATCTTCTGGTAGTCATCTTTCATTGGGCCGCCACTTTTGTTGAATGTTAATGGTTAGCTTTAAGTGGATAACGGTATGATGAGCACTCTGTATCACACATCTCCTTTATCATTCTCACATCCTGTCTTCTTACAATGATGTAATCTATTAAATGCCAATGTTTTCTGTGAGGGTGCATCCATGATGCACTTAGCTAAACAGAAGACAGTGTTAGTGATGAGGTCATGAAATGCAGAAGCCTTCAGTAGTAAATGGTCATTGCTTTTGCATTTTCCAGCTCCATTCCTCCAATCAACTACCTGTCATGTCTGGTATTCTGTGCCTATTCCAGAATTAAAGTCACCCAGAATTATAAGCTTGTCCTCTTGGTGATAATGAGGCTATCCAGATGTTCATCAAATTTTTCTTTGAACTCATCAGAGCTCCTCATGGTGAGAGTATAGGCACTTGTGATGTCTAAAATCTAAATGTGGGTCCTAACCTGCCCCTGGTGTGGGAGAGAAACTGGCTAAGATTTACTGATAAATTCAGCAAGAGTTTAGACTTTTAAAGATTTATTAATGAGTAAAGGCAACACATGGGATCCAGTAATGCCAGAAAAGTCTATCTACTTTCTATCTACTTTCTTCTTTTTTTCTGTCTGCCTTTTCTGTGACTCCCACCAAGACAAAGTCCCGAATGAAAAGAAGCCTTCTCTTTTTCTCTGTCTCTGCCACCTCTCAACTGTTCATGAATGAAAAGAGGAAGATTCTTACTTCCTGTCTCCTTCCCCAAAAGGGGAGGTCCTTCAAGCTGATTGGTTAAGAGTGGTCTCCTATTGATGGCATAGTCCACAGCCTCTGAGAATAACACCCCACTCAGGGCCAGCCAGGTGTGGTCTCAATTTAATCATTCTTAAGTAGGTTCTCAGTTTCTCGGTCTCACCCAATTCAAACAATTCTAAATCAATATTCAGGTAGGGCCCCTGGGCATCTGCCAAATCCCATTATTTTATCACACACGGATGATGGTGGCGTGGTGCTTTCCTGCTAGTGGCAAGTGTGTTGTCATGAGTCTGTTATTCACTCTGCTTGGTAGCCATGCAAACTAATTGACTAGATTAGTTTTGATTGCAAAATCTATGCCAACTTCACTTTGCTCCCCTTCACTGTCGCCACTCCAGGGAAATGTGTATCCAGTTCTGACTTCAGTAAGCTGGCCTTCATTTGCCAGCCTTGTTTCACTTAGGGCTGCTATTTGGATACAATACCTGCTGAGTTCTCTTGCAACAAGAGCTATTTGTCTTTCAGATCTACTAGATTTCATGTTGTCCATAAGTGTGTATATATACCATGTGTCGATGATGAGTGGAATCATCTTTTCAGAAGATTTTGTATATTTTTTTTTGTATTTCAGCCACCTGCCACAATAAGTAGGTCTGAGTTGATAAAGCAAACAATTTTTTAAAATTCTATTTAATAATAAAAGCATTTTATTATTTTCTAGTTACATGTAAAAATAGTTTTCAACATTAGTTTTCATAAGATTTTTTAGTTTCAAATTTTTCTCCCACCCTGCCCCCTCCCCAAGACATAAAGTAATCCGCTATAGGCAATATATACATAACCCCATTAAACACATTTCTGCATTAGTCATATTGTGAAAGAAGAATCAGAGCAAAAGGAAAAGACCTCAAAAAAGAGGAAAAAAGACAACAAAAAAGTAGAAACCGTATGGTATAATCTGCATTCAGAATCCACAGTTCTTTTTTCTGGATGTGGAGAACATTTTCCATCATGAGTTCTTTGGAACTATCTTGGGTAATTGCACTGCTGAGAAAAGCCAAGTCTATCACAGTTGATCATCACACAATGTTGCTCTTACTGGGTACAATGTTCTCCTGGTTCTGCTCACTTCACTCAGCATCAGTCCATTTAAGTCTATCCCGGTGTCTCTGAACTCCTCCTGCTCATTGTTTCTTACAGCACAATAGTATTTGATTACATTCATATACCACAACTTGTTCAGCCATTCCCCAATTGATGGGCATACCCTCAATTTTCCATTCTTTGCCACCACAAAGCAAGCAAGCAGACAATTTTAGGGCAACTTTTTAGCACTTTCCTCACACCAGGAGGTAAGCAGCAAGGTCCTTAAAAGCCTGCTCAGTCACCCGTAGGGCTGCTGTATCCCCCTTCTGCTTCCAGTGAGAAGACAACCCTATGGTCTGGACTGTCTGTATGCAGGGTTGTGACTATATTTCCCATTGTATCCACACTTGCTGCTTCATCACTTGCCTGACACCACAGAACTTTGAGATAGTTAAAAATGATAAAATGGCATGAGGGATATCTTCTAATTTGTGCATTGGATTTAAGTGAGGCAGTGTTGCACAAAGTTATAGGCCTCACTCTCTCTTCCAGAGTTATCACAGTCGAGTGTCAAGAGTCAGACCACTAATGATGTCTCAGGATGCATGAGCTTGGTGTCTTCAGTATCTAACCAAACTCTGAGCATTCCATAGCACCTGCTTTGGCCGCCTTCATCGCCATTGAAACAAGTCATTTTCACCCACCCATTTCATTTAAATGGTTGGGGCAGACACTTCTCTAAGTTATCAAAGGTTATGAGACCCCTTTATTACCATCAACCTGGTTTAGCCTGTCTGCCAAAATGGTTTAACAGGGTATGTATGATAGCTTCACATGCTATTGCTTTTTCGAGCCACAAGTGAGAGTTAGGTTCATCAGGTAGACACCAAAGATGGAAAACAGCCCTAAAAAAGGCTGGTGTCCCTGGGCATATAGGTATATAAAATAGGTATACATAACCTTTCACTGTTGCCAAATTTTTTGCAACACCCTGCCCCCATTCAGTTACACGACTCTGCTATAGAAGATTGGTTTTTCAGATGCTCTCATTTAAAGGTGGTGTGGCTTAATTTTATTAAGACCTGGATAACTCAAAAGCATCTTCATCACTCAAAAGACTTTGGCTACATAGAAAATCCCAAGTGCATAATTTGAACAATATGCTGTACTATCAGACATAACTATATTGTGGACAGGACAAACATTGTAAATAAAGAAGAAACAGATGAGAATTAAATTAATAGGAAGAACAGAGCTGGATTTCCTTTGGGAAACTGGAAGTGCCCTCAACAACTCGCTCCTCCAAAGACGCTCCCTGGGAAACAAAAGACCATCTTTTTAAAATCATTATTCTGCAGTGTTGTTATTTGACTGTGTATTGTAGAATGATTAGAATTTCTGAGGAAGAAAGTTATACATTACCAAAAGGGCAATGGAGAGACATAGAATAGGCTGCAGCGTACCTTAAATGTTTTCTCTCCTCCCCTCTCTTTTTTGGAATCCCTGGTGTCCTTCTAGATGAGTCAAGCATCGATTTCTTCAACAGGTCTTTCCTGATCTCCTCAGCTGCTAGTAATTTTTCCTCCAAGATTAATTTGTACCTGTTCATGTCTTTCATAGATACCTAGATAGTATTCCTTATCTCCTCCATTAGAACATAAATTCCTTGAGGGCAGAAAGTGTCTTACTTCTGTCTTTGTATCCCTTGTGTCTAACATGTGTTTTGTAAGCACCCATACCTAGTACAGTTGTGTAATGAAAGTGACCCAGACTGCTGAATACCCTGCGTGCTGCACTGGAACCCATGTAATAACCAAAGCCCTAGAGGAAGGCCCCATAGTCCAAAGAGTATATCGCCATACAAAATTTAAAGAATAACACAAATAAGAGTCTTGGATGTGGGATAAGAAAATGTGGCGAGTTTGTGATCTGCACTATTAGAGGGAGCACTTATATAGGTGAGATCACAGATCTATTTTAAAATGTTGGGGATGAAACAGTAAAAGGAAGAGAAAAGAACATATAATTGAAGTAATTTCTTAAGGCAATAAAGAAATCTTTTCAGGGTTTCTCAAAAATGTTCCTCTTTTGACTAATTGGATTCTTTAATTAACCTTAGTCTTACTGAAACACATTATAACAAACCTTTTCTTTTTTTCTTTTTTCTCTTGTCATCCACAGGCCAGCTAAGTTCAAACCTAGCCAAAAGCACACCGATAACCTGCTGGGATGGTCATTAACAGTGTAATGAGTAAGTAAATATGCATGAGCCTTCAGAAAAAAAAAAGATAGACTATTATATGTATGTGTGATAAGGAAAGACAAGTTTGATCCAATGTCTATAAATAAGGAAGAACCATTTAAAAATTTGAGTGTCGTTTATGGCTCTAATGCTATTTACAATTTGTTGTCAAGGCCTGAGTGTTTCACCTTTGCAACATCTCTGATGTGACATTTCTGTCCACCCTACTCTGGTACTCTAATCTGCATCACCTCACACCTGGCCTACTATAATAGTCTGCTGTTGATTCTGCCTGCCTCAAGTCTCCCCACTCTAACCCATCCTCCATGGTGCCACCAAAGCTGTTTTCCTAAAGTGCAGATCCAACCATGTCACTCCCTTAGCCAATAAACCCCAGTGCCTCCCTATTTCCTCCAGAATCAAATACAAAATGCTTCATTTGGCATTCAAATTCCTTCATGATATATCCCTCCTTCCCCCCCACACACACCTTTCCAGTTTTCTTGGACTGTACTCCCTAACAGGTACTCTGTGATCCAGTGGTATTGGCCTTCTTGCTGTCCCACAAATAAGACACCCCATCTCCAATGCTCCAAAGCTCTGGACATTTTAGCTGGCTGTCTCCCATGCCCAGAATGCTGACCTCCCTGCTTCCATTGAGTCCCAATTAAAATCCCATCTTTTATAGAAATCCTTTGCCAACCCTTCTTAATTACAATACATTCCCTCTGTTATTTTTCCTCTCTTTGTCCTGTATTTAGATTGTTTGGATACATTTCTTTACATGTTGTCTTCCTCAGTAGATTGTGAGCTTCTTGAGAACAGGTACTGTCTTTTGCCTCTATTTGTACCCCCCAATGCTTAGTACTTTGCTTTACACTTAGAAGATGCTTAAAAAATGTTTGTTAATTGATTGATTGGCTCTTCTATTTACTACTTGTATGGCCTTAGGAAAATCACTTTGCCATTCGGGAACATAGTGTGTGTGTGAGTGTGTGTTTGTGTGTGCTTGTGTGTGTGCATGAACACATGTATGAGGATTTACATATATATGTATATATACATGTGTCGAGAAAGAGAGAGATACACACACATAGTGATGTGAGGGCACAGTAAGGGGAATAGTTCAACTATTCCAATTGGTACCCCATAAAATAAGAGAGTGGTAGTAGATTATCCCTAAGATTCTTTTGAAGCTCTAAATTTATGATCCTATGAATAATAATGTATCCACTTAAGTCCAGGCCCCTGTAACAGGAGGTTTACTTTCTATGTGTTTAAAATATTGGAAAAGTTAAGCTTTACAAGGCATTCTATATGCACTTATAAGACACATAATTATCATTTTACATGGCTGTACTAGTTATAATTAACTACCTCAGTGTGAACAAATGAATGTACAGAACAAGAAAAATGCCAACTAATCAATTCTTTAAAGGTTATTTTTTGCTTGGGGACATTGCTATTGTTCAGTCATGTCAGCCATATCTGACTTTTCTTGATACCATTTGGGGTTCTTTTGGCAAAGATGCTGGAGTGGTTTTGCCATTTCCTTCTCCAGCTTATTTTACAGATGAGGAAATTGAGGGAAACATGGTTAAGTGACTTGCCCAGGGTCACACAGCTAGAAAGTGTCTGTGGTCACATTTTAATTCAGGTCTTCCTGACTCCAGGCTCTGGCACTCTATCTACTGCACCACCTAGCTGCACCTGGGTCAACATTAGCTATGACAGAAGAATCTTTACAACTTTCTCTATTAATTTCAGCTTCTGATATTCTTTCCCTCCCCAAATGTTTGTAGTGTTTGTGGGTTATTGGGGAGGAATGACTCTTCAAGACAGCATATTATTTTTCTCTACTTTTTTCTATATAACTTCCTTAAAAATAGAAATTTACATACTAGATAAATTACATGGATATGTGAATAAGTTAAATTGATTTTGACATAATTCGTGCCTAATTTATTAATCAACAAACACTAAAGTACCTAAACGTGCACAAGAAAAGAATTTAAATCAGTTTACATAATTTAATCTTTCAATTTACTTTATAATGTGCAAAAAGCTGATAATAGCACAAGTTCATGCAACTTTTTTTTTCCACTAATGAAAGCAGAGATTGTACATTCTGTGATAATCACACATGCCCTTGAGCTGTGGTTTGAAAACATTTACACCTCTAAAATGTATGTGTGAAATGGAGAATTATACCACATTGCTACTAGTTTCCGTCCTACCATATGTATAACAGACTTTATTTTTTTAAATAACTCTGTCTCTCTTTTTCTATCTCTTTTAGTCCTTACCTAGCCTTGCTTTTTAGTAGAGAAATAAAGAAATGAACATAGAGTTTGCCTCAAGTAATTGTCAGGGTAAGTGGTATGATTTGAGGAGCACTGAAAATGAGATTTCCCCGAGAAATTTCTCCCCTAATATTCCTGATATGCTAGATTCAATTCAATTGTATTGGATTTAACAAGAAATTATTCAATCCAAAGAACTGTTAGGTACCTCGGACAAAAGAAACAGGCAGGTCTGCCCTTCAAGAAGCTCATGTTCTCCCTTCAGATGGTACCTATTTCTACAATACATGGATATTTTACCATTAAAGAGTAATTCTTATGGGTGAAGCTACTCTTATCCCTGTCAAAATACCTACGCTCTTGAAATAGCGAGCCCATGTGTGCATGTTGGGGGAAGCATTTGATGGGTTTCAACTGACACTTGGAAGTTGTAGAAGCAACAACTACCTGCACCCAATTCATGTCTTTGATTTCTACAGACATGGGACAAACAAGCTGTCCAACTAATTAACTTGCTGATAAGTGAAAGGAACCTTGTCCTATACATATATGAAAACCACTCAAACCCACTTAAGCTTGGGCAAGAAAAGGTATGGGCAAAAACCAAAATCTTTATTCCAGGTTTCTGCATTCTAGAGGCATGACAAGTGAAAAAAATTGTTTTGAATTGTTGGGAAAGTATAAAACCATACATTTGATTCTAAAGCTCCTATCATTGCTTGTCTGGGACTTCATCTATTCTATCATGACCCACTATATTTACATTATTATACTTCATTAACTCCTTTCCTTCCTCATTCTACCATAAACCCCTCCAATCCCCCTTTTTGTCTTCACTTGTCTCACTCCTTGAATGTCATGGGAAAATAATGGATTTTGCAGGGTTAGATCTTTAAGACACAGAGAGTGCAGTGAAGTGGGTCTTCTGACCTTCTGCCCAACTGCTAAGGTCTTATGGCATCTTCCAGTTCAACTCCATTCAGGTCTTATCCTTGTTACACCCTCTGGTCTGGCCTAACGATCAGAAGATCTGAAAAGTCACTGATCTCAACTTTTTGCCACTCCTCACGGAAGTTAAACTATATGGTACCAAAGTGGCAGGAGCCAGTACTCATTAGTGGCCACATGACCCCCCTGTTCTTCATTTTGCTTTTGGTTTCTTGTCCCAAACAAATGGCCATTCTGGAATAAGGGTTTGGATCTTGAGGGGATAACAGAGGAAGAAAAATATCTAATAGAATACATTCATGCACAGAGTATAATTGTGACTCTGTTGTCTCAAGTTCTATGGTACCAGATTCTACTGCACTCTGGCCATTTTCTTGTCACCAGCTTCTACCCTCCCACTCCATTTTTCACTTATTGCTTTGGAAACAGCAATCAAAACAACTATAATATTTCTAAAAATAAAGACATTAATAAATTGCCCTATAACTACTCATCATCCTTGTAAGTCCAAATACCAAAATACTCCTTGCTGGCAACCACTCTGCCATATGTCTAGTCTTCTGCTATTAGAATGTAAACTCGTTGAGAGTGGCTACTGTCTTGCTTTTCATATTTGTATTCCCAGTGCTTAGCAGTGTCTAGCATATAGTACATGGTTAGTAAGTGCATTTTCATTTATTCATTCATATATCCATTGATTATTCATTAATTATGAGTTTGAGCTCAAATTTCTCTACATCTCCCATGTTCTCTTGCCCTCTTCCATGGTATGTGCCAGAGTAAGCAGAAAAGAATGGTCAAAATCACATCCAGACTCCCAGTGAGGGTGAGAGGATAGTGAATGAATGATGAAGAGAGCTTTAGTAACTATGTCATCACTTGAATTTTTTCAAGTTATTTATACTTTCCCATAGACACAAGGGGAAAAAAATAATGTGAGAAAGCAAATATATGGGACAGGTTTGCACTTCCAGAGGGTGCCTTATCAAAAAGTTCATAGATTAAGATCTAGAAGGAACCTGAAGTGCAAGCTGAAGTGCCCTCTAGTCTAAGCTTCTCATTTTGTAAATAACTTGCCCATGGTCTGGTAGCTAGAAAGTGTTTGAGGTGAGATTTGAACTCAGCGCTTCCTGTTTCCAAATCCAGCATGCTTTCTGCTATAGCAGAAGTGTCAGACTCACAACACCCCTATGGCTGAACCAGATTAAAATGTATTTGGGAAATTCTTAATGAAATAAGTAAAATGTAATAAAACAGATAATATTTATATGTGGTTTTCAAAGTCAACATACAGCCCAGAGTCATCCTTATGTATGGTTATTGACCCCCCATTTCTATTTAAGATTGACAACATGGCATTTCATCATGCTGCCTCTCTAAATATTATCCCTCTTTTTTATACAGATGAGAAAACTGAGTCTTAGAAAGGTGAAGTGAATTATGTAAAATTGCATAGCTAGTAAGTATCAGAGCCAGAATTTGAACTAAGGTCTTCTTGAGTCCAAACCCAGTGCTCTTTCCACTGTACCAATTATAAGTAGGAGTGCGGAAGGAGGAGGATGCAGACAGAAAAGTAAGGCAGGTTTTGCTCTAAAAGAACTCACAATCTAATGAGGAAGATATCATATATATATGCATATATATATGTATATATATATGTGTGTGTGTATATATATGTGTGTGTGTATATATATATATATATATATATATATATATATATATATATATATATACACATATAGGTGTGTGTGAAAATGCAGAGATGCCCATCAATTGGGGAATGGCTAAACAAGTTGTGTTATATTATTGTGATGGAACACTATTATATTGTAAGAAATGATTAATTCAATGATGTTACAAAAACGTGGGAAGACTTGCACTAAATAATGAAGATTGAAATGAGCAGCATGACAAAGAGAACATTGTATACAGTAATGGCATTATTGTTCTAAGGATGACTTTGAGCAAATAAGTCATTTTGACAATTGTAAATATCCAAATTAACTATAAAAGACATATGAAAAATGATTGTATTTGCACACAAAGAACTGATAAATAGAAGTATGTATAAAATAATTTATATATAATATGTGTGTGTATATATATATACATGTGGTGTGTGTGTGTGTACACTTACTTGTGTTTAATGATAGCCCTCTCTAGGGCAAGGGAAATTTTTTAAAAGAAATTTACATGGCATATTTATTATAGATTTAAAATATATTTAAAAGGAATAGCAAGTTGTATATAATAGATTTGTAGTTTCATGTGCAATCATCTTTTTTCTTATATTATGTTATGGAAATGCTTGTTTTATTCCACAAACTAGTAATAAATAAATGTGAGTGAAAAAAACAACACATATATGGAAGTTCTTGCTGTGTATGCCAGATGGAAATATCCCATAGTCCTTAGAATGTAGTGGCAAAATACAGGATGATACCTCCTCTTCGACTAAACTGGGTACCTGAAAAGTGGTGGAGGTGGGGTTGGGAGAAGCATGGGGCTGGAGAATACTACCCAAGTGGTAAATAGGAACAGGAAGATTGAAGACAAACCCCACCTACTTTATATCCTGCCCCTTAGTCCCTTTTCTGTGAACTCACTGTGGGAAATGCTGCAATCTGTTTCTTTATCCTTCCACGAAGGCAACATCAAACCTATCAGACAGCAGCAAGCTGCCAGTGTGAAAGCTCCCTCAGTAAAAATTTTCCATTCCTCAGAACAGACTAATAAGCAAGTGAGATGAGACCAATTTGTGACTGTTAGGACGTTTGTGTACTGCCTACATTCCCTGCAGATTCTCCTGCTGTGCCTGCCTATTGGTCTTTTCATAACTCATTAGTATTCCTACTCCAAAAAAAAAGCCCTTTGATTATAGTCTTGAATTAGTCACATTGTTACACTGGATGTTTTTGGCCAAGTTTCTGACTTTGTCATGACAGAAGCGTCCATTTCTATTTTTAAAATTTAATTGGCATACATGAGCACAATTCAGTACTCTGAACTTAAGAACAAATGAATTATTTTTGAAGCTAGAATTTCTTAATTGCCTACTATGTGTAAGGCACAGTGGTACACAGTCAAGAGACATTTATTAAGCACTTACTATGTGCCAGGCACTGAGTAATATACTTGAAATGGGAAGAAAGGAAAAACCAATCCTTGCCTAGAGTAGGTCATATTCTGTCCATTAAGAGGACAGAGACTGAATGCACCCAGGATTTTCTTGGTATAAGACACGGGTATAGGAGTTTTTTCACACAAAGGTGAAGAAACTCTCATCAGTACAAGTAGGTACCTTTTCTGAAACAGTCTTAACAGAGCAGCTAGGTGGCACAGTGAATAGAGTACTGGCCCTGAAGTTAGGAGGACCAGAGTTCAAATCTCTCCATTGGATACTTACTATCTGTGTGACCCTAGGCAAATCATGTAGTCCCAATTGCCTTAAAACATCCGGGGCAAGGAAGGTGGAGCCAAGATGGCAGAGGAAAGGCAATGACTTGCCTGAGTTCTCCCCAAGACCCCTTCAAATACCTTAAATAATGTCACAAGACAATTCTTGGACCAGTAGAACCCACAAAAGGACAGGGTGAAATTATTTTCCAGCCAAAGACAACTTAGAAGGTTGGCAGGAAAGATCTGTTGTACCCAGGTGAGAGTGGAGCACAGCCCTAGCACAGACCCAGCCCCAGTAAACCAGGCCTCAGGAGCCTCTGAATCAGATGGGGCAGGAACTGCTTCTGAAACTCAGCCCAGAGACAGTAAAGGGGTTGAACAATAAGCCAAAAGGAGATTACAGGGGTCTCTTTGCTAGCACTGAGGCAGAAATCTGTTGTTTTGCCCATACTTGGATCCAGGTCACAGTCTTCAGTGGAGGTCCCAGGCCAGGGAGACGCATAAGCACACAAGAGCTTGCAGCCACAGTGGAGCAGGAATTTGTTCATAGTTCCAGGGCACAAAAGCAGGCCTGTGGTTGCATGCAGACTAGAGCACAGGACATGAGAGTAGTAAACATACTTTTCATCAAATCATAACAACTTGGGAAAACTAAAGACTTACAAATTCCTAGAAGTATCTCAGAGGACAGCTGCTCAAACCCCCTGAAACTTGGAGCAGTGCACCCTCCATGCAGGAAGCAGTGCCCCACTTTAGCAAAGAGTTCAAAGTCAAGAAATAAACTGGGAAAAGGAGAAAACAGACAAAAATGCTGACCCAACAAAGTTTTTTATAGTGACAAGGAAAATCAAAATATACCCTCAGAAGAACATAACAAAGTCAAAGCTCCCAGATCCAAAGATTCCAAGAAAAATATAAATTAGTCTCAGGCCACAGAAACACTCAAAAATGACTTTGAAAATAAAGTAAGAGAGTTAGAGGAAAAAGTGGAAAGAGAAATGAGAGTGATGCAAGAAAATCATGAAAAAAAATCAACAGCTTGAAAAGCCAAACTGGCCAAATTGAAATGGAGGTTCAAAAGCTCTCTGAAGAAAATAATTCCTTAAAAAATGGTATTGAGCAAATGAAAGCTAATAACTTTATGGGAAATCAAGAAACAATAAAGCAAAACCAAAAGAATGAAAAAAATTGAAGGCAATGTGAAATATCTCCTTGGGAAAACAACTGACCTGGAAAATAGTTCCAAGAGAGATAATTTGAAAATTATTGGACTACCTGAAAGCCATGATCAAAAAAAGAGTCTACACATCATCTTTCAAGAAATTGTCAGGGAAAATTTCCCTGAAATTCTAGAAACAGAAGGCAGAATAGAAATTGAAAGAATCCACTGATCATTTCCTGAAATAGATCTCAAAATGAAAATTTCCAGAAATATTATAGCCAAATTCCAGAGCTCCCATGTCAAGGAGAAAATATTGCAAGCATCCAGAAAGAAACAATTCAAGTATTGTAGAACCACAGGCAGGATAACACAAAATCTAGCAGCTTCTACATTAAAGGATTGTAGGGCTTGGAATATTATATTCAGGAGGGCAAAGGAACTGGGATTACAACCAAGAATCACCTACCCAGCAAAACTGAGTATGATCTTTTAGGGGGGGAAATGAGAATTCAATGAAAGAGAGGACTTTCAGGAATTCTTGATGAAAAGACCTGAGCTGAATAGAAAATTTGACTTTCAAATATAAGATCTTAGAGAAGCATAAAAAGGTAAACAGAAAAAAGAAATCATAAGGGATATTAAAAGGTTAAACTATTTACATTACTACATGGGAAGATGATACTTGTAACTCATAAGGATTTTCTAATTATTAGTGTACTGGTTGGAGTATATTTAGACAAGAGGCAAATGTGTGAGTTGAATATGAAGGAATGATATCTTTCTAAAAAATAAAATTAAGGGGTAAGAGAGGGATACACTGGGAGAAAGGGAAAGGGAGAGTTGAAATGTGGTAAAATGTCTCACATAAAAGAAGCAAAAAAAAGCTCATACACTGGAGGGGAATATGGGGGAGGTCCTGGGGAGTGAGTGAACCTTACTCTCATCAAAATTGGCTCAAAGAGGAAATAACATACAAACTGAATTGGGTAGAGTAATCTATCTTACCCTCCAGGAAAGTAGGAGGGAAAGGGGATAAGGGGGGAGGGGTGAAAGAAGGGAGGGCAGATTGCGGGAGGGGCAGTTAGAAGCAAAACACTTTTGAGGAGGGACAGGGTAAGATAATATAGAAAATAGAGTAAATGCCATGGGTAGGGAATAGGATGTAGGAAAATACAGTTAGCAATAGTAACTGAAAAATTCTGAAGAATGTTTATCTGACAAGCCTCATTTCTCAAACACAGAGAACTGAATCAAATTTGTTAAAATATAGCCATTCTCCAATTGATAGATGATTAAAAGATATGAATTTTTCAGGTGAAATAATCACAGCTACCTATAGCCATATGAAAAAAAATGCTTTAACTCACAATTGATTGGAGAGATGCAGGTCAAAATAATTCTGGGGTACTACCTCATACCCAATGGATTTGTTAAAAGGACAGCAAAGGAAAATGACAATGTTGTTAGGGGATATGGGGGAAATGAGACTTAATACATCTTGAGTAAAGTTGTAAACTAATTCAAACATTCTGTGGAACAACTTAGAACTATGTCTAAAGCACAATAAAACCATGCATACTCTTTGACTTAGTAATACCATTACTAGGTTGGTATACAAAAAGAGATAAAAAACAAAAAGTTGAATTTGAAATTGAGGAGATGCTGAACAAATTGTGGGATGAGATTATGATGGAACACTATTGTGCTGTAAGAAATGATGAGCAGCTAAATCACTATTAATTAGAGAAATGCAAATTAAAATAACTCAGAGGTACCACCTCACACCTATCAGATTGGCTAATATGACAAAAAAGGAAAGTAATAAATGTCAGAGAAGCTGTGAAAAAATGGAACACTAATGCATTTGGAGTTGTGAGCTGATCCAACCATTCTGGAGAGCAATTTGGAACTATGCCCAAAGGGCTATAAAACTGTGCATACCCTTTGACTCAGAAATACCAGTATTAGGTCTTTTTCCCAAAGAGATCATAAAAAAGGGAAAAGGGCCCACATGTAAAAAAAATATTTATAACTGCAATTTTTGTGGTGATAAGGAATTGGAAATTGAGGGGATGCCCATCAATTGGGGAATGGCTGAACAAGTTGCAGTATATGAATGTAATGGAATACTATTGGGACATAAGAAATGATGAGCAGGCTGATTTCAGAGAAACCTGGAATGACTTATATGAATTGATGCTGAGTGAGATGAGCAGAACCAGGAAAACATTTTACACAGTTTCAGCAACATTGTGTGTTGATCAACTGTGATAGACTTGACTCTTCTCAGCAATACAATGGTCGAAGATAGTTCCAAAGGATTCATGATGGAAAATGTTCTTCAAATCCAGAAAAAAAGAACTGTGGAATCTAGATGCAGATTGAACCATACTATTTCTATTTTGGGGGTGAGAGGTTTTGAGGATTTTACTTTTTGCTCTGATTCTTCTTTCATAGCATGACTAATGCAGAAATGTGATTGTACATATATAACCTATATTAGATTGCTTGTTGTCTGGGGAGGGGGGAGGGAGAGGAGATAGGGAGAAGAATTTGAAACTAGAAATCTTATAAAAACAAATGTTGAAAACTATGTCTACATGTAACTGGAAAATAATAAAATAATTTTATGAAAAAAAAAGAAATGATGAGCAGGATGCTATCAGAAAAACCTGGAAAGGCTTATATGAGGTGATGCAAAGTGAAATGTACTTTATAGAAAATAACAGCAATATTTTATGATGATCATCTGTGAATGACAGTTATTTTCAGCAATACAATAATCCAAGATAACACAAGGACTTATAAAAAATGAAATCCATCTCCAGAGAAAGACTAAATACAGATTGAAGCATAATTTTTAGTTCCTTTTTCTAATAAAGGTTTGGTTCCTTTTTTTGTTTATTTTCTCTCACAACCTAAACTTACTAATGTGGAAAAGTTTTTCATGACTACACATGTATAACTTATATGGAATTGCTTGCATTCCTAAGAGGGGATTGGGGAGGGAGGGAGAAAGTGAATTTGGAACATAAAGTTTTAAAAATCAACATTAAGGAGGCAGTTAGGTGACACAGTGGATAAAGAGCCAGCCCTGCATTCAGGAGGACCTATGTTCAAATCTGGCCTCAGACACTTGACACTTACTAGCTGTGTGAGCCTGGACAAGTCACTTAACCCTCATTGCCTCACCAAAAAAAATAATATTAAAATTGTTTTTACATGTAATTTGGGAAAAAAATTCTAAATAAATGGGGGGGGGAGAACAAAACATCCAAAGTTATCTTCAGTCATCCTGATATATATCTTGCCACTGGACCCAGATGGCTCTGGAAGAGAGAGTGAGGTTGTTGACTTTGCAAAGCCCTCCCTCACTTAAATTCAATTCACTGCAAGCCATGGCATCACCCCAGTGTCATGGTCCTCTTTGAGAATGAAGTACAACTAACAATAAGAATCTTAAAGAATTGTCTAGAGCACTGAGCTTAAGCGATTTACCCAGCATCACATAGCCAGGATGTGTAAGAAGTAGATTCTCCATGGCTTTAAGGTCAGTTTTCTATTTATTATGCCAAACTTCTTCAGCTGAGAAGACACCAAGCCAGGTACATAGGATAGAGATAGGCATGGAGATGCAGATATAGATAGATGAAATAGATGGAAAACTGGGAAGACATTAGCAGTTGGGGGCTCTGGAAAAAGTTTCCTGCAAAAGATGGGATTCCAGCTAACGGAAGAAAAATTAGTACTTTCCCTTCTGAATTTCAGAAGGGAAGTCTTCACCTATAAGCTAGTGGAAGATAATTTGAGGAGAGGGAACCCAAGCAAAGAGAAGAAATCTAGAAAGCTTTCCCATTGGAGATGGTACCTGAATTGAACCTTGAAGCAAACTAAGTATTTGTAACAAACACTTTCCAGTACATTGACATTCTGTCCTAGTTTCATCTGGTTGGTATTCTGAGATTCATTGTAAATTAGAGAAAGGCAAGCAAAAACACAATGACAGGCAAAATAGAGGAGAAACAGCACAGGGATTGTGGATGGTCTACATAGCTGGCTATGAAAATGGAAATGATCAGGGATCCTCCAAAATCTTGCCCTTCAGCCTCTTACCTTTACTCAAATTTTAGTAGCTTCTATGGATAGTCTTTGGGGGAATAAGCAAATAGGGAATGGAGAAAACTCAAATAAGAAGGAAATGTGTTTGAAGGAGAGTGACTAGCAGTTGAGGCAGCAGTTGAGGGGATTGGAAATTACAGTTAAGGTAGACAAGAAGCACAAGACAAGGTTCACTGAATAGAGAAAGCAGGGCCAGAGGCTTCACAGAATTTTCTTCCTATGACAAGGCTGAAGAATACACAGACTAAGCAGGTGATATGTATTATGAGTTTTGTGGGGAAGGGAGTGGTGGCCTGGGCAAGTGAGTGTTCAAAATTCTGGCTGCTTGGGATTTGGGTCTGAACAAGATTATATGAGATTGGAAGACTAAAGTTGTGGATGAGTGAATGAAGAGTTAATTCTGATGAGCATCTCATCACAGATAGTTATTTTTATTATACTTGTTATTAAGTTTTTATTATTTTGATTGAATATTTATTATAACTATGCATAGAGGTAGAAAAATTAGGAAAAACAACAGGAAATTAGTTGAAAGGGAGTGCTTAGCACACTGCCTGGTGCATAGTTATAATAAATATTCAATCAAAATAATAAAAACTTAGTAACAAGATTAACAAACACACGTACCCATGGTGAGATGCTGATCAGGCACTAAGAAAAAGTTTTCTGATTATTTCTGTTAATATTCTATGATGCTATTCAAGGGTTAAAATCTAGAATCTACAATGATCCAATACAATCCCAAAGGACTAGTGTTGAAACATACTATCTGCCTCCAAAGAAAGAACTGATATTGATGGAACACACTCTGAAACATGCTTTTTTTCACTTTCTTTCATTTTTTTCTTTTATTCAAGTTTTCATATATAAAATTACTAATATGGTAATGTTTTACATAATCATACATGTATAACCTATATCTGATTCCTTACCAACTCAGGGAATGGGAAGTGAAGGAGGGAAGGAGGGATAAAAATTGGAACCCAAAACTATAAATAAAAATATTTATTATTTTTGAAAATATCTAGTATCTATTTTATTCATTTCAGTGGATACTTTTTCTAATCACTTCTTTTTATATGTGTTTTAATTTCTACACATAGTTCCTAATTATCCTGGAGTTCTTCCCAACAACTTTCTCAATTTTTATGCCTTTTTTTCTCATTCTTCATTTTATTTTCATCATCTACTTTTTTTTGTCTTCCTATTCACTTCTGATTTTTGACTGAAAAACAAGGTCTGTAACTTTTCAGCAATTCCAGATTTGGTGAATGAGAGAAGATTTAGGTATCTGGATGAGATATCTGTATTGCAACAGTTGACTATGTTCTCAGCCATCTGGTAGAGAGGAATATTGTTATTCTCTGGGTTGCCCAAACATAAGAATATGGATTTTGAGAAATAAGGGAATTTCAATTTCCTTATCTTACAGATGAGGAAACTGAGGCTGATAGTGAATAAGTAATTTGTTATTTAAACTCAGACCTTTCTTATTCCAAGTCCATCACTTTATCCATGGCTTCAACCCATTTTAAATATATTTCCTACATATGCTCATAATACCTATTAACTAAGCCAATTCTAATTTTAAGCAGAAGAGGAAGACAAATATGTAGGGTGATTTCAAGCACACCAAAGTATCTATTCCCATGTCTAGTAGTATTGTCATTTGAGTTATTCTTTAGGGTAAGATATGTGTCCAGAATGTTCCATTTAAAATAATATGTTAGGGGCAGCTAGGTGGCACAGTGGATAAGGCACTGGCCCTGGATTCAGGAGGACCTGAGTTCAAATCCAACCTCAGACACTGAATACTTACTAGCTGTGTGACTCTGGGCAGGTCACATAAACTTCATTGCCCCACAAAGAAAGAAAGAAAGAAAGAAAGACAGAAAGAAAGAAAGAAAGAAAGAAAGAAAGAAAGAAAGAAAGAAAGAAAGAAAGAAAGAAAAAATTAAATAAACAAATACATGAATGAATGATTAAATGAATGAATAAATAGATAAATAAAATATGTTAGCTACGGTGGAGGTGGGGAGAGAGAAGTTCATATAGTAAACTTAAAGCACAGGCTAAAGCATCAATATGGATGAGTTTGACATATTAGTCAGCTGTCACCATAAAAGAAATGGTTCACAGGACAGGCAGACAAGAGAAAGAGCATTTGACTTAGATTCTAAGGATATCATTTCAAATCCCAGTTCTGATACTATGTGACTTGGGAAAGTCATTAACCTCCCAGAGTCTCAGTTTTCTCATTTGTAAAATGAAGAGATATAATTTGATGACCTCTGAAGTTCCTTCCAGCATGCACTATGAACTTTGGACTTTAATAAGTGATAGGATAGAGAGTAATAATGTAAGACCCATATCAGTTTATCAGTTTATCAGCTTATCAGTTATGCTTCTGACTTTATGGACTTCAATATTAGGACTCAACTAAAATGTTACTCTAGAAACCCCTTCATCACCTGAAGACTCCTCACTCTGGAACATCTATCATTCCCTGCAGCTTTCTCACCCAGGAACATCTTTCCAGCTTGCTAGCCCCTTTTTCCTATTGGTGAGTTTCTTCCAAAGTCTCCATTTTGGGAAAATTCTCAGACCATCCCATCTGAATTCCCCTGCTGGACATGATTCTGACTTTCTGGACTTCAACCCCATATCTCCTTTGGGATATCATTATTCACTTCCATTTTCAACTCCCTTTTGTGTATTATCTTCCCCTATTATAATGTAATCCCCTTAAGAGCTGAAATTACCTTTCTTTTTGCTAGTGTTTGTATCTACCATGCTTATCACAATGCCTGACACATAGTGAGCTTTAATAATTGCTTGTTACTTTGCTTTACCTTGCCTGGCTGGAGGACATCTTGAGCAGCACAATGCCACCATCATGGCAAAGAGTATTCCCAAAGGAAGAAGGAGCTAATGAAGAATTGGAACAAGGACAGATAAAACAAGACACCCTCAACAAACCTTCTCTTCATGCTACCTTTTCTGAGCACTGACCAGGCCTTTGAGATTTACAGAAAAATATGGGTCTTACCAAGTGTCACCAAATCTGTGCTTCCTGTAAGGAGAATATTTACCTCTACATCACTTCAGCTTCTCACAACTGTTTTATATGTGTTCAATCCTCACAGTAATTGAATCATTCATTTGCTTCCTGCTACAAATTAAGTTTATTCTACTTCTTCTGCAATCTCTTCCCTTCATACTTAAGATCTTTCATGCATTTTTATCTTGCATCTACCCCTGAAATTCTGATAGGAATGAAATGATCTGTTGTAATCTATAATTCTGCACCTTTGGAAAATGACTAAATATAAAGGTGAAAAGGGAAATTTTCACCAATAAATGTATGCTCAGTCCTGTAGAGAGATTGTGAGGAGAAAAAAATATTGTTGGGATTTTTTTTCACTCCACAATAGCTGCTAGACTGGAAGTTCCACTTTTCTAGTATTGAGTGAAAAGATGGGGGGGGGGGGGTTTGTTTGTTTGTTTTTTACTAAAGATTGCTTACTGGAGGTAAAGAGATTTATAAGACTAACCTCACAGATATCCATAACTCTCCCTTTCATTAAAAAAAGGGAAACAATGCCCAGTAGAATCATTTGCTTAATTTTCCTATCAGGTGGATGGATATGAGCACTGATTTGAATTTTTTCAGTAGATACTTGATAAATGCCTGTGTGCTGGATGAATGAATGAATGAATGAATGAATGTGTAATGGGGGCGGGTTCATGGAGTCTTAATCCTTAGAGCATCTACTTAGTAGCAAACAATATGGAGGTTTCATGAACCTCCATGTATAAATGTGCAATGGAAAGGCTAGGGCACTTTCCCTCCTAGATAGAGAGGTATCCTAATTATTTCCTTGAAACTTGCTTTAAGGTGACAAAAAGCCTTCTAATTGATTGCTGAGCCAGAATTGATTTGCATACAAAAGTATCAAATGGGGAAATCTCTCTTTCTTAGTGGTGACCAAGACAAGAATTACTGTGGTCCCCTGGAGGAGGGAGGAGACTTAGTGTTTCTCTCTTAACTAGCCCCCATGGGGTTTTCAAAGCATGCCAGTAAGTTCCTTCACTCTGTTGTGTGTGTGTGTTTTTTTCTTTCCTAAGACATATCAGAGATGTATCAGGACATTCAGGCTACCTTGTAATCTGTGAAAGTTTGGAAGACCAGAGATGTAATATAGAATCCATAGTAAAGTCTTCTTTTAGTCAGAGCAAACAAATTGTGTGAGAAGCCAACCCAGAGGGAAAACCTACATGAACCCAGCATACCAGTGAATTGACCTGGCAACTGAGACATGATATTCTGCAATAAGGGGAGGAATTCATTCATTTTCTATGCCACACCTAGAAGGGAACTTTGTAGGAGGACTATTTAGTTTTATTATTTAGTCACATTAAATTCAACTATACACTTCACAGAAACCTAAGTGGTAGAGGAGAGTGGATTCCAAGTTTCATAGGTTTTTGTTCTTTAGTTCCTGCTGTATTTTCTCAAAAAATAATGCCTTTCAAAAGCTCTTTGACATTACTATTTAGTTGACATTTAAAAGAAATCAACTGGTCAATTTGATTGAGGAAATACTAATTGGCTATTGATATTGGGGAAAATATGCCAGATAAGGACTTTTGAACTATAGTATTAAAGAAACCGCTTGGCCTTTGGGGTTATCTATAGAACCCTATGAAAAACCTTACCTTTTTCTGAGGATCCAACCTGGTAGTCAAAGTGTGTTTGGGAGAGTGAACTCTGAGTCAATGCATTACAAATGAATGAAAGAATAAATAAATGCGTATGGGAAACCCTTTCCCTAACCCTAACCCTACTTTCATACTCAGCAACATGAAACTGTTCATTCAAAGTTCTACATTTAGAGTAAGTAATGTGCCAATTCACAATCTCTGCCAGAGCCATGATTCTATTTCACTAGGCACTTTGGGGTGCTAAGCTCCTTTCAAAGATGAGGGCCATCTGTGCAAGACTCAGTGCCTCCTTAATCTGCAGCCAGTACGTTATCCACTGTACCATATAGCATCTCTTTTTGTGGTGGCAAAAAATTGGAAATTGAGGATATGTCCATCAATTGGGGAATGGCTGAACAAGTTGTGGTATATGAATGTGATGGAATTCTACTGTGATATAAAAAATGATGAGCAGGCAGATTTTTTAAAAACCTGAAAGAATTACATGAATTTATGCAATGAATAAATGAGATAATAATTGTAAACTGCTTAGCACAGGGCTTGATGCATGGTAAACACTATATTTTTTGTTTGTCAGTCTTTTCATCTGTATCTTATTCATTGTGATCCCTTTGAGCTAGAACTAAGCCTACATCAAGTTTAAATACTGGAAAAAAAAGAGATCAGTCAGAAGTTAAGAAAGTTCAGCAAAAATCTAATCCTTTATAGTTATGAATTAAAACTAAGATTAACTCCACTCTCCTCTCAGGTATTATAAATGTCACCCTTTTTAACCTGTTATTCTGTTCCCTATCAATCTAGGCCTTGATATCAAATACTAGTTTAAATGGTACAACAATAATAATATAATTATTAATTGAAATTATAATTATATGATTATTATTAACAATAATACTAGGGGAGGCTAGGTTGTGTAGTGAAAAGAACACTAGGCTTGAAATCAGGAAGATTCACCATACTGAGTTCGAATCCAACCTCAGACACTTACTAGTTGTGTGACCCTGAGCAAGTCACTTAACCCTGTTTGCATCAGTTTCTCACATGTAAAATGAGCTGGAGAAGGAAAAGGAAAACCACTATAGTATCTTTGTCAAGAAAATCCCAAAATGGGGTCACAAAGAGTAAGATACAACTGAAAAGACTGAAAAACAACAAACATAGTGTTTACTCCATACCAACCACTATGCTAAGCACTTTACAATTATTATCTCGCTTGATCCTGGAAGGCAAGCACTATTGTTAGCCCCATTATACATATGAGGAAACTGAGGCAAACAAAGGTTAAATGACTTGATCAGTGTCATACAGCTAATAAATGGCTGAGGCTGGGTTTGGACTCATAACTTCCTGACTCCAAGCCTGGCACCCTGACACATGACATCATATATACCCTGCTTTTTTCCTACTGAATGAGGTGAAGGAAGAGCGTATAGAGAAAAAAAAGAGGAAAAGGATATGCACATGCACCATCCTTTCATCCCTACACACACACACACACACACACACACCATTTCTCCTTTATTACCGGTCAATTACTTTCAGATTCTTTTTTCTTAGAGGTGTGTTCAAAGACTATTCCTTGTGAATATTTCAATCCAGTGTACTGCATGTTCCAGGTAATTTATTCTCCTTTGCCAGAACAAAAAAAGCTAATATAGTCCCAATGAAATGTGACTATTTTTAAATGATTCTTCCTAAAGCCATAACCCATATAATCCTATGTATATGGAAATCACATACAGAGCCAGTTAGGAATATGGGAATGAAGCCATAAGCAAAATAAGCCTAATGAGAACATGACATAGATAACCACCTGCATACTATGATTTGAAAGGCATTGGAAAGCCCCTTCTAACCTGAAACATCTCCCTTACCCAAGTGCCCCATTACTTATAAACCCACCATTAGCAGTAGCTACCTCCCTCTGAAGTTTTCTTCTAAGCTTGACCTTAGAGTAGCATATTAAATTGTTTTGCCTCCCTATAAAATTATTTTATTTTCAAAGTTTCCGATAGACTAGATAGGGCAGGATAAGAATTCTGGATGATGTGGGAGGATTACAGTGCAACAAGGAGGCACTTATAGGAGATGAAATGCATGACCCCTAAAAGATAAATTTAAATTATTTTATAATTTACATTAGAATATAAATTTATCATTTTTCAGAAGACTACATACTCCTTGAGGCCGGAAAATCTTTAGTTTTTTGTCTATATCTCCAAAAGCTGGCATACTGAGGTTTACATGGTAACTGCTTAATCCCGAATCCAGCCTTGCTAGAATGCTGTGAGAGGGCTTCCAAACCTTAATTCCCCATAATAGAATAGGAGATTCTGGCCCTTTATCTTTACTTTGATATAAATTTTCTAACTGAGAAAATTGAAATTCAATTTTGATTATCAGTTGTCTCACTATAGTAATTAAGAACTTCATTTCCATTATGAATCAGCTTGCAAATGCTATGAGACCTCTATGATCTGTGTACAGGAACTGTCAACTGAAATCTGTCTCTCATAACCAATTGCTCATTTGTGTTCTTCATGATTTCATTCGTTAAGGATAGCAAAGATGACAAGAGCTTCCTTATGTGTGTATGTGTGTGTGGACTCTATAAATGTCCATCACTTTGATTGCCATCTTCGAGTCTGACAGAGGATGGTAACCAAATCTTGACTACATGTTTTAAAGATGGAAGAACTGAAATTGAAAAGTAGCAATATGAAGACTTTAGGTTTTCTAACTGTGAACGTCGGATGTTGATGTGACTTGGGAAAGATGGGGAATTTATTTTTTGTTGAAGCAGTTTTCTACACTGTTTGAGGGGTATTTGAAAGTTTTGATATAAGATAGAAGATGTTTTGTAGCTTGCAAGCATTTGATACATTGAGATGTTTTTATTATTTTAAAGAATTTAATATTATTTTAACAGTCATCTCCACTTTTCCAAATTTTTTGACTCACCTATTTTAAGTGAACCATTTAACATTGATTTCCACCTGTACATGATCTATATATCTGAAAAGTCATTTTCTCTCTAATCTCACATTTTATTCACAGTTCTCATGATTTAAAAATCAAAACCACAAGTATTTCATGTTCTTTACAAGTGTGAAGACAGTTGGTTTCAATCAATCTTATAACTTCCAAACTTACATCACAGAGAGTCTATGATTTTCCAATGGCAATTTCAAATTCCTTTTTCTCTGATCTGTAGCTTGAAGACTGGGATGTCAAATTCACTGATGGCGGAAGAATTTGTCCTCAGGAGAAAAGTGGCTCTCCACAGGACTGCTCTGTCAGGAAGCCATATGAGCTATGGACCTGAAGAAAGTTCAAGGCCAAAGCTCCCATTTAGTTATTGGAACTGACTATGAAGTGTGCCAAAAAATGATTAAACAAAAAAAGAATTGGAACAGGGAAAGAGAGACTTGTCTTCCAGTATTTGAAGGATTATCAAAGGCAAGAGATATTTGATTCACTCTGTGTTGCTGAAGAAAGTAGCTAAGATCAATAAGCAGAAGTGAGAAAGTAGGTTACTATTCAATATAAGAAACTTCCTAAAAATTAAACCTATCTATAAAAAGAATGAGGTGACTTAAAATGTAGTGAGTTCCCTATCACTAAAGGTGTTTAGATAATAATTGGATGTTTACTTGTCAGAAATGCTACATGAATACATTTTTTGATTACAAGATTGGGTGCAATGATCTCAAAGATAATTTTCAAATATAAAAGTCATAAGATTATAAAATCCATGGACCTAAAAGGGATCTTAGAATTCACCTAATTAACTTTTTTCATTTCACATCTGAATAAAACTGGGACCCAGAGAGGTTAAGTATATTGCCAAAGTAGTAAGAGACAGAATTTGAATTTGAAATCAGGTCCTAGGATACAATTTTCAGTGCTCTTTTCATTTCACCAAGAGTTTCTGAGTAGAATTCTATCACTCTGTAACAGCCAAAAGTGTTTACTTTTTTTCTATATATATTTAAAAATGAGTTGAATGGTATATCTTTTTGAGTTATTTTCTATACTCTTATCATCTTGGGGCAATGAAAGATGTAGCCATAATAATTGTGATGGAGGTCGTTTCCTTGATGATTATCCAAGAGACAGAAATGTAGATTACATAGCATTTTTTTTAGCTAGAAGGGATTTAAGTCATCCTATATCTTCATTTAATGACATATGGGGAGATTAAGTGATTTCTCCAAGGTCACATATACAACAAGTATTAAAATGATGATTAAAATTCATGTCCCCAGATGTCTTATTCAAGAGTTTTCCACTATATGATGCTACCTCTTGTGAGACCCTAACAAGCATAGGTAACTGAATTTGTGATCTAAACTATAACATAGGAGCAGCTAGGTGGCTCAGCGGATAAAGCACCGGCCTTGGATTCAGGACTTGAGTTCAAATCTGGCCTCAGACACTTGACACTTACTAGCTGTGTGACCCTGGGCAAGTTGCTTAACCCTAATTGTCCCACAAAGAAATAAAAAAATAAAATGAAGTATAACATAACTGGAATTAATTGGAATTGCATATTCCAGTGCATCAGTTTATCTAATGACAATAGATAATGAATGCCTTTGCTCATTCTGTTTTTTTTCATTTAAAATATTATTTTCCTACAGCTTTCCTTTCCCATTCTTACCCATCATTCAAGATAATTCAAATGTCATCTTGTTCCCTAGATCCCCTCAAATAAAAATATTTCATCCCATATATTCTCATCAACTTTTACTTAAAATTTTCTAATACTTTCATATCCTACTCCAGATCTAGAATCTTTTGTCCCTGATGATCAACCTCTGAAGGACGGAATATGAGAAATTATTATTACTAACCAATGTCTTGGGGAGATTCAGAGGCTCTCCCCTTTTTCTTTAAATTCCTCATCTTTAAAAAGTCCCTTTTTCCTGGAGGATATTTCTGAATGAGATTGCATTAGCTCTCCTCATGTTGGTCAGACACCACCTAACTGTGCAAGGAATTTAATCTAGGGCAGGAAGTCCATTGTGTTCCCCTCAAGCTTCAATGGAGACAGATTCTTTTGTCTAGATAGCTGAAGGTTAGGGTTTTTTTGAGTAGAGATAATCTCTCTGTCCATGAGGGCCTTCAACCCTGCCCGCTGCCCATTGAAAATAGTATACAATCTTTGAATTGATAACCTAAAACTATGGATGGTCTCTCTATAGAGATGCTCAACCTTTCATTTTAATGGAGCTCACCTTTAATTATATTAACCAATTAGATTTGATTACTGCTTGATGAACCACCTACTGTTTTAAAGGGTAGAATCCACCACCATGATTTTCTTTAGTTTCAGAGAGATGGCCAAATGAGCATCTTTTTTATTAATAACCTGTTAACCTTATTAATAAAATTATTAATTACCCAGAAATTACATCTCAATTTTTTTCCCACGGGGCAATGAGGGTTAAGTGACTTGCCCAGGGTCACACAGCTAGTAAGTGTCAAGTGTCTGAGGCCAGATTCGAACTCAGGTACTCCTGAATCCAGGGCTGGTGCTTTATCCACTGCGCCACCTAGCTGCCCCCACATCTCAACTTTTTAATCATCACAGAGATAATGTCTTAATTATCTTTTAATTTCTCTTCTCTTCCAATAGAGACACAATAATATTCACACTATCTCAAGCCATCTAGAGAAAAGCTCCCAACCAACTAAATAGGTGGCCCAAAAGGTTTATGATTGGACATGGACAAGTAACAATTGATTCAAGGGTGTATTGTAGATGGTTTGCTATCTGCATTGTTGAAGGCAATAGCCACCTCATTCAAATCACAGATCCACTGAAGCATCTTCCAATGTACATTGAACACAGTAAGTGTACTTAGTAGTAAATGGCTATTTATTAATTAAATGATGGATTGGTAGATGGATGGATGAATTCTCCAGTAAATCTCTAGGGAATAGGATGGTTGCATATTTATTGCCTCTGGACCCACAGGAAATTATCAGTCATTTGTTCAACCAAGCAAGAAAGCAACAAACATCTTAGAGTTGCCTCCTATATACCAGGTACTGTGCTAGGTGCTAGTAATTTTTTTTTTGTTGTTTTTGTTTTTGTTTTTGTTTTGCAGGGCAATGAGGGTTAAGTGACTTGCCCAGGGTCACACAGCTAGTAAGTGTCAAGTGTCTGAGGTCAAATTTGAACTCAGGTACTCCTGAATCCAGGGCCGGTGCTTTACCCCTGCACTATCTAGCTGCCCCTAGGTGCTAGTAATTAAAGATACAAAAAAAAAAAAAAGAAACAATTCATACTTTAAAAAGTTACTCTTAAACAAGGAAGAAACAACATATATACATATATGCATACATGTATGTATGTATATCATAAATACAAAATTGATAGATACAATATATACCAAGTATTTAAATCTAAGGTAGTTTAGGAAGTAGGGTACTAAAAATTGGGGGAATCATGCAAGACTTCATGAAGAAGATGGTCTCAGATGCTCTCTGAGAAGAGAGGGACTCTGAAGAAGATTTAAGGAGGAGATGAATTACAAACAAGAAGGACAGCATGTGAATGCGAGATGAAATATCCTAAATAGCTGGACAAGAAAGAAGTCTACTTTACCAGACTGCAGTGGAGTAGGGAATAGGAGGGCCAGAGGAAGGCTTGTTATTGTTGACTGAATAGGCCAAGGCTTGTAGAGGAGCTTTGACTTTTCCTCTAACCTTAGGGGAAATTCACTTCTACCTACCCATAAAGGAATGTAGCTGAGCTAGAATTTTAGATTTAGGAGTTGGATAAGGCTTTCAGTGGTCTTCATCTGATAGAAACCACTGCCTTTGGTCAGTTAAGTTTTATTATCACCAGTTGAATTAGGGTTCTATAAATGTAGAGACCATTTCATTTATATCTTTGTATCTCCAACAACCTCAATAGTGCCTGGCACATAGTATTCTCTTAAAAATTCTAGTTAGGTGACTGATTAATTGGTTGTATAGATGAGGACTCTGAAAGACAAAGAAAGTACGTGAATTACTTAAGAGTCTAAGCCTTAGGTGGGGATGGGAGGGGGACAGGGAGAGGGGAAGGATGATGATGTTTCTTCTCTACCATTCTATCTATATTGAAGTGAAAAGCATTTTAGTATTAGACCAAAGGCCTCCCCAGGTAATGAAAGGTGTTTCAGGAATTGTCTAATGTCATGTCATAGGTAATTTGATGGCAATAGTGTTGTTAAAACACAGATTTAGATCGTGAAACACATATACTGATACTCATTCTGTTTTTAATATGATGACATAGTGAAAACTATTGGGAGGGGTTACGCTTTCCCAGAAAAAAAAAAATGTAACCACTTCTCCACAAAATAAAACAGAATTTAAATTGTATTTTTGTGGCAGAAATTTAGGTATGCCCACCTTAAAGAAAAAAATATTTAATATTATTTGGGGGAAAAAATAGCATGATCCAAAAAGGAATGGCTTTTCAAAGTCCAAGAAGTTCTTTAAATAGCATAGAGACCTCCTACTGTTCATGTTTTATTTGTGATCACTGAGACAGATTTTTCTTCTTCACCTCAGTCAGCTTGTTGCTGTTATTTGTGTTGGCAAAGACATGCAGGGCACAAAAACTAATGACTGAGTCTCCAGTGTAATTTATTAGAGGTACACACTCCTCTCAATTTGCTATATAAAGTTTCATTTTTGTTGAGGTTTTGTTTTCTGTTGTTGATGATGTTTTTTATTGTAGGTTTTTATTTTTTAACCATTAGCAAAGAATACATAAAAGCCCCAGGACCCAGAAGCATAGAAAAGGACTGTTTCTAGTAGTCTTAAAATAAAGTCATTTTACTGTAAGACAAAATGCCTTGGGCCACTTTTACATATTTTTCACTCTATCTGTTTCATTTCCTTTCTGGGATTATTTATTTTTTGACATTGCCTAGGAACCTTTTCTTTCACAGGACTCTAGGTTTTTCAAACAATCCCTTCTGCATCTTTTTCTGCATTTATGTAATCCATGACAGCTAATGTTATTCTAGAGTTTGATTTTACTTCACTAAGCATATAAAATTATTTGCATAGCCTTTGAACCTTAAGTGTTGTTTTCCTCTCTATTATAGTTTTTGTAGGCTTTTTTAAAACTCAATTTTGGAAAAAAAATGTATATATTTAGAGTATGCACTTTAAAATTTTTAAATAATTATATACTATTGTGATTTTAAGGAATGGAAAGACCAAAAGTTGATGTAGGGGTGATCACAAAAATCTCCAAATTTCATCTAATTCATCACTGTAAAGTTTGGCTTCAATGTCTACCAATACCAGTGTTTGGTATTCAGCAGGGACTTAATAAATGTTTTTTGGATGAATAACCTTTCTTCTATAAAATATATTGCATGCCTTTTGATGCTCTTAAAATGTAGAGGGCAGTAGATGTAATTTTCTATCAATTTCTTCCCATTTCAATATATATAGAGTTTAGAGAGGAGAATTTAATTGCAATGTTTATTGTGTTACTAATAAATTAAACATTCAACATCTATCTATCACCTATCAAGTCCCGGACACTGTCTTGGGTTCTGGGAATAAAAAGATTTTTTTAAAAAGTCCCTGCCTGTAGGGAGCTGGCCAAAATATACATGTAAAAGTAAAAACAAAATGTTTACATAGCACACAAAAAATAATTGAAAGGAAGGCACTAGCACCTGTGGGTAAGGAAGAATCAGGAATGGATTTATATAGCAGGTAGTACTTGGGCTGAGTTTTCAAAGAAGTTGGTGATTCTAAGAAATGGAGATGAGGAAGCAATACATTCATTCCATGTGGTAGAAAAGCCTGTGCAAAAGCATACAGATAGAAAATGAAACATTTTGTGTAAAATGGCAAATAGGCTAATTTGGCAGGATTGTAATATGGCAAAATAGTCAGGGGGAAGATACTGTACTACACCATTGAGAGAGTTCTGGGTCTGGACTTTGTAAGACCTGAGTTCAAATCTAACCTCAGATACTTTCTAGCTGTACTACCTTAGACAAGTCACTTAACCTTTGTCTGCCAGTTTCCTCAATTATAAAAAAGGACAATAATAACATTTACTTTTGAGGGTTATTGTAAGGAACAAATACAATAATAATTGTAAACTGTTTAGAACAGTACCTGATATATAATAGATTCTTAATAAATGTTGGATCCTTTCCCTCTAATAAGTGTGGAAAGGAAGCCTGTAGCCTATTATTTTGTTGTTTTGTTTTTGGGGGTTTTTTGGTTTTTTTGGTGAGGCAGTTGGGGTTAAGTGACTTGCCAAGGGTCACACAGCTAGTAAGTGTCAAGTGTCTGAGGCAGAATTTGAACTCAGGTCCTTCTGACTTCAGGGCCTGTGCTTTATCCACTGAGCCACCTAGCTGCCCCCTATAACTTTTTTTTTCACCTATTACTTTTTAATATTCTTTTTTTTTTTATGTTTCTACCTCTCTGTACTTCAGTTTCCTCATATGTTAGGTTTAAATGATACTTATCTCCCAGATTTATTGCAAAGATAAAAGAAGATGATGAATATAAACTAAAGTCTATGAATACAAAAATTAAATGTATTCTTTAAAAAAAAAGGCATCTTTGGTCCTACCAACTATCCTGTCAGTTAATAAATGTAAGTACTTAAGACATGAAAATCTGGAGTAACGAGAATGGGAAAAGGAAAGGCTATTTCATAACTAATATCAATCAACTTAGAGTTGATTGTCATATTAGTCTTGGAGAGTAGATCTGATGAGAGGAAGGTTCCAAAATGATTGAAAAATATCTCTAGGTAAGTAAAGCAGCCACAAAGACCAGGGTCACTACTTGTCCAAATCGCTACTTCCTCATCCCTGCAAAATTTCTTTGAATATTATAAATATAAATATGAAAGGCTTCCTTGAAAACAATTTGCAAAGAGAACAGGCAGGTTTGGGGCTTTGTAAATGGTATTTCTGCAGCAGAAACCATAGCTGCTCACCCTGTTTATTGTTTCTTGTATTATGGTACCTGAAAGAAAAATTCCAACACATTTGCTAGTTGAGAGACTTTTACCTTGCAAAACAAGGGAGATGTAGACAGACAAAGAGATTTGAATATAGCTCTATTTGTAAAATATAGAAATCTATTTATTCAAAACCATCTTTTTTTATTCAATCCCCTCCCCCCCCCAAAAAATCAAGAAAGTACTTACTTTGTTCTTATTGGCTACACAGATAAAGACAAATAAATTCAGAGTTAAGAAACATCTATTTTTTTTAGAATAGGTATCAAAGATATATGTTATAAACTATTAAATGAAAGTAACAGAGACATCTGCACAGACAGGATATAGGTGATTATGGTGCAGATAACTACATTAAAGAAATATATTTTGGAACAGGAAAATAAAACTTTCAGGTACTTCTTCAGAAATATTTACCTTTGGTGTAAATATTTACCAACTCAACTCTTACCTCTGACTCCAAGAATCTGTAGCATGTGCATAAGCTACACACTGGTAAAACCATCTCAGCAGACAGGCTAAATCAGTTTCAGGGTAACTGACAGACCTCAAACCTGTCAGTGAGTTAGGTCCATTGCCAATTACCTTGACTTTTGTCTTGCTACTGGATTCTGATGACAACAAAAGTAAAGCTGTTGATTTTCTGCAATGTTGCCTCACTTAAATTCTATTCTCACAAGTTAAGATATTGTCCCATGATGCCATTCGTCCTCTTCAAAAGAAAAAAAAAAACAGAAACAACTACTAACATAGGATTCACTTGTCAGTTTCCCCTGTTCTATATGTATGTGGGTAAATGCTATACTCCTTTAGTAGGATCTAGGCTCTTGATGGTCAGGGACTGTTTTATTTTTGTCTTTAATATCCTCAGTGCCCAGTACAGGGATTTTCACACAGGAGGAACTTAATAAAGGTTTGTTGGATTGGTTGCTGAATTGAATTACTTGGTATTTCTTAGTTTAACTTTTGACAAGAAGGGAGTAAGGGGGGAGGATACGGAATCATCATGATTAATGATCTGTCTTTGCAAGTATTTCCATTGCATCTAAACTTTTTTTTTTTCTGACATCTTTTCTGGGTATTTATATACATTCCATCTAATGCAGTTTGAGTCTCTGATATCATCATCAGTTCGAGGATTAGGACCTGGACTGTGGTTAAGCAAGTATGTAAAATAAAATGCTAATCCATCTCAAAGAAATATTTCTATTCATCATCTTATTGAAAGTATTATTGTACCTTGAAAAGTAGATATTGGCAAATATCATTTTCATAAAATGCAATAGACTTATCAGCCAGATGATAATTCAAGCATTTGTATCCAAGCATATCTGCTTGTCTTATGCACAAATGCACAGCATTTACATTGTTTACCTCATCTATTTATT